>NC_090265.1:368432001-369681859 GCF_040414725.1 Anabrus simplex | reverse complement strand
AAGTGGAAGAAAAAGGGGTCTAATATGCGAGTAAATATGGTAACTATGTGCCTCCATAATTCTCTGTGTAGAACTAACTCCTTGGCCTCATGCAAGTTTTATAAGTAAATCATTAAAAACTGAGTCTAACCACTGTCATCTTGGTCTTCCCCCCTGCTTCTCTTATATTCTGTAGATAGTCATTATTCTCCTAGGTAACCTATCCTCCTCTATCTGTCTCACATGATTCCACCACCGAAGCCAGCTCATATGCAAATCTTCATCAATCAAGTTCATTCCCAACTTAGGCTTTACTACCTCATTCTGAGCACCTTACTGTCATTGTTTCCACCTGTTTGCACCAGCAATCCTTCTCGCTACTTTCAAATCTGTTATTTCCAATTAGAGTATTGTATCATTCTTCAAACATGAATTTCTTGGAAAATCCCCTGATTATGGATTCTGCCCAAAATTTTGCTCTCTTATTATTCTCGTTATTATTCTCTTATAATTATCTTTTTCTTTTTGGCATGATAATTGTTATAAGGTAAAATTTTAAATGGCAACTTCTTTAAATCATTCATAAATTCTTGTGTAATTTACAGGCTGGATTATACTCTTCATTTTTATTAACAAGACCACATCATCATTGACCTGGAATCCACAATAAATGGGTTACTAAAAAATGTCAAAATAATAAAAATAACTATTCCTGTATATTTTTCTCCCCAAAAAATATAGTATACCATTCTTAATTATGAAGCAGGTCTCTCAGTATGAATCTCATATCCTATTGCTTGGAACTGTACCATCTACATAGTAATATCATATATTGTGCGAGTTGCACCACTTATCTGTAAGCTTGCTTTTGGGAGATAGTGGGTTCAAACCCCAGCATCGATAGCCCTGCAGATGTTTTCTGTGATTTCCCATTTTTTAAACCAGAAAAGTGCTGGAACTGTTCATTAATTAAGGCCATGGTAACTTCCTTTCCACTATGAAAGAAAACCTACAACCTGTTTTCCAGTCAATGACTGGGTCAGGGAGGGAGAATACGAATTGTGCCGGCTGCCGAAGCCTGTCGCACTCCTCTGGGGCACTGATTAGTAACTGATAGATGAAATGATAATGGAGAGTGTTGCTGGAATGAAAGATGACAGGGAAAACTCGAGTACCCAGAGAAAAACCTGCCCCACCTCCACTTTGTCCAGCACAAATCTCACATGGAGTGACCGGAATTTGAAATATGGAAAACCCAGCGGTGAGATGCTGACGCGCTGCCACCTGAGCAACGGAGGCCGAACTCCTTTCCATTATATTGCACAATATATGGGTAAACAATAAACATAAACCAGTATTTTGAATCTTTCATGAACATCGTTACAATTAACAGCCCTTTCCTATCCCATTGTTGCCAAAAACGTATCATAGTTAGAGTGATGTTAAACCATAGGGGTAGTAATATTTCTTTAAGGGCTTTTTGCTTTTAAAATTTAGTTAGATGTAGATGTACATAAGGAATCATTTAGTTTCAGAGTCAGTTCAAATAGGGAATACCGAAACATTGTTGAGGTCTAATGCGAACACATTAAAATAAAATTATTACGGTATATATCTTATGCACAGCATGCAGAACATATGATATATAAGTTAAAACTCTTGGGATTCCATTGAGTGTAGTGAAAAAACAAAAACAAATACGTTTATTCTAAAAGTATTGCTTGTTAAAAATAAACAGCATCCTAAGACAGGATATGTGCTGTTCACATATAAGCCTTATTCATTAGAAGATAGGGCAATTTGTTAACTAAATTTGAATTATGTGCATTTTATGACCACAACACATTTTTCAAAGATTTCTTTCATTCCTATGTAGTACATTTACATTGGGTTATTGTTCTCTATGCCCTACTGATCACATTTTACCAGCACCTGAATAATCATTATGAATAACAAATCAGACTGATATGCAAAACATTACTGCACAATTTTTCTGGCTCTGATTAGTAAACACTTGCATTTGAACAATATAATTTTTTAAATGAGTATTTGAAAATTTTCTTTAACCCTTTATTTACACCTTTGTAGTCAGGATAAAATATAGATCATTATAAGGTTTCAGCTCTGAGAACAATAAGTTAATTTTCCACTTATTAAGTCACTTTATAGCAAGAACAAAATGCTGAGTAAAAGTGAAATTGTAACTGTACCCACATGTTCACTTATCAAAGATAGTTGAAGTTGTATACAGATCTGATTAGACCTGCTTGGAGTTTAATCTTTTGTGTGTGCATTCACTATGATTCAAGAGGACAAAGGAATTCTGGATATCTAGGTAGATTATAAATTATAAAAGGTTACTATAAAAGTTGTTCTGATGTTCACTTAATCCTCCATAAGGCACAAATCTGAGAGATACTCTTTACATCCATGACTCTATGCAGTCTGAAAATCTTATATATATTTTAATGCATTATTTATATTTCATTATATTTTAATGCTTTATTTATATTCTGCTGTATTATTCCTTATTTTATGTTTCAAAGTGATATAAAACCATGTTCAACCCTTGTCCTGTTTCTCTATGGGGTCAGGTATGAAGTGAGGTGAATCTTCGTAGCAAACTTTTACGACTGGATACCCTTCCTGACATCCACTTCATCAGAGGAGTTGCCAAAATGAAGTGAATGACATGATATATAATAGTAGGAAAGGAGAAGGTGAAAGCCGGTGCTGGCACATAGTCTACTACTGTCGAACAACATCAATAGCTCAAGGCATAACTTTCCCATCTGACGGACGAATCACCCTCAACAGCATCATATGTCCTCACTCCATATGAACACTGTCGAGAAGTTTGGAACTGAATCCAGACTTTTGGCACACAATCTAGTGATTAGAAATTGTATGCCATCACCTCTCCTATTCTGCCAGCCATCATCCTGACTGTGAAATTTTTTCAATCAATGAGACTCAAACCGGCAAACCAGTGTCAGGCCATATAGACTTGATGTCTTAATGATCATGGTCACCGGCTGGACAAAGCAATTTAGAACATCACATGTTTTAAAGTGATGAGTATGTATATTGCAGGAAAAATAACTAAAATTTACTGTCATACATCTACAAGAGAAAGGAAAATACCATCATATTGCACAACTTGCTGATATACCTGTGCTTCACTACAGAATTCTACACTGTATACAGAATTCTTGTAAGTAGTGTACAAGCAAATACAGTAGAGACAATACGCGACACTCAGCGAGATATCGAGGGACAGCTATTAGAGCTCTCTCTAGCGGGTAGACCTGAGAACTACTGATTCTGTCATAAGAGCATGTGTATTTGTGTGTGTTTTTGGTGTTATTTATGCATTTTCAGTGAGTTAACATAATTAGATAGTAGCGTGTGTTATTCCTTGATATCTCCTCTCAACATAAGGGGAAAGGTATGTGCTGTGTTTGGCTGCCATAACTATGAAATAAAGAAGAATGTGCGGTCTTTCTTTCGCTACCCTCGTGACAAGAAAATGTAAGTAATATTGTGTTTGCTTATATATTCTTCCAGTGACAAAAAGATTTTTATAGTACTTCATAATCTTTTGACCTGCTTGACCCATATTTTAACTGGCTTAAAATATAATATGCATATTTTATTGTATAGTGCAGCAGTTAATCTTCAATCCTGATGTGTTGTTGTAGGTGTGATCTGTGGGTTTTGAAATGTCACAAAAGCGATTTGGATAAGGTGTACAAGAAAGAAGGGGCGTTACGCTTATATAAGAATTATAAGATCTGTGCAGATAATTTCCAGGCCAGCGACTTTAAAAATCCTTGACTATACAGCCAAGGGTATGTTACATTTTTACACTAATTGTACATAAATATTCCTCAAAGCATCACTATCGACAACATTTTCATACTTTTCTTTCTTTTATCCCTCTTCTAAGATTAAAGCCGGGATTTTATAGATTTTCTTTCTGTTAGTACGCTTCATGTTAAGAGGTAAATTGTCCAGCTTTTAAATGTTAATTCATTGCATCATGTGTGTAAGAAATGTGCCGATATTTTTATTGACAAGTGTCTTAGTGTGATGATACAATGTTTTTTAAATGAGAAAAAAGACAAATCTAACCGTAAAAGTTCAGGCAGGAATGCTAAAGCAAAAAAAAAGTAATGCATAAATGAAAGATCAACCCATTTCACAGCAGACCATTTGACAGCAGATCATTTCACATCTTGTTTATTTGTCTAATTTCAGTTTTTAAATAATAACCTTTTAAATAATTCTTCATTCATTTATCCAGAATTAGTTTAGCAACTTAGAAGTTAATATCTCAATAATACCTTCTTTCTAGACGTAATTTATTTCTCCATTTTTGTATATGCATTTCCATTGATATTTGAATTTTGTGTGTCTTTTCAGGTCAAGTCACTAGGAGCGCCACCGTCGAATTATCTCCCATTTTAACAAGGCTAAATCCATAAGTGTCGCGTATTGTCTCTACTGTATTTGGTTCAAGCTGCGAGTAAGATTGCATTAATCTGCATAGCTCTTAACATTATCCCAGAAACGCAACGGGGATTCACCATACATTTTTTCTCATGTGAAGACTATTGCCTACTATCAGTCACAATTAAGTTGGAGAGTTTTCATTACGATGGTAGGCTCACTTGTCTATTTCACTCAGTGTGAATAAAATTATTTATGACCTACATTGTAGCGACTTATTCCCCGACTTTACATACCGTACTGCTTTTCATTAAATTCCCTCCAGCCGTTTTCTTGTGATGCGCATACATACATACAGACGGAAAGACAGGCAGACAGACAGACAAAAATTACTGAAAATTAAAAAATGCTTTTCCTGGTTACTGTGGACACGACTGATACAGAAATACCATTCATTTTTAATTCTGAGCAATGTACAGACAAAACTCTTATTTTATATATATATATATATAGATAGATATATGGGTAAACAATAAACATCAACAGGTATTTTGAAGTTTTCATGAACATCATTACAATTAACAGTATATTATATTTCCGTGAAATACGTGAGTGAGTGCAATGTATATCACTGACACCTTTGCTCTGTAATGAAATAAAAGTAACATGCAACTGCCCAATAATAATAATAATAATAATAATAATAATAATAATAATAATAATAATAATAATAATAATAATAATAATAATAATAATGACAGCGACGATAACGATGACAACAACAACACCTTACAGTCCCCAAATGGAAGACTCTCACTACGAACAATGAAATACACTAACAAAATTTAAACACTTATTAATGCACATGCCCCAATCAACGATGATAATCAGGCAAACGCTTAAAAGAGAAGAGCTGAGAAGAGCTAGAATTGGTGAGATCCAAAATCCCTGACAATCAAGTTAAAATACTACTAGGTGACTTAAACGCTCAGGTATGCCAGAAAAAAAGCATACAAGAAAACTGTGGGGGAATGACCAGCTCATAGGAGAACCAACAGAACTGGGCAAAGGCTTATAGAGTTCTGCAGGAACTTTAATTTGAAGCTGATGTCCACCCATTTCAAGAAGCTACCAGGAAACAAATAATGTGGGCATCACCAAACAAAGTACTGGGAGAATACCAGATTGATCATGTTGCAATCTTCCACTGAAGAAAGAAGGAAAGGAGACAAGAAAGGAGCCAACACAGTAACAGATCATTACATAACAACCATAAAAGGTAAAATTCATTCCCAGTGGCAGAAAAAATATCTCAAACAATGGGATAATAAGATTCAATATTCAAAAGCTGAAACAGAAACATAACAGGTACCAAGAACTAACTGATATTGAAACCATTGGTTGAAATCAGATGAAACAGACCATGATAGAAGTTGCCAAGGAAACAGTGGCACTGAAGAAAACACATAAACATCTGCAGTGGAATGAAGGTGCGAATAAGCAACATCACTTCAGCTGCAAGCTTGGAAAAGGTGGTACTCATCGAAAGACTACAACAACAGTTTTAGAGAAGAGAGAAAATCCACTGCCAAAATCATAAGAGGGGAGGAAAGAAAATTTGATAAAGAACAACTGCCAACAGTAGAGGAGGATTTACAAAGGGACAACATGTGGAACTTCTATAGGACATTTAAGAGTAACCTCTCAAAATACCAACCACCCAGCTTGTGTTTAAAGAAACAGGATGGCAGTATCACAACAAACAACAAAGAACAAAGAAAACTGAAAACTGCTGGCAGAATACTTTAATCAGCTACTTAACTGTCCAGAACCAAAAGAGAAGTTTGCTACAGAACACACACAGCAGAACCCGACTCAGCATAACCAGATGAAGTAAAAATCACAAATCTCATTAAGATCAAGAATAACTAAGCATCTGGTGAAGAATGGTAACAGCTGAGCTATGCAAGTGTATAAATGATCAAGAACCTACATCAGCTAATGCAAGAACTGGAAATATGCACTGATACACCCACAGCACAAACAAGGAAACAGAACAGATGTTAACAGCTACAGAGGCATCTCATTACTACCAGAGACATACAAGATGCTGTCCATGGTACTGTTGTCAATGTTAGAGCAGTAAGTTGAATACAAAACTGGTGAATATAAGGGTGGCTTCCAGTAAGGGCATTAAGGGCAATTGTGCTTGGAAGATATCTGGGACTTCAAGACAGTACAGAAGGACAGAACTGCCCAATGCAAGAAATACGTAGCAGTGTTTGTGGACTTCTGGAAAGCATATGAATCAATTGACAGTACCACACTAATTTATGACATCCTTAAAGAAATGGGCACAAATAACAAGAAATTACAATGAATAAGGAAACTTCAACAAATACAAACTCAAAAATTAAGTTCATGGCTGAGATATCGGAGCCCTTTGAAGTCAAAATAGGCTAAGACAAAGAGATGGCCTATCCCCACTGCTGTTGAACTGCATCCTGGACAAAGTTATCAAAGAATGGAAAAAATTACTTGCAGAAGAAGGCATTAAGGACCATGCAAGAATAGGTAGTAAGAAAGAAAACACTGCAGTTAACGTTTAGCATTCACCGACAATCTTGTGTTGCTATCAGAGGACATCAGTTCAGCTATCCTGCAACTAGCCAGCCAGCATACAACAAGAAAGCAATTTCAATTAAGACCAAGGTAAAGCACTATCAGGCAATGATCCAAGCAGGAGAGCCTATACACTTCAGAACGCCTAGAATTAACAACTAGAAAAGACATCGAAGAAATCAAATCAAGAAGGAATAAAGGAAAATACTAAGAAAAATCCTCAGACTCAGGAAATGTGCTGACATGTACTGATTATGCAAGAACAAAGAACTTTACAAAACATGGGGCAGGATATCAGAAGTCATATGAAAACAAAGGATTAAATTCTTTGGCCATATTTAGAGAATGAGTGATGAGAGGCTCATTAAAAAAATTTAACTATTTTTAAAAATTCAAGGGAAAAGACAACTCATATGAAAGATGGTTTATTAATACCTGGAAGAAATGAACATCATGGAGAAATAACAGAACCACATTCAAAAGCATTTGGGGCAGGGGGTTCCAGGAACCAGAAACAGTGACCATAAAGAAACAACATTGGATGGGTGAAAAGAAAGAAGGTGCAAGCAAGAGAATGAAGACATACTGGTGCTGAAGAAGACTGAAATCAAAGTGTTATTTATGTGGTTCATAGGTGGCCAAAATCAACTCAAAAAAGAAAAGAAAAAGGGCACTACTACTACTACTACTACTACTGGCGTATGGCCTCTGGAAAGGCTAAGTGCAGATCTTCCAAATTGACACGTATGGGTGATTTGCACAAAAGTGAAGATAGGGCCCTACCTAGGATGAAACACCCAGTCTCTGAGCCAGAGGAAATGACCAATGAAGGTTAAAATCCCCAACCCAGCTGAGAATTTAATTTGGGGCTCTTTGAGTCAAAGGCCAACATATTAACCAGTTAGTCATAGAGCCAGACTACCCAATGAAGAACCAGGAAATGCTTCAGTGAGTTGGAGCAATTTCACATGAATGGTAAAGTCAGTAATTTTAATTATGCGGGAAAGAGATCTCTCAGATACATTGCACGTGACAGAGGATTAATTGCATTATTAGTAATTGGAACAGTACCAGGCCTGAAATTAGATAGCTCGACTGACCATCCTTTTCCACTTTCCTTTCTTATCTCTTCTGCCTTTGGTATCCTGTACATTCCTTCTAGAACACTTGCCAGTCAATAGCATAATGTTACACAATACTCTTCTTTCTCTGTGATTAATGAAGATGTAACATCATCATTTTTTCTTTATGTAGTTCTAATGCAGTGTGTGTGTACTTCCTTGCCCAGGTGAATTGTTCATTATCTCTTTTTACACACATTCATGATAATTATTTATTTAAACCAACTTTTATCAATGACCAAAAAAAAAAAAAAAAAAATGCTTTCATTAATTGGTACTGATTTGATTTTGTTCAGCATTAACTATTATTTTGTATGACTATTTTTTGGAATATTTAAAGAGAGTGATATGAAATGGCTAACAGTTTAGTATTCACTACCTAAAAGAGTTTAGGATCACTGTAAATGCTCTTTAGAATCATATCTAAAAGTCAACCAAGAACCAAATTTGATTGTAGCTTCCTCTTATTATCTTTTATTATCTTACTTAGCTGTCAGATAATTTGTAACTCAGCAGTAACAAAATAAGAAAGTAAGTTGTAGAAGCAAATAAACAGTTAATAGGTTGTTAGTTAGGTGAGAGGACATCAGGAGTAAACAAACCCACTCTATTTATTACCTTAGACCTGCTACAAGGAGAGGCAGTGAAAAGTTATGGCACTTTAGCCAGTGCTGCCACACAGGTGGGCTGGAGAAATGCTTGCTTAGGTAGGGATAGAATGCACAGTCAGATAGTGCAGCGAACATAGTTAGCAGTTAATGTATGGAATGAATATTTAGCTTAAACAATTGGAGTTCCTGCTCGGCGCACATTATTAGTGTTATTAGTGTAGCATTCTTACATTTTTTGTTGACTGTTAGCTGTGGGTATGGTGATGTATAGCATTGGATAAGGGATATTTCCAGTGTTTTGGAATTTTGTACACTGATGTAATATTTGCATTGAGAAATATGGACATAATTTTCAACAGCTACTCTGATGAAACATAAGATCTACATTAGTTTTCAACTTTTACCTTTGATAAAGAATCTCCTTAGGAGAGAAAGTTCATGTGAATCATATTTGTAATACAGTCTGCCCCATCTGGTATTAGGAACCATAAAAAAGTTGCACATTCACTGTTGACACTTTTCCTGAATTTTAAATTATTGTGATTAATTCCTCTCACAGATTTTTTAATGATAAACCTATATGAATAAACAACTTAGAATTCATCTACATCATGGCCAAATATTCCAAAGCTCAGGTGTTTGATCCCAGGCCAAAATGATTTTAAATGGCTATCCTGACTATTTTTTCCTTATGTCTTTTTATATTCACATTAAAAATATTCTGAGATTGTAGCCTACCTCTCTCGATTCAAAGCCCACCGGGCGAGTTGGCCGTGTGGTTAGGAGCGCATAGCTGTGAGCTTGCATCCGGGAGATAGTGGGTTCGAACCCCACTGTCAGCGGCCCTGAAGATGGTTTTCTGTGGTTTCCCATTTTCACACCAGGCAAATGCTGGGGCTGTACCTTAATTAAGGCCACGGCCGCTTCCTTCCCATTCCTAGGCCTTTTCTGTTCCATCATCGCCGTAAGACCTATCTGTGTCGGTGCAACGTAAAGCAAAAAAAATTCAAAGCCCAAATAATTGTAGTTATGTATACTATTAAAGACAACATGTATCACAGGTTTCGGAACACACCCAAGTATCATGGAGTATGGGTGCCGATATAACAGTTTGTAGTGGGGGGCCTAGACCTGGCGGTATGTAGTATTTTTAACATTTTGGAAGATGAATGGCAGTAGAATGTCACCCATGGTATCCCCTGCCTCTTGGTGGGGGCGGTATTACCACTTCTGTGTAATACAGACTTTTAAATCATTTTCTTGAAAGAAAAAACCTGACTACATTAGATTTTTGCCTTTCCCTGAGAGCTGGGGGTGAGGGGGCGTGGCCCCCTCTTGCCCCCGGGCAACACTTGTCATGGAGTGATGACCCAAGATGCCCCTAAAATTAATCCGTAACACTGAGCTGAATACTCTGCTATATTGCTTATTTTCCTTCGTTTTCTTTCTTCTTTTATTTGCAACAATCTGACTCAAGTGTCATAGTCCTGTGCCACTCCGTTCCCCAAATAACTGTTTAGCCAGCTATCGTCCATGACCAGTGCCACAGTCTGATAAGGCAGGAAGCCCCATGGCTTTCCATTACAATTTGCTCTCGAGGAGTGATAAAGCTGCAGACCAAACAGCAACTGTAACAACCGTAACTGGACTCTGATGTTGGCTTTGTAATTACTATAGGTTTGATGCTCTATTTGATATGGATAAAATGATGATAAGTAAAGGGTTAAAGTACATACAGTACTGGCTTTTGAAGCATGAATTATGTGGTTTCATTCCAATGCTTAACTACCATTACATTTTGAGCTGAATACTCTGCTATACTGCTTATTTTCCTTCTTTTCCTTTCTTCTTTTATTTGCAACAATCTGACTTAAGTGTCACAGTCCTGTGCCACTCTGTTTCCCAAATAACTGCTTAGCCAGCTATCGCCCATGACCAGTGCCACAGTCTGATAAGGCAGGAAGCCCGACGGCTTTCCGTTACGATTTGCTCTCGAGGAGTGATAAAGCTGCAGACCAAACAGCAACTGTAACAATCAAAAAATGTTTCATATATTCTAAAAATAGTTCAAAACCCAAAGTAACTTGATACATGAAAAAAACAGACAAATCCATTTTTATTTTATTTATTTAGCATTTGGCTTTCAGTGCTGGGAGTGCCCGAGGATATGTTTGGCTTGCCAGGTGCAGGTCTTTCTATTTGACGCCCGTGGGTGATCTGCACGTCTGTGTGTAAGATAATGATGAGGTAGGGAGAGGGTGAACCTGATGTCAGTGCATAGCCTATTCCTGTCAAATAACACCAAGGGGTCTGTTTTAGGCTTAATGTTGCCATCCAACAGATGAATCACCATCAACAGCATCATATGCCCTCAGTCCACATGAAAACTGTGGAGAGGTATGGAATTGAATTCAGGCATTTGGCACACAATCTAGTGCCTATAAAATTAAATACAAAGTTTAATCCACCTACTCAATACTATACAGTAATTGCAATGTTTATAAATATATTACAATATATTAACAAGGTACTAGTTTTGATCCTGTATGGGTCATCATCAGCCTAACTAAGATACTTATGGACATGCCGAAGTCCTAAGACAGAATTACATGGTGGAAATGAAATTTAAAAGAATGAACTGAGTATGTGATGCGATGATGTACATATAAAATGGTGGATTTATGAACTGTTATAGATGAAATAATGTTGTGCTTATCAATGACAAATAAAATTTGATGTAAATTTGATGTAAATCCTAAGAATATTTATGATACAATTATTACACTAATGAATAAAATATGCCCTTGTTGACGAATACTCTAAAATTGCACTTTAAAAACGTAATATGCCGGTTGAATGCAAGGTCCAAATGCTTCTATTGAGTTCTAGAATTCCGAGTGCATCTTCAGGTGGAGAAATAAAAAGTTCAACACTGGCGCAGAGGGTATCTTTCTTGCTTGATGTCCAATATATCTAATACAGAAGTTAAATGTCGATAAAACTAGTACCTTGTTAATATATTGTAATGTATTTATAAACATTGCAATTACTGTATAGTATTGAGTAGGTGGATTAAACTTTGTATTTTATTTTATATGTAATCTTAATTCAATACGGAACCAATAATGAAGTTTATAATCTTGAACACAATCTAGTGATTAGATGTGATTAGAACACCTCTCCTACCTTGTTGGCCAACATTCGGATGGTAAATACTTTTTTCCACCACTGGAACACTAAGTAGCTAATAATGTTGTCAGACCATATAGACTTAATGCATTAACGAACATGGCCACCAGGTGGAAGAGAATTAATTAAAAATCAAATTTTGAAGAATGGCTTTGAACAAATTTTGAGTATCAGGTGGCAGGAAATAACTTGGCTCACTATAGTATAAGGACTAATGGCTTTGGGTAGAAGTACGCTTGTATGAGGGGAGATGGGCCACTACGTAGAGTAAATGCCACTGAAAACTGATCACTAATAATGTATGAACTCCAGCAGAGCAGCTACAAAAGCCGTCTGTTCTCCATATTCGGACCAACCTCAAACTTTCTGCTGCCAGCAGCTCTAAAATGCCTCTAAGACTGGCAAACCCATCCAATCAGTAGCAAGATGAGCCTGCCCTAATGCACCATAGCACATTGATTAAAATAATTATAAATGATATAATTACAAATTAATAATATTCTGTGAAATATTTTGCATTAGTGCAGTCTTTCCTTTTTTCGATCACACTAGCTCTGGATGCTGCAACAGTAACTGCGTGCTGTGAATCTTCATATCACATTAGGTTGCAAAGTACCACAGCATGCGCTACAGCCAGCAGTTGTATCTCTTGTAGAGGCTAAAAAGACAGCCTTAGGCAGATTGACTCTCGTCTCACTACCGCTCAGAACCAGCGTGGAGAGCACCGTTGTTCACCATCTGCATGTATATGAAGTGTTGACTAATCTATTCTCTAGGAGAAGTATAGAAGAAATAATAGAGGTGAAATGCTTAGGGAGACCGACATCTGATTTGATTATAAATCAGAAATTAAAAGGTGGTAAAAACTGCATTTACAGTATAATAGAAAATTTCATGATAGTGTACAAAATATGCAGTTGTGAGATAAGGAACACTCTTTTCTGTTTCCCTTGTCTGCTCTTTGGCAATAGTGATTCTCATTCATGGAGTAGAATGAGAGTGGCTGATTTAGGCCACCTGAACAAATTCATAAAACAACACAAAGATAATAATAAACACATACATAATGTGCTGAATCTCAGTTCTATCAGCAGTGTAAATATATCAATACAGCTAAATTGTGCATATCACGAAGAAAAACTAAGACACAATCAACAAGTGGAAAGAAATAGATATGTGCTTTCAAAAATGATTGATTGTATCAAGTCCTGTAGGGCATTTCAGCTTGCATTGAGAGGTCACGACGAGACCAGCAATTCTGATAATCCTGTTTTCTTCTTAGGACAATCAGGTTTTGTGACAAGTAGAGGTAATGCAGTACGGGAACATGTGGAATCGAATCAAGAGTTTAAAGGGACCTCCAAAACAATTCAAAATGAACTATTGCAGTGTATGTTGGAAGTTTGTCATGAAACAATAATGCAGGAAATTAAGGAAGCAGATTTTGTTGCATTAGTGGCAGACAAAACAGCTGATATCTCTCAACAGTCCCAATTGGCATTGATTTTTCATTACAAGAATGATGATGAGCCATTTGAAAGGTTTTGGAGATATTAAAAATCAGAATATCGAAGTGCAGCTGCAATTTCTAAATACATCTTAAATGAATTAAATCCTATGACTGAAGATAAAGTTCACAAACTAATCACACAGACATTTGATGGATGTTCCGTAATGAGTGGCCCAACATGGCAGATCAAGAATAATAAAGCTTCAGTATCCTAGAGCATGTTAAAGTAAAGTATTCATTTTAAGGTTATTCAATTATTGACTGAAATATGTTTTAACTGTTTTTATTCTTTGATATATTACTGTTTTATTGACGTTATGGGTGTCTGATGCATGTAGATAGAGTTTTGTTTTTCCTTTGTTGTACTCAGTCTAAGCTTCAAATAACGAGTGAAGATTCAATAGTTTATTGGTCAAGTAATGGTATTTTAAAAGAGATTCCAAATACAAATGGTCATGTCTGCAACATCTTCAGTTTTTGAGATATAAGTATCCTCATAAAAAAAATTCAACCCCTTTATCAGTTCATTTTACAACCTCCAGCTCTTAAGTGTTTATTCTGAAGTTAAAAAAAAAGAATACATGTTACTTTATTTTTAAAAGATTAAAAATACCAATTTTCACATCTGTAATATGTTAAGTTTTTGAGATATAGATGCACTCACTTTAAAAATTCATACACTTTCTCACCCTCTTAGCGACAGAATACCCAAAAATCCTCCCTAAGTTAACACCTACATTGTAATATAAATGTATTCTCAAAATTTTACTTCTTTTATGTCCAGTAGTTTTGGCTGAATCAAACTTATAATTGTACAGATGTAGAAATTGGTACTGAATTTCCTTTAAAAAATAAAGAGACACATACTTTTTTGCAGAAAATCCCATTAAGGGGAGCGAGAAAAGGTGAAGAATGCATTGAATACCTTTTATGCAGATACTTATATCCAAAACACTAAAGATGTTACAGACATGAAAATTAGTATTTGGAACCTCATTTAAAAATAACACCATACTTTTTTGTTTTTGGAAAATACAATTAATGGGAGGTGAACAGGAGTGACAAACGGGGTGAATTTAAAAGATTATATCTACAGTATATCTCAGAAACGTAACATGTTGCAGACCTGAAAATTGGTATTTGGAATCTCCTGTAAAAGTAAAGAAATACAGATAATTTGATTTGTAGAAACTACTTAAGGGGAACTGAAAACAGGGTGGGGGTTGATTTTTAAAATGAGCATATCTACACTATATCTCAGAAACATAACATGTTACAGATGTGAACATTGTTATTTTTAATCTCTTAAAAACAAAGGAACATGTAATTTTTGTTTTTGAAAAAACCACTTAAGGCGGTGGGGGTAAAATGGACTGAAAAAAGGGGTTGAATTATTTTTATTAGGATACTGATATATCAAAAACCTAACATGTTACAGATGTTGAAGTTGGTATTTGGAGTTTCTTTTAAAGACAAATAAATGTGCACTTTTTGTTTTCAGAAAATCCACTTTCGGAGAGGGGGGTGAAAGAATTGAAAAATTAGTTGAATTCTTTGTGTGGGGATACTTATATTAAAAAAACCTAAAGATATTACAGATGTAAAAATTGATATTTGGAATCTCCTTTAAAAATAAAGAAACACATTTATGGGTAAAAATCAACTTGAGGGGAGGAGGGATGAAAAAGGAGTTGAATTCTTTTTATGAGGATACATATATCTCAAAACTGAAGCCATGATAATTGGTATTTGGAAACCCCTTTATAAATAAAGAAACATGTATTTTTTGTTTTTGGAAAATTCACTTAACTTTACAAAGGAAAAATTAAAAGTATCCTCCTAATTCAATATCTTGTAATATCTCGTAATATCTTATAATACTTTGTAATAATATCTTGTAATAAATTTACTTAAGGCGGGGATGATGAAAGGAATTGAAAAAAAAATGAATTATTTTTATGGGGATAATTATATCTCAAAACCTGAATGTTACAGACATGAAAATTGGTATTTGGAATGTTCTTTAAAAATAAAGAAACACGTCTTTTTTTGTTTTGGAAAAATCCACTTGGAGGAGTTAAAGAATTGAAAAATTAGTTGAATTATTTGTATGAAGATACTTATATCTAAGAAAAACTAAAGATGTTAGAGAAGTGAAAATTGGTATTTGGAATCTCGTTTAAAAATAGACAAACAAAAATTTTTTTGTTTTTGGAAAATCGACCTAATGAGGTTGGGGTGAAAATAAGTAAAGAAGGAGTTCGAATTTTGTTTATGAGGATACTTTTATCTAAAAAAACTGAAGATTTATGGACGTGAAATTTGGTATTTGGAATCTCCTTTAAAACTAAAGAAATGTGTAATTTTTTGTTTTTGGAAAATCCACTTAGATGGGGGTGGAAGAGGGACTGATAAAGGGATTAAATTCTTGTTAAGGGGATATTAATATCTCAAAACTGAAGATGGTACAAACGTGGAAATAGGTAATTGGAATCTCCTTTAAAAATACTTTTTTTTTTCCCGACTTGAGAGACGAATGTTTCTCACATGTCGCATGGTCATCTTAGACCCAAGAAGCAATACAGTACCACAAATATGGTTTACAAGGAGTTTCTGGGGAAAACGAAACTCAAGGGAATATTGGTTGGCTATGAACATTATGGATATTGAATTTGGGATGGAAGCAGAATAATACGATCTAGAGATGTCATTTTTAAGGAGACGCCACTGACTTCAGGTAGTATGACACTCCATTTCCTAGATGATCAGGCCAAACAAACAGCTATTGTAGAAGATAAATCAAAGAAGAAACCAACAAAGAAGAACTTCACAATTTTTCAGATGAAGAGTCTGAAGTCCCTAAGTATATGACCCTTAGAGATAGAGAGAGCATTTGACTGCCAGAACGCTATGAGGAGTATCATTTGTGGTACCAGAATGCATGATACTACTGAAAGCTCTAATGAAGCTACAAGCTGAAAGTTCTCCAGAGAATGGAAATGCTATTAATGCAGAGATCAAAGCATTAAGAGGAAACAAGACTTGGAACCTTGAGTGTTTACTTAAAGGTATGAAGACGTTGCCATGTAAGTGGGTATACAAGATAAAGCAAAATTCCGATGGTTCTTTTGAATGTTTCAAAGAATGTCTTACAGTGACAGGTTTTTCTTAAGAAAAAGAAAAAACTTTAGCCCTGTTGCTAAGATGAGAACCTTTCATACTTTACTCAGTGTTGCAGCAAGCGAGAAAATGTCGTTGGCACAATTCAACATATCGACTGCGTTCTTGAATGGAGATCTCCGTGAGACAGATGAGATTTACATGCACCAATCTGAGGGCTATGATGATAGACGTGGTTGAGTATGCAGACTGAAAAGTAGTTTGTATGGTTTAAAACAGGCCACTCGCTGTTGGTATGAATGCTTTGTGAATTTTCTTAAGTATCTTGGCTTTACTCCTAGTGATGCAGACCCATGTCCTTTTGTAAGAAAAAAGAAGGAGAGTATAAAATAATAATTGCACTTTATGTTGATGATGGAATAGTTATGTCATCTAACAAAGAAGAATTAGAAGATTTTCTACAAGATTTAAAAAAAAACTTTTAAAGTCAATATAAAGCCATTGTCATACTTTTTAAGTCTAGAAATATCCCAGATATTCCTTTGTTGTACCTAGTCAAAGCTTCTCAATTCATATAGACCAGAAGAATTATGTCCTCCGAGTTCTGAAGAGATTTAACATGGAGAGTTCGAAACCAGTGACTATGCCAATGCTACCTACTGGGTCATCAGAGAAGTAGACAGGGAGGAAGGATACTAACTCCACTATAGACAGGCAGTTGGAACCTTAATGTATCTGACGGTGTCAACAAGACCTGAATTTCTTATGCAGGAGTGGTTTCAAGGTCATTAGAGAATCCATCTGCCAAAGATGTTTCATGAGTGAAGAGGATTCTTCATTATCTAACAGGGACAGAGAACCTAGGCATCGTTTATCGTCATGATGAGACTTCAAGTAAACTAGAGGAATTTAGTGATGCTGACCTGGGTGGCAACATGGGCACGGGAAGATCAATGACTGGCTTAGTTCGCAAGTATGCTGGTGGATCAATATCTTGGCTGAGTCAACTACAACAAAGTGTAGCCATATCTACAATGGAAGCTGAGATGGTTGCTGCTAGTGAAGGAAAAACAACACTAGATTTAAGAACCCAGAGTATCATCGCAGAACTAAACACACTTTTATGTACGCAAGGTGGTCATTGAGGGAATCCTTGAGATCCAGCACTTTTCAACATTCTTACCAAAGCTGTGAATAAACCAAGATATGTGGAACTTCTTGGTGATATAGGGCTTAATGAGCAGAAGGACTAAAGCACATACTTAGTGAGGGAGAGTGTTAGAGTAAAGTATTCATTTTAAGGTTATTTAATTATTCACTGAAATATGTTTTAATTGCTTTTTATTCTTTGATGTCTATTATTGTTTTATTGATGTCATGGCCGACTGATGCATGTGGACAGAGTTTTGTTTTTCCTTTGTTGTACCTTGTCAAAGCTTCAAATAAAGAGAGAAAATTCAATAGAGCACACTTCATACATTGAATTTAATTATGGAAAGAGATGCTTCACAACAGATCCATAAGGGTGTTTTTTGCTTGATTTGTCAGCTTTCCCTGCATGCTTTTTGAAGTCACCACAGTTCTTGTCTGTACTGCAATGGGTGGTGGCTTGCTGAATTCTGAACTGACCTGAGACTCTGTGGAACTTTAAATCTAGAACTGTGAATGTAATATCTAACAACAAGGAAAGGTTGAAAGAGTGTTTGATAGAATTGGAAAAAATGCCACATGACAAAACTTGCCATGGTGTAATTGGTTTGTAGTGTTATTTGAATGAAAAAATATTCATTTACTGGTTAACTATGTTTTTTAGCAAAATAATACCATAGTCATAGTTCAACCCCAGTTGAAATGGTGGTTGAGAAGGGTTGAAAGAGAATGTCCAAAATGACTGAAATTATGGATCCATGCAAGGGAACTTCAGTATTAACCAGCTCTGGATAAGAAGAAATTGAAGACACAAATATGCATTTTGTATGAGAGCCAGGACTTCGAAAACACTGAAGGCTCTGTTCCATTGCTTCAGCATAGGGTAGGTCAGGGCTATTCCACCCATGGGGCTATCCTGCCCAAAATAAGTAGTAGTTGTATTGAACAGTCACCTTTCGCATGTGACACCTCCCTTTGTGTTCAGAGTGACCATTAGTCTGTATACTACTAGATCTATCGATTGTTTGAGACTTACATTTTGAATGTTGGGAAATGAAGGAAGAATACTGTAAGGTAAGCAGTCTGTTTTGCAAAACTTGTCTTCATAAATAAATATTGTGCTTGCAACTTAAGCCATAACATCCACAATAGTGGCTATTTTTTCCCGGAAGCGAGGCACCTAGTAGTCTGGAAGTTAAATTACTTTGGCTATTTTTTCCCGGAAGCGAGGCACCTGGTAGTCTGGAAGTTAAATTACATCTCGGAATAGCAGGTAGTGCATTTCCTTTGTTACAGACCTCTCAAAGAGTGCGTTTATAAATTTCAGTATTTGGAGCTACTCTACCCAGAAATATGGGAGCTATTCCACCCAGTCACATTTCTCTTTATTATTATTATTATTATTAATATTATTATTATTAATAATTCATCATTCATTCATTTATTCGTATAGGCCACTAATGGACCACGTAAAGCGTCTACTTGAAGCGAGATTTCCTAAGGCGCCACACTTCTTTCATCTTCTCACTATGTGCTTTCTTTCTTTCTTTCTTCAGACCAAGTTGCTCCAGTCTTCAGTTTCTTGACCTCCTGGCCCACGTTCCACTTATACTTTTTGTCTGAATATCTGTCTGTCGTGTATGTGCGAGTCTGTGATGCCAGCATCCTTCAAGTCTTCTCTAACTTCGGCGATCCACTTCACGTTCTTCATGCTTTCGGTGTATTCCAAGATCTGTTTAGTCAGTCAGCTGTCCGGCATTCTCTTGATGTGACCATAGAATTTCAGTCGATGTTTCATCATGTCGTGTACTATGTTGGATATCTGTTCAGTCTCCTGTCTACTCCGCAACCGGTATCCTTCTTGTGTCCTTTTGGGTCCTAGAAATTTTCTTACAATTCTTCTCTCTAGTTTCTTGATGTTTTCTAGTTCACATTTTCGATTCAAGACCAATGTTTCAGATGCGTACAGGGTTTCAGGTTTGATGACCGTGTTATAATGTCTCATTTTGGTGATAGACATGATTTATTGTAGATGTTCCCAGTCTTCCAGAATGCTCTGGTCATCTTTTGTATTCTCTGCCCGTACGCTAATTTGTCCATCCCATTGGCCTGTACCAACTCTCCGAGGTACTTGAATGTCTGAACCCTCTTGATATTCCCGTATTTTGTAGTAATTTCCTCCAGTGCATCTTTCAGGTTTGTCAGATATTGTGTTTCCTCGAAGGAAATCTGTAATCCCACTTTCCCAGCCACCTCTTTCAGAATTTCGATTTGTTTTGTTGCTGTTTCTATGGTATCTGAAAATATTGCTAAATCATTGGAAAATCCAAGATAACTGATAAATATTCCCTTGTTCTTTCTTCCTAACCTGATGGGTTTGTGAAGTCCCTGTACCTTCAGTTCCTTTTTCCATTCGCTGATCACTTTGTCCAGCATTATGTTGAAAATAATAGATAATAGATGATAGACCATTACCTTACCTTACTCCCGTTCTAGTTCCAAATTAATGTCATAGTTCCCCCATGAATTTGATTTTGTATTTAGTGTCTGTTAGTGTCTGTTTGATGTCTTCTCGTCAAGGCCTCTCCTCTAGTTCTTGTATCAGCGATTGTCTGTCTACAGAATCGTAAGCTTTCTTGAAGTCTACAAAAGTACAAACAATCTCTTTGCTTCTCATTGCATGATATCTCAAAACTGTTTTCAGATTGAGTATCTCTTCAGCATAAGATCTTCCAGGTCTGAAGCACGTTTGGTATTCACCTATCGTGTGTTCCAGTTGCGACTATACTCTATCTAGCAGGCACTGTGATAGAACCTTGTATGCAGATGATAACAGCGATACTCCTCTGTAGTTACCCACATTTGTTCTACCTCCTTTCTTATGAAGAGGGTGTATGACTGCACTCTTCCAGTCTTCAGGCAGTGTTTCAGTTTCCCAAATATCTTGTAATATCTTCATTATTATTATTATTATTATTATTATTATTATTATTATTATTATTATTATTATTATTATTATTATTATTATTATTATTATTATTATTATTATTATTATCAGCGAACCATATCAAGAGAGGGACCATGCAGGCTGGTTAGTGGATAATCTTGGAACAGCTGCAATTTGGATACCAGATCTAGGAAAATTTTCAGTAACAGAGCATGGATATGAAGATGGTTTTGTTTGGGTACAGACTGGGGGAATCGCTATTGTAAGCTGTTATTTTACACCAAATGAATCTGTTCCCAACTTTCAGATGAAACTTGATGGCCTTGAGGATGCATTACGCGGAATGGAAAACGGACTAGTGGTCGCTGGTGATTTTAATGCTGAAGCGTTGGAATGGGGCATGCCACAAACAGACTCCAGAGGATGACATATAATGGAAATGGCAGCCAGAATGGGTTTGGTGGTCAGTAACATTGGAAATGTGCCAATATTTCAATGGCCAGGATGTCAGGGAACAATACCAGATGTAACCTTCTCATCGGAAGATATTGCACCTAAGATTAACGAATGGCAAGTGGTTAAGAACTATACGGGGAGTGATTACCAATATATCATCTTCTGACTGCTCCAGGAAGTTTCTCAAGTAAAAAACATCGTGCGCAGGCCAGCACGGTGGAACATAGCTGTATCGACAAGGAAAAGTTTCTTGCTGTAGTACAGAATGGAATGGAGAACAACAAAAAAAAAGTTTTGGCTGTAGAGGGAAAGAAGCAGCTGGTGTATGTGTTGAACCCACCATGCAGCTAATCCAGCAAGCATGCAATGTCTGAATGTCCCGAAAGAGACCATGAACTAGCAAGCACCCAGCGTACTGGTGGACCAAAGAGATTGCTGAACTGAGAAGGAATTGTCTGCGACTTCGATGCAGGGCTCAGAGGATGAGAGACAGTCCAGAGAATACCTCAGTCTCAGCAGAATACAAGTCAGTGAAGAAGGAACTTCGCAACGCAATGAGAAAGAGTAAAACTGATAAATGGTGGGTATTGGCTAAGGAAGTAGAAGATGATCCATGGGTACTAGATTACAAGATTTTAATGAAGAAACCCCGAGCATGGATCTGAAAACCATTAAAGAAATTGTGGATACACTATTCCCCGACCATCCTGAGAGGATTGACTGTGACGATGAAAAGGAACTGGATGATATACCCCTCTTCAGAGTAGAAGAGCTGAATAGAGCTATTAGCTCTCTTAGAAACAAGAAGACTTCCAGGACCAGATGGTATACCTGCAGAAGTGCTAAAGATAATATCAGAACTCTGTCCAGAACTGTTGCTGAATATATACAATCACTGCCTGCAACCGGGTGTGTTTAGTCTCTGATGGACAATGGCCCGATTGGTTTTGATCAGCAAAGGAAAACCTGGTGGTTATAGACATTTATGTATGTTGGACACAGTTGAAAAATGCCTGGAGAAACTTCTGCAGTCCAGAATTCTCTCAGCAATTCAGCTAGCAGGGCATTTATCTGTTCGCCAGCATGGATTTTGGGGAGGGCACTTAACGATGAATGCAGTGTGGGAGGTGGTGAATACAGCAGAAAGAGCACAAACGGGCAATCATCATTCCTGTAAATTGACACTTCTTGTGACCCTGGATGTGAAGAATGCTTTCAACTCGGCAAGGTGGAGTGATATGTTGGAAGTTCTTGAAGAAACTTTCAAGCTACCACAGTATCTTATGCGCACAATGAAGACCACTTCAAGGATCGCACTCTGCTGTATGATACGGAAGACAGACAAAGGGCAAAGGCACTGACGGCTGGTGCAGCACAGGGATCGATCCTGGACCCAGATCTTTGGAACATCATGTATGATGGCTTGTTACGTTTGGAGATGCCAGAGGATATGAAGCTTGTGGGCTACACTGATGATGTGGCCACCTTGATAGTGGATTGTAATGTTGAGATGGCTCAAATCAAACTGAATCGGGTGATGTGGCGCATAAAAGAATGGATGATGAGTCACAGGCTAACACTAGCAGAACACAAAATGGAGATAGTTCTTCTGACGAGGAAAAGGATTGATACTCTTGTGCCAATGACTGTTGGAGAGTTAGTGATTGAAAAGTCTACGAGCACAAAGTATCCAGGAGTGACACTTGACTCCAAGCTCACATTTTGGAATCATATTCAGAGAGCGGCAGATAAGGCAGTAAAATACATGACTGCACTTAGTAGACTGATAGGAAATATTAAAGGTCCAAAATTCAGTAAATGACGCCTTCTCATGCTGACGGTTCAGTCAGTGTTCCTGTATGGCTCTGAAATCTGGGCTGAATCCTGGAGATTTGCTTGGTATCGGAGAAGGATAGCTGCTGTACAACGGAGAGGAGCTTTACGTATTAAATGTGCACACCGCACAGTTTCTGAACCTGCAATCCTCATGGTGGCAGCAATAGCTCCAATAGATCTACTTGTATTGGAGTGACAAGAAATCTGGTGTACTCAAGGCGAGCTGGGAAAGAAATGTGCAAAGAAGCATGCCTTCAGTCAACAGATGAGGCGATGGCAACTCAGATGGGAAAGTGACCCTCGGAGTAAATGGACCAAGCGACTGATACCATACTTGGATATCTGGGTTGAAAGGGTTGATGGTGAAGTCAACTTACCTCACACAGCTTCTAACAGGACACTGATATTTCTGGAAATTCCTGCATAGAGTGGACGGAGCGAGTGATGTAGCATTCATGTACTGTGATGACATTGATGATGTACTTAACACCTTTGTGTGCAGCCATTGGATGATAAAGAGAAGTTGTGTGGAAACTGAATTGGAAGAACTGACACCAGATAATATTATTTCTGTGATGCTACGAAACCAGGAATTCTGGGATCGGGTGGCAGTATATGTGGAGGATGTCCTTTGTCAGAAGAAGAAGAAAAAGAAGAAGAAGAAGAAGGAGGATTTGGAAATGTACGAATGCCCGTAAAGGAGAAATGAAGAAAGAAGATGACTGAAAAACTAAGTAAGCACGACATCACCCGGACGTAATGCGAGAGCAATTCCGGGGTGATGACACACATCGTGGGAAAAGGCTGTGTGGTTTTTTTAGTGGGTAAGAATCCCACACACTTGTGGAGTGCAGACCCTTCACAAGTGTCTTTTGAAGATTATCCACAGTCTCTCGTAAAAGAAAAGTTTATTATTATTATTATTATTATTATTATTATTATTATTATTATTATTATTATTATTTTGTAGCGTAACGGTTAGTGTTATTAGCTGCCATCCTCGGAGGCCTGGGTTCGATTCCTGGTACTGCCAGAAATTTAAGAATGGCAGGAGGGCTGGTATGTGGTTAAAATGGTACATGCAGCTCACCTCCAATGGGGGTGTACCTGCAAAGAGTTGCACCACCTCGGGATGAGGACACGACTTTGCATTATTATTATTATTATTGTTATTGTTATTGTTATTGTTATTGTTATTATTATTATTATTATTGTTATTGTTATTATTATTATTATTATTATTATTATTATTATTATTATTATTATTATTATTATTATTATTATTATTATTATTATTATTGGGATTGTTGGACATGAAAGGACGCATGAACTTCGCAGCTACAAAATAGCTCAAGAAAGCGGGTTTATATTGTGAAGGCACTCACCAAAACGAGCTTGTATGGTTATTTTAAGCCCCATTGCATGGTAGATGTGTTTGTTTACAACTGAAACGACAGAATATTGAGTGAAATATTGAAAAGTTTGCGGTGAAATAATCCTGTTGTGAGCAGCCATCTTGCCAAAGATCAAAATCACGTAGAAGGTACACTGCAGTAGATTAGACGATCGCTTTATAGTGTAAGCGCTCCCAGCCGCCTACTCACAACTTCATCTCCTTGACTCTAGACACGGCCAGCTAGACTCTCACATTGGCATGATGGCAGAAGCAGACATTCTGTGTGATACAGTGGAGCTCCCTGGTGTATCAAGGGAAAGTATTCACAATGGCCGAAATGGTAGGAGTATTGACCTAAATCTGATTGATGATATCAGTCGGCAGATAATGGATAATCAATACAAAGAAGAGGTGCATCTTGAGACAGCAAGATCACTGTTAAAGAACATAATGGCTATTCCTCTCAAAAATCTCAAAACGGAAATAAAGAATGGCCTCATGAAGCTGGAAGAAGCTTTAGAGGCTGGAGCAGCATGCAGGATGTTGTGGAAGAAATCTGCAGAAGAACAAAAGCAGAGACCAATTACCATGGAGAATAAGGAATTGTCCAACACATCACTAGTGACAAATGACTCGGAGGAGGAAGATCAAGGAAAATGGGAGACGTTTCTGTCAAAGAAGAAGAAGAAGAGCGAGGATAGGAAGCACGAAGATATTCCAACGAAACAGGCCAGTATTGATCCTGAAACTACAGTGCTTAGCGAAAGTGGGAAACGACCTCAATCTAAATCTAGGAATACCAATATAAATGGTCCGTTATTGGACATTATAAATTTTCCAGCTAGCTCATTCTTGGTTGCCAGCGTTTCGCCCTCGTGTGCTAGGGTGGGCTCATCAGTTGGTACCTAGCACACCTACCAATACGCTGGCTAGTGCATACCGTGGAGGCCACTGCGTAGGCTAACTGGAGCCACCGGCAGTGCCAATGCACTAAGAGACTTTGTCTCATCACTAAAAATTGATGCCTGCTTGGCCATCAGATGATATAGATGTTGATTCCCATAGGGAATCTGAAATATTTGTCCTGAATGAGTAAATTTATAATACCAATACGCTAGGTACCAACTGATGAGCCCACCCTAGCACACGAGGGCGAAACGCTGGCAACCAAGAATGAGCTAGCTGGAAAATTTATAATGTCCAATAACGGACCATTTATATTGGTATTATAAATTTACTCATTCAGGACAAATATTTCAGATTTCCTATGGGAATCAACATCTATATAAATCTAGGAGTCGTACAGAAGCCGTAATTATCAAACCGATGAACGGTAAGACTTTCGCTGATGTTTTGAAGGATATCAGGAGCAGGGTGAAGCCGGAAGACAGTGGAGCAGGCATTCGATCCATCCGTAAAACAAGAGCTGGAGCTGTCCTTATTAAATTCAACAAAACAACTAAGATTGAAAATAGGGAGGTATTCAGTAATTCTCTGAGAGACGCCCTCGGACGTGATGGCGATGTAAAGGCGTTAATCCCCCGAACTACACTGGAGATTCGAGACATGGATGGCATCACTACCGCCGCAGACGTTGAGGAAGCTGTAAGACGAGATTCCGGAAATCCCCATGGAGAACTTAAAATATCGGTCTCGAAACCAAACAGCTGGGGACAGAAACTTGCCATCTTCGAAACCAAAGACGAGGACGCTCAGAAATTACTGGAAGCAGGAAGAATTAAGATAGGATGGCTATACTGCAGAGTAAGAGCTAGAACCATGTTACCTCGCTGCTTCCGATGCCTATCATATGGTCATCTGGCAAAAAACTGCACAGGTCCCGACAGAAGTAAGCTCTGTTTTAAGTGTGGAGAATCTGGCCACAAGGCAGTAGACTGTAAAAAGAATAATCCACGATGTATGCTTTGTACAGACAAGGGTGTTAATGAAGCTAAACGAAATCACATTCCTGGATCGGGAGCATTGCAATATTTCGTGAAGCTCTGGAGAAGGCAAAAAGTCACAGTAAATGATGCGAATACTTCAAGCAAACATGCACAGGAGTCAAACAGCTAACGATCTTATGACACAGCTGATTTACGAGATGGAAGTAGACATCGTTATTATTAGCGAACCATATCAAGAGAGGGACCATCCAGGGTGGTTTGTGGATAACCTCGGAACAGCTGCAATTTGGATACCAGGTCTAGGAAAAGTCCCAGTAACACAGCATGGATGCGATGACGGTTTTGTTTGGGTACAGACTGGGGGAATCACTATTGTAAGCTGTTATTTTACGCCAAATGAATCTGTTTCCAACTTTCAGATGAAAATTGATGGTCTTGAGGATGTAATACGCAGAATGGAAAAAAAACTAGTGGTCACTGGTGACGTAAATGCTCAAGCGTTGGAATGGGGCATGCCACAAACAGACTCCAGAGGACGTCGTATAATGGAGATGGCAGCCAGAAGGGGTTTGGTGGTCAACAACATTGGAAATGTGCCAACATTCCGACGGCCAGGATGCCAGGGAACAATACCGGATGTAACCTTTTCATCAGAGGATATTACGCCTAAGATTTCTGAATGGCAAGTGATTGAGAACTATACGGGGAGCGATCACCAATATATCATCTTTCGACTTCTCCAAGAATCTCCTCAAGAAAGAAACATCTTGCGCAGACCAGCACGGTGGAACGTAGCCGGTATTGACAAGGAAACGTTCATTGATGTAATACGGAATGGAATGGAGAACATAACTGAAAATTGTTCTACTCGTAGAGGGAAAGAAGCGGCTGCTGTATGTGTTGAACTCACTATGCAGCTAATCCATCAAGCATGCAACGCCTCAATGCCCCGAAGGAGGCCGCGAAATAGCAAGCGCCCAGCGTACTGGTGGACCGAAGAGATTGCTGAACTGAGAAAGAATTGTCTGCGACTTCGACGCAGGGCTCAGAGGATGAGAGGCAGTCAAGAGAATACCTCAGTCACAGCGGAGTACAAGTCAGCGAAGAAGGAACTCCGTAATGCAATCAGAAAAAGTAAAGCCGATAAATGGTGGGCACTGGCTAAAGAAGTAGAAGATGATCCATGGGGACAAGGTTATAAGATTGTAATAAAGAAACTCGGGACATTTTCAACCCCGAGTGCGGATCCGCAAACAATTAAACAAATTGTGGATACACTATTCCCAGACCATCCAGAGAGGATTTACTGTGATGACGAAAAAGAACTAGATGACATACCCCTCTTCACTGTAGAAGAGCTGAATAGAGCTATTAGCTCTCTTAGAAACAAGAAAACTCCAGGACCAGATGGTATACCTACAGAAGTGTTAAAGATAATAGCAGAACTATGTCCAGAACTGTTGCTGAATATGTACAATCATTGCCTGCAAACGGGTGTTTTTAGTCCCCGATGGAAAATGGCTCGTTTGGTTCTGATCAGCAAAGGAAAACTTGGCGGTTATAGACCTTTATGTATGCTGGACACAGCCGGAAAAGGCCTGGAGAAACTTCTGCAGCCCAGAATCCTCTCAGCAGTTCAACTAGCAGGGGATCTATCTGTTCGCCAACATGGATTTCGGAGAGGACACTCGACGCTGGATGCAGTGTGGGAGGTGGTGAATACAGCAGAAAGGGCACAAATGGGCAATCATCATTTCCGTAAATTGACACTTCTTGTGACCCTGGATGTGAAAAATGCCTTCAATTCGGCAAGATGGAGCGACATGTTGGTAGGTCTTGAGGAAACTTTCAAGCTACCACAATATCTTATGCGCATAATGAGAGATTACTTTAAAGATCGCACTCTGTTGTATGATACAGAAGATGGAGAAAAGACAAAATGCCTGATGGCTGGTGCAGCGCAGGGATCGATCCTTGGTCCAGATCTTTGGAACATAATGTATGATGGCTTGTTACGTTTGGAGATGCCAGAGGACACGAAGCTTGTTGGCTACGCCGATGATGTGGCCGCCTTGATAGTAGCTCGTAATGTTGAAATGGCTCAAATCAAACTGAACCAGGTGATGCGGCGCATAAAAGAATGGATGATGAACCACAGTCTAACATTAGCCGAACACAAAACGGAGATAGTTCTTCTGACGAGGAAAAGGATCGAAACTCTTGTACCAATGACTGTTGGAGAGTTAGTGATTGAAACATCTGCGAGCACAAAATATCTAGGAGTGACACTTGACTCCAAGCTCACATTCTGGAATCATATTCAGAGAGCGACAGACAAGGCAGTAAAATACATGACTGCACTTAGCAGACTAATGGGAAATATTAAAGGTCCGAAATCCAGCAAACGACGTCTTCTCATGTCGACGGTTCAGTCAGTGCTCTTATATGGCTCTGAAATCTGGGCTGAATCCTTGAGATTCACTTGGCATCGGAGAAGGATAGCTGCCGTACAACGGAGAGCGGCTTTACGTATTGCATGCGCATACCGCACGGTTTCCGAACCTGCAATCCTCACGGTGGCAGCAATAGCCCCAATAGACCTACTTGCATTAGAGCGACATGAAATCTGGCGAACCCAAGGAGAGCTGGGAAAGAAATGTGCAAAGAAGCGTGCCTTCAGTCAACGGATGAGGCGATGGCAACTCAGATGGGAAAGTGACCCTCGAGGCATATGGACCAAGCGACTGATACCACGCTTGGATATCTGGGTTGAAAGGGCCCATGGTGAAGTAAATTACTACCTCACGCAGCTTCTAACAGGGCATGGATATTTCCGGAAATTCCTGCATAAAGTGGGCAGAGCGAATGACGCAGCATGCATATACTGTGATGACATTGACGACGTATTTCACACCTTTTTTGTATGCGGCCATTGGACGATTCAGAGAAGATGTGTGGAAACTGAACTAGGAGAATTGACAGCAGATAATATTATTTCGGTGATGCTGCGAAACCAGGAATCCTGGGATCGCGTGGCAGTGTACGTGGAGAATGTCCTTCGTCAGAAAAAGAAGGATTTGGAAGCATACGAACGTTCGTAAAGGAGGAATGAAGAATGAAGATGTCTGAAAGACAAAGCACGATATCACCCTGAAGTAATGCGAGAGCGGTTCCGGGGTGATGATACACATCGTGGGAAAAGGGTGTGTGGATTTTAGTGGGTAAGAATCCCACACACTTGTGGAGTGCGGACCCTTCACAAGTGTCTTTTTGAAGATTTTCCACAATCCCTCGTAAAAAAATATTATTATTATTATTATTATTATTATTATTATTATTATTATTATTATTATTATTATTATTATTATTATTATTATTATTATTATTGCTGGGAATTAGCAAAAGGAGTATGTGGTATCAGTGGAGAAGATCAACAACAGGATGATTAAAGCCTGGTTGAAAGTGGAAAGTGACACAACAGATATAATCCAGGTGTATGTTCCTCAAACGGGAAACATGGAGACTGACCTAGAGAAATATTGGTACCTAGAAAATATAGAAAGATTGATTCAAGACAAATGAGTAATAACCATAGGAAATATGAATGCTAAAGTTGGACAAGGAAGGAAGGGTGATGGAGAAATCACACAGGCTATTTGGACATGGGAAGAGAAATAGAGATGATGTTCTGACAGACTTTCTAGAAGAAATGAGCTGAATAGATGGTTTCAGAAGAAAAATAGCCAGTTTCACTTAGAAGTAGCAATATAGTACCTGAAACACTCATGCCAATGTGCCTGACGTTGTAGTAGAGCATTTCTCAGATGTTGAACTCTTGCTCTCACTATTTGACCTTACTGCCTTGGGCATTGCAGCAGATGTCATAGTCTCGGTGGACGTTGGGCATGACACTGTCGTCGTTGCAGGGGTGATTGTCGCTCCATTGGTGGTACATTCTGAAGTAACACTCCCAGAGTTGTTATTGTTGGTACTGGTGCAGCTACGCCGTCGACCATTTGCTGTTTCTCGCGTTGGTGATTTCACATCAAATACAGACGTATCACTCTCTATGTCGGACTCAACCTGAAATAATAACATACTGCTAATCATATTGCTGGCACAACAATTTACTATTTGTATTTTGCTGAATAATTACAAGTATATACCACAAAATTACCACTTAATCATTTAATTTGATTTTGTTTAAGTGATAGATCAGGAGAATTATTCCCTAGTTAGTGCTGAAATATAGGAATCAGGCAAGGCCTTGCATACATGTCAGTTTACAGAGGGACACTGGAATGGATTTGTTGGGGTAAACAGAAAATTTTAGTGCAAATATGTCCTGTTTTCACTTTGTCTAACACAAATTTTTGAAACTACAGTATTAATATTCTCAAACCTGGGATGTAGCAATGAAATACCAGCCTCTAGACTTCTGATTCAAGGAGGGTCCAAGATATAAGCAATTTTCATAATATCATGTGAACTGATTTAAACTGAACAAAGTTGGAACATAATAACTAACAATATTTGAGCTTTTTACAAAAATGCTATGTATTTTATAAGCCTCTTTGATAGAGTCATTTCATAAAAATTATGCAGCCTCCCTTTAACCGGTTTACCATATTTGAATTGTATTTTCATTGAAACTAGTTCGCATAATCCCAATGTCTTCTCTTATGTGTACAAAGGAAAGGGTGATAGACATAAAGCTGAAAATTACAGGCCAGTCAGTTTGATATGCATTGCATGTAAGCTTTGGGAAAGCATTCTTTCTCATTATATTATACATGTTTGCAAAATTAATAACTGTATTGTTAGAAGGCAGTTCTGTTCTAGGAAAGGTTATTCCACTGAAGTTCAACTTGCAGGATTCCAGCAAGATATAGCAGATATCCTGGATTCAGGAGGTCAAATGGACTGTATTGTGATTGACCTATCTAAGGCATTTGATAAGGTAGATCATGATAGACTACTGGCAAAAATGAGTGCAATTGGACTAGAAAAAAGAGTGACTGACTGAATGGGTGGCTATATTTTTAGAAAATAGAACTCAGAGAATTAGAGTAGGTGAAGCTTTATCTGACCCTATAATAATTAAGAAGGCAGTATTATTGGACCTTTTTTTTTTTTTTAATATATCAGTGATACGTGTAAAGAAGCAAAATCAGATATAAGGCCTTTTGCAGATGATGTTATTCCATACAGAGTAATAAATAAGTTACAAGATTGTGAGCAACTGCAAAATGACCTCGATAATGTTGTGAGATAGACGGTAGGCAATGGTATGATGATAAACAGGGTCAAAAGTCAGGTTGTGAGTTTCACAAATAAGAAAAGTCCTGTCAGTTTTAATTATTGTGGTAATGGTGTGAAAGTTCCTTTTGAGGATCATTGTAAGTACCTAGGTGTTAATATAAGGAAAAATCTTCATTGGGGTGATCACATAAATATGATTGTTAATAAAGGGTACAGATCTCATGGTTATGAGGGTATTTAGGGGTTGTAATAAGAATGTAAAGGAAAGGGCATATAAGTCTCTGGTAAGACCCCAACTAGAGTATGGTTCCAGTGTGTGGGACCCTCACCATTATTACTTGATTCAAGAACTGGAAAAAATCCAAAGAAAAGCAGATCTATTTGTTCTCGGTGATTTCCAACAGTAGCGTTACAAAAATGTTGCAAAGTTTGGGCTGGGAAGAGAGAAAGGAGACGAGTAGCTTGACTAAGTGGTATGTTCCGAGCTGTCAGTGGAGAGATGACGTGGAATGACATCAGTAGACGAATATGTTTGAGTGATGTTTTTAAAAGGACGAAAGATCACAATATGAAGATAAAGTTGGAATTCAAGAGGACAAACTGGGGCAAATATTTGTTTATAGGAAGGGGAGTTAGGGATTGGTATAACTTACCAAGGGAGATGTTCAATAAATTTCCAATTTCTTTGAAATCATTTAAGGAAAATGGTAGGAAAACAACAGATAGGGAATCTGCCACCTGGGCGATTGCCTTAAATGCAGATCAGTAGTGATTGATTGATTGATTGATTGATTGATTGATTGATTGATTGATTGATTGATTGATTGGTATGTTCAGTTTATACTTTTTTAATATTGTCTCAATCATTTCATATTTCATGGCATAGAAATAGTAATACACATCCATGATTTATTTGAGCATGAATATCTAAATTCACTACACTGTTAAAAAATGAACTTGAAAAACATTGTTGTATATTTATATAAGAAGCATTGTAATGAAAATATTGACGTATTTAAAAAACAAATGAAAACCCTATGTCACAAATATTTGAAACACAGACTTAGAGTTCAAATGTCAGTGTTAAACTTCCTCAATTATCTACACAACATTCTGAAATAATGTCAGCTTTTATTTTAGGACAGAAATACCTCAGTTATTTACACACACACACACACACACACACACACACACACACACACACACACACACACACACACACACACACACACACACACACACACACACACACACACACACACACACACACACACACACACACACACACACACACACACACACACACACACACACACACACACACACACACACACACACACACACACACACACACACACACACACACACACACACACACACACACACACACACACACACACACACACACACACACACACACACACACACACACACACACACACACATTAGGGTATCCCTTAAAAAGGCAAAAACCGAGCTTGATAGCTGCAGTCGCTTAAGTGCGGCCAGTATCCTGTATTCGGGAGATAGTAGGTTCGAACCCCACTGTCGGCAGCCCTGAAAATGGTTTTCTGTGGTTTCCCATTTTAACACCAGGCAAATTCTGGGGCTGTACCTTAATTAAGGCCATGGCTGCTTTCTTACGACTCCTAGCCCTTCCCTGTCCCATCGTCGCCATAAGACCTATCTGAGTCGGTGCGACGTAAAGCAACTAGCAAAAAAAAATATTTTCATTTATTGAAACGCATACCCCGTTATTGTGTTTATTAGTCTATTAGTTACCCAAATACAGAATTTCAACTTCCTACATTAATTTTAACCCATGCCGACAGGGCCTAAAAGTTTTAGAAAATAGCTGCTTAAAGGGTCTCTTAAATGTAGTTGTAGATGATCACACAAAACAATTATTTTAGAAAAATACAAATGAAAACGGAAATTTATATAATGCTCTTCTTGTAAGTAACAAAAAAGATACAATTTTTAATCAAACCATGAAAGTCTGTCATTAGTTTAACAGCTCTTTCAACTGTGTCATTAACTGCTTTTAAGGTAGAAACCTTCTTTTTAGCTTCCACAAATGCCACATTGTCTTTCCATGGAGATACAATTTCTTGAAGTAAACCACTGTCACGTTTCAGTCGTGAAAATAAATCTTTACTCTTGACAGAAACAAAATCACTCAAAGATTTCCCTGAAACAAGATAAAAAATTCCTGTGATTTTAAGATAAAAAATACTTGTAGTGCCTCTAAATAAAACAAATAAGTTCTAAATTAAATACCAGATTAAACACTACTAGTCTACTACGTACCATATAGAGAGCCAGACATCTCTTCTTTCAATGGAACATATCTCTTTCCGGAATCACCAAAGCTTTCTTTTTGTAAGTTTTCTACAATGTTTCCTTTGGTCTGCTCATCAACTTCATCATCAAAAATTGAAAGGATGGCTATTTCCTCTGACAAGTACCACAAGTGTTGACTGAACTTGTTAAAAGCTGCATCGGAAATCAACTTGTCAACTTTCTCGTAATCTTTTAAGGTCTTTAAAAAACAAAAATATTGATTCGGCGCTTTTATTGCCAAACTACATACAAGCCAGGGCTTCACGTAAACTGCTACAATGAATAAACAAACATCTTGTAAAGCTTGTTTGTCTTTAGCGCTCATTTTAAACTGGGACTTCAGTAAACACATTTTTAAGGAGTAAATAGCTCTTGCCATCCATCGTGCTTGATGCATTGCACCAGGAGGTCTGATTTTTATTTTATTTTTAATGTCTCCACCCAGAAAAAACAATAGCGAGCTCAATGAGCTCGCGATAATCATCTCGTACAGTCTATTTTGCCAGTTCATTGTTAAAAAAGTCACCAATTCAATAATATTTGCCTCACAGAGATGTTGTTGGACAAAATCAGTGCACGGTTCGATGGCACTGGGATTAATATTCTTCCAGTTGTCTCTAAACATTTTGAACAGCGGAATATCAGGACTGCTAGTGATTTGTTGGATCTTTGATTCAAACACACTTTTGAGCACCAGTTCATAAATATGATGGCAGCAAGGAAAGAGTAACAACTCTCTTTCTAGTTTTTGCTCTAAAAGCACACAAGCTCCGTTCAAGCGTCCTGTATTAGATGCTGTTATATCACAGCACATTATTTGTACCTTATCATCCAGGTTCCAGTCATGAAAGGCATTTGACACTGCTTTCGCTTGCTCTTTGCCAGAAGAGTTGTCTAACTTCGGCACAGCAAGAAGTTGTTCTTCCTCGTCGTATGACATAATAATTGGTAGGCATTCTTCTTTAGAACTTCTTACGTCCAGAGCAGGTAACAATTTTCCATCCCAATGAACAGTAACTACTTCGGGCACGTTATTCTGAAAATCGCATTTAATGGATCTCGCTCTATCTTTTCTCATTTGTGTTCGAATGCGTTGAATAGAAGATTTGTTGATTGGGTAATTGTCAGAACTAAGACCAAGTGCTTCTACTACAGACTGAATTATATAAACAGAATCTCTGATGCCTAGTTGACATCTGTCTAAAGTTGCAACTAATTTAGATGTGATAAAATCTTTTCTTCCTCTTCTTGTCAACGTAGCTAAAGAACTTACAGATAGAGATGTGGATGGCAGAAATTCTTCCAGGCTTTCTTCAGAGCTTGTAGATTGTTCTTCTATGTCTTCATGTGTATCACAGGTCTGTAAACTTGCAGATTCCAATGAGCTTGCGGAAGGCATTTGCTTTAGTCTCTTTTTATCTTCTGCGAGTTTTCTCAGCCTGGCCCTTTCTTCAATTTCAGCCAACTTTTTGTCAACACCCGCTAGGCACCCTTTGCTTTCTTTGCTTTTGCAAAAATATTTTATCTTCTTCGATTTTTATTCTTTCAAGACCATCAGCATGTGCGATATCGAATTAATTATCTAATTCAAGTTGGAAGTTCTCTTCGCGGCGTCTATGTAAATCCTGAATCTTCTTCCTATTTTTTTGCAGTTCTCGCCAGACCTAGTAAAGATCCACTAACTTCTTAACACAATTAGGCACAGCTCTGGTAGGTATTCTAGCCTTTTCCCAGAATATATTGCACTCCTGAATGACAAGATTTGTGCTTTCACTAACAGTCACCTTAACCTCACGTATGTTGAAAAATAGAACTGTGAGAACTTGACGATTAGATGGTAATTTTGCACCTGTTATTTGGTGATTTACTTCACCAACCAAGAAAATGCTTTTTTTACTGCTCCTTAGTTCTACTGACATCTTTGAAATATAAAACAATCCATGCTAGCTACCCGATAAGCGAAAACTAAGTGGTAACAACAATGAGAGCGCGCCACTCTTGTGATGCAACTTGTATGGACATGTTTGCGCATGAGTTGACATGGATTGCACCGTTCCAAATAAGGGAAAAAAAATGTTTTTGGGTGTTTTAGGCCCAAATGAATAAAACAATAACCTATGCATTGCAAAATTAAAACTTTGAAAAATAAGGGACACCCTAACATACAGTACATACATACATACATACATACATACATACATCTTCATTATAGACCGTTATGCCTTTCAGCATTCAGTCTGCAAGCCTCTGTGAATTTACTAAATGCCACGACAATACTTTATGTGTAACTAGGTCTGTGGCTTTGTTTAGTTCTATACCTCTTATCTTTATATCGTTAGGGCTGAGGTTACTGATGTGTCTATCCAGGCCTTGGAATGTGGGCAGCTTTCCACTCAGCTACCAGTCCCAACGTCATCATCATCCCTCCGCCCTCTGTGCTTCCATTCAGGCATCACAAATCCAGTTTATATTAAACTACATGATGATCCTACAGCAGGGAACTTCATGCTCACCATTTGTGTTCACAGCCATATCAATCTTGGCCCTTGGTGGGATGGTCAGATTGTCTTGCAGGTTCAGCTGGCATAAAGCAATTTCTTCCCAATGCTGGTCAGACAGCAGTTTCTTCAGTTTCAAAGTGAAACCATGTACAGGATGATTTTATGTTCATTCAGGAAGTCAAGTCTGATGATTATCTCATCCATGATATCTGCCACAAAAGCCCGATACATCAGTGTTCATTAATCTCATTTTTTGGTCCGTATTGACAACAGTGATTACATTCAATTTACAAAGTATACATTTATTGAATAGGTGAATAATAAATGTATACTTTGTAAATTGAATGTAACATCAGTGTTCTCCACTCCACAGAGAATTTCATTACCATTTTGCCAAGGACAAGATTAATCTCTCCAGTGGCAGTTGCCAGGCTAAATTTCACCTGCAAGGGTCGAATTCTCTACTGCCATGCAACCATTAGCTTGACAATGGTCCTCGTTCTGTTGTTGATTAACATGCTCTGCACTATCCATTGATGACTGTCTGCCGTCAGGCTGCTGCTATCGAATCACAGTCTCTTTCTACGCAGTCCTGGGCTGCTGCAATTTGACTACTATCCTGAGTCAACCTTCACTCCTCCTCCTTCTTCTTCTTCTTCAATGTGACCTGCCCAGTCTCCCAGATGTTGGCGATCAATTTAGAGAGTGCTTTTCTATCTTCAGCAACTCAGTACAATTCTTCAGTACTTTTCATGCCTGTCCAGTCTTTAATATTCTTAAAGCATGTTGTTCTGCTTCTGCCTACTCCTCAGCACCCTTCAATTTTGCCTTTCAAAATTAGATTTAAAACTGCGTATTTTTCACCACACAAAACAAGCCCTAGATATGCAATTTTTCTGCATTTGATGGTGGTTACCAGTTCTTTTTTGCATTTTGCTCTCTGTAATATTTGATCATTGGTGGCATGGTCAATCCACAAGACTCCAAGCATTCTTCTGTGAAGCCAAAGATCTAAGACTTCCAGTCTTTTGATGGTTGCCAATTTTAACGTCCAAGCTTCAACCCCACAAAGGAGAGTAGACAAAATATAACATTTCACCATACGCTGCCAACATTTTAAATTTAATGCATCATCACACAACAATGTCTTCATCTTCCTGAATGTTTATCTTGCAATTTCTGTTCAGCTCTTAATTTCTAGGTCTGGGTTCAAATCATCTGTTATCCAACAACCAAGATACTTAAGTTTATTTACTTGTTGAATTTGTTGGTCTTTAAGTTTCAGAGTAGCATTAATTCTTTCTCTGCTGAAAACCATTAGTTTTTTTCTTAAAATGTTGATCTTTAGACCCATTTCTTTCCCAACTATATTAATTTTGTCCAGGAATAGTTATAAGCTTTCAACACTATTAGCAAGAATTACTGTGTCATCTGCATATCACAAATTACTTATTAGTTCTCCATTTACTTTAATTCCCACTTCCAAATCAGCTGATGCTGCCTTAAATATGGCATCTGAATAGATGTTAAACAATAATGGAGACAAAACACAGCCTTGACGAACTCCTCGTCAGATTTCTATGTAGTCCATTGTATCATCATCAACTTTTACCACAGCCTTCTGATGCCAATACTGGTTTTCAATAATTCTTATATTTTTATCATCAATTCCAGTTTGCTGCAGTAGCCTGATGAGTTCGGTATGTTTTACTCTATCAAAAGCCTTTTCATAATCTATGAAACAGGCAAAGACATCCTTTTGTTGATCCCAACATTCTTGAAGAAGAGTTGTTAAACTGAAAATAGCCTCATGAGTTCCATATCCATTTCAAAATCCAAACTGGGTATCATCCAGGTTTTCCTCACATTTCTTCCTTATTCGAGCATGGATAACTTTCAAGAAAGATTTTAACAAATGGCTCATTAGGCTAATGAGATGATATTCACCACATTTTTTTGAGGTTGTGATTTCTCTGACTTCTTGCCTGTCCCTTCATCAGTTGAAGGCTCTTCAACATTCTTCATAGTTCCAGCTTATGTGGCCCCTATTACCACAGTTGCAGCAGGTGGCAAATCCTCAAAGCAGTAAGGGAGGTATCAGCCTTTTGGAATTTGCAAGGGCAGCAGTCTGGGTGATTGACTGATATGGTCTTGTACTAATACCCAACATGGCTTAGCTGTGTTGATACTGCTAAACGGCTGAAAGCAATGGAAAACTACAGCCATAACTGACTCCCAAGGACATGCAGCTCTCTCTGTATGAATGATGTACTGATGACAGCTTTCTCCCTGGTAAAATATTCCGGAGGTAAAATAGTCTCCCATTCGGATCTCTGAGTGGGGACTATACGAGAGGTGGCTATCATCAGGAAGATGGATATTGACATTCTGCGAGTAGGGGCATGGAATGTTAGAAGTTTGAATCACTGTGGAAGTTTAGAGAATCTGAAACGGGAGATGTATAGATTAAAGTTAGATGTAGTTGGTATAAGTGAAGTACGTTGGCAGGAAGAGCAGGATTTTTGATCAGGCGATTACAGATTTATCAACGTAAAATCAAACAGGGGAAATGCAGGAGTTGGTGTAATAATAAATAAGAAAATAGGGCAGTGGGTAGGCTACTATGACCAGCATAGTGAAAGGATTATTGTTGTCAAGATGGACACTAAACCAATGCCCACCACAATAGTGCAGGTCTATATGCCCACTAGAACATCAGATGATGAAGAAATCAAAAGAATATAGGAAGAAATGATTTAATACAATATGTAAAAGGTGATGAGAATTTAATTGTGATGGGAGACTGGAATACAGTGGTAGGCCAAGGAAGAGAAGGTAATACAGTAGGAGAATTTGGATTGGGACAAAGGAACGAAAGAGGAAGTCGGCTGGTTGAATTGTGCACCAATCATAATTTAGGCCTTGCTAATACTTGGTTCAAACACCACAAATGACATCTATATACATGGATGAGACCTGGATACACTGGAAGGTATCAAATGGACTTCATTATGATTAGGCAGAGATTCAGAAACCTGGTGTTGGATTGCAAAACTTTCCTAGGAGCAGATGTGGACTCTGACAACAAGTTGTAGGTCATGAAATGCTATCTGAAGTTGAAGAAATTGAAGAAAGGAAGGAATGCAAGAAGATGGGATCTAGACAAGTTGAAAGAAAAGAGTGTGAGGGACTGTTCCAATGAAAATGTTGCACAAGAATTAAGTGAAAAGGCTGAAGGAAACACAACAGAGGAAGAATGGACAGTTGTGAAGAATGAGGTCTCCAGGGCTGGTGAAGAAATGCTAGGAAGAACGGAAAGATTAACTAAGAATCAATGGATAACTCAGGATATACTGGACCTGATTGATGAACGACGAAAGTACAAGCATGCAAACAATGCTAGTGGCTTTATGTCTCACCGACACAGATAGGTCTTATGGCGATGATGGGATAGCAAAGGCCTAGGAGTTGGAAGGATGCGACCGTGGCCTTAATTAAGGTACAGTCCCAGCATTTGTTTGGTGTGAAAATGGGAAACCATGAAAAACCATCTTTAGGGCTGCCGACAGTGGGATTCAAACCCACTATCTCCTGGATGAAAGCTCACAGCCCCTAACTGCATGGCCAATTCACTTGGTTGCAAATAATGAAGAGGACAGAAAAGAATACAGGTGATTAAAGAATGAAGTGGATAGAAAGTGCAAGAAAGCTAAGGAAGAATGGCTGAAGGAGAATTGCAAAGATGGTGAAGGTTATATGGTCATAGGAAAGGTAGATGCTGCATACAAGAAAATCAAGGAAACGTTTGGAGAAAGGAAATCTAGATGTATGAATATTAAGAGCTTGTCGTACGTACGATGCTGTAACTGGTGTAAAACCTTCAATTATTACGTTTAATATATTTTAATTATAGTTTATATAAGGCTAAATTATATTCTGTAAATATGTAGTATAGAATTGTATAACCTCAAATACGTATTGTCTATAACCTCAAAATCTATAGAGTCGAAAGCGGTAGAAAATTCCATAATGTTCGTATGTTAGACTTATTGTACTATATTTGGTATATATGAAAGGTTCTGGAAACTTACTGTAAGGTTTTATTATCCAGATACATGTAGAGACATTACGAATGTTGTAGATATTTCCATAGGGGTTTGTAAATACTGAAGGAAAGTTCGAGTACCCATTCGACTAGCTGGTCGATCGATGTTTTGAGTGTGTTTCATCAGTGTGTTGTAAGAACTCTTCCAGAAGTTGATCATTCTAGATGATCGAATGGTATATATATCGAGCTGTCAGTCAGTGAAGTCAGTTCTAAGTTTGCAGATCTTGGTTCTTGGGGCTCAGGCAAGTGATGGACTGGGAGTGACTGTTGGGCTCCAAGGTGGAGTCTGAGTATTGGGTTCAAGTGAGTGAGGCAGTGAATTCAAGAGAGAGTATGTTATAGTGCGCGCGTCAGTGTTGTTGATATCTGTACTTGTCAGAATCGACTTCAGGGTTCTCCGCTATTGAGTGTTGTATATAGTGTCATTGGCTACTGTGTATAACTGTGTGTTGTGACGTACAGTGTAAATAAAGTAATTTATACAAGGAAGTGAACGTGTTCTTGTGTGATATTTATTTACGTCAAATAAAATCGTATCACAGAACGATAAGCTCAGATGGGAAACCACTTATAGGGAAAGAAGACAAGGCTGAAAGATGGCAGGAACATATCCAACAGTTGTATCAAAGTAATGATGTAGATGATATGGCTCTGAAACAAGAAGAGGCTGTCGATGCTAATGAAATGGGAGACCCAATTTTGAGGTCAGAATTCGACAGAGCTTTGAGAGTTCTAAATAGGAACAAGGCACTTGGAATTGATGGCATTCCCTCTGAATTACTGACTGCCTTGGGAGAAACCAGCATGGCGAGGTTATTCCATTTAGTGTGTAAGATATATGAGGCAGGAGAAGTGCCACCTGATTTTCGGCAGAATATCGTTATACCTATTCCCAAGAAAGCTGGTGCTGACAAGTGTGAAAACTGCAGGGCCATTAGTTTAGTATTTCATACCTGCAAAATTTTAACATGTATTACTTACAGAAGAATGGAAAGACAAGTTGAAACTAAGTTGGGAGAAGACCAGTTTGGCTTCAGAAGAAATGTAGGGACACATGAAGCAATCTTGACTTTATGCCTGATCTTAGAGGATTGAATAAAGAAAGACAAGCCCACATATATGGCATTCATAGATCTAGAAAAGGCATTTGATAATGTTGATTGGACCAGGTTATTTGAGATTCTGAAAGTGATTGGGATCAGATACAGAGAATGAAGAATTATCTACAATCTGTATACAAATTAGTCTGCAGTCATAAGAATCAAGGGTTTTGAAAAAGAAGCAGCAATTCAGAAAGGAGTGAGGCAAGGTTGCAGTCTGTCACCCCCTCCTTTTCAATGTTTATATAGAACAGGCAGTAAAGGAAATCAAAGATGAATGTAGGAAGGGAATCACGATCCAAGGAGAGAAAACAAAACCCTGAGATTTGCTGATGATATTGTTATTTTATCTGAGTGCAGAAGGTCTGGAGAAATCGCTGAATGGTATGGACAGAGTCTTGGGTAAGGAGCACAAGATGAAAATTAATAAGTCCAAAACAAAAGTAATGAAGAGCGGTCGAACGAAGTCGGGTGATGCAGTAAACATTAGATTAGGAAATGAAGTCTTAAAGAAAGTAGATGAGTATTGTTACTTGGGTAGTAAAATAACTAGCGATGGCAAAGTAAGGAGGGCATAAAATGCAGATTAGCACAAGCAAGGAAGGCCTTTCTTAAGAAAAGAAATTTGCTCACTTCGAACATTGATACAGGGATTAGAAAGATGTTTTTGAAGACTTTTGTTTGGAATGTAGCATTGTATAGAAGTGAAACATGGATAATAACTAGCTCAGAAAGAAAGAAGATGGAAGCTTTTGAAATGTGGTGTTACAGAAGAATGCTGAAGGTGAGATGAATAGATCGAATCACGAATGAAGAGATACTGAATCGAATTGGTGAGAGGAGATTGATTTGGCTAAATTTGACCAGAAGAAGAGACAGAATGATAGGACACATCTTAAGACACCCTGGACTTGTGCAGTTGGTTTTTGAGGGAAGTGTAGGCAGTAAGAACAATAGGGGTAGACCAAGGTATGAATATGACAGGCAGATTAGAGGAGACGTAGGATGCAGCAGTTATGTAGAAATGAAAAGTTTAACACATGATAGGGTGGCATAGAGAGAGCTGCATAAAACCAATCTAAGGACTGATGACTCAAACAACAACACAAAAAGTAAGAAGCTAAGGTGGATATTTACCAGGCACTATGACCACAAATGACTAGAATGCAGCCAAATATTGACATGGAAAAATGGAAAAATCATCTAAACAGTGTAATTACATCAAGAGATACAAGAACATCAAAAAGATATCCAGACACTACCAAACATTTAGAAGTCATAAAGAATGAAGAAATTGTACAGGCCATTAGAGGAAGAAGAATCAACAGAACAGCTGGTTCAGTCAGGGTTAGAAATAAGCATTTAAAAGAGAGTGTGACAGAAATGTTAACAACATGAATGCATACAGGGGGGGGGGGTGTAATGGGACCAGCAGCATTGAAACTCATAACAAGAATTCTGACAAGGAGAGTGACAAGCAGTTTGGACCATTACCTACCTGAGGAACAATGCATTTTCACACAGAAGAGATCAACAATGATGGCTGTGGAGAATTTGTTGGATCACATTCAACATAATCCTGGAAATGCCAAGAGGCAATTTATATGTAGTATTCTATGAATACGCAAAGGCATTTCATTCAGGCTCCTCATTGACAAGTTGCAGAGGTTAATCGGAAAATCTAAAGTTACAACATTTATATTAAACCTGCTGGCCGGAAACTACATACAGGTGGATAAGGAGTGGAAACGTCAAACTAGATATCACAGATGATTGGAGTACTTCAGTGTGACCCACTTAGTCCTCTGTTATTCAAAGCTTTCACCTCTGATGTAGGGACAATGATAAAAGAATTGATAAACGCAAAAATGTACATTTATGCAGATGACTTGGCTATAGTGGCAGAGGAGATAACAGAGCTGCATCAGGTGAACTTACTAGCTAAATGGGCAAACAGAAATGAAATAAGGAATAACGAGGAGGAAACAAAACAAGTAGTACTCAGAAAAGGTGGAAAACTAACGAGCACTGAGTGCATCTTGTGTAATAATGTTCATTTCTGAAGAGTCAACAGCTTCAGATACCTTGGTGTGATCATTTAGACTGAAGGCTACAGCATCAGAATCCATCCATCCAACTACATACAGGTGGATGATGGATTGGGAATGCAGCACCAAGAGCTATGAACAGCATAGAGAACATTACACGAATTGCAATGGAGACAGCCATGGTGCTTTTTAGAGTGAAAGTGTTACCAGTATTAGTCTATGGTCTTGAGATTGTGGGAGAATTCCTGAGCTTCAAAGATTTTTTTTGCTATTTGTTTTACGTCGCACCGACACAAATAGGTCTTATGGCGACGATGGGATAGGAAAGGCCTAGGAATAGGAAGGAAGCAGCCGTGGCCTTAATTAAGGTGCAGCCCCAGCGTTTGCCTGGTGTGAAAATGGGAAACCATGGAAAACCATCTTTAGGGCTGTCGACAGTGGGGTTTGAACCCACTATCTCCCGAATACTGGAACTGGCTGCACTTAAGCGACTGCAGCTATCGAGCTCGGTCTTCAAAGATTTAGAGGACTTGGAAAAGGTAAAGTCAAGATACCTAAAACGAACTCTGGGTATTTCAAAGTTTACAAAATCTTGGCTTGTTAGAACATGCGAGGAAAACCTTTGTGATCTGAGGACCTACGATATGGACTTATGCCACCGGCTAGTGCTGCATATGACAGGCTGTTGCACAACCTATGAGAAAAAAAAGGATATTTGGGAGGATTTTTACACAAGATGACATGATGACTGGAGATGAACACAAGCAAACTACCAACTGAGGCACATTGCTACCAGATTGGCTGTTCATAGATTTCATTTCAAGCTATACAGGAACACCATATTTCATGAACCGAATGCACAATATGTGTGTAGGCTGTGTGACCAGTTATGTGAAAAATATCATATTAAGAAGTGTAATTCGGTGCTGTGTTCAATCAGCGAACTTATTATAGACTAATGCACATTGTGTGCACTATATATATAGAAAAACAGAAAGACCATAGAATAATTAATGATCAGTTAATGAAGAGATGGATAATCAAGGTTCTACTGTATCTCAGAACTTTTTCTTTGTTGCTGTGATATTATCTTCCTGGGAGCTGTCCCACTAACATTCATCAATAAGGCTGAATATGCCAGTAAAGTACCCTTGTCCTGTTAGCTCTGGATGATGATGGGTACATCATTCATTCAGTCAGGGGTGGCATGTTATAGTGAACAAAGTAATAAAAGTTTTCTGCTTTAGTACACATTGTGGCACATTTCATGCTCTTCAAGGAGTTCCCTGAGCTCACAAGCTGCTTTATATCAGCACTGTGAGGCGTGATAATAAGGATACGATCAATAAGAGTTATATTTGCTAAATGTTTGTAATTTGCTGAAAAGGCAAACAATATTTACTTTCTCTGCAAGTGTTTTACCACCTCAAGGTTTATTTCTAATAGGTGAGATCACTGTCTAGGGTACCTAAGGTATCAAACACAGCCATCTACATCCTTGGATGGATCACAAAATTGCTACATAATGTTAATTAGCTTCTCATGGTTGATCCATGACACACACTCTCTCATTAGTAACATTGAGTCCCTTACTTATTTTTGGTCCAGAGTCACAATGGGACCTGATAGTCAGAACCACATTCTTCATTTGTCTTAAACATAGGAGTACAGGACTGTATTTTCTGTAAGAGTGCAACTTATCAAGATAGATTTCCAGGCATAGAGGATATTTTTGGTTTCATGCATTTAGTTAATCTGGCTATATAAACAATTGTGGTGGAATTTGACTAATGTTTCCTGATACAGATGGACAATACATCAGATTTTAGGCGACTTTAGTAAGAGTCATCTGAAAAATGTATGCATGCCAGGCCATAGTATAGTTTCAACCATTGTATTTATAAATTCAGTCCAACAAATCTCAGATATTCTGGAAGAATGATTAACTTAACGTTATTCTCCTTACCTACCAATAAATATTTCCCTTGTTTTGATTCTAGGCACATGGACAATAGAGCAATGTGAAAGAAGGTTCGGAAGAATAATATTCAGTTCTGACACTGTATTTCAGAAGTGCTTTCATGCCACAATTGTTCTATGTATGCAGCAGATGTTCAGAGGGGATGGAGGCAAGCTATCTTCAGTATATGTCTAATTGCTTGACCCTGTTAATTTTTCCAGGAGAGACCATAGTCCTGCATTTTCACCTGTATTCAAAGACACTACATCTATGATGATATAAATTTTATTGATTTGTTGTATGCCAATGGAATGAACACATTGTAAAGGTATGGTGATAGTAGTATTGCAAAATTTTCCCAAATTGTTTTCACTGAAGTTCTCAATGATGCCAGTACATTGGAACAGGTGGGTGGTGGAGTTGGTAATGATGGGGAATATTGCTTTTTTAAAAAAAATTCTTTTAAAGAGGAAGTACAACTAGGCAACTATCTCCTCAGGTTGCTTGATCTCATACTTTGATAAGTTAAGTTAGTGCACTAATAAGAGTTAAATGCATCCTTGAAAGAAAAATCGTAAGCAATATTGCTTGTAATGATGCATTGGGGAAATGTACCGGTAATTGTAAAGAATAAGCTTCTTTGCTTCATAATAAATGTAAAATTAAGAATCTGATTATATTTACCAGCTGCTGTGAAGTTTCACTGATAGCACTGCTCGTCAAACTGGACTGCAGGTACTGTACTTCAGCTTGGGGAAGGAAAGACTGTCTTTTAACTTTTAATGCTTCAAACTGTGCATTGCTCTGGAGATGTTCAGAAATGACAATGTGGTATTGGAAGTTATGGTTCCTTTCTGTTCAGCAATGGCAGGAAATTGACCTCTGTATATAAATAACTATATCCAGTGAATTGAAGCATGACATACACCTGATGAAATATTGACCGTTCCAATAGAAATACTGCATTCTCAGAAACTACTGAATCTGCACCAGTATTGGTTTAATATAATGTAGATAAGCACTTTGGTTCGATGAAGGGATCAGTTGCTCTTTTGGATGTAGGTAGGCTTTCTGAACTTATCAGAACTGCATCATTATCTTGTAAAGTGGGATACTTGCTCAAGGTTGTACAGGCTCTGTCGAGGATTTAAACCACTTGGTGAGAAAATATTGTTTCTTTTACTGCATACCTCTCCTGCCAATTGGCACAACCTATAGAAATATAAAATCAAAACATTGATTATTGATTGCATGCAAAATAATAATAATAATAATAATAATAATAATAATAATAATAATAATAATAATAATAATAATAATAATAATAATAATAATAATAATAATTTCATTCTGATAATTTTGGTGCTGATTTTTGCAATAATAAAAGAATACTTTTAAAATTCCTATCAGAAACCATGGTATCCTAACTTTTCCTTTCAAGTAGTATGCATATAAAAAATTAGAAGCACATGAATAAGAACACAATAGGATAATCACAAAGACAGGTCAAACTCAGAAGAGGGAGCAACAGAAAGTCATAGACAAACTTGAAAACACAAAACAGAATGGACAATCTTCATACAATGTTATCTTCAGATAGATTGGCTCTCTCCTCATCAATCCCAGCTCTTCTACATCCATTTCTTCTTAGCACCCGATGAGGTTGTTTCTGCTTCCCAGCTTAATTTTTTTTTCAATTTGTTTTACGTCACACCGACACAGATAGATCTTATGGTGACGATAGGATGGGAAAGGGCTAGGAGTGGGAAGGAAGGGGCTGTGGTCTTAATTAAGGTACAGCCTTGTGCCTTGTGTAAAAATGGGAAACCATGGAAAACCATCTTCAGGGCTGCCGACAGTGGGGTTCGAACCCACTATCTCCTGAATGCAAGTTCACAGCTGTGCATCCCTAACCTTACAGCTTCATCATCAGGAAGGCACATTTCTTTAATTGAAAATAAATTTCAATAATATTATTAACACTCATGAGGGATCATCTCGACAGATCTTCAATCTTGATATGTTAAGTGTAGATAAGAAAGCTGGATTAACACAGGATAGGGAAGTAGCAGAAATATATTTCTTTTGTTTTGAAGATCCTACATGCAATTGCTGGTATCTAACCCCAGCCACAGTAAGGAAATGAACTGTCATACTTCTTCCAAAGTAATTAAAATGTTGAAATATTTTCACAAACTAGATCTACAATTTTGTATTGCTCTGATATCTATTTAAAATCTACCCAGAAATTCTATATTTCTCTCCTTTCATGTGGGTTAATGATAGATGAGGAGTATGCTGCTTCTTTAATCTCTGCCTGAATTATTCTTTTCAACTTTTGTGCCAAGCTGACCCTATTCCCATCTAAACCTGAAATTCACTTTACCAAGTTAAAGTACCTGTTGTGATTTTCAGGTCTCATAATCATATTGAAAATAGGATGCACACATGTTAGAAAAAGGACACTTAGCTTATTTATTATCAAATGTTGATTAACAGTAGAAAACAACATCAAGTACGCCATAGTAAGTACACAGAATAAAGTAGCAGAATAACAAGACTGTCTCAATGCCTAGATGACATTAACTCCACTTATGGAGATATTATGAACTATCAAGATTCACTATATTCTCCCCATACTTAGAAAACACATCCTTTTAAGGCAACAATAAAAAGAGACTTTTGAATCTGAACAAAAAACTTACAGTTAGACAGAACTACAGGAACAACACAGTGAACTTTCTCAATTATAAAACAACACACTGAACTTTCACATCTGGTAATCTTTAAATCTTTCTCTCTGTGGTCTTCCATGTAGAACAATAGGTGTCACTTCAGGTGTCGGATCAGGAATTTGCTGCAACACTTGATCAATCAAAAGTCCTGGATCACATGGAGGTGTTATTAGAATGAATGAATGGCTGGGGCCAAAAGTCGCAGTCTGTTTCAGTCTGGAAACCAGTGTTGCTCTCAGCTGATTAACATACCTTTTTATTGTTCTTCCTGAGTCCAAAGTGATCTGGAAATTACATTTTAAAACCTACTTCTGTACAGCCCCAAATTGCCAAATGTTTTTGTTTCAACGAAGAGTCAGGTGTGGATTCTCTCTCCCACTTAAAAAGGGCATGCTGGTTTGGCTGCAACCTTGGAGACTTGGAGTTGGTACAGAAAAATGGCATTTAAGCACATCCTTAGTTTTCTATGCAAGTACAGCTCACCCAGTAACCGGCCACAAACAATTGCTGTTGTGTGATATCAGAACAGGATGTTCTGTACCTTATCTTGATTTGTTGTGTGGTCCTTTGAAACAGCCTTCACTCTACTTTCTAGGGTCTGTACATTGCGTTCTGCAAGGCAATTTGTAGTCAGATGTTCTGGTGCAATGAATTTTGAAACATACCATTGTCTGTACAATAGGTATGAAATTCCATACTGTGGAAAGTTAAAGCATTGTCAGATATGATGACTTAAGGGATGTGTATCCATGTACTGAAAAAAATGCTTTCTAAAAGATTTGTAATTGTACAGCTGGTTGGTGCATCCTTGATGAATTGATCTCAACCCATTTAGACTTTGTATCTACACATACCAAGAAGTGGGAAGTTTCATACAGGCCAGCATAGACAATTACCTTCTGGAGGATTCCATGGATGGACAGGAGCTTTGACTTTGTTAGGGCACAGCTCCCATATCCCATGACTAATGTTTTCGTATCACGGTCAATACTAGGCCAATATACGTAAAGTTGTACAAGCTGTTTCATTTTGATGATTCCCAAATGTGTCTCATGAAGCTCATCCAATATCCTGGAGTGCAAACATACTGGAAACACCCAGTCTCTTCGAAAAAGTATGCCATCAAGCAATTTACGGTATATTCAGAATCTTCAGAATGTTTACTAAGATTGTAAAGAATTCTGCTGAGTTCTGGATCCTTCTCAATTTGCTATTTGACTGTCAAAAATGTTTTTTTGCCACTTGAAATCTGGAAAATCACTTTAGCACATACCTAATTTGCTTCCTCATCAATAAGATCATGAGCTGAAGTTAGAAAAAAAAAAAAAAAAAAAAAGCATAAAAGAGCAGGTGGGCAGATGTCATCTGTGGAAGTGCCTTATGGCAGTGAAATATCCTTGACATGGTTCATTGTCTGCAATTACGAGGAAATGCTTATCAAACAAGTACTAACAGAAATGGGTCACATCAAATATGATGGCAAGTGCCTCTTGGTCTAGGTGGCTGTAGTTTCTTACCGAGGCAGTGATTGACTCTGTAACATAGGATATGGGCCTTACGACTCCTTCATTACAGCAGCTATTCCTGTTGAGCTCGTGTTAGTTCTTGAAACAAGTAGTAAGCTGGGGTTAACCAGCACAAATAGTTGCTCAATGCAAAGTTCAGCCTTTAAATTCAGGAATGCTGACTCAAAACTTGCTGTCCATGCCTTGTTCTCCTTTCCTTAACAAACACCAAAGGCAATGGAAAATAGTTGAAATATTAGGAAAAAATTGAAAATACTCTTAATGTATAACAAGTCCCAGAAATCTTTCAACCCCCTCAGTATTAAATGGATGTGGCATGTTTTTAATGGCTCTGACTTTCAATGGCAACTTGCTGACCGGAATGCGCTCAACTTCTTTATATCCTACCTCACAAATCGTCGCCAGTGTGTCTCAGTAAACGATGTTACGTCCAAATGGACTATCAGATTATCTGGTGTGCCTGAAGGATCTGTGCTTGGACCTTTATTATTCAGCCTGCATATCAATGATATTTCATCCCCACTTGTCCACTGTAAATACCTTCTGTATGCTGATGACCTACAGGTATATTACCATACCAGTGTAGATAGTATATGCGAAGCGATCCAGCATATGAACACAGACCTACGACGACTCACAACGTATGCCAGGAACAATGCCTTACTCATCAACCCACGAAAAACCCAAAGCATAATAATTGGACACAAAAAATTACTATGTGCTCTAAATAGTAATCACAATCCTCCTCCAATTACCACTGATGATACCGAAGTGCCATACTCCAAGATTGTTACAAACCTTGGGGTCACCTTAAATGAAACTCTGACCTGGAATGAGCATATAGCTAATGTGTGCAGAAAAGTACATGCATCTATTTATCCTTTGAAGCATCATAAAAATGTTCTCCCCCTGGACCTTAAATTAAAACTCATACAAACACCTCTATTTCCAATCTTTGACTACTGTGACAGTTTATTGACTGACCTAACCTGTGAACAAGCAACAAAGCTACAACGTGTACAGAACTCTTGCATTTGATATGCCTTCCAGCTCTGACATGATGCTCATATAACACCATACAACAAAACGTTGGGATGGCTACGTTTAAATGACCATAGAAAAACGCACCAAATGACCCTCATCTATCAGTTGCTTTCTTCAAACAGCCCCACTTATCTATCATCCAATTTTAGGCTTCTTTCTTCATTCCACGAAATTAACACTCGTTTTGGATCACTACTTGAAATAGCACTGCATCGAACAAATACCTACAACCACTTGTTCCTGGTCTCTGCTTCGAGGTTATGAAATACGATCCCGGATGATATTAAAAAGTCTTCCTCGTCTACGACATTTAAAACAGCCTACCGTAAATTCCTCCAGAGTACATACAGTTGATTTGAATGAATGTAAGATTGAATGACGTGTGAATGAAACCAAAAGTTACGTACTAGATTTAAGTTCTTAGGCTATCCCATTTACGTTCTTACTACTCTCATTTAAGACTGTTCATAGAAATAGACTACATAGTAACATCGATTTTAGTACACTCAAATTATAACATACTAATATTCAGTTAATTTATTTTAGCCTTATATTTGAATAAGTTTTCCTTTAAGCTATTGTAGATATATTCTTTAGGTTATAAGTTGATATTTTGTTTTTGTTATTATCCACTCCCTATTTATCCTATAATTTTTCATCAGTAGTAACCTTAATTAATTGCATTATTGTAATTCCTTATCCTACTTACTTATCTCAATAACAGTAATTGATTACAATGATATTTTAGATTAATACTGTAAAAATAAAAAAATTGTATGTGGTAAGTGTAAGAGAGGGCCAAGAGCCCTAACTTCACCACTTAATAAAGACACAAATAAATAATAGTGTGACCAAGATATTAAATTTTTCATTTAAAAAATGAGCATTGCTGTTTGTTGAGGTGAAGATTCTAATCAGAAAAGTCTTTACAGGATGGATTGTAGATTTTGTGTGCATTCTTCAGATGTAGTTCCTTGGACAATTCTGTCATCGAAATATGATTCAGATTTTGGGAGGACCTTGAGAATCTGCACAAGAATTCGGTTGAATTCAAACAGAGCTGTCTTAAATCCAAAACTGAGGTGATTCATGCCATGGTGAATTGAGATAATCTGGATCATATTGCTTTCATCATCAGCTCTGATAGGTAGGTAAGCTTTGAACAAGTCAAGCTTAGAGAAGTATTGTGAATTAAGGAGGTGAAGTGGAAGGTTGTTAAGTGAGTGAGTGCTGACATGAGGATTTTGACAGAACAGTACCGGGTGACAATAAGTCATTGGCACAGTAGAGGCAGGCCTGCAAGGCATATTATGGAATACAGTGCTTGACAGCAGGTGGGACTGACTTAAATTCTGATGGCAGTGCTGTTGGTCATTGGGGGGGGTAGAGATGAACCCTGGACTTCGTCTTGTTGGTACGGTTAGATGGGAAGAGATGGAAAAGATAAGGGAAATTGTTAAGGGCCAAGCAGAACAACCAAGAGAGCTCCTATGAGAGCAAGCCAGTGAACTGAGAGAAATAATGAAAGAGGAGCTAGTAAAGGTACCAGAACTGGTGCTCCAAAATAATAAGGAAATATCAAGTTTGAGGGATAAGGTGAAAAGAATGAAAGAAGAGATAAAAGAACTGAGGTGACAAGAGAAAAAGTTCCAGCAGGAAACTCTGAAGAAAAATACTTTTAATATACGGGTTGCCTGAGAACGCTAAAGAAGACCTAGTATTTAAAGTGCTTGAGCTAATAAATGAGAGGTTGAAGATCAACTGCAGGTAAGCCAACATAGACAAATTCAGCGAATGGGGAAGGCAAAAGGCAAGAGACCAGTGAAAGCGAGGTTCGTATCAACCCTTTTGGTGAAGAAGATTTTGGATAACACACGCCGATTGAAAGGTGAAAAGTTATAGGTCAAACAAGAGCTGGAGAAAGAAGCCCTTTAGGAACCAAAAACGCTCCAGTTCCATCTGGAAAAGGCTAGGCGTGCCGGACTAATTGCATACATAGCCTCAAGCCCCATGGCACTACAGCCCTTGAAGGGCCTTGGCCTACCACGTGACCGCTGCTCAGCCTGAAGGCCTGCAGATTACAAGGTATCATGTGGTCAGCACGACGTGTCCTCTCAGCCATTATTCTTGGCTTTCTAGAGTGGGGCCGCTATCTCACCATCAGATAGCTTCTCAACTCTAATCACGTAGGGTGAGTGGACCTCGAACCAGCCCTCAGGTCCAGGTAAAAATCCCTTACCTGGCTGGGAATCGAACCCGGGGCCTCCAGGTAAGAGGCAGGCACGCCACCCCTACACCATGGGGCTGGCAATTGCCTACATAAGGGGCAAAAAATCAGTGGTGGGTGACAGGAAGTGGACTAGAGCATGGTCAGTGGAGCAGTTAAAGAATATGTACAACACAGAGAGTATGCTGGCCGATGAGGAAGGTGATCGCACGAGGCAGCTGAGATCAGCAGAATGCGGAGCAGAGCGTGGCAACCAGGAAGTGAATTGAAGAGGACAGAGAGAGGAAGAAGCTGATGCAGAGATAACCAGTAGGGAGTGCAGCCATGGTGACCTACAGCGACAGCTGAGTGCTGACTCTGTGAGAGACACAACACCCAAATGCAGGCATGTGAGTCTGAAGGACTTCTGGAAGAGTGAAGGTAATTTAAATGAGGATGGCCTTGATAGGGAATGTGTTAGTACAATAGATGACAACTCTGATGAACTGGGTGTAACTAGGATTACGAGGTCCAAGACGGGCAGCCAGAATGAGGTGCAGGGAGGAAGAAATAACTAGAGATGACAGTAGGGTGCATCAATATTGAAGGTTTTAGAAGTAAGCTACAGAATGAATCTTTTAAAGAGTTGTTGCGAAGCTTGCATATCCTCGCGTGTGTGGAAACCTGGATTCCACTGGGAAGTAAGATGGAAGTAGATGAGTTTACAGTTTATTATAAGGCAAAAGAAAGGTGAGCCGGCAGGGGTAGATATCCAGGTAGAATAATGGTTATGGTTGGGGACGATTTGCAAGATAGAATAGACCATATTGAATCAGAAATGGAGGATATGATTTGGTTAGAACTAAAGTTTTGCGAGGAGAGTGAGCAAGATTTATGTATTGGTTTCGTCTACAACCCTTCTGAGAACTGTTCATTTGTGAGAAAGGATTTCCTTGATGAGTTGGCATTATAAAATGTTTTTGAGGGCATAGGCATTCTGCTAATGGGGGACTTCAATGCAAGGGTTGCGTATCAGAAGCCATTGTACGACAAAGAGGCAGAAGATTTACGTACAAAATAGAGTCAGGATAAGGGCTGTAGTAAAAATGGAGAAAAGTTGTTAGAGCGGTGTAGTATGGTAGAACTATATATTTTGAATGGATGGTGGTATGGCGACAAACTAGGGAACCTCGCATACATAACGGAGACAGAGGGTAGTATCATAGATTTGGCACTATGTTCTAGAAATGCATTGCCTATGATTAAGACCATGAAGGTTGAGGAATGGGAAGAGTCACATCACTTAACATTTACCGTCAGAGTAAATGATAGAGAGGGCAGGGCATTAACAAGCAACACGATAAAATTCAAAGAAAGATCAGTTACTAAATACAGGTGGAAAGAGGAGCTAAAGAAAGAGTTTATGAATTATTATGAGGGAGAAACAGGTCGGATAGTGAAGGTTGGAATAGACTCGATGATCGAGAATAAGCTAATGGGTGCAGCAGTAAAACTAATAGAAAACACTGTAAAGATGGCAGGGGAGAAGATGCGGGTAAAGGAGAGGAAGAGGATAATAGGAGAGTTGGTACAGTAATGAAAGCAGGCATAAAAAGTATGAAGTAATGAAAGCATTGAAAGTGTATAGAAAGCATGGGGGAGAAAATCATAGGATTGAATTTTGTAACAGGAGAAAAAAGTATTGAGAAATACTGTATATAACTAAGTCTGAATGGCAGAGGCAAAGAGCTGTTAAACTGAACAGTAATTCAAAATATAATGAAAATAGGAAAGTGTGGAGTACAATTAAGAGGATTTGTGGAATGCAGAAACTTCCTTGGCAGGCTGAAATAAGTCAGGCAAAATGGGTGGAGTACTATAAGAAATTATTAGGGGGTGAAGATGGGTGGAGACCGATAATAGAAGAAAACAGATTATCGGTAAATAATGAAATATTGATAGGTAAATCAGAAGTGATTTCGGGTATCACTAATGAATTTTGGAAGCAAGCGGCGAGGAATAAGGATATTCTAGAAAGTATTGTTAAGTTATATAACAGAATATTTGAAGAGGGGGAGAGTTTCCCAAATCTTGCCAAGAGGGTGCAATCTACCCAATCTACAAGAAGAAAGGAGAGAAATTTAACCCGAATTATTATAGGGGCATAATGTTGTTGGATACACTAAGCAAAATATATACAGGTGTGTTGGCGAAAAGGATTATGAAGTGGGCAGAGGGGGGATCGATTCTGCAGAGACTTCAGTCAGGCTTTAGAGAAAGGATGAGGACAACTAATAATATTTTTATTGTGAAAAGAATATTGGATAAGTATGTAAAAAAAGAAAGGTGGAAAATTGTACATCACTGCTATTGACTTGGAGAAAGCATTTTATTCTGCAAGCAGAGATGAGAAGGATAGGGGTGTCTCATAAGATAAGAGCGGTTGAGAACGTATATTCAGAAGTGAAGTGCTCAATTAAAATTAAGGAGGGAATAGTAACTGGGGAAATATTCTCCAAAGTAGGGCTGAAACAGGGTTGTAAGTTATCACCTGTATTGTTCTTATTGTTTATAAATGATATCTTTCAATCAAAAGGCTTCGAGGCAGGGGTTTACCCAAGTCTTGAGAACCAGGATATTCCAGGTCTCAATTTTGCAGATGACATCCTTCTGCTCACATTGACTCCCACTAACATGCAGGGTAGTATAAATTCAGTGGTAAATTACTGTAAAGATTGGAATTTAAAAATGAATGCACAGAAAACCATGGTAATGGTGTGTAGAAAAGTATATAAATTGTCAAAGAATGAAAAATGATGGACAGGCAAGATGAGATTAGAAGTTGTCAAGAAAGTAGAATATTTGGGTATGATATTAAGTAGAAATGGAAAATGGGCAGAGGAAATAAAAAGAGCTAAACTAAAGGGTATGAGTGCACTGTCAGCCATTAACATATTGGATAAAAAGATGCCCAACACAGATTACAGAGTGTATAAAATTGTTTTTAATGTGTTAGTTAAATCCAGAGTGTTGTATGGAGTGCAAATCTGGGGAGCTGATGGGAGAGTTTATACGCTTGATACAATGACGAGTAGATTTGGTAAAATAATTATGCCACTACCCAGTTGTACAGCTAACTGTGGAGTGAGAATGATGTGCAACGGTGTAAGTCTGTAGGCAGATATTATTAAAAAGATAATCATGTCTTGGTTGAGATTGAAGCTGGGATCAGGTGGTGAAGTATTACAGATAGCCTACAAACACCAAATGAAGTACCAGAACCAAGGATACTGGGTGGATGGGGTACAGAACATTTTGGAAACTGTAGGAATGGGATATTACTGGGAAAGGGACTGTAAAAAGAAGATAATAATATGTAAAAAAAAATAGTTCTAAGTTAAGGATATTAAAAATAACATATTGCTTCACAATGTAAGAGATCACTACAGGAATTTCGTAATGCAAGTGGGAGAATGAAGATAAATGTAGAGATTATAACAAATAAGCGAATGAGGGGTATAATATGGTTGTTAATGGGGATACACAAAAATAAAGCATATAGACAAAATAGAGATGAAATTAAATGTTTACTATGTTCTGAAGAAATGGGATTGGCGCACCTTATAAAAGATTGTGTGGAGACAAGGCAAATACGAGATAAATATATAGATGAAGAGGATGTAGGCAAAATTTATAATGAAAATCAGCGGTATATAATTGTAAAGTTATTGAACAAAGAATGGATGCAACTGGGCAGAACTGAAAAATTATTTAACATTATTTGGGGAATGTGGGGTAGGAAACTGGTGGAAGGAAAAGAATTGATATATGTCAGGCAGGAACAGAATTGTGCCTAAGATGACAATATAACTCTGTTGAAGTCTAGAGTCATTAGGTACGTAGGTTTGAGTTATAAAATGTAACTACTTTGTCATAGTAGTTCTTTAGTCTGCATGCGTTTTTCTTTGAATGGTCTGAAAAGACAATATTAATATTCATTGATGTTTTGGTTTGCTTTTAAATTTCCATTTATTATATTAATATTCATTGATGTTTCTGTTTTTCTTTTAAAGTTCCATTTATTAACATAATTCCAACATTCATTCCAGGCTATTCTTTCTCTGTTCAATTTCTAAATCATCTATGTTTTCTGGATACTGTTTTATTTGTGTCTTACAACTTCGCTGAATGTATACTTTTGTATACTGCATGTATCACAAATTAAGAAATTACAATAAATAATTCCTCTCCCTAATCTATGGTTTCTGAGATTATGGGAGATGGGTATTATTAATTAAAAACAAGAATTAAGGAGGCTATTGAGGAAGTCATCAAGGTGTCATATTGGGTGATTTGCCTGGACCAATCTTTCATTTACACAGCACTTGAAATCAATGCACAAATGAACACAAACATATGATATGGTCTTGGGATCACCACCAATGGTGAATGCCAATCACTGACGCTACAGGAGAAATGATCCTCACCGGGCTGAATAGAGCACTGGCTTTCTGAGCTCAAGTTGGCAGGTTCAATCTTGGCTCAGTCTGGTGGTATTTGAACGTGCTCAAGTTCATCAGCCTCATGTTAAAGAATTCCTGCAGATCCAATTTCCAGTAGCTTGGAGTCTCATAAATCATAAAAATAGTTAGTGGGATGTAAAATAATAATAATAATAATAATAATAATAATAATAATAATAATAATAATAATAATAATAATAATAATAATAATAATAATAATTTCTAAATCATCTATGTTTTCTGGATACTGTTTTATTTGTGTCTTACCTTACCTCAGAGCATATGGACTCTCCCTTTCCACATCACACACATTCGAATTGGTTGTTAAAAGTCTATTGTTGTCCATATTATTATTATTATTATTATTAGAAATGATCCCATCCACTTCAAGTAAATCCAACTCTTTATTTACTTGTCTACAGAGTACACGCTCCCTACTGAAGTCAGGTTTAATTCCTTCTTGAAGTTGAAGCATGATTTTGCATTCTGGATTATTCAAAGGTCTGTAGATATCAGCTTATATGAAGGTTGGAACTTTAAACAGTGGTAACACTGCTGTAGAGACACTGTGCAACGAAACCTAATAATGCCGCTGATGGTACACATCAGTTACATACTTACCTTACCTCAGAGCATATGGACTCTCCCTTTCCACATCACACACATGCAAATTGAACTGCAAGCTTGATTGTTAAAAGTCTATTGTTGTTTATGCAAAGTAGCCAAAAACTATTTGAATTGATCTATGTCCATGTTGAAGTATATTTGCCTAAAGTACTGGACAAATATGCTTTGTCATCACTTGTACTGAAAACTAGGCCTGGCGATTATGTGTAACGGTCAGGAATAACATTAAACAACTAGTTGATTAGTCAAAAACTCAACATGTGCACAAAAATTTAAAAATAAGATATTTTGCATTTCATAGTCTTTGGGGCTCTCTATTTAATACATGGTAATGTTTTGTTTCATAACTCTTCTTATTCCTTAGATATTAAACCTTAAATTTTTAGGTCACCAAAACTGAGTATGTCCACAACCTGTTTTGTTCCACAACTTGACATGTCCAAAGTAACCTGGTATCAGAAGGAAACTTAATGTTGTAAGAAAGGTTTGCTGTTAATAATGTGTAGTTCAATGTATTGACAGTGACTACTTTCTATAGAGAAGCCAGTGTGCACACTCACATAGCTTTTATAACTAGTGAAATGGATGGTAAATAAGAGATTAGAGTCTGTGAAAACAGCATTATAACTGCCGAGCCAGGATGTAGTAAGAAAAGATCAAGAGATATCTGTACAGCAGCGTAGATATAAGAGGCTGACTGCACACAAAATCAAATTATGATAGGTATGTTAAGTAAGTGTTGAAAAGTGATGCTCGAAATCACATGAAAACAGTACTTGTAGTTGTTTCAGTACCAGGACATTTTTTAAGTCCCAGACAGAGTATTTGGTTGCATTGAAAAATACATCCAAAGAAGGGAAATAATTCTGCAGCTAGGGGATTATAGAGACATTTTCAAAATTTGGAAATTTAATCTGTTACAATATTTTTTTAATTGGAAGGTAACAGTAAGTGAAGTTTTAAAACCACCTGCTAACTGACATTTTAAATTTGCTTCCAGGAAAAGATTCACTGTACAAATGAACAAGACCAGAGTATCTATTCAGAGCGAAGCAACATATCTTACAAGGTGTTTGCAGAAGAGGCAAGAACATAAACCAAATATTTTAATGAACCTTGGTGTTTTACCTTAAGTTACAAAAGTCAATGGCGTTCTAAAGCAACTCAAGAAGCATTATGGCAATGAATGGGGATCTAACCGAGATTTCGGCTTCTACAAGGAACTAGCAAATTCTAGACAACTGAACTTCCAAGAGCAGGAAGGACAACAACAGGAGGTAGATCAGCCAATTATTGACAGTAATGCTGCTTGGAAATGTTCTCCAAGAAGACAATGTTGATGTAATCATTGAAGTTGAAAATGTTCCCATTATGTCCCATTGTAAAATATATGACTGTCATCAAATAATAGAGATCCAACACTTTGAAGAATGTAGGTATCAGCAAAAGAAAAAGAAAGATACCTTAGGCCTCGCAAATCTAGTACTGTCAAGGGGGGAAAAGAATATTGTGAAAATAAGAATGTTTAGTTGTATTTAAGTCTGCAACTTCCCTCAGAATCTTTTCCAACCCATTGTGTCCATTGATGTTTGTTCCGATACTGAACATGTCCACTTGTACTTTCTAATACTCAACATGTCCAAAAAACTTTGTTATTTAACTCTAGTAAAATCCTAAATTATTGTCATTGTTGTTATTTCAATCATAACAATTGCCTTTATCACAACACACATTCTCCTTGGTTTAGTCCCGATATTAACACTGATAACAATTTCTTCATTTTCCTCAAATTACTTTAACATGGACATGTTGAGTTTTGGAACTAACCGACTCAACTGAAATGGTCAATCAATTTGCGATTTCTATCAACATAGACATTTGATTATCCTATCTTCGATGCCAACTGTTATGATTTGCAGGAGTCATAATCACATTAAAAATAAGCAAGCTCATGTTAGAAAAAGGACAATTAGCTTGTTTAATACTGAAAGTTGATTGACAATAGAAAACAAGATTAATTTTTTCTTTTACAATCTGCTTTATGCTGCACCGACACAGATAGGTCTTATGGTGACAATGGGATAAGAAAGGGCAAGGAGTGGGTATGAAGCAATTGTGGCCTTAATTTAGGTACAGCCTCAGCATTTATCTGGTGTGAAAATGGGGAAACCACAAAAAAACATCTTCAGGGCTGCGAACAGTGGGGTTTGGAAATATTAAGTAGCCATAGTGTGTACATAGTGTGTCACAGAATAATAAATGCCTAGGTGATATTAGCTCCACTTTCGGAGATGTTCTGAAGTAATGAGGGTCATTACACTACCAGTACTCTCAACTTGTGTCTTTCATTACTATATTTTTTTAAATATGCTAATAACATAAAAAAAAATCAAAGCTGGTGATATTCAAGCAGTACTTCATATCAGTCCTAACCTATGGTACTGAAATCTGCACCCTCACTAAGAAGGACTCATTAAAGTTGCAGGCATCTGAGATGAAGTTCCTGAGGTCCACAATCCAAAATACAAAACTGGACAAGTTAAGAAGTAACATGGTTAGATAGGAAGCAGATTTTGAGAAAACATTGTTAGATTGGGTTAGCATGTCCAGATTTGAGGTGGTTTGGGCATGTAATGAGGATGGAGCCCACAAAAACAGCTCGTGTTAACTTGGGGAGACATGTGGCAGGAAAACATATAGTGTGAAGACCAAGAGCCCACTGACCGGGCGAGTTGGCCGTGCGCGTAGAGGTGCGCGGCTGTGAGCTTGCATCCGGGAGATAGTAGGTTCGAATCCCACTATCGACAGCCCTGAAGATGGTTTTCCGTGGTTTCCCATTTTCACACCAGGCAAATGCTGGGGCTGTACCTTAATTAAGGCCACGGCCGATTCCTTCCAACTCCTAGGCCTTTCCTATCCCATCGTCGCCATAAGACCTATCTGTGTCGGTGCGACGTAAAGCCCCTAGCAAAAAAAAAAAAAAAAAAAAAAAAAAGAGCCCACTGGGTGGACATTGTAAAGATGGACATTGCAGATCAGGGTAGGATACTGGAGGACATCATTAACAATAGAACATATTGCAAAAGACAGAGTGAAAGAGGCTTGCCAACACTACATGGGAAACTGGAACTGTAAAATGATGATGATGATGACGACGACAATCATGATGAAGAAGAAGAATTTGTAAGCTATGAAAAAGTTAAAGATGACAAATATGAAATTCTAGACGTAAGGCTCATCTCTAAAGATAACAGGCAACTTGATGTCTTTGGAGTGTATAAACCAGGAAAGGGTAGCGCTGATGCTGATTTGGAAGTATTTGATAAGATAATCAGCTATGTAGGAAAGGATATGGAAAGGAATGTGAGTGACAGGAAGCATGACTAACAAATGGTAAATAAGTTAATAAGGGAAGGATAGCTGATTGTGAAACTGATGGAACGAACTAGAGGGAAGAATATTCTGGACGTCGTGCTGGTAAAACCAGATGAGCTCTATAGAGAAACTGAAGTAATAGATGGTATTAGTGATCATGAAGCTGTTTTTGTTGTAGTTAAAAATAAATGTGATAGAAAGGAAGGTCTTAAATGTAGGAATGTTAGGCAGTACCATATGGCTGAAAAAACAGGCATGAGGGAGTTTTTGAGAAGTAATTATGATCGGTGGAAAATGGTAAATAAAAATGTAAACATATTCTGGAATGGGTTTAAAGCAATTATTGAAGAATGTGAAAATAGGTTTATACCTTTAAAAGTGGTAAAGACCCACTATATTATAACAGAGAAGTACAGAGACAAGAAGGAGGTGCAGGTTGGAAAGAAATAGAGTTGGAAATGGTTGTGGAAGTAAGGAGAAATTGAAGGAACTTACTAGGAAATTGAATCTAGCAAAGAAGTCAGCTAAGGATAAATTGATGGCAAGCATAATTCACAGTCATACAAATTTTAGTGAAAAATGGAAGGATATGTATGGGTACTTTAAGGCAGAAACAGGTTCCAAGAAGGACATTCCAGGAATCATTAATGAACACGGGGAGTGTGTATGCAAGGATCTTCAAAAGGCAGAAGTATTCAGTCAGCAGTATGTAAAGATTGTTGGGTTCAAGGATACTGTTCAGATAGAGGAGGTGACTAATAATAAAGAAGTATTAAAATTTACCTATGACAGCAATGACATTTACAGTAAGATAAAAAAGTTGAAAACTAGAAAAGCAGCTGGAACAGCTGGAATCGTTAAGAATTTTGTGATGTGCAGTGAGTATTTATATATTTGCCTACTTCAAGTAAATTCTGGATCATTTAAAATTGTATTGAATTTTATCGCTGAAATTTGTGGGACACTCTGTACCACGTGTCGATTTTTCTGGGACTTGCACAAGATACAATATTTGAGATGTTCCCTATCAAGCGTTCAATTAAACATTTAAATTTGATTGGTTTAAATAAATTGAAAGGTAACTCCTGTGCAGGCATTGGTCATTAATTTTGCAGGGCAGCTTCCGGTTGCACCATCCAGAATGGGCTACGGGAAGCGCATCACAGAGTGTCTGAATACTGTCTTCGGCATCATGTAGAGCGGACGTGTTGTCCGGAGTTCTGTGCTCCATGGGAGATTTGCCTTCTCTTAGGGTAAGCAAATCTTAAATTTCCTAATGTAACTTAATTTTATTTCATTTTTAATTTGTCACAGGAGTTTACCTGTCTATCTTTCAATCAGAAATCAATTGTAATTTACGATGGTTTTACATCCATGTTTACATTGGCATGAGGTAAGCTTTTTCTAACAGTTTTGTAATTTAAATTAATTTTTTATTAAGTTTGACCTCAGTAATTCTGATGTATTTTTAAATGTTTCCCTATGATCTGTATTTTTATTCCTTTGGTGAAGGTGGTTGCTTCACATTAAAAGTATTTTTACATGAAGACTAGTACCAGCAAGATTGTAAGACTGCAACTTCATTTCATCAGAGTTTGTATTTATATTTTGTGTTTATGCTACTGGTAGTGCTCCTTATTTTCTTATCTTTAATGTTTTTATAGTAAACTAGCTGATGTACCTGTGCTTCGCTACAGAATTCTAACTTTTATACAGAATTCTAGGTTAGGTAGTGTAAACCTTGTGAGCAAGATTGTATTAAGTTGCATAGCTCTTAATGTTGCCCTAGAAGCACGATGGGCAAGTCACCAACGTCTTTTCTCATATCAAGACTGGGTTAGGGAAGTTTCATTGTAATGGTAGGCCAGCTTGCCTTCCGTCAGTCACAATCAGTTGGGGAGTTTTCATTATAATGGCAGACACTCACTCTCCGCCTGCCTTTATAGATTCTCAGAAAGACTCTCTTAGTGGTTTTCCCAACTGAAATGAACATGGGTCATTACAATGACGTCGGTAGGAATGGCGCGATTAAAAGCAATGCCTTCATATGAAATACTCGATCAAGTGAAAAACCACACATTTTTTCACTTTTAACAAACAGTACTATGCTGCCGAACTAACAGTCCAAAGCTACAGAGCTGGAATGACCAAGACGCAGATATCAGTGATCAATTGTCGTCCTTTTTGCGGCGGAGGGGCGGGGGTGTTCAAATAGTGGATAGTCCCAGGGCAAAAACTATGCCCATTTACTTATCGGCTTCCTGGGAATAGGCCTACTTGATGAGTCGGAAAATCTCAATTCACTACACTGGCGGGGGAAAGAACTATCTGACGTGGAGGCAATTTTTCCTCCAAGCCAGAGAAGAAACCACATCTTCGCTGCTAATTTGGAAGAAAATTAATGTAGATTTAATGAAAGTGAAGAGGAAGAAGCTTTTCCTAAGAAACGGCTCTTTTCAAGGTTGAATTTTGAGTTATTTAGTGAATTCTGGTACTATAATTTGGAATAGGGCTAAATTGTAATTCCAGACCAGTTCATACTACTACTCCTACTACTACTAACTGAGCCTCTGACTTAAGTGCGCACACTGCTCATTCAAAACAGCGCGTCAGAGTAGGTATCGAATAGCTGGCATACTATGATGAACCAGTGTGTTACGTACCAGCTGTATCAGAAAATGTATGAACCAGAGGATTGGGATGCTAAAGAACTCCTCAGCTATTTCCCGCCAATATTCAGTTAGGCTGTTATACTCGGTACGCAGCAGTAATCCCATCTATCGGAGTTGAATGTCAGCATAAGAGACAAAGAACATTAGAACAAACAACGGTCAGTGTAATGTTATTGTTGATCTATGTTACGCGCTTTCGATATTGTAGGCCGTCATATTATTGTCTTCTGGTTCTGAAATACCACTCTTATCATAGTCGGTACGGTAAAGCTGAATAAAACATAAATGATCGGAAATTATATTCTCTATAACTTTTGTTATGTAGTACTTTTCCATAGGACCAAGAATATGGGTATTTAAAAATTGAATTTTAGGCCTTCCCCTAAACTACCATTTCACTCAGGATGAAAAAAATAATTTATAGCCTAGATTGTAGCGGCTCACCCCCCAACTCTACATACCGATTTTTATTAAATTCTCTTCAGCCGTTTTCTCGTGATGCATGCACAGACAGACAGACAGACAGACAGACAGACAGACAGACAGACAGACAGACAGACAGACAGACAGACAGACAGACAGACAGACAGACAGACAGACAGACAGACAGACAGACAGACATTACAGAAAAGTAAAAACTGCATTTTCTTGTTACTGTGGACATGATCGATACAGAAATCCCATTCTTTTCAAATTCTGAGCAATGTACAGACAAAACTCTTATTTTATATATATAGATAAGTGTTTACTATAAGTTTGTATTAATAAAATTATGTCCGACTTGTTGGCTGAATGGTCAGCATACTGGCCTTCGGTTCAGAGGGTCCCGGGTTCGATTCCTGGCCGGGTCGGGGATTTTAACCTTAATTCCAATGGCCCGGGGGCTGGGTGTTTGTGCTGTCCCCAACATTCCTGCAACTCACACACCACACATAACACTATCCTCCACCACAATAACACGCAGTTACCTACACATGGCAGATGCCGCCCACCCTCGTCGGAGGGTCTGCCTTACAGGGGCTGCACTCGGCTAGTAATAGCCACACGAAATTATTATTAACAAAATTATTATTTAGTCAAAGTTTCGGCCACAAAATTTCTTCGATCCACAATCTCATAGGGTTCGTTCCACTGTCCACATCCTGCCGTTTGTTTCCATGTATTTTACCTTGTTTAATTTTGATTTTAAGATATGGTTTTACCAATTCTAAATTGCATTTAATGTCCAATTTTTTTCTTTTATAATTGATAAATTAAAGCCACCAAGCGCTGCTACATTGGTAGCGAGACCGTCGTTTTTGTTAACTAAATGGTAGATGGTTAGCATGCTGGCCTTTGGTCACAGGGATCCTGGGTTCGATTCCCAGCAGGTCCGGGAAATTTAACCATAATTGGTTAATTTTGCTGGCATGGGGGCTGGCTGTATGTGTCATCTTTACCACCACCACCACCACCACCACCACCACCAACACCAACACCACTACCACAATACGCAGGTCACCTATGGGTGTCAAATCAAAAGATCTGCAGCTGGCAAGCTAAACTTGTCCTCGGACAATCCCGGTACTAAAAGCCATATGCCATTTCATTTCATTTTTACCATGTGTGCATTCCTAATCCTTGTTTATTTGTGTGTTTTCATGATGGTTGCTCGTGCTCAACGTTCACATCCCCAGGGAGTCACCTATTATCTCCGTATACGGCATCTGAATGTGTTCGACATTCCGTCCTTGATGTGGAATTTGTGTTTTGCTGTTTTAAACCTGTAATTACCTGAACATTGGAGAAATGGTAAGTCACTGTCCATGACATTTTATTTCAGTCTGCTGCCAATTTATGTTAAAATGTTTTGCCTCTGGTAAGCTTTCTGCTTTAAAGTGATATCATCACATTGCGTGTGCCATGTTCTGAAAGTCTTCTGTGATAAATTTCAATATATAAAAAAGTATTTACTGTAAGTAGATATTAACTAAATTATTCTTTGGTCGAAGTTTCGGCCACAAAAGTTCTTCGATCCACAACCTCGTAGGGTTCCTTCCGCTGTCCACATCCTGCCATTAGTTTCCGTGTATTTTACTTGTTTAATTTTCATTTTATGATATGGTTTTTGAGACAATAATTTACGATACCCTCATTTGTTGAACATGTATATTTGTGTGTGGGGGCTTTTATCTGCAATTATCGGCCATTGTTGCATTGCCGTTAATTTATGTGTCGGTACTGTGGCTATTTAAAATGCATTTAAAATCCATTATTAAATCAAAATTTCAATAATTTTGATTTTCCTTATTGGCCCAATAAGCTAATCCTTGACTTGAGCATGCATAGTGTCTCTCTTGAACAGAGCGCTCTGCAGTTGTTTTTCTGTCTCGTCAACTAGCGAGCGAGGAGTCTTGTTCTGAGCGAGCTGTGAGTTGGACGCCATTAGCCTTGTTCCTTAAAAGACTTTGAAAAGTAACGAAATGGAGCTGGATACTCCCGGTTAGGTGGGAGATACAGTAGGCAATATGCCTAAATACGTTTTCAATCTTATGTTCCTCTAGTGATAGTGATTTGGTATTTTACTGATTCTTTAAATTCTACTATGTGAGTGTTGAGTGTGGGCCTGCGTGCCAAGGCAGGCAGATTACCTCTGAAAACATGTTTCTGGTGTAAGTTTGTGATAAAGGATTACACTAATTTGGATACAAAACCACCAGCATGTAAGTAATATTTATTCAAAAATTATTTTGGAGCAACGTCAACTTCAGTGGATTACTTGGAGGAGATATTGTTTACAACCGTCGTCTTGGAATTTTCAAAAACATTATCTTGTCCGTTTACGAACTGACGTTATCACTGTTATTTAATTTTAGGCCAACCTCGAGTTATCGCCAATGTAGTGTGAATTGAATCTGAACTCTATACCCGGTATTTCAAAATTTAATAGCCGACTGAAAAATTTAAATCACTATTGATAAAATTCTCATGTAAAAGTGATATGTAAATTTAATTACGAGGCGAATTGGAAACTCGCGGTGAGCATATGTGCATTATGTCATTCCTACCTTGCTGTTATTGAGATTGTTGTACGTTTTTGGTTTTCTGCTCCATATACGGTGTGCGTATTGTTTTAGTTGTTCGTATTGTTATTTTTATTATTATTGCACGGTGTGTTTCTCTCACTGCCTGTTTTCTCTGATTTTGAAATGCGTACTCTGATTGTATCTGATTTCATGTGATTTTCCAAATTGTGTCTTGTTGCTATGTAATCCCTTTTTTGCCGATGTCTCCCGCGTTCGGTCTTATCTCATGTGCTCATTATCGTGGTTCCAAGGCCACCTCGTAGTTAATTTAATAATGACCATCTTGGTCTTTTGTAAAATTTTCCTTATAGGAAATGCCACTTTCTATGAATTTAATCTCATGATACATGTAATTATAATTTTATTATTATTATTATTATTATTATTATTATTATTATTATTATTATTATTATTATTATTATTATTAGTCATGTCAGTACTCCTCGGTTGTAGAAATCTGAAATTTCTTTGCCCGGTTCATGAACTTCGAGGTGATTAACGCTCACATTCCTTCTTCTTACGTAGTTTTGTTTTCTTCTTGCTTTGTTACGTCACTAGCCTAAATATTTATTATCTGGTGAACGCTAAAGATTTTGGCAGGCTTTGCCTATTATTAAAAAAATTTAATAGCTTGGGTCGTGAGTTGCTAGTGGACCTTTAGCGTGTGTTGTTGTTCTGTTTACATTGTGGAACATAATAATTTTTTTTTTTCCCTCCCCTTGTAATATTGTATGAATTTGGGGAATATTTTTCTGGTTCCTAGTTATTAACTTTTGGTTCGTTTCTTTAATTTATTTTGTAATTTTGGTTCTGCTTGCCACATATTTCGGGTTCGTGTGTATGGTGTGTATTGCCTAGTGATTGACAAAAGGAAGATTGAGTCCTTGTTGCAACAAGTTAATTATCTATGGCCAGTAATTAATTTACAAAGGTATACCTTAAAGTCTAATATTAAAATTAAAAATAATATTTTTACAAAAGGCATTTGTTAATAAGATTGTAATCCTCTTCTGTATTATGATTCTGCTACTGGTCTGAGTTAGTACAATTTAGTAATATAATATTCATTTATTGACCTTATTGCTTCTTTAATTATTAAAGTTTTGAAAGTAGGAATCTCTTACTGTAAGTTTTAATGAATTCAGTTCATTTACTTAAATGTTAAGTGTTTTGAAAGAAAGTTATTTACCCTTTATTTTTTTAAAGAAAAAAGTATTTATTTAACTATAAATGCTATGAATTGATTTTTTTCTTAAAGTAAACATCTTATTTACAATTTTATTTCGTCTGTCATTTAGTAGTTAACAATGTTGACCTGCCAACCTGTCAAATGTTAACGTAAGATCCTGCCCTTTTCACTCCCTATTTTGCCCTCCACGCTTCGTATTTGGTGCTACTGCCCTTATGGTAAGTATTGTGTTTTGTTTTCGTTGTTGTTTTGTGCATTTCTTTTGGTAAGGTTGCAGTTTTAACAATTCTAAATTGCATTTAATGTCCAAATGTTTTTTCTTTTGTAATTGTTAAATTAAAGGCACCAAGCGCCACTACAACTTTTTACATTCCGCCCCCCTTTTTTTTTAAATTTACAATTTGCTTTATGTAGCATCGACCCAGACAGGTCTTATGGTGATATAAGAATTTTGGGGATATATTAAAGACAGTGGGTTGGGATACAATACCATATCTGAAGTACTTACTTGAATACTGCTATACCAAATGAATGGAGAGTTGCTATAGTAGCCTCTGTGTATAAAGGAAGGGGTGATAGACATAAAGCTGAAAATGACAGGCCAGTCAGTTTGACATGCATTGCATATAAGCTTTGGGTAAGCATTCTTTCTGATTATATTAGACATGTTTGTGGAATTAATAACTGGCTTGATAGAAGGCGGTTCGTGTTTAGGAAAGGTTATTCCACAAAAGCTCACCTTGTAGGATTCCAGCAAGATATAGCAGATATACTAGATTCAGGAGGTCAAATGGACTGTATCGCGATTGACCTATCTAAGGCATTTGATAGGGTAGATCATGGGGGACTACTGGCAAAAATGAGTGCAATTGGACTAGACAAGAGAGTGACTGAACAGGTGGCTATATTTCTAGAGTATAGAACTCAGAGAATTAGAGTAGGCGAAGCTTTGCAATAATCAAGAGGAGAATTCCTCAAGGCAGTATTATTGGACCTTTATATTTTCTTATACTGTATATACAAATGATATGAGTAAAGAAGTGGAATCAGAGATACGGCTTTTTGCAGATGATGTTATTCTGTATAGAGTGATAAATAAGCTGCAAGACTGTGAGCAACTGCAAAATGACCTCGATAATGTTGCGAGATGGACAGTAGGCAATGGTATGATGATAAATGGGGTTAAATAGGAAAAGTCCTCTTAGTTTTAATTATTGTATTGATGGGGTGAAAGCTCCTTTTGGGGATCATTGAAAGTACCTAGGTGTTGATATAAGGAAAGATCTTCATTGGGGTAATCACATAAATGGGATTGTAAATGAAGGGTACAGATCTTTGCTCATGGTTATGAGGGTACTTATTATTATTATTATTGCTATTTGCTTTACGTCACACCGACACAGATAGATCTTACTGCGATGATGGGAGAGGATAGGCCTAGGAATGGGAAGGAAGTGGCTGTGGCCTTAATTAAGGTACAGCCACAGCACTTGCCTGGTGTGAAAATGGAAAACCACTTAAAACCTACAATCTCCTGAATACTGGGTACTGGCTGCACTTAAGTGTCTTCAGCTACCGAGCTTGGTAATAAAACTTCATATGACCTGAATACGTATAATTGAATATTAACCAATGGAGGCTGTATAAAGTGATGGAAGAGGAATCAGACACAAGGAGAAGAAATATCAGACTCATCTTGGAGTTTCATGATCATAAGGGACATACTACTTACTGTATGTTGATTTGCTAAAGTGTTTGTGATGGAGCAAGAGTGATCAGTCTTACTTTACTCATTGCACCCAATTCCAAATGTAAAAGTTTGTCAAGGTTATATATTACCTAGTTGGCATGAAGACATTTTTTTATGTACCAGTAATACAGGCATTATTTCCATTCTAACTCTAAAAGAATTTACCTGTCTAGTACCAGGATACGGTGATAGCCGTTCGGACGTATCAGATCCACAACTGGAGCTTTCGCTAAGTTCTGTGGTGAACTTACGAGTGGCACGTGGTGAGGGAGGAGGTCGTCGACTGCAGACTTGGGACTGGATGTGCTCACATACACGCCGAAACCTTCGAATATTTCCTGCAAGAATAATTTTCATATATCTTTTTACACATCCAGCTTTTTGACAAGTGGTGACATTTCACCAACTGTAATAACTTGGAGTTGTGAGTTTACTATGCAGCCCATATTTTTGGAGAAAATAGTTGTTGCCTATTTCCAAGTACTGTACCAGCAGGCAGATTCTGTTTAAGCACATTTCCTACGATTGAAATTGATAGAAGTCTTTGTTTAAATAACCTCTCAACTGAAATGAATATAGAACTGACAGGTAGTACAGAACATTAGTTTCTCCAAATTCTTTATCATGGCTCAGATAGTTGAATGAATGCTCAACTATAGATTTCTCAGGTGCGTTAAGACAACAGTGAAGGTTGTGTTCCTTTATACTGATGTGCTTCATAGTACCTGTATACACTTCACAAGAACAAGGAATACAGTTAACCACTGAGCTGGAGAGAGGATCTTGTTCATCTAGAGCTGTGTGTAAAATGCCATGCTGTATGCAGATGTCAGGACAATTGGATGGTGTTATGCATCACTTGACCAAGTGCCAAAAATATTTTTTTGAGATATTTTCACAAACACAAAATCCTTTGTATTAAAAGTTTTATACACCAAAATGAAGATGGAAACACAAATTTTCTTGTTAATGTATGAAAATTAGTGATATTTTAAATACATATGCTTTATTGTAGCTCCTTCAACAGTTTTGTTTTGCATCACTTGACTACCGTATTTTCTCGCATATTTAACACACTTTTTTGACGAAAAACACAGGTGAAACCTTCAGATGCGTAAATTATTTAAGGAATTCAGATATTTAAAATATTATTTACAGTTCATGTACATTTAAAAGATACATCAAATATAATATATACACAATTGGTTGATCTCATTTTTTTTTTTTTCATTTGGTGCAAAATTCCGGCATGAGATTTTTACTGAAAAGTCATATAGGTTAGGATACATCAGGTAAGGTGGGCATTTGGGGTTTAAAGTACCAACACTGAAAATATTCTTGCCATTACGAGCTGGCAATATGACCTTAAGTGAAATAAACATGAACGAATAAAAGTACAATTCATGTAAGTACATAATAACATACAGACAAAAAAGAAACCTGTCCAACATGATAAGGGCAGGGCATCGAGAAAGGGACCCTGCTAGATTTCCCCAAATTGTTTGTATCCAATCTTGTATGAGTGGCATGTCCATCCACCCTTTTTCTTGGATACGAACGTGGATCCCTCGTGAAAATTTTACTTTAGGAATGGTTTTTGTTTTAGAACAATGTAAGGTGCAAGCTTTCTGCCATCACCTGTTACAGCAAAGATTGCAGTACAACTTGGTTTTTTCCTTCCGGTAGTTCATACGATAACAGTCGATGTCCTTTTCTTATTGATTGTTCGACTTTGTGGCATTTGGAAACTGATTGGTGTGTGGCGTCTGACCTGCGGTGCCTATTTAGGAGAGCAAATATTCCTTCACTTTAGGCTTCTCACTGACAAAGCGATGAAAAGCAATTACTTTTTGGTTGAAATCATTTGGTATTTTTTGTTATAGGCCTAATGTTGTTCTTCGTCGAAGGGAAATTCCATTTCTCTTCATAAAATTAATCATCCAGGCTCGGCTAACCTTCAAATCCAAGACACTGATTCCATGTGTAGCAGCTATTTCTCATCCTTTAAAATACAGCATTTCATGAGAAAAGGCATATCCAACGTTGCATAACAAAATCATTTATTTAAGCAGATCCTACTCTACTTTTGGAAACTTGCCGGTTTTTTGGTCCGCAAAATGCTTTGCGAGACTTGTTGGTCGCTGGAATCGCACTTCTCTATTACCGCGGTAGCATGCGTTGCATTTGGACACTAATACTTGCGGCGCGCTGTCCTATGCCCATATGTTTTGGTGTAACTAATCGCAGCGTGTTTATATAATGAAGTATTACTCAAATTCTTGCTCATTGTGGACTAACAAACAATTCTGAGTTCACACAAAACGCATGTCCTGTACCCGAAACACTCGTAAAATACATTTGCACTAGACCAAAATAGAGCGTCACTCGTCAATTCTGCGCTGATTCTCTCACTGGACCAGTGCAGTGGTATTTCCCATAGGCTGATAACAGCACATTGCCCAGTATTTGGAATACCCAGTTTTGCAATAGGAAGGCTGCTACCCGAGTAGTTGACATCTTTATTTCGAAATGCATCCAGAACTGCATGATGGATGTTTGAAGAAGTGGGTGCGTCAAATATGTGAAAATTTCTTTTTCTCCACCTTGGACCCAAAAATAATGGCATGCATAAATTATGCAAGGGAGTTAATTATGCAAGAAAATACGGTCATTTAGTGATTAGATTTGACTTTAAAGAATTCAGTGCAGTGTAGAATATGGCATTTTTGACAAATTTTATTGCTCATTTAAGTACAGGATTACGTTCTGTTGAATACCACATCATGTTTTATATTGATCATATTCACCTACAGACCTCTTTCACAAATACCTGCAATTTTATGACTAAATAGGACAGAAGCTTTTAAAAATTACAATTAGACCATAGAATGTTCCAAAGCAATATTTTACAAACTACTGTAACAGCATACAACATGAAATAGCATAATTCAAACTCAGAAATGGCAGTTAGTCACTTGTTGCAAAACTTTAATTTAATGATTGAGGGGTTGGTGTTTGGTCAAAATTCATTTTCCGCAAAACCATGTTGAGAACAGAAGTCTGGACAAAAGCTTTATAAAGTTTACACCTTTAGCTATCAGGTGGAGCAATAATCTAAAAAATAAATTTTGGCACTTGATCAAGTATGCATAACAAAATCCAATTAAAATGACAATATTAAACATAACTTACAATTATCATTGGAGTCAACTGCGAGAAAGTAAGGTAATTGATTATTTTCACCATGTTGGTCCGTATTGACTTTTATTCAAATTTCTATAGAACACTTTCCCGCCTTGTCAGTACTTTACATATTTTATTCTATTTAATTAACGTACATGTTTCAAGAGCCAACTACTCTCTTCTTCAGTGGTGCAAACATTAAATAATCTTTGGACTTGGTGTTCTACTAAATGGCAAAGTAAATGTTAAATTTAGACATGAAGAAACATTTTATTCTTTTTAGATGTAAATAAGGACTTAAAATTATCATATAGTGATCAATTTAATAGATTTTATTATTTATGATTTGAAATTCTAGTTTAAAGGCTGTAACAAATGACATAGTAAGTAAGTGAAAGGTGAAACACAGAGAAATATTGTAACAATCTCAAGATTTATATATAATTGTTCTATTTGTACCAATGCACCAAGTCCAAAGATTAATTAATGTTTGGCACCACTGAAGAAGAGAGTAGTTGGCTTTCAAAACATGTATGGTAATTAAATATAATAAAATATGTAATGTATTGACAAGGCGGGAAAGTGTTCTATAGAGATTTAAAGTAAGGTACCGTAATGTAGTGTAACAACCATAATTTATCAAGAGGGAGTCCCTGCAGTCAATCTGCTGGGTCTCATTTACATTTTTACTTTCAAAAAATGGTGATTCATCTGGTATTTGATGGATCGTGATGTTTCATAAACAATGAAAAGTAGGTTTTGCAACATAACTGTGATTTAAGATGTCATGGAGGCCACAGACCCATTTGACTCTGCAAGAAATTTGCTAGTAAAAAGCAGATCTAAGAAATGTAAAGCCCAGGTATACCTTTACTGATACTTTCAGAAGTGAATAAAATAAAAGTCTTCAAGTACCATACAATCAGCCCTGTCATGATCATTGTTACAAAAATAGCGCAGCAGTTCACATACAGTAAAAGATCCATGGGACTCTCTCTCTAGTGAAAGAGGTATATAACATACCTTATTCTTGTGAGCAAGAGCCTCCATGGCTCAGGCGGCAGCGCGCCGGTCTCTCACCGCTGGGTTCCGTGGTTCAAATCCCGGTCACTCCATGTGAGATTTGTGCTGGACAAAGCGGAGGCGGGTACTCCGGTTTTCCCTGTCATTTTTCATTCCAGCAACACTCTTCAATATCATATCATTTCATTTCATTAAACATTCATTAATCATTGCCCCAGAGGAGTGCGACGGGCTTAGGCAGCCGGCACAATTCCCATCCTCGCCACTAGAAGGGGGCTTCATTCATTCCATTCCTGACCCGGTCAAATGACTGGAAACAGACTGTGGATTTTCATTTTCATTCTTGTGAGCAGATGTATGCAGGTACTAACAAACATACTTAGTATTAATACAAGGTGGGCATCACCTTCATGTGAACCAACCTGAGAAATCTGCCATAGATGAACATGTACTGTAGCATCTTGGCCATGATATAAAATTCTCATAAACTGATGTTTTGGATACCACCTGTCAGTTCAGCACTTGTTTACATTGAGAGATGATTAAAATAGTGATGCATTCCAAGGAAGAAGGATTGTGCTTTAGCAGGGTGTCTCCCAGTACTAGAAATCAGGCAGCAGGATGGTCACTGTCATATCTCCAGAAGTATAGACAAATAAATGATGAAACTCTACATATATCAAAAGAGGTCAATTACATTTAACAGTCAAACTATCTTGATAAGACCTGCTGTGGAATAGGTAAATGGCCTGACACTTGTCAATAAATGAGCACAGCCTAATACAACATAAAAGGAACCTAGTTTTGCAGAACAGTGCACAAAACTTAGAGAATCTGCCAAATTATTCTTAAAAAAAGAATAACATGAAAGGGACCATAACATTTTTTTTGTTGGCTCAATAATACACTTAACACCACAAAATATGCCAAGTAATAGTTCACAACTTGCAGGATATCAGGTACTTAGTTGTCATCAGCTGGAACAGCCAGGGCATTTCTTCTTTTGATGTTCACCGCCTATGGGCTTGTTGCAAGAGCAGTATGAAGTCATCATTCTTTTGAGGCTCAAAGGGCAGAAAGCACAATACCTCCTCTCTGTTTCTAGTAATCTGAAGATGAAGTCAACATCGGCCCTTTTTCTTGTCCAAGCGAGTTCTTTACAATCATCTTCACCTTCATTTTTATCGTAGGGATTGACAGCCTTTGTGTTTGCTATGGAGCTGCTAGTTACTTATGGAGTTCTATCATACAACCCAATCTTGAAAGTGCCTTTTTTCCTCTAAGACGAAGTCTGAAAAATATACAGGGTGAGTTTTAAGGCCACCAACAAATTTCAGGGGGTGATTTCTAACTGAAAATGGAGCACAGAATTTCTTATCACCTTGTGTCCAGAAATGCATAGTTTCCACCGTAGATGGCATTAACGACATTCTCACATAACTTTCTGTGTACATTTTGTGCATTGCAGATAGTGTGATATAAGCAACATAGAAGCACAATAGTATGGTATTTATTCCAGGAACGAGCTGAGATGGTATTCGTGTATGGCCAAACAGGTGGAAAAAGTCAAGAGGCAGCATGGATATACAGAGCCACGTACCCTGACAGACAGCACCACCTATATCACACAATATTTGGAGCCATTTGTTTGACATTTGTGTGAGCATGGGTCCTTTTTGAAAGAAGAATGTGCAGGGCAGCTGCAGACTGTGTGTTCACCAAATATGGAGGAACATGTTCTCCATGATTTTGAGAACAATTCTGGTACAAGCTCCAGGCAAGTGGCCTTCCAACATGGTGTAAGCCAAAGGATGGTTATCTGTATTTTACATAACAACCACTATTATCCCTATCACTTCCAATGTGTGCAGGGATTATTACCTGTGGACTTTCCTCCTCGGGAAAGATTCTGTTGCTAGTTTCTGCAACAGGCTATCACCATTATGGGATTTCTGTCTTCAATCCTCTTCACTGATGAAGTGACCTCGGTAGAGATGGCATAATTAGCCTACATAATTGTCATCTGTGGGCTACGGGAAATCCTCATGGAATGGTTGAAGCATCTCATCAGCAGCAGTTCCGCATCAATGTTAGGGCAGGGACAATTGGCGACCGCCTACTTGGACCAGTTCTTCCACAACCTGAATGGAGAAATGTATCTGCACTTCCTGCAAAACACTCTGCCTCTATTGCTGGAGAATGTGCCTTTGGCAATACGATGGGTGCCAGCCCACTCCTGCATTACTGTTCGCTGACACCTCAACATAATCTTCCCTAGATGTTGTACAGGACATGGAGGCTCTGTTCATTGGCCTGCTCGATCAGTGGACTTAAACGCCATGGATTTTTTTACTTATGGGGGCAACTGAAAGGCATTGCGTACGGTGAGCCTGTTCCTGATGCTGAGACCTTTGAGCAGCATGTCTACATAGCCAGTGATGCTATTCGGACACAAGCCGAAACATTGGAATGAATGAGGCAATCCATGATGCGACGTGTGAATGTATGCATTGCATCCCATGGAGGTCACTTTGAACATCTGTTGTGACATGGACTGGATTCAGGCCATGTACTGTATGTCAGGGCTTTTTATCTGATGTTGTTATTCAGTGCCATCTATCATGGAAACTATGCATTTCTGGGCACAAGGTGATATGAACATTTGTGCTCTATTTTCAGTCAGAAATCACTCCATGAAGTTTGTCGGTGGACTTAAAACTCACCCTGTATAATTAATGAGTATTGAAAAGGCACAAATAAGAGTTTATTGGTAGACATACATCAAGCAGACGTGCAAAAATTTACATGCATTGGTAGAGTATGTAATATTTTTGTGTTAAGTTTCAATGGGCAAACAATAAAAACAGACTGGAGGGGTGGGCACGGGTGTGATTCGAGGTCACATCTACTCCACAACTGATTAGCAAACACACTTACAGCCTGACAAGCACTTATTCATGTTAGACACATCACTAGGGTTAAAAGCACAACAGAAAATAAAAACATAGTGTCTTAAAATTTGAACATTTAATTTAAAATCTATATAAATAAAATAATTACAATACTGTTTGGTGTCCTTTGTCTGGTGGTAGTGGTGGTGATGATGATGATTGTTGTTGTTTAAAGTTGCAAACTGTCAGCTCTATCTCTCCATCTGTTTGGCTCTTTTGAACAGGAAAACTGCCAGTTAAAATCAAACTTCTGTATTAAGAATCTACCAATTCAGGAATATGCAAAATCACACAGTAGACTGAGGGTTTGTAGGAAGAACTAAACAGTTGTTTTACATTTCCATGATTAGCACTGGTTTTAGGGAGAAGTCTTCGAATAACTTACGAATGTGGCTGTCCTGCCCTGAGGTATGTTATTGCCCTTACTATTATCTTTTGTTTACTCTAAGAATTAGCAGGAATATTCCCCTTTTACATGCCCCTCAGTTCACTATGGCTTGGGGTTGTGAATATGAGGGCATTAAGAGTCTGCTTAAAAGTGTTTTAAATACTGTAGTGTATCAAAAGTAAATGAAAGTGATGATGAAATCAAAATCAAAATCTCTTTATTTGCAAATGAGGTGTCTACCTCGGTGGCAAATGGTACACTAAAATACATTACTGTCAAGCACTAAATATTAGATTAACAAGAGAAGAAAATTTTCCTATAATACAATACAATTTACGCTAACAATTTTTTCTATTAAACACACAGCTCATCCTTAATAAATTTATATTGTTTACAAAATTCTACTTATAATATCTCCTGTACTACTTACAAATATAGTCAACTGATATACAGTATGTAGAATTACTTCAAATGATACTATACAACTGGTATAAGATTAAATTTTACATTGCATTTATTTACTTTTTTTAAAAAAACCAATTCTGGAACCTAAGTAGCATATCGACCTGCTGCGCCTTAACCAGAGCCCCTTTTGACACCAATTTTCAGAGTTCCTGAAGGGCCTTCACAGCTACCGTAGTGGTCCCAGGGCCCTCGAAGTCCCCACTGTACTTCACCCCTACAGGCAGTCCCCTACTTTGGCTGTCCAACTCCTTAGACCAGGGGATGGAATTAATTTAATCACACACATTTTTAAAAATTATTTTTTATTTACAATCTGCACTGGTCAAATGCCCTCTAACTCTTCATTTATTTTTTCTGTTGCTATTTATTCTCTTCTTGAATATCTGTACAGATTTTGGAAAAGGATCAAACACTACCCTTGGTAAACTGTTCCACTCCTTCACACCCTTCCCAGTGAATGAAAATTTACCCCAATCGTTTCTGCTAAAATTCCTTCTAATTTTATATTTGTGGTCTGTCCTGCCAATATAATTATTTTCCAACTGAAGCCTCTCACGGATATCTCCCCATGCTTCTTCTCTTGTATAGGTTCTATATAATCCTATAAGTCTAGTTTTCTCCCTTCTCTTACTTAAAGTTTCCCACCCAAGTTCCTTTAACATTTCTGATACACTACTCTTTCTCCTGAAATCCCCTGTTACAAATCTTGCTGCTTTCCTCTGCACACTATCTATTTCTTTTATTAGGTATTCTTGGTGAGGATGCCAAACACTGTTTGCATATTGCAATAATGGACGAACCATACTTACGTAAATTTTTTCTTTTAATTCTTTATTGCATCCTTTAAGTAGCCTCATTATGACATGTAACGATCTGTATGCTTTTCCAACAATGTCATCAACATGACCCTTCCAGTGCAAATTACTTTCAAATCTCACACCTAAGTATTTGCACTTGCCATCTTTTGGGATAACTACCTCATCCAAAGTATATTCAAATTCAGTTTTAAAGCTCCTGTTTGTAAAAGTTGTAACATTTGATTTGCCTCCATTAACCTTAATATTATTTTCTTCAACCCATTGTTGGATACTTTCAAGGTCCCTCTGTAATTCTGAACAATCCTCAATGTTATTTATTTCCCTATAAACAATTATGTCATCTGCATACAATCTTATTTTTGATGTTATATTGTTCCCTACATCATTTGCGTATATTAAGAAAAGTAATGGACCGATTATACTACCCTGTGCAATTCCCTTCCAAACTTTCTCTTCCTGCGATACATTATTTCCTACTTTGACTTTCTGAACCCTTGAATTTAGAAATGTTTTTATCCAACGTGTAACCCTTATGTCCAATCCTATTCCCTCCAATTTCTTTAATAATATTCCATGTTCCACTCTATCAAAGGCTTTGGAAAGATCTATGGCTATGCAATCTAACTGACCTCCTGAATCCAATTGATCTGATATGTCCTGCTGAAATCCTACCAGTTGTGCCTCACAAGAAAATTTCTTTCTAAATCCATACTGGCTCCTCATGAACCAATTTTTATCATCACATATCCCTCTGATGTACTTTGATATTAAACTCTCCAGTATTTTATAAACTATACTGGTCAGGCTGATTGGTCTGTAGTTCTATGGTTTCCTTTTATCACCCTTTCCTTTATAAATTGGTATTATTATAGATTCCTTCCATTCTTTTGGTATTACACTATTATTTATGACATAGTCAAAGAGAAATTTTAAATAAGACACTATGTAGCACCCCATTGTCTTTAATACCTCCCCAGTTATCTGATCACTTCCTGCTGCTTTTCCTTGTTGAAGCAGTTGGATTTCTCTGAAAATATCTTCATTTGTGAATGAGAAGCTTCTTGTTTCCCCTCTGTGTCTCTCCCTCTCTATTTTCTGTTTCGGTTTCCAACTCCCAACAATCATCTACTGAATCTCTGAATTCCCTACTAAATAGGTCTGCTTTTTCAGTATCTGTTTAATAGTATTCACCCCCTTCTCCCACCAGATTCCTTTTCCTTTTTAATTCCTGATATATGAATACAGCTTTTTCCATTTCCCTTTGTGATCATTACCCTCTTGATGTATGCCATTCATATAATTCTCTTTTGCTTCCTTTTTCACTCTATTCAGTTCCCTGATTAGCTGTTTTCTGGTTTCTCTACTCTCCCTACCCTCTTTGATTTTCCTGTTTACTATTCTATATTTTCTTTTTAATTTTCTTATTTCCCTTGTATAATAAACAGGGTCTGAGGTCATTTTACCCTTCTTAACAGGTACAAATCTCTTTTCTCCTTCCCAAATGATTCCTTTAAATTTAGTGTAAAGTGTATCCACATTACTCCCTTCACTTATCCAACAACTGAATTGTGATTTAAGGTAAGTCCCAAATTCATCAATTTTAGTTTTTCTGTACAATTTCTTGTCTTGTGTGACCCTCTTATTAAGCCTTTTTGGTACGAGTCCTACATCCATTATTACAGCCTTATGATCTCCTATTCCTTCAATTACCTCAGTTTTATTAACAATTTCCCATGGTTTAACCAAGAATACATCTAGTAAGTTATTAAGACGAGTCGGTTCTTGTACTACTTGTGTAAATCCTCCCTCCCAAATTAACTTATTTGCCAGTTTCTGTTCATGGGCTTCACTTGCAGCTCCATTCCATTCAACTTCAGGCAAATTTAGATCTCCCCCAATTATTAGCATATCATTATTATTGTTTTTATGAGTATAATCTATTATTTTCTCAAATATTTCCATGTCTCTTTCCTCTCTTCCAGGCCTGTATGTTCCTATAATTCCCACCTCCTTCATATTATCACAAACTAATTTTATCCCTAATATTTCATCCCTTTCATCGGTAAACCATTCATGTGAACAATAGGTTTCCTTCACCAGAATAAACACTCCTCCTCCCTTTTTATCTCCTCGGTCTCTACGATAGACTGTGTACCCTTCTGGAAATACTTCTCTATTACTCACCCCTTCTCTCAACCACGATTCCACTCCTATCACCACATCAGTCTCATATGTTTCCATCAATGTACCGAATTTTAATTGTTTATTTACTACACTTAGACAGTTTACCAAGAGCAGTCTCAGACCCCCTTCCTCCCTAAAACTTGACTGTTGCAATTGGGTAAGTTGAAATTCCTTACTTTCCTGAGTTTCATTTTCTAGTTGACTGAGCCAGCTTGAAGTACAGCTGGCTCTTTCTACTAGTTTTCCTGGTCAGTATTATAACTCAAGGGAGTTGCCTGTTTTACAGTACATATCTTAAGATTAATAAAATCTAGAACAATATTTGCTATCTTTCGTTTACCTGAATTGTTTTGATGGAGGCCATGTTTTGTATAACAGTATCTCTCAAAACTGCTGCATTCACTAACCTGAGTATTCCAAAAATGTTTACAAATTTTAACAATATCTGTATTGACCTTGTCCACTTCATTCACACACAAGTCTCTAATCAAATCATGCCTGTGGAGCACGTTCACTACAAACACGTTAGTGTGGGTCAGCTTCCCTAGTGTATGTTTTTGTGATCTTACATTCTTGGCGTCGTCGTGAGCTACGTCGTTCGTCCCACTGATGGTAAGCACTGCATCTCCGCTCCCGAAGTTCCTTGTTGCTTCTTCTGCGTTTTCCAGGACACTGCTGATAGAAGCTCCTGGATATATTTCACCGGTTGCTGCTATATTCTCGTCGTTTATCACTCCCGCAATTCCCCTTCCTTGGCTATCACCAAACACAGCTATCTTTGCTGATTTGGGCCTAACTGGGTCTTGAATCTGAAATCTAGGCCTAAATTTTAACGTCAGCACGGCAACGGCAGCGGATCGCGATGTTTTGGTATCACGCGCGCGATCACTTTCTTCCAGAATTAAATTATTTAGGGCAGAAAACCTATTTCTGATGTTTATTTCCAGAAATTCAGTTGTAGATTTCTTCTTAGCTGGCCATCTATGAACTACTTGACACCACGTGCTCGAATTTATTACTGGTACCAGTATATCACTCGAAGAATGGTCAGTCCCAAATTCTAGCGATCGCAGTCTTTCTTTTAATTCTTGATTTTCAACTTTAAGAGTCTCATTGTCCTTTTGTAGAATGTTTATAATTTCTAATGCACGTTTATATTCTTCATTGATTGTTTTGGTGCTTCATTGTCAACACCGTCGCCAACTACATTCTGAACACACTGCTCACAAATCCAGTCAACATTTTCATTAGTTTTTACGTCTCTAGGGCAATTCCCGCACTTATAATGCCACCATCTATCACATGACACACAAGATTCCATTTTCACTAATCTTCGACATTTTCCGCACTTTTCGTCACATTTTACGGTTAATTTACTCGGAGGATAAAACACAACGTCGTCATTACCGGGCGCCATTTTGAAAAAAATTTAATTCCTATTTTCTGCTAGCTAAAATAGAATAAAAATGTAATATTTTCTCCAGAAAGTGGGGGGGGATTGCCCCCCTTGCCTACGCCTCTAACCGCCGCAATTGGTAACTGATATACCTCTACCCAGTACAATGTAATCAGTCTCCTCATGTGTTTTTAACTACACTCACTAAATATTTGTAATATTATGACCAGGTTCGGATGTTCTGGAATTGCCATATTTTTTCCAGTCTTCCATTTTGAATATTTGTTGGAATTAAGCATGAATCGGACATTTCTGTTAATATGAAGCCTAATTTTATAGGCCATATCAATGCACATTTTACCATTTCTTTTGTAATATTAGTTGTTTGCCATATTTTGGCTATATTATGCATGAAAAAATATACTGTACTTTGAACGTGGCATCTGATGTAGCTTATTTAATTTTTGTGACATTGTGACAACACTTGTAGTTGGGACCTCTAATATGAATAATTCATGCTGATTGTATCTTTTTCTGAGTTTACACTACTGGTTTTAGAATAAGTTCCTTTAGAACAGGACCTGCAGTGTCCACTGAAATGTCAACTTTGTTAAGAGACAAGGAAATACTACTAGGGCTTAAAGTTTTCTAATGACCAAAAGTATTGTGACACTGCTAGATACAAAAATAGTGTAAATTGGCAATCTGCTCAAGAAAGGAGACAGGTACTTTTATTTGAGGTAGCTAAAGCTTGTGAGTTTTGAAAAGACCTTTGCAAGATGATGGTAGCTGCCAACATTCCTCTCAATAAAGTGAACAAAGAACACTTCTGAAACTTTATGTTGTATATGATGCATGCAATTGCAGAAGAAGCAATGCTGAGGAAAAATTACTTAACCTTCCTGTTATCAAATTGCACTGGAAAGGAATAGAAGTAGTTACATAGGTGACAATAAGATCTGTGTGGGATCAACCATTCTGCAATAGCAATCCTTCGTGACTGTGCCATAAAATTGCTGTGGAATGGTGAAGTTAAGTGGGAACAAGCCTGTTTTGTTAGTCACGGATGCTGTGCCTTACATGATAAAAGCTGGAAAAGTGCTTAAGGTTCTCTACCCAAAAATGGTGCACCTAACATGCTTTACACATGGTCTGCATAGTATAATTTTTTGCAATTTGCTTTACGTCGCACCGACACAGATATGTCTTATGGGAGAGGAAAGAGCTAGGAGTGGAAAGGAAGCGGCTGTGGCCTTAATTAAGGTACAGCCCGAGCATTTGCCTGGTGTGAAAATGGGAAACCATGGAAAACCATCTTCAGGGCTGCCAATAGTGGGGTTCGAATCCACTATCTCCCGAATACTGGATACTGGCCGCACTTAAGTGACTGCAGCTATCAAGCTCGGTGGTCTGCATAGTCTAGCTGAGGAAATACAACACAGTTTTCCCTATGTTGACAGTTTAGATTCAAATGTCAAGAAAATATTTGTCAAGGCTCCAAAGAGGGTAGTAGAATTTAAAGAACATGCACCTTTGCTGTTTCTTCCACCCTAATCAGTACTTACACAATGGGGTATGTGGCTCAAGGCAGCAGAGTATTACTGTGAGAGCTCTGAAGCTATGCAAAATGGTGTTTCATTATTTGATGCTAGTGATGCCTCATCTACAAAAATTGTTCAAGGATCATTTTTAACAGTCTGTCTGAAAATTTTCCCTATATTAAGTTGAATTACAGATAAATTACAAAAGTAATTAATTATTTGGAGACCAACTGTTTAGAGTTATATTGGTGTTTGAAACTTGTGCAAAGTTTAAAATGCAAGATTCCATAGGCAGTGTAGCCGTTTCTGTAAGGAGTAAACTGGGAAAAGTTTTGAGGGGGAATCCTGGATATGCCATGATGTGCAAAATTAGTGACATACTACAGCATAAAGAAGCTGCTCTGGGAGGAGACGACCCACACTTTAACTACAGTGACTCGATGTTTCAGTATACACCCATGACATCTTATGATGTTGAAGGAGCTTCTCCCAATAGAAAAGAATGTTGCGTGACAATTGAAGATGATTTCAATTTGAACACTTGAAGATGCACATGGTTATATTGTTTAATGTTGAAAAAAAATGGGGAATAAGAGGTATAACATTTAAAAAAAAAGAATTCTTTTCAATTAAATAATTTGTGCCACGGTGACTGTTGGCGATAAGTAATATGATTTTCATTGGTTTGCAAGAGCAGTAATGTGGCCTGTGTCACCACTGTGCAAGACTGCAATATTAAGAAAAATAACTTCAGTACTGACCAAACTTTAATGATTTAGGCTAGTGGAATTACGTTAAAACAACTAGTAAGGAAATAAATTGAAGTAGTGTAATAAGACTGTATAATGAACAACACGATTAATATAAAAAACTAATGACAAAATTTGTAGCCACTCTCAAGTGATTAGCGCGTACATAAACTAATAATAATAATAATAATAATAATAATAATAATAATAATAATAATAATAATAATAATAATAATAATAATAATAATAATAATAATAATAATATGAATTAGAATAAGAAAAACATGAATCAGGCCATGAGTGGAAAGTGAGGATAAACACTTAATGATAATAATAATAAAATAAATAGGGAAAAATAAAAAATCTCAATGTTGCGGCAATTTCACATCTAAGCTTTGAAACGTGACGATAAACTTATCAATACGCAAAATCAAACCAAATGCCAGGGAAACAACTTACAGGCCTAACAACAACTACTAAGGAGGGATTGTGGAACGTGAAGGAGCCCTATTGAGGTCCATGGGAAGGTATGCCGTTCTGGGGAAGAAAAGGTTCGCAACAATCATCCTCATCTCAAATATTATTAAAATTAACAAATGAAAATTTACAAGAAACAAAGTTAATATATGACAGAGCAGCTGGTACTTAACTCACAAACCAAGGGTGTTTAAATAGACTAACAAAAGATACAGATCCACTAAACCAAAATGAAGACATAATCAGGATACTTAAGTAAATTTGTAAAACGCAAGGTTTAACATCGTAAGATTATGCAGAATTACTATATATTGTCAATAACAAAATGCAGGTGACTGTCTGGCAAAAAACAGTCACTCAGAGATTTGAAATTAATGACGACGGGAATCTAGGGCAAACTCCGACATGTTGAATTTAAATCATTGAAAGTTACATTAAACGAGAAAATACCGAAACACTAGAAGGAATTAAATAAAATCAACATGATAGAAAAACATAGAAATAGCACTTACCAAGAACGACTGGAGTTCCCCGAGGGGAGCCTTCAAGCGTGAACGTTCACGAGGATGGTCAGATGGAAAAGGCGCGGCCGAATAGCATCACACATACAAAACTGGCAGAAGGCCAGAAATGGCCCGATCACAAATAACGAATAGGACACTGTATTGCTCTAGATTCCCGTTTTTTGCCAATTGGAAAGTTTGTTATTCTGACCAATCCAATTGCATGACCATATATGGTCAGTTTAAGATAGTTAGCAATTTCACAAGTTCTCGAACATTTCAACTGCGACACAAAAGTTTTCGTCAGCGGAAACTGCATGTGCGGTATAGGCTGCCTCAAAAATAAAGCCCTTTTAAATTTCTCAAACACATTACAAAATTACAATTCTTGAAGTACAGAATATAAAATGATACTACCATTTCATGCTTCTTCACACAGTAATTAAAAAAAATAACTTCCAATAAATTCTTCAAGTTACATTAAAACAAATTTCTGCAGGGTCCAGAGTCCATATTACTTCATTTTCCACAATACTAATTAAAAAAATAAAAAATAAAAAACTAAAATAAAATTCTGCTGTCCTTTCTTGATGACACATAGGTGACAAAATTCATCAGAAGTACATGTGTTCAGTCATATTTTCTTTTGGGTCATGTTTAGCTATTTTTAAGAACATATTTGCTTGCATATTTGGGCAATTTTTAGTCTTAAACATCCAGACCCTAGTTATGACAAAAACTTTACGATTCCTAATTCTTTTGTGCAATTCATAGTTTTATGCCTAATTTTTAAAATCACAGATTTTAAAAAGTAATTCATTCTTTACAATGACCTTGTATATGGGAAGGTGAAGCAAGAGAGCTAGAAGAGAACAGTTTAAAAATATTCTACAGTAACAAGTCAAATAGTTCTATTTAGCACCAGACTTACTAACAAGTCAGGATTCCATTTCTACTCCTGTAATCTTCTGTTTTGAGTAAGGAGTTAAAATACAAAATCAAAAAAATATATCAAGGTTAATTTAAACTTTGATTTTATTGGATATGAAGAAGAAAAATAATACATACCAGGAAGCAAGAGAGCTAGAAGAGAACAGTTTAAAAATATTCTACAGTAACAAGTCAAATACCGTATTTCATGGCATAATCGTCGCACTTTTTATACAAAAAATTTTGAAAAAATTGTAGGGTGCGACCATTATACGATGAATATTTAATACCAGTATTTGTATTACTCAAAAAATGTATTTATAACTAAATTGTATTTGATACAAATTAAAGATGCATGTAATACTCGCGTTTATACATCAAAATAATTAAAATAGTCTAAAACAAAATTCATAATTTTTCGCAACAATTCGGCGAACGTTTTTCCAACCTGAAAATAAAAATTAACGTATTAAGTTAATTGTCATTAATTTGAGTATTAAAGTTAAAATATTACACTTGCAAAAAATTATCGCTTTGTTGTGAAATGCGGACTTACCGGTACGCAATTTATTCCAAATTTTTGGTGTCGCTATCGCAGGTTTCGCTATCTGATGCGCCGTCCTCGCCTCTGTTAATACCAGTATCAGATTCTTCGTCTCCCTGCCACACTGCGTCATCTTCGGAACCGTCTAGTGCATTCGAAATCCCAGTCCTTTTGAAGCTCTTGGAGACTAGTTCAGGTGGTATAAGATCCCAGCTCTTCTTCACCCACGAGCATAACAAGTCCAAGGGTGGACGCCTGATATTTCCGGCGGGCGTCAATGGCTGATCGCCGCTCATCATCCACTCGTTATAAAATCGACGTAAGTGGTCTTTAAAGGGTTTAACACATACGTCTAGTGGCTGCAAAGCAGATGTTAGGCCACCAGGAATGACTATCTGTCGTGTCTTATTTGTAGTGAGAATTTGCTTCACTTCGTTCACGAGGTGACCTCGGAAACTATCTAAAACAAGCAGAGCTGGTTGTTTTAGTAGTGCACCAGGTCTTCTATTCCATACAGTTTTAACCCAGTCCAGCATGAGTTCTACGTCCATCCAACCCTTTGGTTGCACTCGTACATGAATTCCACGGGGAAACTGTATATTCTTAGGCATCGTTTTCCTCTTGAAAATGATGTAAGGCGGCAACTTTCTCCCGTCAGCTGTAATGGCTAGCATTGCCGTGCATCACAACTTCTCACTACCGCTGGTTTTCATTAATACACTCCGTGATCCTTTTAGCGCAATAGTGCAGTTGCGAGGCATATCAAAAAAGATTGGAGTCTGATCGGCATTACCGATTTGAGAAAGCAAGTACGAAGTTTCCTTGCGCAAACGTATGACAAATCGGTGAAAATTTACAATCTTGTCCGTGTAATCAGCAGGCAACTTTTGGCTTAGTGTTGTTCTCCTTCGCACTGACAGATTGTGTCGTCGCATGAACCCTTTAATCCACCCACGAGTCGCCTTAAACTGAGTTACCGGTATGTTGTGTTTGCGCGCTACCTCCTGTCCCTTAATTTGTAACATTTCATATGATACACTGCAGCCAATGTTACCTATTTCACTGACGTACCTAAACACTTCTTCGTCAATTATAGGAAACTTCCCTGTTTTAGGACCTCTAAACGCGCGTCTAGAAGGGTTTGTGCTTTTTAGCTTGTTTTTTACTTTCTGCCAGTCACGCAACAATTTTTCACTCATTAAAAATTTTCTTTCTCCAGCTTTGTTCCCGTGCTGTTCAGCGAAGGCAATTACTCTTAGCTTGAAGCCTGCAGAATAGTTTCTATATTTACCCATAATCGCTTATAAATGCTTCACACGTTAATGCTTTGCGATATAAATGACTTTCCGTAATTGTTCACTATTAAAACAAATTATTTCTGCAAACACCCCAAACACAAATTAAAAACTTAAATTCTCACGCACACATGTCTACAGTAATCACGTAAATCTGAAACAAATAAATGCATCTGTGATCTGTCCATTCCAGAGCAGCCAATACTGTTAGGCAGCAAGGAAGCATGCAGCAATTTATCAGTTTAGCTCGTTGGTTGCGACACACTACTGCACTTGAGCAAAGCTCGCAAACCGGAGCTCTAGCTAGCGCGGTGTAGATCTACTGTATAGTTGACTGTATTCCGAGACGTCAGTAACAAACATTCATTTTTTTCAATTTCTTTTAAACATATGGTAATTAGGTTAATATTTCTTCCCAGTTATTGATGATTTTACATTACATTACTGACGAGTTTATAAAATAAAACTTTAATAGCATTGGATAATAATTATCTTGACTGCTTGGATAAAAGTTTTCATCCCATGCCCGGGCACTTATGACGTAGTAGTAAGATAAGATTCTAGTGATGACAACTGAGACATCGTAAATAATTCGGCTGACCGTGAGCTGAATAATTCCGTGGAAATCTGCATTATCGTCTTGGATTTCACTTCGTGCGCAATAACACAGGAGCTGGCCCCATGGTGTAGGGGTAGCGTGCTTGCCTCTTACACGGAGGCCTCGGGTTCAATTCACGGCCGGGTCAGGGAATTTTACCTGTATCTGAGGGCTGGTTCGAGGTCCACTCAACCTACGTACCCGGTATTTCCTGGCGACGTTGCCGATAAGCGATAACTTACAGCCTTACGTATTTCAAATGGGAACTCATAATATGTAGGTGGTGAATAAATAGTACACTGTCTCGCGACCACGTTGTCAAACTGCCGATAGCCTACCGGTAAGCCATACGCCATACATATACCGGTATAATTTATTTATACGTTGTGCATCATGTCGCAAACGATACTGTGTTGCCAAATTACCCATAAACCATACACGTATTTAAATTGCGCATTCATGTGCAACTTTCGTTGCAGTTCCATTTACCTTTTAACCAGATTAGTGAACAAAATTTGGACATGCGATGATTATGTAATTAAAGGTTTAAAGTCCGATTTTTGTATTGAAAATAAAGGATGCGACGATTACGCAGTGGCGACGATTATGCCGTGAAATACGGTAGTTCTATTTAGCACCAGACTTACTAACAAGTCAGGATTCCATTTCTACTCCTGTAATCTTCTGTTTTGAGTAAGGAGTTAAAATACAAAATCAAAAAAATATATCAAGGTTAATTTAAACTTTGATTTTATTGGATATGAAGAAGAAAAATATTACATACCAGTACTAAGTTTAGAGCCAGTAGTTTAACATACCTGAGAGCAACGTGAAGGTGATGGCATACAGGTACTCTTTAGGGGTGTCACCCGTCTGCTTAGTGATAGTTGACACATCCACTTGGAAACGCACTTGTCGTTGAAACATGGCTGGTGCCGTTGAGCCACGTTTATATTCCACTCGGAATGACATAGGACTAGATACACTATGAGAAAGTTCAGCTATCTGAAAAGTAGTGGAACAATTTACTAAATTAGACAAAATATCTATTTATTCACATTAGTATCCTGAATGCAGGGAAATTTGTATAAAAGTCAGCATGTTATCTACCACTAGGAAAAAAAAAAAAAAAACCCACACACATAAAACTCAATCAAAAAGCTAACTGTGAGTCAGTTAATTTCTTCAGAATCTTCTGTTTGGCTTCTTACAATTTAAGACTTATTTTAGTCAAACTTTATATTTAGAATCTACCAATTAAATAACAAATTCAAGATCTATATACCTGACAAAAACAAAGAGCTAAAAATATTCTTCTCTTTCTAGACTAAGACTTGAGTCTGTAAATTAATATGTGAACATGATCATTTCTCTACTGAAATATGTTACAGAGAGGAAACTCACTATCATCCTGAGATCAGGGGTTTAGTTATGTTTAAATCAAATAATTGCTAAATAAGTACCGGAAGTTTCCATACATGTTAGAAATGGGGGTTTTAATCTCATTAACGGAACTTAGCTTGCTATTACAACAGCTCTTTTTGAAAGATTTAATAAACTAGGTTTGACAGGAGAGTTTACGCCTTGTGTATTCCTCAAGTGATGGAACCTCTGAAATGCAGAATAGGGTTAGAACTTAAAAAACAAAATTATTTTCATCCATAGCAACAACAGATTGGAACTTCTTGTTAATACTTCCTTTAAATTAATATATACTGTAGTAATAAGACACTTTCAAATATTTTTGGAAAAAATGTATAGTGTAAGCAATCAGTCAAAAAAAAAAAAATTAGAATTTTGAAAATCTTTACTGTACATTGGATTTCATCTAGCCAAAGAACTGTTCTAGCAGTCTAGAAAAACATTCAAAGCATATTCTTTCATTTCATTAAAGTAGAGAATGATCATTCAAGAGACTTGAAGGAAAGATCAAATACAGTGTCTTGAAAGAATATTTATCATCTCCAGAATTTGTAGAAAATATGGGAATAATGCTTGACTCTAACAGAACTGGGTGATCTATCACAAGATCTTCAGAAAAGGACAGTTAACATTTTCCACTGCTGATAAGATCATAAGGTGATTGAAAGAAAACGTAGATCATTACACCAAAATGCTAGAAACTCTATTAAATCACATGGATAGAAATTTGTTCCATTAACTATTAATGACAAAATTCAATCCATTAATGATAGACAATTCTATAAAATGGTAGAGTTTGGAATTGAGACTGATGACAAGGAAGTCATCTCAGAGTACTAAATTATGATAATTTAGAGAAAGATGTCTATGGTAATCTAACTAAGCACTTAAAGGTGCTGTATCCATCTAACTGTCCAGAAGTCCTTGATGCACTATCAAAAATAAGCAAAGAACAATCCACAATATCTCGCATACTGTACATGGATGATCTGCAACTGTATGCTGCATCATAATGACAACTTGAACACCTTGTTTCAATTACCCACAATTTCTGCACAGACATCAGCATGAAATCTGGACTCGATAAATGTGCTACCGGTACTCAGACAATAAGGAGGGGCTCTTTCTCAGCACAAGGCATCCACTCTGATGCAACAGATATCTCAGCACTAACAACAAATGAAACATATCGATACCTTGGATATGCAATTTACAAACTTCATCATATAGATCAGTATTGATACAGTTTAAATTAAGAACTAGTGTTAGGTTTAATGGTCCACCCAATCAATACACTTCACTTTACAAGTGAAAACTAGCTATTTGCTTTACGTCGCACCGACACAGATATGTCTTATGGCGACGATGGGATAGGAAAGGCCTAGGAAGTGGAAGAAAGAGGCCGTGGCCTTAATTATGGTACAGCCCCGGCATTTGCCTGGTGTGAAAATGGGAAACCATGGAAAACCATTTTCAGAGCTGCCAACAGTGGGGCTCGAACCCACTATCTCCTGATTACTGGATACTGGCCGCACTTAAGCAACTGCAGGTATCGAACTCGGTACAAGTGAAAACTATTTAATATAAAAATATATTAAACATACTTTGGAATATGTTTCGTCTCATTTGAGACTTCTTCAGCCATAATGTCGCGTAGCAGATTACAATGCTCATTGTTGCTGTCTAATGATTTAAAAATGGAGGAACCCATGTCCTTTAAGAACTGTTTGAGAATACACTAACTATAAAATATACACATTATTTACATAAAATTGTCCATCAATTCTTGCAAAAAAAATTTATGTTCAGTGTTAAAATTTGAATTACATTTCTTGAAAATGTGACCTGGCAGCCATAACATCTTGTAACAGATTAAATTGCTCATTGTTGCTGTCTAATAATTTAAAAATGGAAGAACCCATGTCCTTTATGAACCGTTTGAGAATACACTAAAGACAAAATATACACACTATTTACATAAAATTGTTCATCACTTCTTGCAAAAAAGTTTTTTTCTTCAATGTTGAAATACACTAGCGCCAACAGAATGGACTCCACTGACAACAAATGAAGTCCAAAATATCATCTCAAGCACAAAGAAAAACAAAGCTGCAGGACCAGACAACATACACAGAGAGTACATAAAAGACACTGCTCATCTCCTACTGCCTACTTGGACAAACTTATACAATAAATGCATTAGACGGCCTCAGTACCGGAGAGATGGAGACATTCAACTACTAAAGTAATCTATAAAGGAAATGGTGACCCATATGACACAAACACATACAAAGGCATTGCTCTGGAGAACATACCGTTCAAGATATTCACAAAAACAATCGTGGCGAGAGTCAGAGAAGAAATAGATGAGTATCTACCAGAAAATCAATTTGAATTCAGGAAAGGAAGAACAGCTATTAATGCCATACAATTACTACTCAATAACATATGGGAAGTCCTTGAAAAAAGAGAAAAGTTTTAGGTAGTGTTTATAGACTTCACAAAAGCATTCGACCTCATAAATCGGTAACTTGTGACTCAGAAGCTGGAAGAAGCCCTCAACAGAAACAATGTGTGGACTAAAAGTATAAAAACGATACTACAGTGGAACAAAATAATAATCTCTGACAATATATCACTCTCAGAACCGATACTTCAAACGAACGGGGTATTACGGGGTGACCCAATTAGCCCGTTACTTTTCATCTTGGCAGCAGAAGAAATAATGAGAATAACCCATAAGGAAGACGTAGTATCGTACACCTATGCCGATGAAATAGTGATCGGATCAAGAGACATCACAAAACTACAAAACACGATAAAAGATATGGAGGAATGGTGCTACAAACATAAGTTTGAAATTAATACATCAAAAACAAAAATGATGGTATCTAGACAAGGAGGAAAGATCCCAGCAATGGCAGAAATCATCATAAAGAGGCAGAAAGTAGCCATAGTAATCGACTTCAAGTACCTTGGCATTACTCTGCAAACAAGTGCCAAATGCTTTACAAAACATGTAACAGAGAAAGCAATACAGGCGGTATGGGCAATGCACGAAATCAGTTACATCAGAACACTCAGCTTAGAGACGGCGATGGCACAATTTAGATAAAAAATAATGCCTGTACTAACATATGGGATAGAAATCATATGGCCGTAGCTCACAGAAAAGAACCTATCCTCTCTAGAAAGAGTAAAAGCTCTATACATAAAAAGAGCGATCAGAGTATCCAAGACAACAAGATCAAGACTCGTCTACCTCCTAGCGCGAGAATCCTTCTTCAGTGAAGACTTCAGAACACACCTGACCCTACTCAACACCAGAGCATCAGAAAATCTCCTAGCAACACTCAACAACAAAAAAAAAGAGAAGATATTCCTTCAGAATTTTTTGGAACTGGGGCCATGATAGACCGAACATGGACAACATCCAACTTTGAGATGAAGCACGTGTTCACAAGACTGGCAGTACATGGTTTCCACCATCTAATTTGTACCAACACCTCATACCATGAACCGACAGGGACATGTAAGTGGATACATGTGTGAACATTACCACGTAGAACTCTGCATCAAAGAACAAAAACAATTAAAGAAAATGCAATCCAAGGCACAAGCACGTGAGTACAGTGTATATAAATGTATTATTTTTCTCTCTTTCTGTATGGCTATTTGGTGGCAATAAATATATTATTATATTAAATAGTTTTCACTTGTAAAGTGAAGTGTATTGATTGGGTGGACCATTAAACCTAACACTAGTTCTTAACCTTGGATATAACCAATCAGTAAGGATTCAACATAAAGACACAAAACAAGCATTGAGACTGACATATATTGAATGAGTAAGACAAATCGTGCATTCTAAGCTCACGGGAAAAAGCTTCGTTAAAGCCATCAACACGTTTGCTATACTTGTTCTCACATACTCATTTGGAGTCATAAAGTAAGACTACAACTGAGTTGAAGGATCCTCAAACGAAAGTTAATGTGTTGCTGACAAAACACCACAGGCATCATCCAAAATCAGTCTCAGAAAGACTCACTCTGCCTCGTTCTGATGGTGGTCGTGGACTGATAGATCTTGAGAAATTACACCATGAACAAATTGCATCCTTAAAGTGCTACTTCAAACATAAATCAGAAACCTCTGCCCTACAGAGTGCAATGGTTGTAGCAGATAACTGTTTTACACCCCTCAATTTAAGCACCCCGGCTTCAATTATCATTTCAGTCTCTACAAATGAAGAAAAGATCATTCTCTGGAAAAAGAAACCTCTTCATGGACAGTATCCAAATGAGTTAGATCAGCCATATATCGACAAACAAGTGTTGCATGAGTGGCTGACACACTCAGATATATACCCAGAAGGCTTCGTGTTTGCCATACAAGATCAAGTCATTGCCACGAGGAACTACAGAAAGCATATACTGCATGATCCATCTGTCTATTCAGATCAGTGCCAACGATGTAATACATCTCCAGAAACCATCCAGCACATAACCTCAGGTTGTCGATTAATGGCAAATACAGACTACAAGTACAGACTTGACCAAATTGCAAAAAAATCATTCACCAGAAATTATCCCGACAAAATCTTCTTCTTCTTATGATTGTATTTTAATTGTTTTGGAAATTATTTACTGGTTGTTTAATGAGCATTTCATGCTTGAGATCTACCAATGCCAAGTTCCATTCCTGGAAAGAACTGGCCACAGACAGACAGACAGACAGACAGACAGACAGACAGACAGACAGACAGACAGACAGACAGACAGACAGACAGACAGACAGACAGACAGACAGACAGACAGACAGACAGACAGACAGACAGACAGACAGACAGACAGACAGACAGACAGACAGACAGACAGACAGACAGACAGACAGACTTTTTTTTTTTTTACAATTTGATTTACGGTGCACCGATACAGATAGGTCTTATGACAATGAAACAATGATGGGTTAGGAAAGGCCTAAGAGTGGGAAGGAAGCGACCGTGGCCTTAATTAAGGTACAGCCCCAGCATTTGCCTAGTGTGAATATCGGAAACAACGGAAAACTATCTTCAAGGCTGCCAACTGGTTTGAACTCACTATCTTACGAATGCAAGCTGACAGCTCCGTGACCCAAACCACGCGGCCATTTGCTCGATGCACAGACAGACAGACAGACGTGAAGACTGATATGAAGTGATTCATTCATTGTGTAGTTTACTGGTAACTTTCTTTTATGTTATTTTCCAGTGATGTGACCACTTTTCTGTGGAACTGTTCTGGTATTATTATTATTATTATTATTGTTATTATTATTATTATTATTATTATTATTATTATTATTATTATTATTATTATTATTATTATTATTATTATTATTATTATTATTATTATTATTATTATCATTATTATTATCATTATCATTATTATTGTTGGACAGGAAAGGATGCGTGAACTTCGCAGCTACAAGATAGCTCAAGAAAGTGGGTTTATATTGTGGAGGTACTTACCAAAATGAGCTTGTATGGTTATTTTAAGCCCCATTATATGGTAGATGTGTTTATTTACAACTGGAACGACAGAATATTGAGTGAAATATTGAAAAGTTTGCGGTGAAATAATCCTGTTGTGAGCAGCCATCTTGCCAAAGATCAAAATCACGTAGAAGGAACACTGCGGTAGATAGACGATCGTTTTCTAGTGTAAGCGCTCCCAGCGCCCACTCACATCATCATCACCTTGACTCAAGACATGGCCAACTAGACTCCCTCATTGGCATGATGGCAGGAGCAGACATTCTGTGTGATACAGTGGAGCTCCCTGGTGTTTCAAGCGAAAGCATCCACAATGGCCGAAATGGTAGGAGTATTGACCTAAATCTGATTGATGATATCAGTCGGCAAATAATGGAGAATCAACACAAAGAAGAGGTGCATCTTGAGACTGCAAGATCACTGTTGAAGAACATAATGGCTATTCCTCCCAAAAACCTAAAAACGAAAATAAAGAATGGCCTCATGAAGCTGGAAGAAGCTTTAGAGGCTGGAGCAATATGCAGGATGTCATGGAAGAAGTCTACAGAAGAACTAAAGCAGAGACAAACTACCACGGAGAATAAGGAATTGTCCAACACATCACCAGTGACAAATGACTCGGAGGAAGATCAAGGAAAATGGGAAACATTTCTGTCCAAGAAGAAGAGAAAGAAGAAGAGTGAGGATAGGAAGCATGAAGATATTCCAATGAAACAGGCCAGTAATGATCCTGAAAGTACAGCGTTTAGCGAAAGTGGGAAACGACCTCATTTTAAATCTAGGAGTCGTTCAGAAGCCGTAATCATCAAACCAATGAACGGTAAGACTTTTATTGATGCTTTGAAGGATATCAGGAAAAGGGTGAAGCCAGAAGACAGTGGAGCAGGCATTCGATCTATCCGTAAAACACTGGAGATGTTCTTCTTGAATTCAATAAAACAACAAAGATTGAAAATAGGGAGATATTCAGTAAATCTCTGAGAGATGCCCTCGGATGAGATGGCGATGTAAAGGCTTTAATCCCCCGAACTACACTGGAGATTCAAGACATGGATGGCATCACTACCTCTGCCAACGTGGAGGAAGCTGTAAGACGAGATTCCGGCAATCCCCATGGAGAATTGAAAATATCGGTCTCGAAACCAAATAGTTGGGGACAGAAACTTGCCATCTTCGAAACCAAAGATGAGGATGCTCAGAAACTACTGGAAGCAGGAAGAATTAAGATAGGATGGCTATACTGCAGAGTACGAGCTAGAACCATGTTACCTCGCTGCTTTCGATGCCCATCATATGGACACCTGGCAAGAAACTGCACAGGGCTTGACAAAAGTAGGTCTGTTTTAAGTGTGGAGAATCTGGCCACAGGGCAGTAGACTATAAAAATAACAATCCACGATGCATGCTTTGTACAGACAAGGGTGTCAATGAAGCTAAACAAAATCATATTCCTGGATCGGGAGCATGTGCAATATTTCGTGAACCTCTGGAAAAGGCCAAAAATCACAGTAAATGATGCGAATACTTCAAGCAAACATGCACAGGAGTCAAGCAGCTAACTATCTTATGACACAGCTGATTTACAAGATGGAAGTAGACATCGTTATTATTAGCAAACCATATCAAGAGAGGGACCATCCAGGGTGGTTTGTGGATATCCTCAGAACAGCTGCAATTTGGATACCAGATCTAGGAAAAGTTCCAGTAACACAGCATGGATGCAATGACGGTTTTGTTTGGGTACAGACTGGGGGAATCACTATTGTAAGCTGTTATTTTATGCCAAATGAATATGTTTCAAACTTTCAGATGAAACATGATGGCCTTGAGGATGTAATACGCAGAATGGAAAAAACTAGTGGTCGCTGGTGACGTAAATGCTCAAGCATCGGAATGGGGCATGCCACAAACAGACTCCAGAGGACGGCGTATAATGGAGATGACAGCCAGAATGGGTTTGATGGTCAACAACATTGGAAATGTGCCAACATTTCGATGGCCAGGATGTCAGGGAACAATACTGGATGTAACCTTCTCATCAGAGGATATCGCGCCTAAGATTACTGAATGGCAAGTGATCGAGAACCACACGGGAAGTGATAATCAATATATCATCTTTCGACTGCTCCAAGAATCTCCTCAAGAAAGAAACATTGTGCACAGGCCAGCAAGGTGGAAAGTAGCCGGTATCGACAAGGAAAAGTTCATTGATGTAATACGGAATGGAATGGAGAACATAACTGAAAAATGTTTTGCTCTTAGAGGGAAAGAAGCAACTGGTGTATGTATTGAACTCACTATGCAGCTAATCCATCAAGCATGCAATGCCTCAATGTCCCGAACACCGCGAAATAGTAAGCGCCCAGCGTACTGGTGGACCGAAGAGATTGCTGAACTGAGAAAGAATTGTCTGTGACTTCGATGCAGGGCTCAGAGGATGAGAGGCAGTCAAGAGAATACCTCAGTCACAGCGGATTACAAGTCAGCGAAGAAGGAACTCCGTAATGCAATCAGAAAAAGTAAAGCCGATAAATGGTGAGCACTGGCTAAAGAAGTAGAAGATGATCCATGGGAACTAGGTTATAAGATTGTAATGAAGAAACTCGGGACATTTTCAACCCCGAGTGTGGATCCGCAAACCATTAAACAAATTGTGGATACACTATTCCCAGATCTTCCAGAGAGGATTGACTGTGACGATGAAAAAGAACTGGATGATATACCCTTCTTCACAGTAGAAGAACTGAATAGAGCTATTAGCTCTCTTAGAAACAAGAAAACTCCAGGACCAGATGGTATACCTACAGAAGTACTAAAGATAATATCAGAACTATGTCCAGAACTGTTGCTGAATATGTACAATCATTGCCTGAAAGCAGGTGTTTTTAGTCCCCGATGTAAAATGGCTCGTTTGGTTTTGATCAGCAAAGGAAAACTTGGTGGTTATAGACCTTTATGTGTGCTGGACACAGCTGGAAAAGGTCTGGAGAAACTTCTGCAGCCCAGAATCCTCTCAGCAGTTCAACTGGTAGGAGATCTATCTGTTCATCAACATGGATTTCGGACAGGACACTCGACGCTAGATGCAGTGTGGGAGGTGGTGAATACAGCAGAAAGGGCACAAATGGGCAACCATCATTCCCGTAAATTGACACTTCTGGTGACCCTGGATGTGAAGAATGCCTTCAATTCGGCAAGATGTAGTGACATGTTAGTAGCTCTCGAAGAAACTTTCAAGCTACCACAATATCTTATGCGCATAATGAGAGATTACTTCAAAGTTCGCACTCTGCTATATGATACGGAAGATGGACAAAAGACAAAACGTCTGACGGCTGGTGCAGTGCAGGGATCGATCCTTGGTCCAGATCTTTAGAATATAATGTATGATGGCTTGTTACGTTTGGAGGTGCCAGAGGACACGAAGCTTGTGGGCTATGCTGATGATGTGGCCACCTTGATAGTAGCTCATAATGTTGAAATGGCTCAAATCAAACTGAACCAGGTGATGCGGCGCATAAAAGAATGGATGATGAGCCACAGTCTAACATTAGCCAAACACAAAATGGAGATAGTTCTTCTGACGAGGAAAAGGATCGAAACTCTCGTACCAATGACTGTTGGAGAGTTAGTGATTGAAACATCTGCGAGCACAAAATATCTAAGAGTGACACTTGACTCCAAACTCACATTTTGGAATCATATTCAGAGAGCGACAGACAAGGCAGTAAAATACATGACTGCACTTAGCAGACTGATGGGAAATATTAAAGGTCCGAAATCCAGTAAACGACGTCTTCTCATGTCGACGGTTCAGTCAGTGCTCCTATATGGCTCTGAAATCTGGGCTGAATCCTTGAGATTTGCTTGGTATCGGAGAAGGATAGCTGGCGTACAACGGAGAGCGGCTTTACGTATTGCATGTGCATACCGCATGGTTTTCGAACCTGGAATCCTCACAGTAGCAGCAATAGCCCCAATACACCTACTTGCATTGGAGCGACATGAAATCTGGCGTACCCAAGGAGAGCTGGGAAAGAAATGTGCAAAGAAGCGTGCCTTCACTCAACGGATGAGGCGATGGCAACTCAGATGGGAAAGTGACCCTCAAGGCAAATGGACCAAGCGAATGATACCACACTTGGATATCTGGGTTAAAAGGGCCCATGGTGAAGTAAATTACTACCTCACGCAGCTTCTAACAGGATATGGATATTTCCGGAATTTCCTGCATAAAGTGGGCAGAGCGAGTGACGCAGCATGCATATACTGGGATGACATCGACGACATATTTCACACGTTTTTTGTTTGCGGCCATTGCACGATTCAGAGAAGATGCGTGGAAACTGAACTAGGAGAAATGACAACAGATATTATTATTTCTGCGATGCTGTGAAACCAGGAATCCTGGGATCGCGTGGCAGCGTATGTGGAGGATGTCCTTCGTCAGAAGAAGGAGGATTTGGAAGCATACGAACAAGAAATGAATAAAGAAGACATCTGAAAGACAAAACACGATATCACCCTGAAGTAATGCGAGAGCGGTTCCAGGGTGATGATACACATCGTGGGAAAAGGATGTGTGGTTTTTAGTGGGTAAGAATCCCACACACTTGTGGATTGCGGACTTCACAAGTGTCTTTTGAAGATTTTTCCACAATCCCTCATAAAAAATTATTATTATTATTATTATTATTATTATTATTATTATTATTATTATTATTATTATTATTATTATTATTATTATTCTTATTATTATTATTATTCTTATTATTATTGTGGTTTAGCCCCAGTGTAGCAGTGGGCTCATCAGTTGGAATGCTACACCTTTCCAAGACGCTGGCGCTAGTGCGCCGTTGAGACACCCCTGCAAAACTCCTATGTAGGACAATACAGTGATGGTGCACTAGAGGAAGCATGTGCCTCCACTTTTAACATTACGCAATCGATAACATATGTTGTAATGTAAATATCGTAAATACAACTTAGTATTGAATAGGTGGAAAACTCTACTGTGCATTATTTATATGTTATCTCAGCTCAACATGGACCAACAATATGAAGTTCATAATCCTAATTATGCAATCGATGAAATCAAATTATTGTTTCCTTCTAGGAACCTAATTTTATTATTATTATTATTATTATTATTATTATTATTATTATTATTATTAACCCGGTCTAGATAGCCATGAATAATGGCTGAGAGGATCCATCGTGCTGACCACACGACACCTCGTAATCTGCAGATCTTCGGGTTGAGCAGCGGTCGCTTGGTAGGCCATGGCCCTTCGGGGCTGTTACACCATGGGCTTATTATTATTATTATCATTATTATTATTATTATTATTGTATGTTAAATTATTTTGGTAATAGTTTTGGAGTTGTTTAATGATCATTAGTGAAGGTACCAGATTGTATACCGGTATTTAATGGAGTATGAATTGTTATGCCTTAATGATGAGTGATTTAATTTGGGAGATTAAGGAGTGGATGTGATTTTTGAGGTTATTCTGAAAAGTTACTGACAAACTAGCCAGCTGGCCTCATGCCAATGACAGAGCATTCAGTAAAGAGAGAGGAAGCAGTGCTGGAGCACTTCATTATGATAAGTTCTAACTTTCAAGTATTAAAAGGGTATAAACAGAATTTAAACATAAATGTTTTTACATTTCTTAATTTTCATCAATTCATAATACTACATTTAATATAAAAGAAGTTAAAAGTGTGATTTGGCAAAATGTGATGGTGTTTTTTCAAGAACAAAAGATGTCAATCTGTTTTTAATTACTGGTATCTTTTTCAGGTATAATCTGTTAATAAATGTTTTCTCTTTCAGGTATTTTCTAAATTCGTGTTATATTGAATTAATTTACAGTTTTTACAGACTGAAGAACCTTACAGTTATAAACGAACTAAGTTGAGAGAGAGAAAATGAGGGTCTTCCATTGTGACAAAAAATCAATAGCATCGATCCAATAGCTCAAACCAGTGAGTTAAGTCCCAGTAGTTAACAGAATATGTATGATCCAGAAAAATGACAGAATAAAAAAAATGTTATCTAACTCACCAGCCCCATCCCTCCAATATTCAGAAGTTTAACTCAGCAAGGTAAATCCCCTAGATTGTGCGTCAAGGCCCGCTTTGGGACAGACAAAATTTTCAGGTATTGGGATCAGTAACCTTTCTACTGTGATAAAAATGTATGAGACATTTAAAATCAGTATTATTTACTATTTCTCCTCTCTTTGTTACAAAGGATTCGTATCATTAATAATGGTAGGATGCAGGAAATAAGTAAGAAATATAACATTGTAAATATTACCGTTATTATTCATCATAGAATGAATTTGTACTTCAAATAAGATTGTACATTTTATTTTCTACAACTTTTGTAATGTAGCATTTATCAACCGGACCAGTATTAACAGAGATATTTGAAAAACATTTTAGGTCTTCACCAAGCTACTACCAGTATTTCACCCAGCACAAATAAAATTATTTATAACATAGATTAAATTACCTTCTCCTGACCTTAAATAGGGTTTTTTATTAAATTCTGTTCTGCGATTTTTTCATGATGCAAATACATATATACAGACAGACAAGATGGTATTTTTAAAAATGCATTTCCTTACTATTCTTAATGTGACTGACCAATTTTAAATTCTTTTTACCAAAGTACTGACAAAATTATTTTATTTACCTATAGATACTGAGTCCTCAACTTAATTGTAAATAATTTTTCTTCTATGGACTTCTTTCCTACAATCTCTGTAATTTGCAACTTAAATGGTCTGGAAAGTTACTCTCTTTGTTCTTAAAGAATATTTTGTCAATCTTGGTATTTTGACTTACTGATAGGAAGGCATGGATGAGATCAGCCTTGACAGTAGCTAAGGGCTTCCCTTTCACCAGAATGGTGAATGTTTCATCCTTTTCTGTTGTCATGAGGCTACCAAACCAAGACTTCTTGGTAAGCTCTGGGGATGACTCTGGCGTCAGATGCACCTCCTCTGATGAAGCTAGAAGAAAGCATATATGTCCTTGAGTAGCCAGAAATGCATGATGGTGATGAAATACAAGGATATGCATTTGGTGGGTTAACAGTCACTTATATGAAGCATATGCATTGTATGGAAAGTCGTCATCATTTTCTTTTTTGTTTTTTCTCTTCCCTCTGAGATTCATTCTCAAATGTTTCATATGTGTACTGATGTAGAATTTCATGGAAACATGAAAATCTCTGTATTGGAAAGAAACAAACTAGTATCAAATTGGGGCCAATGACCTTTGATGTTAGGCCCCTTTAAACAACAAACATCATCATCATCATCATCATCATCATCATCATCAGTGTCAAATTAAGTCATGTATAGAACGATTTCTTGAAAATTTATTTAGTAGATTTTTCTGGTTATTGGACCATAATGCATTTCTGAAGATTACCTATGACATTTTCCTAGCAAGTGTGGACTTATTCATTCTGAATAGATCATAAAGACTTGAATGTTTAATGCCTAAAAATCATCCAAATATGCAAGAAAATATGACCTTAAAAATGCAAAAAAATGACCCAGAAATAATTAAATATGACTACAAAATTGTGTTTTCCAAATTAAAAATCACAAAAGTCAATTGTTTCTATGAGTCAAATGAGGTGATATAAGGACTTTCACTCCATAGTCCTTTGCATCCTATTAAGCTGCTGATGTTACATCAAGATACATTTTCTGTGAAAACGTACGTTCCAGTGAGCTGTGTTATATCCGAAATGTTAGGCATAAATGTTATTCACTACGCTACAAAATTCAGTTTCTCTGTAGATATCAAATGCTTGTCTGAACCAACATATCAGTTTGCTCTTCCTTTGTTCTGTCCATAAATACCTTTCCAAGAAATATAACAATGATTATCATGTTATGAATGAAGGAATTACCATATAAACCCAAATACCACCCGCACTATACTTTTGAAAATATCACTCCTAAAAACGGCACCGGAGTCTTATTCAAGACTTTCATTTCACAGCATGATACTTCACATGTCTTAGGGAATGTTATGTTTTTTTAGTGTATTTTAGTTTCTAGGGTTGACACTGGATTCAAACACAGCTTCTGACAGCGTTTGTTTGAAAATAAGAAGTGGACATGTGTGCACCGTATTGTTCTCTCTATGTATTTCATGTGGTAATGGAGATTTGTTCTATAATATAAATGTGTGTAAAACTTTCCTAAATGTTGGCTGTAGTTTATAAGCTCAGTAACATTATTTTTAAGTATGGAACAACCCTGAAATCAAACATTAGCACACTCGAGGTCGCCGTGACTTGGCAACCAAGCTTTACAGCACGCACTCTCCCAACCCCAAACATTCACTTTTCTTTTACCGTAAGCGCTCGGCGGCAGTCAGTCTGCAGTCTCATGTTCTTAGAGTGCCACGTGTAAACATGTTTACTGTAAGTGAAAAACTGAAAGTTGTAAAAGAACCTGAAATTATCGGAAATCGTGCTGCTGTAGGAAATACTATATAGATGAATCTTGTATTTGAGATTAAAGAAAGAAGAAATATTTTATTTTAAACAGTAGTGGTGATCGCAGAGCTTTCCATGGGCAGAGTGCACAGTTTCCTGAAATTGAAAGGATTCTGTACAAATACATAACAGAAAGGCGGGAATTGGAAAACGGCATGTCTACCGAAATGTGCCAATTAAAAGCATTAGAAATCGCAAAAGAACTTTCTACACCAGAGTTTAAAGCAAGCCGAGGGAGGGTCAGAAATTTCTATAAGAGGAATGGACTGAGCATTAGAAGGCGTACCACAATTTCACAGCGTGTTCCTACTGCCTATGATAAAGCACCGTTTTCCTTCCAGTACCATATAATTTGGTTGCGAAAGAAAAATTCGTAGCTGCTTTCCCAAATTGGAAATACAGATGAGATGCCTGTCTATTTTGAAATCCCATTGGACAGTTGTGATAGTGTTGAGGGGTCAAAAGTGTTACCATCAGAATGGGTGGTAATGAAAAACAGAGGTGTACATTAATGTTATGCATACTTGCTGATGGAACTAAACTTCCACCATACGTTGTCTTCAAGAGAAAGAAGCTTCCAAAAGAAAATCTACCTGCTGGTGTTTTCGTCAGAACTCAGGACTCCAATTGGATGGACAGTCTACTAGTGGAAGACTGGCTGAAATACGTTGTATGTTTGGCAATGTTGCCCTGGGGCATTGCTTGGATGGAAAAGTTTGCTTGTTATAGACAGCTACATTATTATTGTACATATGAAAAATCAGCGGTAGTGAACATACTATTTCTTGACCACAATAAAGTGTGCAAGAAGGACAAGATCAGTAGTAACACCTTGACTACCGGTACTTCCTAATGAAGTATATGCTCTCAAATTTATTTTATGATTATGAAAGCTGAAGTTCAAAGACCATAGCATAGGGGATAAAATTGTTTCAAGAAGAACATAATGAGAAGGAAAAGGAAGAAAAAGTATTATCAAAATATTTCCAGGATCAAAGGGAGAAGCTCTGGGTGTAACAAGTGAATTGTCTGCTTCTGAGAAAATTATTGACGTAAATATGAATGACAATATTGTAAACTTCATGAATATGTATATAACTAAAGTTAGGGAAGTTTAAATCTTCTATTAACTTTACTGAATCAAATACAGTAAATAAGTAGTGAAAATATAAAAACGGGTATTAAAAATAAAATCATAAATGTAAACTTCAATATTGTAAAATTCTAAATGTCTGAAAAATATCGTTACCATGTGTACAAATTATGTAATTATGTCATTACAAACATATTCCAGCATAAAGTGTAGTTAAATGACAAAACAAGTACAAGTTTTGTTTCTCTTCTTAGGAGCATTCTCAGCTAAAGAATGTGTATTAAGATAAAAAAAATGGGCACATATGAAATAAAAAACACTTATAATGATAAGATAAAATTTTCCTTTATGTTGAGTTAAAACACTCAAAACATCAATGTTCAAATTTGTAATAAAATCTGTGTGCATAAGAGTTACTGGAGAAGTTGCTATAGATTTTTAGTATGTACTCTAAAAACTTGTTTGCATGATTTGCAGGGGTACTACTACTACTACTACTACTACTACTACTACTACTACTACTACTACTACTACTACTACTACTACTACTACTACTACTACTACTACTACTACTACTACTACTACTACTACTACTACTACTACTACTACTACTACTACTACTACTACTACTACTACTACTACTACTACTACTACTACTACTACTACTACTACTACTACTACTACTACTACTACTACTACTACTACTACTACTACTACTACTACTACTACTACTACTACTACTACTACTACTACTACTACTACTACTACTACTACTACTACTACTACTACTACTACTACTACTACTACTACTACTACTACTACTACTACTACTACTACTACTACTACTACTACTACTACTACTACTACTACTACTACTACTACTACTACTACTACTACTACTACTACTACTACTACTACTACTACTACTACTACTACTACTACTACTACTACTACTACTACTACTACTACTACTACTACTACTACTACTGGAACACTTATCAAAATCCCTGAAAAAGACACAATCATTCTCCTCGGCAATTTCAACGGTAAAATTGGTAAAGAAAAGTACTGCTGAAAAAACGCAGGAAGATTCTCAGCACACAAAAAGACTAACAAAAATGACAAATGCCTCATCGAGCTCTGTCAACAACACGACCTGAAAATCATATCAACATCCTTACGGAAAAACCCCAAGAGCTCTTCACACGGGAATCACCCAACACCTGCTGCAGAAAACACCAGATCAATCATGTCGCCATCTCCTTCCCAGAACAAAAGAAGTACGCAACGTCCAAGTCTGCAGAGGAGCCAACATTGACCCAGACCATCATCTAATGAGAATCAAAGTGAAATTTTCCCCAAAACGCTTCTACCAGAAATCCAAGGCAAACAAATACCGTATTTCACGGCATAATCGTCGCACTTATACCAAAATTTTCGAAAAAAATTGTAGGGTGCGACCATTATACGATGAATATTTAATACCAGTATTTGTATTACTCAAAAAATGTATTTATAACTAAATTGTATTTGATACAAATTTAAGATGCACGTAATACTCGCGTTTATACATCAAAATAATTAAAATAGTCTAAAACAAAATTCATAATTTTTCGCAACAATTCGGCGAACGTTTTTCCAACCTGAAAATAAAAATGAACGTATTAAGTTAATTTGTCATTAATTTGAGTATTAAAGTTAAAATATTACTCTTGCAAAAAATTATCGCTTTGTTGTGAAATGCGGACTTACCGGTACGCAATTTATTCCAAATCTTCGGTGTCGCTATCGCAGGTTTCGCTATCTGATGCGCCGTCCTCGCCTCTGTTAATACCAGTATCAGATTCTTCGTCTCCCTGCCACACTGTGTCATCTTCGGAACCGTCTAGTGCATTCGAAATCCCAGTCCTTTTGAAGCTCTTGGAGACTAGTTCAGGTGGTATAAGATCCCAACTCTTCTTCATCCACGAGCATAACAAGTCCAAGGGTGGACGCCTGATATTTTCGGCGGGCGTCAATTGCTGATCGCCGCTCATCATCCACTCGTTGTAAAATCGACGTAAGTGGTCTTTAAAGGGTGTATTAACACATACGTCTAGTGGCTGCAAAGCAGATGTTAGGCCACCAGGAATGACTATCTGTCGTGTCTTATTTGTAGTGAGAATTTGCTTCACTTCGTTCACGAGGTGACCTCGGAAACTATCTAAAACAAGCAGAGCTGGTTGTTTTAGTAGTGCACCAGGTCTTCTATTCCACACAGTTTTAACCCAGTCCAGCATGAGTTCTACGTCCATCCAACCCTTTGGTTGCATTCGTACATGAATTCCACGGGGAAACTGCATATTCTTAGGCATCGTTTTCCTCTTGAAAATGATGTAAGGCGGCAACTTTCTCCCGTCAGCTGTAATGGCTAGCATTGCCGTGCATCGCAACTTCTCACTACCGCTGGTTTTCATTAATACACTCCGTGATCCTTTTAGCGCAATAGTGCTGTTGCGAGGCATATCAAAAAAGATTGGAGTCTGATCGGCATTACCGATTTGAGAAAGCAAGTACGAAGTTTCCTTGCGCAAACGTATGACAAATCGGTGAAAATTTACAATCTTGTCCGTGTAATCAGCAGGCAACTTTTGGCTTAGTGTTGTTCTCCTTCGCACTGACAGATTGTGTCGTCGCATGAACCCCTTAATCCACCCACGAGTCGCCTTAAACTGAGTTACCGGTATGTTGAGTTTGCGCGCTACCTCCTGTCCCTTACTTTGTAACATTTCATATGATACACTGCAGCCATTGTTACGTATTTCACTGACGTACCTAAACACTTCTTCGTCAATTATAGGAAACTTCCCTGTTTTAGGACCTCTAAACGCGCGTCTAGAAGGGTTTGTGCTTTTTAGCTTGTTTTTTACTTTCCGCCAGTCACGCACCAACTTTTCACTCACAGAAAATTTTCTTTCTGCAGCTCTGTTCCCGTGCTGTTCAGCAAAGGCAATTACGCTTAGCTTGAAGCCCGCAGAATAGTTTCTATATTTACCCATAATCGCTTATAAATGCTTCACACGTTAATGTTTTGCGATATAAATGACTTTCCGTAATTGTTCACTATTAAAACAAATTATTTCTGCAAACACCCAAAACACAAATTAAAAACTTAAATTCTCACGCACACATGTCTACAGTAATCACGTAAATCTGAAACAAATAAATGCATCTATGATCTGTCCATTCCAGAGCAGCCAATACTGTTAGGCAGCAAGGAAGCATGCAACAATTTATCAGTTTAGCTCGTTGGTTGCGACACACTACTGCGCTTGCACAAAGCTCGCAAATCGGAGCTCTAGCTAGCGCGGTGTAGATCTACTGTATAGTTGACTATATTCCGAGACGTCAGTAACAAACATTCATTTTTTTCAATTTCTTTTAAACATACGGTAAATAGGTTAATATTTCTTCCCAGTTATTGATGATTTTACATTACATTACTGTCGAGTTTATAAAATAAAACTTTAATAGCATTGGATAATAATTATCTTGACTGCTTGGATAAAAGTTTTCATCCCATGCCCGGACACTTATGACGTAGTAGTAAGATAAGAGTCTAGCGATGACAACTGAGACATCGTAAATAATTCGGCTGAATAATTCCGTGGAAATCTGCGTTATCGTCTTGGATTTCACTTCGTGCGCAATAACACAGGAGCCGGCCCCGTGGTGTAGGGGTAGCGTGCTGGCCTCTTACACGGAGGCCTCGGGTTCAATTCACGGCCGGGTCAGGGAATTTTACCTGTATCTGAGGGCTGGTTCGAGGTCCATTCAACCTACCTAGCCGGTATTTCCTGGCGACGTTGCCGATAAGCGATAACTTACAGCCTTACGTATTTCAAATGGGAACTCATAATATGTAGGTGGTGAATGAATAGTAGGCTACACTGTCTCGCGACCACGTTGTCAAACTGCCGATAGCCTGCCGGTAAGCATAATATGTAGGTGGTGAATAAATAGTACAATGTCTCGCGACCACGATGTCAAACTGCCGATAGTCTACCGGTAAGCCATGCGTCGTACATATACAGGTATTATTTATTTATACGTTGTGCAACATGTCGCGAACGTGACTGTGTTGCCAAATTGCCCATAAACCATACACGTATTTAAATTGCGCATTCATGTGCAACTTACGTTGCAGTTCCATTTACCTTTTAACCAGATTAGTGAACAAAATTTGGACGTGCGACGATTATGTAATTAAAGGTTTAAAGTCCGATTTTTGTATTGAAAATAAAGGATGCGACGATTACGCGGTGGCGACGATTATGCCGTGAAATACGGTAATTGGACACAACACAAATAAAAACATCAAATCTCAGGGAAATGTAAGGGAAAAATTCCAGCCAAAACTTGGAACGAATTCCACAACAAAATCATGAAGAGTGCATCAGAGCAAATCCCACTACAGAAAAAGAGCAGACACCCTTTTTGGAACACCGAATGTGACCTAGCCATATTGAATAGAAAAATGCATACCAGAAGTTCATCAGCAACCATACACCTGAAAACGAAGAAAAATTCCGCGAAGTCCACGGGCAGACCTCCAAACTCATCAGACAAACCAAGAGAAAATACCTAGAAGACCAACTGAAGTCGGCCGAACAGGACTTCCGCAACTACAACACCAGAGATTTTTCCGCAATGGTTTAAGTGGGTACATGCCCAAGAACTTCTGCTTCAGGAAACAAAACGGAAAATTGGAGCTCACAGATGACGAAAACACCAAGGAACTCATGAGATACTTTGAGTCACTACTCAACTGCCCAGAACCAACAGAAAAGTTTCCACATAAACCCCACCCGAACCCAAACCCAGACTCATCCCCACCTAAACAAGAGGAAATACACCGACACCTACAACGACTGAAAAACAACAAGGCATCCGGAGATGACGGCATCGTAGCAGAGCTTCTTAAACATCTAGGAAAGAATTCATTCCAAGAACTCACACAAATCATACAAAAAATTTGGACAACGAAAAAACTACCAGAAAATTGGTCAAACGCCCTCCTTGTTCCACTTCAAAAAAAGTGACCGAACAGATGTAAACAATTACAGGGGAATTTCCCTGGTGCATGTCGCATACAAAATCCTCTCCGCAGCCCTCCTCCAAAGAACACAGGAACAACTAGAACCACTCATAGGCGAATACCAAGTGGGCTTCAGGCCCCACAGATCCTGTGCAGAACAGATACTCAATCTGAAAACCATCTTGAAACTATGACACACAAGAAAACAACCCACAATCTGCACCTTCGTGGACTTCCAGAAAGCATATAACTCCATTGACTGGCAATCCCTCTTCCAAACACTTGAGTGAATATGGACTGAACAACAAGACTCAAAAATTCATCAGACTAACTCTCACCAACACAACCTCCCAAGTAAAATTCATGGGAAATATATCTAAAAATTTCAGATAAAAACCAGTGTTCGACAAGGAGATGGACTTTCCCCACTACTCTTTAACATAGCTCTGGACAAAATCTTGAGAGAATGGGAACAAGCTCCAAAAGCTCAAGGAAATTTGCAACCATTAACTATGACAAGAAAACATGTAAAAATATTGTCTCTCGCTTTCGCAGATGATCTCGGGATCCTCGCAACAAACGAACAACAGGCAATCAGCCAAATCAAAACCCTCAAGAAATGCTCAGAAAAATTCGGCCTACAAATCTCCTTCTCAAAAACCAAGGTCATGTCCAGCCACTGCAGCCTCCAGAATTTGAACACGAAATTTGGCACAATCGAAAAAGTAACCGAGTTCCGATATCTCGGAAAATTGTAGTACCAACAGGAAAAGAACAGAAGGCCCTTGAGGTCCGCATTCAGAAAATGAAGAGAGTCTTCAGCCGAACACAAAACACTTACAACAAAAAGTGCCTTTTAATCTTCACCAAAATTCGACATTACAACACTGTGATCAAAGCTGAAATACTATATGTGAGGGAAACACTGGATCTCCACAGAAAAACAGTACTCGAAGACATCCCGAAAGAGGAATGTAAAATCATCAGAAAAATTCTCGGCCCAAAACTGACTGACGAAGAATACCGACTGAAATCTCATACAAAAACCGAGGAGCTATCAAACCTTGCGACTGACATCAGAAAAAGACGCCTGAAATTTTATGGACACATCAAACGCCTTCCAGAAAACAGACTGACAAGAATCTTACTTGAGGCAACAGAAAACATCAAAACAAATAGGTGGGCAATGGAAATGCGCCAAGACCTGGAAAAATCAGGAATCAAAGTGGCTAACATTGCTGACCGAACCTGCTACAGAACGAAAATCAACAAGTGGGAAGTAGAGTCAGAGAGAAACCACAAGAAGAAAACAGGAGCTAAGTGGACAGAAGAATGGAGAACCACGATGAGAGGAAAACTGAAGGCTGCCTGGCAAAGAAGGAAATGCACAACTTCTAAGTGAGCTTTGCATAATAATAATAATAATAATAATAATAATAATAATAATAATAATAATAATAATAATAATAATAATAATAATAATAATAATAATAATAATAATAATAATAATAAGAACAACAACAACAACAACAACAACAATAATAATAATAATAATAATAATAATAATAATAATAATAATAATAATAATAATAATAATAATAATAATAATAATAATAATAATATGACAAATAAAGAAATATTGATATTCAGAAAACTTTTCATGAATGCAGATTGTTGGTAAGTTATAGAGAAGAGGAAAGTATTTCTGAAGAGTGAAGTAGTAGTAGTAGTAAAATGCAGGATGTAAGTGATATAAAAATGCCTTTTTTAAAAAAATACACAATATAGGAGGCACAGTAAACTACATTGAACCAGTTTACAAAATGATAGCTAACAATATTGTAGTAGTCTATCATCTCATTTTGCTTCTGGAATGCTCCATATGTACTTCTATCAAAATGTTTGAACTTATGATTTGGTCATCATTATAAGGAATCTGAAATTGGATATGCTTTCTTTGATGCATTTTTTTTGTAACAGTTAAATGAAATGACAATAGAAAGCTCACCCTGCAGTTTCCTCCGGTGGAAGCGCGGTGAACCAAGGAAGCTGTTCTTTATGGTGGTGAGTCTTGATCGCCAGTGGTGGCCAGTAGTACTAGTGTGTGGTGAGCCTGGTGGTGTGCAAAGTCCCATGCCTACACCACTTAGACCTGCAGCATACATTTAAAACATGAAAGAAAACCTATAACTAAAATTATAGAGCTACCTAAGGCAGAAATCCCTCATAAACACAAATAGCAGAGGTAAATGGATGGAGATATATTGACTTATGACATATTTAGTACAAGAAGAATACATTATAATAATTTGGTAACATGCATATGAGGGAAACGAAAGATTTCTATCACATTTTTTCTTTTTCCCTCTTGTAAGTGTTCATTAATGGTGGTTGCTTACCTTGAAATTTGTTAGTTTGCAGAATTAATAAAATTGAGTAGATTGGATTATAGGTAAAAGAAATATTAAACATTGATAATTTAGGATATTGTATTGATCACTATTTCCCATTCTTTAGATGCAGTGAGATTGGGACAAGTATGACTACTCTACATATTAAATTGTTTCACCACTCCTCATGCTTTATCATGTCCCAGAGTTGGGGGACTTGTTGCCTTACACTGTACTTAACCAGATCCATCTTAATCTACCTCCCCACCCCGACCCCTCACCTCACCTCACTTTTTTTTTTTTACTTGTAATGCCATAGATTTCTTTGGCAATCATTCATTCATTTATTAATCCTTTTCACCCGACAGCATGGAGTGCCATACTTATATGCAATTGCAGTCTCTGCATTATGCTAACATCTGTTGCAGGAATTATGGACACTATATCAAACTTCCTTTTACGTGGAGATAGTGTATTACTTGTATTTCCTCTTCTTTTAGTGGATATACTGTCTCTCTCTATTGACCATTTCCTTTCCTTTGAGCAATTTGGAAGTCTTGGCAGGAAGCTGTAAAGTGTGGCTTTCTGATATCTTTGCTCTAGAAGAACAGCAACTTGGGTGATGCTAATATTAATTCCGATGCTAGTTCATTGATAAATGACGTTGCTGTGGGAGAAATGAATGTCCAAATTGGAGAAGATAGTGAGGTGTGTGATGTTGAACCATGTGCTCATGTGCTTGTGAATCAGTTGCCTATGCCTTTCAGTGAGAAGGTAGATCTACTCAAGTGTTTCAGAGGAAGATCTTTTGTGATGTAGAGTAGAAGGAGTATATTATATTGTACCAAAATTTTGGATGTATATGTGCCAAAAATACCGAGTTACAGCAGTTCCAATATCACACATTTTTACACTCCTAACTTGTTCCTTGTAGCGGCTTCCTCCCGCACATCAATCTTTCATCATTCAAGTTCCATAGGTATTTATGTTATATTATCCACCACAAAAGCAGAGCAAATTTAATCTATTTACATATCATAGCACCGTAAATCTTTTTCTCCATGAAGATTCCAACTGTTGGTGAAATCAAGGGACCTTAATAAGAAATTTTAATATATTGTCAACATTAGTTTATGCAACATTCTTTTAATTGTTCAGTCTTCACTATTTCATGTGTTTTAATTGTTCATAATGATAATTTTAAATATAACAAAATCATTTTAGTATGTATAATATAGGTGATCTAAGACCTCTTCATTCTATTTTATATCGTGGTCAATTGTGAAGTTTTATGGCTGATGATGGCTCAAGGAGCCTAAACATGCACCACAATTATGTAAAATAATGTAAGAGATTGTTATATATGTACTGAATAGGTGGACATTTAGATTCTTCTTCTTTTGATCATTATAGTCAGTACAGAACCTGAAAAATGAATTTCATTACTTACACTGTCAGTACATATCAACAATAAGAAAATCAATTTTTCAATTTTTTATGTCTGATAGTTTTACATACAAGCTATCATAATAGTGGTAATCACAAATTTAGACTTTTATTAGGTACAAAGTCCACCAATGGTGAGCATTGGTGACATGGAAATATTGTTCAGTTATCATGATAACAAACCTGCTGGTGATAGTGGTAGTGGTTGTGATTTTTATAAGCAGAGAAACTATGTGGTCGTTAGCACCTATTTATTGATCAGGAAGATGATAAACGTGACTACAGAAAAGAGTAGAAGAATGGAAGGAATGATCACTCAAAGAATGAGGGTAAATGCAATCAGAAAAGGGGAGGTTGAAAGTCTATGCTTCGAATGTCTTAGTGAAAGCTTACAATGTCCTGTGTCCATAATACTTATCCACAAATAACATTACATTGTTGTTAGTTAAGGTGTGCTGTGTCTCTTTTGCAGCCATTCATCTCTCCTGCATTACTGCTGCCACTATCCAAAAACTAACCGATCAATGGTAGGCATGACAGCTAGTCTTGTATAATAAAAAAAAAAAAAAAAAAAAAGATGTCAATATTGTCAACAATAGTTTGTGCAGCGTTTCTTTAATTGTTCAGTCTCCATTCATTCATGTGTTTTAATGGTTTATAACACTAATTTTAAATAGAAAAAAATAAATTTAATAACAAAAATATAAACAGCCTATGGGTTGGGTTTAAAGCAATTGTTGAGGAGTGTGAAAACAGGTATGTACCTTCAAAAGCAGTAAGGAATGATAAGGACCCATTATGTTATAACAGGGAAATAAAGAGTTTAAAAAGGAGGTGCAGATTAAAAAGAAATAGAGTTAGGAATGTTTATGGGAGTAAGGAGAGATCAAAGGAGCATATTGGGAAATTGAATTTAGCAAAAAGAAGTCAGATAAGGATAACATGATGGCAAACATAATTGGCAGCCATATGAGTTTCAGGGATCAATGTAAGGCAGGAACAGTATCCAGGAAGGACATTCCAGAGATCATTAATGAACAAGGGGAGTGTATATGTGAGGACTTACAGAAAGCAGAAGTATTCAGACAACAGTATGTAAAGGTGTAGGCCCTGTGTGCCTCTCGACAATAAGATCTGGGCGGCCCCTCTCCCCGGTACGTCAGCGCACAAGACTCCGGCGATCACTGCGGGCAAGACAGAAGCGCGATTCATCACTAAAGACGACCCTAAGGCATTCGTCGACCCACGTCGATCTTTCTCGACACCAGGCCAGCCTTACACATCGCTGTTGTGGGGTCAGTGGAACACCTTCTGCAGGGACACCGGCTCGTAAGCCAGCTGCACGCAGGCGATTACCAACTGTTTGTTGTGTAACATAGGGTGCCACAGCTGTTCGAATTTGCGCTGCTGTTGTATGGGGTTCCATCCGGGCCATCCGAATGATGCGGCGATCCTTTCTCACAGTTGTCTGTCGCACTGGGCCTGTGCCAGGTCTACGAGTGTGGGTACCTTCATTTGATCACTGCTGCCATACACGTTGTACCGTAGATGCCTGTGGGCCAACATGTGCCGCGACAGTCCTTAGCAATAATCCAGTCTCACACAGCCCAATTATCGAGCCCTCTCAAACGGTGACAGTTGTTGATAGCGTGCTCTTCTCTGTCGTCGAGGCATGTTTGACGGGGAACACTTCACTGCACAGATTGCAAGTCAACTACGCTACACCAGAGTCCGTATACTGGAGTTGATTCCTCCGTGACCTATCACGTGGGGAGACCTGTAGCAACAATCCAATGGGTCTGAAACTTTGATCGTTTACATACCTACATGGCATCGTTCCATACCTTGAAAATCAACACAAACGACTAATGCCATCATGGTGTTGCAATTTCCATTTTCTTAAGTGTACAAATGACACGAGTAAAGAACTGGAATCACAGATAAGGCTATTTTCAGATTACGTTATACTGTATAGAGTAGCAAATGAGTTGCACAATTGTGAGTGATTGCAGAGGGACCTAGACGATGTCGTGAGATGGACAGCAGACAAGGTATAATTGTAAATGGGATGAAAAGCCAGGTTGTAAGTTTCATCAAGAGAAAAAGTCCTTTCAGTCTTAATTACTGTGTTTATGGGGGTAATACTACCTCTTGGGAAATACTTTGAGTACCTAGGTGTTAATATAAAGGAAAATCTTCACTAGGGCAATCATATTAATGAGGTTGTTAAGAGAGGTTACAGATGTCTTCACATGGTTATGAAGGTATTTAGGGGTTGTATTAAGGATATAAATGAGAGGGCATATGAGTGTCTGGTAAGATACCAATTATATTGTGGTTCCAGTGTATGGGTGGGTCCCACAACCAGGACTACTTGATACAAGAACTGGAAAAGATCCAAAGGAAAGCAGAACGACTTGTTCTGGACGATTTCCGACAAAGGAATGGTGTTAAAGAAGTGTTGCAGATCTTTAGGCTGGGAAGACTTGGAAGTAAGGAGACGAGATTCTTGACTATGCAGTATGTTTCAGGCTGTCAGTGGAGGGATGGTGTGTAATGACATTAGTACACGAATAAGCTTGAGCGGAGCTATTAGAAGTAGTAAAGATCATAATATGGAAATAAAGTTGGAATTCAAGAGGACAGATTGGGTTATATATTCATATATAGGATGAGGAGTAATTGACTGGAATAATTTATCAATGGGGAGCCTCCGTGGCTCAGACGGCAGCGCGTCGGCCTCTCACCGCTGGATGCCGTGGTTCAAATCCCGGTGACTCCATGTGAGATTTGTGCTGGACAAAGCGGAGGCGGGACAGGTTTTTCTCCAGGTACTCCGGTTTTCCCTGTCATATTTCATTCCAGCAACACTCTCCATTACCATTTCATAGCATTTATCACTCATTAAATCACCTTGGGAGTGGCGACCCCATTGTAATAACAGCCTATATCTGTTTCATTCATTACATCCCTGACCCGGTCAATGACTGGAAAACAGGTTGTAGGTTTTCATTTTCATTTTCAATTTATCAATGGAAATGTTTGAGAAAAGTTCCAAGTCCTTCGCAAAGTTTCAGACAAAGCTAGGCAAACATGCTAGGAAATCTGCCACTTAGGCAAAAGCCCTAAATGCAAATCATTGATGTTTCATTGATTGATTAATTGATTGATTTCTTCCAGGAATTAATTCAGGTAATGTATTCCATATTTCTAGTTTATGGGGAATATATTTGGAATAAATCCCTAGTTTCTCTCTCTAACTGAATTACCAATAAAGTGATCCTATCATTTACATAGTTTACCTCTTCCATATATTCTTCCTCAAGATCATACCTGCCTCATGTCTGTGACTAGCACTGATCTTCATGGATTTGAGTAGCTCTTCCATTTTATTCATAATTGTCATGGTATTGGCTGTTTCTAATTTAATTGTGTTTGGTGCTGTTTGTCTACTTTTCACAGCTCCTTCAGTATCGAAAGAACTGAACACTGCTTCCAGGAATCCCTGAGCATTTCCTAAGGCACCTACTGTAGCGAACAGAGTAGTCTGTACCGCTAGTAACTCCCCAGAGGGATCAATAATTACAGGTGATAGACCCTTAGAAGGTGATGGCCAATCAGTGGAGGAAATGATACTGAAATCCATCAAACAGTATCTGCTCTCAGATTAGGGCTGGCTCCGAAGGGTGTTTGTCTTCATGTTAGGAATGCCCTTTTTAAAACATTGTAGTAGGTATTAAGTACTCTTGGGGGTGATGATTCCATTTTAATAAGTCTATGATGAAAATGAAAACATAGAATACTATAGTTATTAAAATATACCTATGAATAAAATATCATTATAGATTGTTATGCCATTCAGTCCGCAACTCTGTATTTAAACTAGATACTTCAAACTATTTGCTGCCAGCACTGTACCCTCTTCTGGTCAGTAGCGGCAATTGGGAATTAGAATGGGTGGTAGTGGGGCAAAAACTGTACAGACAACAAAAAGTACCTGGATTTGTGGGATATTAGCAGGGGACAGGGGGAGCATATACATTAAAAAAAAAACCTACAGAATAATTTTTTGATGTCCTCTGAGCTAATTTCGACAGAGAGATAAAGGGTGACAGTTTACGAACTTAAGTGCAGTAATAATAGTTTTTTGAGATTTTGATTTAATACTATACAGTAAAAATTTCACCAAAGCAATATTACAGATGTATTACAATTAAATAGAGGTACGGTGTGATTATACAATTAAAAATCATTTAGTATTTGACTACACACCAAGAAACTAACAGACACTAAAGAGATTGCCAGACTGACTAATGTGTGCAGCAAGTGAGTAAATCATATGTCAGGGTCCATGACCTTTAAAGAAAAAAATATACCTCTGCTACCCTTCCTCACAGCACATGCAAAGTGTCCACTACTTGCTGTGGCATTTACAAATTGGTTACTTGCGACGAACAATATCTTTTGCATATTTCTACTTATAATTATGTTAATAATTAAAGAAAATAAAGGAAAAAATTAGCTGATAAGACAACAGGTCTTGTACAAATTGCTTGTTAGAAAAATTCATAGTTTCAGCTGGCTAGTATGGAATAAAATTGTAATGTTTTCTCCACAAAGTTGGAGGCGGCTGCCCCCACCCTCGCCCCACCTAATCGCTGATACTGCTTCAGCTAATATGACTCTTACTTCAGTCACGTCCTAGCTGCTTCTAATATACCATTATACAAACTAGGAGGGTACGAACAAGGAGTCTTTTTTGGATAAGATTCTCACTTATAAGTCGAAGTGAAAGTTTTGTGCCAAGTATTTAAGCTCTCATTACCATGTTAAAGTAACTTCAGTGTAATTTTAAAAAATGTTACTGCATATACCAAAATAGAAGAAAAAATTAAGAATGCTTAGTACCTGCAGAAGTATCATTGCTATCGGAAGCTGAGCCACCACTACTATTGGCTCGTTGATGGTGTGGCGATGGTGGGACTAGTGTTGCACCATGCGTTGGCCGATGATGGTGGTGATGGTGATGATGTACAGAGGCTCTTTGAGCAACAGGCGACAGAATTCCCGCTAGAGTTGAAGAAGCAGTGTTGTTGAAGCCTGCATGAATTGGACTGGACGAGTTTTGATGGTTCATCGGATGGAGACTCCCTCCTCCACCACCACCACTACCAGGTGACCGTCGATTATGGTGCCTGGCTGAGCCACTACTGGGGACAGATTACTTAGAATTATCAATCAATCAATCAATCAATCAATCAATCAATCAATCAATCAATCAATCAATCAATCAATCAATCAATCAATCAATCAATCAATCAATCAATCAATCAATCAATCAATCAATCAATCAATCAATCAATCAATCAATCAATCAATCAATCAATCAATCAATCAATCAATCAATCAAGCAATCAATCAATCAATCAATCAATCAATCAATCAATCAATCAATCAATCAATCAATCAATCAATCAATCAATCAAAACACCATACCTTCAAGAACATGAGTGAAAATACAAGAAAAGATACCAATATGTACCCTCATTTTCTGTTGCTTAAAGCAGGCAGTATACAATCTGTGTCCCTGGTGAATAAGCTGATAAGTCATAAAATGAACTTATCTGGTTCAACACATAATCAGATATTTCAAAATGTAGATATGTCCTTATATGCATTCTCTTTATGGGATTAGGAGAAGGGTCAGTGCTTACCTATTTATGCACGAATGTGAAGGATGTATAGGAGAATAAATTGGTGTAGATATCTCATTTTTGCTAATGTGACTTATCAGCTTATTCACTGGGGTCAGAGAAATAATAGTTCAGTTACGCTATCACTATAAGCGTACGACTCGTTGGCTGAATGGTCAGCGTACTGGCCTTCGGTTCAGAGGGTCCCGGGTTCGATTCCCGGCCGGGTCGGGGATTTTAACCTGCATTGGGTAATTCCAATAGCCCGGGGGTTGGGTGTTTGTGCTGTCCCCAACATCCCTGCAACTCGCACACCACACATAACACTATCCTCCACCACAATAACATGCAGTTACCTCCCCATGGCAGATGCCGCCCACCCTCATCAGAGGGTCTGCCTTACAAGGGCTGCACTCGGCTAGAAATAGCCACACGAAATTATTATTATTACTATAAGCTACTTTGGGAATGTGCAAGTATTGATGTCATACAAAGTTGTAATTTAATTCTTCCTGCCACAAGGCACATTGTGACATGGTGTTGTTTAATGCTTCCTTGTCATTTAAAAGGAGCCTAACATCTAGGTCAGTCCAGCCTCACGGTATATGGGGCAACGCATCCTCCTGTCACCCGGCGGACCCGAATTTGATTCCCGGCCAGGTCAGGGTTTTTTAATTGTAATGATTAATATCCCTGGCCTGGGGACTGGGTGTTACTCTTCCTTTCCTCACACACAACATTCCGCACTACCACCATTCCAATTACACGCAGGTTCATACAATATGGTGCCAGTAAGGGCAAAAGACAGGGACATACATGAAAATAAAATTAGCAAGAATATCCTCCTTCACACTACTGAGTAATTAGATGGGCTCACTTCTCATCAATCCCAGTCTATTCATACTTACTTGCTGTCAGGTCTCAACTAGCTCACTTTTGATTCTCATCTTCATCAGAGGTGTAAGCATCCACACTCACTTAGAATTTCCTTTCCTAGCTTTTTGTCTTAGATAGCCATGCTCTTAATTGTTCCCTTTTCATTGCATGCCATATTATAAACTGTCTGATCAGAACTATCTATACTTTTAGTTAAAATTGCAATCATATTATCCCTTTGATACATTTCTTTGCAAGCCCACCCTTTACCTTTATTACACTTACAACTTTGCTGGAGGTGACCTTCTGTCAGGTGTCTTAACATATCTGAAGAATTTGTTAAGAAGGAAGCAATATTTTTCTGTGCTGACTCAGAAAATGTAACTTAAAAACGATAAATATAATACCAATAATGCTATAACCTACCTAACAGGAAGCATGACCAACAAATGGCAAATAAGTTAATATGGGAAGGACAGCTGATTCAGAAAGTGACAGTACCAACTACAGGATGTGGTGCTTAAAGCCAGATGAGCTCTATAGAGAAACCAAAGTAATATATGTTATTAGTGATCATGAAACTGTTTTTGTTGTAGTTAAAAATAAATGTGATAGAAAGGAAGGTCTTAAAAGTAGGACTATTAGGCAGTACCATATGGCAATTCATGGATACCACTATAAACTCTGCAAAACTAGGATCTTTCATGAACCGGACGATAGTTGTGTGTGTGCACTGTGTAATTTGACTTGTACTCGTTACCATGTTGTGGAATGCTCTAAGAGAAATATGCCTATAGTAGATTTATGTTTAAATGACATGTAATTGCTTTATATACACAAATTGGGTGCTCTATTAAATTATTATTATTATTATTATTATTATTATTATTATTATTATTATTATTATTATTATTATTATTATTATTATTATATGGCTGATAAAACAGGCATGAGGGTGTTAAAAAAGGTAACTATAATCAGTGGAAAATGGTAAATAAAAATGTAAACAGACTTTGGGATGAGTTTAGAGCAATTGTTGAGGAATGTGAAAACAGGTTTGTAGCTTTCAAGGTGGTAATGAATGGTATAAATACATTATATTATAACAGAGAAGTAAAGAAACTAAGAAGGAGGTGCAGGTTAGAAAGAAAATAGTTAGGAATGGCTGTGGAAGTAAGAAGAAATTGAAGGAGCTTAATAGGAAATTGAATCTAGCAAAGAAGTTGGCATGATGGTAAGCATAACTGGCAGTCAGACAAAATTCAGTGAAAAAAGGAAGGGTATGTATATGTACTTTAAAACAGAAACAGGTTCCAAGAAGGACATTCCAGGAATCATTGATTAACAAGCGGAGTGTGTATGCAAGGATTTTCAAAAGGCAGAAGAATTTAGTCAGCAGTATGTATTGTTGGTTACAAGGATAATGTCCAGATAGGGGATATGACTAATACTAAATAAGTATTAAAATTTACCTATGATAACAATGATATTTACAATAAGATACAGAAGTTGAAAACTCGAAAAGCAGCTGGAATTGATAAGATTTCTGGGGATATACTAAAGACAATATGTTGAGATATAGTAGCATATCTGAAGTGCTTATTTGATTGTTGTTTGCATGAAGGAGCTATACCAAATGAATGGAGAGTTGCTATAGTAGCCCCTGTGTATAAAGGAAAGGGTGATAGACATAAAGCTGAAAATTACAGGCCAGTCAGTTTGACTTGCATTGCATGTAAGCTTTGGGAAAGTATTCTTTCTAATTATATTAGACATGTTTGCAAAATTGATAACTGGTTTGACAGAAGGCAGTTCAGGTTTAGGAAAGGTTATTCCACTGAAGCTCAACTTGTAGGATTCCAGCAGATAACTTAGATTCAAGAGGTCAAATGGACTGTATCGCAGTTGACCTGTCTAAGGCATTTGATAGGGTAGATTATGGGAGACTACTGGCAAAAGTGAGTGCAATTGGACTACACAAAAGAGTGACTGAATGGCTCGCTATATTTCTAGAAAATAGAACTCAGAGAATTAGAGTAGGCGAAGCTTTATCTGACCCTGTAATGATTAAGAGAGGAAGTCCTCATGGCAGTATTATTGGACCTTTATGTTTTCTTATATATATATATATAAATGATATGAGTAAAGAAATGGAATCAGAGGTAAGGCCTTTTGCGGATGATGTTATTAGTATAGAGTAATAAAAAGGTTACAAGATTGTGAGAAACTGAAAATGACCTCAATAATGTTGTGAGATCGACAGTAAGCAATTGTATGATTTTAAATGGGGTTAAAAGTCAGGTTGTAAGATTCACAAGTAGGAAAAGTCCTCTCAGTTTTAATTACTGTGTTGATTGGGTGGAAGTTCCTTTTGGGGATCATTGTAAGTACCTAAGTGTTAATATAAGGAAAGATCTTCATTGGGGTAATCATATAAATGGGATTGTAAATAAAGGGTACAGATCTCTGCACATGATTATGAGGTTATTTAGAGGTTGTAGTAAGGATGTAAAGGAGAGGGCATATAAGTCTCTGCTAAGACCCCAACTAGAGTATGGTTCCAGTGTATGGGACCCTCACCACGATTACTTGGTTCAAGAACAGGAAAAAATTGAAAGAAAAGCATCTCGATTTGTTCTGGGTGATTTTCGACAAAAGAGTAGCATTACAAAAATGTTGCAAAGTTTGGGCTAGGAAGACTTGGGAGAAAGGAGATGAGCTGCTTGACTAAGTGATAAGTGGAGAGAATGACATTAGTAGACAAATAAGTTTGAGTGGGGTCTTCAAATGTAGGAAAGATCACAATATGACGATGAAGTTTGAATTCAAGAGGACAAATTGGACCAAATATTAGTTTGTAGGAAGGGGAGTCATGGGTGACGAAACCTGGGCGTTCCACTTTAAACCTGAGACCAAGCAACAATCATGCCAGTGATGGCATCCCTCTTTGCCAAAGTTGCGGAAATTCAAGCAAACACAGTCTGCCGGTAAAGTCATGACAAATGTGTTTTGGGATTGAAAAGGGGTATTGTTGGTCGACTTTATGCCCGCTGGGACCACAATTAACGCTGACAGGTACTGTGAGACCCCGAAAAACCTCAGATGGGCAATTCAGAACCGGAGATGAGGAATGTTGAGCAAGAACGTAAAAATTCTCCATTACAACGCTCGCCCGCACGTCGCCCGGCAAACTGTTGCACTCCTGCAACATTTTCAGTGGAACATCATCACCCACCCACTCTATAGTCCTGACCTGATGCCCAGCGACTATCACTTGTTCCCTAAGTTGAAATAATATTTGGCTGGAAAGTGATTCAACACCGATGACGAGGTGAAAGATGAGGTTCACAACTTCCTGAACAGCATGGCTCGTACGACATGGGCATACCAAAACTGTCACAGCGTCTACAAAAATGCATTGATCAAAATGGTGATTATGTAGAAAAATAGCTAAATGTTCAAGCTGTAATGTGATGTAAACCATTGTAGAAATAAACTGGTCTAGGTATTTATAAAAATTAGGTATTATTATTTTTTTTTTTTGCTATTTGCTTTACGTCACACCAACACAGATAAGTCTTATGGCAACGACAGGATAGGAAAGGCCTAGGAATTGGAAGGAAGCGGCCGTGGCCTTAATTAAGGTACAGCCCTAGCATTTGCCTGGTGTGAAAATGGGAAACCACGGAAAACCATCTTCAGGGCTGCCGACAGTGGGGCTCGAACCCATTATCTCCCGATTACTGGATACTGGCTGCACTTAAGCGACTGCAGCTATCGAGCTCGGTGTAAAAACAATTTAGGAGACCTTATTTTTGCGTTTACCTTCGTATTTAGATTTAAGTGAAAGGATCCTGCCCATTACGTAAAAGACATCTCCATACAATAATGCAACCTCCTTATTTTTTTAAAAATTTAATAATTTTTTTTTTTTGCTATTTGTTTAACGTCGCACCGACACAGATAGGTCTTATGACAACGAGCAACCTCTTTTAGAATTTGCTGTTGGGACTTCACATGCTGGCAAGCATCACTCTCCACACCACATCCGAAGTGCTTGCATCTTACCAAGATATGTATTTGTTTCCAAATATCTTTTCATACAAATTACGGGCCTCAATCACTTTAATATTCTTATATCAATGTTGTAGGCTAATATTCTTATATTAATGTCATAGGTTATCTAGGTTCATAAAACTTTAAAAATCTCTATTGAGAGAGGTAGTGTGATTTACTATTTACTAAATTTATTTATTCATTTTTTTGGCTGGGGTTTTATATTCACCAACACATCAAAGGTTTTTCTGTGATGTAAGGATGGGAAAGGCCTAGGATTAGAAAGAAAGCTGCCATAGTCTTAATTAAGGTATAGCCCCACAATTTGCCTGGTATGAAAATGAAAAACCACGAAAAATCATCTTCAGGGCTGCCGGTGGTGGGGTTTGAATCCATCATGTCCGGAATGAAAAATAAAATATACAAGAATGCTCATGTAATCCTAATTGTGTAGTCAACTCACTGAGTACTAAATTCATTTAAATTACTATTTGCAGTTATTTACAAGTTCACTTACATTTGATTTTTTCCACTCAATACAGTTTTTATTCAGAATCATAACACACACTTGAACAATTGGCCCAGTGGTGCGTCAAACTCCTAAACTCCAACACAACCTCCTCAGTGCAGTATAGTTCCAGAACATTTAACTTTGCAACTAATGAGCCTCATTGAACTGTGCATAGCCATCTGACAGACTCACTCCCGATGAATGATTCATCACAGACTCACAACCTTCATTCACGACCGATGCACTCAAGACTGACTCTGTCTCATTGGATTTGCTCTCTACTGTACATAGCCCTACTGAAGATTCTTGTAGTTTCTACTTTCAGATGATTCTGGGGCCTGATCCATTGTTAATCAGCTTCCATCTTCGTCTAGGAGCTTTCCTATAATGAGTCTCAACAATTTGCCAGTGCTATTATTTTTCTCACTGCTGGTTCCATACACACTGTTGCCAACATGCCACAATTATTGTTTCCTATTGGCATTATTGCCTTTCGCTGTCTGTCCCACACTTTGCTTTCATTGTCACATTCACTTTCTCACAATCACACTGACAAATAAAACTGAAGATATAAATGATCTGATGATAAGGAGGAAATTCTCATAATGGGAATGAGTGAAACAAGATGGAAGGCAACAGGTATAAGATTCTTCTGGCTAGACTATAAACTATACTGGTCTGGAAATAATTTGGAGTAAAGAAACAGAGTGGGCTTTGTACTTCATAAAGATATTTGTAGCCAGACTGAATATGTCAGTGATAGAATAATTAAAGTGTTAGTAAATTGGAATGAAGACAAATGTCATATAATTCAGGTCTATGCTTGACAATCAGGATGTTAAAATGAAGAAAAAGAAGCCTCTCTAATTAATATATGGACTATGAAAATTTAGTAGTAACAGGAAATTATTATTATTATTATTATTATTATTATTATTATTATTATTATTATTATTATTATTATTATTATTATTATGAACAGAATATTCCATAATGTATATACATAAAAAGTTAATAATAGGATGCATGGTGAAGCATCATGCACCACTAGAGAAAATGGTCAGAAGTTGGAAATGGTGCTACAAAAGAACACAGGATTAAGGTGATTATCTGTTGCAGCTGATATTTTGTCAGGCAAGAATGATGTAGCTGACGATTAATTTCCAATTAATCTACTCTACAAGCTGAAATATTGTCCACTTTCCTCAGTTGATGGGAATGCTCATTCTCACATATAAATGAATCCTGAGTCGCAAATGATGTAACTTTAAAACTGAAAATTTAGAAAATGTGCTTGTTATTTGTTGTGAAGCAAATAGCAAACTATGGGAAAAATATTGAGTAAGGGACATTACAAAAGCACAAAAGTCTCTGCTTTATGTTTTGGGTAAATCATGAGTTCTGTGTGAATTTGCAAATGTACCATTTTAAAAATGCAAAATGTGTATAATGTTGTTTTCAAATACCACAAAGGTATGGATTAAATCCTTCAAAAGATATTATTATTATTATTATTATTATTATTATCATTATTATTATTATTATTAATTACTAATTTAAAGCCTAAAAGCAGCAATGAAAGGGCCTGTTTTTGGTGCCTAAAACACCACCTTTTAGGGCCTAAAATTCCACTATCTACTGATGATAAAGATTATTATTACAGTACTATGATGATTCTGATTTTTGAGTTAGTTGGCCATGTGGTTGGGGTTGGGTAGCTATGAGCTTGCATTCGGGAGATGGTGGGTTCGAATCCCACAACTGGCAACCCTGAAGATGGTTTTCCATGGTTTCCCATTTTCACACCAGGCAAATATTGGGGCTATACCTTAATCAAGGCCATGGCCTCCACCTTCCCAATCCTAGCCCTTTCCTATCCTTGCATCATCGAAAAGATGTGTTAGTGTGATGTTCAAACTCTTAAAAAACTACCAGTAGCTAAATAAAAATAACTTTTGATTCTGAATAATTATGGAAGATTTATGAATATGTCTCCTTCCAAGAAAACAAATAATCTGCATTAAATTCTACTTCATATGTAGGCCTATGAGAAATGCAACTTTCATAACTAAGACTATACTACTATGTGCAGTTTTATGTTAGCCTATATAATTTCAGTAGGAATTGTTCATCACTTTTGTCTTTGCCCAGAATTTGACAGCAGAGAATATTGGACACACTTCAGCAAAAATTTTAGTTTAAAAAAGTAAATTGTATATGGTAGCTCATAAATATTTTTCAAAATTCCTTTTCTGCTTTTGTCATTCAGTTTGATATTGGGCAAAGTGATCTACAGACAATGAAACAAGATCATATAATATGTAATACTGATGGTTTAAAATGTGGGAATAAAGCATACTGTACAAATAAGGTAAATTAAATTGGATTGGAACATGGGTACCCGCAGGATCTTTTGCAGATCAACTTTCTTGCTATAAAGAAGATACATTATTTTGTTTCATAACCTACCTAGATAATGATGATATGCAAGCATTCCTCTCCATTTTCTTTGTATTTCTTACTTGCTTTGTTAAATGTAGCACTTCGCTGCTCTGAAACCATTGTCTACTTTATGGCCAGAATGGATGGATATTTAGCCTTTAGTTCAGAGATTTTGACCACAACAGTTTGTTTTTCCTCTTCTGTGATTCATTATCAAAAGGTTCAGTTCTTAAAATGGTTACAAATAATATAATGATCATGTCATATTTCCAAAAATTAGAAATCAAGCAGTTTATTTAAATGGTAATGTCAACCCAATTGGCCAATTATCTAAACAACTGGATATATTTTGAGATAACCCCAAGTCACTATGTTAAATTAAACTGTAGAAATATCCCTAAAACTCAACTTGGCTAATTATTCAAATAGCACACACAATGGAATAATTTATCAGTTACTTAAAACTAATGTTTCCAAATGTTTTTAAAAAACCTAGTTTTGTACTCACCATTACAGTGAACCACCACATTTTTCCTCTTCTTCACAGCCAGTCATGAATATCTTGCAGTGCTCTTGTTAGAATAATGAAACACTTGTATGAAGTGACAAACTTTGTAATGTTCATTTTATTTTCTCACACACTTAGTTTCACGGAATTGGTAAAAAGCACTGGCTAGGCAAATGTTCTGTCTACTTTAAAAAAAAAAAAAAAAACTGTACTGAATTAGCAGCAATACGAATCTGAAGGCTTAGTTTTGTAATATGATATCCAACACACACGTTCATTCAATCAAAATGTATCTATCACTTGACAAATATTATCCATTATGTTTATATAAATGGATATAAACCACGCTTAAACCTGACAAAAATTGTTTAAATGAAGTTTTTTTACATAATATGTCCTTAAACATCAGAATTGGGTAAGAGAAGTTGCACTCTTCTACAAGCTTCTCTAGAAAATCATGGGAGAATGTTTTTAATAAACTTCTGTTTGTCCTCTGCCACTCTTTCTCAGTGCAAAGCCTACTAAGTTAATCGTTTGTCATTGTTGATCTAAGCCAAGATTTCACCCTACGAAGCGTGCTGAAACTCCTCTCAGCTGTGCACGTTGTCGCGGGCATGGAAATACAAATTTCTAAAACAACACCTAAGTTTAGGTAAAAATCCTTACTTTCTTTTAAAAGTTCCAGGAAAATCATATCTGGTTTATAGTCCTTAGTTTGCCACATATCATACCACAATTCTGCATCCACCATTAACCTGTCTATTTTGTAGATATTAGAAACAACCTTCATGGAACACAAAAAATCTTCCTTTCTTAATGTTTTCATAACACAAGGATGGAGAGAATACAGCATAAGTATGGTCTTGTTTTGTTCTCCAAAATGAGATTCTAGAGACTGTATCAGTGAGTCTATGAAGGGAATGTAGACTGAAACTCTATAACAGTCCTCAGCCCTAGTTTCAATGTGGTTCGCCCTGTGATGCTGCTTGGCAGCAAGGTGACGGAGCACTATTTCAAATCCACTATTAGAAGCTGTGTCCTCAGCATCTACCATTATTCTTTGAAAGTGAGTAATTGCATCTGATCATTGCTTTTTTAAAAGGTCCAGAAGCAACAAGATATATTCTCTAACTTTGAAGAGCTCCAATCCTTCCGCTTGAAGGAAGTTTGTAACGGGTTCTAAAATGCCACTGCATTTTGCCATTACGTGCATTGCAACAATAAAGGCTGAGTTCGATGCTGAACAGTGAAGGTTATGTGCACATTGCCGAGTCTTAGAATTGAAAGTTCGACAGTTAGAAATATTTTCAACAGCCTTCATGATACTGAAAAAGTTTTCTTAAAAGAGCCTAATGCTTTTGTACTTTGAGGACCATCTTGTTTCACAGAAAAGAGGTAAGTTGCAGATCTGCTTTCTTTGGAGTGGACTTTCACGAAAAAAGTTAATTATTTCCTTGATGGTACCTGCCGCATTATTCACAACAGAGAGCTCATTGAAGTTGTTTATTACCAGGTTGAGTTTATGACTAGCACAGTGACAGAAAATAGCCTTTTGATTCCTATCTTGTATTAATTTTGCAACTCCACCTTCATGTCCTGCCATAGTAGCACAACCGTCATATCCTTGACCACATAGTTTGGTTAAATCCAGACCAGAGCTTGTTAAAAAAATTCAAAATTGAGTTTGCAATTGACTTGGCATTCATTTCATCCAAGCTGAAACCCAAGTAATTCTTCACATACTTTCAAATCAACATTAGATGTATTCTTAACGAACCGAATTCCAACAGACTGCTGCTTAGTTCCAGATATGTCAGCTATCTCGTCAGCAATAACAGAGAAGGCATTGGATGAATTTGCTTCCGTAACCAGCATCTCTCGTAATTCCTGTTCACAAAATTTTATCATTTCATTTTGAACTGAATGAAAAGTGTACTTGGCTTTTTTTTTTTTGCAGAATTTATGAGGTGTTCTTATAGTAGAGCATCTCGTGCCTCCAGGCAGAATTCCAATAAATCATGGAAAATTCCACTGTCTGATGTTTTCCCTCGAAGTGAGATATCATGGGTGCCACAGAAAATGATAGTTGACAAAATTGGTTCCAGCTTCTTTCTATTTTGTTCATTCTGATGGTGGAGATTATTATCGATTTGATCAGCTACCATGAGTTGCCTTCCATCATAGATATCCACAAAGTTTTTTGCCTTTTCTGATGATTCTCTATGCCAATTTGATTTTATATGATCTTGGGTGCTGTATTTGAAGGCCTTATATTTTGTGAAAGGTTTCATAATGAATGATCTTTGAAGACCTCTTTTAATGTTCGACTTAAACAGAACACACATTCGGCATAAAGCGCCTTTCTGTTCAAGAGAACAGCATTAGCCACATACAATAATCCTTCAACCACTGGTGTCTGAAAGCATGGCTGGTTCCAGCTCGTAAATCACCTTTAAAATCGTAGGTTACTTGTGGAACCCACGGTTTTAACAATAATTTGTACTTAAGAGTGTCACATATATTTTCCTGCATTAAGAACATGCCAGTGTCTTTTTTATCACTTTCATCTTTCAGAAACACTTTGTTAACAATCCCCCTTGAAGTTCCGCTTTATCACAGCATTGTTCTATATCTTGTGAAGATTCCCGTTTGCAAACGCTGCACTCTTTGTACTGTTCAACACTGTCACTTGACACACTTATTTCCTCAAAAGTTCCAGCGCCTTCAATTAAGTTACTAAGTTTAACCTTTTTGAGAAAACTGTCTTACATTCATTCCTAATGCATAAACGTCGCTAAATAGTTTGATTTTACTAGCAATAATTTATAACCACTAAGTTAAATAGATAAAAATTACTAAATCACTTCTCACTATAATAGCCGCTTTGATAACAATACAAACATCACAGAATCAGTGAACTATTATACAATGATTCGATTATAGATGATTTAACACTACAAGTTAAGAATGTACTGTACAACAACAATGGCAGGTTACCATTCTATTATAGCAGTCGTCACTTTGTTCACAAGAAATTAGCCACCGTATTATTGCATGCCTTAAAAATAACACATACAGCATTTTGCAGCATGAACAAAGATTGCGGTAAGATGAAATGGCGTAAAATTGGGTGAGAGCACAATAAATAATTCGCTCTGTAAGTATGACCTTACGGGACTAATGTCTTACCAGTCAGCAAACACGACCTTGGTTTAGGGGTTGAGCTTCACTAGAGGTGTGGTAATATCTAAACATACTGGAAGTAGGTAGTTGCCACTCATGATGATGATGATGATGATGATGATGATGATTAGTGTAATGGAAACATACCTAAAACTAGGTTAGGCGTAACCTTATTGGAAATTGAAGCAATGTTTCCATTAGTAGCCTAAAGTATGACATTATTAGAATATTTTTCTTGAATACATAAACCAATATAATGTCAGCAACATTAAATTGTTTACAGAAATTTCTAGTTATAACAGGTGTAGGATGACTCTCAATAACTTCAATTTATGAAATAATCTGGTATGATATTAAAGAATTGAATATCAATCTGTTTAGAAATGGAATTGGAATAAAAGTTTGAATATGTATATATAAATTATAAACACTGTGATTGAAAAGGAATATTTTTATGTACATCCATTATTCACATCCAACTTAAGGAGGCAGTTTTACTCACTTCGCCTGCTGGCGTCGAGGTGTCAGTGGAGAACCTTCGCTGATCTGGCCAAACTGGAAAGTAGCTGTGCCATTCACTTTGCACGTATCAATCCGTTTTCTCGGTGGGTCACTTGACTCTGAACGGACTCGTACTATCACCTCAGTGTCATCTTCATAGGCTGGGCGGCGGCGTTTCCGCTCCAACAGCAAGAAGTAGATAACTTTTTCAGTGTTGTGGCTGCAACAAATTCAGTATTGTATTAAAAACTCAAGTTATGGAAGGTTGGATATGAAAATAAGTGACACATCATCAAACTTTATCAAAATGTTAGGGTATAGAACACCATGAAAGGCATTCTTGTACCATCAAATACTATGCCTCTCTTGTTTAATATGATTAATATTTTAAAAAGATTCAAATTGGGTATTTAGAACATACTTTTTAGTTGAAAGAAGTCAATCAGGAAAAAAAATAATTATATATTTAGAAACAGGAAATGACCGACTAGTATATGGTACTAATAGTAATGTTATTGGCTTTACATCCCTCTAACTACTTTAACGGTTTTTGGAGACACCAAGGTGCCAGAATTTAGTCCCGCAGGAGTTCTTTTACATACCAGTAAAGCTACCGACACGAGGCTGACGTATTTGAGCACCTTTAAATACCACTGGACTGAGCCAGGATCGAACCTGCCAAGTTGGGGTCAGAAAGCGAGCACCTCAACCGTCTGAACCACTCAGCCCGGCTGACTAATATACTACAATTATGTTTAAGAATCCTTGTTATAACTCTTAAAATTAAAACAATTATTAAATTCCCATATATGGAAAGTCTTATCATTATATAGGTGACACATCATCAAACTTTATCAAAATGTTAGTGTATAGAATATCATGAAAGACATTCTTGTACCATCAAATCCAATGCCTCTCTTGTATAATATGATTAATATTAATGATTAATTTAATTACCGTATTTGGTTCAACTACAGTACATGTTATATATAAATCTCTCCAATACATGTAAACTTGAACATTCTCTTTTTTGCAGCTTTCTCTTTCTTAGAATTTGCCATACACACACACACATCAAAAATTGTTTTGTATCACCAATGAATACATAGTTCATGACAGAACTAAAAAAATGAACATATTTCATGTACTGTATATATTAGTACATTTGCAGTAATTCTTGATCAATAAAGCAAAAAATAAATATTATTCAAAGTCATTCATATAGTGACTCACAGTGAAAGTGGTGCACCTACCTATTTACTGATGTATAAATTGAAGTTTTGTGTTAAAAGAATCATTGAATCTGTACAAAATATTCATTAACAATTATCACACAACACATGCATAAAATAGTATTTAAAAAAAAATCATATAGCCATACTGGAGATTAATACACAGTGTGATATCACTTTCAACATCACAGTGGAAAGTGGTATGTACAGTCAGTAAGTTTTCTATCTTTGAGGGAACCTTGTATGGAGACTACCATTCTTCCTCAGTGCCCTAAGTTTATCTGTCATTGAATGAACTAAATTTTCACAATAAATGACTTGAATTTTACCTTATTCTTTATGAAGGGCATTATTAAGTTCATTGTTTAAATATGAGATGTTGGTGGTCATCTTCTGTTAACAAAGGCCACAAATTCCCAATCACTTTGATGTCTGTTAACTTGTGGAGGATTTCAAGTAGATAGACACAATAACATAAGTGCCTTATGGGCCTTGTGCTTTGGGTCATTACCTTGATACAATGAGAAAAAGTTCTTTACATTGATGTAGCCACAAAGACACACACAGAATGCTGTCAGTTGGTACACATATCTATTTAGAACTTATTTTCACATTAATCACACATATAACCTAATTAACTACTGTTACAAACAAACACTCACATCAGAAAGATCAACAAACCACCATTTTTAATAACTGACTATCACTAAGCACTTACCACATGGAGATTACAACCTTAAAACAATTGACTGCTGACTGCCACAGCATGTCGGCACAAACACAACACGTGGTCACAAGTACGACTCCTGTTAAACCATGACTCCAACTAAACAGTAACTCGTCTCTACCATCAAGACCACCTCCTTATATACGTACCTGGCCAGGCTTCTAGAAAGATATGCCATAACAGACCTACTTGTAAATTCTAGAGTTCCTAAAGCCCAGATATAATGTAAAGAATATTCTCCATAGTTCTCGTCTATCTAGTGCCATTCTGGATATTCAGCCCATTAGAACCCCTAATATTTATGCAAACCTCATTAGGGGTTCGGCCCACTAGAACCCCTAATGTTTATGCAAACCTTGTAACATAACCATCATGCAGGTAGACTCTACTTGTTACTCGCTTCAGTAAGTTTGCATTCTACCCATTACTGCATAAACATACGGGCCCTAATCATAACTTAACAGTTCAACAACTGAGGTAGGCCTACTTGTCAGTAATGGAAGTTATGTGACTGATGTCCTCACGTGTGTGGTACACATGAGAAACATCAGCTGAAAATAGCAATTGTTGGTACTGTGTACTACAACTTACCATTATTGTAGACCAGTTCGCCTAGAACTAAAAACTGTTGTCACCTACAGGACCGTTGTTATGGTACTGCGCCAATATTTCCTATTGTTGAAAAGTATGTAAACGTTTGGATTGAAATAACTCCATTTTATGGTATGTATGTATGTATGTATGTATGTATGTATGTATGTGGTTCTTAAAATCTACTGATGCTCGTCTCTTGTATTTAACCACTCTTAAATTTTAGCCACCTGAACAGGAATTTGATTCTGCACCTGGTAGAAGAGATATTTGTATTTTCTTTTTTATACTTTGACCATAATTACTGCTTATTAGCAGTGTTTCAGATCAATATCTTACCTAGGGCTGAGCAACTCTTGGATGAGGCGATCACGATCCTTGAAACAACCAAGGCTGGAGATAGCCTGGAGCACGTCAGGGTCCATGGCATCAATGGACGGGATGATGTGCGTTTGAACCACTTCCATCATTGGCAGCTCTAGTTCTAGTTCACCTTTCCCACCTGCTGTCACCCATGGATGACGGTTGATGTCTGCTAACTGAAACACATGCATTGTTCATGCATATAAATTCTTTCTACAAGAGATAAGTAGTTATCATTCTAGTAGAAATATCTCTGAATGGATGGTAATGACAAGGACCATTGCAGCATTTTAAAATGTTATAAATCCTTGATAGGCTGTAAATTTAAGTTATTATGAAGGAATAAAACAAGATATGATTTTTTCTTTTCTTTATAATATGAATGAATGTTACCATGAAATTATGAATTGGTTACTGGTTAAGAGGATGTAAAACCAACAATGCTATTATTCTAGCTTCTAAATCTACTAAATAAATAGACGTAAAGCTGAATAAATGTTTACCGTTCTTAATAATACTCTAATCATTGTGTAAAACCATATTACATAAGATTCATAATTTGAGATGCCTACCAAAATAATTACGGGCTTGCCCGGTGCAGGCTTTCTATTTGATGCCTATGGGCAACCTGTGTGTTTGGGTGTGAAATGATGATAATGAGGTAGGGAGTGGGTGAAACCGAAACGTGGCATCGGTACGTAGCCTTCTCATGTCAAACACCACCAAGGGATCTGATGGAAGGTTAACACCCCAATCTGACAGACAAATCACCATTAGCAGAATCATATGTCCTCACTCCATATGAACACCTTTGAAGAGGTTTGGAACCGGTATGAAAGGTTCTTCTGGCTTGCAGAATAGTTGTGAAATGAACAAAATGTATTGCTATGTTAGCTTTTGGCCCACAGTCTAGTGATTAGAAATTGTATACCACCACCTCTCCTACCTTACCAGCCACCATTCTGATTACAAATAATAAATTTCATCCTGATCTGTGGTGAAATTCCACCTTTCCACCACTTTAAAAGCACATGTTTGAATTTGTTATAAACAACATTCTGATGGCAACACTTTTTTTTCACCAATGGGACTTGAACCAGGTAACCATGTTTTCGGAGCCTAGAGACTTGAGGCCTTAATGATCATGGCCACTGGCAGACTATTACCCGATTGAAGATATTTCCTTCTGTTAATCCCTAGGTACTTACAGTTTTGCCCTCATGCAATCTTCATTTACTGCTCTGCAAACCAGTTTAATCTAGTGCTTTAATATGGTTCAAAAACAGTAAAACAAGTATGCTTGTGTATTTCTGATTTGTCTGTCTGTTAAGTCATCAGCCCAGAGGCTGGTTGGATCCTCAAATAGCACCACCAAAGGTTATGCGGTTACAAGGAAACCGCAAAAACCAATGGCAGCACCAAAATGAGGTGTACTAGGAAAGACGAGGAGTGAGGTAGTTTGCCATTGCTTTCCTCACTGGATCAGAAAGTGCTATTGCTGCACGACTGATCCTATGAGCAACACCTTTAATAACACTCAGATGCACTAGTCGTGCTCTGAATGTCAATACTCAGCACCACCCATACCCCAGCAGCTTCCATATTGTCACAGCCATGGATGAGACTGGGACTTCAGTGAAAGCTACACTTTACTCTGGCCTGTGCCAAGGGATAGATACAAAAGTACTGTATCCATCAAGAAATGGTAGCAGGCAAATTTCTGATTTAACAGTATTTTTTCAGCAAGTCGTCCAAGCACACTGCATTGCTTACTGAAAAGGGATTTAAGTTGCTGCAGACCTGCACTACAAAATGGATCTTTCACTCAAGGGCCATCTCAACTATAATTAAATATTTCTGTGAGTTGTACCAAGTTTTTAACACAATAATCAACGATGAACATTCTCGCTGGAACTGCAACACCACAAATCATGCAAGAGGACTGATCAAGTACACGGATAATGCTAATTTTGTGTACCAGTTGTGCATTTACGAGACATGCTCTGTTCACACTGACCCTTTGTTTTAAGTTCTACAATCACTAGTTAATATAAATGCTTGCCATAATGAAATACAACTCGCCACTGCAAATTTACAAAACCTAAAATGCGAGGCTTCCTTTGGAAAGTGTGTGCAAAAAATTGTCCAACTGAATGGGAATGTACTGTAAGTTTCAGTGACTCTCAAAAGTATAGACTGAAAGCGCTGACATGAAATCATTGTCTGCCAAGTTGTTAAAATTAAATCTAGATTTAAAGACTTTTTCACAGTTCCAATTTGCAGAATTAGTGAATGAAAAATAAAATAAAATAACATAAAATAAAAATCACAAAACACGAGAAAGAATTCTCTAAGATGAAAATTTCCAAACTAATAAAGCAGTACCCTGGTTGCAGACCAGCTTGAAAATGAGCAAAAGTGTTTATAGTATCACCACAAAACCTACTGAAGTATTTGGTTGTAAACAACAAACTTTGTGTATGAGGAAGTCGCTAAGGTATTGTGTTTGGTTGCAACATATCCCACTACCACAGAAAGTAGTAAGAGAGTCATCAGTACACTCAAGAGGATTAAAACCTATTTATGTAACTCACTGACAAATTACAGTTTGTGTAATTGTAAGCACTTTAGCTGTAGGAAAAAAAAAAAAAAAAAAAAAAAACTAATTTGAGGAGAACTCTCTTCTTATGCCACCTTTATTGAGATTACTGACATGTCCAAATCACACAGTAACTGATGGATAGATTTGGTGTAAAAGACAGTTTAGGTAAGTGTTACAATGTTTTAGATATAACTGTTCTTATAACATTGTTATTTGTTGATTTAATTGTCCATGTTTTAACTAAATTTATAGGATCATCCGATAAAATGTGCCACCTCCACATTTTATTCCTAGCACTAGGATGTTTAAACTATAGTGTTCCCACTTTTTTATTTCACGCTATGCCACTGGAAACTGGCAAGATCTTTTAGCATTACCTCTATTCAAACATCGGTCACTGTTATACACAATGCAGACATCACCATATCCCAAAGGTACAAGGCTACAAATGTTGCAGGAAGTTGTGAAGTGGTATACTTCATACCTGTATCTTTATTTATAAACTTGTCCAGTTCTGAAAGTTATGTGAAAATTATCATCAGGAGGTCTCAAAACTTCCGTTGTTAGATACGACATGCAAAAAAACATTTGATGCTTAATTTGATCATTATCTGACTATTGTGCTGAATACATTTTGCACCAAGTTCTGCTATGTTTGTTTGACACAAAGGATGTATTTCAGAAAATTGTGTTAACTTACTGTCAGCCGCTTCTCAGGGTTCACCTCTATCATGCCACGGAGTAGGTTTTGACAGTCTGGTGGCACAAAATGAGGGATATGGAATACACCACGCTTCACTTTTTCTAATAACTGACGCAGATTGTCGTCATCAAATGGTAAGGCTCCTACAAGAAGGGCGTACAAGATTACACCACACGACCATACATCGGCTTTCCGTCCATCATACTTTTCACCCTGAAAATAAATATTCATTTATTTCATTTCTCTATGTTAATATAAAAAAAAAGAAAAAGAAAGAAACAAGAGTTAATAATAATAATAATAATAATAATAATAATAATAATAATAATAATAATAATAATAATAATAATAAAAACTTGTGTTTAATGCTCCTTTTCAACTATGATTTATCTAAAGTGAGAGTAGGTTTGTATGTTGGTTATTCAGCCCAAAGGCTGGTTTGATCCTCCACAGCTCCACCAACAGCTGTCGTAGATAGCCTAGGCATCGTTGAAGGGGCATACTATGGAAATGAGGAGTGAGGTAGTTTCCCATTGCTTTCCTTACTGAGTCAGAAATTGCTATTACATACCAGTCTGCCAAGCCTACTGAAATACATGCACCAACTGACCCTATGAGCGATATTTTCATACCATTCATAGCAGGGACTGGCTGCAAAAGGAATGGTATTACTAGTATCGCTTATACCTCAGTCACTTTTGTATTGTCAAAGCCAAGGATGAGACTGAGACACGTTAATGAAAGTAACAAATTTATTCTAGCCCACACCTGAAGACATAGTGCACTGTAAACACTACATCTCACCAGCAAAGGCGAAAAGTGACAGCAGAGTGTTGGAATTTCTTTAACTTGCCTGTAAATCTACTATATGAATCTCATGCATTTGATAAAAATGTTGATGGTTCACTGGGTTAACCAGACTAATGATAATGACAGAAAGTAGAAATCATTAGCAAAGGAAAAAAATACATCAAATCAAATTATTGCCAATTTTTAACATTTTAACTAAGCCAAATTAACCTTTTCCCTATCTGCACGTTGAATTCATTTTGGTTGCAGTGGTTGAGGGGAGGAGAGTTGAAAACAAATAAGTATTAGTCCTATAATATAAATGAAGAGTTTAATGAATATTGAGGAAGTAGTTATCATCGTTCACAGATAGATTTAAGACTTACCCTTATGACCTCTGGACAGGCATAATGTGGAGAACCACAACTAGTCTCCAGCATGCTCCCTGCAGGCTGTAGTGATGCCATGCCAAAGTCTGCAATCTTGATGTTATTCTTTTCATCAAGAAGCAGATTCTCCGGTTTGAGGTCTCGATGACTGAAATAAAAATAAATCTCCTTTGTTTGAACATTCAGAACAATATTGTAGCACAACTGAAAATGTTTTGAGAGCACAATAAATTGGTGAGCCCATTAGTTGTGTGAAGTTATGGGAAGACATTAACAAGGGGAGGCCACAGCTATGGGGTCAGTGACTTCATTCAAACTTTGGGAGGTTAATCTGCATTAAAAATTAAATCGAAAATTGTCCAAGGATTTACGCCATTGGCCCTTATTTTACAAGAAAATGGCTCTTTAAATTTAATATCCTGAATATATGTTGGCAATTTATGTGTATGCATTTGTAGTATCACTGGTCTAGTGGTCACCAACCCTGCCTTCCATGCGGATGGTGGCTTGGATTCGAGTAGTGCCAGCCCCTCATTCTTACTTTTCATTTTCCTTCTCCCTATTCTTTTTCAGTTTTCTTTATTTGACTTTAAAAAAATAATGATATTATTTGATTAGTACTAATTTTTGTTGCAAAATGTACAGAATAATATTTAATTACAAAAAAAAAGTGCCCATGTTCTTATAAATGTATATTACACTAGCCTGCAATGATTTCCCAGTTTTGGCGAAAATAGGTGGTTCATATGGAAAATGATGTGCTGATTTAGAAAACACCAACTGTTTTGCCGTAACACATACAGATTTTATGTAATTAGATATTGTATACAGGGTGATTTCTTCCTCCGTGTACAAACTCTAGGGATTGATTCCGGAGAGGGTACGGAACAAAAATGGTCTAATGAACATATGTCCGGAAATGCATGGTGTCCATGCTAGCGACCGTGTATTCAATCATACTTTGTTGCAGAGACTGCAGGCCAATACGCGCTGTACCATGCCACCACAGTTACAGTATGTGTGGTTTCCTCCTAGAAGGTGGTAGTGTTCCTTATACGTCATGCCCTAGTGCCCTCCCCTGCCATAGTCATTGGTACCATTGTGTTGGAGTCACTTCTCATGCTGACTCACCAGGTAGTGGATGTGTTAGAATGTTGTATACAATGGTTCCGTATTTGACTCGAGAGCTTGCCAACATGGTGTTTACTTACAGTAAGGCAAATGGTAATGGGTGGCGGGCAGCACAGTTGTATCAGGAGAGCTATTCCCGTTGACAACAACCACAGCATTCAATGTTTGCAACAGTGTTTCGCCGTTTTTCTGAGACAGCGTCATTTAAGGGAGCAGGAAATCACGAAGGACGTACCTGCTCTGTTCAGACACTAGACGTGGAGGAAAATGTGATTAACACTGTGGAAGGCGACCGCCGTGTCAGTACCAGGCAGTTGGCCCGCCAGTACAGGTAAAGCCAGATGACCATGTGGAACATTCTCCATGACAATTGTTACTACCTTTATCACTTACAGAGTGTGCAGGGCTTACTAGCGACAGACTTTCCACATTGGGAGAGGTTTTGTCACTGGTTTATTCATCAGGCAATCTCGATTCTGGGATTTGTGGCATCCATCCTATTCAGAGATGTGGCCACCTTTACGTAGAGTGATATCTTCAACTTTCATAACAGTCATTTGTGGGATTGTATGCGGAACCCCCATGGTTTGGTGGCAGCGAATCATCATCAGCGGTTCAGCCAGAATGTGTGGGCCAACAGGCCGGAACTATCAGGGTTTTTTGCAGGCGACTTTGCCTCCCCTGCTGGAAGACGTACCATTGATGATTCGCAGGGTTATGTGACTGCTACATGATGGTACTCCAGCCCACTTCGCCATGAACGTCTGGACGCATCTCAATTTGTTCTTGCCTGGTCGATGGATCGGACGGGAGGTCCAGTTGCAAGGCCTGCTTGTTCATCACACCTCAACCCATGTGATTTCCGGTTATGGGGCCATCTCAGAAGTATTGCGTATGCAGAGCCCTTTCCAGATGTGGAGACACTGGAGCAGCATATTCATACTGCCTTTGACACTGTTCGGAAGCAGCCTGGCCGATGTGAACATGTGAGACAGAACATGCTGCAGAGTGTACATGCATACGTGGAGGCACATGGAAACCATTTTCAACATATACTGTAACTGTGGCTGCATGGCACAGCACGTATTAGACCGCTGTCTTTGTAACAAAGGATGATTGAATAAATGGTCCCTAACAAACCATGCATTTCTGGACATGCGTTCATTAGACCTTTTCTGTTCCATATCCTCTCCTCAATCAATCCCTAGAGTTTGTACATGGTGCAAAAAATCACCCTATATATTGTATATCAATGTTTGAGATTTAAAGGAAATTTAAGGAAATTTTAATTCATTTCATTATGTTTCAAATTTTTTTTACCAGGTATGAAAATATATGGATAATGCTAATACTAATGTGCAGAATTCAGTGAAGAAACAGAAATGCTTTATCATGTACCCTTTACATGATATCAATAAAAAAGATATCCTAAAATTCTTACATTATGCAAATTTATGGATATACGAAAATAATTTTATCACATAAAAAAATGCCAGTGATAACAGTGGAATACATAATATTGTGACTTACTATCTGGAAAAAATAAATAAAATACTACAGAGGTAAGACACCCCCAGCATTCCCACCTGAAAATAAAATACAACCTCAATGTTATATTGTGTTGGATTTATTGAATGATTTGGAAACTTTATAGTGTATTACATAATAACAAGTAGAAAAAAGTGAAGCTATGAGAGAATATTTTCATGAACAAAACACCAGTTTCACCCTCAGTTCTTTATCTTTGGCCAGTCATGTTTTTAAAGGCTTAGAATCAGCTATTAGGCCTGTGCCATGCAGTCCAGATATTCCCATTCTGGTGCCATCAAAGCAACTAGAAGATGTGGAGCAATTGAGTTCGTCTGAGTCTACAGAACATTTCGAAGTGGATGAGGATTTTCCCCCACTTAATTCAGAAGACAAACCACAGCTTTTTACTCAGGCAGAGCTGAACAATTTTGTGCAGGACTTAGGTCTTACCAGGAAAAGATTGAGATTGTAGGATTGAGATTGAAAGAAATGTTGGCACCAGGAGTGGTGTTTAGTTGGTACAGGAACCGAGAGGAAAAATTCTGTAAGTTTTTCAAAACGGAAAAACAGGTAGTTACATATCAGGTTTAATTCTTCACTTTGGTGGTGAGAATTGTGATAATAATTAGTGTATGTTTATCGATGCGTCAAAGAGAAGTCTGAAAGTCGTGTTACTACATAACAGAAGCAAATTTCCTTCGATTCTTGTTGGGTACTCTGTTTCTCTCAAAGAAAATTCCAAAAAATTTCAGTTTATTCTAGAATAAATGATATGCTAGGAACATCAGTGGCTTTTGTGTGGGGACTTAAAAGTTATCATTATCTTGCTAGGCCAACAAGCAGGTTACACAAAATTTCCTTGCTTTTTGTGTCATTGGGATAGTAGAAGTAGACATGAATGAGATGAACATTGGACAACGAAAGAGTGGCCTAAGGGGGAAAGTTTAATTCCTGGAGAGAAAAATGTAATTCATGCTGGTCTGGTTGATTCTAAAATACTTCCTTTGTATATCAAACTTGGGATCAGTAAGCAATTTGTAAAAACACTGGATAAAAGTGGTATGTGCTTTGAGTATTTAAACCAAAGATTTCTACTCTTGTCAGAAGATAAAATAAAAGAGGGAGTATTCAATGGACTGCAGATTAAGCTTCTAATGAACAACACTGCATTTCTGGGCACTATGAACGATGGAGAATGTCAGGCACGGTGTGCTTTCAGAGAAGTAATCAATAAAATTTTGGGAAATATAAAAGATGTGTCTTATAAAACAACTGTGAAAAATATGTTAAACTGATTTCAAACTCTCGGCTGCAACATGAGTTTAAAACTCCATTTTTGAACAGTCATCCGGACTATTTCCCTGACAATTTGGGAGCCCTAAGTGATGAGTAGGGTGAAAGATTCCACCAACAAATAAAGAAAATGGAAAGAAGATACCAGGGATGGTGGAATGTAGCAATGTTGGCTGTCTACTGCTGGTGCTTGAAGAGGGAAACTATGCAACAAGGCTATAAATATCAGTCAATGCCACTCTCCTTCCACACAAAGGAAAAGGGTTTTTATTTGAGTGGTGCTTTGTAAAGGTATGGAGGTAGTCTGTTTTATGTTTTTCAAGGTTTTTCTTCTATTTTACAGTGCACTCTATTAGGTAAAAACTAACTTTTATGACATTAGTTTTGTATACTGGAAGAAAACTGGACTCCGGCACTGAATTCAGTGTGTTAAAATGATTTTCAATTGCCTATTACATCTCAGACCTCAGAAAAAAGTTTATTTTAGCTTACAGTCACATATTAAATAATTTTTGTTTTAGATCTTTAAGGGGTGTAAACATTTAGTGAAATGTGAACAAAATCATGATATTAAAGGAAATGATGAGGCTACTGTGAAAAATTCTTTATGCGATATGGAAAAACAGAAGAAAAGGCTAGAAAAACATCAGATAGGAATCTGCCACATGGGCAACTCAACTGCCCTACGTGCAGATCAGTAGTGATTGACTGATTGAACAGAAAGCGCATTTGAACTCAGCTCACCTAAGTTAGGTAAGATCACCTATTAAACCTTTTACTGGAGGGTAAAAAAAAAAAAAAAAAAAAAAAAAAAAAAAAAAAAAAAAAAAAAAAAAAAAAAAAATGCAGGCTAGTGTTATCTATGTATGGATTTTAGTGCCAGGGTAGTCCGAGGACGTGTTCAGTTTGCCTGATGCAGGTCTTTCTATTTAACGCCCATGGACGACCTTGTGTCTAGATGTGGGATGATGATTATGATGAGGTAAGGAGAGGGTGAAACTCAGATTGGCATACAGTCTACACCTGTCGAATAACATCAAGGAGTCTGCTCAAGGCATAATGTCTCCATCTGATGGACGAATTACCATTAAAAATATCATATGCCCTTCCTCAACGTGAACGCTGTGGGAGGGTCTGGAATTGTAACCCAGCTTTTGGCATGCGATCTAGTGATTAGAAATATACCACCTACCTGCTGACTAACAGTCTGATGGTGAAACTTTCTTCCACCAATGGGACTTGAACGGACTAACCATGGTATCGGACCATTTATAGACTTGGCGCCATAACAATCATGATCACCAGATGGGCAGTGTCTAATTCATAATCTATTAGTTTGAAGATCATGTAAAAGTATGCTATATCTTAAAAAGTTACTCTGTACTCATTCATTCCTCAACAAATAAAAGTGATTAATGTAACTTGTACAACATTACAAATAAAACTTTCTCAAAACAATTCATAGCATGAGAACTTTATTTTTACTGTACTTTTTTGTTGTAAAACCTAAATATTTTTACTCTCTCTCCATTTCTATCACAATTACAGGAGTAGTTATAAAAATAAAAGAAGAAGCAAAAATTTATTAAGACTTGAGTGATAAGAATAGACAATAATAAATTAGTTTATGTAGCAGCTTCTACTTAATTTGTGTTTTTCCTAGTCCACATGGACAAAGACAAACACAGATAAAAGATTTAAAAAATAATAATAATGAGGTGCTGGCACACCTGGAACTGAAGATGTCTGCATGAAAATCAGGGACATCCAGGAGTGCCACAGATACTCATATGCAAATGGCCAACAGATACGCAGGCTGTTGAATTTAAAGGACCATAGATCATTAAATAAGGGCCAATGGCACAAACCATAAGACACACATCTGTTTATTTTTAATGGAGATCAAACTTCTGAAGTCTGATTGAAATCAGTGACCCCATAGCTGTGGCTTTTCCCTAGAAGTACAAAATATACAACAAGAATTTTTAAACAGATAAGAAGGTGAACATATTTTGTTCTTATAGCATATAGTGTTTATGGACCTTGAAAAGGTATATGATAATGTTCCTAGATCAACTATTTGGAAAAATCTTAGAAAACTTGGTGTACCAGAATACCTTATTAGGAAGATCCAAATGCTATATACTAATTGCCAAAGCTTTGTCAGTCTTGGAATGGTTCAATACAACCAAAGGAGAACAGGGAAGTGCCTTATCACCTCTTCTGTTCATAGCAGTTATGGATACCATTTTAAAGGAACTAAAAGGAAAAGATAAAAAAGATCTTCAGGCTCTGGTGTTTGCAGACAATGTGGCAGTATGGGATGAAACAGAGGAAGGATTGCAAAATAATCTGAATGTATGGTGTAAGAAGTTTGATGATTATGGAATGAAACTGAACCCATCAAACAGTAGCATTGAAAATCAGCACGCATAATAGAGAATACAACATAAAAATACAGGACCACCAAGTTGAAGTAGTACACCTGTTCAGATATTTAGGAAGTGTAATGGCTAGTAATAATAAAGCTGAGATAGAAATAACAGAGTAACCAAAGGCTCTAACTTTTACAGTATCGTTAGACACCTACTATGGGACGAGAAGGTCCCACAAAGAACAAGTCTTGTACAAGTCGTATTTCATTCCCATCCTTACATATTCTCTGGAAACCTGCGCACTAACGTCCATGGATTGTAGTAGGATTCAAGCCTGTGAAATTAAATTTCTTAGAACTGCCCTCCAAAAGACATGACTTGATCATGTGAAAAATGAGGAGATCCGATCTAACCTAGGTCTAAATGAATCGATGGAGGAAAGACTTAGGTCATCTAGACTTACATGGTTTGGCCATGTTAAATGAATGAATAGTACAAGGTTACCATGTGCTTATTTGGAAAAGAGAATAACAGGTAGAAGACCAGCTGGAAGACCAAGAAGAAGATGAATGGACCAACTGAGGGAAGACATGGAGAGAAGAGGATGGAATTGGGAATCTGTCATGGACAACAAAGTCTTTTTGAATAGGCAACTTTGGAAGACGCTCGTTTTCAAACAACTTATCCGGCTTGCTGGAAGGGCAAACTGATGATGATGATGATGATGACGACGACGACGATGACGACGACGACGACGATGATGATGATAGCAACTTTGAAGCTATAACTTTACAAATGGTGTTAGATTCTCTCTATCTCATTAACAAGTAAAAATTCAAAATCCTAAACTAATATGTTACCTAGCATCAAAATGTTTTGGGATAAATTTAATTTTTGGGTCTATGTAACTGGTTCAGCTGTGCTATGAATATTATGCAATTTCTGACACAATTAACTGATTATCATTGGTGTTTAATCTCCAGAAGGCTATTATACTGTAATAATTTAGCAAAATCAATTAAATTTACAGTGATATTAAAGCATTAGTTATAAAATAAGTTTTATGCACACAGTGCTCATAAATGCAATTGTTGAATATCATGTTTGTTCCATATTGACTTAAACTAATAAAATAATTATTCTTTTAAATATTGATTAAACTCAAGTATATTACTAAGTATCAAATGGTGCAAATATAAAAGACGTGCCCATAAATATCAAGGAAAGAAAGTTTTATCACATGAGCAAACAGGAAGGAATAGAGAGGAGGAAAAAGGTAAGGACATATTTGTTTCTTCAGTCCTGGCATCTACCTGTATTATGTAATGATGAAGAAAAATTTAGCAAGGAATGATACCAACTTCACATCTGTTTTTAATGGTAATATTTATGTAAAATAGATTTATCCTTAAGTGTCAATATTCTGGATCAGTGGTGAAGGGTTGTACTGAATAACAATTTAAACAAAATAAACAATCCTTTTATTGATAGTTGCCATTACATCCAAAACATACACAACACTTCTGTCTCTCTCGATCGTCCAATACCCACATCGATCCCCTTCATATTGATAGTACAGTACAAGGGTACACTTGAAATAAATACAAATTATGTAAAGTACTGAGATATGAGTAGAGTCCCTACTATAGGAAGTTATTTCTAGACAACAATACATAATTGCTCAGAACTCACAAAAATAATTGATAGGCATCAAATCTGTGTTTAATCAACAAGTGTAAAGGGAACTCAAGAGTTCTTCCTGAAAATAATTTTATTGGGTATAGTTAAATTCAAAATGTAACTTTGGAAATGTAAATGCAATTTATTACAAATAAACAGAATTTGACTTAATATTCCAACTTTCCAGAACATGTGAGGTTGATCAGTGATCTGTGTCAGGAATTTCATAAGAAGGTTAATGGCATTGGCTTATGAACTAATATGTATCGTGCTTAAGAAATCACACTAGAAATTGGTAAAACAAATTTTTTTCCCAAAAAATTTGATTGAATATTATTTTCTGAGCAGTTTGTAAAAGAAGTCAGAGTTCTGGACCAAAAAAATATTTTTTATGAATATTTAAAATTTGAGCATATGACACTCCTATTCCAATACAAAGCCCTATTTTAATCTTTTCTACAAAATTTTCCATCCAATTGTTCTGTACTGACAACACTTTCCTTTTTTTACATTCATTAGGTAATCTAAGTATTTTTTCCTCCTGTCCTGTATGGTTATGGATTTCTGTGCACTGACTAAATGAATGGCATTTTTTGAGGAATAACAAGCTCCAGATTATTCAGTGAAGAGGTAAGAATCAAATGGTAGCTGAGTCTCCTATTCCTCACATATGATTTGTATTGTGACCTATTACTGTAGTAGAAATTGTAAATTCCAAGCAACTAAGCAATTTAATTTTACTCCTACCAACTTTGAGTAATAAGTACTGTATGTGAACAGGCTTGTTTGTTTCTATTGCACTGTCAACATGAAAGTAAGAGTTAGATACTTACCAGATAGAGTGGCTATGGCAGAAGTCTAGGGCAGAGATAATCTGCCTGAAGAAACGCCTTGCCTCCTTGGGCGTAAGACGGCCTTTCTTCACCAGATAGTCAAAAAGTTCACCTCCAGACACATGCTCGAGCACCAGGTAGCTGCGAACAAACACATTAAATGGAATTATAAGTAGAAGATTACTGCTGTCATTGGCAGACACTCTCTACTGCTAAATCAAATTTAATGGCTTGATTTCAGGCCAATTTCTTGTTATTATGTACGTTTTCCTTCAGGTTATTCCATACTTGGCCTTAGAATTTTTTTTGATGGTACCTTACTTCAAGTTTTTGAATGTCTATTGCATTCTACATTTACTGTGTATACCGTGCCCTCCACAAGAATACACATATCAGAGCAGGCCCATGGCCAGGATTTTGTTTTGGTTGGGTCCAAAATAAATAATTATTGGTTGGCTTATTTCTAGCATTTCAAGATATGATCTATTCATCTTTCCTATTCTCTGCCAATTTGAGAACCAGATTGGCAATTTAAATTTATAGCTAGCAGAGGTAGAACATAGCAAGCTCACCAGAAAAGAAAAGTCACCCTAGTGTGCATGCACAGATTGATCATTTAGCCTTTGCAGATGGTGCAGCGAATGAGTCCCTGCTTAACCACACACATACACACTGCTTTTTGTGAGCATAAGGCAGTAGCGGCCACTGATACATAGATATTTCAAGTGGACAGTATACGTCAATATGTGTAGATGTAAGGATGTGACAGAGCGGCAAAACTGGGCAATCGTGTTTGGCCGTGTCCATGACCATGGGGTATGCAAAGACGTTTGATTTATTGGTGTTTTGCAGAGGACTATTCAGCTTGTCTACAAGCAGTGGTGTACTACAAGTGACCATGAAACACAACATCAGAATTTTGATGAGAAAAAGATCCTGCTTGAGAGGGATCGGAGACGCGTTTCATGGCTGGTGAATCAAAATCGCTTCCACACTCAACAGGAATTGCTGCAGTCAGTGAATGAAGACCCATGCCAGCCTGTCAGCGAGAGAACATTGTGACGCAAACTGCATGCAATGAACATTTGGAGTCTGTCACCTCACAGGAGGTCATTGCACACTCAGGCACATAAAGCTGCCCGTCTTCAACGGACTATAAGTCATTGAATGTGGACAGTAGCTGACTGGCGGAATGTAATTTGGTCTGACAAATCATATTTTTACCTGTATTCCAAAGACACATGACATCGACTGCACCAAATGCCAAATGAAGCATTTCATCCTGGATATGTGCAAGGTCAGGTTCAAGCTGGAGATGGGTCTGTAATGTTTTGTGGGTATTTTTCATATTACAGATGGGCTCGTTCACTGAGGTGACTTCTAACATGAACCAACATGTTTGTTTAAACATTCTGGATGATCAGGTGTTGCCTTTCAGTCAACATCTGCATGAAGAGTATGCTATTGATACCCTGATTTTTCAAGATGACAACAGCAAAGTTCACTGGGCTAGATGCATACGTGACTGGTTTTATGAACACTCCCCCACCCTATAACATCTTGATTGGCCTGCAAAAACCACCTGAATTGAACCCAATGAAAACCAGTGGGACATGTTGGAACAGAGAGTAAAATGCCGGCATCAGCATCCCCACAATTTGGTGGGACTGTGCGATCGAATCCTCAGCAAGTGGCTTAACTTGGATGCAATGTACCTGCACAACCTTGTGGACTCGCTTCCTAATGAAATCCAGGTGGTTATCAACTCCAGAGGTGGAGTTACCTTGTATTAAATGATGCTTGAAATGATTTTTCCAGGGCTGACTATTTTTTTGCCCAGTGAGCTTACATAATTATGTACATTATTTCAAATTCTTTTTAAATCAGTTTCAAACATTTATGACAATACCTGATAGCCTATTTGAAGCATTTTCAATAAAACAACAAACCTTTATGAACTTTATGTCCCTGCTGCTGGCCTTTACATCTAGAACTACCTCAACATGGGTAGTGCATAGACATTAGAGTAAGTACACTTAGATATTCATGGCCATTTTATTCTGCTAGAAGCCTATTCCCTTCATTGAAGAGTTCTTGTCACACTTGTCCATAGCAGATTTCATTTGAGATGGATATCGTTTACTTCCTCCCCTGTGAACTATGTGACCTTACTACAGTGGGACAGCATGTGCATCACAATGAAGCAGGTGGTGGTGGTGGTGGTGATTATTTTTTAAGAGCAAGTACAACTAGACAACCATTCTCTATTAACATTAATCAGAGCGAAAAATGGAAGGGCTCCGGCACTTTGAAAAATGAAGATATGGGCTAAAGGAAGGCAAGGGCCATGAAGGGCATGAAAATGAAAGACTCCCTAGGCCTCGTAAACCTAATACGGTCAGGGTCAGAAAAGAACAAGAGTTGACTGATGTTGGATAGGAAAGATGAAAGGGAGGAGCCTGGTACAAATAAGTGGAAACAATACCAGGACTCAGGTAAGGGCTCCATGGTTGCCAACCCATGCTTCCGAGTTGAGAGCCCCTGGGGTCCCTTTCAGTCACCTCTTAGGACAGGCAGGCGATACTGTAAGTGTTATTCTACCACCTCCAACCACAGGGGAGAAAGAAACCAGGAAGCCATCTTTGCTACCAGAATGCTAATTGAAAAGGCTTTCGACCATCTTCCATATCTTGTGATGACCACGGTATATCAGAAATGTTTATGAATTGGATCAAGATGCTTTACACGAACACCTCAAGTTGTGTACGTTGTGCTGTTGGCATCTCGAAGAGCTTTCCTGTGAAAGTCAGTGTACACCAAGGCTCCGCATTGTCTCCATTGCTATTTGTTCTCATCATGGGCACAATTACACAGGACCTGCAGAGGAGTGTCCGTTGGACTCTTATACACAGATGATGTCGCACTTGCTGATACCACCAGAAGTGGATTGCTGCATCAAGTTGAAGACTGGAACAGCCCTCTCCAACAATACAGTCCTAGACTGAACAAAAAGAAGACCAAATACCTGGAAACCATCCCAAGCAACGGCTCATTTCAAGTTGATGGAGAGACCTTAACGAAGATCGTAAGCTTCACGTATCTAGGATCTTGCTTACAGACTTACGTGATGAAGTGCGAAGTAGGATAAAGGCAGCATGGATGAGATGGAGGGAAGTCACAGGCGTACTCTGTGACAGAAGAATGCCACTACATCTGAAATCCAAAATATATTCCATATGACAGTATGTCCTGTTGCTTTATACGGTGTTGAATGTCGACCAGCTGACAAAACTACAGGGCGCCAATTACACACTATGGAAATGCGTATGTTTCATTGGTCGATGGGCATCACACTCCCCCATTATCTCAAAAACGACTCTGTCTGCCAGCAAATGGGCATTGCACCCATCACTGAGAAGGCACGATAAACCATCTCCAATGGTATGGTCACGTCCTGCATGCTGCACCTGGAACGGTTGCCAATTTCACTCAGACCTTTGAAATTAATGGGCAACGACCCAGCATATCTTGCAACGAAACTTGGTATACACATGATTTGGCAAAAAAAAAAAAAAAAAAAAAAAAAAAACTGTGGGGGGGTAAGACACTACTGGTAGCCCTAGGGCCAGAGTTGAAAAGGGATTGAAATATAAAAATAGATTAGACCCATATTAATGTAAAATCCACAGTTTTCTGGGTTGCTGACATGTATAGTGACACTCTGCATGCCATTTTAGTCCAAGTTCAGCTCCAGCTGGAATGGGGGCTAGAATGGGTAAAAAAGACGAATTTGATAAACATATGACTTACTATCTCAAAAATTTACTTTGGCAGTAAGACACCCCTAATGTTAGGGGGTGGGGAGGGGGTGGCATGTAATAATAATAATAATAATAATAATAATAATAATAATAATAATAATAATAACTGAAAACTACCAAAATTAGTGTCAAATCCATAATATTCGGGCTCGTTTAGATGAATAGTGGGGATCCAGATGTTGTTTAAGTTGAAGTTCAGCACTTGTGGGGATAAAGGATGAAAAAGTTCAAAATGACCGATATGATGATGACCGTTATGATCCAGCATAGCCCTCAACTAGATCAGGTAAACATATGACTTACTATCATGAAGAAATACTACGGGGGTTAAAACCACCCTAGGTGTGGGGGTGGGGAAGGTATGACATGTGAAACCAAACAAAAACGACCAATATTAGCGTCAAATTTATCGTTTTCGGAGTCGCTGAGATGAACAGTGATACATATACAAAGAATGCAATAGTTCCACCTTTTCAATGCAATGTATATTCAGTGAAAAATCACATGATATAAACTAGTTACTTACTAGGGATATCTTACACCCATAGTATTTTTCTTTTTTTCAGATAGTACATCATATGTGTACCAAGTTGGGTTGAGAGCTATGCTAGAACATACATCCATAATCTCGGTCATTTGGTCACTCTTTTTCATCCATACTAACCCTAATTCCAAATGAAGCTGAACTTTGACTTGAACGACACCAAGAGTGCCACAATTTATGTTTATATTTTGCCTCCTCACCTAGGGGTGCTAGGGGTGTCTTGCCCCCACAGTATTTTTTTCCAGGTAGTAAGTCATATTTGTACCAAGTTTGCTTGAGAGCTATGCTAGAACATTCAAACATAGGCCTACATCCATAATCTCGGACATTTTTGGACATTTTCTTCTAACCCCTTATGCCGATGGAGTCTGAACTTTGACTTAAACGACAACCAGAGTGTCATTGCTTATCTCAACGACCCCGAAAACTATGGATTTGACACTATTTTAGATTGTTTGTATATGCCACCCCCTTACCACTCCATTCACTTAAGCTATGAACAACTGTTTAGATTGAAACACTAGAGAAACTGTATTGTTATGAAAAGGAAGAACGACATGGACTGGATGAAGAACAATCCGTGCTCTAATGCTCCACAATGCGTCTTGGATTTGAGAGGTCTTCATACTCAGTTTTAGTGGTCATCTTTATCCAGGCAAAACTTGGATTCATCACTGAACAACACTTATCGGCATTCTGCGAGCGGCCCGATAACGATGGTGTTTCTTTTAAAAACAATAATCATCTCCACCATTATCACCCACGACAGGAGCAAAGATCACCATTGAGGGTTTTGAATAGGAGATTATGCAAGGATCGCCAAGAAGAAAAGTCTTATTCTGCAAAATGTCTTGATATCAATAGGCCCTATAGGCACCGTGCAAGTATTTACTAGGGGAGCTTCGCTGTGGCAGCTTTCATTAAGTATTCACTGGAGACCTACGGGAAGGGCTGCAGTTAACTGCGAAATGTGTGATTTTGTTATTTAGTGTGGCTTTCAGCCGATGAGTACCGGTAATTTATGAAAACGTTCATATGGTGAGTGGTGGTGGTGGTGGTGGTGATTATTGCTTTAAGAGGAAGTACAACTAGGCAACCATCCTCTATATAACACTAATCAGAGAGAAAAATGGAAGGGCTCGGACACTTAAAAAAAAACTTGGTCAAAGAAAGACAAGGGCCACGAAGGGTGCGAAAATGAAAACTTCTCTAGCCCTCAGAACCTAATAGCATCGGGTCGGAAAAGAACAAGAGTTGACCAAGGGAGGTCAGAATGGATAGATGAAAGTGAGCAGCTTGGCATAAGTAAGTGGAAGCAATGTCAGCACTCAGTTAAGGGCCCTGTGGTCACCAACCCATGCGCCCAAGTTGAGAGCCCCTGGGGCCCCTTTTAGTCACCTCTTACGGCAGACAGGGGGTACAGTGGGGGTTATTCTACTGCCCCCAACTACAGGGGGCATATGACAAGTAACACATGTTAGTGTTGGTGGGCATATGAACCACGTAATAGAAGTCAAGAGAGACAACACTATTTCGATTTCAGCAGAAGTATTCGACAAACGTTTGTCACCAGCGTGCCAATACCCAAAAATTTAAGAATCGTACAGAAGAGTAAAATAAACCATATTCTTTATTGTATCACCGTACAGTACGCTACTAATATTCGCCCAAATACACTAAAATTCAATAGAATGCATCCAATAATAGCAAGTAGCAATGATATCAAATAAGAATACTTATTAATAACTGAAACGTATTACTAAAAGTAAGAGAATGCAACATATAATATGCACTTTGCCCTTTTTTCACATGTTGGATCAGGACACAGCCACTTCCTATACTGTCTCTCTATACTCTCCCGCGACTGCCTGTATTTGAATCAAATCGAATCGAATCAAATCAAATCAAAATACTTTATTTGTAAATGAGGTTTCTAGCTCGGTGGCAAATGATACACAACTACATTTTAAGTTAAAAAGAAAATAAGACATTTTTCCTAAAATACAGTATTATGCAATTTACATTAACAATTTTTTCTATTAAACACACAGTTCATCCTTCATAAATTTATATTATTTACAAAATTCTACTCATGATATCTTCTGTACTTACACACATTAATCAACTCATATACAGTACAAGATATTAGAATCATTCCGTATTGACGGTTTTCACTTTACAATGGCGAAAAATGAGGGTATCCTCCTATTCAATACATCATATATTCCGTCATTAGACGGAGCAAACAAATTCAGACATGTTTCGGCTCGTTTGAGCCATCTTCAGTGAAAAAAATTAGGGGGGTTGGAATAATTTACATAATATAAGTTGAAAAAATGCTAAAAAACATAATGAAAGAGCAAACAAAAAAACAAAAGAGAGCTTAGACGGAAAACAAAATTAGCACAAATATACAATATTTACATCAATATGCAGAGCAAAAAACTTACTGCGACAAAATTCAGTGAAACAGGTGTTAATTTGAAATAATAATTGATACTAAAAACTCCGTTAACCTAAGAAACAAGGGAATGAGAAAACAAATGATGCAGATGGAAACAAATAATAGTAGCGCATGGTGAGGTTGTGGACCTCATAGTTTACAAATTATTGGTTTAAAAATGACAAAACAGTTTGAAATTGCAGTCAAAATCATCCTAGTGGAAACCCATCACATCAAATTGGTCAGGAGGAGAGCGGGAGCAAACATTTTTCAAACTGTTTTGTCATTTTTAAACCAATAATTTGTAAACTATGAGGTCCACAACCTCACCATGCGCTACTATTATTTGTTTCCATCTGCATCATTTGTTTTCTCATTCCCTTGTTTCTTCGGTTAACGGAGTTTTTAGTATCAATTATTATTTCAAATTAACACCTGTTACACTGAATTTTGTCGCAGTAAGTTTTTTGCTCTGCATATTGATGTAAATATTGTATATTTGTGCTAATTTTGTTTTCCGTCTAAGCTCTCTTGTTTTTTTGTTTGCTCTTTCATTATGTTTTTTAGCATTTTTTCAACTTATATTATGTAAATTATTCCAACCCCTCTAATTTTTTTCACTGAAGATGGCTCAAGCGAGCCGAAACATGTCTGAATTTGTTTGCTCCGTCTAATGACGGAATATATGATGTATTGAATAGGAGGATACCCTCATTTTTCGCCATTGTAAAGTCATATACAGTATGCGGAATCACTTCAAAAAATACTATGCTATAAGATTTAAATGTACCATACATTGCTTTTTAAAAAAACCCATTTTGGTACTAATGTGCATAACGACCTGCTGCGTCTTAACCAGAGCCCCTTTTGCCACTGCTTTTCAGAGTTCCTGAAGGGCCTTCACAGCTACCGTAGCATTACCAGGACCCTCAAAGACCCCACTGTACTTTTGTTTCTTTCTTGGTCTTTTAGCATAAAGTTTTAATTTTTTTTGAGTGTCAATGGATCTGCTGTATTTTTGGAATCAGAAGTTATCCGCTTCTTTAGTTATTTAACATTCAAAATAAACGCCAAAGAAAATAATATGTACTTAATACCAAATACAGTAGAGTCTCTACTGTATTTGTTAATATTCTTAGTAAGCTAACCAACAAGAAATTGAAGCACTGTACTATCATGTGAAAGAATTTGTAAGTAGATCACAATATTATTCATAAGTTTGACGAAATCACGTTATCCATAAGATTTACAACGAGACGCTGTTACATGTTTGATGTTACACACACTTCACACTGGTTAATAAATGATTGACGGCTTTCAGTGTGGGATGTGGGCTCGTTCAAGAGTGTGACTGAAAAAATAGAGATGGTTGATAAATCACAGCCTGTTACTTTGTCATCGATATTTTTCTGTCACCGATATATCAGATACGCTGTCACCAGTGGCGTATACTGAGGGCTACCAAGGCTATCAGTGAAGCCCAAGCCTCAAATGAGAACGATGGAAATCTAAATCTTATTATAATGTAAGCATCTGACACATTCTTCCATTTACAAAACTTGAAAGCATTGAGAAAGAACGTCGTTCGTATTTCTGAGAGCAAGGCATCGGAGACTAACATCGCAGCCCAGGCCTTCGGCCCACTCCCCTCGACCCGCCGCGCGACGCTTGCTGGTGAATGTCGGAACGGTGCGGGGAATGAGGGGATGCTAACCTTCAGCTGTGCTAGGCTTCGGTCCGTCAAATCGCCGCCGCTAACGAGAGACAGCGGTGGAAAGAGAAGGCCCAAAGACTGGAAGTTTTCCGAAGTGTCCGAATTGATGGGATTCACCCATGTGCTTGTTTTTGCATGTGCAGGACATCTTATGGGTTGCTTATAGTTGGAAATGATTGGTATATTTCAGTTGATCTCAGAACAATTTTAGTTTATCTGAAGTTAGAGAGTTTAACGTGACTGTGACCTTGTGATGTTACTTCTGTGAAATAGCTAACCGTGTGTAAGTTGTTGGATGAACCATTCTCGCAACTGAAATATGAAGATAAATTGCTGATAATTAAAAATGGTAAGCCTACCCCACCTCTTATTCAGTTACAGTGTGAACAGGAGGAGAAAAACAAGAATCCATACAAAGGGTATTTCAACTTAAGTAAGTATGAAAAGTATTTGTGGTTATGTGGCTCATGCGAACTTCACAAACTTTATTGTTGGCCATGCATTGTTTGCAACTGAGATAATAATAATAATAATAATAATAATAATAATAATAATAATAATAATAATAATAATAATAATAATAATAATAATAATAATAATAATAATAATAATGTCCGCCTCTGTGGTGTAGTGGTTAGTGTGTTTGGTTGCCACCCCCGGAGACCCGGGTTCGAATCCCGACTCTGCCACGAAATTTGAAAAGTGGTACGAGGGCTGGAACGGGGTCCACTCAGCCTCGGGAGGTCAACTCAGTAGAGGAGGGTTCGTTTCCTACCTCAGCCATCCTCGAAGTGGTTTTCCATGGTTTCCCACTTCTCCTCCAGGCAAATGCCAGGATGGTACCTAACTTAAGGCCACGGCCGCTTCCTTCCCTCTTCCTTGTCTATCCCTTCCAATATTCCCATCCCCCACAAGGTCCCTGTTCAGCATAGCAGGCAAGGCCGCCTGGACGAGGTACTGGTCCTCCTTCCAGTTGTATCCCCCGACCCAAAGTCTCACGTTCCAGGACACTGGCCTTGAGTGTAGAGGTGGGATATCTCGCTGAGTACGAGGGAAAAACTAACCCTGGAGGAGAAACGGATTAAGAAATAATAATAATAATAATAATAATAATAATAATAATAATAATAATAATAATAATAATAATAATAATAATAATAATAACCGTGCCCGGTCAGCTTACGTGGGGGTTTAGCTCTGAATTTAGTAAGAGCTAGGCATAACCCTTCGTAAGACACTGGGGTGGGGGCCCTCAACCCCGACACGGCGCGTCCCAATGGCTGATAGGGGAAGCTCCTGTAGATATGCAGGACAGGTGCGAATAAGGCTTCGCCAAATAAGCACCCGCGGATCAACTGAGGTGTCAGAAAAAATGGTCAACGGCTTCAACGGCAGAAGAGGACATATCCCAATGGCAGAGAGGGCGGAAGAACCGACCCAAATCCACTTTGCGTCTGACTTGCAGCAAGCGGCAAAGTGGTCAGCGTCTGTCTCCAATGGAGCGGCTGAACGTCACATCACCTGGCTGTAGGTTATAAAAAGCAAAAATCAACTATGAAGAGTTCTAAAACTGTGCCTCGGAAAATGCCGCTGCCTGGGGTACGCCAGGGCATCTCTGGAGCCACCGCTAGAGATGACAGCATGCGAGCCGGTGGTGGTGGGAGCGTAAGCTGCTGGCCTCCCATCGGGTCACCCGAACAAGCTACAGTAGCTCAAGACGATCACGGCGGAACACAAGAACCTGATTATCATACCGCACCTGGTGCGAGTGCTTTTGTGCCAAGTACGACCTCTCGTATCAGTAAGCCCAAAAAACGCATTAAATGGAACAATGATATGAATGAATTTATCATGCGGGCATATCTTCGAATAACTCGTCTTGAAACTGAAATTGCAGGATATAGGCAACAACTACACGCAGCCTTTACAAATCAGTACCCAACAATGAAAGTTACTGAACAGCGCATTGCAGATCAACGAAGATCAATCATCAAGAACAATTTGATCCCGGGTCCTGTTCTTAGTAGAATCAGACAAGAAGTAACACAAGAACTCTTTCCACATCTTGGAAGTACCGAGTCTGACTCAACGGTTAACAGTCCATCTGATACTGATATAACAGTACATACAAGTACTCCCGAAGTGATACTTTCAGATAACTCTGACCCCCATGACAAGACACATGTTGAATTCTACAAGGCCCTTCTAGAATATTCTGGTACCGATCCTACACAAAGACCCATACTGCCAAGGCAGCAATCATCCAAAAAGTTTGGAAAAATCATTGAAGATCTTAATTCGAAAGTCTTGCCAGAATATCTGAAAGAACATCAGACGTTCCCTGAAGTACATACTGCTATATACTGTGCAGCACTTGCCGCAGTACGATTGAACAATGGAAAGCCATTTTTGCCTAACAATAAGTCTGTCAAGAAAAAATTGAGAGAACCACCTTGGGCAAAACGCCTGAAAGAACGCATCATCCAAATCCGCCAGGACGTAAATCGCCTGCAGCAATATAAGAGTGGAGTCAGAGGGAAACGCCTAAACAACAAAATTATTCGAATTCTGAAAATCAGTTCAAGGCAGAGTCTGGAGGAACCTGGAAGCACAGTACTACAAGAAACCCTCGAAACCATGAAGCAAAAGTTGGCCGCATTATCCAAGCGCCTCAAAAGATACCAAAACACCACAGAGAGAAAATCACAGAACGCAATGTTCGAAAGAAATGAGAAACAGTTCTACAACAATCTGAACGAGAGAACACAAGATGCAGCACAAGATGGAAATACGCCCAGCGAAGAAAAAATTCACAGCTACTGGTCGGGAGTATGGTCGAACCCAATAGAACACAATGCGGAAGCCCATTGGATCAGTGAACTGAAAGATAGAAGTAAAGAAGTGAAGCATATGGCAACCAAGGCTGTTGAGATCGGAGAAATACAACAGAGCATCAAGAAACTGCAGAACTGGAAGGCCCCAGGCATTGATCGTATACACAATTATTACTACAAGAAATTTACATGTACTCATTTCCTTCTGACTCAACATTTCCAGAAATTCTTAGACAACCCGGCAACATTCCCAGCTTTCCTGTGCACTGGCATCACATATCTGAAACCAAAGGATGAAAATCTGCAAAATCCAGCGAAGTATCGGCCTATAACATGTCTATCTACTCTATATAAGATATTTACATCTATAATAGCCAACAGAATTCTGAAACACTGCGAGGAAAACCACATCATTGCCGAGGAGCAAAAGGGTTGCAAGAAGAATACCAAGCGGTGCAAGGAGCAACTGATTATCGACACTGTGGTCCTGGAACAAGCACACCATAAATCCAGGAACCTATACACGTGCTTCATTGACTACCAAAAGGCCTTTGATTCAGTACCACACACTTGGCTCATACATGTTCTGGAACTATATAAAGTTGACCCCTCAATCATTCACTTCCTTAAGACGGTAATGGCAGACTGGAACACCTCGCTTCACGTTTCTCTAAGAAACTACAGTGTTGCAACAAGACCCTTACCAATACGACGAGGGATCTTCCAAGGGGACTCACTGAGTCCATTATGGTTCTGCATGGCATTAAATCCACTATCCTACCTACTGAACACAAGTGGGTATGGATTTAGCATTAAGAATAAGCGAGAAGAGCTATTCAAAATCAGCCACCTACTCTATATGGATGACATTAAACTGTATGCCTCTACCAAACCCCATCTCCAACATCTCTTCTCAATTACCAAGACGTTTTCTTCAGATATAGGCATGCGGTTTGGATTGGACAAATGCAGAACCCAAACTGTCATCAGAGGATCCTACTCAGCACAAGGGACACCTTTGAGTTTAAGCGACGAATCCATACAACAGCTGGAGGAAGAAGAAATGTACAAATACCTCGGTTTTCATCAGAGCACTCGTATGAAACACCCCGACATCAAGAGAAATGTCACGCAGCAATATATAACGCGTCTCAACAAGGTACTATCATCAAAACTGACAGCTAAACATCTTACCAAAGCAGTCAATACGTACGCCGTACCACTGCTCACATACTCCTTTGGTATCATAAAATGGACCCAAACAGAACTTCAGCAGTTACAAACGAAAACAGCAGTTTCACTCACCCGGTACCATATGCACCATCCTAAATCTGCAACCGAACGTCTTACACTCCCGAGATCAGACGGTGGTAGGGGCTTCTTATCCATTGTCAATTTACATAGCAATCTGATATCAAGTCTAAGAGAATATTTCCACTCGAGATCTGATACATCGTGTCTTCATCATGCTGTTTGCAGAGCCGATATAAACTATACACCTCTCAATCTGTCGTCGCCAGAAATGCCTGTTTCTACCCCACCTACAAAAGAGATGAATATGACCATGTGGAAGCAAAAACCTCTTCACGGGAAATACCCCCATGAACTGGATCAACCTCATATCGACAAATCTGCGTCGCACGCTTGGTTGACCTATTCCGGTCTTTTCCCAGAAACAGAAGGATTTGTTCTGGCCATCCAAGATCAAGTAATTGCTACACGGAACTACCGTAGATTTATCATGAAGTATCCAACAGTTGTCTCAGACAACTGCCGCCGCTGTTCCAGAACTACAGAGAGCATACAGCACGTCATCTCTGGTTGCCCACACTTGGCCAACACCGATTATAAGCACCGACATGATCAGGTAGCAAAAATCATTCACCTGAAACTTTCTGTAAAATGTGGATTTCTTCAGTCATCAACTGCATATTGGAAATATACACCTCCACCCATTCTCGAAAACTCTTCATATAAACTACTATGGGACCGAGAAGTCATAACCGATGTCACGCTCAGCAACAATAGGCCAGATATTATTCTAATCGATAAATCAAAAAGATCCGCATCCCTTATAGAAATTGCTTGTCCAAATACCTCCAATCTGCAAACAACAATAGCCACAAAGATATCAAAATACACAGAACTAGCAATAGAAATACAACGCCTGTGGAAACTAGAATCAGTCACCACAGTTCCAATCATGTACCGGTGTTATTCCAAAATGCTTGCACAGCTCTCTGGCCGCATTAAACCTGCATCATCACACATACGTAGAACTACAGAAAGCCACCCTCCTGAGCACCTGCCACATTGTGAGAAAGTTCCTAGGAACGACTTTTCCTCTGACTCACGCCAAACAGCATGAAGTTCCAGGTCGCAGTTCCAGTAATACTGAAGAACAAATTCCCAAAACGGGGACATAAGAAGTCTCAAGTTGTTTGTATTTATTGTATAAATGTATATGCTGTAATTATTTCTGTTGTAAATATTTGTACATATATGTACCTGTAGTTTCATAATCAAGAGGGTGACTCCTTGCTTAGGCCGAGTCAGCCCATTATGTTACCGGCACAAGCCGAGCCTTCCTAAATTGATACAAATAATAATAATAATAATAATAATAATAATAATAATAATAATAATAATAATAATAATAATAATAATAATAATAATAATAATAATAATAATAATAATAATAATAATAATAATAATAATAATAATGCATAGCCTCTGGAAAGGTTTGATGGTGACCTGATGAAATGAATGGTAAAGACGTCATAAGCACCCAGTCCCCGAGCTGGGGGATTTAAGAGTACGAGGAGGCGGATTTTTTAGCTACCATCTACAGTAGCAGAGGCTAGGGCTTGTGAACCATCCTTAACACAGCAGGCTACTTCGATGGCTATTAGCTGCAGCTCAAAACCCTTAAGGCTTGACGTTCACTAAACCAACTATCGAAAATGGGTAACCTAAGTCTAGTGATAGCCCATGTCTTGATGGCAGCATACGCCACTGGCTGTCACGGAAGTATTTGTGACAAAATATCGTTCAAGTTGTGTACTTGGATCACGTTCACAGGGCTATGTTATCTGCTGTAGCTCAAGGTCTATATCAGTTTTTCATTTACCATTTACCTACGGCGATATTGAAGGCGTTAAATCATACGAGGGCAGATCAGAAAATAAGTTGCACTTCCCAGTTATGGCCATTTATTTCACCACCTATACAACAGCAACACGACTATAACGACATACACTGAAACGTCACTTTTCCACATAGTTTCCAAGAGACTCCAAACATTTCTGCGAACGCACAATCAACTTGTCGATGCCGGATGCAAGACCAACTACAATATCTCAGACCTTAACTGACCTATCGAAACTGTCTATAATGGCGGCAGCTGGAGTGCTAGCATGCGTTTGTTTTGATTTGTGTAAGCCGTGTTGTTACCGAATATTTACGGAAATTTGAATATTATTAATCGTACATCATATTTATTTATAGTCTTAAGAAGGCTACAGATCATCTTTCAGTGCCGTAAGAAGCCATTTGTTTTCAAAGAGCTTATTTATTCCAACAATATCGGTGGTGATAAGGTTACGGTAATGTTGATTCTGGTGTTCTTCTCTGAAATTTTTTTTCTTCATTTATAGTTACTTATGCAATATGTTTATAGTTTAATGTGCTGTGTGCCTGGATGTAAGTAAGAGCTTCAGTGTTCCCATTTCCAAAAGACCTAGTTAAGTTGGGTTAAGAGCATTCGTAAGGAAAACTTCGAACCGAATCATAGGGCTAATAATGTTGTGTGGATTAATCATTTTATAATTTTGGAAATCAAATGTATTGTCAGGGAAGACATTATATACCCATAGAAGGTGGTGATCTAATTCAAGTGCCGCGCAAACTTCCGAAGTTTAAACTAATGATGCGTATCCTAGCATTTGCTTTATCAGCCAACGTACCTTACTACAAAGAACATTAAATCAGTCCCAGAAATCATGACTAAAATTTATGATTTAGAAATTAAATTATTCTTAAACGGTGGTGCAAGAATGATGTAATTAATTTTCAACGTTTTACAATGAACAAGCGTAAACTAAACCTAACCCCATTTCCCGTGGAGTGAACATGAGGATTATGTTTTTTATATATACAATACAATTATACCACCAATTCTGGTGAGTTTTAAGCTGACGAGTGCTTTAGATGGTCAAGTGTATCATACAAATATCGCTTGTAGGTACCTACTCAACAATACAGGTGGATTTTGGAGGGTTGAAATTTTGTTGGAGAAATTTGCGTGTTTTACATAATGGGTTGTGGTTAATGGTGGTGTTACATAGTATTTCATGTAAGGTTAATAATGTTGTTTGTTGACATCTATATATCGTATTTGCTGACCGGAGATTCATATATGAAATAATTTTATACTCTGTGTCTGTTTCAACCTGACGTTGATACAATAATTCTCCCTTCGTTATTTTCCCCTTTGAAATTTCATTTAGACTTACAATACGCTATAACGCTACTTTTGGTCTTTAATTGTTCATATTTTGAGTTAGTGAGTTGCATTTCATGACGTTCGACCTGTGATATTTTCTTTAGGTGACTCGAAATAAACATGCATAACCGTTCCCTCAACCTCTCATATCGCACACCGATGTCCGCCATGTTTATTCTGGATTACGGTCTGATGTTATTGTAGTTGGTCTTGCCGGATGCATAGAAATTTCCTCCAGCGTTCTGCTACCACTCGGAGACAGCGGCCTTCACCTCCTCATCGGTCTGGAAACGACAACCACCGAGCTCCGTTTTGAGCGTTGCCTACGTTATAATACAAGGCCTTAAAATAGAGCCCGTAAGACGGTATCGAAGTGGTCACGATGAAGTTCAATGCTGGGCCGCTAGGATCGCTTTCTTGCCCCCTGTCTACCAGGTTCACGCCTTTGAGTGTCAGGCTTCATGGCTAAATGGTTAGCGTGCTGACCTTTGGTCACAGGGGCCCCGGGTTCGATTCCCGGCAGGGTCGGGAATTTTAACCTTAATTGGTTAATTTCGCTGGCACGGGGCTGGATGTATGTGCCGTTTTCATCATCATTTCATCCTCATCACGACGTGCAGGTCGCCTACGGGCGTCAAATCAAAAGACCTGCATCTGACGAGTCGAACTTGTCCTCGAACACTCACGGCACTAAAAGCCATACGCCATTTCATTTCATGCCTTTGAGTCGGTTATGAATGTGTGTATTCTTCTGATGTTAAGCACTCGTAGTTCCAGTCAAGGTTTATTGCTGTGCTCCTTGTTGTCATTCACGAGAATTTAAAGGTAGTGGAATTTCATTTCACAAGTTTCCAGTGAATGTTGGATGTTCGAAACATTATACGAGGAAGCATTACATACGCATGAGATACGACATCCAGCTGATGAAACTAGGCCCCTGTTCCTAAGTTTTGATCCCAGTCACGTCATGCAAATCGTGCTATCCCAACATTTGACACGGGACATTTTTTTGTAAACAATGTTACCGTGGCAGGCGATCATTTGAGAGGCCTTTTTAAACTTAAAAATATTCGGTTATGACGCCGTCAAGGAAACTAACCAGAAAAGTAATTTGCCGGACGAATTTGGAGAAAATTAATGTAGCAAGAGCCGAAATTGCATTTTCCTTTAAACAATCGCTGGTTTGAGAAGTATGGAGGTGTTTTTTTTTTTCCGAGAGCATTAAAGATAGACAGAGTTTAAAATAAACCATATATTTTATAAAACATCATATGAAATGGTTCGATGCTCATGACGTCTGCAACACCTCAAATGAGACGTATTCCAAGAATGAGAACAAACTGGCATTTTTCAGCACTGAAGAGGAACGCCTGAGTTGGTTAATTAATGATTTGCTGTCATATATTAAGAAAATCCAAATGCATCCAGAGAAAGCGAAAAGATTCACGTGGGAAACATATCAGGCATTGGTCTTGAGTACCCAATCCACTGTGGCCTGCGTAAAATACTTCATAAGTATACATTTGCATTTTGTCTTGTCGAGGAACCTAAAAAGCGATGACATCGAGCTCTTCTTCAGCCACCTACGACGCAAGGCTGAGAGATAAAGAGAAGAGCCACACTGTATGAACCACTTTAATACAATCAAGAGTTTCTCAGATGGATGAAGAAAGACAGAAGGCACAAAAGTCGCGAGGATGTGCAAATTTCGCAGCTTTCTAGGCACGTTATGTCTATCAATACAAAACCATTGCAAGGTAAATTGCATCAGATCTGTTTGAACAATACTTAGTTGTAAAGTGTTGGTTAGTATATAAATATAATTAATTTGCTTCAGGAACAACAGCTACAATGCCTGGTATTTCTGACGCTTTGGTAGCTGGGTACTTAGTGCGTGTGGCAGAAGAATAGACTGTTAAGACTGTTTAGAACATATCTCTTCTCCAGCTACTCGAAGTCCAACATTGTGTCTTATTCGTTTTCAAGGTCGAGGAGTCCTCAGATACCTGAAATAATCGTTTGTGGCACTTCTGCCGTGCTCGACGGAATTTGTCACCTCTGCTGTGCAGAACTTGGCTCAAAGACGGTAACTAAAAATGTGTAACTTAGTTTTACTGAAAGACATGTTCATCAGTGGAATTAAGTGTAGAGAGTGTAAAGACAACAAACTATCTCTTTTCCTACTCCGAAAATTTCTGAGACCTCTATTAGATAACACTGCTTCGAGCTATTCAAGTAGCAGAGAGAGAGAGAGAGAGAGAGAATTTTGAAACTTGATATGAGCCCCTCAATAGGAAAGTTTTAAAACTTTAGTGATCTATCCAAGCCAATGAAGCACCGCTCTATTAACAAGGTGCTGTAAATACTGACAAAACATTCAGCTCTTATTATTGACATATACATAGAGTTACAAAACTCTATGGACATATACGACCATGCGAACACAAGGGGGCAAGAACGCGATCCTAGCGGCCGAATGGTGAACTAAGATGCCACCCGTTTCCACGAGTGCATTTCAAGGCCTTGTATTATAGCGTAGGCAACGGTTTTGAGCTTACCGAACAGATGAAAGTCACACGGCACTAGGTCGGGACTGTAGGGTGAATGTTGTCAGACCTCCCACTTGAAACGCTGCCTTGTGAGGTGTTGCGTTATCGTGCAACAAAATCACACCGTCGCTCATTTCCCCCGGCGCTTCTCTTTAATCGCTTTACGAAACCGGTGCAACGTTTGACAATACGACGCCGCGTTGATCGTCGTTCCTTTCGGCATGAATTCCACGTGCAGCAATCCCTCCATGTCAAAGAACACTGTCGCCATAACCTTACCGGCTGAAGGTTGAACCTTGGCCTTCTTTCGTTGTGGTAATGAGGGGTGCACCCATTCCATTGAGGTTCGCTTCGTTTCGAGGGTGAAGTGGTGGACGCACGTTTCGTCGCCTGTGACGATTCGCCGCAGAAACCCGTTGCCGTCTGCGGCATAGCGTTGCAAAAATGCCAGGGAGGATTGGAAACGTTGTCCATTGTGCTCATCGGTGAGAAGACGTGGGAACCATCTTGGACACAGCTTACGATATCCAAGGTCCTCGTGAACAATGGCGAACACACTGCCGTACGACATGTTCAGCTGCGTCGCGATTTCTCTCGGTTTATTGCGTCGGTTCTGCCTAATGATCGCACTCACACTGTTGACCTTTGCACGGGTCCTGGATGTTGCGGGCCTGCCTTCACGATGGTTGTCCGTGATATCCGTGCGTCCGGCTTCAAATTGCTGACACCACTTTACGATACCTTGCCGGGAAATGGCCGGCTCCCCATACACAGCACTAATTTCACGATGAATGTCCGTGCAATTCTTTCTTTTGGCCCATAGGAATCGGATTGTCGCACCCACCTCATATTTGGAGTGAACGTCCAGTTGACGCGCCATTGCATTTGGCCGCTATTCACACAATACTAGACGAGACACCACAGCGACCTGCCTAACAGACGTGTGGGCTGTGTCTGTCCCTTTCTCCGCTGTGCCCACGTTTGCGACACACAGCGCGCTGCTGCGGCGCGTTAGTGCAACTAACCTTTTGATCCACCTACGTACATTTTATTATAGTCTATTTTTGAGCACAGTAGAGAGAATACCTATCTAGCAACTCTATATGTCAATAGCTAGCTCATGTTTCACACATATCGCGAGTCGAACAGATCAGTCCTCAGCCGGCAAATGAGGCATGTTTGAATACATAATATTTTTTCGAGAAGTACTTGTCCAATTTTCAAAATACCGTAATCACGGTGCTGAATTTGTAATGTTTGTAGATTTAAGGCTATGTATACAAAATAGTGTGGTAACGGTACCGTTTAAAAAAGGCGAAGTTAGTACCATGACCTCAGAAAATATTAACGTCATGACATAGTACTTTAAGTCCAAGGGGTGACAGCTTTTTGTAATTTAAAATTTGATCCAGTACGAATGAGGTCTTCGAATCTTTAGGATTTTCTTTAAGAATCTGATTTTTACGTCTCACCGACACACATATAGGTCTTATGGAGACGAAGGGATCGGAAAGGACTAGGAATCGGAAGGAAGGCCGTAGTCTTAATTTAAGGTACAGCCCCAGAATTTGCCTGGTATGAAAATGGGAAACTACGGAAAAACCATTTTCAGGGCTGCCGACAGTGGCGTTCAAACCCACTATCTCCCGGATGCAAGCTCACAGCGCACCCCTAACCGCACGGCTAACTCGACCGGTAATCTTTAGGATTGTGCTCATTGGTGTTCATTACCTTTTTTAAAACTTAATATGGTACCGATTGCTGAACTGATCTATCTTCGCGTTCTCTATTTCCAAATCAGCTGATTGGCACGCCACAATTTCAGTGTCAAACGGTTTTATCTTTGTCGGCTTCATAACACTTATTGGTTTTCTATACTCCAACAGACTTACTGGCACTATCTGCCAGCTGACCGGCATAAGCATTGTTGTCGTAAACACCTGATTCATCATCGAAATTATAATCTCTCTTAGTAGGTTCGAATCCCACTATCGGCAGCCCTGAAGATGGTTTTCCGTGGTTTCCCATTTTCACACCAGGAAAATGCTGGGGCTGTACCTTAATTAAGACCACGGCCGCTTCCTCCCAACTCCTAGGCCTTTCCTATCCCATCGTCGCCATAAGACCTATCTGTGTCGGTGCGACGTAAAGCCCCTAGCAAAAAAAAATCTCTCTTCCTCTTCTTCCTAGTGTTTTGCCCTAGTTTATGTTTCTTTATTAGCCGCCTTTCAAGCTTTGATTTTGGCATCGTATGCTCAGGATAAGAACAACATTTTCTTTCAATGCCCTTACTTTTAGTTGGGGACGGTAATCTGCTTAAACAAAATGCAGACTACACACAAAGGATGTTCTGAATTCAAAATTTGGAGCAAAACTGTCCCGTCACGTTTTTCAGCCATTTCTGTCTCAGGTCTGCATCGCATGGGAATTCTGAAACGAAATGCCTTTACTTTTTCCGCTCTGGCTTTTGCAAAACGATATACAGAAATAAACCACTGTGTAAATAATATACCGGTACCGGTACTTGCAAGTGAAAACTTATGTTTGAATTAGATGATTGTCAGCTTTCAGCTTATAAGTAGGCCATATTTATTGTATTAAGTGAATACAAAATTTTCTATAATGTGGCCTGGTTAATTTGCTAGATTTTAATTCAATTAAAGTAAAAGTAGTGTGGAATAATCACGAACTTAAGCAGGCATGCAGTTTAGATACACATGGATATTATAACATTTTCAATTTACATATAAATAGAGACTACTATACATATCAATACCTTTCACTATATCTGGACTTACGCTAAATTCTCGTACATACGACTCTAAAGTTAACTAACTGGCACTGCGGTATTTCACACCAAACCACACACAATACGTTCTATTACAGTATGAAACGCGAGCTAATTACAACTTAAAACCACGGTCTCAGCGTTTAGCACTAGTTTCCCTGGATCCTATGCACGCAGAGATGACATCCTGCTAGCGCTCCTGCGGGAAATACGGTAACCATCACGCGTTCCCTCAAAAGCACATGAAGCTTGGAGATTGGGGAGGCATGTAGTGCATAGCAGAAGGCGATGGTTAAGGCCACAAGTTTCAAGAATTGTAGACACCTGATACAGTAAATGGTACATTTACACTTACTTCTTGTGGTTTACGACCTTTATCCAAAGATGTCTTCTTTCCATTTCTGTGCTTCGTTTTGTGAATGTGTAAAACGTATCATTCCTGTACTTTTATACGTGTTAGAACAACCCGCAATGCAACAATTATTATTGCTTTTTCCTCTTTCTTCATCATTCATTTTATACAACAGTAAGACGCTATGACTTCGAACGAAGTCTCGCAGGTTCATGTCCCGCGGTTAGTTCCAGGACACAGCGTTGGCGTAGCTCGCAAGGTGCCTGTACAGTAGTCATAGAATTAGTAAATATTATTATTATTATTAAATTTGTTATTATCTATTATTATTTTTAGGCGCAACAGGTTCGATGTGACATGTCTCTGGATGGTAACCAGCGACGCTGTTTGAGGGACCAATACTCTCGAATAATAATCTGCTCGTGTCTCCAGAGCCTCCCGGACGTACCTATTTGCAATCCATTACCTTCCCACTACTCCCCGACACCGGCACAGTGCAGCTGGAACGGCTTTATTGGCGGTCAATTCCCTGAAATTACTAACATGCTTCCATTAGACCAACGACCCACCCTCTCGCAAGCACTCCTACATTGTTGATACTCCTTTGCGGCACGATGTGTGCTTATGCACCTTCGTTCCGTTTGATCACACAAATACGACTGCCTTCTTTCCTGCCTCATGTTTGCGTAACACCAATGTCCCTGGTGGATGCAAAATAAATCGTCTCCGAAATGGAATCAGTGACAGAGCTATCTAGGGCATCCTATCTGCCAGCTTTCGTTGTTCTTACATATTACTGGTAGGAAATATGGTAGTGCACGTGAAATGGTAACCGACCACAACATGCGCAATGTTTTGAAACTAGAAGTCAAGACAACTGTTTTAGAAAAAGCGCAAATAAATATGCCGAACAGGACCTTTTTGTTAAAGGAGAATAGTTTTTTAATAAACTCTCCTCAGAAAATATTGTCAGGCCCTATATCGAACAAAATATTGAAACATACTCAGTGAAGTTTTGTATTTTATAGGCGAATTTTGACTGATTTCAATAATATCGTGTATGCTGACTCATGTTATGTAAATTTGACATATTATGTTTATGCCATTTTTTGAATGTGCCTACCTCTGTATACACATCAGGTACTTTAAATAAGGTATAATTTGAATCAGATTTTCGTTCTGGGTTTGCAATTTTGTCTTTGAAAACGAGTGTACTGTACATTGGTAGACTATAGTACATATTCTTATTATTCTTACATCTGCTAAAAGTACAATCAAAAAGGTTATTTACACTGACTGACAGTGACAATGCAACACCAAGGAGGAGTGGTTCGAAAGGGATGAAAGTTGGGGAAAAGACAGAGACGGCACGGACGAATAATTGATGTTTATTTCAAACCGATATGCAGGTTACACAATGCGCACGGCATCGACTCAGTAGGATGTAGGACCACCGCGTGCGGCGATGCACGCAGAAACACGTCGAGGTACAGAGTCAATAAGAGTGCGGATGGTGTCCGGAGGGATGGTTCTCCATTCTCTGTCAACCATTTGCCACAGTTGGTCGTCCGTACGAGGCTGGGGCAGAGTTTGCAAACGGCGTCCAATGAGATCCCACACGTGTTCGATTGGTGAGAGATCCGGAGAGTACGCTGGCCACGGAAGCATCTGTACACCTCGTAGAACCTGTTGGGAGATGCGAGCAGTGTGTGGGCGGGCATTATCCTGCTGAAACAGAGCATTGGGCAGCCCCTGAAGGTACGGGAGTGCCACCGGCCGCAGCACATGCTGCACGTAGCGGTGGGCATTTAACGTGCCTTGAATACGCACCAGAGGTGACGTGGAATCATACGCAATAGCGCCCCAAACCATGATGCCGCGTTGTCTAGCGGTAGGGCGCTCCACAGTTACTGCCGGATTTGACCTTTCTCCACGCCGACGCCTCGTCTCACACTCGTCTGCGGTGACTATCACTGACAGAACAGAAGCGTGACTCATCGGAGAACACGACGTTCCGCCATTCCCTCATCCAAGTCGCTCTAGCCCGGCACCATGCCAGGTGTGCACGTCTATGCTGTGGAGTCAATGGTAGTCTTCTGAGCGGACGCCGGGGCCGGGAGTGCAGGCCTCCTTCAACCAATCGACGGGAAATTGTTCTGGTCGATATTGGAACAGCCAGGGTGTCTATGTCTTGCACATGCTGAAGAATGGCGGTTGACGTGGCGTGCGGGGCTGCCACCGCTTGGCGGCGTATGCACCGATCCTCGCGTGCTGACGTCACTCGGGCTGCGCCTGGACCCCTCGCACGTGCCACATGTCCCTGCGCCAGCCATCTTCGCCACAGGCGCTGCACCGTGGACACATCCCTATGGGTATCGGCTGCGATTTGACGAAGCGACCAACCTGCCCTTCTCAGCCCGATCACCATACCCCTCGTAAAGTCGTCTGTCTGCTGGAAGTGCCTCCGTTGACGGCGGCCTGGCATTCTTAGCTATACACGTGTCCTGTGGCACACGACAACACGTTCTACAATGACTGTCGGCTGAGAAATCACGGTACGAAGTGGGCCATTCGCCAACGCCGTGTCCCATTTATCGTTCGCTACGTGCGCAGCACAGCGGCGCATTTCACATCATGAGCATACCTCAGTGACGTCAGTCTACCCTGCAATTGGCATAAAGTTCTGACCACTCCTTCTTGGTGTTGCATTTGCTCTGTCAGTCAGTGTATTATAAAACTGAGGTTTTGATAGACGATTTACTGTCAACAATGTTAATTTATGTGGTTACTTCCACACACGCGTGGGCCAACCATTGATTTTCCCTCGTAACCTGGTGGGTAGACCATCTCGTTGTGTTCTTAACAGGTCTTCATATCCTTAACAAGATATACAAGGACCACCTAACAGGTCAATTGTTTCTCTCTAGCATTAGGTAAGAAGAGAGCACGATTTGAAAAAAAAATATGAGGTGAATTTGAATGCACATATGAACGTTTATGCTAACATTATTTAGTTTATTATATGTCTATTTCCTTATCGTAACGGTTAGCACTATTGGCTCCCGTCCTCGGTGGCCCGGGTTCGATTCCTCGTACTGCCAGAGATTTAAGAATGGCAGGAGGGCTGATATCTAGTTAAACGATATACGCAGCTCACCTTCATTGAGGTCCGGCTCCGTGGCTAAATGGTTAGCGTGTTGGCCTTTGGTCACGGGGGTCGCGAGTTCGATTTCCGGCAGGGTCGGGAATTTTAACCATTATTGGTTAATTTCGCTGGCACGGGGGCTGGGTGTATGTGTTGTCTTCATCATTTCATTCTCATCACGGCGCGCAGGTAGCCTACGGGAGTCAAATCAAAAGACCTTCACTTGGCGAGCCGAACATGTCCTCGGACACTTCCGGCACTAAAAGCCATACACAATTTTATTACCTTCATTGAGGATGTGCCCAAACAGAACCGCACCAACTCGGCTTGAGGACGCGAGTTTAATTTTATTTTAGTGTACAAACATTCATTGGGTGGTATGAATAAAACCTGAGTTCTTACTCAAAGTATATACTTATGAGTATGGGCACTTGGTAGGAGTATATTCTTAGCCCAAGTAGTATGTACTCCATTTGGTAAGAATAAGAAGGTTCTCCTGCGGTGTAGTAGGTACTCAAGCGCACCGCCATGTGGATAATTTGAAACTGAGTAGGTACTCATGCTGCGTAAGATTGTCATCATTCATCATACATAACCTCAGCTACTGAGTTTCGATTTCCGTACCGTCTGAATGCATATCAAGTTGTATTTTACTCATAGCAATGGCAAATATTCCGCCAATAACATTTTGCGGGAATATTCTCTTCTGTTCTTAAGGTCCGACCCTCCAGAGTCCGTTTAAAACGAATTATAAGCAATGTACCTGTACTGTAGAAGGTAGAAACGTGTATGTATGTTCAGTCCGTCAGCGATGCCGCTGGTGGGATCCTCAACAGCTCTGCCATCAGCTGTCATAGATAGCCTAGGCATCACTGAAGAGGAGTATTAGGGAAAGGAAGAGTGAGGTAGTTTCCCGTTGCTTTCCTCACAGAAACGTGTGCGATGACGTAAAATATAATTAATACGAAAATTAAAGTGTGATAAAAAATGTAATTTTAAGGTATGTAGCCTACGGTACGTCAACAGTTCCATAGTATTTCCTCATTAGCATAATATCCAAAGCTTTGAAATAATTTAAACCAAAATATAAGCCATATGTGGGCAGAATGCACGATGACTCAAATGATAAATAACACGAAAATTAGAGTGAAACAAATGTGTGGCTTTAACCACACATTCATGTTAATACTTTCATTATCGGTACCTTCCTTCTTTGTAGGCTATACTGATCATAATTTTAATGAATCTCTGAAGGAAATGTCTGGGGCTTTGGGATTAGGCCTAACTCAAACCAAATTACAAGTAATGTGCAGGAGGAACGAAAGAATAAATAAATTATATTTATTGTTATTTGTTTTACGTCGCACCGACATAATAGGTCTATACGGCGAACATGGCAGTAGCGTATGCTGGTATCAAGACGTAGGCTACCACTAGACTTAGGTTACCCCTTTTCGATAGTTGGTTTAGGGAACGTCAAGCCTTAAGCGATTTGAGCTGTAGCCAATAGCCAACGGAGAAGCCTTCTGTGTTGTCAAGGCTGCTTCACAAGCTACTGCCCTGGCCTCTGCCACTACCAATACTCAACACCTGATCAATCGTGTTGGTAGCCTAAGGTTTAGCAAATTGCAGTCCAGCTTTGAGGCTAAATGGATAGAATGTTTGCCTTTGGTCCGACGGCCCCGGATCAATTTTCAGAATCAACTCCTCATACTCTTAATTTCCCTGGCTTGCGGATTGGGTGTTTATGACGTCTTCGCCATTCATTTTATCCCTATTAGGTCACCACCAAGCCTATACAGATACCATGCACTATTATTATTATTATTATTATTATTATTATTATTATTATTATTATTATTATTATTATCATCATCGTCATAATCGTTAAATCAAATGTTGAATTTTACAGCGGTCGTACCCATCGTTCACTGGTTAATTATCTTCTTCGGAAGATCAGTGGTGGTGTTCGACCCATGATCACTGGTTCGATTCCAACCAATAAAAGAGAACACTAAACCTGAAAGATTGCAGTTCATTTTAGTAGATCTACCTATAAAAATAAATCCATATTACTCCTATAACAGCAGACCTGCAGTGTCTTCCTACTAGGATGTAGAAGTAAACGGGAGTGAAAGACAAGCACTCTGTTATCTATATAATAAATTAGTCAGAAGGATGAGGTGAGGAAGTATCTACGATGATTAACGCATGGTTGATAGTTAGCTGTGGCGATCTGATGGACCGAAGCCTAGCACACCTATCCTCCGCCGGTCCCCGCGCCTGTTGGCATATTACAGCAGCAACCCGCATGAGGCGTGTCGCGGGGAGCGAGATGAGAGTATGGGCTGCAATATCAGTCTCCGAAGCCTTGTTCTCAGAAATACGTGCAACGTCTTTTCTCAATTGCGCATATTACAGCAGCAACCCGCATGAGGCGTGTCGCGGGGAGCGAGATGAGAGTATGGGCTGCAATATCAGTCTCCGAAGCCTTGTTCTCAGAAATACGTGCAACGTCTTTTCTCAATTGCCTCAATTGCTTTCAAGTTTGCAAATGAATCAATGTGTCAGATGCTTAAACTATAATGTACTTTAGATTTCCATTGCTCGCATTTGAGGTTTGGGCTCACTGACAGCGTTGGTAGCCCCCAGTATACGCCACTGGAACATGGGATAGGAAAGTGGCCTTAATCATGGTACAGCCCCATGATTTTCCAAGTGAGAAAATAAGCCACAGAAAACCATCTTCTGAGATGCCGATAGTTGGGATCGAACCCCTATATCCTGAATCCAGGATTTAACTAATACGTGACCCAAACTGCGTAGCGAACTCGCTCGGTAGATAAATAGGCCTAACGTGAAAGTGAGAGTAAAAAAAGAAATTTGTATCTTATGTATAGGTCTGTGTACTGAACGTTCCAAATGAAACATCTGCCTGGCATTCTGAGTGATCATAAAGGTCCAAAAGGAAAATACATTTATTACCTTTCTTGTTTACGGACTCACCACCCTAATACGTAGGCCTAACATGAGTGCAGTCAAGAGCAGCCGTTGCAGCTGGATAATTATAATTTCTGCAGCTCTGGTTCGGTAATTGCGTTATTTTCAGGAAATGCAATTCACACTGCAGCTTTAGTCACAAAGTGCCGTACGTAACCTCAACAATAAGTTTACTCAGTTTTTATTTGGTTCCAAAGTCCTCTATGCCACATCGAAATCCAGGGTGACCTAATGGTGTTAAAAATCCGTTTAAGTAACACCTCTTGTTTTCCTTGTCCAAATAAATTGTGAAAAGTGATGTAGACTTAAGATTCTTAGAATCCACATGTCCATGTCCCTCCTGGAAACAGTTCCCACATTATTAATAAACTCAGCCATTTACCTAATACTTTTAAGAACAATAAATCAATAAATACTCATACTTGAGACACATAGCAGCCCTACTCAAAACAGACTGATATTATACTCATCAATCTGAGAATGTACTCTCTTTTATTCATACCACAAATGAGAATCTACTCTCGGACTGTTACAACTGCGAGTTTTTACTACACCACTTCCATGACATGAGTATATACTCAGTTAGTGAGTACATTCTCATGAACTTTATTCTTATGAAGTGGAGTATATACTCAGAAATGTTGAGTATAAACTAAATACTCATATTTATTCATACCACCCATTATGTGAATTAACTGTTTATATAAACAAGAGCTTGGCACAGGCCAGAGTTAAGCGTAGCTTCCACCGAAGTCCCAGTCAACATCCATGGCTGTGACAATATGGAAGCTGCTGGGGTATGGGTAGTGCTGAGTAATGACATTCAGAGCACAAGTAGTGCATCTAAGTGTTATGAAAGGTGCTGCTCACAGGGTCAGTCGTGCTGCAATAGTACTTTCAGACCCAGTGAGCGAAGCAATGGCAAACTAGCTCACTCCTCATTCTGCCTAGTACGCCTCATTTTGGTGCTGCCATTGGTTTTTGGGGTTTCCTTATAATCGCATAGCCTTTGGTGGTGCTATTTGAGGATCCAACCAGCCTCTGGGCTGTTGACCTGACAGACATAAACAAGAGAGAATAGACGCAAGCCTGAAATTTTGCGAGGGACTGCAATTTTCATACATACTGTATCTCACACATGTGGAAGTGGAACTCGACATTCCAGTGGCGTATACTGAGGGCTACCAAGGCTATCGGTGAAGCCCAAACTTCAAGTGAGAACGATGGAAGTCTAAAGCACATTATAATGTAAGCACCTGACACATTGTTCCATTTTCAAAACTTGCAAGCAGTGAGAAGAAACGTCGGGCGTATTTCTGAGAGCTAAGCATCGGAGACTGATATCGCAGCCTAGACTCTCGTCCCTCTCCCCTCTACTCACCTATAGCGCTTGCTGCTGTATATTGGATAGGAGCGTGGGTCGGGGGTATATGGGTGCTAGGCTTCCGGTCCGTCAGATCACCACTACCACTGCCTTCGTGATGTCCAGGCCGTACTGTAACGAGCGCGGGAAAGCGATCAGCTGATCGTTAGGGGGGAAGTTTAGCACATGAGTTAGTAGAGTTAAACATAGATTTTCGTAGTTTTATTGAATTTTTTAACGATGACGCATGTTCACTCAGATATATGTGAGAATGAGTCGTCATCGACTGCATTATTAAGTGGAAAGTCGTTAATTAGTGAAGAAAACTTAGTGTGAGCGTGTATATATGTGAAGCTATAGGTTAAGAAGATCGTTCTTCAGTGTTTTGATTTTTAGGTTTATTTGTGTAAAGTTATATTTATAGTGTAAAATTAATTGAGTGCATTCTGTGTTTTATTATTAACCTCGAATTGTATATACTTGAACTAAGATGATCAGTGAGGGAAATCACCATGCCTAAGAGTTGCTGTGTGCCTGGCTGCAAAGCCAATTATAAACAAGGAGAGTACACTCCGGTATTTGTGTTTCCTTCTGATGAAGAACGAGTTAAGTTATGGAAGAAGGCTATTCCCAGGGAGAATTTAATAGTTAATCACAACACAGTTGTGTGTATCAAGCACTTTTCTGAAAATCACATCCTGAGAGGAATAAGTGTGTCTCGTCCAGATGGTGAGTTACATTTTTTTTATTATGTCATAAACATGGATAACATTAGGTAGGCGCTATATTTTTATGTAATCAGACCTACGGCTTATCTGAATTCGGTGTATTTGAAAATGCAAGTCTTATTTATGAGTATCACCGAGCACGATAGCTGCAGTCGCTAAAGTGCGGCCATATCCGTATTCGGAGACAGTGGGTTCGAACCCCACTGTCGGCAGCCCTGAAGATGGTTTTCCGTGGTTTCTCATTCTCACGCCAGGAAAATGCTGGGGCTGTACCTTAATTAAGGCCACGGCCGCTTCCTTCCCATTCCTAGACCTTTCCTGTCCCATCGTCGCCGTAAGAACTATCTGTGTCGGTGCGACGAAAAGCAAATAGCAAAAAATAAAAAAATAAAAAATGTATGAGTATCAAACAGCAGTGTGATTTATGTAAATCTTATCTTCTGACAGATTCAGATCTTATTTATGAATTACCTCCAGAAGTAAGATATCTGAATTTCCTAAATCGAGGGGGTTTAAAGTATCCATCAGACATGTCAACAGAACTTGGAATTGAGGCGTACAAAGTATTTTGTGTGTTACTGTCAGATACATATAAGATGGCATTTCTAAATTCAGACAATCCTAAGTGTGTCACAAAATCCTTGGCTTTGGATTCAATGCAGTTGGCAGATTCCCTAGTCATTTGTGACTGCGGGAAGAAATTGGAAGACCTGGCCGGACAGTCTATATATATTTGGGTGAATACATTTTTAAATAACTTTTCCAAAATTCACACCGACTTGTGTATTCAACAAAGTGCTTCAAAGAGAGCAGACCTACTCTATACTGGTGTAACCTCCTGTAAGAGGTCTAGGAAAGCTGCAGTGTTCATTGAGTGGAAACAGTGAGGTACAGAAATAATTTATGTTTGTAATAAATAGTAATGGTAATTGGCTGCATGTTTTCTGTCAGTGTGTATGATGTGAATGTTCCAGTTGACCGGAAAATGGATAAAATCGCAAGAATATGTCTCTAAGTGTTAGGCTGTACTCACGCAAACGAACGTATATACGCGAGAACTAGAATGTTACGGAGAAGGATATGCATTGTATGTCTGAATTAACAAATATTTGAGGATAGGTTTTGGTTTTATAAGGTGTTAACAGTTCTTTAAGTAATTAAAACGAGTGTGTCATTCAAGCGGAGCGTATGCGTATCGCCTTCAATTCCCCCCAAAGCGTGACGTCATCAGAGGTACACTACGGCCTAGACATTACGAAGGCCGTGCCACTACCAATTATCAACCATGCGTTACTCATCGTATATACTTCCTCATCTCATACTTCTGACTTAATCATATAGATAGCAGAGTGCTGGTATTTCACTCCCGTTTCCTTCTACATCCATGTAGGAAGACACTGCAGGGCTGCTGTTATGGGAGCAATATAGTTTTAATTTTATAGGTACAACTGCTGAAATGAAATGCAATCTTTCAGGTTCTCTTTTGTTGGTTGGAATCGAACCCGTGATCATGGGTCAGACACCACCACAGATCTTCCGAGGAAGCTCATAAACTATTGATTGATAAACGATGGGTATGACCGCTGTAAAATTCAGTATTTGTATTTAATAATAATAATAATAATAATAATAATAATAATAATAATAATAATAATAATAATAATAATAATGGTGCATGACATTTGTGTGACGTTGGTGGTGTCCTAATGAGTATAAAATAAATGGCAGAGACGTCATAAACACCCAATCCCCAAGCCAGGGCAATTAACAGTATGAGGAGGTTGAATCTGAAAATTGATCCGGGGCCATCGGACCAAAGGCAAGCATTGTATCCATTTAGCCAAAAAGCAGGACTTTAATTTGCTAAACCTTCGGCTACCATCTCCACTGATCAGGGGTTGAGTGTTGGCAGCAGCAGAGGCCAGGGCAGTAGCTTGTGAAGCAGATTTCACAACACAACAGACTTCTCCGTTGGCTATTGGCTGCAGCTCAAAACGCTGAAGGCTTGACGGTCACTAAACCTACCATCGAAAATGGTAACCTAAGTCTACTGGTAGCCCACGTCTTGATCCCAGCATAAGCCACTGTCAATCAATCAATCAATCAATCAATCAATCAATCAATCAATCAATCAATCAATCAATCAATCAATCAATCAATCAATCAATCAATCAATCAATCAATCAATCAATCAATCAATCAATCAATCAATCAATCAATCAATCAATCAATCAATCAATCAATCAATCAATCAATCAATCAATCAATCAATCAATCAATCAATCAATCAATCAATCAATCAATCAATCAATCAATCAATCAATCAATCAATCAATCAATCAATCAATCAATCAATCAATCAATCAATCAATCAATCAATCAATCGATCAATCAATCAATCAATCAATCAATCAATCAATCAATCAATCAATCAATCAATCAATCAATCACCACTGATCTAGATTTAGGGTAGTCGTCCAGGTGGCACATCCCCTAAACTTTTCTTAAATAACTGCAAATAATTTGGAAATTTATTCAACATCTCCTTTGGTAAATTATTCCAATCCCTAACATCTCTTCCCATAAACGAATATTTGTCCCAATTTTTCCTCTTGAATTCCAACTTTATCTTCATACTTCTTTCCTACTTTTAAAAACACCACTCAGGCTTATTCGTCTGCTTATATCATTCCACGCCATCTCTCTACTGACAGCTCGAAACATATCGCATAGTCGAGCATCTCGTCTCCTCACTCCCAAGTCTTCCCAGCCTAAAGTTTGTAACATTTTCGTAACACTACTCCTTTGTCGGAAAACACCAAGAACAAATTGTGCTGCTTTCCTTTCAATCATTTCCAGTTCTCGTATCAAGTAGTCCTGGTGAGGATTCCATACACTGGGGTCTTGCCGGAGACTTGCACGCCCTCTCCTTACATCCTTACTACACTCCCTAAATACTCTCATAAGCATGTGGAGAGATCTGTAACCTTTCGTGACAACCTCCTTAATATGATTTCCGCAATATACCTTGCCCTGTACTATTCCTTAGCATCTAGTCAAACAATCAGCAGTAACAACGTTAATACTACGAGGAATTACCTCCAGAAGACCAGAGATGAATGCTAGTCAAGATGTGATGCTCGCCATGCCAGTTATTTCTCTTCTACCAGACGTAAAGTTTGTAGGAGCTTTAACTTGCCTTGTGGGTGAGGGCAGTAGAATCATAACCACGATATCTCCTGCCTGTCGCAAGAGGCGACTAAAAGAGGCTCCAGGGACTCTTAACTTGGGAGCGTGGGTTGGCGACCACGGGGTCTTTAGCTGAACCCTGGCATTGCTTGTGCCAGGCTCCTCAGTTTCATCTGTCCTACCCGATCATTTCAGACCCCGACGGTATTAGGTCACGAGGCCTAGGGAGTCTGATTTTCATGCCCGTAGTGGACTTGGTCTTTCTTTGGCTGATACCTTCCTTTTTCTAATTGTCGGATCCCTCTGCTCTCTCCCTCCCCCCTCTGATTAGTGTTATCGGAGGATGATTGTTCAGTTGTACGTCCTCTTAAAACAACATTCACCACCACCGCTGTGACAACAATGGTGCGGCACCACATTCTCTATGCAGTCCGTCATTTATGTTATAAGTAGCGGCTGCAATAATATCCTGCTTTGAAGGGGGTATGCGAAGTAGCTCCTTTGGGAAGAGCTTTCGCATTACTGGCCATCCGCATGGGCGTTTGCAAGACTACTTTTTATTTCTTTATTCTCTCTCGACCGCGCGTCAAAATATTTTTTTATATATTATCTTCTCAATTTTCTACCTTGAAAGCCTTGCAGGCGGCCATGGACCGGGGGTGACAGTGGCTCTTGAGCGGCAGTGGTCTAGCGCCGGGGATGTCTTGGTACGACCGCGACAGAGTAACCAGTGCCGAAAGGAGATATGGGATTGCCTGGTGGGTTTAGGGAGGTTTCTCATAACTTCTCCTTTACGGAGGGGTGGAAGTAGCTGGCAGAAGACTAGCCTTTGCACCTCAAGTTATTCTGTACTCTTGTACTAGGCTATGTTCCTGCGTTAGTACTCGCTTGTCGGTCATTTGTCCAAACAGGTAGGTCACCACGGGCTGTGAGGCGGGGCGGAGCCTCACGGCACCCCCCCCCCCCAGAAGACACATACTACCAAAGCTCTATTCTCTTTACCTCACCTAGAAACAGGCAAACCTTGTCGAGCTGGGCTGAGCGATGACCAGGCTTCCAGTGATTTCCATCTCTTCGGATCGATGATGAAGCACGAGGATGAACGTCATGACGTGGCTTCAGAAACTGGAAACAGATTTCTGTCTTGCCAACATCGATGTCTTGATGTAGAGGAACAAGAGCTTGGATAAGAATTGTCAGTATGTTGAATAGCCATGTGTACTACTATATATTCTTTTATCTGCCTGTAAAATAAAGTTTCTCCGTGCAAGAACTTGTTTCCTTATTTTTTAAAGGTACATTGCAGTTATAACACATGGTGCCCGTCATCGTTGAAGGGTCTGCCTTACAAAGGCTGCACCACTCTTAGTAATAAGCAATACAAAATTCACCATGGGGTGTACAAAATTCCCTGTACTTGCGGCAAGATATACAGTACATTGGTCATCCGTCTCAACCAGCCAGACAAATCAGCAATAGCTGAGCACGCCCTATCTATATGTCACGTTCCAAGATGTTCGACTACTACTAACATGTTTTTATTCCTTCCTTAAAGGGGGAGGTGAACCTCTTAGACGGTGATGCCGTCTCTTAGACCAGGAGATGATTGGAGAAAGTGAGGGGGTGGTCGTTCGTTGCCTATACTAGGAACTGTCTCGGCATTCACCTTAGTGCAGGAGAATGGAAAACCACAGAAAACAATTTTCAAGACAGCCGAAGGTGGGGACCGCCCCTCTTCGTCTCCCGAATTCATAGGCGTAGAGCCGTGGCCATACCGCCTCTGCTCAGTTGGCCGGTCGGAGTGCAGAGCTGACGGACCACGGACCAGCCGTGGCCACTTTTGGTCCCAGACTCACCCTGCATTCGCCGACCAGATGTTCGAGCTCTTACCACACTAAACACTACAAGTCTGGGATTATACGGGAAACTGTGGAAATACGTAAAAATCCTGACAATTTCAACAGGGACCCTCTTTGTCAATTAAGTAATACGTGGTTGCCAGCCACCTGTCCTTTCACTATTATTATTTCTTTCGGATTTTTTCCACATTCGTATTCTCCTCATCACGAGATGGTTCACACTGCGCACAGGGAGCCATCTGGTGGCGAACGAGAGTACGACGTACTATAGACAACGGTAAAGCATTCTTAAGTTCAAGTGATTCAAACCTTCATTCATTTTAGAGAAGTCTTGCTTGTAAACAGACGAGATTGTCTTTTGAAGACGCAGAGCAAACTCTGTGGAAAAAAGCTTATATCTACATACAAACTATTACTATCTATATAATGTCATCATCATTCATTGTGCAAAATTTGAATCACCAGTATACAGTATTTCAATGAAAGTGTGTGTTTGGTGGTTACTTACACTAATGCGTGTATTTCATGTACATCAACCTTTAATTGGTAAGTTTCATTTGTAAATGGTCTGAAGGAATGCAGTTTATCAAGTTTCTATTGACTCAAGGGGAAGTATAACTGGGCAACCACCCTAGGCAAAATTTGAAAAGTTCCACCAATGCTTAGAATGAATGTATTGTCCAAAGAAATACAAGCGCCATAAAGGGCTTGACAATGAAAGACTCCCCAGGCCTCGGAAACCTAACACCGTCGGAACCGAAAAAGAACAACAGTTGACCAAGGGAGGTCGGATAAATATGAAAGTGAGTAGCCTGACACAAATAACTGGAAGCAATGTCAGGCTCAAAAATGCTACAAAAATGAAAGCTTCTGGGACCCCTTTTAGTCACCTTTTACGGCAGGCTAAAGATACCGTGAGTGTATTCTACCGGCCCCACGCACAGAGGAAAGTAACGTTATTATTGCTATTATTATTCCTGTCCTATTACTAAATTCATTAGTCAGTCTGTACCGTAGTTAGGTCTAGTTTTATATCCTTCCCGACGCCAACGCTGTGTGGTGGGACGTCATCAGTATTACGTGTTTCTGTGGTGGATGGTAGTGTGATGTGTTTAGTGCATATAATAATAATAATAATAATAATAATAATAATAATAATAATAATAATAATAATAATAATAATAATAATAATAATAATAATAGGCGTAGACAGTGTTAGATTTTTGAAGCTTTTATTTTTTTCATTTTACTATCCTTCATGGATCTTCCTTTACTTTAGCGGATTCCTTACTTCTTTGAATGGTTGAATTTTGTCCTTTTCCTCCCATAACTGGTGTTAAGAGGACTGATAAGCCTTCTGTTTGAAAACAATCTTCACATCACCAAGACAACGCTACTGGTACGTGCCATTGGTCATTGGCAGAAAGACACAGGAGATAGGCCGGAATGTATCATCGCATCACCAAATCGAGCGGACACTCGACTTCCTGTTACTTCTATCTCTTGAGACATATTTCAATAAAAATTTTGTTTGTTAGCTCCCAAGTTGAAAACAAAAATCTTGCATGACAAAATTAAATTTGTTTCCAAGCTAACTCAGCTCCACGTGGATGGAATTTAAAATTGGTTGGAAGGGACAAAAGACAAGGAAAGAATGGAAGCTACATTGAAATGTTTCTTTAAAAAAATATAAGACAATGTTCAGAGATCATCAGGCGAGAAAGTTTCAGCTTATTGTTCTTTTGCTATTGTTATTTGGGTCATTAGTGCAAGGTTTTATTCAGCTTTTCATGTCACCCTCTTCCATGCTATCCGCTTTACCTCTAATTAATTAGTCCACCTCTGTGGTGTAGTGGTTAGTGTGATCAGCTGCCACCTTCGGAGGCCTGGGTTCGATTCCCGGTTCTTCCACGAAATTTGAAAAAGGGTACGAGGGCTGGGACGGGGTCCACTCAGCCTCGGGAGGTCAAATGAGTAGAGGTGGGTTCGATTCCAACCTCAGCCATCCTGGAAGTGGTTTTTCGTGGTTTCCCACTTCCCCTCCAAGCAAATGCCGGGATGGTACCTAACTTATGGCCATGGCCACTTCCTTCCCGCTTCTTTCCCTCTTCCTTATCTATCCCTTCCCATCTTCCATTCCTCCGACAAGGCCCCTGTTCAGCATAGCAGGTGAGGCCGCGTGGGCGAGGTACTGGTCATCCTCCGCAGTTGTGTCCCCCGACTTAATGTCTCACGCTCCAGGACACTGCCCTTGAGGCGGTAGAGGTGGGATCCCTTATTGAGTCCGAGGGAAAATCAAATTTGGAGGGTAAGCCGATTAAGAAAGGAAGAATTAATTAATTTATTTATAAAATGCTCCTGAGAGCCTGGAGTTCTGTTCGGTTTCTGTATCTCATCTTCATGTGTTTGTCTTCCATCTCTGTTCTTAGGGCTACATTATCCATAATAATTCGCTCGCCGAGCTGAGTGGCTCAGACGGTTGAGCCGCTGGTCTTCTGACCCCAACTTGGCAGGTTTGATCCTCGCTCGGCTGGATGGTGCTTGAAGGTGCTCAAATACGTCAGTCTCGTGTCGTTAGTTTTATTGGCACATCAAAGAATTCCTGTGGGACTAAATTCCGGCACCTCAGCGTCTACGAAAAACCGTCAACGCAGTAGTGGGACGTAAGGCAAATAACATCAATCAATAATTCGCTCATAAAACAAATGAAGAGTTCTAGGCGCTTCAAATTATGCCCACTTTTAGCCAATTTTCTCCAATCACCAACGTGACTGAGTATCTCCAACATTCTTTACAACACCCCACTTCAACGGTTTCTACTTTCTCCGTAAGCAAAGCAAAAATCTTGAAGCAGAGGAAGGCAAAAACTGAGCGGTTAGCTTTATTCCGGGTCCCCTTTACTTCCAGGAATTAACCTAATGCTCATTTTTGGTGTAGGCTGAGTGAACTAAGGATTATGTCTCTCTCCAGAAGTGGACATTTTGTTTCTAAACTTGTCCACTTCCTGACGTGGAATTGAGCACACATCCTTCCGAGTGAGCCGAGTAAGCCTTTGCCGGTTCGGCTAGGCAGCCCCTATTTTCTTCAGAGACATAAGCCTATCTGTGGTTTAAATGAGCGAATTTTGCCTCCTGAAGATTTTCCTTCCATAGGTTACTCCGCGTTTTGTATTCTCCTTATTTCTATCACCTGAGGATGGTTGACCTCTTAAAACCTCCTAAAACAATCATCGCCACTATAATCATTACTTCTGTTGCCATCGGTTATTCTGCCAGCAAAATAACAATATTCACCAATTTCATTTAAGATTTTTTAATAAACTGACTTGGTTAACGAATACCGTTAAACTTTCTTTGTGATTATACACATTGCCAGCTTAATAGAATGACTTACGACATGTGAAGTCCCACGGAGAAAATGCCATACGATATCTAGAGTGTGTAAGCAATCACTGTTGTTTAGTTCTTGGGGAGAAATCATGCGGTGAGACGACAAGTCTCCCCTTACCCGCAAACTCAACCACTTGAACTTCCCCCTATCCTGCATCACCACTTGTTCTCCACACCGAGCCACTTTTTCTTCCACAGACGAGGAAGAAAGTATCCCCATTCTTTTGTACGATGGAGGCTTCAGCAGGCTTTTCCCCTCTCATCACTTCCCCAATTAAACTGACAGAAACTTGTTCATCCACTTGTAAGCTGTTGAGGCATATTATGAAGAGGCATTGTGATATCGCAGTATGAATACGGAAACATATTTTATTAACAATTTTGTCTTTCTTTTTGAATCTCTGATAGTTTAGAGAATATAATGTACGTATTTAAGTTACATTATTGTAGCCATAAATATTGTATTTTGGTGTGTGTTCTATAATAATAATAATGTTTGTCACTATCACTTAACCCTATAACGTCCTGGTTGATATTTTTGTAATACAAATTTTTATTCACTTTTGGAGCCCCAAGTCACACATTTTTGATATTAATTTTACGTTGCACCGACTCAGGCAGGTCTTAAGGCGACGATGGGGCAGGGCTAAGGCTGGGAAAGAAGCGACCGTGGTCTTAATTAAGGTACAGACCCTGAATTTGCCTGGTGTGGTAATAGAAAACCAGGCTGCAGGCAGTAGAGTTCGAACCTACCATCGCCCGAATGCACGCTCACAACTACATGGCGTGAACTGCGCAGCCAATTCTCTCGGTTTATAACCTTTTCTCGTACTGTCTAGTCAGACGCACTTGTCACAAAATCGTAAGCAGCTTCTGATGGAATATTTTCAAACTTCTATCTTCGTTAATTCTCGTCAATTTCTTGATGTCGGTCGGCATTTACTGTAAAACGTGAAGTAGTTCCATACTGAAATATCAACTGTCTAAAGGCCTTCGTAGATAATGGTGAAGGTTTAACACGATCTATCTGGGAGCGATAACCTACATGTAAAGCCCTTAAAACATCAATCATCATCATCATCATCATCATCATCATCATCATCATCATCATCATCATCATCATCATCATTTAATTGAACAGTAAGACTGTACTGCTAATATTCATGATCTATGGTTTTCATTACTTTGTTACATGAGTACTAGGATATTTTGATTCGAGTGTTTCTTATGTGAACATACAATAATTAGTTTTAAGCTAAGTTTTCAATTTGATAAATTGTTTTTTTCATGAATAAATGTCACTTTGAAATAAATGTGCTCATAGCTCAATTACTGTCCATTGTTACAAATACGTTACATTAAAAACGAAAAGGTTGAAACAATTGAAAGAGTTAGGTACATTTTTCATCAGAGAATAAGTTGAGGTTCAAGGAAGTACTTTAAATTACCATCAAGTCTAAATACTGTAAATCAATGTGATTAGATTGAATTCTAGAGCTTTTGTTTCCGACGTGATTGCTGCCTTGATAGCCGAATGACACTGTCATTGGAATTTCGCCAAGGTGCGCATGGTTCAGGTCTTATGGCGACGATAGGACAAGGAAGGGCTAGGAGTGGGAAGGAAGCGGCCGTGGCCTTAATTAAGGTACAGCCCCAGCATTTGCCTGGTGTGAAAATGGGAAAGCACGGAAAACCATCTTCAGGGCTGCCGACAGTGGGGTTCGAACCTACTATCTCCCGAATACTGGATACTGGCCGCACTTCAGCGACTGCAGCTATCGAGCTCGGTGCGCATGGTTTGATTCCTGGTCAAAGCATATGGAACTTTTGAAATGAAAAAAAACAAACAAACATGTCCTTGTGTTTCGGATTTCACGCAGAACTTACGGCTTCGTGGCTATGGTCACATTTACAAATAAAGCTACAAGCTAGCTTGCTTGCTTTTGTGATTGCCTTTTAGCCTACGTGATAAGGAGTATTCGAGTTAGCGAAATATTAAGTCTACCGTGAGCCATTAACTTAGTCTTCATGTTTAGATTGAGGTAACCGCAGTTATGATTATTAATTGGAATAATATGATAAAACTATGTTATATATCGGTACGCTTACTAATGAATAATATTCCTGGAAGCGTTCAGTCTGCAAGCTTCTGTGAACGAATTATGCGTCCTTGTTTTACGCACCTTATCAAGAAATATTGAATACTGACTCAAATATTAATGTCTTCTAGGTAATCAACTACCATTCACCTCAAATGACGTCATCTTCAAAGTCCGTTTTCATACATGCATACGATGAAAATGATAGTTTTACGCGACTGTTCATATGATCAGAACCGCGGTATCACCATTTTCACGTGGAATCTGAAGTACGTTTGCGTGATTTTAAATTATAAAAGTTCTTCATGTATTGGCCAGGATTCGAACCATGAGTACCAATGATGAGACGTCAGCGACGATGTCGGCTGCCCTCCCTCCTGTTCACACACAACTTTCATCCTGAAGGATGTCTACCTTTACAATTCTCTCTCCATTATGTATACTCTCCTGTCATTAATCCTATCTACTCATTCTTACGCGTATTCTTGCTACGTTCATTTCTAGGGAAAACCACAGTTTTGCTCCCCTACAGTGAAGTTGACCCGATAGCAGAGCAATATCAGGGTAATTTAGTATACGGACTCATTTTCTGCCCGCAGAATACCACTGATCGCAAATACGAGCTCACGGCTCATGGCGTAATCTTCCAACATCCTTATTCGTTTTCTGTCCCTGTACCGTAATAATATATACCCTACGAACTTGAAATGATTCACTAACTCAATTTTTGTACCTTCTTTCTGGAATTCAATCTTCCAAGGTTCCTTTCAAAAATATATCCCTGTAGTCTTACAAATATTGATTCTGATATATTGTATACTCCAATTCTAAGATATTTAAATTCCAAACTTTCGTTACAGTCCATCATTATAATGAGGTCGATAATAAATACCAAACGACTCACTACATTTCCTCCTAACTGTATCCCGTCCTTACCTACGATCAGTGGTCGATGTAATCTACAATCAAGGAGAGAGACGGAAGCTTTGTCTGACATCTATACCTACTACATTGTCCAGTTTATCATACAATTTATTTACCTCATCCTCATGTTTTTCTCTCGGTGAGAGAAAACCGTAGCTGAATATCACGTAACCACAATGAACTCAGATTGTTAATAGTACTATGGCATTACTGATGATATTATGATCTTTTCCGCACTCGATCCTATCTCTAATTTTATTTTTGCTACGTGCTTGACGGCGCGCGAACATATACAGATTTTCGGCGACCGGCGACGCTAAGATATGAAAGGGCTAGGAATTAGAAAATAAAGACCATGGTGTTAATTAAGGTATCGTTCTGTCGTTTGTCTGGGAAACAACGGGACTATCTTACGGGCGGCCAATGATGGGTTTCAAACCTACCATATTTGAAAATACAAGCTTGCAGTTACAAGACGCTTAGCGCGAAGCCAATTTACTCGGGCCTATATCTTATGGCTGCTTTTAAGAACATCTTAATACCTCTTCTTTTTTTCCCCTTCTTCGAAAATCTTAAATTCCAAACACGTCCAATTTTATCTTGTCTGCAAACTCAGTCACTTCTGCTTCCTTTCTGTCTCCTGTAAGACATGCTGCGAGTTGGCCATGCGATACGGGTCGTGTAGCTGTTTGCTTGAATTCGGAAGAATGGAGGGTTCGTTGGCAGCCCTGAAGATAGATTTCCGTGGTTTGGCATTTTCATACCAGACAAATCCTGTACCTTAAATAAGGTCACAGCCGTTCCTTTCCCTGTCCTACCACTTCCCCATCTCCGCATCGTCTAAAACTTTAAAGTATTAGTGCGACGTTAAGCAAGTAGGGGAAGAAAAGAAAATACACGCTGATATATATAGAGCCCCATCAAATGCAAATGTGTTTGCTAAGATTTTATAACTTGTCAAATGGAAGTAGGTTTGCTAAAAGTTTCTAAAATTCTCTGGATCCTGATGGTGTGATTTCGCCAAGTATAGTCTAGTATTATGCTTGGATGTTAACACACCCCTTTTTCTCTAAAATGTGTAGACCGTTCATTTTGAGTTATACATGTGAAATTGGGTACAAAAAATAAAAGAAACATAATGCGAACGAACATTATCCACAAAGACGAAATAAATTAACGATTGTAAACTAACGAAAGAATTACACGGTTGGGGGATTTGAACTGTAAATCATACGCTCACGAGACACATCAGAAACAGCGCTTTACAGCCGAGCTAACACAGCAGCACATTAGCACAGTTGCGCGCAGACAACCGTCTTATGAAACGGTTACAAAATAACCGTTAATCTTACCAGTATACGTAGAAATGAAGAGGTAAAAGACTGCTAAGGTCATCAGCCACCTACTGACATAACGTTACTTGGGTTTTACTTTGATAATTTTTCCAACATCCTGCATATTGTCACCTATATAGATAACCTGCAAATGTGATTTGGAGGAATTTAATGTAAAAATGTTCTTGAAGCATAATGTCTTTACTGAATACACAATGTGCAAAATTTTTAAGGGCGTTAATGAACTTGGAAAGAATAGAAAAATAGTTTAAGATAATCTAACTAGCAATAAAAAATATGTGAAAATATGATAATTAACTAAACTGAGTGGTAAGTCATTTGTAACAGGGGCCGATGACCTAGATTGTAGGCCCCTTTAAGCAATAAGCATCAACATCATCACATTTGTAAGTCGCAGAAATCATGTCTTACAATGTTATTAACAACATTAAAGTAAGCTGGACATAATAATAAACAATGTTATTGGCTTTACGACCTACTAACTACTTCTACGGTTTCTAACTTGGCAAATGGAAGTATGTTTGCTAAGAGTTTATCTTGTCAAGCAGAAGTATATTTGCTGAGTTTCTAGCTTGTAAAATGGAAGCGAGTTTGACAAGCGTTTCGAAATGGAGGCATGTTTTCTAAGAGCTTCGATCTTGTCAAATGAAAGTGGTACACTGTTCCTCCCTTAGGAGCACCATACACGATCGGCACTGACAGGAAGAAATGACCTGCTAGATCCATATTCTGTAATCAAAATTGAGTTTAAAGTCTGGAAAACAAAGTGAGAATCAATTAAAAACTCTGTGACCTCCATTTAAACTACTATTCAGAGTCTCAGTGGATGTCATCACATTTTCTTCCCAAATATTCACAAACTTCTTAAAATTCTATGCACTTTACATGTAGTAATCGCCAGTCCAGAAGCGACATTTTTGTCTCTCAGGAGACTGAAAAATTACTTGCGCAGCTCTTGTTGTCAAGAAAGACTGAATACGTTGGCACTGCTGAACATGCATAGGGAACTGAAAATAACATCAGAAGAAATTCTCAACAGATTTACTCTGCAGTGACGGAGAATGGATTTTGCTTTATAAAAACTTCCGTTGGGTTTAAAATTATTGAAATTCATATAATTAGTTATTTAAAATTAAAACAATGATCATTTTCTTTTTTAATATGCTACATGTAAGTTACGGGCAATTTTCCTCAGTGATGTTCATCAGAACTTGTTCATCTTAAATTCCTGGATACACCACCGTTTGGAGGGATTCAAACCACAGCGACCTTTGTGAGAAGCCTGTGACTAAGGCACTGGGCTATCACACCCCGCTTGCCCTCAATATTTCGTGATTCGAGACTGGGAGTGCACGCCTTAGAACAACGCACAACTCCTGAACGGTAGGCAACCTACCTCACTTTTGAATATTGAATTTTCACGACCGCATTGTAATCGAAACCAACTTTCAACCTATTAGGTCGTGTTACGTACATTTAGTACGTGTTGAAGAGATGTTAAGTACAGAACAAAAATGGCCAACCGGACACCAGTGGGATCCGAACCCACAACCTCCCGATTTCGCGTCGGTTGCTCTACCAATAGCCGCCTCTGTGGTGTAGTGGTTAGCGTGATTAGCTGCCACCCCCCGGAGGCCCGGGTTCAATTCCCGGCTCTGCCACGAAATTTGAAAAGTGGTATGAGGGCTGGAATGGGGTCCACTCAGCCTCGGGAGGTCAACTGAGTAGTGGTGGGTTCGATTCCCACCTCAGCCATCCTGGAAGTGGTTTTCCGTGGTTTCCCACTTCTCCTCCAGGCGAATGCCGGGATGGTACCTAACATAAGGCCACGGCCGCTTCCTTCCCTCTTCCTTGCCTATCCCTTCCAATCTTCCCATCCCTCCACAAGGCCCCTGTTCAGCATAGCAGGTGAGGCCGCCTGGGCGAGGTACTGGTCTTTCTCCCCAGTTGTATCCCCGACCAAGAGTCTGAAGCTCTAGGACACTGCCCTTGAGGCGGTAGAGGTGGGATCCCTCGCTGTGTCCGAGGGAAAAGCCGACCCTGGAGGGTAAACAGATGATGATGATGATGAAGATGATGATGATGCTCTACCAATTGAGCTAGGTCATTTTTGTTCTGTTGGAAAGGATCTAAGCTACAGGTCTAACACTACTGCCATCACTCTGTAGAGTGCGTTTAAGTCATCCGTTGAGGGCCAAGTCAATTGGTAGAGCAACCGACGCGAAATCGGGAGGTTGTGGGTTCGGATCCCACTGGTGTCCGGTTGGCCATTTTTGTTCTGTACTTAACATCTCTTCAACACGTGCTAAATGTACGTAACACGACCTAATAGGTTAAAAGTTGGTTTCGATTACAATGCGGTCGTGAAAATTCAATATTCATTGACTTGGCCCGCAACGGGCGATTTAAACGCACTCTACAGAGTGATGGCAGTAGTGTCAGACCTGTAGCTTAGATCCTTTACAACAGAACAAAAATGACTTAGGCCACCATAGCTCAATTGGTAGAGCAATCGACGCGAAATCGGGAGGTTGTGGGTTCGGATCCCACTGGTGTCCGGTTGGCCATTTTTGTTCTGTACTTAACATCTCTTCAACACGTACTAAATGTACGTAACACGACCTAATAGGTTGAAAGTTGGTTTCGACTACCTGACTTTTTCTTACTAGGCCTTTTCCCCCAGATATCTGGGGTCGGTGTTGACTACAGATAAAACCCTACTGTATGGCCGGCTACACTTTCTGACGCCAACCCTATATAGAAGGATGTATCCACTACTGCGTGTTTCAGTAGTGGTTTGTAGTATGCTGTGTTGTGTTTAAGTGAAGAGGTGTAGTAAGACGATCGCAAACACCTAAACTGCGAGCTAGAGGAATTAACCAAACGTGGTTAAAATCGCCGATCCTGTCGGGAATAGAAGCAGGGACTATATGAACCAAAGGATACTACGCGGACCATTCAGCCAAGGAGCCGAACAGGAAACCTACCTCACTGTGTAGATGAAAAAATTGAGAGCTTTGCCAACGCTGCTTTAGCTCGCGTAAAGCAGACTGTTTTATAGGCAAACTGAACGGGACTGATTGCAGTGACTGAGGCATTCTTTTCTCAGCTCATCGGCATGGATGAGATGGTGAGATGTTAGAGAACAAAAATAAAAGAAAGATGGAATTATCAACCCTTGTTAGCACTTACCAGAAAAGAAAAAGGAAGACGTCCTACTCATCGGAGAATGAAGGTATAAATTAAAGAAAAGGAAAGTCCTTAGATGGCATGACAATGAAAGAAACTCTAGATATCGCAGATGTAAAACTATCGAGGTAGAAATTGAAGAAGTGCTGACCAAGAGAGATCGAGTAGGAAAGTCGAAATATGTAAAAGCACGGCACAAGAAAGTGGAATCAATGCCACTTTCACGTGAAGGTAGTTTTCATGTCTAGTGAAAATGCAACTGTGGCTGTGTGCAGCACCAGAATTACCTCTGTCTGAATGAAACTAGTTTCCCGAAATGTAAATGATTGTATTTGAAAGTTCACAAATAAGTTATATTACAAATGAGTAAAAATATAACATTCCTGAGAACGGCTTTGTATTAAAGTATAGACTATGATATTGTCTCAGATTTCTTTCCAAGCCAAATACGATTCGATTTTTGTGACGTTTCCAAGTTAAAATTTACATCCCTGTGATTTGGATTCATCGTAAAGTTCTTATTCACGATATTTAAAACTATAGTATAAGCTTGCTTTGCTTGGTGTTCTTATAGGTAACCCGGGTCGAGTGTCGAAAAAACACAGGAGATAGCCACTGTCAGTGCTATTACCAAACCAGAGTTGCGAGTTGTGAACCTTCCTGCTCCTACTGTGGACTTCAATGCTCAGCTGCAAAGCGAGTGAGCGTGCGAGCGAGCGTGCATATCAGAGAGAGAGAGAGAGAGAGAGAGAGAGAGAGAGAGAGAGAGAGAGAGAGAGAGAGAGAGAAGAAAGAAAAAAAAAGAAAGAAAGAAAGAGATAATTTTGTCTGATAATCTGTGTCGATGTCTGTACTGGCGATTAAGTACAGAATGGATTTGCTTGGATAGCAGATAATACAATCACTTCCAAACACTACAAGGTGTCTATGTGTGAAAGGAACTGAACTGATTTACTGTAAGCGAAAGAGATCGGAGAAGGAATATCAAATCTCTAAGTCTTTGTGACTAATAGATGGAATATTTTTCTTATGTTGTCATTGTAAATTCTACACCTTTAAATAAAAATAGAGTGAATGTAAAAGTTAATATTACATTGGATCACAATTTACGAATTTCTACGAGACACTAAGACATAGATCCTCACGCTGGGCTTTTCGTCCCGCTGACAAAAAGCATGTAAAGTGGGCGAGCGAGCGATCAGTGTGTGCGCTTCCGTGATAACAACGTTGTGGTTGCGTCATAGGCCGTGAAGGTCAGTGTACAGTGAATGTTCATTTGAGTATTGAGAGAAAAGCGTTGTTTTTTATTTCAAGTGAACAGAAATCCAGGTACTTTTCTATATAACTTGTGAGAAATCAGTTATTTCTGTTCTGTTTACGTATATTGACCGGATACAATAGTTTGCCGGTACCACAATATATTTTTGTGTTCTACGCAATGAATTACAATTTTCACTATTATATTTTAAGAGGGGTATACTTTAGAACCATGATAAATAAAACAAGAGTAAAGCGGATAAGCTGTGGTTTCTTCTTGCTTGAGTTTAAATGATTTCGATAAACTCATCAACAATTCCATTATGTTAACCGGGAATTACATCAGTTAGATAATTTATTTGAAGACATACTGGTGACTATTATTGCATTTAAAGTGATTTGTACTTGGACAGTAAATATCTGTCTTCACTAGTGATGAAAATTACTAGCTATTTATAGGCTAGCTGTTATCAATGGACGTCTGACGGTAAGTTCTAAACACTATTTTCGGAAACTTAATGAACAGGAAAAGTCACATAACATTACAACGCTGTACAAAATCAAGCATTGAACTTGTTGATGTAAGTAATTATATTTTGATTGAATTAATAACAGGAATTTTACATTTTTAGTGGATTAGTGGAAATTCTGTCATTCCCATCGAATAAATTGTAAATCGTAGCTTGCACGCGTCAATCCTGCATATTTGTACATTATAACACGAAACTTGTAATGTGTCAGTTTTCTTTGAATTTATAAATATAGGGAAATAAAACCATGTCTATTAATGTCGAACGCGATATAGGCCTAATTCGCCGGGTTGAGTGGCTCAGACGGTTGAGACGCTGGCCTTCTGACCTCAAATTGGCAGGTTCGATCCTGGCTGTCTGGTGGTATTTCAAGGTACTCAAATTCGTCAGCCTCATGTCCGTAGATTTACAGGCTCGTAAAAGAACTCCTAAGGGACTAAATTCGGGCACCTCGGTGTCTCCGAAAACCATAAAAAGTAGTTAGCGGGACGTAAAAACAAATAACATTACTAATTAGGCCTAAATCAAACCGGAATACTTTTGGAAGGTCGGTTTTTTATTGCGATTATAGTGTCCGTTTTAAATAATGTACGGCAGTCAAGATTTTGTTGAATGACACGAGGAGAGCTTCGTAGTCACAATTGATCGTTACTGCTCTTGTTCCGTGCCGTGTGTGTTCACTCTCTCGTTTGATTGTGATTTGCGCTTGCTACGTAAGCTGCCTGTATTTCAGAGACGCAAGCTCTGAGCTAGCCTCAATGGGCGCCCAGCTGAGCAAGTCTACACTAACACATGGAAGGTCCAATTTGTTTTCGACATTTCTTATTATTTGGTGTAATCTTGTTCGATGCGGTGAAGCAGACCACGATGATGTAGACAGTTCATAGATGTGAGTTCGATTCCGGCTGAACTTGGTGGAACTTGAGGGTGTTTAAATAACCCCGTTGTCAACGTGATACTTGAGGGCTTCCTTTGTGTTTATAACCATAAGATCTCCAGTGCACCGCAATTTAATAATAATAATGTTATTTGCTTTACGTCCCACTAACTACTTTTACGGTCTTCGGAGACGCCGAGATACCGGAATTTAGTCCCGCAGGAGTTATTTTACGTGCCAGTAAATCTACCGACACGAGATTTTCGTATTTGAGCACCTTCAAATACCACCGGACTGAGCCAGGATCGAACCTGCCAAGTTGGGGTTAGAAGGCCAGCGCCTTAACCGTCTGAGCCACTCAGCCCGGCGCACCGCAATTTCAAGTAACGATAATGCTGCTGGTAGTTGGTCTTGTCAAAAACAACTCCCGGCGGCAGCGACTTTTTCTTTACAGTGGGGCTGGTGTCCATATGCTCAACCTCTCCACCAGGAGCGGTTGGATTGGTAGTCCCGTCCCCGTCACACACAGACGGTGGTGTCGCCGAACGGGAGGCACTTGTCGAGGGGCCGGCCTCAGTCTCTGTCCTGGGAGTGGTCGACTGGGTAGGCACTAGTGCCTCTGGCCCGTTGCTACTACTGGTGAATAGGGCCGAAAGAGGGGCAAAAGAATTTAGATCTCTATTATAAACATGCGCCAAACCAGTTGTGGGGGACCGTTTTTTCAAAATATAACGGGGCTTGGATTTGTCTTTTGCTTTCCGTGTCGTTGACGATTGACTGTCATTAGTAGCAGCTTTAGCGGCAGTAAAGGAAGCCCATAGTTTTGCCTGGTCTTCTAAAGTTGTACCTTCCGGCAAAAGAGTAACTAAGGAAGAGCTGGTTGATGGACTAGCTGCCTCCAGCAACATTACCAACTCGTTGTCCTTAATCGCAGCAGAAGTCGTCATCGTTGGAACTGGGGCACGTTTCCTCTTGTCTTCGCCCCCAGGCGGGGGACCAGCCTTGTCCATGGTTGTCTCTCTCTCAACGAAGTCGTCAGCAGAACTTGATGAGATAGACAAACCGCGAAACAACCGAACTCGCACGCCACTAATATAAACCATTCAAAAAGTTCGCCACTTACACACCAGTAAGATCCTCTCTCATAGAAGGAAATATCTCGAATGAAGACACAGAATGATCTTCACTTCCCTAAAGTTGCAATGGTTTCGTCCAGAAAGAAACTCCCGATCCAATCAGAATTCTCCATTTTCCTTTCGCCAAACCAGGATGTTGAGATTAATAATTTTATCTCGAGATATTGACGTAAATTACCCGAGAATTCGAGTGCTCCAGACATCATTGACATTTAAATTATTTTTGAAACAGTCTGTGTGATTAGATCTAATCGGAGTCCTTTAATATTAGTAAGTGTGTCACATCATCATTCGGGTCGAGACTACTACCAGATGACGACGAACAACACCAGCGAGCTGTATATTCGCGGTCTAAGTTAATACCACCCACGCCGAGTAATTAATTTTAAACTGCATGACCATCCACCATATAAGGCTAGTTAGTAGAAACGAAGGATTATTTCGAACTCAGAACACCTGCGAGTGACATGATTAAGCCAAAGACAAGATACTTAGGACTCTAACAAACATCTCCAACATCGTGTATAAAAGTAGTCCCGTGGAGGTAGAAAAGCCTAGGCAGCAGGGGCGGCCGGCCCTACCTTATGTGCTGAAGTGCTGCAGCACATTGCCTATTTGAAAAAAAAAAATACTTTGAAAATATTATCTGAAATCAAATACAGTGCATTGAAAAAGATGTCAGCCAAGGAATAAGAAATGATTCAACTCCCCTCACAACAAGGTAACTAGTCATGTACTCTACACTGGGTGGCTGTGGTGGGCTGTGCGATCACAGCTCAGCGAGAATTTCTAAGCTTTTTGTCAGAAAGCAGGAACTCTGCCTTTTGCGCATGCGTGCCCAACTTTTCCGATAGGCTGTGGAAACAACAGCCAAGACCGGCAAGACATCACTTCACAGCGATTCTTCGTTCGACCACAGAGCGGCAGCACTAGTCACACTTGCATTACGGCAGAAATGAGAAAGTGGCAGGTAGCACCCACTTGACTAGCGGTAGTATTTAAGAGGGGATCGCTCAAAGCAAGCGGGAAAACAAACACTGTAGAGCTGTTCGCGGCAGGACTTTTAATACCAAAGAGGATAGAATACTCCCAACTTGCCTATTCCATAGCCACCTTTGTAAATCGATGAACTATAAAAATGGCACTTTTTATGTTGTCGAAATAAGGACATGATATTGTGATTTTCTTTAATAAAAATGTCTAGTTTATAAATGTCACTATAAAAACATAACGTGTAATTTTGCATTACGACGTTGCTGGTTTATTTCAATGATTTTGGTAACATTGGGAAGTTCAGTTTTTGCGCGCTCACACAAGTGTTTGAGTTCGTGAATATTTTGCCATTCCAGGTTTTATTGTGTGCTTAATTATATAGTTTTTATGTATATGTGTTGGAGTTGTTTGCGTGTTTGTTCAGTGTGGAAAACTCAGTGCAGAGCCTCTTGAAAACCGCAAAGCGGTATGTTTCTCAGTATTTTTATTTTTTGGAGGGGGACAAAATAGAAGATGCATTGCCAGCGGTCGTTTCTGTGAAATTAAAAAAACAGTCACTGAAACGCAAGAGCCCCTTAGATATTATATAAAAATGTCAGTAGTATGTAAATAAATGTGTACGTGAATCTGTGGTACTTGTAAACAGAGTAGGATAAACTAGGACAGGGTATATTTTCTTTCAGGATTGGTTATATTTTGTTGTGTAAGTTAGTGATGACTAGCTTTATCTTCAATTGTATATTAATAATAATAATAATAATAATAATAATAATAATAATAATAATAATAATAATAATGTTATTTGCTTTACATCACACTAACTACTTTTACGGTTTTCGGAGACGCCGAGGTGCTGGAATTTAGTCCCGCAGGAGTTCTTTAATGTGCCAGTAAATCTACCGACACGAGGCTGTCGTATTTGAGCACCTTCAAATGCCACCGGACTGAGCCAGGATCGAACCTGCCAAGTTGGAGTCAGAAGGCCAGCGCCTCAACCGTCTGAGCCACTCAGCCCTGCCAATTGTATATTACTTGCACATAATTAGGTGGAAGAATCACCCACACTTGTATTAATGACGGGGTTTTGGACGACAACCTGCTGTGACTTCATTAAAAGCAACATCTCAGACGCACTCTCACAGGCAATAAATGCAACCTATAAGTCACTGAACAGACTTTCATCATTTATATATGTAAATTGTAAGATTGTAACAAAGGTAATCAAGAATGTGAGCAGGTAGTTAATTTGATGTTAGTGTATTCATTTAATCAGATCCAGCTTGTGTGAGATACGATCAACTAACGTTAACACCGGGTGAATTGGCCGTGCGGTTAGGGGCGCGCTGCAGTGATCTTGCATCCGGGAGACAGTAAGTTCGAGCCCTACTGTTGGCAGACCTGAAGATAGTTTTCCGTGTTTTCCCATTTTTACACCAGGCAAATGTTGGGGCTGAGCCTTAATTTAGGCGACGGCCGCTTCCTTCCACCCCTAGCCCTTTCCTATCCCATCGTCACCATAAGACATATCTGTGTCGGTGTGACGTAAAACAAATTGAAAAATAAAACGTAACGTAACTTGTAATGCAGGGCCTCTCAGGGTGCATGCGCCTGGTGCATGCACTGTGCACAAGACGACTTCGCTTGGTTGACCAGAGTGCAGACCCCCACTCTTCGGTTTGGAGCAATAGCGCTGTCTCTCTCTTTCCCCACGCCTGTCTCGCTTGCTCATCCTGTCTCCCTCTTCCTTACTTGCTCCGTAGCGCTCCAAATTCGAGCCGAGTTGAGCCGAGCTTAGCCGAGTAGCCCAGAGACGAAGCGTTGGTCCGAGCCGAACCTAGCGAGACCGATGCACTGTGCACAGGAACTCTGCGCCGCAGACTGTACGCATGAATTTTTGGGCGTTTGAGAGGCCCTGTTGTAATGTGTAAAGCAGGGTCTGTTCAGTCGACCGAATTTACAATTAATCAAGGCGACCTACCTCTATAATGTTCATGAGTTTTCACATTGTGATTTAACGGTGTTGTTTAAAGGTAATGAAACAAATCATGGATAGGAGTTTTTATTTATTGTTATAGAAGTCCGAGGGAGACTTTAAGCCATGAGAGGCCACAAAGGCCAAGTAAACGATGTATAACTTAAATAGTAACGGGAATTATGACTCCAGAAGTGTGGTGTGTGTGTTCTGAGGAATTGATGTGCACATTAGAGCAGGGGTAACCCTACAACTTTATTAATAGAGCATTTTAATGTATATTTTATGTAAATAATTTAAGAACAATTAGATAATTAGAATTAATGTTCAAATTTAAACTCATATATATAAGACTACAGGCATATTTTCCCCAAGAATAGGCATCCATTCCAGTTATTAATTAATTTACATTTGATTTGTCATCATCATCATCATCATCTGTTTACCCTCCAGGTTCGGTTTTTCCCTCGGACTTAGCGGGGGATCCCACCTCTACCGCCTCAAGGGCAGTGTCCTGGAGCTTCAGACTCTTGGTCGGGGGATACAACTGGGGGGTATGACCAGTACCTCGCCCAGGCGGCCTCACCTGCTATGCTGAACAGGGGCCTTGTGGAGGGATGGGAAGATTGGAAGGGATAGGCAAGGAAGAGGGAAGGAAGCGGCCGTGGCCTTAAGTTAGGAACCATCCCGGCATTCGCCTGGAGGAGAAGTGGGAAACCACGGAAAACCACTTCCAGGATGGCTGAGGTGGGAATCGAACCCACCTCTACTCAGTTGACCTCCCGAGGCTGAGTGGACCCCGTTCCAGCCCTCGTACCACTTTTCAAATTTCGTGGCAGAGCCGGGAATCGAACCCGGGCCTCCGGGGGTGGCAACTAATCACGTTAACCACTACACCACAGAGGCGGACTACATTTGATTTGTCAATTATTTTAATTGGTTAGATTAAGTTGGTGTACGTTGAGAGGAGTTAGAAGTTATTTCTTTAATGCTATGGTGTTTGCATGGAGCATTTTTCCAGCTCAATGATTTTAGTTTGTTAATTTCATTTATTTCACTTTAAATTTTATTTTTAATCTGTTAATAAATTCACGTTTTAAAAATCAGTTTGGTCAACTTAATTTTAATATAGCTTAGCCCATACTGTAGTTCTCATTTATACACCCTTGAAGACGAATTCAACGGACGGTCCGCACCCTGAGGGACAGTCAACTGCGGTAAATATTTCCATATCGCAGAGGTAGAAAAGGAAGCAAGAACCTAGATGCCGCAGCTCATGCAGTTACAAGGGTACAATATGTCGAAAATAATCCAGGTCTGAGTAGATTAGGAGAATCAGTGATTCTCCTTTAAAGAGTATTCCACTGTACAGCTTGAAAGGGAATATTGTACCTCGATCGTACGGGATAACAGAGAATGATATTTGCAAGGCATATGTGAAAAATCATTCTTACTTTTGGAACGTAACGTAGGTACTGTGATGGTATGTTGTGAAACACAGTACTTTTATAGGTAAGAACTTCCACTGCAGTACGGTGGCTTGCTTCTGAGTCCTGTGAGTCACTCAAGAGCAAGCGACTTGATGTGACAAACACAACACACCTGGACGAAAGTCAGAGCAGTAGAATGAAGCACATCGAGCACACGAATTGGTTATGTAGCTTATGTTTATAAACACTCGCTGTCTCTCATAGTTACAGATACGAGTGCCATGATTGTTTAACGGTCCCTCGGGTACAGTGAGTACGTGTGCACGTGTTTTCAAACACTCACCACGCTTGTGACACAAAGCAGAATGAAAACATTAACTTTTGTCATTCTGGTCAATAACAGGACGATGGCAGCTGTACAATATTGTAGCAAGTACATTGCCTGTACACCCTTCACATTTTCGATATAAACTCCCCTTACACTCTCCGTCTTACTAATAAACGGTATATAACATTTATACAAGGTTTATACACCGTTTATGTGAAATTCGTTACTAATAAACCGTGTATAAGCCTCCTGTGTATAAATCTGTTATAGTTATTCACTGAATTGCTTATACAGACCATAACCCTTGTATAAGCGTTGTATAGCAGCGAGTAGCGGAAAAAGAAACGAGTGAGCAGTTTATTTTCGTGGTATTTATTGTCTACAGTAATATAATCGTGGCGAAATATTCGACTTATCCATTTAACATTGAACACACATTGAAAGAATGGACGATAACGTTGATGATCTTCACGATATTTTAAACATAGAAGACATACACCATTCAGAGGTTATGGAGGCTAGACATCTTCGTAAAGTAAAACACTTTAAAGAGATGGAATGACAATGAATAACTATAAAAGAAATGATGATTGGGCGTATTTTTGTGTAATAATGTGTTACTGCTTAATGGACTTTTGATATTGCGAGTTTATTACACATTATCTGCCCCTACAAAGATCTTTCTCAAATTTGAGTATCTATAAAAGGGGACATATTCCTCGAGATAAAAAATGGCATAACTTGAAAACCATACGTAATATGATTTCCATACTTTGTAGTTGAATACGCAGAAATATGATGGTATAATGGTTTACTGTTTAATAGACTTTTGAAATTGCTAGTACAAAGATCTTAGATCTTTCTCAAATTTGAGTATAAAAAGGTACATATTCCTTGACATAAGAAATGGTATAACTTGAAAACCGTACGTGATATGATTTCCACACTTTGTAGTTGAATACGCAGAAATATGATGTATAAATGCCAAATAGAAACGTTTTTGATCAAACCTTTCGTTTAGCTACAAAACAGGTTTTCCCTTCTCCTGAAAAGTAAGGATTTTGGAATGTGTACCCTTTTCAACTCGCCGATTCAATTGATATCAGTATAAGCCAATTTCCAGCTGTCTCACTTAGTGTTGCCACCGCCTTTTCGATATGCCGTGCTACTGTGCGACTTTCCGGAAAGTTTTGTTCGTAGATAACCAGCAGAAGCGATCATAAAGGCGGCGAACGTGCGAAATACGTCAGTGAACTGCAGGAAGAGATTCCTACGCCTTGGAACGAGTGTATACGTGCTGTATAGTAATACAATGCGTATACCTCGTTTATTAGTAAGAAAATTGTAAAACGCTTCTACAGGGTTTATTCACTGTATAACTAAACAAGAGTTAAACAACTGTATAAGGACTTTTTATTAGTAAGACGGTCTGTATATTACACATCACGCTAGTATTAATACGTCAAGAGCTTAGTGCCTTTTCCATTTCTGGACTTTGGTTCTGCTGAAGGATATCCATCAGGTCATCACTCATTTATATCTTTTACCTTACTTGCATAGTATGTTGGTTGTTGGCCTTCAGTTGGCTATATACGGGTTCAGTATGGGCCAAAGACGGTGACATTTAAATGTGTTTTAATGCGCGCCTTTCTACAGTTTATTGAAATTATGTGGGGAAAACTCGTGACACCCTGACGTCCTATAAGACCACTAGCAATTATAATAGACGGTGAACAAACAACATTACTAGCGGGGCTCAGTAAATCAGGCGATAGAGCGCTGGATTTTTGAGCTCAAGTTGGCGGGTTCTATCCCGGATCAGTCTGATGGTATTTAAAGGTACTCAAATACGCCAGCATCATGTCAGTCCTGGTACAAATAATAACTCGTGTGACACAAAATTTCGGCACATCAGCTGCGGTTCTGAGTTAATTGGATGACCTGGTGGAAACAAAATAATCTATACAAATCTAATGCAACTAATATCGTGAGAAGGAAGGATGTGATAAGGAGATATCTAAGTTCCTATTGAGTGGTAAGGTATTATACAGTTCTGGAATACATACCGTATAAATGTGTACCATTACGTAAGAGAAAAGTGGGAGTAGGAAATATAGAAGAGGGTCTTAATTTTGGTGCCAAGGGAAAGCACATGGAGGAGGAAGAAGAAAATTAATTCAGGTTAACTAAATAAACCATTAGCTGCATTGTATAGTAGCTTTAGGTCGGCCATTTACCTCTGAGCTGAGAGATCGATCTATTATTCGGTAACTTCTCCTTCTCATCATCATCATCATCATCATCTGTTTACCCTCCAGGTTCGGTTTTTCCCTCGGACTCAGCGAGGGATACCACCTCTACCGCCTCAAGGGCAGTATCCTGGAACTTCAGACTCTTGGTCGGGAGATAAAACTGGGGAGAATGACCAGTACCTCGCCCAGGCGGCCTCACCTGCTATGCTGAACAGGGGCCTTGCGGGGGATGGGGAAGATTGGAAGGGATAGACAAGGAAGAGGGAAGGAAGCGGCCGTGGCCTTAAGTTAGGTACCATCCCGGCATTTGCCTGGAGGAGAAGTGGGAAACCACGGAAAACCATTTCCAGGATGGCTGAGGTGGGAATCGAACCCATCTCTAGGCAGTTGACCTCCCGAGGCTGAGTGGACCCCGTTCCAGCCCTCGTACCACTTTTCAAATTTCGTGGCAGAGCCGGAAAATCGAACCCGGGCCTCCGGGGGTGGCAGCTAATCACGCTAACCACTACAGCACAACTTCTCCTTCTCACCCGATATATCGATCGGATTGGGCAACTTTCTCGAGATTTTTGTCATTCAACTTTTCCTCAAATTGGTTTTCTCCAGGTTGGTTTTTGCCAACGCACTGTTTGGCCAAGGAATTGCAAAATTCTTCGGTAACAAATGGAGGATAGTCTTCTCTTTTCATTGTGTTACTGAGAATTTATCAGTCAGTATTTTCTCCCTCCACGACATCCTTAGCATCCTCCTGTACGATCACTTCTAGAAAATATCAATTCTTTTCTGATCTGCTTTATTGCCTAAGTTTCTACACTTTAAATGAACATGAAAAATAAAAGGTCCGCCTCTGTGGTGTAGTGGTTAGTGTGATTAGCTGCCACCCCCGGAGGCCCGGGTTCGATTCCCGGCTCTGCCACGAAATTTGAAAAGTGGTACGAGGGTCAACTGAGTAGAGGTGGGTTCGATTCCCACCTCAGCCATCCTGGAAGTGGTTTTCCGTGGTTTCCCACTTCTCCTCCAGGCAAATGCCGGGATGGTACCTAACTTAAGGCCACGGCCGCTTCCTTCCCTCTTCCTTGTCTATCCCTTCCAATCTTCCCCATCCCCCGCAAGGCCCCTGTTCAGCATAGCTGGTGAGGCCGCCTGGGCGAGGTACTGGTCATACTCCCCAGTTGTATCCCCCGACCAAGAGTCTGAAGCTCCAGGACACTGCCCTTGAGGCGGTAGAGGTGGGATCCCTCGCTAAGTTCGAGGGTAAAACCGAACCTGGAGGGTAAACAGATGATGATGATGAAAAATAAAAGCCCAACTACGGTATTTAGCAGCCTTAGTTTGGTTTATTTGCTTATCGCAAATAGTTATGCATGAGAGAGAGAGAGAGAGAGAGAGAGAGAGAGAGAGAGATAAGGGGTGGGGTGGAGGATGGATATTCCAGTCGGTATTTGCAGGGTATTTAGAGTAGTTTAATTAGTTTTGGTTCCCGCAAACATTTTGAACCGACTGAACACAGGAATCCATTCGTGTTAACAACATCGTTTAAATAAACACTGCTGTTCCTTGTTTCCAAGCAGGCACGCACCATTTGCATGTTGCTTACGCCTTTAAAACAGAAGCATCTGCCACGTTGTTAAGGTGAAGCGCACCTTGTTTCTCACGTCTGCGTCTTATTATTTACATGAGAGCTGTTCCTTTGTCTTGTATAACGAAAGCATGCGTCTTACAGTCTTCCAAACAGAATTGCCGTCGCGAACTGAGTAAAGAAGTCGTTCTTCCATGTATTACTTACACTTCAAATTTTAAAACGTACAATTAAGACAGCTGAAACATATTTTTATATGCGGTGCGTTTCTCAAAAATCAAGTTTATTTAAGATAATTATAAACGTGTAGATGTCTTTTGCGTATCATATTATACCCTAGTCAATCACATCTAAGCCGGCCCCGTGGTGTAGGGATAGCGTGCCTGCCTCTTACCCGGAGGCCCCGGGTTCGATTCCCGGCCAGGTCAGGTTTTTTTACCTGGACCTGAGGGCTCGTTCGAGGTCCACTCAGCCTACGTGATTAGAATTGAGGAGATATCTGACGGTGAGATAGCGGCTCCGGTCTAGGAAGCCAAGAATAATGGCCGAGAGGATTCGTCGTGATGGTCACACGACACCTCGTAATCTGCAGGCCTTCGGGCTGAGCAGCGGTCGTTTGGTAGGCCAAGGCCCTTCAAGGGCTGTAGTGCCATGGGGTTTGGTTTTTTCAATCACATCTAAGGGTAAAACTACCTAGAATTTATCATCGTCAACAATCAATTAGGACAATGTCCTTAAAATTACCATTTGCGATCTAATTGGAAGGACATTTGTGTAAGGAGATAATATTTCTAACATCCGGTCTGTTATGTCCAAATGCGGTACTACCACTACCACTACTACTACCACCTAGAATATTTCTAAAACTCCGACTGAAAGTGATAGGATTCGCTTCCACATCCTTAGCACAAGATATAACTAACGAACTGCAACAAACCTGGTAAAATGAAAGAGTCGAAGAAATATAACTATAAATTATTAAAGTAGTCCACGAAAAGTTGCAAGAAAGTTTATTAAATATAATCTAGGTTTATTTTAGACATGTCTGAGTGAAAGGGATACCATGTCGAAAATATCAGATACCCTAGTGGAATGGCATACTGAGAACTGTTAGCATACAGAACGACTTCCATCAAAAGATGAACAGAATAGGCAGAGCTTCATTGCGATATTGAATAATGCTTTGAATTAACATGAAGCCTGTGCCGGCCCCTTCCTTGCTCTCTTTCTGGGGAAACTAATTCTCCCAAGAAGAATCGTACTTCAAGATCTGTGACATTAATATCAGTAGTTCCCTCCACTGATGAAAGCATCGATGGCGAATCTTCTATCATCTCCATGGACTATAGGGCATGAGAACCGAGTGGCTTCACACCAAGGTGGCCGTGGTTCGAATCCCGATCGAATTCTGAAATGAGAATTCATATCCTTGGGATTCGGATTCCGCGTAAAACTGGAAGTTTTGCGGATGCGATCACGATATCAACTGTCATGTAAAACTACAATCTTGCTTGCTTCCATGGATGATGGTGACTGATACATCCGTGGGAGTTGAAAGGCAGGAGGACAAGCCATTGTCCTAACTCCTTCCTCCATAGGTCCACGCAATGGCTCTATCTTAATGGTATTGCAATAATTACGTATATTGATACCTAGATGAGTTACAGCAGTTAATATTGTTATTATCGTAAGTGGCATCTACACAGAAATTTATTCTGACGTCTTCGGTGAAAAATTGCTTATACGCTTTCAGCTGAAAGCTGTTGCAACATGCACTTCATTGCCAGTAAATAGCCTACGTTCCACCGGACTATAATCCTCAACTTCAAGAGCTAGAAAATCTAGCCGGTTATTTTCCTCTTCGTTTCCTCTCTTTGGGAGATGTGAATGCGCAAAACACCTTTTGGGGCTCTATTCTCATGGAGTAGAGTTTGGGAGCCTGATAAGTTTACCTGCATCTCTCGTGTACCTAGCGCAGGAGAGCCAATCCTACCCTGTTCAGTAGCGGACTGAGGACATTCTCACACTTTGATGTTACCTTGTGAGTGCGTACGCTGTTTCCCCTTCTATTATGTCGAGTGCACGATTATTTCTTGTGATAGTGACTATCTCCCTACAGTTATCATAATCTGAAATCATAAAATCCTGAATTAACTCCGCCATTGCCGGTCCCAAGCCCGGGGCCCCATCTTGCAAGTGATGGGGAAGGAGGAGGGGGAGGAGTAACAACCTCGTAAAAAAACCTGGGTCCATCTGGCTCCGGATGGTAACACCCTGTAAGGGCCCCTGCCTAGGGTTACAGGTGAAACCTGGTCAACGGTCTCGAAGGCGGATGAGGAATGTAATGTCCCAACGGCGGAGAGAGCGGAAGAACCTAGTGGAGTAAAGCACGAATAAAAAATCATTTCGGACTAACAATCCGATCTTATCTTGGAATTAATTTCCTACCTTGTACAATGTACAATTTCAATTGCAGAATGGAAAGTCCGCTGAATGAAAGCACTACCCCAGGTGGTAGCTCGGAAGAGAAATCCACCATTGCGTTATGCAATGCATCGGGACCTAGGGTTCTGGGGAGTCCCAACATCTGCAATAAGGGTGAGTCGGAGCATCCTTGGAATCCTTTCAGACTTAAATTTAAGAGGAAATTCTTTGCAGGCACCCTTAATGTAAATTCCTTGCTAAAAACCGGTAAACAGAAAGAACTGGAAATTTTCTTAGATAGACATGAAATCCAGATCTTAGCAGCTCAAGAGACACGGTTTATGGATGAGAATGTAACAGAAACCAAAAATTATAGAATCTTTAAAGGTAAACCAGCAGTCAAAATTATGAAAGGAATGCCACTACTAGGTACCGCCTTTTATGTCCATAAAGCAATAGTTGATAATGTTATGGAATTTAAATCTAGTTCAGAAAGGTTATCTCTTCTCACACTTAAATGCAAGAACAAAAAGTATACATTTGTTAACTGTCATGCACCAATAAATGAAGATAATAGCAAGAACCCAAGTAAAACTGAAGAATTCTGGAGTCTTCTAGATGATGAAATGTCAAAAATTCCAAAATCAAATGTTATTATTCTACTCGGTGATTTTAATGCACAGGTAGGCAAAGAAAAAGTTTTCAGCAAAACAGTAGGGGCATATCCGGCACACAAAAGAACAAACAAAAATGGCATGAGACTAATTAATCTCTGTAAATCCTTTCACCTAAAATTAATGTCGACCTTCTTTAAGAAACTTCCAAGAAAGGCTAAAACATGGGTGTCCCCAAATCCGATGTTAGGTGAGTTTCAGTTGGACCATGTAGCTATTTCTCAAGAAAGTATTAAGGAAATTATGAATGTTAAAGTAATAAGAAGTGGGGAGTTTGACTCCGATCATTACCTCTCTAAAATTAAGCTAAAGCTTCTACCTCGCAGGAATCAAAGAAGGCCGAGAAAATTAATGAAATACAACATAGATAGGCTCAACATTACACAAGCAACTATAGAAAACTTTCAGGAAGAAATTAAAATAACTCAGCATGGCAAATGGCCAGAATTATCTAAACAGATTAATAGTGCAGCGAAGAAAGTATTTGGATCAGTTAAAACTAAAAAGAAAGTATGGTGGAATAACGTATGTGAGGAAGCACTTATGGAAAGAGTGAAAAAGTGGAAAAAATGGAAATGTTCTGGAAAGAATGAACACTATGAGCTATTTAAACAACAAAGAAAGGAAACAACAAGAATAATAAGGCAGGTTAAAAGATCTTTTGAAAAATCGCAGCTATTAGAAATTGAGAATAATTTTGTAAGAAATAACTCCCGAAATTTCTATCAGACCTTTAAGAATAACCTGAAAGGTTATCAATCCCGGAGCATTTGCTTCAGAGATGCAAATGGTAATATTGGCCTTAACAATGCCGAGAATTGTGAGATTCTGGCAAAACACTTCGAACACCTGCTGAACTGCCCTGAGCCAAATCATAAATTAGAATTTTCAGAAATTCAGGAAAATCTAGAAGCTGATTCACCTCCAACAGCGGAAGAAATAAAGGAAGCAATAAAAAATCTTAAAAATAACAAAGCTAGTGGGGAAGACTCCATAACAGCTGAACTATTAAATTGGGCTGAACCAAAAATTATAGAAGATCTACAAACAATCTTTGAAGAAATTTGGGAAACAGAAAAGATCCCAGAGGATTGGAAAGTGGCTCTAATACACCCATTACACAAGAAGGGTAACAAGCAGGATGTCAACAACTACAGAGGTATATCTCTCTTGCCAGTTGCTTACAAGATATTCTCAACAATACTACTAAATAGAGTAAAATCGACACTGGACAGTCAATTGGGTGAATATCAAGGTGGATTTAGAGAAGGAAGATCTTGCTCCGAACAGATTTTCAACCTGAAATCTATAATTCGACACAGATTAATAAACTCCAAAGACATAGTTGTAACATTTATTGACTTTAAAAAAGCCTTTGACTCTGTTGATAGGGAAACCCTAGATAAAGTAATCCGTGAATTTGGAGTTAAAACTAAATTGGCAAACCTAATTCGTGAAACACTTACAGACACTATCTCGAAAGTAAAATTTATGGGTGAAGTATCTCGACCTTTCAAAATAAATACAGGTGTCAGGCAGGGCGATGGTCTATCTCCACTCCTTTTCAATTGTGTCATGGAGAAAATTGTAAGAATTTGGAATGAAAAACTGAAAGAATCTAAAATATTGCCACTCATGCTGGGGAAGAAGAACAAAGGTGTTGCAATAAATTGCCTAGCATTTGCAGATGACTTTGCCATACTTTCAGAAAGCCTTACAGATGCAGCAATGCAAGTCAATCTCCTTGAAAAGACAGCCAACATGACAGGCTTGAGAATCTCTGCCGAGAAAACAAAATTTTTGACGAATATAAAAAGTGCCCCAAAGTTTTTAGCAACGGATATTGGTCGAATAGAAAAGGTAAAGAAATTCAAATATTTGGGTGAGACAATTCAAGAAAATGGTTTAGAAAAATCTGCTATAGAGGAGAGGATACAAAAGATGGAAAGAGCATACGGTATAACTAAGAATACTTACAACAAAAAGTGCTTATCAAGGAAACTTAAAATAAAGCACTACAACACAGTAGTGAAACCAGAATGCCTTTATGCCAGCGAATGTCTAGCACTGAACTACAAGCTTGATAAATTAGAAATATTAGAAAGAAGAATTATAAGGAAAATATTAGGTCCTCCAAGAATTGCAGAGTTTTGGAAATTAAGAAGTAACAATGAAATTTACCAGAACGTAGAAAACATATCAGAAACAATAAGAAAAAGGAGATTGCTATTTCTTGGACACATTTACAGAATGGATGACAATAGACTAACTAAACGAATCTTCAAGTACCTTTGGGAAAAGAAATCAACTACCACCTGGATTCAAGAAGTCAAGAAAGACCTGGAAAGGAACAACATACGAGAAGAAGAATTATTGGAAAGAAAGATTTTTAGGAAGAAAGTCTTACAAATGGAAGGATTCCAAGGGAGGAAGGAAAAGAAAACAGGCAGAAAGTGGACTGAAGACAGGAAAAAGAAACACAGTGAAACAATGAAAGAATACTGGAAGAAAAGGAAAGAACAACTAAGGAGGAACAATTGAAATTGTAACGTGGTCCTTAGAAGGCCGGAACGCAAGAAGAAAATCCTGAATTGCTTACTGATGACCAGAATTTATTAAATGCACAGTACTTGCTAATAATATATACGGCTCTATACATGATCCCTTCCGATGCGTAACGAATTAAATTCTGGCTGTTCCAGATGAAAAAATACTTATCAGTATACCTCACCTGAAACACGCCATCTGGTGGACTGACGAAATTGCAGCAGCCATACGAGAAGGTCGGTCTGATTTTAATCATTGTTGTCATCATCAACCAGTAACTAACCATAGTACTTTCAAGTGATAGCGCACTAAAGCTCGACATTTGATTTGTGTCAGTAAAAATGCTACTTGGGAAGAATATATCATCTTTGATGGTACATCCTCCTTTTCATAAAGAGTAGGAGAATATCCGTTGTATCCTATGAATTTACAAAACACTGGCAATAACTGGAGTCTTCATTAATGCAGATATTATTACCGAATTCTCCACAATTGGAAAATATCCCTAAGTGTTCAAGCATACAACTGACCCAAGGCTCAGTAACATTCTGACCACCGGGCGAGATGGCCGTGCAGTTAGGAGTGCGCGGCTGTGAGCTTGCAACCGGGAAAAAGTGGGTTCGAACTCCACTGTCAGCAGCCCTGAAGATGTTTTTCCATGGTTTCACATTTTCACACCAGGAAAACGCTGGGGCTGTACCTTGATTAAGGCCACGGCCGGTTCTTTCCCACTCCTTAGGCCTTTCCTATCCCAATGTCGCCATAAGACCTATCTGTGTCGGTGCGACGTAAAACAAATTGCGGAAAATTCTGACCCTTTTCAAGAGAGTACGAAATGAGGGTGCTGTTCCAGCTCAACACATGAGGGTATTTTGGTACTAATAAGAACTAGCTACAGATATTTTTTTGACGACTGTAAGGTGATCTGCCTAACATATGTAACCTCATCAAGAGATGGTTAGTTGGGGATTTGTGATGATCTTAGTGAGGAGATACATTCGGTATAATAACCGATAAGGTTTCTACTTCCGTCAGAGAGCCATTTACAAAATGACAGACTAGAGAGCGCTATTCACGAGACCGTTCGTCAGAGTGAACATCTAGTTTTGGCTTTTCTTCAAACTCAAGAAGGTTTAACGATAATACTTATGGCATTATGGTACCATTCACACATTCGGTACCGTTAAGATCTTCATGATAATTTGCTGACATTTTCTGAACATTTAATGTTAACTAGTTATTTGAAAAGTACAAGGACCTAAAAATGAAAATATTATTATTTTGGTGACTAACTTGCCAATGATAATTGATATTGGAACTGTTTTCCTAAGTACTGGACAATGTTACAGGTCTTTATTGTACTACACGTCACTATACTATCTACATTTGTGTAACGACGTAGCCAACCGTAACGGTCGAACGGTAGATCTAGTTCTAACTACTGTCAGCAACTGTAGTGTCAATCGAGATTATTATCCTTCTTTCTTTTTTCTTCTTAATCCGTCTACCCTCCAGGATTGGTTTTTCACTCGGACTCAGCGAGGGATACCAGCTCTACCGTCTCAAGTGCAGTGTCCTGGAGCGTGAGACTTCGGTTTGGGGATAAAACTGGGGAGGAGAACCAGTACCCCACCCCGGCTGTCTCATCTGCTGTGCTCAACAGGTGCCTTGTGGGGGGAATGGGAAGATTGGAAAGGATATACAAGGAAGAGGGAAGGAAGTGACCGTGGCCTTAAGTTAGGTACCGTCCCGGCATTTGCCTGGAAGAGAAGTGGGAAACCACGGAAAACCACTTCGAGGATGACCGAGGTGGGAATGGAACACCCTTATACGTAGTTGACCTCCCGAGGCTGAGTGGACCCTGTTCCAGCCCTCGTACCACTTATCAAATTTCGTGGCAGAGCCGGAAATCGAACTCGGGCTCCGAGGGTGGCAGCTAATCGCACTAACCACTACACCACAGAGGTGGACGATTATTATCCTACGACAGCAAAAGACTTGCATCGTCCAGCCTTACAGCTCACCCCAAGCGCGAAGGCTCAGCGTAGATTCATTAAACAGTTTTCTGTTGAAACATACAATTTTCGAAATGCGGATTTCCTAGGTCTATACAGATGCCTTCAGGAGGTGGACTGGACTGAATTAAAAATCATAGCGAATGTAGAAGAGGCCATAGAGAATTTATATAAGGAAATTCATTTAACATTTGATAGCACAATATCCTAAAGGAAGTACTTCCGGTACTTAAAGCAAAAGTTCACCTCGGCTCACAAGAGAGATAATTGAAAGCCTAAAGCTGAAGTATGAAGTAATGTTACAGAAAGCGCAGGCCTTAAGTGTGCACACAATGACTTACAATGGATTTATCTAAGAAAATTCACACACACACACACACACACACACACACACACACACACACACACACACACACACACACACACACACACACACACACACACACACACACACACACACACACACACACACACACACACACACACACACACACACACACACACACACACACAGTATAGGTCTCAGATTGCCGCTTGTCTATTGGTGTATGAACCACTCTCATTTTAACTCTACATTAATTATCTTCCAGGTATGGGTCTTCATATTACAAATCATATCAAAATCCAGTTGACAAACTTCAGAAAAGTTTCCTACGGTATATTTACTGGAAATATTGTAAGTTTTCACCACCAGGCATTGCACATAAACCTGGAAAATCTTCGTTACTAGAGTGTATTTGTACTTAAGATTTAATGCGCTGCTGATAATGATTGCCATACCTCTTCTCTTGTCAAACACATGTATTTACTACTTTAAAAAATAACGAGAAAAAAGGGGAAATCAAGGTAACGCAGAATGCAAGGTAGGGATCACGGGAGAGATGCGCAGTAGCAAAACAGAGCTGTGACGTCACGCAGGATCCTCGCGATGGAGCTGTCCTGAATGAGGTAGTGGTAGTTCGAATAAGAATCGCTGTGCACGCAGAAGCTAGGAGCTAATAATACACGATAGTAACATATCCTTGGCGTATAAGAAACCGCGTGTGTGTATTTTACACTGACTGACAGTGACAATGCAACACCAAGGAGGAGTGGTTCGAAAGGGATGAAAGTTGGGGAAAGCACAGAGACGGCACGGATGAATAATTGATGTTTATTTCAAAAAGATATGCAGGTTACACAATGCGCACGGCATGGACTCAGTAGGATGTAGGACCACCGCGAGCGGCGATGCACGCAGAAACACGTCGAGGTACAGAGTCAATAAGAGTGCGGATGGTGTCCTGAGGGATGGTTCTCCATTCTCTGTCAACCATTTGCCACAGTTGGTCGTCCGTACGAGGCTGGGGCAGAGTTTGCAGACGGCGTCCAATGAGATCCCACACGTGTTCGATTGGTGAGAGATCCGGAGAGTACGCTGGCCACGGAAGCATCTGTACACCTCGTAGAGCCTGTTGGGAGATGCGAGCAATGTGTGGGCGGGCATTATCCTGCTGAAACAGAGCATTGGGCAGCCCCTGAAGGTACGGGAGTGCCACCGGCCGCAGCACATGCTGCACGTAGCGGTGGGCATTTAACGTGCCTTGAATACGCACTAGAGGTGACGTGGAATCATACGCAATAGCGCCCCAAACCATGATGCCGCGTTGTCTAGCGGTAGGGCGCTCCACAATTACTGCCGGATTTGACCTTTCTCCACGCCGACGCCACACTCGTCTGCGGTGACTATCACTGACAGAACAGAAGCGTGACTCATCGGAGAACACGACGTTCCGCCATTCCCTCATCCAAGTCGCTCTAGCCCGGCACCATGCCAGGCGTGCACGTCTATGCTGTGGAGTCAATGGTAGTCTTCTGAGCGGACACCGGGAGTGCAGGCCTCCTTCAACCAATCGACGGGAAATTGTTCTGGTCGATATTGGAACAGCCAGGGTGTCTTGCACATGCTGAAGAATGGCGGTTGACGTGGCGTGCGGGGCTGCCACCACTTGGCGGCGGATGCGCCGATCCTCGCGTGCTGACGTCACTCGGGCTGCGCCTGGACCCCTCGCACGTGCCACATGTCCCTGCGCCAACCATCTTCGCCACAGGCGCTGCACCGTGGACACATCCCTATGGGTATCGGCTGCGATTTGACGAAGTGACCAACCTGCCCTTCTCAGCCCGATCACCATACCCCTCGTAAAGTCGTCTGTCTGCTGGAAATGCCTCCGTTGACGGCGGCCTGGCATTCTTAGCTATACACGTGTCCTGTGGCACACGACAACACGTTCTACAATGACTGTCGACTGAGAAATCACGGTACGAAGTGGGCCATTCGCCAACGCCGTGTCCCATTTATCGTTCGCTACGTGCGCAGCACAGCGGCGCATTTCACATCATGAGCATACCTCAGTGACGTCAGTCTACCCTGCAATTGGCATAAAGTTCTGACCACTCCTTCTTGGTGTTGCATTTTCTCTGTCAGTCAGTGTATGTGATAAAACGTAAAAAGCAGTAATAGTGTACACTTTTCAGTATGGTTTGTTGTGTCATTGCAGGCTGCACAAATCATAGCAGGCACGCGAAGGAACAAAACATACACTTTCATGTATTCTCTAAAGCCACTGACCTAAATAAATGGTGGCTGTAAGAAGTAATCAAGACATTATTGAAAGCTATCTTTCTCAGCTTCTAGGGTTCGGAAGATTTTATGACCATCCTCTTCCGACACCTGTGACGCAAAGGGTGAAATCATTGCTTCTCAGCCTCAATGATTCTGAGGCGATAAGAAATTCCAACTGTTCTCCGGAAGATTATGAAACATTACGTGTACTGATGAAGTCGATCAAAACTCGGATATCGTGTGCCAGTCTAATAAGGCCAGCGTTGAGCCCACAACATCCCATTATTTACCGGAGGATGAGCAAGGGTTCGTTAAAGCCCTTGATGAGCTAGTGGAACAGCTTGAGGACAGTCGCGAAATCAAGGATCGTGATTAGCTGCTTGAAGACTTCACTGGTTATATAGCTTTTTGGGTAAAGAAGAACCTCGATATAGAAAGCGATTATGGAGAGAAAACAGGTCAACCTACAAGGGGTGGAAATTAGATTTCAAAGAGTCTAGAGACAGTTTGATGCAGCCTACAGAGAGATGGTACACCACGGTAGTGCAGATGAAAAAAAAAGAGTTAACATTTTACCACGGGAAAGAACTGAAAGAGGGTTCTAACATCATCACAAACCTTACGGATATCCTGAAGAAGAAATTCCCCGAAATTTTTGAGTTTGCAAGTTGCTTCGTGAGAAGCCGTTCTTTTATTCGAATGAACGCTTTAAACAAAAGTAAGACATTCAGGAGACCGGGTTTTAGTTAATACAATACCGATAAAGAAAGAAGAAAAGCAAAAAAAGTATCCACTGATGCTATAGATAAGTGTGTTTGATAATCCTTTTTTTAAAAAAATATCTGCATTATTCTTTGTGTATAACACGCCTGTTAATTTTTTATGAAAGGCAGTTTATTATGATGTGTATGAAACCAGTGATGACAATGTTAATATACAGCCTAATTCATTTATATAGCCTATCTAATGTTAACGAGGAAATTGTCAGTTCCTGGCACTTGGATAACATTTACTGTACTGTTTGTGTTGTTGACAGTTATAGTTTCCTAACATTTGCTGTTTGTGTTGTTGACAGTGTATACATTTTCCTAATGTTGTTTGTAACAACGGACATACTTTATGCAGTCATAAACTTTTAATGTTTGAGTCTGTAACAATTAGAGCCCCTTTGGCACGGGGACTGGGTGTATGTGTCGTCTTCATTATCATTTCATCCCCATAACGATGCGCAGGTTGCCTACGGGAGTCAAACTAAAAGACCTGCACCTGGCGAGCCGAAGTTCTCGGACACATCCCGGCACTAAAAGCCATACACCATTTCATTTTTTTCACTCTAATGCAATAGTGAAGTGGAATGCCTTTTCTGAAGTGATGTTAAAATATCAGTGAAGTTCTCTTATCTCTAACTTGTGGCTAAAACAGAATAGCTCACAGCTGAGTATTACCTCATACAGAAGACAAGGCACTGAGGGTTCTCGATGACATCACCGACGGCCAAGTGTGGTGGGAAGACCTGCACGTGGTCTCTACCTCTTACTCTAACTACCTTGAGGGGAAATTAAAGATGGTAATTGTTTAACGAACTAGTATCATTACAAGGATAGAATTACTTCATTTGATCTGTAGACACTAATTATATTTCTTTCTTTAATGTTTATGCATTTCTCCTTTTTATTATTTTAGATATTAAGTATTTTAGGTGTTATGTCTAATTAGAATTGTAAAATAATGTATGTCCTGTAAATTTCGATCGCTGCATTTCTTAATAATATGTGTATTTTTTATGTTTATATAGTAGATTCTTTCTAACATGTGCTTTTTAGTAATATACTATACGGTATATTGACTAAGCCACCTGTAATGGGAGAAATATATCTGTTGGTGGTATAAAATAAATAAATAAATAAATAAATAAATAAATAAATAAATAAATAAATAAATAAATAAATAAATAAATAAATAAATAAATAAATAAAAATCACGAGTTAGAGTAAGGAGGGCATATTCTCAACATTCCGAAGAGGACAATGGAGTACCTCAGGGATCAGTACTGAGTGTCATACTGTTCGTAATCGCCTTCAATTTTATCAGGTGGCCTTCCAGGTCTGTACTTTCTACGTATAAGTTTTCCTCATGATCTAACGATGGGATGCCTAGTCCTTAGTTATCGAAAGAGCACTACAACGAGCTATCGAATGTTGTAAAAAAGTAGCAGTTATTTTACTGCACATGTTCTGTGAGAGGGAGCGTTTGTAAATATGCCAAAGATATAGAAAATAAAGTTTAATAATTCAATAGTCTAATTCAGTGGTATTCAATCATTGTGATTCGCGTGCCCCCAAAATCCAATTGTTGTACCTTCGCATCCCCGAAGTACTTGTATATTGCGATTATACCAGAAATAACAGATGATTCTCGCCAAATAATATTAAATATCATCATCATCTACCGCAGCTTATCCCGCTTGCTCAGGGTCTCTGAACGCACTGAGGCACGAAAGAGATAGATAGATAGATAGATAGATAGATAAATGTCTTTATTGACATAGTTAAGGCCATTGGGCCTTCTCTTATACTAAACCAATTAGTATACATTAAAGTCATAAATAATACTACCGTAATTAATACTAGAAGACACAATTAAAACACAATCAAAAGACAGCTGAAATAAAATTCCAACACACTAGGACATATATACAACAGCGATAATAATAATAATAATAATAATAATAATAATAATAATAATAATAATAATAATAATAATAATAATAATAATATTGTAGTAGCACGATCACTGAAAGGTCAGAAAATCACAGGTCATTCGCATCCTGTTGTACCTCTTAACGCTTTTTTAAATGACACTGTAGTTGTTATTCCTCTGACGTCGTCCGGTAAACGATTCCATTCTCGTGCGGCAGGAGTTGCGGCCAGCGATTTAAGGTCGCATGCCCTTCCTAACGCCACGAGATTTTCAACTGAGAATCCCACCCCAGCAACACCAGGAATCAAACCACGGTAGCCGGGATGACAGGCAATCAGCTAAACCGCTACATCACCCTGTTCCCCAATAATAACAATAGTCTAATGCAGTGTATATATACGGTATCGTCGCAGGGAAAAGGAAACGTCATAACTCCTCCGGAGTAAAGTAGTCCAAAAGTGAGCGGTCAGCAATGGCCGGAGAACTGTTATTGGCATTTTCATTGCTTAATGATAGCTCAATTATTCGACCATTGGAGTATTCTGATCCCTTCTCTGGCAAGGAGGCAAGTCTTCACAAGACAGATGGACAAACGTGGTTTTTTCGTGAGTGGAATTACGAGGTTTTCATTGCCTAGCAACTGTATATATACGAGTGTTTATTATTATTTTTATTGTACTATTGTAATATTGTAATATTGTACTATGTACACTGCTACTGAAAAAAGGAAGCGAGCGAGTTGATTTCGAAACAAAAAGTTTAAAAAGGGCAATGCAGCATAAGAAAGCCTCTTTACAACCTGTGACACTAAAGTTCGGTGAAAGAAGTCAGAAAGGTCGATCCGGCAACACTGGCGACACGTAACGCTGCACCTGCGTAGCAGCAGGTTTTGACCACCTGCTCCCAGCGTTGTTCAGTTGAGCATCGTGTGTGTGCCATGTAAGACCTGTTTGACACAGTGTGTGTTTAGTGCGTTGGTTCTGAACTGCGAACAGGAACATGAACGACCAAAATATATATGTACAGTTTCGTTTTAAGCTTGGCAAGACACCGAAAGAAACGCATGCGATGCTGGTACGTGTTTATGAAGATCAAGCACTGTCCTTAAAGTGTGTGTACGAGTGGTTAACCAGTTTTCAAGGAGGCCGGGAAAGTGTTTCTGACAACCCCCGTAGCGGAAGACCGGCGACCGTCGTCAATGGGAGGTGAGGACATTAATCACGAACGATCGGCGATTAACTGTGCGCATAATAGCAGATGAACTGCAGATTATCCATGAATCCGTGGTTTTTTGTCCATGACAACGCTCGCCCACACACAGCCAATATCGTCAAACAGTTCATGGCAAAACAGGGGGTGGTGCAACTTGAACATCCCCCATACTCTCCAGAACTCAATCCTCCAGACTTCTTCCTATTCCCACGACTCAAACTCGCTTTGAAAGGAAAGAGATATGACGATATTCCTGACATCCAACAAAACGTGAAGGGGCTTTTGAACACCATCCCAAAGGAAGCCTTCTTGTAAAGTTTCCAGGACATGTATCGCCGATCTCAGCAGTGCATAGTTATGAGAGGGGACTATTTCGAAGGACAGTAAGGTCACTGTCGTGCATTGTTCATCTATGTTGATAGTACAGGACTATTCACCGAACTTTATTGTCACAGGTTGTATATACCTAGTCAGTGGGAGGTGTAAAATGACATATATTTTAGAATTAATACTTCGGAAAGGGAACTCTGAGTAATGGTATACAAAAATATTAAATCGAAGCAAGATTTTATTTAAACTGAACAGGCTCAGCTCATTTCTGAATTGCTCACTTAAAACAGTTAGAAGCTACGATATATTTGCGTACCCCTAGTGGTACGCGAACCACACTTTGAATACCACTGGTCTAATTCATACACGTACAGACATACCACTCTACCAAAGAGTTGCTTACATAAAGCAAAAACTGAAACTATTAAAGTTTCAAAACTTAGATAAAAAAAAGTCACTCTTTGATGTACCAGAACGTTTCCTTCTACAACTGAAAATGAAAACCTACAACCTGTTTTCCAGTCATTGACCGGGTCAGGGATGTAATGAATGAACCATATATAGGCTGTTAGTACGATGGGGTCGCCACTCCCAAGGTGATTTATTAATTAATGATAGATGCTATGAAATGAGAATGGAGAGTGTTGCTGGAATGAAAGATGACGGGGAAAACCGGAGTACCCGGAGAAAAACCTGTCCCGCCTCCGCTTTGTCCAGCACAAATCTCACATGGAGTGACCGGGATTTGAACCACGGTATCCAGCGGTGAGAGGCCGACGCGCTGCCGTCTGAGCCACGGAGGCTCCCCTTCTACAACTATTCATAATAAATATGCTCAAAATCCCTGATGACGCATGCAGAGCTGAACATATCTCGGAGTGTCTGCATGGACAAGTCGTAAAATTTCGGGTGTCACTGCAGCACAAGCCTCACGAATTAACTGCTGTAATTGTTCAGCACGTTTCTGGCTCTGTTTCGTACACTTTCGATACGATATAACCGCACTGAAAAATCCAGATGGATTATTTCAGGCGATCGTGGGACCACTGCCATATTCCACAACACCCTATCTACCGTTCAGGATATCGTGCATTCTAACGGATCTGTTAGCGAGGTGGTGCACCATCATGCTGGAACCAATGTTGCAGTACCGGTACTCGCTGCAGCAGTGAAATATCTCCCAGAAGGATTCCTAGAGACAAGTCGTTCTCTAGAAATTACAGATAATGCCTGCCTGTGAACCTAACGGCTATAAAAGAGGCCCAGTGATATAGTATCCCTCACAATAACCCGTCACTGGAGTTGCACATTCTGTGCTCGAACCCAGTGGGGAATTGTTGGAGTCCAATAACAGGGATTATGAGTGTTGAACGGTGGAATTTTATGAAAAGTTCATTCAGTGCTCTACAGGATATTCCTGGTAAAATGTGGATATTACTATAATATAGCGGCCAGTCTTCGGCGATCAAAATCGTCTCCTTAAAGTTGCTGATGCAGAAGCGCCTTATACGGGTGCCATTATCTCTCCTTCAGGATTGTATTGATGTTCGGGAGCCCCTCTAGTTCACCTGCAGCTCTTCTTTGTCCTCAATAACATTAAACACGTGCAAATTGTTATACTGGTGGTTTGTAAAAGAATTTACTAAAAATAGCTTTGGCAAATCCGTCTGTCCGTTCTACTGGACCTAACTGCTTCATTTGTGTTTAAATTCTCTCTGGAATTACCTGCCGGTGAATCATGAAACATTGATAGGTTTTTAAGTTCAGCCGAATTTGAGTAATCATTAAATCAAATCATTAAATTGTGACTCCAATAATTGCAGGCAATGCATTATGTACAGTACTTAGCTGGTTGCTAAGCGACTAACACTTTCATTAATATTCTGATGTATATCCTTAGTAATGTCATTGGATGCAGCCATGATTGATTACTACCTGTCAAGCCAGATAGTACACACTTCCTCTGATCACGGACGAATATTATTCTGTGCTATATACTCTCTGACTCTCTGACCTTCTCCTGCTTCTGAATGTACTCAACAGGTGGCAGAACGTTCCTAATAACTTACATGATGCTAATAGAAAACATCGGCATACGCACAGAAGGGAAGGTCGACTAGCCTTCTGTACGACCATTACTAGTGATAAAGCGCAGGGACCTCTTGAAAAATTGGGTGTTTACTTACGCGAACCAGTATTCAGTTCCGGCCAATCGTATGTTGCACTATCTCGGGCAAGATCGTTTGAAAATGTTAAGATCCAGATAAGCGCGAACGCTCGAAGCACAGTGAATACTGTATGGGAAAAAGTGTTATAAACTACATTACGGATGAATCAGTTATTATGTACCGGTATTAAATGTTTATAAAGTCCGACTCGTTGGCTGAACGGTCAGCGTACTGGCCTTCGGTTCAGAGGGTTCCGGGTTCGATTCCCGGCCGGGTTGGGGATTTTAACCTTAACTGGTTAATTCCAATGGCACGGGGGCTGGGTGTATGTGTTGTCTTCATCATCATTTCATCCTCATCACGACGCGCAGGTCGCCTACGGGAGTCAAATAGAAAGACCTGCACCTGGCGAGCCGAACCCCTCTTGGGATATCCCGGCACTAAAAGCCATACGACATTTCATTTTCATGTTTATAAAACTACTGAAAAGGGCAGGTAAAACAATATGACTGCGACAGACATATCAAGACGAGTTATCTGATGTATTATTAACGAATGTTGCGGAGCAGCACGGGTCCACTAGCTATTATTATTATTATTATTATTATTATTATTATTATTAATTTTGTTATCTCAGGAAGGTAAATTTCAACTTACCGTGTGAAGGATTACGTTCAAAGTATTGTAGTACATTCTGCACAAGGCCAGCATTGTCGCAGACGGGTCTATTCCTGCTGGCATGTGCTTTGAAAGACCTATTAGCTCTTAACTGAAGTTCTGTTTGGCGAGATACGTGCGTAGTAGGCAGGTTCTATTTGGAAACTCCTGGGCGTACCGTCTGCGACCTCCGGCTATGTTCCGACCAGATTTCCATAGATTAAAATTATGCCTGTGTATTCGTCGTTGCTGAACACATCAGACATTGTCGATATGTTCACTGCAACTGTTGTGCTTCTGTACCCAATACCGGTCTACTGAGCCTCCGAAAACGAGGCTTACTAATGCAAGGGGACGCATTAGACGGGTAGCGCTGAGGAACATGCAGCGTGAGGCCGTCCGATTTGTTCCCTCTTCCTATTCTGACGTAACCCGCCTACAGGCAGTAGTACCCCTGTGAAACTTCGTTGTTAGATATCCCATTTATCATTAGTGCACATGCGAGACTTATGAGTAGAAAGTACGGCGCTGGTCAGCCACTGCGCTGTTGTTCTTTGGTTACCAGTCTAACTCCAGGAAACTAACATCGTGCAGGAAGAAGCTAAACATGATTAAGTTCCTCAACGATGCTGGAGGACCAACCGTGTGGTGATGCTAAGTGTTTAACAACCTATTGTCCTTTCCGATTAGACAAGGGTAGTGCGACATTTGGATCAGCTTGAACATCTAAGCTGAGACCTTTGAATTGTATAGGCCTACATCATTCTGGAATTAGGCTGGCAACCAGAGAGTTGTGGACTAGTTTGGTTAATTAAGCAACTCGCAGAGTTGGGAGTTCCATCCCTAGAATATAGTTTCTATGGTACGTTGATAGGGTTCATAAAGCAGCGCATCATCTCAGCTGCCCGAGAACCAAACACCTCTGCCAGGCGTATTTGCTGTAAGCTACTGGGGGTAGAAATGACTGGCTAACCGAGGTTCCAACAAATTGACGGAAATGAAGAGGACAGCTACACTGTGCCAGTCTCTTTCTGGTCTTCAAGAATGAGAAAAGATCGTAAGAGGATGCTCACACTCGTATCTCCTATGAAGGTACCCTCCCCAGTCTGGACCTGTGTGACCTAGTTCACCGTGACTTTCTTCCTCACTAAGTGAGATCGCTCTGAGTTTAGACGAAACATTAACCTGTCAGGAACACCAGATCTCATATTAGACGAAGACACGTTGCAGATTTCCTGACTTCGTCATTCGCTTTACGGGTAAGAGTGGACTTGTTAGAAGAATACATTTTAAAGTGAACTGTAATTCAGAAAACACATGCTCACACTTCGTGCGCATTTTTCAATTCCACAGTTATTAAATGAAATATATAAGGGACAGTCAAATAAAACGGGTCAACTACCGAAAAGTATAGTAGAACACGTCTTACGTCGAAAGTAATCACCTGGACTGGAAGACATTTATCCCACTGGGTGAACCACATCTGTGACCAGTCACGCACTTCGCCATCCGATGTAAAGCGATGTCCACGAATGTCTTTCTTCAGCTCGAGTGTGAGGCCACAATCAACACACCGCTATGAAGACACTTGTTGAAACAAAGGTGCGCCATAACGCCGGTCATGTTATCGAACGGCACTGCCCTTCTGCATGGCAACACTTGCCCCCACCCCAACTCTGTGAGGAACACGATTCAGAGATCTGGGTGGGAAACTCTTCAACCACAACTCTACAGCACAGTTCTCCCCTTGTGATTTTCGTATCTTAGAGGAGCCGAAGGAACACATTCGGACGACGACGTGTTTGACTGGATACAGATGTGGTTCCGTCGACAGCCCACCAGATGTTTCAAGAATGGAACTGACCGTCTCAAAACCAGTGGGAAGCATGTCTTCCACTTCTGGTGATAACTTTCAATGTAAGAAATGTTCTACTGTACGTTTTGGTAGGTGACTTGTTTTCATTAGACTTTTTTAAATAATTAGCTTTACGTCGTAACGACACGGATAGGTAGGTCTTATGGCGACGATGGGATAGTAAAGGGATAGGAGTGAGAAGGAAGCGGCCGTGTCCTTAATTATGGACAGCCTGGTGTGAAAATGGGAATCCACGGAAAACCTTCTCAGGACTGCCGACAGTGGGATTCGAAGCAACTATCTCCCGAATGCAAGCTCATGGACAACTTGCTCGGTTTTCATTTGACTGCCCCTTATATAAATAATAAATGTATTTTGAACATTCAAAATATTACGTTTATTTAATTTATTTTGAATGCCTTTCCTAGGTTAAAAATATTAATGGCATTTACATTTATCATTAATTTTGTTCTTAATTTTAATTAATGCATCAAGAGAGGCTGATAATCCCATTCTTTAGGCCCTTACAACAACAATAAGGTCATCAATGTTCCAGATCCCAAGAACGTGGGTTCAAATCCCGCAGAGGGAGTCGGATTTTTGAAGGGTTGAGAAAAGTTGATTCGACACTGAATGGCGTTTGATGTCGACATATAAAAAAATGTCGTATGGCACATTTGGTGTTTACGCGAAAAAATGAATTAAGAATCAGCCATAGACCACACAGGAGAAATCCAGTTTACTCTGCCACCTGGTGGAGTAAAACGGAATGTCGAAATTGACGCGCAGGGAGCCGAAATCTTGTCAAAATAAAATGCATGCACACGGTAGGTGGGGCCACATGATTATTAGTACCATCATCAACACCATATACTAGTCTTGTCAACAGGCCCATGGTCCTTAGTTTTTATAATCTGGAATCGAACCACTTCCTTTTCGGGGAATTACTTTGAGCACTGTGCGCCTGCAATCCTCCTATTGTGGCTAAGGTACCTGTAATAATTATGCTATACAATGAATGTCCCTTTTAATGTAATTAATTTTAAGATTAGCCAGATTGTTCGAATTACGCCCTGAAAGGGTGCTACTTTCTGTTGAATTTAAGTATTTTTAAGCGCCATTCAACTGTGTCGAGGATTCGATTTCGCATTCATAGCATACGAATAGAGCACCTAATCTTCTAGTCCCTAAGCCAACACCACCACCACCATGAAAGCATTTCTTTAGTTTTGTACTTTGAAGGAAAGCGGAAGGTCAGCATTCAGCTAGCGCATTAGATGGGGGTAACGAGAGAAGGGGTGTTAACTGTGTAACCGCTTATTCCGGCGCTCGATTACAGCCTTCTAATTTAGTTAACAACTTGAAAGTGGACACTTTCTCCATCTCCAGATAATCTGTGTTCTCCGTTATTACTAAGTGTCAGTACTCGTACCTAATATGATTATGAAAGTCATAAAGTTATGGTCTAGAACAGCGCTTCTGTGCTCGCGAATACTTTTCAAAAATATCTAAACTGAGCGAACCACTACTAATGACTGAGACCACGCAAAAGGGTTATGGTTAATTTTACTAAATAAGTTATACTCAGAATTTCAATTTAAAAAAGGAAGATCATGTATATATATATAGCATATTTAGCTTGGAGCAGATATTAGAGAAGATACAGTTGATAACCTTTAATGTCTTTGGTGATTACAAAGAAGTTTCCACTGGAATATACAGGAGAAATTGTGGAATATAATGGAGAAGTATGGATATAGGAGTAATTAAAGGCACGTACAGTACAAGAATACGAATTTATTTCTTTTAGAAAATGAATGCAATCCTACAGCCTGTTTTCCAGTCAGTGACCGGGTCAGGGATGGAATGAATGAAGCCCCAATCTTGCGGCGAGGATGGGAATTGTGCCGGCTGTCGAAGCCTGTCGCACTCCTCTGGGGCAATGATTAATGACTGTTAGATGAAATGAAATGATATTGGAGAGTGTTGCTAGAATGAAATATGATAAGGAAAACCGAAGTACCCGAAGAAAAACCTGTCCCGCCTCCACTTTGTCCAGCACAAATCTCACATGGAGTGACCGGGATTTGAACCACGGAACCCAGCGGAGAGAGGCGGACGTGCTGCCACCTGAGCCACGGAGGATCCTATTACTTTTAGATCAGAGATAAAAATTAACTGAAGAGATAACTATCAGTGAAGGAGTTCGCCAAGGATGTAGCCTCTCTCCAACACTTTTTAATGTATACTAGACGAAGTGCTGTATTTTAAAAAATGGAAGAAAGTTGTATATACTGTAATATAAATATATGCTAATATCTACATAATTATAGGCTAATAATTTTTATTGGCGATCAGTTTATATTACAATATTACAATATAACTACTCCAAAGATCAATGCATACATTACACACCATGTGTAAAAACCACAATATGCAGCTCTCCAAAACGAAGGATTGAGTCATGCCATGGCAAGATAAATATCCTCTTAGAATGAAGAGAGTAATTTACAGTCAGACAGTAGAACAAGACTATATCATTAGCTACTTTGCTTAAGAATGACCTCTTATGAAGTAGAAGTTGAAGAAGAAATTTCACCGATATCAATATACTGTATAAATGTGGAACAAGTACAGTAAACACGCACTAAAAGATTAGGTAGTAGAAAAAACTCAGCCTAAATTTTATAAAATCATAGCTGCATCGCCCGGTCTAGAAAGAGAAGAACAACGGCCGAGAGGAGTCGTGCCGACCACACGATACCTCTTAATCTGCAGACGGCCGCTTGGGGCTGCTGCGCCATGGGTTTTGATTTGGTTTGGTTTATAGCTGCACCAGTTTTCATGTATGGAAGTGAAACGTGGATGATTATAACAAGTTACAGAAATACAATACAATAATCTGAAATACAGTGTCGAGAAATATCATAAAAGACTACGTCAGCATCCTAAATCATTATCTTTATTGTACAGCACACAGGTCATGGTATTTTCGAATTCTGATTTGTACTATTCACAATCTTGTTGTGGGTCATTTTATTCTATAGAGTAGTATGAAACTTTTCCTTTCATTTAGAATTCAGATTCCTCGTGGTCACTCACAATTTATGAACTGATGTCATCTTGACATTTTTTAATATAAAATAGGAACTGGAGAGACCATGTTCTAAGGATTGAGGATAATAGAGTACTAAAGCTTACCTCAAACACTATCCTGTTCGAAGAGGAGACATTGGTCAATCCATAACAAGATGGTTTGATGTCTAAGGTCGGAACAGGCTTAATAATTAATCTATATATATAATTATATAAATTATATAATAAAATTATAATGTATTTATATTTCTGTAAATTACTACATTTACAAGGTACTTAGGAATACGCTAGCATAAATAATTCAAGGATGTTTAAAGCACTGAAATCATATCTCCGAGTTACCTCAAACAAGTGCAATCAAAGTGATATAAGCAGAACAGTATCTCAATCTCGTATTTTACTTGCTTTAATATTACTACAGAGTCTTATTTGAATTGTTTTCTTCAACATAAACTAGTCTCGAAACTACTGATTTGACGTTACCGAAATAATTTTTGTGGTCTATAATCTGAAGCGGATTTATATTACTGCGCAGCTTCGAATGTTTAAACGCCTTTAAAATAATTAAAATTTGTGTTACAGTTACGCTCCTCATGACCACCTGACTACAGTTCTGGGCTGAATATGCAGTAATAATAATAATAATAATAATAATAATAATAATAATAATAATAATAATAATAATAATAATAATAATAATGCAGAAATAATAAATCTAAAGATCCACCGTTAAGGAAATATCTTGGCAAACCACATGGTTTGAACATGTGCTCTTGGTTGCCTTAACAGCAGGCCAAGATAGTATAGTAGCTAGGATTACAATGGTAATATCACCGTTATGCCCTTTGAGGTATCACACTATCTTATCCTCTTGTCCGTTACTAAGTCAATTCATTCATTCATTCATTCATTCATTCATTCAGAATGGAATGTACTCTTTTTAACGGTCGGGTTCCGTAGCGGTAAACTGAAAGCATGCATTCGTTTCAATCAATCAATCAATCAATCAATCAATCAATCAATCAATCAATCAATCAATCAATCAATCAATCAATCAATCAATCAATCAATCAATCAATCAATCAATCAATCAATCAATCAATCAATCAATCAATCAATCAATCAATCAATCAATCAATCAATCAATCAATCAATCAATCAATCAATCAATCAATCAATCAATCAATCAATCAATCAATCAATCAATCAATCAATCAATCAATCAATCAATCAATCAATCAATCAATCAATCAATCAATCAATCAATCAATCAATCAATCAATCAATCAATCAATCAATCAATCAATCAATCAATCAATCAATCAATCAATCAATCAATCAATCAATCAATCAATCAATCAATCAATCAATCAATCAATCAATCAATCAATGTTCTCTCCCCAGTTGGTGGCTATTCGGTTAAGACTGGTTGAGAAGAGTGTTTATTCATTCATACACGAACATAATTCAATCACGAAATCATTCTTTTACCAATTCATGTAGTTATTAATTCACCAATTCATGTAGTCATTCATTAATTCATTCATTCAATCATTCAATTCATTCAAAATGTATGTTGTAATTTTAGGATAACTCTATAAAGACTGATGACACAAAAGCAAGCACCAGTACAACTTAGGGAGGTTAAGATACATGTTTGTCCTATACTATATAACACTGTTAACGTCTACTAATAAATAAATAAATAAATAAATAAATAAATAAATAAATAAATAAATAAATAAATAAATAAAAGTTAAAAAGTACATTTTAGAAACTGGGTTGAAATCTTATAATAATAAAATGAAGTATTTGTGTTTTGGTGTGAGCGTGATACCCAGCAAAATCTACAGCACGCAGAGATCTGAAATTTTGAATATATTGTAGGTAGATGGAAGGGGGTTCGAATGCACCTCGAAGCAGGATTTTTCATTTTCGCTTTCTTTGGTGAGTTATGAACGAAAAACCATCAGAAACCGTGTGTTGGGAAATGACAATCCAACATGCTGTCACCAAGATTGAATGCATAGGTTCACTGTCGCTAGGCAACGTAAGTAAGATAGATAATACAAGTCAAGGAGCCATTTTAAGTCCATGGTGTAGGAAGCCATTTTCTGTCCCAAACACAAGGAGCCATATTCAGTCAGTGAGTGATATCCGGAAATGCTTGTCTGTATGTGTGCGCTGCGCGGCCCAATCCACGGAATGGAGGGATCTATAGATGTGTTTTCACAACGACGTGAAAAATATAGGCAAACAAACGCTTATTTTCTGTAAATCTACCGTAGACGGGATCTGGAGAAATTGCTTTGTTCTGGAATGTGGTCGTTGAAAAAGCGTAAAAAGTGAAAATTCATAAATAACGCTATGAAAATAAATAAATAAATAAATAAATAAATAAATAAATAAATAAATAAATAAATAAATAAATAAATAAATAAATAAAGCGATTCGTGATGCACCACATTCAAAGGACCGTTAAGGGATTACAATAGAAGAGAAAGACTTGGATATAAGCAGTGCAAAACAGATCAAATAATAATAATAATAATAATAATAATAATAATAATAATAATAATAATAATAATAATAATAATAATAATAATAATAAATACAAGTAATTCAATAATACCGTTGAGACGAGCAGTTTATGACTGAGTAACCGGCGTAACGGTCTTCAGCTGTGTGTCGAGCTGATTAGCCCAAACAGTAAAAGTGATATTTCAGTGAGCTCAGGTACGAAGACTCAAGGTGGTAGATTTACTGGCACCTAAAACAACTGCTGCGGGACAAAATTACGCCACCTCGGCGTCTCCGAAAACTTGAAAAGTAATTATTGGGACAAAAAAATCAATAACAGTATTATTTAGTTCGTGGAGTTCTGTTTCAGATCTTCAAATTACACACACAGCACAGTACACTGCCAACCACTGCAGAAACACGTAATTATTCAATACATCCTTCTACACAGGGTTGGTGTCATGAAGGGCATTCGGTCGTAAAACCGGCCCAAGTCCACTCCCTAAGTCTCACAAAGCTAACAACGTTGGCGTCGGCTCAGAGTAAGAAAAGGGAATATATACTGTGTTTAGGGAACTGTGAAAATGAAAAGTTTGGCTAGGTCTCGCAAGCTACCTCTTCTGAGCACTCTCCGTATTGTTTCGGGATGCACTTTCTTTTCGGTGTCTGCGGCAATCTCTGTAACGAGTTTTGCAGCACTTAAATAGGGTTCCTTTTTTGTCTTTCTGGTGATATAACTCTCTTCTCTCACAGAAAAAGTTCTTGGACGTCCCGTATGCGATAGATGTTCAATTCTATCTTCCTCCCGGAATCTTGCGATAATATCAGAGACTGTAATTTTCTTCATTTGAAACATTTCAGCAATTTGACGACAACTTTTACCTTTGGCGTGGTGGAAAAATTACTAGCTGCCGCTGTTCGATTGTACTCTCTCTTCCTATGGGGTCATTTTCTCTTAAGTTGTGCACAGTACTCGAATTCACTGAATGTTTACGTTCATACTGTTTGTGGCTCTTCTACACACGACCTCTGCATGGCAACTGACTTGTGTCCGAATAATTTTGTTGAAGCACGTTAACTGAGTTCTGAGTTTCCAGGGTCACTGGTTCTCTCCTGTTTATAAACATTTCAGCGCCGTGTTGAATCTGTCATAATGAGTTCTGTCAGAAACTAGTTTGCGTGTACAATATTTTCTCCGAACCATGGGGCCAGTGTGTAGCAAAGGATATAATTAACGTATCCGAATAATTATGTGAGTCACTGTAGGTGTACTAATCACAGGGACTCGTACTATCCCGTGGTGTTCCTCACATAGTGGGTACAAATCACAGGCAACGCAGACCAACGGTGTCGCTCATATAGTGGTACTAATCACAGGCAACGCAGACCAACGGTGTCGCTCATATAGTGGTACTAATCACAGGCAACGCAGACCAACGGTGTCGCTCATATAGTGGTACTAATCACAGATAACGCCCAGACCAGTGGTGTTTCTCACATAATGGTACAAATCATAGGCAACGTAAGCCCGTGATGTTCCACATATAGTGGTACTAATCACAGGTGCAACACGATCACAAGAATTCCGGGTGGAAAAGGAAACATGTAACGTTTGGGCGAAGATTTTGGCCAACCCTGAGGATGAAGGAGAAGTAACCAAGACAACGCCACATGTGTTCGTCTTCCAGGAGGTGTGGCTTGTGACGTTGCGCACTCAGAGACCACTCCCAGCTCCATTTTTCGAGAACTGATTAAGATGTTTCTACGGTTAAACATTCTAGCTATACTAGCGTTTCCTAATCAAGTAAAACAACTAATTAACTGTAATTTAATTGCGATGAAGTGTGCACGATGTAATCCCACCCCAATATATGGCATTTCATTGTTTGATCAGCGCTGACAATAACTTCATAGGAACGGTTTTCCAAACGCCCTTGCGTTTCTTATAATTACTTAATGTCAGGTAATTTTTACTTTGGTTTTTGAGGATAACAATTATTATTATTAGTACTAGTAGTAGTATTTAACAGGGCCTATATTGACAAATGAAATGGCGTATGGCTTTTAGTGCCGGGAGATCCTAGGGCGGGTTCGGCTCGCCAGGTGCAGGTCTTTTGATTTGACACCCGTGGGCGACCTGCGCGTCGTGATGAGGATGAAATGATTATGAAGACAACACATACACCCAAGCCCCCGTGTCAGGGAGATTAACCAATGATGGTTAAAATTCCAGACCCTGCCGGGAATTGAACCCGGGACCCCTGTGACCAGAGGCCAGCACGCTAACAATTTAGCCATGGAGCCGGACGCTTATATTGACGAAAATAAGGGTCATTTTTTTCTTACATTGGTTGAGCGCGATGCCATTTGATAATTAAGCCATAGTCGAGACCGCTAACATTTCAGCCAGACCTCGCACACAAGAATTGATGATGATGATGATGCTTGTTGTTTTAAAGGGGCCTAACATCGAAGTCATCGGCCATCACAAGAATTACAAAGACACTGGAGAATTCGACCTTCAATGAGTAGACATACACATTGCGTCTGTTGCCTTGAAGGAGGTGTGTGGTTCCTCCCGTCATTCCCCTCTCCCTTCATTGTCGAGCCAGTGGGACGTGTGGGCACGCGGGGAAGCAAGTACCTTCCCCTCCTTCATGCTAGATATCCTTATATTCCGTTTTCTCCACATCCCCTCACTCTTCAGATGTGTGCATGTACGCGTATGATTTATGTGACCAATGAGAGAGAGCGTGTAAGCAGGTACTGGGTGGTTCTGAGGGCTGTACTGGTTTCTTGCCTGAAATTAATATTTCTTGCCAAGAGATACTAAAGATTTCGATTGTACTGCAAACCCAAAGTGGACCACTCTCTGTTGCTACTAATCACACGCCTATTGTGTACCTAACATAGTGGTGCTACTCGCAAGTAAAGTTGACCCATGGCTTTCCCCGCGCGATGGTACTAATCACAAGTAGTTTCATGGTTCTAATTCAATCATCCCTTGGTCGCCCCTTTTCGTCGCCTCTTACGACAGGCAGGGGGTACCGTAGGTGTATTCTTCGTGTGCGTCCCCCACCCACAGGGGGTAGAAAGAGAAAAAAGAAGGAAAAGGAGGGATCCGTCACTTCGAAAAATACCGGGCTGAGTGGCTCAGACGGTTAAGGCGCTGGCCTTCTGACCCCAACTTGGCAGGTTCGATCCTGGCTCAGTCCGGTGGTATTTGAAGGTGCTCAAATACGTCAGCCTCGTGTCGGTAGATTTACTGGCACGTAAAATAACTCATGCGGGACTAAATTCCGGCACCTCGGTGTCTCCGAAAACCGTAAAAGAGTAGTTAGTGGGACGTAAAACAAATAACATTATTATTATTATTGTTATTATTATTACTTCGAAAAATGAAGCAACGGATGAAGAATGGCTAGGGCCACGAAGGGCGTGAAAATTAAAGACTCCCTAGGCCTCGAGTGCTCTAATACTGTCGGGATCGGAAGAGAACAAGAGTTGGCCAAGGGCGGTCGGGCAGGATAGATGAAAATGAGGAGCCTGGCACAAGTAAGTGGAAGCAATGCCAGGACACAGCTAAGGGCCCCATGGTCCCCAACCCACTCACCCAATTTGGGAGCCCCTGGGGCCCTTTTAGTCGCCTGTTACAACAGGCAGGAGATACCGTGGGTGTATTCTTCATCTGCGTCCCCCACCCACAGGGGGTAGTCCCCAGCCGGAAGGCTCCACCTAGACAGCCTAGGCTTTAGTGAAGAGACATATTAAGAAAATGAGGAGACGGTTAGTTTCCTTCTGCTTTACTCATTTGGCCAGAAGATGCTGTACCTTGTAAGTCTGCTAAGCCCACTGAAATGTACACACCAAAGGAACCTATAAGATACATTTTCAAACCATTCACACAGTGACTGTCTGCAGAAGGAATGGCATTACTGGCATCATTTGTATCTGAGGCACGGGAACGGCAATCGATAAAAGTAACAAACCTATTCTAGCTCGTATAGAAGACGAAGTGTACTGTCTTACAAGAAATGAACTTGGGGCCAGTGGATTTATTAAAATACAAATAGAATTATCCTCAGGTACTAAGAAATTCAAGTGTATTAGTTTAAATGATTTTCATGTCAATTCATACCCTAATAGCTTACAGACGTTATCTCATGTACTTTATGTATAGGCAAAATATGTATTTTATAGACAGTATGGAAAGAATATAGATTTCAATGAAGTGTGTTCCACTGTAGTCGAGTGGGTTATGGGCAGAAGACAACCTAAGCACCTGCGTCCTCGAATTTAATTCCTTGATCCAGATGGGTGAGAAGTTGGATGGTGGCAAAGACTTTTCAGTTTGATTGAGATGACAGTAACGCACGCCCTCTGTAATCCCCGTGTTGTTACTGTGTAGACCTTCCAGTAAGGAAATATAAAGGGATAGTTTGCTTGAAGGAAACTGAGTCGTGCGGTGCATTGGTTGGGGAGAGGGAGATCGTAGAAGCACTGAGTGGCATTTTGTTCACTTGCGACTGTAACCATTGCTGAGCAACAGGACTCTAAGTTCGCATCCTGACATACGCAGCGGCTATTCTGATTATGACCTTTCTCCAGCTGTTGGACACTCATTTAAAAAAACGAGCTGAGATTATATGCTTCTTCAAATTCCACGGTATCTGTTCCAATCCTAGGCTCAACCGTTGTGCGCACAGAGATTCTCTCTCTACTATACAGCTCACAAAGCCGTAGCATATCAGACTTTCAAAACAAAAAGAACACACATCCAAAAACCGAATAAACAAGGGCAAATACATGACAAGGAAGTTGAACTTTTAAACCAGTCCGAAACTTGTCATTACCTTCTCGATAGGGATTGTAGTTAAAAGCTGTGCTATAAAAAGAACATTTTAGTGAATTGAAACATGCAAAAGGTGCGGTCGGTATTATTATGGCCGGGCTGAGCGGCTCAGACGGCTGAGGCGCTGGCCTTCTGACCCCAACTTGGCAGGTTCGATCCTGGCTCAGTCCGGTGGTATTTGAAGGTGCTCAAATACGTCAGCCTCGTGTCAGTAGATTTACTGGCACGTAAAGAACTCCTGCGGGACTAAATTCCGGCACCTCGGCGTCTCCAAAAATCGTAAAAGTAGTTAATGGGACGTAAAGCCAATGCCATTATTATTAAAAGTTTCCTTACAGTATGTTAAAGAGCCGGCGCAGTTAACGGTTGATGAAGACTTTGAGTTGGTGGCTGAAGGAACCGGTCACTTTCCATCTTCTCCATGCACAAAACAAAATTGCCTTTACATTGGTATTGAAACGGTGGTCTTTGCTTATTTTGAAATGTTGTTGTTTCTCCACACAGAATGTGACAGGGGGCATGGGGTGAAAGTTCCTTTTGGGGATCATTGTAAGTACCTATGCGGTAATATGAAGATAGATCTGCATTGGGGTAATCACATATATTTGATTGTAAATAAAGGGTACAGATCTCTGCAGATGGTTATGAGGGCATTTAGGGGTTGCAGTAAGGATGTAAAGGCGACGGCATATAAGTCTCTGGCAAGACCCTCACCAGGATAACTTGATTCAAGAACTGGAAAAAAATCCAAAGAAAAGCAGCTCGATTTGTTTTGGGTGTTTTCCGACAAAAGAGTAGCGTTAAAAATGTTGCGAAGTTTGGGCTGGGAAGACTTGGGAGAAAGGAGACGAGCTGCTCGACTAAGTGGTCTGTTCAGAGCTGTCAGTGGAGAGATGTCGTGGAATAACATCAGTAATCGAATAAGTTTGAGTGGTGTCTTTGAAAGTAGGGAAGATTACAATATGAAGATAAAGTTGGAATTCAAGACGACAAATTGGGGCAAATATCTTTTTTATAGGAACTTACCAAGTTAGATGTTCAATAAATTTCCAATTTCTTTGCATTCATTTAAGAAAAGGCTAGGAAAACAGATAGGGAATCTGCCATCTGGGCGACTGCCCTGAATGCAAATCAGTAGTGATTATTATTATTATTATTATTATTATTATTATTATTATTATTATTATCATTATCATAATCATCATAACTATTATTAGCCCGCCTGGTGGCCATGCTTGTTAAGATCTTAAGTCTGTATGGTCTGAGACCTTGGTTAGACGATTCGAGTCCGTTGGTCGAAAAAAGTTAATCGTCACAATTTTGACCGGTAGGGTAGGAGAGGGGTGGTATAACATTTCTGATTACTAGATTGCGGACCAAAATCGTGGATTAAATTCCAAACCTCTCCACAGTGTTCATATGGAGTGAGGGCATATGGCGCTGTTGATGGTGATCCGTCCGTCGAATGGAAACATTACGCTTTGACCAGACCCCTTGGTGCTATTCGATGGGAGTAAGCTATGTGCCGTAACAGGGTTTAATCCTATACCTTCCTACTGCCATATACTGTACTACGTCGTTCATTTCATCTTATTATCTCCTCTCATGAGATTGACATCAGGAAGGACATCCTGTCGTAAGAACTCGCATTTTACTTCATACCCGATCGCGTAGAGAAACGGAGCACGGGTTGGACAACAAGTCTTGTTGTTGCGCTCCATTGGTTGAGCTACGAACGAGTGCTAATCCGCACATCGACTGCTATTAATGTGAGAGTGCTCGACATCATGAGAAATGTGTAGGGGGACTGTTCTACCCTTGAAAATCTCAGGTGTGTTTGGGTCTAACTTTAAATGGTCTCTCGTACTAGCCAGCGTCTTTGGAAAGGTGTGACCTTTAAACTGGTAGCCTTTGCCATACTGGGGTGAAACGCTGGTTATTTCACAACTGAAAACGCTTAGAAAGCTTGAATGCTTTCAACTTTTGTTGATATATATATATTTGGTAACAAGAAATTACTCCATACAGTAAGCGATCAAAAGTGCCCTGTAATATGTCGATAAACGCATCAATAAATCAACAATAAAAGGCCAAAGAGCTACTGGTTTAGCTGACGGCCCGCCTGTCAAAGGACAGGAATGAAATAACCTCATCATCATCATCAGCAGCAGCAGCAGCAGCAGCAGCAGCACATTTGTTATCCAGTGGGACGGTATCAAACCCCGGTTTGAAGTCAGTGTATGCAATTGCTAGTGCATGACCAGTCAGACATTTTTATCACTAAAACTTAAAAGAACATTATTTTCTTATGAACAACCAACTTACAGGTATTTTTTGTTCTCGTATACATCCGAGAGGCCCAGAACGTGCGGATGGTCGATCAGCTTCATGATGGCTATCTCGCGCTCCACCTGGAACAGAACATTCACCGTACAGCGACATCTGTAGTACCCTTACCATAAAAAAAGACATACACGATATATCCAATATCCATGAAGACTGTTTCCCGTGGCTTCCAGTTCTCACACAGGGCAAATGATAGGGCTTTATCTTATTTAAAGCAACGGTCGCTACTTGTGTAATCATAGCATTTTCATATTCGAGCGTCATGCACTCCACAGGTGAGTGAAAAACGAAGATAAAAATAAGACGTTACACATTCACCTACGATCATTTTTAAATTTTCAAGCTTGGTTTTAGCAACTTTGTCCTGAAAGTGGCCCCATGGTTATACCGATTTATTAAAGAAGTTGGAATTTACCGAATGCCTGCATATGTACGATTAGTCTGAAAATCGTAATGGTCACCAAGTCAATTTCAATTGTATCCTTTGTCACAAAACACCAATCATATGGGGAATTTGTTAGTAACAAATTAAAACTTAGACTTACCCTGCTGGCGTAATACTCCTTTCATTGTGGACCGCGTCAACTTATTAACATTTACAGGGTCATACGGTTTCACTTTTCGAGATACATTGTAAAGGGGCCTTGTGCTTGACGCGGTCTGTACACAGGAAGAACTTGTGAGTGTGTATTTTATACTCTGTTTAACCCTACTATTATATGCAGTCAGTAACCTGCCCTTAAGTATAAATGCTATGGCTGATGTAGGTAGACTTACTTTCCAGATATTTTGTACACGTAAATTGAATGAGTGCCAGCTTCAGTTGAGGTTCATTTATCACCTCACGCGTTAGGGGATCCTCTCAGCTTTGAGATTACTTTATGCACAGAACATGTTAGGACCATTTTGCAACAGGTTCTTGATAGTTCGAGATTTATTAATGCGATATGCTATAATGATACGAGACACGAGGAAACGCTACTACAATCTACCGATTACTGTTAACAATTATTTACTTGTTATCAACGTCCCATGTGGTACGCTGGCAACAATGAATAAACAATTGAAACAAAATACAAACCAATCCTTATCACAATAAGCGACGAACAATGAAAAGCTGGTGGTCCCCAAATCCTGTAAAATTGTACGATGGGGAAGAAACGAGAAACTATTTCCAAAAGACAAGGATACTTGAATCAGAGAGAGAATACTGCGACACTCCATGTCCTCTTGGCGATACATCAGGTAGCAGGGTGACGCAACCTCATCATATATTTTCATAACTCGTTAAGGAATTATTGCAGCCAGAGAAAGTGTCTAATTCGGAAGCGATAAACCATTAGTAGCTAATTCAGAATTAAGTTACATTCAAACTTTTAGACCTGAATTTTCCTCAGACTTTTGTAGGTGGACTTCTGAGAGGATACAAAATCAGCACTATCGGTCAATTTCTGTCGGAAGTCTGTTACGCCGTCCGGCCTCCTGGTAATACCAGGGAGCCCAAACGGACGCGTTATTAGGATTTTAATCCAGGTGTACATGTAGAGTAATAGGGGGATTATACGGGATGCTTGCTTCGCAAGAAATAAGGAGGGGGGGGGGGGGGCGGCGGTGTACAGGCATCATATAGTTAATTAAAAAAGTTTTAAGTTTTTAAACTTACAAATCACGTGGATGAAACGTCATTTCCCCTGTGGGTGGGGGCGGTAGAATAACACCCACGGTATCCCCTGCCTGTCATAAGAGGAGACTAAAAGGGGCCCCAGGGATCTTAACTTGGACCGTGGTTTGGCGACCACGGGGCTCTCAGCTGCGTCCCGACATTGCTTCCACTTACTTGTGCCAGGCTCCTCACTTTCATCTATACTATCCGACCTCCCTTGGTAAAATTTTGTTCTTTTTCGACCCCGAAGGTATTAGAGCACTCGAAGCCTAGGGAGTATTTCATTTTCACGCCCTTCGTGGCCCTTGTCTTTCTTCGAGCGATACCTTCATTTTTGAAGTGTCGGATCCTTTCCATTTTTTATGTCTGATTAGTGTTATATAGAGGATGGTTGCCTAGTTGTACTTCCCCTTAAAAGAATAATCACCGAGCGAGTTGGCCGTGCGGTTAGGAGCACGCAGCTGTGAGCTTGCATCCGGGAGATAGTGGGTTCAAATCCCACTGTCGGCAGCCCTGAAGATGATTTTCCGTAATTTCCCATTTTAACACCAGGCAAATTCTGGGGATGTACTTTAATTAAGGCAACGGCTTCTTCCTTCCAACTCCTAGACCTTCCCTATCCCATCGTCGCCATAAGACCTATATGTGTCGGTGCGACGTAAAGCCACTAGCAAAAAACAAACAGTAATCACCACCAATCACCATCACTTATAGACGTACACCTCTCAGGGTTCAGTGTACAAGCCTCTGTGAATGAACGATGCACCTCCACAGTCCTCTACTTGAAACTAGCTCCGTGGTGTCGTTTAGTTCCATACTTCTTCATTAAATCATCAAAAACTGAGTCTAACGATCGACACCTTGATCACCATTTGCTTTTCTTATCCTCCATGGCCGAGCCCATTTTCTTCGTAGATAATGGAAGGATATTAAAAAAATCTATTGTCATTGCTGTCCATATTCACGTACAAGACACAATAAAGAATGTTATGGGTCATTTTAGCCATTGAAAATTATCAACCTGTTTCCAGTCATTCGGCCGGGTCAGAAATGGAATGAAGCCCTCATCTAGCGGCGAGGATAGGAACTGTGCCGGCTGCCAAGCCTGTCGCACCCTGGGACAGTGATTAATGACTGACAGATGAAATGAAATTATACTGGAGAGTTTTGCTGGAATGAAAGATGACAGGAAAAACCGGAGTACCCGGAGAAAAACCTGTCCTGTCTCCGTTTTGTCCAGCACAAATCTCACATGGAGTGACCGGGATTTAAACCACGAAACTCAGAGGTGAGAGGCCGGAGCGCTGCCGCCTGAGCCACGGAGGCTCGCCATTTTAGTCATTATCCGTCTTACTAATAAACGGTGTATAACTTTTATACAAGGTTTATACACCGTTTATGTGAAATTCATTACTAATAAACCGTGTATAAGCCTCCTGTATATACATCTGTTATAGTTATTCATTGAATTGCTTATACAGACCAGGACCCTTGTATAAGCGTTGTATAGCAGCGAGTAGCGGAAAAAGAAACGAGTGAGCAGTTTATTTTCGTGGTATTTATTGTCTACAGTAATATAATCGACTTATCCATTTAACATTGAACACACATTGAAAGAATGGACGATAACGTTGATGATCTTCACGATATTTTAAACATAGAAGACATACACCATTCAGAGGTTATGGAGGCTAGACAACTTCGTAAAGTAAAACACTTTAAAGAGACGGAATGACAATGAATAACTATAAAAGAAATAATGGTTGGGCGTATATTTGTGTAATAATGTGTTACTGCTTAATAGACTTTTGATATTGGGAGTTTATTATACATTATCTGCCCCTACAAAGATCTTTCTAAAATTTGAGTACCTATAAAAGGGGACGTATTCCTCGAGATAAAAAATGGCATAAATTGAAAACCATACGTAATATGATTTTCATACTTTGTAGTCGAATACACAAAACTATGATGTATAAATGCCTAACAGAAACTCTTTGATCAAACCTTTCTTTTAATCTACAAAACTGTTTTTCCTTTCTCCTGAAAAGTAAGGATTTTGGAATGTGTACCCTTTTCAACTCGCCAATTCAATTACAATTGCTTACGTTTTCCGTACTACTCCAGTTACGAGCTTTTGATCTTTTCTTAAGCTTTTCAATTTCTTTTTTGGCGTTTATTACACAAGCAAGCTGAAGAAATGTTGATATCAATATAAGTCAATTGCCAGCTGTCTCACGCAATGACAATGAATAACTATAAATGATGGTTGGGCGTATGTTTGTGTAATAATGTATTACTGCTTAATAGACTTTTGAAATTGCGAGTACAAAGATCTTAGATCTTTCTCAAATTTGAGTATAAAAAGGGACATATTCCTTGATATAAAAAATGGTATAACTTGAAAACCGTACGTAATATGATTTCCATACTTTGTAGTTGAATCCGTAGAAATATGATGTATAAATGCCTAATATAAACTTTTTTGATCAAACCTTTCGTTTAGCTACATAATAGGTTTTCCTTTCTCCTGAAAAGTAAGGATTTTGGAATGTGTACACTTTTCAACTCGCCGATTCAATTACAATTGCTTACGTTTTCCGTACTATCCCAGTTAGGAGCTATTGATCTTTTCTTAATCTTTTCCTTTTTTTTTTTTTGGCGTTCATTACACAAGCAAGCTGGAGAAATGTTGATATCAGTATAAGCCAATTTCCAGCTGTCTCACTTAGTGTTGCCACTGCCTTTTCGATATGCCGTGCTACTGTGCGACTTTCCAGAAAGGTTTGCTTGTAGATAACCAGCAGAAGCGATCATAAAGGCGGTGAACGTGCGAAATACGTCAGTGAACTGCAAGAAGAGATTCCTACGCCTTGGAACGAGTGTATACGTGCTGTATAGTAATACAATGCGTATACCTCGTTTATTAGTAAGAACAATGTAAAACGCTTATACAGGGTTTGTTCACTGTATAACTAAACAAGAGTTAAACAACTGTATAAGGTCTTTTTATTAGTAAGACGGTTAGAATATAAATTATGTTGTACAAGTAAAAACTTACCTGTGTAAAACCTGGAAGCTCCTTTTCAAAATCAGTATTACAGTAGGTCGTTTTAGTTAAATCATAGCCGAAATAAATATCTGTTCTAAAACATTAATATTTATTTATAAAATTAAGACTGATATTACCTCACCTAGTGGATGGACAGGCACACTTACAAGCTGTTGTTCACTATTTCTTAACTTTAATTAAATCCTTACTTATGGCATGAACGGACACGTACAAGCCTTTCCAAAAGTTGCAAAACGATATTAATCATTAGAGAACGGTACAAAATGCTGTGTGCATTAATATGGACACCGGGTTCACCAGGTTTGAAAGGATTCACCCCGCTGTGATGGTAAATTGACACATAAAAATAAGTACTATTTACTCAGAATGACATTTTCTTCTGTGTTTTACTTTATTAACTATCCTTTCTTTTTAAGCTAAGTACTGCATTATATTCTTTTCTCAGCATGGTCTGTTCACGACTGGGTCCAAGTTAATTCCTCAGCTATGGCACGAATGTAAGATTGGTTTGAGAGATTAAAATGTGATGAACTCAACCTCACGCGGGCAATTGTGGAACTGCCTGATCCGAAAAGAATACTACACGTCTCCTCTCGAAAAGTTATGGTAGCGGAATCCATTGTTGTGACTGTGAGTTTTTCCTAAGGAAGAAAAAAGAAACATATAATTTTATGTAACTGTTGATATCATAATCGTAACTACAGGAACTTCGGTTTTACGTGGCATCCGTGACTTTTCATTTCAAAACTCCCACACACATTGGTCAGGATTCAAACCACGGTCGTTTTGGGGGTAAGCCAATTACTACGACAGACGTATCACTCCACTCAATTCCATTGGTTAGCGTGCTCGCCTTTGGTCACAGGGGTCCTGGATTCGATTCCCGGCAGGGTCGGGAATTTTAACCATCATTGGTTAATTTCGCTGGCACTGGGGCTGGGTGTTTGTGTCATCTTCATCATCATTTCATCCTAATCATGACGCGCAGGTCGCCTACGGGAGTAAAATCAAAAGATCTGCATATGGCGAGCCGAAGATGTCCTCGGACACTCCCGGCACTAAAAGCAATACGTCATTTCATTTTTTTTTTTTTACCTAAATACTGCTGTCAGCTCTGTTATCAACATAGCATGCCTGAACCTAGATGACGGGTGGGGGTGATGTTTGGGGGCGTTAAATGTGACAACTTCCGTGTCATCGCATACCGGCACGCTATAGAATTCCTACCGGACAAAATTTCGAGAACATCGAGAACTTGGGATCTCTTAAAATCGACAGCAAGTGAAGGGACTTTATAATAAATAACATTATTCTTTGCTTATTTGATTGTGTAGAATACTTGTAATAGGTGCCGAAGAGATGTTAAGTAATACGTACAAAACAAAAATGGCCAGCCGGACATCGGTAGCAACTGAAACCACAAACTTCGGATGGCTGAAACGGATGTGTGTGTGCATGTTCCAGCATAACTCTTAACTAAACTTACTATCTGAAGGAAAATACTGTGGGGGTAAGATACCCACTAGCAGTCCGGCTCCATGGCTAAATGGTTAGCGTGATGGCCTTTAGTCACAGGGGACCCGGGTTCAATTCCCAACAGAGTCGGGAATTTTAACCATCATTGGTTAATTTCGCTGGCACGCGGGCTGGGTGTATGTGTCGCCTTCATCATCATTTCATCCTCATCACGACGCGCACGTTGCCTACGAACGTCAAATCAAAATACCTGCACCTGGCGAGCCGAACATGTCCTCGGACACTCCCGGCACTAAAAGCCATACGCCCTTTTATTTCATTACCCACTAGAAACCCAACGGTTGGGAGTTGGGAAGGAGTCACACGAAAAAAACTAATCGAAAATGACAAATATCAGTGTCCAATTAATAGTTTTTGAGGTTGCTGAGATGAACTGTGCCACTCTGGATGCCGTTTAAGTCCAAGTTCAACCACCATCGGCATGGGGGTCAGAAGGGTTGAGAAAGAAAATGTCCAAATTGACCGAGATTAATGCTTAATCCACAGTTTTCCGGTTCGCTAGGCTAATAATTGGTGATAGTCCTAAAGACAGCTGGAATCGTGTACATCATAACAATAGCGCGACGCGTGAATACACACAATTATCACTTATTGTTATTATTCGTCTGAAATGATCCTCTGTTTTTCAGACAATAAGAGGTTCAGCAAGGACAAACTTATACGAGAAATAAATGAATCAAAAAACTAAAACTTCAGATTAAACAGACAGCAATAACTCTAAAACTACGAAATAGTTCGCAAAATGTCAATCAAAGTCACAATAAATAAATCTATAAAAAATCACTTGACACATAATTAAGAGGTAATACAAATCTTAAAAGTAAGCATTAAGGAAAGTACCCGGGCAGCGTATGGAGAAAATTATTATTATTATTATTATTATTATTATTATTATTATTATTATTATTATTATTATTATTATTATTATTATTTAGTAATGTATATCTCGACGATTCTCTTCCTACGAGTGGTACGCACCAAACAAAATGTTAGCTATTCTCCGGAGGGACGCCGAGGTCAGTGTAACAATAATGTGTCAATAGTGACGTGGGAGAAATACATTAGTGTCAGCGCGCGTGTTCGAGACGGAAAGAGATCGATAAGAAGTGGAAAGGATTTTCGAGGAAAAAGTTGTGATGTGTTACAAGGTTGACTGCGTGTAGGACAAGAGCTGCGCTCTATTCAATGCACAGCACTCAATAGTTCAAGGATGAATGGATAAGCCATTCAGAACGCTACACTGAACTCACAGGAATCTCATCTAGTGAAATGTAAAAAAGGAACTTTTGACGAGGGTACGACTATGTTATATTCACGTCGTAGCTCTTCAAAGTCACCAGTAGTTGGCAGGTTGAGAACTCATTGAGCTTTATATTATTTTATACATTTCGCATTAGATTAGATTTATAATTAATTATTATTTTACTACGTTGACAGGGCGGGACCCAAGCCCATTTAAAATAAGACGAGTTTACTTTTCTTGTTAATGGAAACAACTATAGTTTACGGTCGCTTCCTTTCCACTCCTAGTCCTTTCCTATCCCATTGTCGCCATAAGACCCATAAAAAATACACTTCACTGTTGAAGTTCTCGGTTTTTGGAGACGCGGAGATGTCGGAATGTTGTTATTCAGGGGTTCTTTTACGAGCCAGTAAATCTACTGACGCGAGGCTGGCGTATTTGAGCACCTTCAAATACCATCGGGCTGGTCTGGGTTCGGACCCTGCTAAGAAAACCAGCGCTCAAACATTGAAGCCACTCAGTCGGGCTGTTTATATTACATTACAAACATTTTTTATTGCTAGTGGTTTTACGTCGCAGCGACACATATAGGTCTTACGGCGACAATGGGAGGTAGGGAAGGCCTAGGAACTGGGGAGGAAGCGACCGTGCCCTTAATTAAGGTACATCCCCAGCATTTGCCTTGTGTGAAAATGGGAAACCATGGAAAACCATCTTCACGGCTGCCGACAGTGGGATTCGAACCCACTATCTCCCGGATGCAAGCTCACAGCCGCGTGACACTAAACGCACGGCCAACTTGACCGGTAATAATTAATTTTAGCTTGGTACATAACGCCAGTGCTGTGGTATCCGTGTAGCGTGCTTGCTTCTAACCACCAGAATTCAGCTAGACCCACCGAGCTCGATAGCTGCAGTCGCTTAAGCGCGGCCAGTATCCAGTATTCGGGAGATAGTAGGTTCGAACCCCACTGTCGGCAGCCCTGAAAATGGTTTTCCGTGGTTTCCCATTTTCACACCAGGCAAATGCTGGGGCTGTACCTTAATTAAGGCCACAGCCGCTTCCTTCCCACTCCTAGCCCTTCCCTGTCCCATCGTCGCCGTAAGACCTATCTGTGTCGGTGCGACGTAAAGCAACTAGTAAAAAAAAAATCAGCTAGACCGAAGATTTATATACTGGACTGAGAGCAGGAATGGGGTTTACTGAGCCTCATACGACCAGCTGACGAGGGATTCGGCGGACTTGGTCAAGAAAGCCAAACAATACGGCTGTAGGCCATTCCCAAATTTGTATATAATGACGCTGGATTTAGAAAGTTAAAATAGTAGTATTTCTTGTCATATTTTCTTTCATGGAATTACACTACTGAAAGTGACCATTGCCACCGTAATATTTTCCATTTGCGATGTATGTGTGAATAATAATAATAATAATAATAATAATAATAATAATAATAATAATAATAATAATAATAATAATAATAATAATAATAATAATAATAAATAAAAATCTGTTTGGCTAACAGTCATTTTGGCTGGCTAAGGCCTCAATGGGCTATTGCGTCACGCGATATTTTGTATGCAATCTTACAATTAAATAACAAGACTGAATTATTGATTTATTTTTCCTATATCTTTTTATGCATTGTTATTTTATTCCTGTCCGCCTCTGTGGTGTAGTGGTTAGTGTGATTAGCTGCCACCCCCAGAGGTTCTGGTTCGATTCCAGGCTCTGTCACTAAATTTGAAAAGTGGTACGAGGGCTGGAACGGGGTCCATTCAGCCTCGGGAGGTCAATTGAGTAGAGAGGGGTTGTAAAATTCCCATCTCAGCCATACTCGGTCTGACTCGTTGGCTAAGTGGTCAACGCACTGGCCTTCTGTTCAGAGGGTCTCGGGTTCGATTCCCGGCCGGGCCTGGGATTTTAACCTTCATTAGTTAATTCCAGTGGGCCGGGAGCTGGGTGTTTGTGCTGTCCCCAACATCCCTGCAACTCACACACCACATATAACACTATTGTCCGCCACAATAACACGCAGTTACCTACACATGGCAGTTACACCATCATCGGAGGGTCTGCCTTACAAGGCCTGCACACGGCTAGAAATAGCCACACGAAAAAAGCCATCCTCTAAGTTGTTTTCCGTGGTTTCCCACTTCTCCTCCAGGCAAATGCCGGGATGGTACCTACCGGATGCTTCCTTCCCTCTTCCAATCTTCCCATTCCCAAACAAAGGCCCCTGTTCAGCATAGCAGGTGAGGTCACCTGGGCGAAGTACTGGCCTTCTTCCGCAGTTGTATCCCCCGACCCAAACTTTTACGCTCCAGGACACTGCTCTTGAGGTGGTAGAGGTAGGATCGACCCACTCGTTCAGTCCGAGGGAAAACCCAACGCTGGAGCGTAAACGGATTAAGAAAGAAGGAAAGAAACAAAGAAAGAAAGAAAGAATTGTATTTTGTACGTTTGAATATCCAGTTTCATACTCTTTCATAATGTGCAAGCTATCTGAGATGCTCCTAACTTCAGGTGGCGGAGGCAACACATGAGTTATCGTAGCCAGTTGATTGGTAAAGAGGTGTACTTAGTATAGAACTCAATAAGGATCTCGTTACTAAGTTAGTAGATGATGACAAGTAGGGCCTAATGGACTTGACAGGCGATATATATAGGAATGTTGTATGAAATGTAACATGAAACGAGAGATAAGATACCTTCACTTATTTTTAAATTAGCCTTGTGAATACGGGGAACGCTGGAGATGTATTATCGAATGTAGGTGTATCAAGAATAAATCAAACATGTAGAGTATGTCTTCGTTGAAGCTTGGCAGTAAGTGATGTGCTCATGCTACTGTAAACTACAACACAATAGTCAAATTAATAACGAGCGAATGTGATATAATAAGTGAATCGAAACCAGACTGAGTGGCTGAGATGGTAGGGTGCTGGCTTTTTGAGCCAGGTCGATCCTGGTTCAGTTCGGTGCTTTTGGAAGGTGGTCAAATGCAGATAGATTTACCAGCACTGGGATGTTAACTTTGGCGCTTGGACCTTTAAAGTAGCAATCGTCATTATCATTATCGTTTACAAGCAGTGAAGAAACGCCCGCAAGACTAACTTTTCGGCATCTTGGCGTCTCCGAAAACAGTAAAAGTAGTTAGTGGGAAATAAAAACTATGATTATTATTATTATTTTGATACGTTATGCCCAATCAAGGAGCGCGTGTGAACTTATTTAGCACAACGTTTCTTCTTGTCTTCTCAAAATCTCTTCATCCTTTCGCTGTGCTTCTTCTTGCGTTCTTCCGTCCATCCTGTAGCTTGTATTTTTGGTTGATCAGCAAATGTGTGTTTGTCTATGAGATTTCTGAATTTTTTTTCTGTCTTGCAAGATTTCTTCATTTATAGCAATTTTCTGAAGATCTTTGTTTATTTCTGTAAGCCAGTTGTTGTGACTTTTCAGAGATACTGCGAGATTTAGTATTTTCTTTGTTAGCCTATTGTTATCCATCTTGATCAGGTAACCATCTAATGGTGTCTGCGATTTTTTATGTTACTTGATAGATGTCAGGTGACTTAGTTTTCATCCAAATAACATTTTCGCATTTAGGCCCTAGAATTTTCCTGAGAATTTCCCTCTCTGGTTTTTCGATGCTTTTTATTTGTGATCTGCCACCAATTATCAGAGTTCCTGATACATAAAGGGCTCATAGTTTGAAAACTGTTTTAGTGTCGTAATTTTGCTTTTTGGGATATAGATTATTTTGTATCTGCTCCAGACAATTTTTTTCTTTTAGTAATTTTGTAATTCTTTCTTTGTTTGCTTGCATATTTGTTCCATTTGGTTGTATAATTTCGTCTAGGGAATTGAATTTATCTACTTGGGAAATTTTCCCATATTTAATGATTAGAGGATGGTTGTCAAACCCTGATTTTGTGCATACCATATACTTTTTCTTTTCATATGAAGTTTTCAGACCTGTTCTTGCCGCGATATTTATGAAGTTTGTTTACGGACTGGAGTGCTTCTTGTTTGTTGTTGGAGAGGATTGCCAAGTCATCTGCAAAGGTGAGGCAATCAAGGTGAATTTTCTTTTTGAGAAGTAAGTCTACCAATATTGATCCCTTTAGTTTAATCTTTCCATTCTCGAACTACTTTTTCCAGAACTGGATTGAATAGTAGTGGTGATAGGTCATCGCCTTGTCTGACCCCTGTTGTAATTTCTAATGGCTCTGAAATTTCTGCTAAAAATTTCACTTTCGGTTTTGTGCCTGTTAGAGTTTGCTTGATCAATTCGCTTGTTTTTCTGTCGACTTGAAATTCCTCGGGTATTGTTATTATTATTGTTATTGACAATGGGAGAAGAATTTCTTTAACATATAAGTCGTTAGAAAGTACACTGGTATATTTAATATACTAGATTAATGCGTTCGTTGTTCTTTACTTAAGGTGACGCACCGGATCCCATAATGCCATCAGTAAACTCAAGCTCAGGATCCTAATTCGTTATTTTCTGGTCCTGCTGAGTCACCAATGTTTAGGTTTAAAATAATGACATTGTTATTGGCTTTACGTCCCACTAACTACTGCTTCGGTTTTCGGAGACGCCGAGGTGCCGGAATTTTGTCCCGCAGGAATTCTTTTACGTGCCAGTATATCCACCGACACGGGGCTGTCGTATTTGAGCAACTTCAAATACCATCGGACTGAGCCAGGATGGAACCTGCCAAGTTGGGATCAGAAGGCCAGCGCCTCAACCGTCTGAGCCACTCAGCCCGACATGTTTAGGTTTTGATGATGCATTGCTGTTACGTATTTTTTGTTATTGCTTATTTAAGGGTCTGAGACATTGTGATCAACAGATTCGTGATGTTAGTGTGAGTGATGTCTTACAAGCTGAGTGGCTATATCGCTTGGCCGGTATTTTGATTAAATGATTAATTGATTGATTGATTGATTAAATTGTGTTTTAAGGAGACAAACAACGGTATCTTAATGCCAAATATCATGCTTCGACCAAAGTGTTGTTTTTTATTATTTATTTTCTCTTTCTGCCATTGCAAATCGTCATAAGACAAAGTATCAGAGACAAAAATAGCTGTATATTACAAAGATGCCATCGGTAATGACGAACGTAAAAAGAAGAACGATGAGTAGGTATTTGACTATCTCTACAAATTTACGGATATTTCCTATACTTTTAGAACATGCAGATTGATTCGCAAGATCGGGATGGATCCTATCAAAGCAAAAAGGGCCACCTCATTACGAAGCTGCTTTCTGAAGGAAAAACCTATGAAAGTACAGAACTGTGGCTGAAGCGGATCCAGTCCATACGTTAGTTACAATCCTATCACTGACCTATAGTTGAGTCGAACGACAGAAAACCTTCCAGGATGGGATTTATTAAAATAACATTCTGCATTGAACATTGAATTAGAAGTTCTCCAGAGAAACTACGGTCAGAATGTGATGGTTATTGCTTATAAGGGGTTTGATTTCGAGCTTATGGGCGGTTGAAGTTTATTGTTAGATAATATGCTCTTAAGGAAAAATACAGAAGATAACAAATCCCTTAAATCCTAGCATATGAGCATGAATACAGCGAAGTTGGGAGGAGATATGCATATAATAAAGAGACATGGTAGAAAACCCTCCCGATAGGCACTTCAATAAGAAAATTAAACCAAATTATTATTCTTCCTAATAATATATAGTCTATATAATGAAAATCCACAGCCTGTTTCCAGTCATTCGACCGGATCAGGAATGGAATGAATGAAGTCCCAACCTAGCGGCGAGGATAGGAAATGTGCCTGCTGCCGAAGCCTGTCGCACTCCTCTGGGGCAATGAAATAATAATAATAATAATAATAATAATAATAATAATAATAATAATAATAATAATAATAATAATAATAATAATAATAAATCTTCCACCGTAATGAGGCTTCCACTGAGCGAGTGCCTATGTGGTTTGTATCACGTAGCTGTTAACTTGCATTCGGGAGATAGTGGGTTCGAATCCCACTGTCGGGTGACCCTGAATATGCTCTTCCGTGGTTTCCTATTTTACACCAGGCGAATACTGCGGATGTACCTCAATATAGACCACGGGCGCTTCTTTCTCAATTCTAGCCCTCCTCTTTCCACCCATCGTAGCCGTAAGAACTGTCTGTGTCGGTGCGACGTAAAAGGAAAGGAAGAGGCTGCCACAAAGACAAAGTATATCAGTTGCGAGAAAAAGGCATTTGAAAATAACTGGTCAAAATTAATGAAATGTCTCAGTCAGAAACAGTTCAAAAATTTCTGAAATAAATAAGGAAATGTAATATAATGTAAAAAGTTTGTCAAATGGTATACGAGTGATTTCGGCGAGTGGTTACTGAACCTCGTATTGCGGCGATAGCGATGTCATGAAGTCGGATGTGGTTTAGTTCAAGAGAACCCCAAAATTGTGAAAGAAATTTAGGGATTCTATCGCGAGCACCGATCATAAGATGTTGTCCAGGTGATATTGGCACTTATAATAGGTTATAATTGGATGTTAAATCGACTTCTTTTCGGCATCCACCTCTTCTGGCTGACCAAAATGAGATTCGAAGCGTGCTGCAGGATCTGATGTCAGTCCTTGTCGGCTGGTTGAACGGCTATAATGGCAATACGCCTTTTATTCTCAACGGTAGCCGGGCCAGAAACCTCTTCGTTGGAGACGTCTAGGAGTTCGAATATTGTGCCGGAGAAGTTCCTTTATGTACCAATAAATCTGCCTGAGCATAGGAGAGGACCGGATTAAGTAAGTAAAGTAAATCTGCCTGACGTGTTTGAGCACCTTTAAGTAGTATAATGCAGGGATTCTGGCGCCTCCGCCGCATCCTCCGCCTCCTCCTCCTCCTCCGCCGCCTCCTCCGCCGCCGCCCGCGGGAAATTTGAATTTTGGCGGGAAATTTGAATTTTGGCGCGAGATTTGAATATGTAAACAAAGCCACGTGCTTTTTGACAGCTGTCATCGACAACAACGCATCGCTAACCTCACTGCTGCCATCTTGACGGGCCTAAACCTCACTAGTGCCAACTTAACCTAAGTAGCATGAGGTAAACAAACCCACGTGCTTTTTGACAGCCACGTGCTTTTTGACAGACAACAACGCATCGCTAACCTCAGTACTGCCATCTTGACGGGCCTAAACCTCAGTAGTGCCAACTTAACCTCACTAGCGCGAGGTAAACAAAGCCACGTGCTTTTTGACAACCACGTGCTTTTTGACAGATTTGTAAACAAAGCCACGTGCTTTTTGACAGCTGTCATCGACAACAACGCATCGCAAACCTCAGTACTACCATCTTGACGGGCCTAAACCTCAGTAGTGCCAACTTAACCTAACTAGCATGAGGTAAACAAAGCCACGTGTTTTTTGACAGCCACGTGCTTTTTGACAGCTGTCATCCGCCATCTTTAAACTACAGAGCGCTGTGCTGCCTTCTTTCGTCACCTGTCATCGGCAGTGCTGCCATCTTGGCGGGCCTAAACCTTAGTGCTACCAACTTAACCTCACTAGCTCGAGATAAACAAATCCACGTGCTTTTTGACAGCCACGTGCTTTTTTGACAGCTGTCATCCGCCATCTTTAATCCATAGAGCACAGTGCTGCCCTCTTTAGCTACTTACCTTTGAAATGTGGTGGCGGCAATTTGAAAAATTCTATGCGCTCTTGTTGGGAAACAAAGCCACGTGCTTTTTTGACAGCTGTCATCCGCCATCTTTAATCAATAGAGCACTGTGCTGCTATCATGCGGGCAATTTCGTCAGCTGTCATCCGCCATCTTTAATCCAGAGAGAACAGTGCTGCACTCTATGTGGTGGCGGTAAATTCCACGTGCTTTACAAACCCATGTGCTTTTCTGACAACTGTCATCCGCCATCTTTAATCTAGAGAGAACAGTGCTGCACTCTATGTGGTGGCGGCAAATTGAAAAATTCTACATGCTCTTGTTTGGAAACAAACTCACGCGCTTTTTTGACAGCCGTCATCCGCCATCTTTAATCAACAGAGCACAGTGCTGTACTCTTTAGCTAGATACCTTTGAAATGTGGTGGCGGCAATTTGAAAAATTCTATGTGCTCTTGTTGGGAAACAAAGCCACGTGCTTTTTTGACAGCTGTCATCCGCCATCTTTAATCAATAGAGCACTGTGCTGCTATCATGCGGGCAATTTCGTCAGCTGTCATCCGCCATCTTTGAGAACAGTGCTGCACTCTATGTGGTGGCGGTAAATTCCACGTGCTTTACAAACCCATGTGCTTTTCTGACAGCTGTCATCCGCCATCTTTAATCTAGAGAGAACAGTGCTGCACTCTATGTGGTGGCGGCAAATTCCACGTGCTTTACAAACCTATGCGCTTTTCTGTCATCCACCATCTTTAATCTAGAGAGAACAGTGCTGCACTCTATGTGGTGGCGGCAAATTCCACGTGCTTTACAAACCTATGCGCTTTTCTGTCATCCACCATCTTTAATCTAGAGAGAACAGTGCTGCACTCTATGTGGTGGCGGCAAATTCTACGTGCTCTTATTTGGAAACAAATTCTACTCGCTCTTCAGCTGTCATCCACCATCTTTAATCAAGAGAGCACCGTGCTGCCCTCTTTGTGGTGGCGGATAATTTGAAAAAATTCTTTTCGACAAGCAGCCATCTTTAATCCAGAGAGAACAGTGCTGCCCTCTTTAGCTACTTACCTTTGAGGCGGTTAATTTGAAAAATTCTTTTCGACAAGCTGCCATCTTTAATCCAGAGAGAACAGTGCTGCCCTCTTTAGCTACTTACCTTTGAGGCGGTTAATTTGAAATATTCTATTTAACAAGCTGCCATCTTTAATGAAAAGAGCATCGTGGTGCTATCTTGCGGGTAATATTTTACGTCACAGCTGTCATCCACCATCTTGCATTGCTAACCTTAGTGCTGCCCTCTTTAGCTACTTACCTTTGAAACAAAAAATCTATTTGACAAGCTGTCACCCGCCATCTTGCATCGCAAACCTCAGTGCTGCACTCTATGTGGTGGCGGATAACTTGAAAAAATCTTTTTGACAAGCAGCCATCTTTAATCAAGAGAGCACCGTGCTGACATCTTTAGCTACCGCCATCTTACATCGCTTACCTCGCTGCTGCACTCTATGTGGTGGCGGTAAATTCGAACAAGTTTAATCACGCATCGGGAAAGCTAGAGTAAGCACGTGCTGCAGTGATGACGTCATTGTGCATGTTTAAACCCGTTCGTTGACTAAAAGCTTTAGTCTTCGGGAAACAGTGATAGAGTGTGGAGTGCAAACATGACGAAAACATTAATAGTTGATGTGCAAGGCTTTAAAGTAAACGGAAACAAATTTGTGTTTAAAGAGGTGGCTGTGTTAGATTGCTGTGTGTTGTGGGCACCAAAACTTGTTAGTTTAGTATTTAGTCCACCGTTCCCTTACTGTTTGCAAACAGATGAAGATAAAAAGCAGACTCAGTGGATTGAAAACAATTTAGGTTTGAAGTGGGAAGAAAAAGGAATACCTTATCGTTTTCTACCTTTAATGATGAATGCACATTTGTCAAGAGCAGATCTTGTTCTTTTAAAGGGTTGTGAAAAGAAAGAATGGTTGCGTGATTTTCTACCATCATCATGTGAAGTTATCGACATGCATGAATTGGGGTGCCCATCATTTAAAACTCTTCCGAAAGAGCATAGTAGAGAAACAACTAAACAGTCTTTACAACATGTATGCATGCTCTTTGATTGGTTGTGTCGCAGTGCATGCCGGGAAGTGAACAACATATGTAAACTGCAGTGTCGAAATAACCTTAGTGTAAAAGAAACATTTGTAGAGTAAAGACATCATGTCATTTCTAACAGATACTAAGTGTAACGCAGTTGAAAAGGCGATCGTAAAGTTTTATGCATGCAAAAAGAAACTAAACACTTTTACTGAAGAAGAGTTAAATGCATTACCAAAGGCATTTTTGGTCAATGTAGCTGCGAATGCTGTAAAGAAGATTTGGGATAAGGTGCCTCGTGAGTGGACTCAAGATCCTGTTTTGTCAGAGCTTCAAACGTGTAGTTTACATCATGAACACGTGAGTTTAGCTAGAAGACCTTCTGTGAGACAGTGCCGTACATGTCAACTAATTAAACTGTATCACGGACCTAAAACTAACGAGTTGTCTTCGCTTATAAACACTTATCATGGCTGTGGAGAGAGTAAACAAGGAAAAGGTGAAGAAACGTGCTGGGAGAAAGATGAGGAAGCATGTTGGGCGTGGACTCATCAATAGAGTGATTGATCTTCTTTTCTTCGTGCTTCATCTCCCCTGCGGCCCTAGAACACGTTCGCCTGACGTGTAGTTACATGCTGCCTGCATAGAGTGTAGCTGTTAAAATCTGCTTCGTAAAGTTATGCTGTGTGTGTATGTGTTATTACCTAGTGCTTTAGCTGCTCAGAAGAATATAGCAGCACTTGTTGGTGTAATAAAACGAAAACTGAGTGTCAAAGACCGTAACATAAACAAAGGATAAAAATGTATGTATATAGTCTAAAATAAATATGAATTGTCAAAACATATTACAGGTGTTGTTTAATCCTACAGCATGTCCTAGTGAATTAGAAGAAAGGAAACGTAGAGGATTAAAAGAAAACACACATAAGATTTAAAGTACATCCTCTTTATTAATCCATGAATTAAAGCTGTTATTAAAACCAAGCCATTTAACATACAGTTTATTGCCACGACGTCGAATAACACGTTCAACTAAATAGTGATCAGGATATTTTGTTTTCTGCAGTTCTTCGATGTAGAATCCTCCTTCAATAGGCTGTCCTCTGAGATCGCGAAGTAAATACGTAACTGGATTAGTAAGCTTAACACTCCTGATTTGAAAAATTTCAGTGCTCCAGTTAGGTGTGTATCCTTTTGCAAAGATAGACTTGTGTTTGCTGATGCGAACGAAATCACCTTCTTTAAAGCGATAGCGACGTGGATCAGCTGTTTTAATTACAAGATGAATAGCATCTAGACGAGGTGTATTCTTTGTAACAAGACGTGGCTTTGTTCCGATAGTGCGATGAGGTGTATCGTTGTAGGTAGATAAAAGTCTAGGTAGCAGATCAATCCAACGATATGAACCTTGCGCTGTAAATTCTCGCCACATCATTGTTTTGAGTGTACGATTAAAGCGTTCTACAACACTTGCCTTGAGATTGCTGAACGTAGAGTAGTGTTGAATGCCAAGTAACTTGAGGTAAGAAGAAAAATCCTTGTTGTAAAACTCTTTACCTTGATCAGTTTGAAGAAGCCTTGGGCAGCGTTTCGATTCATCAACAATATGTTTAAATGCTTCTTTAACTTGAGCTGCTGTTTTAGAACGCACGGGTTGTGCAAAAGCAAACTTTGAGTACACATCGATAACAGTAAGTAGATACTTATAGCCCTTATTACTAGAAGCATATGGAATCATTTCTACTAAGTCTGCTTGCCAGAGATCATCTTTTCCTCGTGTAATAACGCGTCTGCGACAGTAGGTGCGACGTGCTGGTTTATGTAACTCATGTGCGATGTTTACCTTTACAGGTGAGATCTTCTCTTGACGAGCCATTACAAAATAATACCGGCATAACGTAGTTCTCTTTCTATTTCTAGAATTTCTGATCCGTGACCAGTGTGACCAGCCTCTTGCGATGCTCTTAAAAGTTGTAATCGTTCAACGAGTAAGTTTGGGTCATTCCAGTATCTTACATCCACATACGGCAACAAAGGCTTGTAGATAACGTCTAGACTACGTGCAGTCGGAAACAGCTTAGAAATAAACTCACGATACTTGTAACTCTTATTCGCATTTACAGCTTCTGTTCTCTTGTAATTACGTCGTGTTGCGTCAGTAGCAAAAAGTATTGCTTTATACTTTTTAAGATCATCTTGTAAAATTATATCCTTGTCAGGTGTTCGTGAGAAAAGAAGTTCTAAGAGTCCTTTCGTAGGTTTATAGGTAACACCTTTTACAATGAGTTTGTTGCTATTAATCTTAACATTTGAATTTCCTATCCGGAAACAGTCATCTTCGTAGCGAATACCGTAGGTAGTGTCAGTTTGTCCTGTAAAAAGTTTTTCTATATAAGGTGCAAAGAGAGATCCATATGTATCTTGAATAAAAGTTCTAAACTGATTGCGATACTCTGGTGTAATCATAACCTCAGACAAAGATGGTAGATTTTGCGTCGATGTAGTAGGTGTTTCAGCAATAACATCTGTAGTTAAAAACTCAACACGCTTAGATGGTGATGTATCATTAAGTTCTTCTTCTTCTTCCTCCTTATCTTCCTCTTCTTGATCTACATCCTGCTTCTTCTCTTCCGCATCTTCTTCATGCTTTTCTTCTTCATGCTTCTCTTTATGATATGATGTTTGCATAGAAGCAAAACTTGAAGTAGACTGCGGTAATGAAGTAGAATTAAAAATTTCTTTGAGTGGTGTACTTAGTTGTGTTTTTAAAAATAAATCCGTGTCTGCTTGAATACGTTTAAGCTCTTTAAATTTCCGTCGAATATTGTTTCGAGCTTGGATGATATGTTTTGTGATCTCCTTGCTAGATGTTAACATGATGGTGGTTTTTAATCAAGTAGTTACTGTAATTCTGTGTTAATGCATATAAAATGATCGAAACCCATGCGATATCGTCCATGCTGTACATCACTTTCTTTATCAATAACTAAAAAGCTGTAACGGTGTAATGACCAACATTTAGCACACATACGTTTAAAGTCATCGAATGTCATATCAGTGTTAACATGATCGTTATACACATGTCGCATGTTGCGCTCATCTTGCCGAAAAAGCACAATAACATTTGCGTTGTCGCGTATCAACTGCTTAGGCACACGAGAATAGGTTTGGCACAAATAGATGCAATCAACATATTTATGCCGAATCATACTAAAGAATGCACGAATAACGTTTTGCTGTTCTGTTGCGACATCATCAAAGATCATAAGAGAATTAGGAAGCACATCGTCTGGTGATGGTACTTGCTCATGTGAATTAAATTTAAAATATCTTATTCCATCTTTAACTAGATCGTGCATTACAGTTTGTAGAATAGTATATAGCGGCTGATAGAGTGACTTTGCGAAAACATAAATATTCTCGAAGCGTACACCATTTACAGAAGTAATAAGTGTGAGTAAAAGATTTGTTTTACCGCATCCCGACGGACCTGATATAATACATCGAACAGTAAAAGGAAACAACGTTCCATGACGTTTTCTTGTAGTTGTACTAGAACTAGGTAAGAGATGTGGTACAATGTCGGTAACAGGTAGCGTGTCTTGCTGCTTTATAATCTTCATGATAACTGAATCATAAGGTACGTAATAGTAATATATATATATTAAGCGAAACAAGAGGCAACGGTTAGTTTATGATTTGCTCTTGACTAGTAAAGTCGTGTCCAGCATGGTGAAACAACGATATCCAAACGACATGAAGAAGAAGAAGAAAGTAAAAACTGTTGGATGGAAAGATGTTATAAAGGCTGCGCAAAAAGCTATTCGAGGGGAATACAATCCTCGTGTAGCTATTACTAAGGCGTTACGTGCAGCAAGAGCGAGAATTTCTCCAAAGTGCAGAGCAATATTTAGTAAACGTGCACGAATTATTCCTGTACCAAAACGAGGAGGATTTCTTCCTGCGCTGTTTTCTGGCTTAGCAGCTTTAGGGTCATTGCTAGGTGGTGCTAGTGCCGTAGCGAGAACTGTCAAAGCTGTAGAAGAAGCGAAACAACAGTTGAAAGAGAGTGAACGTCATAACAAGACGATGGAGACAATTGCGTTACGAGGCAAAGGTGTGAACATGAAGCTAGCGCCATACAAGAAAGGGCTTGGTATCTACATTTCTCCAAAAAACGTCTACTGAATGCACTGCCATATCGAGCTCTAACGCATGATGAAGTTTTTACGTTTGCTAAACAACTAGGAATTCATTATTTTCGAGGAGTGTATATGCGCGATCAACTATCAGCGCGCCCACGTGAACGTGAAAGTGCCGTAATTAACTTGGACGACAGTCGTGGACCTGGAACTCATTACGTTGCTTATGTAAAACGTAAATCTAAAGTATGGTATTTTGATAGCTATGGAGATTTACCTCCTCCTTTTGAGCTCATACGTTATTTTGGAAGCAGTGCAGACATTGTTTACAATAAAAACCGCGTGCAAAACTTTAATACACGCATGTGCGGACGATTATGTCTTATGTTCTTATATCAAACCCAGACAGTAGAGAAAGTGCATTAGTGTCTACGTGATGACGAACAGTGAAAGAACGTTTGCTGTACGTGGAGAAGGACCTGAAACAACCGTCTATTTTAATCCACCAATCGAACTTAGTTATCAGCCGCATAGTCTTGGACTAGTATCGTTTGAAAGCTACAATAAAATCTATAATGTGCGTGATGGTTTAAACAAGTTCTATTACGATGAGTATGTGCTAACACTACCCTCAGGTAGTTATACAGTAGATGATATTCACGACTATATTGAAAGTACGTTAATTGATCAGTTTGGGGAAGATAGTTTTAGTAATCATAATTACAAGTTCTCAATCACTATAAGCAACATTACACACAAATGTGTTATTGAATCATCATTTAAGATTGACTTCAAATCACAACCTGATTCGATTGGATCACTGCTTGGATTTTCATCGAGGGAGCTCCTACCGAACGTACGTTACGAGTCTGATCAACCTATAAAACTCTTCGATGATTATAATGTGAACATTACTTGTAATATTATTACAGACTTGAATAGTAATCTACAACCTTCGCACGTCCTGCACGACTTTATTGTTACAGAGGAACGTGGATATACTATTTGTGAGAAACCAGCAGTAGTTCTTTATCATCCTGTGTCTGTAAAACACATTAGCAACATTACTCTTAGACTTGTAAATAAACATAATCAGCTTATTCATTTAGATCAGCACGCGTACGTAGCTTACAAACTACATCTTAAACCAGTATGAAAACCATCTATAAAACACGGTGTACATTCCGAAGACATACTACATGTGTGCAGAGACTCATCGAGTTAACAGATACCCATAAGCAGATACTCCAAGATTTAGGATATACACTACTACAACAGAATGGAAGAAATGCTAGACATTACGAATACAGTAGAAAGTCGTGGAGGTGTAGTACGAAGTGAGCTTCATTCCTATCAACCTTTTACGTTTGGATTAAATAACAATGATGAAATTCATTTTATTATTAATCAACAAGATGTTTACACCTTACCACACGAAAGCTACCTCTATATTGAAGGACGATTAGAAAAGTCTGATGGAAGTGGACCAAGCACTTCACAACTAAACAACCATGCTCTAGCTTTTCTCTTTTCTGAAGCGCGATATGAAGTAAATAATGTTGAGATAGATCGAACGAAGAATGTTGGTATTACAAGTGCAATGAATCTCTACCCTTCTTTCTGTGATGAAGAAAGTAATCTTTTGCGGATGGCTGGATGGTGTCCAAAAGCTACTAACAACTGGATGATTAATGAGGATGGAACTTTTGCGGGTATGTTATCACTGAAACATATTTTTGGATTCGCAGAAGACTTTACACGTATTATAATCAACGCAAAACAAGAGCTTATTCTAATCCGTGATCGAAGTGATTACAATTCTCTTAAAGCAGTAGAAACACCTGTAGAATCGAAAATAACACTGCATCGTATACTGTGGCGGATTCCACATGTAACCTTATCTGATCGTGAAAAACTTCGATTGCTCAAGATTGTAGAAAATGATACTCCATTACCTATACGTTTTAGAAGTTGGGAGCTGCATGAATATCCTGTGTTACCACCTACAAACAAGCATAGCTGGGCTGTTAAAACATCACGTTTTACTGAGAAGCCCTTGTACATTATTTTTGGATTTCAAACTAATCGTAAATTCAATCACGAAAAAGATAGCTCACTGTTTGATCACTGCAAATTAAGACACGTTAGACTATATCTCAACGGAATTACGTATCCCTACGAAAACATCGACATTAACTTTGAGAAAAATAAGTTTGGGATGCTCTATGACATGTTTTGTAAATTTCAATCATCGTATTATCAGAAAGAAGATCGTCCGCTATTTACACCTCAAGAATTTAAAAATAAAGCACCGATTGTAGTTATAGACTGCTCTTATCATGAAGAATCTATAAAAGAATCTCCAGTTGATATTCGTTTAGAATTTGAAACATCTGAAAACATTCCTGCTAACACAGCAGCCTATTGTCTTATTATTCATATGAGTGATGTTACTTACCATCCGCTAACGAATATTGTTACGAGACTATAAATAAGAATAGATCTTTATCATTTTCATTAGTGTGTGCTTCGACATCGTACGCTATGGAACAAAACTGTAAATGTGCATGCTGTTTGCATGCTCATACGCAACATCTTATTTATGTTTCACGAGTGAGTGAGGCTATTAAGATGTTCTATAAACGTAGATCGTCGATGCCGAAACATCTTATTCAATACTTACCACCAGGATTTTTATATACGTACGCTGCCTCTTACGTGCATAATTTTTGGGACATCCTTCCTCTACACAGTAAGATGTCAATCGAAGTAGCTTTATGCAGAACTTGTGAACGACATTACAAGCATCGAGGAGAAAATGGTGATGATGATTGGGATGGACCAAATCCGAGGATTGAACACTGTACACAGTGTATGAATGAACTTTCTCTAGTACCTCATGATGATGATGATGATGATTCCGAAAAGGAATAACAGCAAGGTAAGAAGTATATGATCTTCTCTGTAAAGCATAACATACTTAGTATAATATATTTCTAAATGCTTTGTTTAATTTGAATGTTGCAGGAGGCATTTCAGAAGCGTACGTTGTTAAGAAGCACACCAACCTTGTCAGCAGCAAAAACGAACACTGTTGTAGTACATTTGTAAATAAATATTTGATCGCATTCAAAAAATGTTGTACTTATTGCATTGCTTTGCACCGACTTACTCTTAAGAAAAACGATCAGGTCTAAACATGCACAATGACGTCATGACAACAGCACGTGCTTACTCTAGCTTTCCCGATGCATGTTTAAACTTGTTCGAATTTACCGCCACGACATTCCTTTACACCAACTTACTCTTAAGAAAACGGACAAGTCTAAGCATGCATGATGACGTCATCACTGCAGCACGTGCTTACTCTAGCTTTCCCGATGCGTGATTAAACTTGTTCGAATTTACCGCCACCACATAGAGTGCAGCAGCGAGGTAAGCGATGTAAGATGGCGGTAGCTAAAGATGTCAGCACGGTGCTCTCTTGATTAAAGATGGCTGCTTGTCAAAAAGATTTTTTCAAGTTATCCGCCACCACATAGAGTGCAGCACTGAGGTTTGCGATGCAAGATGGCGGGTGACAGCTTGTCAAATAGATTTTTTGTTTCAAAGGTAAGTAGCTAAAGAGGGCAGCACTAAGGTTAGCAATGCAAGATGGTGGATGACAGCTGTGACGTAAAATATTACCCGCAAGATAGCACCACGATGCTCTTTTCATTAAAGATGGCAGCTTGTTAAATAGAATATTTCAAATTAACCGCCTCAAAGGTAAGTAGCTAAAGAGGGCAGCACTGTTCTCTCTGGATTAAAGATGGCAGCTTGTCGAAAATAATTTTTCAAATTAACCGCCTCAAAGGTAAGTAGCTAAAGAGGGCAGCACTGTTCTCTCTGGATTAAAGATGGCTGCTTGTCGAAAAGAATTTTTTCAAATTATCCGCCACCACAAAGAGGGCAGCACGGTGCTCTCTTGATTAAAGATGGTGGATGACAGCTGAAGAGCGAGTAGAATTTGTTTCCAAATAAGAGCACGTAGAATTTGCCGCCACCACATAGAGTGCAGCACTGTTCTCTCTAGATTAAAGATGGTGGATGACAGAAAAGCGCATAGGTTTGTAAAGCACGTGGAATTTGCCGCCACCACATAGAGTGCAGCACTGTTCTCTCTAGATTAAAGATGGTGGTTGACAGAAAAGCGCATAGGTTTGTAAAGCACGTGGAATTTGCCGCCACCACATAGAGTGCAGCACTGTTCTCTCTAGATTAAAGATGGCGGATGACAGCTGTCAGAAAAGCACATGGGTTTGTAAAGCACGTGGAATTTACCGCCACCACATAGAGTGCAGCACTGTTCTCAAAGATGGCGGATGACAGCTGACGAAATTGCCCGCATGATAGCAGCACAGTGCTCTATTGATTAAAGATGGCGGATGACAGCTGTCAAAAAAGCACGTGGCTTTGTTTCCCAACAAGAGCACATAGAATTTTTCAAATTGCCGCCACCACATTTCAAAGGTATCTAGCTAAAGAGTACAGCACTGTGCTCTGTTGATTAAAGATGGCGGATGACGGCTGTCAAAAAGCGCGTGAGTTTGTTTCCAAACAAGAGCATGTAGAATTTTTCAATTTGCCGCCACCACATAGAGTGCAGCACTGTTCTCTCTAGATTAAAGATGGCGGATGACAGTTGTCAGAAAAGCACATGGGTTTGTAAAGCACGTGGAATTTACCGCCACCACATAGAGTGCAGCACTGTTCTCTCTGGATTAAAGATGGCGGATGACAGCTGACGAAATTGCCCGCATGATAGCAGCACAGTGCTCTATTGATTAAAGATGGCGGATGACAGCTGTCAAAAAAGCACGTGGCTTTGTTTCCCAACAAGAGCGCATAGAATTTTTCAAATTGCCGCCACCACATTTCAAAGGTAAGTAGCTAAAGAGGGCAGCACTGTGCTCTATGGATTAAAGATGGCGGATGACAGCTGTCAAAAAAGCACGTGGCTGTCAAAAAGCACGTGGATTTGTTTATCTCGAGCTAGTGAGGTTAAGTTGGTAGCACTAAGGTTTAGGCCCGCCAAGATGGCAGCACTGCCGATGACAGGTGACGAAAGAAGGCAGCACAGCGCTCTGTAGTTTAAAGATGGCGGATGACAGCTGTCAAAAAGCACGTGGCTGTCAAAAAACACGTGGCTTTGTTTACCTCATGCTAGTTAGGTTAAGTTGGCACTACTGAGGTTTAGGCCCGTCAAGATGGTAGTACTGAGGTTTGCGATGCGTTGTTGTCGATGACAGCTGTCAAAAAGCACGTGGCTTTGTTTACAAATCTGTCAAAAAGCACGTGGTTGTCAAAAAGCACGTGGCTTTGTTTACCTCGCGCTAGTGAGGTTAAGTTGGCACTACTGAGGTTTAGGCCCGTCAAGATGGCAGTACTGAGGTTAGCGATGCGTTGTTGTCTGTCAAAAAGCACGTGGCTGTCAAAAAGCACGTGGGTTTGTTTACCTCATGCTACTTAGGTTAAGTTGGCACTAGTGAGGTTTAGGCCCGTCAAGATGGCAGCAGTGAGGTTAGCGATGCGTTGTTGTCGATGACAGCTGTCAAAAAGCACGTGGCTTTGTTTACATATTCAAATCTCGCGCCAAAATTAAAATTTCCCGCCAAAATTCAAATTTCCCGCGGGCGGCGGCGGCGGAGGAGGCGGCGGAGGAGGAGGAGGAGGCGGAGGATGCGGCGGAGGCGCCAGAATCCCTGCATTATACTACTCCTTTATGAACCACCGGACTTAACTGGGATCGAACCCGGCCAAGGATTAACTTGGTACTGATTTTTGGTGTAGGCCGATGAACTCTCGTTTTTAATTTTTCGACTTTCTGACGGGGAATCTAAATCATGTCCACCGATTGGTCCATGCAAGTCTTTACTGCCTCGGTTAGCCGGCCCCTTCCCCGGCTTTAGTACTTTTTTCACAAGTTGCTTTACGTCGCACCGACACAGATAGGTCTTATGGAGATGATGGGACAGGAAAGGGCTAGGGGTGCAAGGGAAGCGGCCGTGACCTTAAGGCCATGACCCAGCATTTACCTGGTGTGAAAATAGGAAACTACGGAAAACCATCTTCAGGGCTGCCGACAGTAAGGTTCAAACTCACTATCATTCGAATACTGGATACTGGCCGCACTTAGTAGCTTTCACCATACGTACTAGCTTGAAGATGATCCCTTATGAGGTTCAGTTTCTCGTCTCCCTAGATATTCTGTACAAATTTTAGGAATGCCCATTTATGTGAACGCTCCTTCATGAATAAGTAAAAAACATTAAATTTTATTTTAAATTCTTCCTGCAGTATCTACAGGCTGCCACAAAGACAAAGTGTATCATTCAAATTTTGCTTGGACAAGATCCTTTTCCTTTTAGAAATCAAATACCGGTAATCGAAGAAAAACAGAAACAAGCTGCGGTATATTTTTTAATGGTCCATAATAAAATAAGGATTCAACATTTTATGGCACGAATAGCAATAGCGTTGATGAAGGATTTTAGAAATCCGAACTGCTTTCAAAAGTCTGCAAGAATTTCTAAATATACGAACATATAAACTTATCAGAAAATTACATTCTATCCGATTTGACATGGAGTACCTCATATTATAAACTATATATTTATTACATTCTTCGCCATATTGTAGCTAATAGTTCTTAGACAATTTCATTGCCTTTTTAAACGACTGTAAAGTTACAGTAATACATAAAACTTGAAGCCTCCGTGGCTCAGGCGACAGTGCGCCGACCTTCACCGCTGGATACCGTGGTTCAAATTCCGGTCACTCCATGTGATATTTGTGCTGAACAAAGCGGAGGCGGGACAGGTTTTTCTCCAGGTACTCCGGTTTTCCCTGTCATCTTTCATTCCAGCAACACTCTCCATTCACATTTCATTTCATCTATCAGTCATTTATCATTGCCCCAGAGGAGTGCGACAGGCTTCGACAGTCGGCACATTTCCTATCCTCGCCGCTAGATAGGGGCTTCATTCATTCCATCCCTGACCCGGTCAAATGACTGGAAACAGGCTGTGGATTTTCAATACATTAAACTTCTTAGAATAGGAGTTAAATGTCAGCAGGATGCTGTCTCGGAACATTCACGGAGTAGAATGCAATCTGCAAGCCAGTCATGTATTAAAGGTTGCCTGCCCCTCCCCGTAAGGGGCTGAACTGAGTAAAGGAAGGAGACTAGGTCAAGGTCGAACTTTCTCGAGCACCAGAGAGGCAATAACTATCGTCCCCATCCATCTTCATGTAAATAAATAATATGGGAGAAGAGATGAGTACTTACAGTGAATTTATGAGGTGCGCTGGCAAATACGTCGTATTAGAGATGTAAAATGTGTTTATCCACAATGGGATCTCAGTTTCCTGTGGGCCCTCGCAGCATAGAACAAATCTTCCAACACTTATGATGATGATGATGTTGATAATAATAATAATAATAATAATAATAATAATGATAATAATGTTATTTGCTTTACGTCCCACTAAGTACTTTTACGGTCTTCGGAGACGCCGAGGTGCCGGAATTTAGTCCCGCAGGATTTCTTTTACGTGTCAGTAAATCTACCGACACGAGGCTGTCGTATGTGAGCACCTTCAAATACCACCGGACTGAGCCAGGATCGAACCTGCCAAGTTGGTGTTAGAAGGCCAGCGCCTTAACCGTCTGAGCCACTCAGCCCGGCACACTTATGATAATGTAACATTACTGAATACGTTATTTAAATCTCTATGATTATTAATCTTGGTAGTTATTATTATTATTATTATTATTATTATTATTATTATTATTATTATTATTATTATTATTATTATTAGGGGCAGCTTGATAGAGGCGGTAATGGCGTGCTCGGTTCACCCGGAAGGACGTGGGTTCGATTCCCCGTCAGGAAGTCGAAAAATTCAAGAAACGAGATTTCCACCTCCGGAGGTGGACTTGGCCGTGAGGTTCGCTCAGCGTATACCAAAAATAAGTACCAGGTTGATTCCTGGGGGCAAAAATGGCTGAACGCACAGCTAACCACACTACCGCATCGAGTGCCGAGGTTATGGATAGTGGAAGCCTTTACCTTCCACCCCTCTCAGGGCCTTCGTGGCCTGTACGGAGATGACTTTGCTTTTCTTATTATTACTGTACCGGAGGTACACCCGCTCCGTGCATTTAAAACGAGCGCCTTTTAAAAGGCCATCTGTGAGAGGAACTGCGAAACTTCCAGTGAAAAAAGTTTGAACGTTTATCGGCAGATGTCTATACTGTCGACTTACGTGCGCCCTCTGGTGCGAAGATGAACATTCAATTTTCAAAGTAATTTTGTGTGTCAAGGTTTCTAAACTGAATTGTTTGTAGATCGTTTTTGGTGTTCTAAGGTTTCTAGCACTTCTATCTCTTTCCGGCGGCTTAAAAAATTAAACAATAAGGAATTTTTGAAATTTCTTAATGTAACTATGTCCATGTAAAACATAGTGTAAAGATCTTAATCTGACTAAGGAAATAAAGAGTGGGAACCCTCTTTTATTCCTCTTCAACTTGGTATTGAGGTGACTATGATTTCGTAAACTTTAAAATTTATCTCTTCCGTTGGTAATTTAAATTTTCTCTCCATCTAGTCTCCTCCGTACTATAGGCTTAGCCTCCGTAACGTCGGGCCATAAGCCCACATAGGGTTTTTAATTATGTTCTGGTGATTTTCAAAGGAGTGTAAGTGTTTGACTCCTAACATTTAGATTTTCGGCTAGTAATGTTAACCTCATTTTTTCACCATGGCCTTGTAGTATGGGTACTTATTCTCTTGTTAAAATGAACCACTATTGTTCTATTTCCTATGTAAATTCAACTGTTGAGCAGATAAGACAGTGAATACGGTTTGTTTTGTAAAAGTTAGGTTGTTCCTTGGAGAGGCTTGAAACTTGTAAATTTCGGACAATAGTCTCCTACTTAATTATGTGAAGCAAAGACGCTCCGTGTGAATGTAGTAAATTTTGGAATATCAGTCTCCTTGTGGATTTATTGAAGGAAACAATCGTCTTCTTGTAAAATTGTAACTTGGGAGCTTCAAGCTCATTTGTTAAATCGTTGTTGTTTGATTGTTTTTCTAAAATTGTTTCTTAAGCTCATGAGCTAACCTGATCTAGTCCATCGTTATTTTTTTTTAAAGAAAAGAGAAGAAAGGGAAGAAATAAAATCCCAAATTTTAGAGTTTTAAATTAAAATTTGATCTTTTCTCTAACCAGCCATTCATGCCCGCACCTTCTTTCACCTCTACGCTCCAGGGTATCCCTGTAACAATTATTATTATTATTATTATTATTATTATTATTATTATTATTATTATTATTTCGTGTGGCTATCGCTATCCGGGTGTTGTCCTCGGAGGGAGAGACCTACCAAGGAGACTTCTGCTATATATGGGAAAATACGTGTTAGTGCGGTGGAGAATAGTTGTGTGTGTGTGTGGTGTGTGAGGTGCAGGAATGTTAGGAATAGCACAAAACTCAGTCCCCAAGCCAAAGGAATTAACAATTTAAGATTCAGATCCCTTCACCCGGTCGGGTTAGAACCCAGGGTCTCTGAGCGAATGTTCACTCATCTATGGCACCGAACACAATAAAATTGGTTATCGGAGCATTTGCTCAACTGTGCTCTGTGAGGAGGAATCGAAATAGGCCCACATCGAGGAAAACGCAATTCTGACCTTTTAATAACAATGTCAAGTCACCACTTCTTTATGGGTGCGAAACATGGGAAATTACTCAAAATACTACCAATCAAATGCAAGTTTTCATAAACCACTGGCTACGTCGAATTATCAGTAGAAGTTGGCCGAATGTTATAATTAATTAAGAAACATGTCGAGTAACAGATGCGGTCTACAGGTACTGAGCTTCCCTCTTACCCGCAAGCCCAGGGTTCGATTCCTGGTCAGGTCAAGGATTTTTTCCTGTATCTGAGGGCTAGTTCGAGGTCCACTCAGCTTATATGAGAGCAATAGAGGAGCTTTCTGAGGCGGAATGGCAGCCCGGTTCTAGAAAGCCAAGAATAATGGCCGAGAGGTTTCCTTGCGCTACAAAGCGTATTTTCATAATTTGCAGGTCTTCGGGCTGAGCAGCTGTCACCGGGTAGGCCAACGTCCATCATGGGGTTTGGTTTGAGGGGTGGGGATGACAGAGTAACTCCAACTGCAGTCCAAATAAAGGAGAGTAAGTGGTGGTGGATAGGACATTTTCGAAAGTGTATCGGAGCGATGGGAAGTTCATCACTCGGTTTCAAACCGCAGGCTGCTTGAAGGCGTGGTTGTCTAAAAGAGACCTGGAAGGAGACGGTGGAGGAAGAATACGTGAGTGTGGGGAAGACTTGGTGTAAGGTGGATAGAATGACCAACAGTAGACTCGATATAAGTGTTCCATTGACGTCCTACGCTCCAGTAGCAGTAACACGAAGTGCATCCTATTAAATTTTGATTATCCAGTCATTGATGATACTTGTCTTCGTTACCAAACTCTGTAATACTCTAGGGACTGATAACCTAAACTTTTCTTCCCTTAAAGTCATAATTATAAAGCCTATATACCTTTTGTTTTCGTTAATTGAATATAGTCGGTGAAATAATATTATGGTTTCCTACCAAGGGGGGCTCGCCGGACTATTACGGAGGGTCCGAGGGAAATAAAATACCTGTCGCGGACCAAAGACAGGCACAGCCATTAAACATATTGAGGCAACACGTCAGCAAAACATCAGTTGTCCGTATGGACTACCAACCCGTACGATGAGAGTGAATCGGTAATCAATGACTCACTCGCTCCGGGCTCAAGGCCTTCAGCTAAAATCAACCACGAACATAGCGTGATGGAAACGCAAGTGACAGAGCGGCTACCTCAGTCCCGAGCTGATAACAGCGAAGAATACCTGGTCATTCGGATTCTGGGGGACCAGGACATCATGCTGGGAAGAGTAGGAGCTTCCCAAAACTTCTCAAACCCAAGAAGACACAGTTCATTGGTACACTTAACGTACAGACACTGACCAAAACAGGAAAACTCAAGATACCGACAGATAGCTGTGACAGATTCGGAATCCTCATACTTGCCGTGCAAGAAACGCAGTTTCGCGATTCTGATCTTTTCGACTCCTGTGGATATCGCATATACAAGAGAAAGCCTGCAATTAAAGTATCAAAGAGCAACCTAAATCTGTTGGGAAAGAGGATTCCTAGTACATAACAGTTTTCATAACTCGGTAATAGACTTCACATCACCCTCGGAACGCATCTCCGTACTCACAGTTAAATGCGCCAACAAGGCCTGCAAAATAGTCAATGCACATGCTCTGGTCAACAATGAACGTGATAAAAACAAAAATTGAGAAAATTCTGGTCACATGTGGAACGAGCGCTTACGAAGATCACTCAGCATCATGTCAAGATTCTCTTTGGAAGATTTTAATGCACAAATTGGTAAAGAGCGAGAGCAGAGGCATATCATAGGAGATTTCTCAGCACACAGAAAGACTAGCGACAATGGGCATCGTTTAATCAACGTATGTGGAATGGCCAATCTCCAGTTGTAGTATACACATTTTAAGAAACCACCACAAAAAATGACTATATAGAAATTACCAATCAATCACATTGGCGAATACCAGATTGATCATGAAACGATCGCCAGAAAGTTTTCCCCTGAAATTATGAGCGTGAGAGTACGGAAGGGTTATGTGGAGTCCGACCACCATCTCTCCCAAATCAAAATTCGATTCAGACCCAATCGAAGTATCATAAACCTAAAATCCCACGGATTGACTCGGAATATCTGAACGAACATGCACAAGAGTTTGAGCAATCATTACAAACAAATGTACAAACATGGGACACACTTCTTGAGACCATCCAAGAATCGTCAGGAAAACTCGGCCAACCCCCACGGAAATGGAAACACAGGTAGTGGACCTCTGACTGTGATAAAGCTCTGGAATCACGTATTCGAGCCTGGAAGAACGCCAGAGAATTGGAAGATATTTTTAGAAACCCAGAAGCGAGCGTCCAAAATACTCTGACGAATTAAACGCATATACCACCTCAAAAGATTATAAGAAATTTATGACGACTTCAAAAGAAACAACACAAGGAATTTCTACAGAACCTTTAGGGAAGAACTGAGCAACTACAAGCCGCCCACTCTTTGTTTTCGTCGCCCTGATGGGACGTTGGAGATCAACACAAAGGCCAATTGTTACATCCTAAAGCAATACTTTGATAAGTTACACGACTGTGAACCACCTACGGAGAAACTGCAATTCCACATATCTGTTCCAAACCCAGATTCAGTTCCACCTACACATGATGAGGTACGAAGTATCATATTAAATCTCAAAAACAGTAGAGCACCAGGAGAAAAAGGCGTAATCACCGAGATGCTCAAGATTGTAGGTGAACTCCTGATTGACCGACTACAAGCCATCATTGCAAATATATGGGAGAGCGGAGTCATATCTGGAGACTGGAAAACTGCCTTGATCCACCCACTGCACAAAAAGGGCGACAAGACTGATCCAAATAATTACAGAGGCATCTCATTCCTGCCAATTGCATGTAAAGTGCTTTCACGCGCCCTCCTTACTAGATTGGAAGGCCAGACAGAACACACGATCAGTAAATACCAGGCGAGATTACAACCGCATCAATCGTGTGTGGAACAGATCTGGAATCTGAAGATGTTTCTCCAACATCGCCATTCAAATCGCACAGTAATCATTTTCGTAGATTTTAAAAAAGCATACGACTCTGCTGATTTGCACTCTGTTTAATGTACTCCGCGAGTACGGCGTTGACAATAAAACAACCACGTAAATACAACAAACATTGACAGACACAACCTCTAAAGTGAAATTCATGGGTGAAACCTCTGAACCTTTTGAAATTAGAACAGGTGTTAGACAAGGTGACGGGCTGTCCCCACTCCCGTTCTACCTAGTACTAGACAGGGTCATTAAAACTTGGGAGAAAGAAGTACCTGGAATCCATATGGGAAAAAAATTAAACGGATCAACATTAAATGCCTTGCTTTCGCTGACGACCGAGCAATAATTACCCGAACTCCCTATGAAGCCAGGCATACCAGCGAGAAGCTTCATGAGATTGCTGTCAAAACTGGCCTCCACATATCTTACGGAAAAACACAGGTACAGTACATGGACTCCAAGAACTCAAACCTGGTGCCACTCGTGACCCAATATGGCAGCATCACACAAGTAAAACAGTTTTAAATACATAGTTGAAGTTATCGGGAGCACTGGAAACGAAAGAGAAGCCAACAAAAACCGCGCGGAAAAATTACGTTAAGCCTGGAATGTTTACAACAAGAAATCACTTTCCACCAAGGCCAAACTCCAACACTACAACACTGTTGTTCTCCAAGAGGCACTCTACGCAATTGAAACATCATAATTATACATCGCCATTAGAGACATTGAGAAAATGGAACGGCAGATACTGAAGAAAATATTCGGACCCAAGTTTGAAGATGGAATTTTGATGCGAAAAAGCTCGGAGGAACTCTACTCTTTGACTGAGCGATTCACTTCTCTTGCTCGCAAAAGACGTACGAAATTCTACTGACATTTAGCACGAATGGATGACTCACGATTAACCAGGAAAATATTTTTCGTTATCAATGGAACACGACAAACCAAAGTGCGCTGGCTAGTAGACACCCCAAAAGATCTCGCAGAAGTCGACATTGACCCACTGGGAACCACAAGGACTTCATATAGACAAAAGATCAACACCCACAAGTTTGCGCCCAAGAAACGGACGGCAAGAAATTTGAAAATAAAAAACGCGTGGACAAAAGAAAGACGACAGGATCATAGTGAAAGGATGAGGAAGTTTTTTTTTTGCTAGGGGTTTACGTCGCACCGACACAGATAGGTCTTATGGCGACGATGGGATAGGAAAGGACAAGGAGTTGGAAGGAAGCGGCCGTGGCCTTAATTAAGGTACAGCCCCAGCATTTGCCTGGTGTGAAAATGGGAAACCACGGAAAACCATTTTCAGGGCTGCCGATAGTGGGATTCGAACCTACTATCTCCCGGATTCAAGCTCACAGCCGCGCGCCTCTACGCGCACGGCCAACTCGCCCGGTGGATGAGGAAGTTATGGGAAGATAAGAAGAACAAGAAGATCAAGAATAGCAATGCTAAGTAATGTTCTACGTGCTCCTTAGAGGGCCAAACGCATTAATATAATAATAATAATAACCAGACCGAAGGCTGGTTGGATCCTCACACAGTTCTGCCATTAGCTGTCATAGATGGCCTAGGCATCACTGAAGAGGCTACTAAGAAAATGAGGAGTGAGGTAGTTTCAAGTTGCTTTCCCCACTGAGCTACAAGTTGATATTACTTATCAGTCTGTCAAGCGCACTGAAATACATGCATCAACCGACCTTATGAGTGATATTTTCACACCACTCATAGCAGGGAATGGCTGAATAAGGAATGGCATTACTAGCATCGCTCATACCTCAGTCACTTTCATATTGTCAAAGCCAAGGATAAGACTGAAACAGGTCAATGAAAGTAACAAAATTGCTCTAGCCCATACCAGAAGACATAGTGTACTGTAAACACTAAGTATCGCCAGAAAAGGAATAATAATATTAATAATAATAATAATAATAATAATAATAATAATAAGACCAGGCGAGTTGGCCGTGCGGTTAGGAGCGTGCAGCCGTGAGCTTGCATCCGGGAGATAGTGGGTTCGAACCCCACTGTCGGCAGCCCTGAAGATGGTTTTCCGTGGTTTCCCATTTTCACACCAGAGAAATTCTGGGGCTGTTCCTTAATTAAGGCCACGGACGCTTCCTTCCCATTCCTAGGCCCTTCCTGTCCCATCGTCGCCGTAAGACCTATCTGTGTCGGTGCGACGTAAAGCAAAATAGCAGAAAAAATCACTAATGATACCACCTTGTAATAAATAAAATCAGTAATTTCAAATAGAAAGCTACAGAATTCTCTTAAATGCCAGAAAAATGCCAAACATAGCCACAGAATGCGAGTGCTCAGTCAGCTACGCCACACGGTGGTAAATTTGATGTTTCTTGACAGTGGTGGTGTTACGCTTAGAGGCTTGGAACTCCTTAGCACACAGCCCCGCGTACGCAATACGTGTGTGAATTTTATCTGATGACCATTTGCGTAGCGTAGTTGCTTAGATTTTCGTCTACTACGTCCAAGCTTTGTCGAATACCCAGCAATGTCGATCGCCATATGATAGTTCTCAAATTCGAGAGACTTGTGTCGATAGATTAACTGGCAAGTTAAAAATTACCTTTTCAAGGCAAAAGTCAGACTCTATAAGGTTTATTTAAATTCTGTTGCAACTGAAGATAAAATGAACACAAATAATAATAATAATAATAATAATAATAATAATAATAATAATAATAATAATAATAATAATAATAATAATAATAATAACCTTCATCGTCGTAATGGCGCTTACCTGGACGAGGTGGTACAAGCCTGGTTCGTTCATACATAAAACAACACATTCATAATAAGAAATTGAAATATTTCAATGCTTGTGAACGTTGGTGCTTTTCGTAAATACATTTCTGAGGAAGGTGTCACCGAGGTCTTCACCCTTGTATTCTTGCTGCTTTTGTAACGTGTATCCGATGACCAGTGGCGAGTTAATTGAGGTCTCATCTCTGCATTGAGGGCTGCATATCGTAGAAGGCAAGTTCAGTTCATCCGGAAGGTGGTGATTTTCATTTCTGGTCAGTAATTCGATGAATTTAGAAATGCGACCGTAATATGGTGAGAGGTAAATAACTCTGAATTTCACTTAGCCTGCAACAGGAATGATTACTATGTTATTGTCTAGAGGGTGGGTGTGGAAATTCAGGCGTAGGTAGAATTAACCACCCTACGGCATTCAGTAGCGGGGATGACGACTTTATTTTCCTTTTCTCTAGGGATTTTCCTACAGCAGTTCTTGGATCAAAGCCCTCCTCTATTCTTCCTTGTAATTTTTATGTATAGAACATAATGTACCGTTTGTCAGACTGGAACTCGAGAAGAAGCAATGACCTTTACAAGGTATGAGAGAGGAGAATGAACAATATATACAGAATAACAGCTGTCGGCTTCAATTAATTCTTATTGGGGTCTCTTTTAGGCACGCGTTCGCTCATATGATTTATGATACACGTAGTACGTCAGTAAAACATCCTCATTGGATTTATTGTCGTCGAGAAGCCAGAAATCGATAAACACGTCACCTTTGCCTGTCAAAATGTGACTCTCACAATTAATGGTTAATGGGCTGCATGAAAATTAATTTAAATGTGTGAAGGGGAGCATTTTGAGAATTACGGGTGGTTACATAATTCACAATGTCCTACGCAGTCAACAGTTAACCTTCTCATAAAACAATCCTTCATTTCTTTAAATCACGCAGCACTGTTGGTAGTAAAGTGCAGAGTAAAGATTCCTCCACCGGGCGAGTTGCTCATGAGGTTAGAGTCGCGCAGCTGTGAGCTTGCATCCGGGAGATGGTGGGTTCAAATCCCACTGCCGACAGCCCTGAAGATGGTTTACCGTTGTTTCCCATTTTCACACCAGGCGAATGCTGGGGCTGTACCTTAATGAAGGCCACGGCCGCTTCCTTCCCACTCTTAGGCATTTCCTATCCCATCGTCGCCATGGGTGTGTTGGTGCGACGTAAAGCAAATAACAAAAAAAGAAAGAGATTCTTCCTGCCTCAGTAGCCGTGCTCGTTAGATCTGATATTAAAACTTTCTTCAGTTTATCCTGGATATTTCTGGGGTCGCTGGAACCACCCAGGCTTATTTTGCTTTTGGCCGGTGTTCGAAGGCCACTTGCTCTTCCTGACGTCACGTAATTCTTGACATGAAAGGTTGACCCAAGATCGAGCGGGATTCGAATCTCAGCCTTCCGTTCCATTGACAGGTGAATCATATTTTTAAGACGAAGCTATGAGGAAAATTTGAAAATGAAAGTTATATTTTACTACTGGAACCGAAAGATCAGAAATTTATAAGTCTGTTTTAAACCAGATGGTGCACGACAAAGCCTTGGTTAACTGATCGCTGAAGCGAAATAGATTTTATTGTTTTTATTGTTTATTTTTTACCAAATACAATTCAGACTGGTGTAAATTACACATTTGGAGAGATGAATTTAAACAATATTACTACAAAAACACGAGATATCCACAATTGTTAAGTTGGATGAATTTGTAAAAAGAACAATAGAACAGAGAGGCACATTTTCGAAGTCGCGCGTCTTGATGCCTTGAAGCACAGTGAGGAAGTTCATCACATTAGACGCATAATAAAGCAATTAATTGTAACAGTTTGCGTTCTAGCGTGACAATAATTATTTCCTTCAACGTCGTAATAATCATAGCTCCACGTATATTTTAAAAAATTGTAAGTCAGCTCTCCGATCACAAAAATCCACGCTTCGCCTCTAGGAGAGTCGAGTGAAAAATATCGTATGTAAGGCATTAAGGCTATCACAATGTTCTTTATTTTACGTCCAACTAACTACATTTTTATGGTTTTCGGAGAGGCTGAGGTGCAGGAATTTTGTCCCGCAGGAGTGTTTTACGTGCCGGTAAATCTACCTACCCGAGGCTGATGTATTTGAGCGCCTTAAAATACCATCGGACTGAGTCAAGCTGAACTCAGAAGGCCAACGCTCTACCATCTGAGCTACTCAGCCCGACACTCTTATTGATGAAGGCCACAAACGGTCGAGGACAAGGCCATGTTATCCTAAGCCGCGTACCTCGGACGTATACTGCAGAGGATACTAATTATGTAGAACCGAGTTGACTAGCACCAACGACGCAACGAAGAGAGTATATACAAACTCTAATTGCCTTTGCACTACCTGAACAAATCTCATGTATTCGCATACAAATATTCTGATGAATAAAGTGACACGGAAATTGTTAGTTATATCGGTTTTCTAGTAATCAATGTGGTTAATTCCAAGTAGAAGGAACTTACTAAAACGAGTATGAGAACGTAAGTTCCTGTTGATTTTTAAATATTCACACCTACGTTTCACAACTAATATTCTCTTTTATGTATACTAAACTTCCCTTCCTCCCCTGTGACCCATGTGACATCGCCGCGGTGGGGTGGCTTGCACGTCCCAATGAAGCAGCCGTACGTGCGACCATATCTGATGGGTATCTATAGAGAGACAAGCTTAACAAATGGTTAATCGAAAGTGGGGTAACAGCCTTTCGGAAGTTGTAAGGATGGCAGTCTGTATGATTGACTGATATAGCCTTGTAATAATATTTAACATGAATTACCTGTGTTGATACTGCTACACGACTTAAAACAACGGGAAACTACAACCGTAACTAACCCCAGAGGACATGCAGCTTTCTCTGTATGAATCATTGACGTAGTGATGATGACTTTCTCCCGGGTAAAATATTCCGGAGGTAAAATAGTCCTCCATTCGGATCCCAGCGTAGGGACTACTCAGGAGGGGGGATTCATCAGGAAGATAAGTACTGACATTCTACGACTCGGAGTGTGGAATGTTAGAAGTTTGAATCGTTGTGGTTTTAGAGAAACTGAAAAGGGAAATGGATAGACTAAAGTTAGATGTAGTTGGTATAAGTGCAGTACGTTGGCATGAAGAATGGGATTTTGGGTCAGGTGACTGCAGAATTATCAACACAAAATCAAATATGGGACATGCAGGAGTTGGTTTAATAATGAATAAGACAATAAGGTAAGGCAGCGGGTAAGTGAACAAATTATTGTTAAGTTAGACACCAAGCTAATGCCCACCACAAAAGTGCAGGTCTATATGCCTACCAATTCATCAGATGAGGAAGAAATGGAAAGCATTTCGTATGAAGTGAGAGAAGATTTAACACAATATATAAAATGAGACGAGAATATAATTGTCGTGCGAGACTGGAATGTAGTGGTAAGCGAAGGAAGAGAAAGTAATGCCGTAGGAGAATTCGAACTGTTACGAAGGAATGAAAAGGAAGGCGGCTGGTTGAATTCGGTACCGATCATAATTTAGTCCTTGCTAATACTTGGTTTAAACACCACAAACGACGGCTGTATACATGGACGATATCTGAAGACACAGGAAGGTATCAAATAGACTTCATTAGGATTAGGCAGCAATCCAGAAAGGAGTTAGGCAAGGCTACAGTTTGTCTAATCTCCTTCTTAATCTCTATAAATAAAGTTGCAGGGGATCCGCTGTCTGTAATTTAGCTTGTTTCGCCAATTTTTCAGATATTTATCCGATTTAGGTCAACTTAAGGTATTGTAAGTGATTTTGAGCTTTCGTGTCTGTTTGTCCGTCTGTTCTACCATCACGGTGAAACGGCTTAATAGATATCTACCAAACTTCATATTTAGAGTATACTCATCCAGAGGAAGGTTTAGGTATGCATATGATTTAGGAATCACTGAACAGACTGGGGGTTTAGAGGAAAAACCACAACAATTTTCTTCCATTTTATATGATAATATTGATTTTTTGTAAAATCCGTGGACTCTATGTGAAACATTCCTTCATTTTAAACAGATTTTGTTATGAGCTTAATTTTGCTTCTCTTCAAATTACGGAGAAAATTGATACTTTCTGCGGGTACCATGCTCTGCATTAAGTGACCGACAGACCGAATCGACCCTGCCGGTTACCATGGCAACGTCTCTGGCTTCTTGCCAACAGGGAATTACCGTAATGCTATTTTCGTCAACATTCCTGTAAACTCGGGGATGTTCTTTGCGCGTAGAAGATGAGAGAGACGTCAAGCTGTCATTCTGCGGGACATTTGCAGAATACCGTTGGAGGTTACAATCGTCTTCGAATAGCACTAAGGGGGTCTGTTAATATTTGAACAGTACCGCTGAATTTAGCCCATTATTTCATACCGTAATGTGTTTTCGGACATTTGCTATAATTTTTACTGTATTTGTCTTCTTCTGTTTTCCGATTTAATTTCTTGCCTCTGCCTTGCCTCTTTAGGCTTAAGTAATAATACCGTACAACTAAAGGGGGCAGTGTAGAACAGTACAACTTGAAGAGCGCTAATTCATAGGATCGCCGATGGTCGGATTCGACTGAATGGATGACATCATCATCAATCAAACCGTAAGTCATCTTCCTTTCTACTTACCTAAGAATCCCTGCACCTATATTTCTCCATTCGTTATTCATATCATCACAATTTAGTGAGGCATATTTTATTTTCCAGTACATCCACTTGGTATTTACATATTTGTCCTATCCCGCTGTCCTCAGTTATAATCCTATTTTCATTTCAACCTTATTAACTGTAATATTTTCTTCCTTAATTACTCCGTATGTATGAGATTGCTAATCCAGAGACCTGGACACTTTTTTTTGAAGAAAAATTCCAAGCTGTTCAAATGTATAACAATTTGGCCTCGGAAAATATGGAAATATAAGGCGATTTCAATGACGGTGCAGACATTTGTTTCGGGGTAATTGGTGGCTAAACGGTAATTCGTATCACAAAACAGATAGCACAATCGCCGCTCTATTTGGAGAGATCTACAACGTTGGTCCTATGACATTTTGTTGTATATCAATCCCTTATACGTTAGATAGAGGTGAATTTCTCAATTCAATTAATTTTGTGCATTTTACACGTGTATGTTATCGTTTGACACACTTTCAAGAAAGAAAGAATCATAAAATTCGGTACGCATATTGACACAACCAGTGGTCATATGTTAGCCAAATTTTATGACTCCAGCTGCCACATAAGTATCCGAAAAACAAAGTAATGTGTGGAAACTGGATCCAAATTTCACCCCTGTCAATGTTTCTAACTCAGTCTAACCCATAAATATAGGAGATACGAGAAAATGACGTAGGACCAACCATATACAGTTTTGTTGTTTGTCCAACCCTTGTCCCGTTTCCCTACGGGGTCGGGTATGAGGTGAGATGAATTTGTCGTGGCGGTTTTTTTATGACCGGATGCCCTTCCTGACGTCAACCTCATCAGAGGAGTTAATGAGAGATGAAATGAATGACGTGATATATGATAGTAGGGAGAGGGTGAAACCCGGTGCCGGCACATAGCCTACTCCTGTCGAATAGCACCAAGGGGTCTGCTCAAGGCTTAACGTCCCCATCCGACGGACGAATCACCATCAACAGCGTCATATGCCCTCACTCCATATGAGCACTGCGGAGAGGTTTGGAATTTAATCCAGGCTTTTGGCACGCAATCTAGTGATTAGAAATTGTATACCACCACCTCCCCTACCCTGCCGGCCAACATTCTGATGGTGAAAATTTTTTCGACCAACGGGACTCGAACCGGCTAACCTCGGTGTTAGACCGTTTTTAGACTTCAGCGCCTTAACGATCATGGCCACCAGGCGGGCTAACCAGCCATATACAGTATAACACTAAAAAAGGCGTCTGATGGCAGAATCCGTTTCCTGATATGGCGTACCGTTTAATAGCAATAAATCTCGAAGTGAAGGTCTGCACTTCAAACGTCCCTATGCTTATCTAGTATATAAATAAAGTCGTACAGGGTCCGCTGTCTGTAATTTCGTTTGTTTTGCCAATTTTTTAGATATTTATCCGATTTAGGTCAAGTCAAAATCTTATAAGTGGTTTTTAGCTTTCGTGTCTGTTTGTCCGTCTGTAGCACCATCACGGCGAAACGGCTTGATATATCTCTACCAAACTTTATATTTAGAATATACGCATCCAGGAAAAGGTTTAGGTATCAAATCAATCAATACTGATCTGCATTTAGGGCAGTCGCCCAGGTGGCAGATTCCCTATCTGCTGCTTTCCTAGCCTTATCCGAAATGATTTCAAAGAAATTGGAAATTTATTGAACATCTCCCTTGGTAAGTTATTCCAATCCCTAACTCCCCTTCCTATAAATGAATATTTGCCCCAGTTTGTCCTCTTGAATTCCAACTTTATCTTCATATTGTGATCTTTCCTACTTTTATAGACGCCATTCAAACCTATTCGTCTACTAATGTCATTCCACGCCATCTCTCCGCTGACAGCTCGGAACATACCACTTAGTCTAGCAGCTCTTCTTCTTTCTCTCAATTCTTCCCAACCCAAACATTGCAACATTTTTGTAACGCTACTCTTTTGTCGGAAATCACCCAGAACAAATCGAGCTGCTTTTCTTTGGATTTTTCCAGTTCTTGAATCAGGTAACCTGGTGAGGGTCCCATACACTGGAACCATACTCTAGTTGGGGTCTTACCAGAGACTTATATGCACTCTCCTTTACATCCTTACTACAACCCCTAAACACCCTCATAACCATGTGCAGAGATCGGTACCCTTTATTTACAATCCCATTTATGTGATTACCCCAGTGAAGATCTTTCCTTACATTAACACCTAGATACTTACAATGATCCCCAAAAGGAACTTTCACCCCATCAACGCAGTAATTAAAACTGAGAGGACTTTTCCTATTTGTGAAACTCACAACCTGACTTTTAGCCCCGTTTATCAACATACCATTGCCTGCTGTCCATCTCACAATATTTTCGAGGTCACGTTGCAGTAGCTCACAATCTTGTAACTTATTTATCACTCTATAGAGAATAACATCATCCGCAAAAAGCCTTACCTCCGATTCCACTCCTTTACTCACATCATTTATATATACAAGGAAACATAAAGGTCCGATAACACTGCCCTGAGGAACTCCCCTCTCAACTATTACAGGGTCAGACAAAGCTTCACCTACTCTAACTCTCTGAGATCTATTTTCTAGAAATATAGCAACCCATTCAGTCACTCTTTTGTCTAGTCCAATTGCACTCATTTTTGCCAGTAGTCTCCCATGATCCACCCTATCAAATGCTTTAGACATGTCAATCGCGATACAGTCCATTTGACCTCCAGAATCCAAGATATCTGCTATATCTTGCTGGAATCCTACAAGTTGAGCTTCAGTGGAATAACCTTTCCTAAAACCGAATTGCCTTCTATCGAACCAGTTATTAATTTCACAAACATGTCTAATATAATCAGAAAGAATGCCTTCCAAAAGCTTACATACAATGCATGTCAAACTTACTGGCCTGTAATTTTCAGCTTTATGTCTATCACCCTTTCCTTTATACACAGGAGCTACTATAGCAACTCTCCATTCATCTGGTATAGCTCCTTCGGTCAAACAATAATCAAATACGTACTTCAGATATGGTACTATATCCCAACCCATTGTCTTTAGTATATCCCCAGAAATCTGATCAATTCCAGCCGCTTTTCTAGTTTTCAAATTTTGTATCTTATTGTAAATGTCATTGTTATCATATAAATTTTATTACTTCTTTGGCCTTAGTCTCTTCCTCTATCTCGACATTATCCTTGTAACCAACAATCTTTACATACTGCTGACTGAATACTTCTGCCTTTTGAAGTTCCTCACATACACACTCCCCTTGTTCATTAATTATTCCTGGAATGTCCTTCTTGGAACCTGTTTCTGCCTTAAAATACCTATACATACCCTTCCATTTTTCACTAAAATTTGTATGACTGCCAATTATGCTTGCCATCATGTTATCCTTAGCTGCCTTCTTTGCTAGATTCAATTTTCTAGTAAGTTCCTTCAATTTCTCCTTACTTCCACAGCCATTTCTAACTCTATTTCTTTCCAGTCTGCACCTCCTTCTTAGTCTCTTTATTTCTCTATTATAATAACGTGGGCCTTTACCATTCCTTACCACCCTTAAAGGTACAAACCTGTTTTCGCATTTTTCAACAATTTCTTTAAACCCATCCCAGAGTCTGTTTACATTTTTATTTACCGTTTTCCACCGATCATAGTTACTTTTTAGAAACTGCCTCATACCTGCTTTATCAGCCATATGGTACTGCCTAACAGTCCTACTTTTAAGACCTTCCTTTCTATCACATTTATTTTTAACTACCACAAAAACAGCTTCATGATCACTAATACCATCTATTACTTCAGTTTCCCTATAGAGCTCATCTGGTTTTATCAGCACCACATCCAAAATATTTTTCCCTCTGGTTGGTTCCATCACTTTCTGAATCAGCTGTCCTTCCCATATTAACTTATTTGCCATTTGTTGGTCATGCTTCCTGTCGTTCGCATTTCCTTCCCAATTTACATCTGGCAAATTCAGATCTCCCGCTACAATCACATTTCTTTCCATGTCATTTCCCACATAGCTGACTATCCTATCAAATAATTCCGAATCCGCATCAGTGCTACCCTTTCCCGATCTGTACACTCCAAATATATCAAGTTGCCTATTATCTTTAAAAATGAGCCTTACACCTAGAATTTCATGTGTCTCATCTTTAACTTTTTCGTAGCTTACAAATTCTTCTTTCACCAGAATGAAAACTCCCCCTCCCACCTTTCCTATCCTATCTCTACGATACACACTCCAGTGCCGTGAGAAAATTTCTGCATCCATTATATCATTTCTCAGCCATGATTCAACTCCTATTACAATATCTGGTAAATATATATCTATTAAATTACTTAATTCTATTCCTTTCTTTACAATACTTCTACAGTTCAACACTAACAATTTTATGTCATCCCTACTTGATTTCCAGTTCCCTGTTCCCTTATCACCGCTCCCTAGGCCATCCCGTTTCCCTGAATGTACCTCCCTATTACCCTTCCAAACAAATTTCCTAACTTATACGTACCACTGCGGTTTAAATGAAGGCCATCCGAGCGCAGATCCCTTTCTCCTACCCACCTATTAGGATCTAGAAATTTCACTCCCAGTTTCCCACATACCCACTCCATAGTCTCATTTAAATCCCCAATCACCCTCCAGTCAGTATCCCTCCTACACAGTATTCCACTAATAACAATCTCCGCTGTCTTAAACTTCAGCCGTGCTGCATTTACCAGATCCCACACATCTCCAACTATGTTGGTACTTATATCAGCTTGCCTTACGTTGTTGGTTCCAACGTGAAACACTACCACCTTCTCCTTCCTCTCCTCCCTCTCTTCTACTTTCCTCAACATCTGCCTCAATCTAATTCCTGGATAACATTCTACCCTGGTTCCCTTTCCTCCACACACTTTCCCCACGTGTCTAACGATGGAATCCCCCATGACCAGAGCCTCAACCCTACCCACCTCATTTGATCCCCTCCCCTCATGCATATGATCTAAGAATCACTGAAGAGACTGGGGGTTTAGAGGAAAACCACAACAGTTTTCTTCCATTTTCTCTTATAATATTGATTTTCTGTAATATCAGTGGGCTATGTGTGAAATGATCCTTCATTTTAAACAACTTTTTATGAGCTTAATTCCGCTTACTATTCAAATGACGGAGAAAATTGATTCTTTCTGCGGGTGTCAGTCTCTGCATTGAGTGACCAACAGACCGAAACGACCCTACCGGTTACCATGGCAACGTCCCCGGCTTCTTGCCATTTTCTTCAACATTCCTGTAACCTCGGGGTTGTTCCTTGCGTAGAAGGCGAGGGAGACGTCAAGCTGCCATCGTAATATGGGGATAATTTCAACGACGGTGTAGACTTCCGTTTCGGGGTAACTGCTTTCTAAACGGCGTCACTTCACAAAGCTGACACAATCGCCGCTCAGTTTGGGGAGAACTTCAACTTTGGTCCCATGACTTAATGCCATATATCGATTCGTTATGCGTTAGATAGAACTGCATTTCTCGATTATAATAAAATCTTTCCAACTCGATTTTGACTGGCATTAGTCAAAGGTGTCTCTCATTATAATGAAAACTCTCCATCTATAATGTGAATGACAGTTGATAAGTGAACCTGTAGTTATAGCAAAAGTTCCCGAACTAGATTGTGAATGGCAGTGGGAAATGTGGCGTGCTATTATCATAAAAACTTCCACAACGCGCACCTTACATTGGAAACAACGTATGGAGTCCTCCCCGTTTTGTTTCTTGGATAGCGCTAAGAGACTTGCAATTTGATCTAATCTTACTTATTTTGGGTGAAGTAAATTACGTAGAAATCCGTATATAAGGTAGAATACCGTAGTGAAGCACAGGGACATTTGCTATTGTTTTTTAGAATAGGCGGTAAAGGAAATCAAAGAGGAATTTGGAATACGAATCACAGGAATCACAGGTACATTTGCTATTTTTTTAGAATAAGCGGTAAAGGAAATCAAAGAGGAATTTGGAACAGGAATCACAGGAATCACAGGTACATTTGCTATAGTTTTTTTAGAATATGCGGTAAAGGAAATCAAAGAGGAATTTGGAACAGCAATCACAGGAATCACAGGTACATTTGCTATTGTTTTTTTAGAATAGGCGGTAAAGGAAATCAAAGGGGAATTTGGAACAGCAATCACAGGAATCACAGGTACATTTGCTATTGTTTTTTTAGAATAGGCGGTAAAGGAAATCAAAGGGGAATTTGGAAGGGGAATCACGATCCAAGGAGAGGAAATCAGAACTCTGAGATTTTCCGATGGTATTGTTATTTTATCTGAGTCTGCAGGTGATCTGGAGAAATTGATGAATGGTCTGGACACAGTCTTGGAGAAGGGTTAAAAGATGAAAGTAAACAAATCCAAAACGAAAGTTGAAGTCAGGTGATGCAGGAAATATTAGATTAGGAAATGAAATCTTAAAGGAATGAGATGAATATTGTTACTTGAGTGGTAGAATAAGTAATGATGGCAAAAGTAAGGAGAACACAAAATGCAGACTAGCACAAGCAAGGGAGGTCTTTCTTAAGAAAATAAATTTGCTCACTTCGAACATTGATATAGGAATTAGAAAGATATTTTTGAAGACTTTCATGTGGAGCATGGCATTGTGTGAGGGTGTAACATGGGCGAGAGGAAGGTTTCAAACTTTTAGTAATGTAACTCCATTTTTCCAAAAGTAAATTTCAATTCTAAATGTAAATTTCAAACAAGTCGAAAGAACTTAGCCGAAATCAAGGGATAGAGAGTGAGGTACCCTCTCGCATTCCCTCTCAACTTGATTTTGTGGTGACTATGATTTTGTAACCTTGTCTATCTTGTAATTTCTGCAACTATCTAGTCACCTCGGTTGTATAGGCTTAGCCTCTGTAACGTGGGGCCACATGCCCAAATAGGGTTTCATGAATTTAACGTACATTTCTAGGAATGTAAGTTTTCGCCTCCTTTCCATTTTGTTTCTTTGGGCCAGTAATTTAACCTTTTGTTTTTACCAAAGGCCTTGTAGAATGGGTACGTGTTAGCCCGGTTACAATCGATGTCATTCAGTTTCATGTTAAAGATACCTGACTGTTGAGCACTGAAGACAGTTACTACTGTTTTGTTACATATAGGGTGTGCCTAGAGAGGCCTGGAAAGTGCGAGTTTTCGAAAATAGATTCCTGATTGTAAGTTGACATAGAAAAGATGCTCCTCGTATTAATGTAAAGGTTGAATGGTGTCTTTGGAAGGTTGGAATGGTATAATGTTTGTAGAGTAGTCTCCTAGATAATTTTGTGGAGTAAAGGTGCTCTTGTAAGATTGTAAATCTGTCTCCTAGTGGTGAAAAGGGAATTATGAGATCTTTCTCCGTGACTGTAGGTTAGAAGGGAGCACTTGTGCTCATGTAAAGTTGTAACTGGGAGCTTCAAGCTCAGCCTGTAAAATTGTTATTTTTATATCTCTCTAAAAGGTGTTGTTTCGAGCCTACGGGCCAACTATTGTAAATAACTGTTAATTACCTGGCAAGCTATTAAGATTGTGTTATTCGCTTTCCTAATAAACAATGTTGGATTTTACAACACACCAACTCCTTTTTACGATTTTTGGATATGTGAAGGTGCTATATATTTTCCGTGACAGTACTTTTACGTGTAAGTGCATCTACCCGCACGAGGCTTGCGTGTTTGAGCACCTTCATATAGCACCAGATTGAGTCAGGACTGAACCTTCGAACTTGGGCTCAGAAGGCCAGCGCCCCCTCACCTTGGATTTTCTTTATTTTCTAGGATTCGACTTAAGAAGTGATTTTTAGCAGGCTGCATTTTACCTGAAAAAGAATTGCCACGTCCGCCTCTGTGGTGTAGTCGTTAGTGTGATTAACTGCCACCTTCGGAGGGCCAGGTTCGATTCCCGGCTCTGCCACGAAATTCTAAAAGTTGTACGAGGGCTGGAACGGGGTCGACTCGGCCTTGGGAGTAGAGGTGGGTTCGATTCCTACCTCAGCCATCCTGGAACTGATTTTCCGTGGTTTCCCACTTCTCCTCCAGGCAAATGCCGGGATGGTACCTCACTTAAGGCCACGGCCACTTCCTTCCCTCTTCCTTGTCTATACCTTCCAATCTTCCCCCACCCACAATACCCCTGTTCAGCATAGCAGGTGAGGCCGCCTGGGCGAGGTACTGGTCTTTCTCCCCAGTTGTATCCCCCTACCCAAAGTATCACGCTCCAGGACACTGCCCTTGAGACCATTATAGTCTAGGGTGCGATAAGCTACAACTCTCGCTCATCTTTGTTGTTTGTGCAGGGAACGCTGACCAGCGATCGGTACGTGCAGACTGTTGTAGGACCCGTTCTTTTGCCATTCTTGCAACTGTTGATCATCTTGAAATAGAAAGGTATTTGACACGGACAAAGCGAGGAAGGCAATAAGTATATACTTTTTCCTTACCCTAAAATGTGAGAAAAGTGACTTAATTCCTTTCTCCAAAAATTAATTCAGTGAAGGCCACATCCACTTCCTTTCCAGTCCAGACCTTTCCCTCTCCTACTGCCGCCGAAGCTTTGTTAAGCATTCAGCAAAAAAAAAAAAAAAAAAAAAAAAAAAAAAAAAAAAAAAAAAAAAAAAAAAAAAAAACCCGCATTATTATTATTATTATTATTATTATTATTATTATTATTATTATTATTATGTTTATTCATGTTTATTTACTGGGCAGCCTCCGTAGTTCAGGCGGCAGCGCGCCGGTCTCTCACCACTGGATACCGTGGTTCAAATCCCGGTCACTCCATGCGAGATTTGTGCTGGACAAAGTGGTGGCGGGACAGGTTTTTCTTCGGGTAGTCCGGTTTTCCCTGTCATATTTCATTCCGGCATCAGTCTCCATTAACATTTCATCTGTCAGTCATTTATCATTGCCCTAGACGAGTGCGACAGACTTTGGCAGCCGGCACATTTCCTATCGCATCCGGGAGATAGTAGGTTCGAATCCCACTATCGGCAGCCCTGAAAATGGTTTTCCGTGGTTTCCCATTTTCACACCAGGCAAATGCTGGGGCTGTACCTTAATTAAGGCCATGGCCGCTTCCTTCCAATTCCTAGGCCTTTCCTATCCCATCGTCGCCATAAGACCTATCTGTGTCGGTGCGACGTAATGCCCCTAGCAAAAAAAAAAAAAAAAAAAATTCCTATCCTAGCTGCTAGATAGGAACTTCATTCATTCCATTCCTGACCCGGTCGAATGACTGGAAACATGCTGTGGATTTTCACTTTTTCATGTTTATTTGATGGCAGATTAGATCCTCGAAACGACCTTTCGTGGATGGCAGTAAGATGATAGCAAAATCTCAAGTCATCGCTTAAAGAGACATACCAAGGCTAGAGGAAACTGTTCTGTGCACTGTACTGTCACGGCCATTACGACAGCGCAATCATATTCTTGTAACTCAGCGCTATACTGCGGGAAGGTTCCGGTACTCTTGAACATGTAGAAATTAAAATAATATTGTTATTATTACTAAACTGACCCCGTCGAAGTTCGAAGCATGGTTTCTTTTTTGTGTAAAAACGTTGCGGAAATGAACAGCATATTCGTAATGACAGAAATCATTTATACGGTGACAAGTTAGGTTTTTCTGAAAATAGAGAGTAACGGATCGTATATTCATTGCATTCAATGCTCTTACTTAAAGCACTTCTTTGTGTACCGTACTGCACTGGGAATAGTACGACCGTTAGGTATTGCCTGGACTTATTTATATGGAAGAACGTACCGGAGACATTGCAACACACTGTATTACTGGCCGTGAGTAAATACTGAGTAGGATAGAGCTACCAACACCACCTAAAGTTTGCCCTCGTGTTTTGCTTTTTGTTTAAAATGCTATTTGTTCGGGGCGTCTACTGGCCCCTACTGGCACCATAGTGTATGAACCTACGTGTAGTTGTAATGGCGGTAGTGTGGAATGTTGTGTGTGAGGAAAGGAAGATTAAGGACGTCACAAACACCCAGTCCCCAGGCTAGGGATATTAATCATTACAATTAAAAACCCCTGACCCGCCCGAGAATCGAACCTGAGGCCGCCGGATGACCGGCGGAGCGTTGCCCCCTACACCGCAGAACAGGACCTCGTGTTTTGCTACTCATCCAACAAAAAGCACGTCGAACAGGCAATTGGTATCTTTTGGACGAAAAGGTAGTGTTGCGTCTCGTGGTATTAGATTGATGCATTTAAATTTCTCAATAAAATCACAGCAGCGCTGGGTTTCAATGCGAGGGTATATGGCGGCAAATATCTTAATTAAAAACTGTTTCGAAATTCTATGAAAAACTAAAGGAGATTTTCTTCTTTCGTTATTAAACTGTTTACGGTGATGTGTTTCTTTAGTGTTCTACGCACCAGTATAAAGTTTATAACTAACACTGATTTCATCACACTTATTTCCGGGTGTTAAGAGTAGTAACTTTAGAAATAACATTCCATGCACCATCACTGAAGATTTAAATTCTCTTTTAAAACTTTCTGAAACAATGACTTCTTCCGCTTTTGTCTTGAATAGTAAATGTATCCTATAACGCTGGAGATTTCTGAAGATTCGTCGTTTAAGAGAGAGTAAACTCTAATGATAATTTGAAGCAAGATAATGCGTAATAGTATTGGCTTTACGTCTCGCTAAATACTTTTACGGTTTTCGGAGACGCCGAGGTGCCCGAATTTGGTCGCGCAGGAGTTCTTTTACGTGCTAGTAAATCTAGCGACACGAGGCCGACGTATCTGAGCACCTTCAATTACCACCACACTGAGTCAAGATCGAATATGGCATGTTGGGGTCAGAAGGGGCAGTGCCTCAACCCCACCCCGAGGCACTCATCGCGGCATTTGAAACAAGGAATCAGAGAATTATAATTCATCAGGTTTGTCCGTATGCTGAAACAACGGAAATAACAATCACAGCAGAAGTAAATTGTAAACTAATACGTAACAAAAAACATTATTCCACGGCAGTTATAAAAGAAGAGCCGGCCCCCGTGGTGTAGGGGTAGCGTGCCTGACTCTCGTCCGGAGGCCCCGGGTTCGATTCCTAGCCAGGTCAGGGATTTTTCTCTCGACCTGAGGGGTGGTTCGAGGTCCACTCAGCCTACCTGATTAGAACTGTTGAGCTATCTGACGGTGAGATGGCGGCCCCGGTCTCAAAAGCCCAGAATGTCGGCAGAGAGGATGCGTCGTGCTGACCACACGAACCCTCGTAATCTGCAGGCCTTTGGGCTGAGCAGCGGTCGCTGGGCAGGCCAAGGCCCTTTCAAGGGAGTTAAGTGCCATGGGGTTTGGTTTTGGCTTGGTTTTTAGTTACAAAAGAAGTGCAAAACCAAACGAGAATCTTCGGACGACGTACAACGATAAGGAAGGAGCTTACACGGTGATTCTCGGAGAAGCCAAGAGTGTGGTGAAGTATGAGGGTTCCAAATAATGTACTGGCAATATTGATAGGACGCAATATTTAACGAACTAACAAGTACAATTGCATTACATTCCTTCAATGTAGTCATCCGCTAAGTCTATTACCTTTTGACCGAGGGAGTTGGCCGTGCGGTTAGAGGCACGCGGCTGTGAGCTTGCATCCGGGAGACAGTGGGTTCGAATCTCACTCTCGGCAGCCCTAAAGATGGTTTCCGTGGTTTCCCATTTTCACACCAGGCAAATGCTGGGACTGTACCTTAATTAAGGATACGGCCGCTTCCTTCCAACTCCTAGGCCTTCCTATCCGACCGTCGCCATAAGACCTATCTGTGTCAGTGCTACGTAAAGCCACTAGCAATATTAAACCAAACCAAACCAAACCCCATGGCACTACAGCCCTTGAAGGGCCTTGGCCTACCAAGCGACCGCTGCTCAGCCCGAAGACTTGCAGGTTACGAGGTGTCGTGTGGTCGACACGACGAATCCTCTCGGCCGTTATTCTTGGCTTTCTAGACCGGGACCGCTATCTCACCGTCATATAGCTCCTCAATTCTAATCACGCAGGCTGAGCGGACCCTGAACCAGCCCTCAAGTCCAGGTAAAAATCCCTGACCTGGCTGGGAATCGAACCCGGGGCCTCCGGGTAACGGGCAGGCACGCTACCCCTACATCACGGGGCCGGCTACTAGCAATATTAACTTTTGCCAAAATGTCCGGAAACTGTTGGGGACCGTTGGCAAGGCCTTTTCTGTTGAAGATAGCGACGGAGCGTCCTACTGCGCGAAGCACAGTTGCCTCTACGGATAATTTCAGGATAATCCATCGATGGTCTACGGCAGGGCCTCTCAGGGTGCATGCGCGTGGTGCAAGCACTGTGCACGGTGCAAAAGACGACTTGGCTTGGTTGACCAGAGTGCAGACCCCCACTCCTCGATTTGGAGCAATAGCGCTTACTCTCTCTTTCCTCACGCCTGTCTCGCTCGCTCCGCTTGTCTCCCTCTGCCCCACTTGCGCCGTAGCGCTCTAAATCCGAGCCGAGTTGACCCGAGCTTAGCCGAGTTGAGCCGAGCTTAGCCGAGTACCCCAGAGACGAAGCGTTGATCCGAGCCATGCCGAGCGGCAGCGATGCACAGTGCACGGAGCTCTTGCGCCTCTATTTGCACGCGTGAGATTTTGGGCGTTTGAGAGGCCCTGGTCTACGGAAACGAGACTGCTCACGATATCTATCTGATCTTGAGGAGTGGACGGCGAACCTGTGCGGTGCAAATCCGCAGTCTCATTCCGACCCGCATGAAACGCCTTGACCCATCGTGCAATCGTCGCCACAGGCTTCACGTAATCTTCGGTAACATTCTGATGCATTTTTGCTACGGGCAACCTCAATTTTAATCCACGAACGCTGATCACTAGGGCTCGGATTCGAGCATATTAGCATATCTTTTTCCTGAATAGTACACATTGAAAGAAGCCTTTCAGTGGTATTTTCATCTCTCTGGAACCAACAGAATTTAAATTTATCGAGCATATACTGTAAATGAATAAAACCGCTATTTTCAGAATAGAAGCATATAAATGCATATTCTTGTGGTTTTCGTCTAAATAGTTTGTTTTTCTTCGAATTCACCCCCGAATTCGGGCCCTGACCATCCTTAAGGTTCTAAAATAGAAATAATTATTGAAAAGCCTATCTGGTGCGAATAATAGAACCGCAGGTTTTAAACCTTTAGTGAGGTCATTCACACACCCTAATTGGCCTCTGCCTAAAGTTAAGGAATCTTTGAGTGTTTTATTCCGACGATGTGCAAACACCCTGACTCGTTTTCTACTGACGGGAAAATACTTTTCTGCAAAATGTGCGAAAAAGAGGTAAGTTCTTATTGACATTTTCACATCTACGTTCTTAAAGATATTACTGGTCAAACGGTTGAAATTTCGAGTGAGCCGTATGTGCAGCATACGGTGCCTATCTACTAGGTAAGTAGAGAGAAGTCTAAGAATTCGGAGTGTAGACCCTTTAGATCCTCAGATTTTACATTTCCGATACGGAAATTGACGTTTGGATTTGCTGATTTTTCATGGGATCGTTGAGAGGGTGCTCGTATTTCTACTGCAATCTTTGAAAATAATTTCGTAGTCCACAATGCTTTATTTTTGTTCATTCAATGTATTTTTTCTCACTTATGCTTACCTACCTATTTATTTTCAGATCAAGATTTCGAAGTGTTTTCAATTTTCCCAACATAAAGCCACAAGTGGGCACTCAGCAAAAGCTGAAGAATTTAAAAAAAGGAAATCGGAGAAACAAGTGGTGATACAACCTTTGTTGAATCAGCAACAGCACTCGGACGGGTTCTCTTCCAGTGTTTGTAGGGCGTTTTTAAGCTCCAACATACCCCTCTACAAAGTCGAACATGCTGAGATCAGAGCTCTCTTCAAGGACTTTGCAGGAAGAGGTTATCTCTCGATAATACCTTCATTCCACGAAGAATATTCATTCAGGTACTTTCTTCACCAGGTTCTACACGCAATCAGGGCCGACATCGGGAGCCACCCAATTTGGTTATCTATCGATGAGACCACAGACAGTTGTGGAAGATACATGGCCAACGTTATTGTTAGAAAACTCAGTCCCAGTGAACCGGGAAAGGGCCACCTAATTCTGTGCAGGGAGCTAGATGTGACAAACTATGGTACCATCGTGCGAACAGTGCAAGCAGCTCTGCGTAAGTATATTTTTGTTAATTTATTTTTTGAGCGTTTTGCCAAAGAAGAATAAGTACAGTCTGGCAATGCATTCTACGTATGTTCAGTGAAGACTCTGATAGTTCTGATAGTTAAATATCTCTTACAGTCGTACGACATGTCAGAATCCCATTAACTGAACGGTTCACCCTTCATTTCACATTCCAGTTTTAGGCTTGCTGTGGTCAACCTCTCCAGATGAGGAGGTAAACAAAGTACTCACACTGGTGACTGACGTTGCTCCCTACATGATTAAGGCTGGGAAGAGCCTCAAGCTTCTCTACCCGAAGATGTTACATGTTACTTGTCTTGCCCATGCAATGCACAGAGTTGCTAAGGAGCTGCGCGAAAAATCGTCCAGCATCAACAGCGTCATTTCCTCAGTGAAGAAAATTTTCGTCAAGACTCCTTCTCGCGTCCGTGCCTTCAAGACGATGCATCCAGAGCTCCATTTACCTCCCGAGCCCATATTGACGCGATGGGGAACTTGGATCTTGGCTGCCTTGTATTACGCTAAAAATTATAGGGCAATTAAAGAGGTAAGACTAGTTGAAATGTTTAAAATCTTCTCATTTTTGAAGTTTTCTCTATCATTCTTTTCATATCTTTTATCTTTACTCCATTATACGGCGCCTAAGTTTGTAATTTTCTCAGTTATTCTCCTCGACTAATGTTTTTAATTTATATTTTTTCCAGGTGATCGATACGTTTGATGAGTCGGACAGCAAGTACATCGCGAAAGCTAAGGCTGCTTATAAAATGAAGGGCTTGATGCCATCCTTGACTTTCATAAAAGCCTACATGAGCGTCATTCCTGAGGCCATCTTAAAGTTGGAATCGCGAGGGATGGAGTTGGTTGAAGTGGTCGCTACAATACAAGGAGTCGTCCAAGAAGCCGACTCGTGGCTTGGAGAGACTGGGACAACCGTGAAACAAAAATTGGAGTTCGTGCTGGCTCGAAATCCCGGTTGGAGTGCAGCGTTGGACTTGGAGAGGATGCTGCTTGTCGGGTCTGCACCGTCAGAGGATTTTCCGAACTACTCTGCACAAGAAGAAGCATCATTCAAGTATTTACCTCTTGTGTCAGTTGACGTCGAAAGATCATTCTCATCATTGAAACTTTTATTGACTGATTTAAGAAAATCATTCAAAACTAAAAACATAGAAAAAATTATTGTACAGAGCAATGCAGATCTACTTCATTGACTCGCCTTATTTTGAAGGTTTAAACTGTAACTTTCATAAGAAAACTTCCCATATATATACTTGAAACTTGAATGCGAGTATATCGCAGCGTATCATACATACAATTCGAAAATAAAGCTCGTATATAAAGATATGTTATTGGTTTTTTCGTTTCACTTTCCTTTCTATAGTTTTTAACGGTGTTTTTCGAGCATATTCTGCATATTTAACCGCATATAATGTTTCTCGAGCATATCTATGGAGCATATAATGGGTTTTTCGAGCATATCTATCGAGCATATAACACATGGTTTTCGAGCATATCTTGAGATTTTATCGAGCATATCGATCCGAGCTCCACTGATCACCTTTTGAAAACATGCTTTAGAGCGGTGAAATCGACACTCTTCACTTCAGCGCCAAACAGCAACAACACTCCCAACTGGATGCCCGTCAAATGCACACTACACATCGACAACAGCACCACCATCTGACAGCTCCCATATCCTATTTGTGCATGCCCGATCCACTGCGAGTGTCTGGACTACGTTGCCGCTACTTTACTCACACCCTTCGTACAATGAAGGAAACACAACTGCTGTATATCCCTTCTCCTTCAATAAGATATTAGTGCTTGTGGGTATGAAACAGAAATTCTTGTAAGTCACTTCAGTGACAGAGCGTAAAATCTCGGCCAGTCGGCGAACTACGTAAGTACGTAGCATATGTTCATATTAAAAATGGCAACTGAATATACGTAAAATAAATAATCTGTCAAAAAGAGTTGCTATGATACATTTGCACGCAAAAATATAAATAATTTATAAAAACAAGTACGTAAATCGGTCCAGTAAGAACTGCAGGTACCGGGCGAGTTGGCCGTGCGCGTAGAGGCGCGCGGCTGTGAGCTTGCATCCGGGAGATAGTAGGTTCGAATCCCACTATCGGCAGCCCTGAAAATGGTTTTCCGTGGTTTCCCATTTTCACACCAGGCAAATGCTGGGGCTGTACCTTAATTAAGGCCACGGCCGCTTCCTTCCAACTCCTAGGCCTCTCCTATCTCATCGTCGCCATAAGACCTATCTGTGTCGGTGCGACGTAAAGCCCCTAGCAAAAAAAAAAAAAAAAAAAGAACTGCAGGCAGATGGTCCTAGGAAAGCCTTTTGTTTTACATTTTTAACGCTGTAGACCTTACAAACCTAGTAACGTCGGGTGTAGGTCTTTTGATTTGACTCCCGTAGGCGACCTGCGCGTCATGATGAAGATGAAATGATGATGAAGACAACATACACACCCAGCCCCCGTGTCAGCGAAATTAACCACTGATGGTTAAAATTCGCGACCCTGCCAGAAATCGAACCCGGGATCCCTGTGACCAAAGGCCAGCACGCTAACCATTTAGCCATGGAGCCGGACTCGCGATACACTAAACGTGTGCTATATAGTACTCGCCTGGTAAGGCTATGCACTAAACGTGTGCTATACAGTACTCGCCACGTAAGGCTATACGCTAAACGTGTGCTATATAGTACTCGCCACGTAAGGCTATACGCTAAACGTGTGCTATATAGTACTCGCCACGTAAGGCTATACGCTAAACGTGTGCTATATAGTACTCGCCACGTAAGGCTATACGCTAAACGTGTTCTATATAGTACTCGCCACGTAAGGCTATACACTAAACGTGTGCTATATAGTACTCGCCACGTAAGGCTATACACTAAACGTGTGCTATATAGTACTCGCCACGTAAGGCTATACACTAAAAAGCAAATATCGCCGTCCTATTCTCTTTTTTTTAATTGCTCAACACTGCTGCCAACTTGACTAGTTATATATTGAAATCATGAGATATAACCAAATACACTATAATGTATTTGACATAACCATCAACAAACTAATTCGATGTAAATATCAATAATGGGGTTTCCCTTACCCAAGTCATTGATAATAAATGATCAATCAAGGTATTCATAATTAAGTCGGCTTTCAAGCTAATTGTGGAATTAAAAAAATAAACACTATCTCACCCTCACTCAATTAAATGTTATATATTTCTGCCTTTATTTTGATATGCACACTACTATAACCGTATTCTGCGGCGTTTGCCTTGTGTTCTGTGATTAAGCTCCCTTCTTGAAATTTGCTATTATTGTCGGACTGAAGAGAAACCACGCTGTAATAATACACACAAGCAAATATACTTCATGTACATATGCTGTAAGTCAATAGGAATACACAAAAGTTAAGTCTGCAAACCGTACCAAAGTCGTGACGAGACAAGGTTAGATTAAGTTAGGTTCTTTCTTTCTTTCTTAATGTTTACCCTTCAGGGTTGGCTTTACCCTCGGACTCAGCGAGGGATCCCACCTCTACCGCCTCAAGGGCAGTGTCCTGGAGCGCAAGACTTTGGGTCGGGGGATATAACTGGAGAGGATGACCAGTACTTCTCCCAGGCGGCCTCACCTGCTATGCTGAACAGGGGCCTTGTGGAGGGATGGGAAGATTGGAAGGGACAGGCAAGGAAGAGGGAAGGAAGCGGCCGTGGCCTTAAGTTAGGTACCATCCCGGCATTTGTCTGGAGGAGAAGTGGGAAACCATGGAAAACCACTTAGAGGGTGCCTGAGGTGGGATTGGAACCCACCTCTACTCAGTTGACCTCCCGAGGCTGAGTGGCCCCGTTCCAGTGCTCGTACCATTTTTCAAATTTCGTGGCAGAGCCGGGAATCGAACCCAGGCCTCCGCGGGTGGCAGTTCATGACAATCACCACTACACCAAAGAGGCGGACTTAAGTTCGCTTGATAAAGAAATTTCCTTCCATTTCAACTGAACTGATCTTTATTGAGGAGGTAACTTAATGTTGCATTCCTTTTCGGAGGAGTTCTTTCAGATTTTTCTTGCCTATTAGACATCCTAATCGAATTCTATACGTAAGAATTGGACGAAATAAGACAACAATTAATAAAATGCTGCGTTCCTTTCACACCGGCTACGTTATAAAATGCGTTATTCGAACATCCACAAACCTGGCATTAACCAAACATATTTACAATCCCACAGAAAAGGAAAATATGCTTTAATTATACCGGCAAAAGTAACACTAGTCCGCCTCTGCGGTGTAGTGGTTAGTGTGATTAGCTGCCACCCCCGGAGTTCCGGGTTCGATTCCCGGTTCTGCCACGAAATTTGAAAAGTGGTACGAAGGCTGGAACGGGATCCACTCAGCCTCGGGAGGTCAACTGACTAGAGGTGGGTTCGATTCCCACCTCAGCCATCCTCGCAGTGGTTTTCCGTGGGTTTCCACTTCTCCTGCAGACAAATGCCGGGATGGTACCTAACTTAAGGCCACAGCCGCTTCCTTCCCTCTACCTTGTCTACCCCTTCCAACCTTCCCGTCCCTCCACAAGGCCCTTGTTCAGAATAGCAGGTGAGGCCACCTGGGCGAGGTACTGGTCATCCTCCCCAGTTGTATCCCCCGACCCAAAGTCTCGCGATCCAGGACACTGCCCTTGAGGCAGTAGAGGTGGGATCCCTCGCTGAGTCCGAGGGAAAAACCAACCCTGGAGGGAAAACAGATAAAGAAGAAGAAAGAGTAAGATTGTACCCTTAGTGTATAGGCTAATGTGCCAGGAAGTATAGACGACTTTACTCCTCTACGTGAGTGAATGTGTTATAACAATAATCATCTTTCCCACCTCACGAACTAGGGACAGTTTTATTTTCCGATCCTCCAAGGGCTTTCACGGCCTGTATGGAAGTGGCTATCATCATTTTATTACCTGTGTTACCGTGTCCTGTGTAGGGGCCTACACGTAATATGAAGAAACAGCAGGCTGTGACTGTAAAACTACCTTCATATGAAATGGGGAGTCAAGACATATCATTTCAGCGCTGGCCGACGGTGAGATTCAATCATATCTGTTTCCAAAATCCGCAAGTGTTGGTAAAATTGGTCTGAGATTTAGCGCTTTGAGATGTTGTTATCAGTTATCTGAAGTTTAACGCTATTTGAAGCTCAAGTTTTAAAGCTATCTCTCCTACTTGAGCTGGAATTAATTTACCAGCTAAACTATAGAGAAAGTTGTAAGTACGAAGTAAAATGTGCTTTACTGTTTTATTTCAATACTTTTAAAACACTTCCACTTCAGGAAACAAACTCAGTTTTTGTATTATCGCTGCTCTCTGTCTTGGAAATTGAGGGAGTTTATTAAGTGGCAACAACGTTGCATCTTTCATATAGCCGCTGCTCTCATGGAGCTAGCTATGGGAGAATGACGGAGCTAAATTAACCATATCCAAACAGAAGGTACGTACTAAAAGTGTTATATAGGAGCCACCTGTTAAACTGATGTGCCTTTATGGAGCAGCGCACGTAATCGTACTGAATAAAGAAGGTAGATTGCTTCAGAAACAAGTAAACTGTACTGTACACGGAACCAAGTAATTAATCTTATTAATTTTATGTTGCATCTACTACTTTTACGGTTCTTGTAGACGCCGAAGTATCTGAATTTTATCCCGCAGAAGTTTTTTCACGTGCCGGTAAATCTACCTACACGTATTTAAGTACCTTGAAATATTATCGAACGGAGCGCGGATTAAACCCGCCAACTTTGGCTCAGAAGGCCAGCGCTTCTTCTGTCTGCATCACTCAGCCCTGCTCTTCCACAAGCAAACGATCCATAATTCGATCTTCAGCAAGAATATACAGCAAATGTGAATCCTACATAGCAGCGCCTCTCAAACACCGAAAATCTCACGCGTGCAAACTAAGGTGCGGGGGTTCTGTGCACCGTGCATCGGTCCGACTCACGTCGGTTCGGACCAGCGTTTTGTCTCGGGGTGGCTCGACTAAGTTCGGCTCAACTCTGCTCGAATGATGGAGCGCTGCAGAGCAAGTAAGGAAGTGGGTTTGGGGGGGGGGCAGGCGAAGCGAGCGAAACAGGCGTAGGGAAAGAGAGAGACAGCGCTATTGCTCAAAATCGTGGAATGGGGGTCTGCACTCTGGTCAACCTAGTGCAATCGTCTTTTGCACCTTCACCGCGCAATGCGCCGGTGCTTGTACCCTGAGAGGTCCTGCTACATAGGTAGTACCCAGTTTGGTTTCCGTAATGGATTTGGCACCAGAGAGGCATTGTTGGGTATGCAAATTTTGGTGCAAAGATGCATAGATTTGTCGATGGATGTATATGCTTGTTTGATCGATTATGAAAACGCTTTCGACCATGTGAAACATGAAACATTGCTGCATATCCTACACGATATTGGTATGGATGGTAGAGATATCCGAATTATTGCCAACCTGTATTGGAATCAGACTGCATCGGTAAAGGTTCACAGCACAAAACCTTGTGGTACTGCAATAAAGCAAGGAGTGAGGCAAGGCTGTGTTCTATCTCGACTCCTATAAATATTTACTCTGAAAGGGTATTTTCTAAAGAACTAGAAGGAAAACAGGAGGGTATCGTTGTTGATGGGATTACAATAAATAGATAGATAGACAAGTGCTGAAGATGTGCAGATATTACTAAACTGTGTGGTCGAACACAGTGCTACAGCAGGTCTGCGTTTAAACACGAAAATGACCAAGGAAATGTTTATAAGCAAACATGTTATTCAGCCTGTTAAGTTGACACTAGCTGGAACATCACTGGAGCAAGTATAACGCTTTAAGTATCTCGGCACTGTACTTGATCACAGCTGGAACAGTGCTATTGAAATTAGGTCCCGGATTGAACAGGCAAGGACTGCATTCAAGAGAACGAGCAAACTTCTCTCTAACAGGGACTTTAAGATCAATTTCCGTGTTCGTTTTCGGTGTTATGCATTTTCTGTCTTACTTTATGATGCCAAGACTTGGACCCTAGCAGAGAACACCACTAAAAACTTTGATCCTTTGAGCTGGTGCTTCCGACGCCTGCTCAGATTATCATGGGTTGACAGGATACGTGACAGTAAAGTAGCCCGACGCATGAACAAAGAGCTAAAGGGCATGCACAACATCAAAAAGAAGAAATAAGGTAAAATTAAAGGAAGGAGAAGAAGGAAGAAAGAGAATATATTGGCTACGGAATCTACGAGGGTGGAATGGGGTCTAGTACTGCTGCTCGCCACTCTTTTCCGAGTTGGCGAGAACAAGAACGAGATCACCCTGGTGACAGGCGACATCCAATGAGAATATGGTCCAATAATAATAATAATAATAATAATAATAATAATAATAATAATAATAATAAGCATCAGGTATAGTGTTTTGTAGATATGCATGTTGGTATTTATGCTAAAAGCGATACTTCACAAAGAATAACTACCAGACGTTACATAAACTTTTAGAGACTGTGCAATACGTTAGTGACAGGTACTGTAACCCAAAATGTATCATTAATTACTGACTATTGTTAGAGCCCTGCTCGGATATACAAAATAATATTCGCATCCACACTTCCTTCATCCGCACCTGCATCCGCATCCGCGAATGGTTATCCGCATCCGCAAAATGTTTATCAGCTGATTATTTAAATATTTAACTAGTGTATATTACACCCAAGGTATTGAAACGGTTAGATCTGTTAACATCATACAATAGGCCTGACACCTGGCACCAGAACCCCTACAGTGGCAGGTTTATGAGGGATTTTCCTTTGCGACAACTACTGAAGTATTGACCTTTGTTCCTTCCTTCCATTAATTGCGGGCAGGAGCCAGTTAGGCTTACGTCAAATTTACGGCTTTATGTCTCACCATCCTCCCACACCAATGTCAAGGGTCGCCTAACCACAGGCAAAAACAAGAGTACACCTGAATGAAAATCAATAAAAGTCATTATTTAGAAATTATCAACAAAATTATCCGCACTGCCATACATTTTGTATCTGCCAAGACACTAACTTCGCGGATATCCATGCAGCCCTGTAACTATTGTAGCAAGTGTGCGGCTGCATAGCTGAAGCCCCAAGGGTGTGCTCAGTTTGTGCGGAAGGACGTGGGTTCGACTTCCCATCAAGAAGTCGAAAAAAATTGAAACGAGATTTCCACTTCTGGAGGTGCACATGACCACGAGTTTTACACAGCCTGCACTAAAAATGAGTACCACCACTTCATCTCATTTGGTGCCGAAGTTACGGGTAGTGGAAGCCTTTACCTTCCACTCCTCCAAGGGCCTTCATGGCCTGTACGGAGATGGCTTTGATCTTTTTTCTTGTAGTAATTTACAAGGGAGATATTTTCTCTATAGTGAGTTATATCTTAGATGTTCTTCAGAACATAACGTTATATATTACCTACTGTATGCCATCGGAGGTTCATAGCTCACAAGAGAAAGTGCGTTAAACTCGCAGTGTAATCCTGAAGACAGAGAAGTCTGCAAGTAGGTCCATTTAATGACAGGGTTATGTTGTCATAATTGCAAGAGATGTTGCAGGTACCATTAAACGGCTGTGTAAGTAGTCCTGGCGGAACGTAGAGGCCAAGATTCATGGCGTGCGCCAGCTTTTGCCACTTGGGAGCGTGATGTACGATACAAGAGGGGGTCGTGCATAATTGATGAGCACTTATCATCTTATAAATGCCTCTGCCCTCTGCTACTTGCCTCGAAATAGAGTAAAAAGGAATAGAAAGAAGTCGTACCTTTAATACTGTTATCCCTGACTATGCGTTAAGATGGGCGCGTTTAACACAATTTCGGATGTAGGAAAAGTTATTCCAGTGAGACTCAACTTGTAACATTCCAGTAAGATATTGTAGATATTTTAGATTCACGAGGTTAAATGGACTGCATCACTATTGAAATATCCAAGGCATTTGACATAGCAGTCCATGGGAGACTACCGACAAAAAGGAGGGCTTCTGGACTAGAGTGATTGAATGTGTGGCTACATTTCTAGAAAACAGATCTGAGAGTAGGGGAAGTTTTATCTGATCCTGTACTGATAAACAGGGGGTTTCCGGAAGACAGTATGATTGGATCGTCATGGTTTCTTATACCTATATACAGTATATAGGCTAAATGATATGGGTAAGAACTGGAATCACAGATACATACCTGCCGATTTTTAGAAATTGAAAATAGGAAGATTTTTAATTCCTGGATTTCATCACGTATATTGCGCCACGGTCTCGGTGGAAAAGGGACAAGGTAAAAGGCATACATATTATCTATTACTCGCACACTTTTTAGTGATGGATTTGTGTACGGTGGTGAGTAGTAAGGAGGGAGCTCTCCCGGTTCCGGTAATACTGCCAACTGAATGGAAATGAAATCTGAATTGAATCGATAACATGATCGATCGATATTAATTTTCTAAACCTTTATCTTAAGCCAACAACTGTGTCACACACACAATATAGGCCTATAACATTATATAACATTTCTCGATGCGAATCTTGTTCCTAGCATGAATTCTATAGTTTGGCTTTTCTGTGTAAACAACAATGGTACTAGTACATAAAGATGCCGCACAGCAATGCATAAGCGATTCATAGTTTGTGTTTCAAAGGTTTCCAATATGAATCTCGAAGATTGCCGAGGTCGACCGATTCAGCACTAGGGTGCCCATCTGTCACTAAAAAGTGTGTGAGTAATACAGTTATAATGCGAATTGACCATTACATTTAAAATCTTAAACTAAGAGAACATAAAAAAGGTTACAAGAAAATGTACCCAATCATTGTCATTTATGACACACACGAATTATAATATTTATATCACACCGAAATACGCAACAAAATGCATAATAGTTTCCTTTATTAGACTGTAAAATGAACGAAAATTTATAGCTATCTCTGAACACTCAGAGATGATGTTCGTTATATTTTTTGGCCATAACGTGAAGAGAAAATACCAGAAGACACAACTCCCTGAAATACATTCAACTCATTAAAATTGTGCACCGAAATACGCGAAACTACCACATACAAAACAATTCAGTATGTCTCATACATTATTAACATACAACTTTGCATCCGGGAGATAGAGGGTTCGAATCCCACTGTCGGCAGCCCTGAAGATGGTTTTCCGTGGTTTCTCATTTTCACACTAGGCGAATGCTGGGGCTGTACCTTAATTAAGGCCACGGCCGCTTCCTTCCAACTCCTAGGCCTTTCCTATCCCGTCGTCGCCATAAGACCTATCTGTGTCGGTGCGACGTAAAGCAATTAGCAAAAAAAAAAAAAAAAAAAAAAAAAAGCAACATACGACTTTGACAGTTGCGGGGGGGGGGGACATGTGGCCTACAAACTCCAGCGAAACTACGCACAGAAACGATCTTTAACAACGCGTGAACCACACAAAAACAAACTCATTCTTTCGTCCCGATCAATTGAGTCGCGAGCCTCTTCTGCTTGCAGGACGATTTCCGTCCCGAATCCCCAGCTGTAAAGCAGACATGCTGCCATGGTGAGCAGGAAACACGGCATACGAAGGCGACGGACGATACACTAGCGAAGTAAAACATCAAATAAATACCTTTGAAAATGAGGTTGCGTAAATTACACAGGCACATAAGAAATTATACTTTATCCTCGGGGAAGAGTATTCACCGTTCTGGAGGTTATATTGGTCAAATATAGGAAGAGTTAAAATAAATCGGAAAAACGGAAGACGAGTTAAAAAACGGAAAGTTTCCGGGTAAATCGGAAGGGTTAGAATGTATAAAGTAATAAATAAGATATAGAATTGTGAGCAATTGTAATAATTTAAAAAAAACCGCTCGACAATGTGATATGAAGAGCAGATAATGTTTTGATGCTAAACGGGGTGAAAAGTCAAGTTGTGAGTTTCACAAAGAGGAAAAGTCCTCTGAGATCACTTTTTTTTACAAGTTGCTTTGCGTCGCACCGACACAGATAGGTCGTATGGCGACGATGGGATAGGAAAGGGGTAGGAGTGGGAAGAAAGCGACCATGACCTTAATTAAGATACAGCCCCATCATTCCCTGGTGTGAAAATGGAAAACCATCTTCAGGGCTGCCGAAAGTGGGGTTCGAACCCACTATCTCCAGAATGTAAGCTCACAGCTGCGCGCTCCTAACCGCACGGCCAACTTGCTCGGTAACTCTGAGTTTTAATTACAGTGTTAATGGAGTGGAAGTACCCAATGGGAATCGCTGTAAGTATCTAGGTGTTAGTATTACGAAATATTTTCATCGGGGTAAAACGCATTATAAATAAAGGTTACAAATCTTTTCATATGGTTATGAGGGTATTTAGGGGTTGAAGTAAGGATGTCACTGGCAAGACCCCAATCAGTGTGTGAGCACTCTCCAGGATTACTTGATTCGAAAACTGGAATAGATGCAAAGGAAAGCAGTACGATTTGTTCTGGGTGATTTCCGACGAAAGAGTAGTATTACGAAAATACTGCAATCTTTGCGCTGGGAAGACTTGGGAGTATGGAGATGAGCTGCTCAGCTAAGCGGTATGTTCCGAGCTGTCAGCGGAGAGGTGGCTTGAGTTGAGTTTTTAATAGTAGCAAATATCTTACTATAAAGATAAATTTGGAATTCAAGAGGACAAATTGAGGCAAGCTTTCGTTTATAGGAAGAGGAATTAGGGATTGCAGTAATTTACCAAGGGAGAAGTTCGATTAAATTCCAACTTGTTTTAAATCATTTAAGAAAATAATAGGTAAACAGCTGAGATATTTGCTACTATTAAAAACTCAACTCAAGCCACCTCTGCCATCTGGGTGCGGTCCTAAATGCAAATCAGTGGTGACTGATTGATTAATTGATTGATTGAACGAACACACCAAGGATATTGCTTTACAGTTTGTTCTTGACAGTCCGAAGTCTGTATGAAGTGTGACGGAAAACTGTATGCTAGGTTAAAGAATGGGGAGAGAATCAGAACTTGATTTTTAGAAAGGAATTGGCGTTACCAGAGATTAATAATAATAATAATAATAATAATAATAATAATAATAATAATAATAATAATAATAATAATAATAATAATAATAATATTTTTCGCTTTACGTCCCACTAACTACTTTTACGGTCTTCGGAGACGCCGAGGTGCCGGAATTTAGTCCCGCAGGAGTTCTTTTACGTGCCAGTAAATCTACCGACACGAGGCTGTCGTATTTGAATACCTTCAAATATCACCGGACTGAGCCAGAATCGAACCTGCCAAGTTGGGGTTAGAAGGCCAGCGCCTTAACCGTCTGAGCCACTCAGCCCGGCTGCCAGAGATTATTGACTTAAAATGTTTTGCTTGTAAACCTACATGTTTATTTTATTGATGAAAATAATACGCGATACGTAAGAAGAATTACTTTCTGTGAGCCTGTCGTAAAAACATTTGCTCAAAGGCTTCTTTTTTCATGACTGATACTTCCACGACTGAAAATTGGATATTATGGGATAAATACAGACGCAGTTCGTGATGTCTGGAATGTGCGCTGGATTACAAACAGGAATTAAAGCTGGTGATCACACAGGAATATCGATGATACATCGAGAGTCGTTGGCAAGTAAAGAAGTCAGTTAATCCATTCACGAGTCATTTGCAACTAAAGAATTCATTCATGAAGTGATTGATACTGTTGTAAAATCGCCAATTTTATCAAAATATACCCACTGATGTAATCAAATTTCAAAATTGTGTGAGGTTATTTCATTTATTGCATGCTACAATAATTTTTCCCAGTTAAATCAGAATTCCTTTAAGATTAAAAATAATCATAACACCGAGCGAGTTGGCCGTGCAGTAAGGGGGCGCGCAGCTATAAGATTGAATTCGGAAGATAGTGGGTTCGAACCTCACTGTCGGTAGCCATGAAGATGGTTTTCCGTGGTTTCCCATTTTCACACCAGACATATGCTGAGGCTGTACCTTATTTAATACCATGGCCGCTTCCTTCCCACTCCTAGACCTTTCCTATCCCATCTTCGCCATAAGTCCTATCTGTATCGGTGCGACGTAAAGCAAATTGCTTCCTTCCCTCTTCTTTGTCTACCCCTTCCAATCTTCTTAACCCTCCACAAGCACCCTGTGCAGCATAGCTGGTGAGGTCGCTTGGGCAAGGTACTGGACCTCCTTCCCAGTTGTATAGCCTAGAATCAAAGTCTCCCGCTCCCGGACACTGCCCTTGAGGTGGTAGAAGTGAGATCCCTTGCTTAGTCTGAGGGAAAATCCTACCTTCGAGGGTAAACCGATTATGAAAGAACGAAGTGTTAGAGGATTTATTCACAGCCTAATTAGAGTTGTTCTTTTCATGATAAGGCATGTTGAATTTGCACTTTTAATTTGCAAACTTGGAACAAAGAGACACAGGGGAATGTAAATCAAACGAGAAACCTTTATTTACTAATGTTCTCAATCATTCATAGCTTGTTTAAATATGAAGAACTTCCCATGCGTCGTCCTTAGCTTCCTTCTCTGATCTTGTGCAACTTGTTTGCAGAAGTGAGTCAACACAGACCAGAGTAAAACATGCAAAGTGGTCTGGTATGATAAAGTGTGCCATTAAGCCAATTAATTGCCTTCTTTTGCTGAAATATCAACCTATCGATCTTTGGTTCAGGAAATCCCGGTTTCGATTTCCGGCTGGGCCGGGAATTTAACTGCGTATGTTTAATTATTCTAGCTTGGAGACTGGTTGTTTGTCTAAATACACATTTATTAATCTACTTACAATACACCACACTACATACCGCTACAGAAACACGTAACAGTGATTACATCATTTCATATAGGTCTGGCGCGGCGTCAGGAAGGGCATCCGGCCGTAAAAGTAGGCCAAATTAACATCAAGTGCCAAACTTAAGTAATTGGGAAAGGTGCAGGAAGAATAAGAAGCCCATAATACAAAAATGCTCTCAACAAGGAGAATCGGATCGTCTCGGACAGTTCGCTTCACCTATTATTCTGAACAAAAGAGTACTTCCTGAAGTAAATACAGTTGAGTCTGCTGGCGTATCACCGAACAAGATACAGAAGACTATGGGATAAGTCTGATCGGCAATGGATAGAAAGTTATTTGTGCTACTGGTTACACGTGCTTTCAAAAGAGCTATAAGGGACATACACACTAGAAGATAAGGTTTTATCATCTGCTGTACAGTTTCCTGAGTCTCTGTGCTATTATTTGCAAATAAAGATAGTTCTCTAAAGAGTGTCTGACTTCTTTGACATTTTTTAGATGACTGTGATCATAATGATACTGTACGGCAGGGCCTCTCAAACGCCCAAACTCTCACGCGTGCAGAGCGAGGTGCATAGGCTCTGTGCACTGTGCATCGGTACGCTTCGCCTCAACTCGGCTTGACTCGGATGGTGTAGTGTGCTGGGAGCGACGAAGCGTTTGGTGGTAGACGACGTGTTTATCAGTGAAATAGACAAGCGCACGACAACAACATAATAATGGAGCAACCTGTTTCGAAGAAAGCAAAGACTTCCGAAAGTCCATTTCAATCGAACTGGGAACTTTCGTATTTTTTTGTTTGTTTGTTTGTCGTGACGATAACGCCAAATGCTTAATCTGTGGGACGATAATTACATGCGTAAGAAAATCATCTATTGAAAGACACTACAACAGACTACATTCGGAAAATTATTGTGAAATCATAGGAGACGTCAGAGAGAAAGAATTAAGGAAGTTGAAACAGCTTGAAGAAGAGCATTCTATATCCACAAATGAGTTTTGTTCCAGTACTGTAGCATTTTCATTTTGGTTACGGGTTCTGCATTTTTAAAAATTATGTTTACATTCCTCTCAAACATGTATGTGTATTTCTAATTCACTTTTTTAATTTTTTTAATAACACTGGTAACCTTGTCCCATACAACTGTGCGTCTCCGCTCACCACACGTAAACATTTCGCAGTGGGGGAGAAACAGCAGTGAAGGTGAGGAACGCGGAGACAGGCCGAACGGGGAGACAGGTGTAGGGAGAGAGGAGTGGGGGGTCTGCACTCTGGTCAACCAAGCGAAGTCGTCTTTTGTACCGTGCACAGTGCATGCACCACGCGCATGCACCCTGAGAGGCCCTGCTGTACGGTATAACGTTCCTTCAGTGGGTAATACAAGAGAAATCAATGCGTGAGAACTATATCCTGCAGGGGTTCTTTAATGTACTTCAATCCAACGACACATATTTGTTGAAAATTCTACCAATCTCAGCTAGGAGAGAGGGTAAGCCTAATTCAGCATCTGTCCAGCAGTGCATGTAGGAACGAAATAAATAAGAATAGTGAACTGTACTGCGAGATGCAAACTGAATACGTATAGAAGTGAACATTATGTAGGATTTGACTCCATGCTTTTATGCTTAGAGACTTTCTTTTCTTCACTCTTAACTTGTGACAGTGGTTTCTAGTAAGGATGCCCATCAGCCAGTTAAGCTAAAACTTCTAAAACCAGTACATCTCTCCTCTGCATTGTAATTCTTAGTGTTGATTGTGTTATTATTATTATTATTATTATTATTATTATTATTATTATTATTATTATTATTATTATTATTATGTCCGACTCGTTGGCTGAATGGTCAGCGTACTGGCCTTCGGTTCAGAGGGTCCCGGGTTCGATTCCCGGCCGGATCGGGGATTTTAACCTTAATTGGTTAATTCCAATGGCCCGGGGGCTGGGTGTATGTGCTGTCCCCAACATCCCTGCAACTCACACACCACACATAACACTATCCTCCACCACAATAACAGGCAGTTACCTACATATGGCAGATGCCGCCCACCCTTGTCGGAGGGTCTGCCTTACAAGGGCTGCACTCGGCTGGTAATAGCCACACGATGTTATTATATTATTATTATTATTATTATTATTATTATTATTATTATTATTATTATTATTATTATTATTATTGAATTTCCCATTACAAACCCTATTTTACAAGTAGTATATTAGGGCTATAGATAGTGAGACTAAGTTAATACATGACAATTGAATTAAAATATAGATGACTTATAAATGAGATGAAGAAATTTAACAAACACTTCATAACAGCATCTTCTCTGAAATACCATAGTGAAAGGTGCTTGGTATTCTATATTACACATGTTTAAATGCATTAATAATTCATATCTACTCCTGTTAAAAATCGGACACTCAAATAAAAGATGAGGAACAGTCTGTTGCATTTCACAGGTACAGCTATAGGGCTTATGAATACTGATTCCAAACCTCTCGAAGTATGATCCAAACTTTCCATGGCATCCGGGAGATAGTAGGTTCGAATCCCACTATCGGCAGCCCTGAAAATGGTTTTCCGTGGTTTCCCATTTTCACACCAGGCAAATGCTGGGGCTGTACCTTAATTAAGGTCACGGCCGCTTCCTTCCAACTCCTAGGCCTTTCCTATCCCATCGTCGCCATAAGACCTATCTGTGTCAGCGCGACGTAAAGCCCGTGGCAAAAAAAAAAAATCTTTCCATGTCCTGTCAAAAACTGAGTTATAATATGTTCATGTTGCAAAAACCTACTTTGTAGTCTGTCTTGAATATTTGGAAAGAACAGCTCCCTTGTTAGCCGGCCATTGGTGCTGGTGATCCATTGGTTGTTCCAAAAAATCCGACGACCGTGATTGTGTTGATCGAACAAGTAAGAGTTCGAGTTATAATGTCTTGTTTAAAGTTCACATTCAAGTTATTTCTTGAATAAACCACGATTTTTATAGATTTGATTTCTAATATGGTAGATAGATTAAATTTTACTGAAACCCACCTAATACCTAAGCAAGTGACGAAGAATCCGTAAACGACCCAAGAGACAGATCTCATGCCGATTGCTAATAGGTAAGGATGGTAGGTATCCTTTATGGACCTTTAAAGTGTACGTGTATGTATGTATGTATGTATGTATGTATGTATGTATGTATGTATGTATGTACATGTATGCGTGAGAGTGAGGGGACGAGAGGAATCTGGGGGAAATCACTATCAAGACAGCTTCCCCCTGCGGGTGCGGTATCCCCTGCTTGTCGTAAGAGGTAAATAAAAGGAGCGCCAGTGGCTCTTAACTTCCAAGCGATGGTTGGCGACCATGGGGGCCTCAGCTGAGTGCCGACATTACTTCCACTTACTTGTGCCAGGCTCCTCACTTTCATCTATCCTATCTGACTTCCCTTCATCAACTCGTGTTCTTTTCCGACCCCGACGGTATTAGAGCACTCGAGGAGTCTTTCAATTTCACGCCCTTGGGTGGCCCTTGTCTTTCTTTGGTCGATATCTTCATTTTTATAAGTGTCGGATCACTTCCATTTTTTTCTCCATTTAGTGTTATATAGAGGATGGTTACCTACTTGTTCTTCCTCTTTACTCACCACCACCACCTTTCAAGATGGTTGCTGTCAGCATAAGTTCCTCCGAACAATGGAGCTTCCTAGTCTTAAAAATGATGCGCAATTTAACGAAGATGGATAGTTGAACGGTGGCACTTGAAATTTCTGTCTGTCAAGTCCGTAGGTAGTAGCTACTGTGACCTATGTTTGGGCGTTTGGCGCATTCATCACTACACGTATGAAATACTATCTAATACCACAACAGAACGATGTATGTACCTAACTCCAGCCACTCAATTTTATTTCATCACGGTTATAATTAATAGGGAATTGCTCTTTCCACGTACAACAAACTCTGGTCTGACCCATATTTTAATTAAATATGCAGTGCGGCAGGTCGTTGATGACATAAATATGATAAATACGATGTTCGATCGATCGGGAGAGAGGGTAGTTCTACTTAGCATCTATCCAGCAGCGAGTGCGGGAACTAAACAGCGAGATGAAAGATGAATACGTATAAAAGTAAATGTGCCTGCAGTATTTTAATTCATGCTTTTATAACTACAAGGGAAATATTCGGGTGAAACTTGGGTGACTTCCTTTAACAATTTGCTTTACAGCGCACAGACAAAAATAGGTCTTATGACGACGATGGCGTAGGAATGTGCTAAAAGTGGAAAGGAAGCGACCGTAGCCTTTATTAAGGTACAGTCCCTACATTCGTGTGGTGTGTAAATAGGAAACTACGGAAAACCATCTTCAGGGCTACCGACAGTGGGGTTCGAACACACTATCTTCCAAATGCAAGCAGACAGCTACGCGACTCAAACCGCGCAGCCCCTCGCTCGATACGTGCAGTATATGGATACAGGGTAGCTCGTTCTGTAGATCAGTGGTAGGGTGTCAGCCTCCGGCTCCCAAAATAGCGGGTTCAAACCCGGCATGTTGTCGGACTTTTGAAGGGCGGATAAAATGTCCATTCAACACTCCATGCCGTACGACGTTGGCATGTAAAAGATCTCTGATGACACATTTGGGGCTGATTAGACAAAATTTAAAAAAATATCAGCCGAGTGAGATTCCCTTTACTTTGCCATCTAGTAGTCGGCCTAGAGTAAGACGGAACGTCGAAATTGACGCACCACGCCAGAACTTTTGTTCGTGTTTGGCTCAGTGCGAAAACGAGCGGAGAACTACTGTATATACACGCAAGAGGAGGCCAGGTTGAACATTTATTAATCTGATATGTGGGCAGCGTTCCAGAGCAGCAGTATTGTGGGTGTAGGGTTGGCTACCGGTACTAAAAGGTTAGAATACTGTGTAATTATGCATTTATACACCCATATTGGCATACTCCTCTCCATCCAGTTACGCCTTTAAAAGTAATGAAGAAACAGGCAAAACGCCATATTAATAGCTTTGGTAAAAAAAGAAAAGAAAACGGCAGAAGTTACACAACATTTCCACCAATGACGTGTGCTCTGAGGAAGAAACATAGAATATGTTGAAAACTAAAGCTAATAACACAATTGATGAAGTCTGCACTACACCTGCTACTAACAGAAAGCCTTTGTTGACTGAAGAAAGATAGAAACAATAACCTACTGCTACTCAGACTGAAGAGAACAGATTAAAAATACTTCACTAAATCGTGAAATACAAAAGAAATGCAGAGAAGGTAGATCGTAGCAAAATCCATCAAATATGCGATCAGATTGAAAGTCACCAGTTTCAGAATTAAACCCGTGACTTCTTCATCAAAATTACGAGAATAACAATCGAATTTAAACCGCGGACTTGGGCTGTAAAAAGGGGCGAAAGTTTTCTGCGTGCAAAAGAACACGTCACCGAGAGATTAAAAGGAATATTGCATGCAGCTGTATTCTGATGACAGCCAAGATGATAGTAGAATTAACCAAATGACCTCCAATATTGATCGGAAGCCTCCAATCCTGGAAAGTGAAGTGGAGCAGACAGTTCAACAACTGAATAATCACACAGCTGTTGGCAGTGCTAGCGGGACGATTAAAAATATGAGTGAAGAGGGCATTGCTTTACTCCATTTAATCTGCAGTAAAGTGACGAATACAGTATTATGGCGTTGAGACTGGGTTAGTTCCATATTCATACCCTTACACAAAAAGGTATTGAACAAGAATAGACTCCAGCATTCTGCGAATTGTGTGTAAAATTCTATGGGATGGTGTCATATTTTAATGGACTGTAAAATTGTAGTATTAAGTCATTTGAATTATTTAAGGCATGTGTGAATTTGTATATGATGATGCTGGATTTAGAATGTTAAACTAGTATTATTTCGTGTAATAATTTCTTTCCAGGGAATTGCTTGTTGTACTCTTCTTGTTGTTGTGTAATTATGTTTTAACTTAACTTTATTATTACACTACTGCAAGTTATCATTGCCACGGGGATATTTTCCCAATTGCGATGCATTTCTTAATAATAATAATAATAATAATAATAATAATAATAATAATAATAATAATAATAATAATAATAATAATAATAATAATAATAATGTTCAGTCTTCAGCCCTAAGGCTGGTTGGATCCTCAACAGCTCAGCCATCAGCTGTCATAGATGGCCTAGGCATCACTGAAGAGGCGTACTAGTGAAATGAGGAGTGAGGTAGTTTCCCGTTGCTTTCCTCACCGAGCCAGAAGTTGCTATTACATAACAGTCTGCCAAGCCCACTGAAATGCATGCACCAACCGACCCTATGAGCAACGTTTTCACACCATTCATAGAAGGGACTGGCTGCACAAGGAATGGCATTACTAGACAGATCAATGAAAGTAACAAAATTGCTCTAGCCCATACCAGAAGACATAGTGCACTGTAAACACTAGGTCCTGCCAGCAAAGGCATAATAATAATAATAATAATAATAATAATAATAATAATAATAATAATAATAATAATAATAAACTGCTGTAACTATCGAACAATCACTTTGGTCTCGGATCCCAGCAAAGTTCTGTTACATAATTCTCATTTTTCCAGAGAGAACAGACAGGTTTTGTTCAAGTTAGATGCACTAAAGATCAGATACTTAACATGCGACAACTCATTGAAAAGACGTATGAATTCAACTTACCAATGTTGATTTGCTTTCTACATTAAAAGAAAGCATTTCACTGTATTCGTCGGTGCAAGCTGTGGTAAGTACTTCATGAAATGGGCGTTCTTCTTCATTCTTACCGCTTCGATAAAAAGCTTATATGAAAACAACATCGCTCAAGTCAAGCTGGACTGTGGCTTATTAGAAGCTTTCAGAGTGTCAAAAGGAGTGAGGCAAGGTTGGATGCTGTCCGCCTTGTTGTTCAACATACACGGGGATATATCATGCGAAGGGATTTGGACACCTGGCGTATTGGAGTGACAGTTGTAGGATGGGTGTGGCAGAATCTGCGTTTTGCTGATGATACTATTCTATTGCCAAGCAGTGACGGAAAACTTGATGGATTATTGCAGTGGGTAGAAAGCAAAATGTCTTCAGCTTAGGTTGGCAGTGAATCGCAGCAAGGAGAGAGAAGAATGAAGTGAATAATGTATTAGTTAATTCTGGTGAACTCATTGCAGATCCTAAGGAATCATCGGGCACACGGAAAGAATATTTTGAAAATATTCTCAACGTAAAATGCATATCGCGAAGAATGGAGTTCATGGGAATGAGTGCAACGATGGCGGTGAAATTACGCTCGACGAAGTGGAAATATGGTAAATAAACTGCATTGTCATAAAATAGCCGGGATAAATGAAATTAGACCCGAAGTGGTGAAATAAAGTGGGAACGCGGTCATCAAGTGTCTTCGTAGAGAGATAGGATTAGCGTGACATGTTAGTAACATACCTTCTGATTGGACGAAAGTAGTAATTGCACCTATCTATAAGCACGGAAACAAAGTATTGCAGCTACTATCGAAGTATTTCATTGATCAGTATACTGGGTAAGGTGTTCACAGGGATTTTGGAAAGGAGGGTGCGTTCAGTGGTGGAGAGTTAGTTACGTGATAACCAGTGTAGCTTCTGACCACAGAGGGGCTGTCAGGAGCAGAATGCAGTATGTATCAAGTAACTGAAAAAATATACGAGAGGAACAGACATTTATGTTTATGTTTCGTAGATCTAGAGAAGGCAAAGACAGAGTACCACGGGAAAATATGTTAGCCGTACTGGGGGATCGGTCTAGAAGGCCAAGAATAACGGCCAAGAGGATTCGTCATGCTGACCACACGACACCTCTTAATCTGCAGGCCTTCGGGATGAGCAGCGGTCGCTTGGCAGGCCAAGGCCCTTCAAGGGCTGTAGTGCCATGGGTTTGGTTTGGTTTTTGTACTGGGGGATTATGGGATTATGGGTAGGTTATTACAGATAATGAGTGGTATTTATGTTTACAACTGGGTCACTGTGAAAACTGATGGTAGAATGAGTTGTAATATAAACATAAACTAGCAAATGTATCCGTGCTTCGCTACGGTATTCTACCTTGTATACGGAGTTCTACGCAAGTTACTGTACACAGAGTGAGTAAGATTATATTAAATCGCATGTCTCTTAGCGCAATCCAAGAAACAAAACGGGGAGGACCACATACGTCCTTTCCAATGTATGGTTAACGTTGGGGAAATATTGATGATAATGGAAGGTCACATTTCCTACTGCCATTCGCAATATAGTTAGTTTTCATTATAATGACAGGTCCCCTTTCCAAATGCCAGTCACAATCGAGTTGAGATATTTTATTATAATCGAGAAATGCTGCGCTATCTAAAGTGTAAAGAATCGAGATACGACAATAAGCCATAGGACCAAAGATGAAGATCTCTCCAAATTGAGCAGCGATTGTGCAGTCTGCTTTGAGAAATGACTTACCGTTTAGAAAGCAGCCATCACGAAACGAAGGTCTGCACTATCATTGAAATTGCCTCCATATTTCGATATTTTCTGGGGCCTACAAGTAATGCATTTGAACAGCCTAGAATTTTCCCTCAAAGTAAAGAGTGTCCAGTGACCAAGCGAAATTATGTACATACACAAAGTTGTTTATAATGAAGGGACGTTTCACATATAGTCCACGGATTTTACAGAAATTCAATAGTATAAGGGCAAATGAAAAAAAAGAACCTGCTGTAGTTTTCCTATAAACCCCCATTCTATTCAATGATTTTTAAATCATATGCATATTATAGACCTCCTGGATGAGTATACTCTACATGTGGAGTTTGGTCGAGATCTATCCAGCCGTTTCGCGGTGATGGTGGAACAGACGGACGAACAGACAGGGAAGCTGAAAACTACTGATACGGTCTTGAGTTAACCTAAATCGGACAAATATCTGAAAAATTGGCAAAACAAACGAAATTACAGACAGCGGACCCCCTACAACTTTGTTTATATAGATGAAATGAAATGGCGTATGGCTTGTAGTGCCGGGAGTGTCCGAGGACATGTTCGGCTCGCCAGGTTCAGGTCTTTTGATTTGACTCCCGTAGGCGACCTGCGCGTCGTAATGAGAATGAAATGATGATGAAGACGACACATACACCCAGCCCACATGCCAGTGAAATTAACCAATGATATTTTAAATTCCTGACCCTGCTGGGAATCGAACCTGGGACCCCTGTGACCAAAGGCCAGCACGCTAACCATTTAGCCATGGAGCCGGACATTTATGTAGATAAGCATGGGCACGTTTATAAGTGCAGACGTTCATTTCGAGATTTACTGCTTTTAATCAGTACGTCATTTCAACAAACGGATTCCACCATCAGACGCCTCTTTTAGTGTTCTACATGTTTGGTTATATGAAATGTTCCCGTATCTCCTATATTTATTGGTTAATTTAATTAGAAACATGAAGTATGGTGAAATTTGAGTGCAGTTTTCACACATTATTTTCCGGATACTTTTGTGGCAGCTGGAATCATAAAATTTATTTATTTATTTATTTATTTATTTATTTATTTATTTATTTATTTATTTATTTATTTGGGAAACCAAAACAGCGAGAAGCCGAATTACAGAGTTCCGCAATGAAATACATTTTTACAATAGAGTAGCACAAGGCATGTATAAAGAAAAGTGGAAGAATAATGACGAAAAAACATGTAACGATAAATATAGAGGAAAAAATTAAAAACTAACATAATTAGAGACACAACATAACAAAAACAAAAAATAAAGGCTAAAGAAACGAGAAAAATTGTTGAACGTAAAACGAAGAGAAGAACTTATAGCTAGGCACAGTAAGATAAATACAGACATAACACTTAAGTAATGGTATAGCACAGTAAAAAATAAATATGACCACTGGTTGTATCAATGTGCATACCGAAGTTGTTGATTCTATCTTTCCTATAAGTGTGCTAAACGATAAGATATGCGTGTAAGAAGTACACATTTAACTTGAAAATTGAGAAATGTAGCTCTGTCTAATGTACAAGGGTTCTAGATACAATATGTCAAAGGACCAAAGCTGTAGATCTCTCCAAATTGAAATGAGATTGTGATTTCTGTTTTGTGATATGCATTACCGTTTAGCCAAAACGGAAGGTCTGGGCGACGCAGCGAAACCACGCGCTACCCCGTGGTCCCCTGCCGAGAAGAGGTCCCCGGGAAAAAGACGCCGCCCACGGACCAGGAGGAAGAAGAAGACGCCGGCCAACCAGGAGAGGGCCGCCCAGCTGCAACCTAGGACTGCTGCTAGGACAGCAGCCGACCGAGGAGTCAGTCAGGAGAGGACCTCAGCGGGTAGCGGCAATCAGGTGAGACTGAAACGCCCCCCTCAGCAGCTCTTGCAGTGTTTCCGCTTTTTGAGGTGCGGCCACCTGTAGGAGAGGTATGATCTCCAAGTGAAGTGCAACCGCTGTGGTGGTGATCACCACTACATAGCCTGCGCAGCACTTAAGGAGGCGCCGGTGTGCGCCAACTGCGCGGGGGACCACCCAGCCTCCCATCGCAGTTGCCCAGTTTACCGGGCCATGGCGCGGGCAGAGAAGAAGGAGGCCCGGCGTCATGACCCACCCCCTTCCAGGAGGCCCTCGCACCGGCGGGCTTGGCCTCATTCTCCGGGATCGGAGACTGGGTACGAGGGACCCCAAGGAGGTGGCGCTGTGCGGCAGGTCCTAGTGGTACTCGACGCATGGCTCCGCAACCGGCAAGGCCCGCGCTGGGCACGGCAGTGCCCAGACGGAGTGATCCCCTGGCAGATGGAATGGCGAGACTATGGTACATGGTGCATGATACCTCTTCTCAACTAACACAACCACTGGACCTTTCAAGCCCACATCCTTGCATGTGCTATCACAAGATGCCAGGTTTTACATGTAGGCTCTTTCTCTTTTCTGCCTATGTGGTTTTTCCCTGACCCTTTAATACCACACCTTAACACTATCCTACCAACAGAAACTCGCCTGGTAACGTGTTTAACATGCAAACAGGCTGATAGTCCTTGTATCACTTCCCACTCTCCCTGCTATCTCTTTCTTGTTAGAAATAATAGCATGTCGGAGGCCATGTAGATTGAGTCGCTGGTCACGCGGGAGGAGCGGGCTTCGCCCCCCCCCCCCCCGAAAAAATCACTGAGCTAATGAGACAGCTCCAGCAGAGCGCCGAGTTCATGCGACCTGTGCTTGGCCACGCTGCACGCTGTTACAGGGTTGCCAGAGCCTTATGCCTTAACTCGCACTTCTATTAAACCTATTGGTGGGACTAGGTTTTGCAAGATAAACTTTTATCGTGAATTTCGACGAGGAACCGCATGCCAACCACCACGTGCAGCATTGTTTGTTCACCCTGTATAAAAATAAGGGTCAAAGAGGGAAATATAACGAGAATTATTGTTTACACTGCGGAAAAACAAGAGGCACATATATTGAGAGTATGCAGGGTGACTGAATCACTTAGTGTTAAATATCGGGGTAGTGAATGTAAATCAAAAACTGAAAGTAAGAAATAATTCCATACAGTTGTAAATATCATTAAATAAAGAGTGGATTACACCTGGACAAAACAGGATTTTTTTCTGTATTTTAAAGTGTATGGGAAAAGTGTATACGAGAAAATAAAATAAGCAATAACGTTATCAATGAAGCTCAGGATAGATGTTTGTCCTAGAACATATAACACTGAATAGATCTAGGACAAAATAAGAAAAAAGTGATAATTTGTATGTAAAATGGGTATAAATACCACTTGGTTTAAGTGTCTTCTTCTTCTTCTTATTAATCTGCTTACCCTCCAGCGTTGGTTTTTCCCTCGGACTCAGCGAGGGATCCCACCTCTATCGCCTCAAGGGCAGTGTCCTGAAGCGCGAGATATTGGGTCGGGGAATACAACTGGGGAGGATGACCAGTACCTCGCCCAGGCGGCCTCACCTGCTATGCTGAACAGAGGCCTTGGTGGGGGATGGGAAGATTGGAAGGGATAGACAATGAAGAGGGAAGGAAGCGGTCGTGGCCTTAAGTTAGGTACCATCCCGGCATTTGGCCGGAGGAGAAGTGGAAAACACGGAAAACCACTTCCAGGATGACTGAGGTGGGAATCGAACCCACCTCTACTCAGTTGACCTCACGAGGCTGAGTAGACCCCGTTGCAGCCCTCGTAGCACTTTTCAAATTTCGTGGCAGAGCCGGGAATCGAACCCTGGCCTCCGGGGGTGGCAGCTAATAGTTTGAGTGTCACCTGCGAAAACCACTCTGTGATAATATTCTTGGAGGAATACTCACCAGCAGAAAATATATTATGACGAGCGAGAATTACTTGACAATATTCGCACAATGTTGAACCTTCGATGACAGAACCTTACCGGCCAAAGTTCTAAGCTGATATATTTCACATAGTGGGTTTTGCAGGCTCACGACGATATTTAATGTAGTAATAGACACAATATTTGTAAGAAGGAAACCCAAATGCATGTGTCAAAAAAGAAATTACAATAAATGAATATACTCTTCTCAGTTTTAGGTGAAATGAAGTGGCGTATGGCTTTTAGTGCCGAAAGTGTCCAAGAATGCAGGCCTTTTAATTTGCCACCCGTAGGCGACCTGCGCGTCGTGATGAGGATGAAATTATGATGAAGACGACACATACACCCAGCCGCCGTGCTAGCGAAATTAACCAATTAACGGTATGGTTAAAATTCCCGACTCTGCCGGGAATCGAATCCGGGACCCCTTTCACCAAAGGCCAGCACGCTAACCATTTAGCCATGGAGCCGGACAGTTCCAGGTGATCCGGAGCTAGGGAATGGGAGTATTCTATTCTATTCTATTCTATTCTATTCTATTCTATTCTATTCTATTCTATTCTATTCTATTCAGTATAAGCCTGAACAATTGATCTCTTTTCTACAGTTCAAATATTCCCCGGTTCTATAATGTCCACAGTGTCGATGAAGATAACACTTGCTGGTAATGTGTTACCTGAAACAGTGACAAGTACTGCCATAAAAGCTATGCTGGTTCATTCATTTCCAGGTTCTAGCATGTAGCTGCTTGACCTCAAACAAGACTCATACATATGAATGAGTTTATAGTTTTACTTTGCGCCTCTATCTACAGAAAGAGGTTTTCTAAACTTATTCGGAGAATTTCCATAGTAAATTAGGGCATTAAAAGCCTGATACTTCTAAAATAATCGAGTATGCTGTAACAGAAACTTAGATTTGCATAATGAAATCACGTTGACCGTTATTCTACGAAATCTTGGACCATCATGAAAGAGAAAATCCTTTGATGTTTACATAACGAAAGAGCCAAGTTAATGGAGTCGTGGGCGTTGTATATCAGGGACAAATATCCACATGTAGTCTCTGTTAGTAGGATGGAAAGATATATAAGAAAAATGTTATCGTCAGAGGAATGAAATTCCTTTGTATTCACTCGTTCATTCTTCGAACTTACACTGAGATTGAAAAAAAGTGGAATGTCTAATCAAATTTGGCTAAAACTCTTAACTACACAAGGACTGTGAATAATGACATTCTGCTGAAGATATTAATTTCAGAGGCAATTTTTATACTGATTATGACCATATGTTGGTGATCACATAGCCCTTATCTGAGTCTGGCCTTGATACCGGCTATTACTTTCACTATACCTATCAGACCTCCCTTCATTAACTTTTATGCTCTTCTGCCTCAACGGTATTACGTTTGCACGGCCTAGGTTTTTTTATTTTATATAACATATTTCTCAGCTAGTTAATTTATTTAAGATAATAATAATATTAGCAATAATGAATATATGTATAAATTACATTGTAACATTTTGTTATAATACTATATTGTTTAATAGCATTTCATTATTCCGTAAAGAATGGCTAAGGAGTGCAAGTGTAGGAACTGTGGATGTGTCCAGGCATTAAAGAATATGAGGGAGGAGTTGGAGAGTTTGAGGGAGATAATTAGGATTTTCTCAGCGAACAGGAAGGAAAGTAGGCCTCCCTCAAACAATGTACAGGATAACGTAGGTGTAAAAGAGGGACGAGAAGAAAAGGGGGGAATTGTAGAAGATAGATTGTCTAATGTTTAAAGGGGAAGGAGATTGCAGGCTAAGGGCTCTATTCAGGATCAGAATTCAGGACAGGTGTCTGTGAGAAATCGGGACGAGTCACTGCAGGTAGAACAACAGAGGGAAAATGAGGAGCAGCGAACTGTCTCTGAGAAGTGTGGAAGTAGGAGGAAAGGGAAAGGTAGGGAAGGGAAAGGAAAGGAAGGAAAGAGAAATGTAGAACAGAGGATAGGGAAAGACAGGTGGAAGAGGGTCATGGGAGGGAGAAAAGGGAGGAGGAAGTAGCTTCTGCAGCAGTGAGGAAAAATAGGGCTGACCAGGAGTGGAGGGGATCAAATAAGGTGGATAGGGTTGAGGTTCTGGTCATAGGGGATTCCATTGTTAGACATGTGGGGAAAGTGTGTGGAGAAAAGGAACCAAGGCAGAGTGTTATCTAGGAATTAGGTTAAGGCAGATGTTGAGAAAAGCAGAAGGAGGAGGGAAAGGAGAAGGTGGTTAGTGTTTCACGTTGGTACCAACAACGTAAGGCAAGCAGGCATAAGTACCAACATAGTTGGGGATGTGTGGGATCTGGTAAATGCTGCACGGGTGTAGTTTAAGGAAACGGAGATTGTTACCAGTGGAATACTGTGTAGGAGGGATACTGGCTGGAAGGTGATTGAATTTCTATGAGACTACGGAGTGGGTATGTGGGAAAGTGGGAGTGAGATTTCTAGATCCTAATGGGTGGGTAGGAGATAGGGATCTGCACTCAGATGGCCTTCACTTAAACCACAGTGCTACATACACGTTAGGAAATTTGTTTAGAAGGGTTATAGGGAGGTACATTCAGGGAAACGGAGTGGCCAAGGGAGCGGTGATAAGGGTACAGAGATCTGGAAGTCAAGTAGGGATGGCATAAAAATGTTAGTGCTGAACTGTAGAAGTATTGCAAAGAAAGGAATAGAAATAATTTAATAGATATATACTTACCAGATATTGTAATAGGAGTTGAATCACGGCTGAGTAATGATATGATGAATGCAGAAATATTCTCACGGAACTGGAATGTGTATCGTAGAGATAGGATAGGAATGGTAGGAGGGGGAGTATTCATTCTGGTGAAAGAAGAATTTGTAAGCTACGAAAATTACAGATGACAAACATGAAATTCCAGGTGTAAGGCTCATCTCTAAAGATAATAGGCAACTTAATATCTTTGGAGTGTACAGACCAGGAAAGGGTAGCGGTGAAGCTGGTTCAGAATTATTTGATAAGATAATCAGCTGTGTGGGAAACGATGAGGAAAAGAACGTGGTTGTAGCGGGTGATCTCAATTTACCAAATGTTAATTGGGAAGGTAATGCGAACGACAGGAAGCATGACCAACAAATGGCAAATAAGTTAATATGGGAAGGGCACCTGATTCAGAAAGTGATGGAACCAACTAGAGGGAAGAATATTCTGGATGTGGTGCTAATAAAACCAGATGAGCTCTATAGGGAAACTGAAGTAATAGATGGTATTAGTGATCACGAAGCTGTTTCTGTTGTAATTAAAAATAAATGTGACAGAAAAGAAGATATTAAAATTAGCACTGTTAGGCAGTACCATATGGCTGATAAAACAGGCATGAGGGAGTTTTTAATAAGTAACTATGATCGGTGGAAAACGGTAAATGAAAATGTAAACAGACTCTGGGGTGGGTTTAAAGCAATTGTTGAGGAAAATAATAACGGATTTGTACCTTAAGAGTGGTAAGGAATGGTAAAGATCCACTATATTATAACACAAAAGTAAAGAGACTTAAAAGGATGGAAAGAAATAGACTGTGTGGAAATAATGGCTGTGGAAGTAAGGAAAAAATGAACTTACTAGGAAATTGAATCTAACAAAGAAGTCAGCTAAGGATAACATCATGGCAAGCATAATTGCCGGTCGTACAAATTTTAGTGAAAAATGAACGATAAGTATAGGTATTTTAAGGCAGAAACAGGTTCCAAGAAGGACATTCCAGGAATCATTAATGAACAAGGGGAGTGTGTATGCGAGGATCTTCAAAAGGCAGAAGTATTCAGTCAGCAGTATGTAAAGATTGTTGGTTTCAAGGATAATGTCCAGATAGAGGAGGTGACTAATGCTAAAGAAGTATTATAATTTACATATGATAACAATGACATTTACAATAAGGTACAAAAGTTGAAAACTAGAAAAGCGGCTGGAATTGATAAGGTTTCTGGGGATATACTAAAGACAATGGGTTGGGATATAGTATCATATCTAAAGTACTTATTTGATTATTGTTTGATTGAAGGAGCTGTACCAAATTCTTTTCTTGCTAATTGGTTTACGTCGCACCGACACAGATAGGTTTTATGGCGACGATTGAACAGGAAAGGGCAAGGAGTGGGAAGGAAGCGGACGTGGCCTTAATTAAGGTACATCCCCAGCATTTGCCTGGTGTGAAAAAGGGAAACCACGGAAAACCATTCTCAGGGCTGCCGACAGTGTGGTTCGAACCTACTATCTCCCGAATACTGGATACTGGCCGCACTTAAGCGATTGCAGCTGTCGAGCTCGGTATACCAAATGAATGGCGAGTTGCTATAGTAGCCTCTGTGTATAAAGGAAATGGTGATAGACATAAAGCTTAAAATTACAGGCCAGTCAGTTTGACATGCGTTGCATGTAAGCTTTGGGAAATTATTCTTTCTGATTATATTAGACATATCAATAACTGGTTCGATAGAAGACAGTTAGTGTTTAGGAAAGGTTACTCCACTGAAGCTCGGCTTGTAGGATTCCAGCAAGATATAGCAGACATGCTGGATTTAGGAGGTCAAATGGACTGAATCACGGTTGACCTATCTAAAGCATTTGATAGGGCGGATCATGGGAGACTACTGGAAAAAGTGAGTACTATTCGACTAGACAAAATAGTGACTGAATGGGTGGCTATATTTCTAGAAAACAGAACTCCGAGAATTTGAGTAGGTGAATCTTTATCTGACTCTGTAATAATTAAAAGGGGAATTCCTCAAGGCAGTATTATTGGACCTCGATGTTTTCTTATATATATATATATCAATGATATGAGTAAAGAAGTGGAATCAGAGTTAAGGCTTTCTGCAGATGATGTTATTCTGTGCAGAGTAATAAATAAGTTACAAGTTTGTAAGCAACTGCAAAATGATCTCGATAATATTGTGAGATGGACAGAAGGCAATGGTATGACGATAAACGGGGTTAAAAGTCAGGTTGCGAGTTTCACAAATAAGAAAAGTCCTCTCAGTTTTAATTACTGCGTTGATGGCGTGAAAGTTCCTTTTGGGGATCATTGTAAGTACCTAGGTGTTAACATAAGGAGAGTTCTTCATTGGGGTAATTACATAAATATGATTGTAAATGAAGGGTACAGATCTCTGCACATGGTTATGAGGTTATTTAGAGGTTGTAGTAGGAATGTAAAGGAGAGGGCATATAAGTCTCTGGTAAGACCCCAACTAGAGTATGGTTCTTGTATATGGGACCCTCACCAGGAAAACTTGATTCAAGAACTGGAAAAATTCCAAAGAAAAGCAGCTTGATTTGCTCTGGGTGATTTCCGACAAAGGAGTAGCGTTAAAAATGTTTCACCGGGCGAGTTGGCCGTGCGCGTAGAGGCGCGCGGCTGTGAGCTTGCATCCGGGAGATAGTAGGTTCGAATCCCACTATCGGCAGCCCTGAAAATGGTTTTCCGTGGTTTCCCATTTTCACACCAGGCAAATGCTGGGGCTGTACCTTAATTAAGGCCACGGCCGCTTCCTTCCCACTCCTAGCCCTTTCCGGTCCCAATCGTCGCCATAAGACCTATCTGTGTCGGTGCGACGTAAAGCCAATAGCAAAAAAAACAAAAAAAAAAGTTTCAAAGTTTGGGCTGGGAAGACTTGGGAGAAAGGAGACGAGCTGCTCGACTAAGTGGTATGTTCCGAGCTGTCAGTGGAGAGATGGCGTGGAATAACATCAGTAGACGAATAAGTTTAAGTGGTGTCTTTGAAAGTAGGAAAGATCCCAATATGACGATAAAGCTCGAATTCAAGAGGACAATTTGGGGCAAATATTCTTTAACAGGAAGAGGAGTTAGGGATTGGAATAACTTACCAAGGGAGATGTTCAATAAATTTCCAATTTCATTGCATTCATTTAAGAAAAGGCTAGGAAAACAACAGATAGGGAATCTGCCACCTGGGTGACTGCCCTAAATGCAGATCAGTATTGATTGACATTGATGCTTCATTTGTAGTCTCTTTTAATCATTGTGATGTACATATTGTATTTTCTAGTTAGATGGAAGGGAGGATATGATGGCCTTTATCTTGCCGGACGAAATGAATCTATTATATTCTATATCCCAAGTCTACATATTCGCTCTAGAGAACGACGCTTAGAGGCACGAACGGAATCAGGCCTGTTCGTGAATTCTCCAGAATACCATCATCTTGTACCTCTAGCAACAAACATACTGTAATTCGCTTAGTTTTACCAAGGCTACAACCTCAGAGGTGAAGTATTGTATGTTTCACTCCTTACATGTTGAAAAGCTTTCCGTAAAGAGAAGACCTTCCATTATTATTTGTTACAATAATGTATACAGGTCTAAGCGGGGTTCCACTATTTTTCTCTTTCACGTTATACTCATTCTAACTTTAGCACAGACGAGGTGAATTCTAACAGGCTCATTAAAATGTCTAGGTTGACCTGAGCTCCGTTAAATGCAGTGAGGAGTGTGTATGTCATATTGCATGTGCACTTCCTCGCAGCAAGTTGAGTTAACACTCATGTAAAAGCATTAGGTGACGGTGTTTTCTTGCATATGCTTGTTCTACCGCTAAAGCTCATTGATGTTCTCCTACAGTTGCCACCACAATCACATTTGAGGTTGTAATCTTTCCTTAGCAGAATATGGCTCTTATTTCAACGGAACGACCAACCAACCAACCAACCAACCAACCAATCACTGTGAACAGTCTAATGCATAATATCTGCTATTGCTAGAAAATGCACACAATTACACCTATATACGAATTTCGTTTCACAGGTGATGACAACTGTTTTATAACTTCGATAAGGCTGTACCAATGGAAATATGCTATGCCGGGCGAGTCCGCTGCGCTTGACTTTTCCTGTTGTTTGGGCATCCCAACGAACGTCAGTGGTGTAATGGTCGATTCTCCTTTCCCAAGTTACAGTCGCCTTTAAAGCACAGCAAGACGTTTGGAAAAACATGTATATGGCAGTTATTTTACACAGTGCATCAAACTGTCATACGGTTACGTAACAAGTATATGGCAATTATAAGCCTTCAGTAGGGTGTGAAATAAACACTAAAAACGATGGCATACTGATAGAAAACGTGTCGTTGAACTGTACATACACAAAACGTCTTCAATGTTTCTGTTTTATGCCATATGTTGCATGCAGCGCTTCAACGGCAAATCATCCAGGCTGGATGTCAGTGACCTTCAGTGCCATGGTGAGAGGGTGTAGTGCTTGGTGTTTTGCATTATTTGCCGATTAGACAACCGAAAAACGGTGTTTTTCTTACTTCCCCTACACTCCCCAAGCATGGCTTCTAAATTGACTGGTAAAGTATTCTCCTATGAGTGGGACTGTGTTATAGAGAACCTTTTAAACAGTATTCTGTGCAGATATATTAGGACTGACTTTACTTTGAGGCTGGTGGTTTAACGTGCACAGCGTAATAAATGAATGTATTTACATGCATATAAAAACGCTAATATCGACTTTGTCACTTGCAACTACAGTTTAACGACAAAAATATTTCACTTCTATATAATTACCTTTCCCACTCGTCTAATCTTTCTATTTATTGTCGTTAACGTTACTAATTCATAATCGTGGTCGGGACATTTTTAGTCATTACTCTGAGTCCTTGTGGGCTGTATGATAGGATCTTTCTGAATAAACTAGGAAATGTATCCGTGCCTCGCTACGGTATTCTACTTTCTATACGGATATCGAAGTAAATTACTGCACATGCAGTGAATAAGATTTTTTAATTGCATTTCTCTTAGCGTTATCCAGAAACAGCAAGGAGAGGTTCCCATACGTTGTTTCCAATGTAAAGTGCGAGTTGCGGAGTTGTAATGACAACGGCAGCCTCACTTGCCTACTGCCATTCACAATCGAGTAGGTAAGTTTTCATTACATTGGGAGGCCCCATTACCTACTACGCGGTCACAATCGATTTAGGGAGTTTTCGTTACAATTGCAGGCGCCATTTCCTACTTACAGACAGTTTACAGTTGAGGAGTTTTAATTAAATTAGCAGGCACCTTCCCTACTGCCAGTCAAAATTGCGTTCTGCTGTTATCATTATAATGACAGGCCCCTTTTCTTAATGACAGTCACACCTAGTTGGTGAGTTTCCATTATAATAGCAAGGCCACTATGCCTAATGCCACTCACATTTTAGATGGTTAAATTTGTTTATAATGGCGGACATACTTGCCTACTCCCAAACACAATCGGTTAGGGTAGTTTTGAACAAAATTGCATGCTCCCTTGACTTCTGCCAGTCAAATCTAGAAGGGAATTATTAATTACAATGATAGTCTCCCCTTACTAATGCTAGTTACAAAGGAGTTGGAGAAGGATCCCATTCCTACTGCCAGTCAAAGTCGATGTAGAGAGTAATGATTACAGTAGCAGACGCCTTCCTGCTGAGAGTCACCATCGATGTAAAATATTAATTATAAAGGCAAACATACCCTTTCTACGTCGCTACAAATCGACTTCAATGAACGTATATAGATCAACATACGAAGTATATACATGTTTACAATATTGCAAACTTTCATTTACAGATTAACTGCTGCTAAACGATACATCATATCGACAAACGGATTGTACCATAAGACGCCTCATTTAGCGATCTAGTCTTAAGATATTTTCTACTGTTTCATCTATTTATGGGTAAAATTGAATTAGAAAAGTTGTATAGGATAAAATTTGTTTAAGGTTTTCTCACTTTTGGGTACTAACATGTAGGGTTGGGCACTATGTCCCTGTTTCGTCACACTGTGCCGGTGCAAGTTATGTTCCGTTGTTCCGGAACGCCGAGTGTCAATATTCCGAAACATTTTCAAGCGAGACCGAGACAGTGACTCGCTATCCTGTCAGAAGCGGTACTATGAACTGCCCTTCGCCCACTAGCTGACTGTCGATACCTGCTGTGTGCCGCCACTTACTGGAGTGTTCCGTGTTCTGTCACATCCTCTTTGTTCTGTGAGTTCCGTTGCACCGGCAACTGGCCTTCGGTATATGCGAGTAACGTAATGTGTTCTGTTTTGTTGTCAACTGTTTTGTAAGAGTGTTTTCATTGAAGCCTACTAATATAACCGTACGAAAGACGGTAAAATTTGCATGATGTCGCATCAGAGTTCTTTTTAGGACATTTTTTACTAAAATGAAACCGGACAGAGTGAAATGCAATTTATGTTCTTCTATTTTGTCTACAAAGTGATCAACCGGCACAATGACAAGACATTTCAAACTTAAACATCCTACAGTTTTTATTTTCGTGTTCTGCTTGTAGGCCTATATTGTGTTTAAGTTGTGTTTTCATGTCATCTTGTATATAGTGTTTAATTTTTATCTTCTTGTTTTGCTTGTATGGGTTAATTTTTATTTTCGTGTTCCGTTTGTATGTTGTGTACGTAAATAGAGTACTGACGAATGTTTCTTAAACTGCAAGTATATTTTTAATTGGCGAAAATAACTTTGCGACATTTGTAAATACATCTACTGCCAGTGAAATTGTGACAGGTTTATCGCAGATAGAATGAAAACACTCTTGTCTTAAAAAGAACGTTTAGACATTATTTTTTGGGTGCGTATTTCAGAGTTCCGACTGCTTTTTCACGTGCCGTGAAGTTTTATCCTAGCCCTAATTACTCACAATACAGGCCGATACATTCAACTGGTGAAAATATCCTTGGATTATTTAGGTACTTTTAAACACCTGTACTGCCATTGTGACCGTGTTATGTATATTTCATATTGACCGAAAAAATCTTAACCTAAAATCAGCCTTTAAACGTGATTATTGGGCACGAATTTCAGTGTTCCGACTGTTCCTTCACGTTCCGTGCAGCTTTACGTTGGCCTTAACTACACACAGCACATCCGGTACAGCAGCATTTTCCCGCTGACGCGCAGCATGCATTGTTGCCTCACGAAGTTCTCTCTACTGTGTAGTTACAGTCCTGTGTGCTGTGTACCGGCACACTGTACCGAAACACTCCACCTCAAGCTCCTAATGTTCCGGAACAACTGACTGTTCCGGTCTTCCCAACCCTACTAATAAGACAGCTACAAACAGAGAATTTGGCTTCCGTATAGATACTGGGTCGGCTAATGTTCGTGTAGAATTAGATGATTATACCTTTTGTATAAGTGATTCAAACTACGAATTATACGTGTACAAAGAGCAAAATGTAGGTATAATCGATAAATAGAGACAAATTTATCATATAAGGAATAGAGATACGACGAAACATCATACGACCAAAGTTGTAGATCACTCCAAATGAACTGAGATTGTGCTATCCGTTTTGTGATACGACTTACCGTTTAGCCACGAAATGCCTGAAAACGAAGGTCTGCACCGACATTAAAATTGCCCCATATTCCGATATTTTTCGGGGGTAAAAAATGAAATATTTAAAGATTTTGGAAGCTTATCGTCGATTACAGGCTAAGAGATATAATTGTTTTTCCAAATTTCAATTTTCTAGCACGTCTGGCAAATTGTGCCTCAATCTTGCTTTTGGGGAAGAGGGGGTGGGGTGTTAAAAATGAGGACTTTCAAGAAGCTAAAGCTAACAAATGTGCAGATGATCATTATTGCACATGAAACGGATAACTGTACGAAAATTTTCGCCAAAATAGTCAACGTACATCAACACGGTCGTTACGATTTTATTTAGGAATCTGCTCTACGTACAACACCTTTTGGGCTATGTCCGCTGGACTTAGACTGCAAAACAGACCGTTCATGATATCTCCCTTATTAATCCTCCTATCGAAAAAATGCACATGAGAAAATGTTTTAGAAATGGATTTCCATCAAGGTTGGTCGATTTACAGTGAGGTTGGTGTTGTATATATCGTGAGAGAGTAAAATCACTGTTTCGTTTCCCTATAAACCCCCAGTCCATTCCGGGAATTTGACATATTATGGACCTAAAAACTTACCTTGTGAGTTAGCCGTGCGGTTAGGAGCGTGCAGCTGTGAGCTCGCATCTGGGAGATAGTCGGCAGCCCTGAAGATGGTTTTCCATGGTTTCCCATTTTCACACCAGGCAAATGCTGTGGCTGTACCTTAATTAAGACCACGGCCGCTTCCTTCCCATTCCCAGACCTTTACTGTCCCATCGTCGCCATAAAACCTATCTGTGTCGGTGCGACGTAAAGCAAATAGGAAAAAAAATCTGACCTTTGGACAGCTGGATGCTAAATATGAATTTTGATTGAAATATCTCCACTAGTTTTCAAGTTATAAAAATACGCTTTACACGCACCCGCTTTTGAGTTAAGGCCGGTGGGGCTTGTACTGAAAAACCGTCCGGTACTGATATCTCCCTTATTAATACTCGTATCGAAATGATGCACATGTGAAAAAAGGTTTAGAAATTGATTTCCATTAAGGCAGGTAGATTTTCATTACTTTTGGTTGTGTATATTTTGTGGAAGTGCAAAATCACGGTTTCGGTTTCTTATAAACCCCCATTCATTTCAGGGATTTGATGATGATGGTTGTTGTTTAAAGGGGCCTAAAATCAAAGGTGATCGGCCAGGTCCAGGGATTTAGAAACCAAATTGATCTAATACCTACCCAGGGACAGATGAATTCTAAATATGAAGTTTGGTAGAAATACATCCAGTAGTTTTCAATTTAAAGACAAACAAATAGACAAACAGACACCAAAGCTAAAAAATATGCAAATGTTCATTATTACACCTGAAACGGATAACTACGATAATTTCGCCAAAATAGTCAATGTACAGACAGACGCTCGTTACAATTTTATTTATATAGATAAGGAATCTGCTCTACGTACAACACCTTTTGGGCTGCAAAAGAGACCGTTCATGTTATCCCCCTTATTAATCCTCCTGTCGAAAAAATGCGCATGAGAAAAAAGTTTTAGAAATGGATTTCCGTCAAGTTTGGTCGATTTCCAGTCAGGTTGGTCTTGTATATATTGTGCGAGAGTAAAATCACCGTTTCCGTTCCCTGTAAAGCCGCAGTCCACTCCCGGAGTTTGAAATGGTATGGACCTTAAAACCTACCTTTGGACAGGTGGATGCTAAATATAATGTTTGGTTGAAATATCTACAGTAGTTTTCAAGTTATAAGGAATACGCTTTACACGCACCCACTCTTGAGTTAGTCGGGTGGGACTTTCACTGGAAAACGGCCCGTTAATGATATCTCCCTTATTAATCGTCGTATCGAAATGATGCACATGAGAAAAAAGATTTAGAAATTGATTTCCATTAAGGCAGGTAGATTTCCATTAAGTTTGGTTGAGTATATTTTGTGGTAGTGCAAAATCACTGTTTCTGTTTCGTATGAACCCCCAGTCAGTTCAGGGAATTAGAAAGAATATTGGCCCTAAAACCTACCCAAGGACGGGTGTATTCTAAATATAAAGTTTGGTGGAAATATATCCAGTACCTACTTTTCAAGTTATAGACAAACAAACAGACAGAAAAACAGACACGAACGCAAAAAAATATGCAGATGGTCATTATTATACCTGAAACGGATAACTATAGTGAAATTTCGCCACAGTGGTCAATGTACAGGCACACGGTCGCTACGAGTTTATTTATATAAATGATGACTAGGTGCATGGTTTTCTGTGCTTAGGGAGAACATTCTAGATGAAATTAGGATAGTGATTAAAACGTTCTAACTAGAAGTATTACGATATACAGTAGCGATATTTAATTTTTGCTTGGGCCGATAGTGCAGCGGGCTCGCCTCCGTTAATCTATACGGGTAGGGGTGAAGTCAGGAGGTCATGGTGAAGGTAATGGTGGTAGCAGTGCTCATGACCATGAATATTATTGAGGACCGGGTACCCAAATATTACTGATGTTGCAAAGCAAATTTGAAGTTTAACGTGACTGTTGACATCATGAGCATAGCCTCGGGATCTCTAGTTTTACGTGCAATCTGAACTACAAGAACGTGACTTTCTTTGCATTTCTAAAATCCCACATGCATTGTCCTCTCCCTGTGGAAAGGGGCGTTAGAATACTTCCACGGTATCCCCTGCCTGTCCAAAATGAGTTCCCAGGGTCTCTCAACTTGAGAGGGTGGGTTAGTGACCGCAAGGCTCTATCTTAGCCTGGTGCCAGACCCAACATTTTCATCTTTCCTATACGATTTCCAACCTTGTTCCTTAAGGCGGCTTGGTGAGTTTTATTTTCACGCTCTTCGTGGCGATGCCTTCAATATTCGAAGTTTTAGATCTCTCCTATTTTCCCTCTGATTACTGCCAAGAGAGGATGGCTGTTCAGTTGTACTTCTTAAAACAATATTCACCACCAATCATCTCCATTCACTGGCTGAAGTTTGAAACGCGATCATGTTGGTGAGAAGCCAGCTTCACTCGCTGTCACGTTGAGGTAGAGCTTTTCTGTTTTCCTAGGGAAATGTACGTCTTTGCTGGCGAGATGTGGTTTTTACAGTACACTGTATCTTCTGGTATGTGCTAGAATAAATGTATTACTTTCATTGACCTGTCTCAGTCTCATCCTTGGCTTTGACAATATGAAAGTGACCAAGGTAAGGGCGATGCTAGTAATACCATTCTTTATGCAGCCAGTCCCTGTTATGAATGGTGTGAAAATATCGCTCATAGGATCGGTTGCTGCATGCATTTCAGTGGACTTGGCAGACTGATACGCAATAGCAACTTGTGGCTCGGTAGGAAAAGCAACGGGAAACTACATCACTCCTCATTTCACTAGTACGCCTCTTCAGTGAGGCCTAGGCTATTTATGACAGCTGTTGGCGGAGCTGTGGAGGATCAAACCAGCCTTCGGGCTGAATACCCATTATACAACCCATACAGGGAAATGGATCAGAATTATGGATTTCTTATAGTCAGTGCAACAGATCTCTTTCTTTCTTAATCTGATTACCCTCCAGGCTTGGCTTTTCCCTCGGACTCAGTGAGGGCTCCCACCTCTTCCGCCTCAAGGGCAGTGCCCTAGAGCGTGAGACATTGAGTCGGAGGATACAACTGGGGAGGATGACCAGTACCTCTCCCAGGCGGCCTCACCTGCTATACTGAACAGGGGCCTTGGTGGGGGATAGGATGACTGGAAGAGATAGACAAGGAAAAGGTAAGGAAGCGGTCGTGGCCTTAATCTAGGTACCATCCCGGCATTTGCCTGCAGGAGAAGTGGGAAACCACGGAAAACCACTTCCAGGATGGCTGAGGTGGGAATCGAACCCACATCTACTCAGTTGACCTCCCGAGGCTGAGTGGACCCCGTTCCAGCCCTCGTACCACTTTTCAAATTTCGTGGCAGAGCCGGGAATCGAACTTGGACATCCCGGGGGTGGCAGCTAATCACACTAACCACTACACCACAGAGGCGAACGCAACAGATCTCTACAAAGTAAAATACAAGTTTACTATACATAGTGGTCCACCTTTGATAAATCAGAGAGTTTCTTAAACCAGTCTTAAATTTCTGTTAGAGCCAACGATGATGATGATAGGCCGGGCTGAGTTGCCCAGACGGTTCAGGCGCTGGCCTTCTGACCCCAACTTGGCAGGTTCGATCCTGCCTCAGTCCAGTCGTATTTAAAGGTGCTCAAATACGTCAGCTTCGTGTCAATAGATTTATTGGCACGTAAAAGAACTTCTGCGGGATAAAATTTATGCACCTCGGCGTCTCCGAAAACCGTAAAAGTAGATGGTGAGACGTGAAGCCAATTTTTGTTGATTTGAACACAAATCCTTATTTACATGTACATTACTTTACCAATCACCACAGAAACACACAATAATAAATAAATCCCTCCTAACAGGTTTGGCATCAGAAAGAACATCCAGCCGTAAAACTGAGCTTAATCTACACATAGTACTGATCGCGAGTAATTAGGAAAAAGGGAGGAGGGGAAGGAGAAGGTGGTAGTGTTTCACGTTGGTACCAACAACGTAAGGCAAGCTGATATAAGTACCAACATAGTTGGAGATGTGTGGAATCTGGTAAATGCAGCACGGGTGAAGTTTAAGAAAGCGGAGATTGTTATTAGTGGAATACTGTGTAGAAGGGATACTGACTGGAGGGTGATTGGGGATTTAAATGAGACTATGGATTGTGTATGTGGGAAACTGGGAGTGAAATTTCTAGATCCTAATGGGTGGGTAGGAGATAGGGATCTGCGATCAGATGGCCTTCATTTAAACCGCAGTGGTACGTATAAGTTAGGAAATTTGTTTGGAAGGGTAATAGGGAGGTACATTCAGGGAAACGGAATGGCCTAGGGAGCGGTGATAAGGGAACAGGGAACTGGAAATCAAGTGGGGATGACATAAAATTGTTAGTGTTGAACTGTAGAAGTATTGTAAGGAAAGGAATAGAATTAAGTAATTTAATAGATATATATTTACCAGATATTGTAATAGGAGTTGAATCATGGCTGAGAAATGATATAATGGATGCAGAAATTTTCTCACGGCACTGGAGTGTGTATCGTAGAGATAGGATAGGAAGGGTGGGAGGGGGAGTGTTCATTCTGGTGAAAGAAGAATTTGTAAGCTACGAAAAAGTTAAAGATGAGACACATGAAATTCTAGGTGTAAGGCTCAATTCTAAAGATAATAGGCAACTTGATATATTTGGAGTGTACAGATCGGGAAAGGGTAGCACTGACGCGGATTCGGAATTATTTGATAGGATAGTCAGATATGTGGGAAACGACATGGAAAGAAATGTGATTGTAGCGGGAGATCTGAATTTGCCAGATGTCAATTGGGAAGGAAATGCGAACGACAGGAAGCATGACCAACAAATGGCAAATAAGTTAATATGGGAAGGACAGCTGATTCAGAAAGTGATGGAACCAACCAGAGGGAAAAATATCCTGGATGTCGTGCTAATAAAACCAGATGAGCTCTATAGGGAAACTGAAGTAATAGATGGTATTAGTGATCAGGAAGCTGTTTTTGTGGTAGTTAAAAATAAATGTGATAGAAAGGAAGGTCTTAAAAGTAGGACTGTTAGGCAGTACCATATGGCTGATAAAACAGGCATAAGGGAGTTTTTAATAAGTAACTATGATCGCTGGAAAACGGTAAATAAAAATCTAAACAGACTCTGGGATGGGTTTAAAGAATTGTTGAGGAATGCGAAAACAGGTTTGTACCATTAAGGGTGGTAAGGAATGGTAAAGACCCACCTTATTATAATAGAGAAATAAAGAGACTAAGAAGGAGGTGCAGACTGGAAAGAAATAGACTTAGAAATGGCTGTGGAAGTAAGGAGAAATTGAAGGAACTTACTAGAAAATTGAATCTAGCAAAGAAGGCAGCTAAGGATAACATGATGGCAAGCATAATTGGCAGTCATACGAATTTTAGTGACAAATGGAAGGGTATGTATAGGTATTTTAAGGCAGAAACAGGTTCCAAGAAGGACATTCCAGGAATAATTAATGAACAAGGCGAGTGTGTATGTGAGGATCTTCAAAAGGCAGAAGTATTCAGTCAGCAGTATGTAAAGATTGTTGGTTACAAGGAAAATGTCGAGATAAAGGAGGAGACTAAGGCCGAAGAAGTAATAAAATTTACATATGATAACAATGACATTTACAATAAGATACAAAAGTTGAAAACTAGAAGAGCGGCTGGAATTGATCAGATTTGTGGGGATATACTAAAGACAATGGGTTGGGATATAGTACCATATCTGAAGTACTTATTTGATTATTGTTTGGTCGGAGGAGCTATACCAGATGAATGGAGAGTTGCTATAGTAGCCCCTGTGTATAAAGGAAAGGGTGATAGACATAAAGCTGAAAATTACAGGCCAGTAAGTTTGACATGCATTGTATGTAAGCTTTGGGAAGGCATTCTTTCTGATTATATTAGACACATTTGCGAAATTAATAACTGGTTCGATAGAAGGCAATTCGGTTTTAGGAAAGGTTATTCCACTGAAGCTCAACTTGTAGGATTCCAGCAAGATATAGCAGATATCTTGGATTCTGGAGGTCAAATGGACTGTATTGCGATTGACCTGTCTAAAGCATTTGATAGCGTGGATCATGGGAGACTACTGGCAAAAATGAGTGCAATTGGACTAGACAAAAGAGTGACTGAATGGGTTGCTATATTTCTAGAAAATAGATCTCAGAGAATTAGGGTAGGTGAAGCTTTATCTGACCCTGTAATAATTAAGAGGGGAATTCCTCAAGGCAGTATTATCGGACCTTTATGTTTTCTTATATATATAAATGATATGAGTAAAGGAGTGGAATCGGAGGTAAGGCTTTTTGCGGATGATGTTATTCTCTATAGAGTGATAAATAAGTTACAAGATTGTGAGCAACTGCAGCGTGACCTCGAAAATGTTGTGAGATGGACAGCAGACAATGGTATGATGATAAACGGGGTTAAAAGTCAGGTTGTGAGTTTCACAAATAGGAAAAGTCCTCTCAGTTTTAATTACTGCGTTGATGGTGTGAAAGTTCCTTTTGGGGATCATTGTAAGTATCTAGGTGTTAATATAAGGAAAGATCTTCATTGGGGTAATCACATAAATGGGATTGTAAATAAAGGGTACAGATCTCTGCACATGGTTATGAGGGTGTTTAGGGGTTGTAGTAAGGATGTAAAGGAGAGGGCATATAAGTCTCTGGTAAGACCCCAACTAAAGTATGGTTCCAGTGTATGGGACCCTCACCAGGATTACCTGATTCAAGAACTGGAAAAAATCCAAAGAAAAGCAGCTCGATTTGTTCTGGGTGATTTCCGACAAAAGAGTAGTGTTACAAAAATGTTGCAATGTTTGGGTTGGTAAGAATTGAGAGAAAGAAGAAGAGCTGCTCGACTAAGTGGTATGTTCCGAGCTGTCAGCGGAGAGTTGGCGTGGAATGACATTAGTAGACGAATAAGTTTGAATGACGTTTATAAAAGTAGGAAAGATCACAATATGAAGATAAAGTTGGAATTCATGAGGACAAACTGGGGCAAATATTCATTTATAGGAAGGGGAGTTAGGGATTGGAATAACTTACCAAGGGAAACGTTCAATAAATTTCCAATTTCTTTGAAATCATTTCGGAAAAGGCTAGGAAAGCAACAGATAGGGAATCTGCCACCTGGGCGACTGCCCTAAATGCAGATCAGTATTGATTGATTGAGGCCAGGAATAATAATAATAATAATAATAATAATAATAATAATAAGCAAAGCAATGTCACCTCCGTGCAGGCCACGAAGGCCCTTGGAGGAGTGGAAGGTAAAGGCTTCCACCATTGTTAACCTCGGCACGTGATGGGGGAGAGTGGTTAGCTCTACGCCCGGCCGCCTTTGCCCCCAGAAATTAACTTGGTACTCATTTTTGGTGTAGGCTGAGTGAACCTCAGGGCCATATGCACCTCCGGAAGTGGAAATCTCGTTTCTTAAATGTTACGACTTCCTGACGGGGATTCGAACCCACGTCCTTCCGGGCGAACCGAGCATGCCTTTACCGCCTCGGCCAGGCAGCCCATAATAATAATAATAATAATAATAATAATAATAATAATAATAATAATAATAATAATAATAATAATAATAATAATAATAATAATAATAATAATAATCTCTATAGACAGTTAACTATTTATCATGCATTTCCTAACCGTTAGATTGCAAGCCATGTTTCACACTGTCCGAAGGCAGTAGCTCGGTGGTATAGATTCACTACGCCTACAGGTAAATAAACAGAGGGCACAAAATTCAACGCCACCTCCCTTAATTGTATCGGAGATTGAGAGACACGTGTTTCCGCTGAACATGTCCAATTTTAACTCCTGACTGCTCCGTTCAGTGGTAACCATGGAAACACACTTCCTAAGATGACCTGGTGGATCGGAGAATGGAGCTTGTTTGTTCCTGTCTAGACTTCGATCGTAGTTGTGACTTGCTGTAGGAAATGGAGGTTATTTCTGGTTGCTGTTTGTTTTCAAGGATAGGGATATCACATAGACCTCGTATAATCGCCGAGCGAGTGTATGGTGTGTTTAATGCCAGTACTGAATGCATATATGCGAACTTTATTGGAATTACAAGTAGGGAGGTGAGCACGAAGAGAATATCCGATGAAGACGGCATAATACATACATACATACATACATACATACATACATACATACATACATACATACATACATACATACATACATACATCATACATACATACATTATCATTATAGACTGTTATGCCTTTCAGCGTTCAGTCTGCAAGCCTCTGTGAATTTACTAAACGTCGCCACAATACTCGATTTGCAACTAGTGTTGTGGCCTCATTTAGTTCTATACCTCTTATCTTTAATCGTTAGAAACCGAGTCTAACCATCGTCGTCTTTGTCTACCTCTACTTCGCTTACTCTCCATAGCAGAGTCCATTATTCTCCTAGACAACCTATCCTCCTCCATTCGCCTCACATGACCCCACCACCGAAGCCGGTTAATGCGTACAGCTTCATCCATCGAGTTCATTCCCAAAATTAGCCTTTACCTCCTCATTCCGAGCACCACCCTGCCATTGTTCCCACCTGTTTGTACCAGCAATCATTCTTGCTACTTTCATGTCTGTTACTTCTAACTTATGAATAAGATATTCTGAGTCCACCCAGCTTTCGCTCCCGTAAAGCAAAGTTGGTCTGAAAACAGACCGATGTAAAGAGAGTGTCGTCTGGGAGCTGACTTCCTTCTTACAGAATACTGTTGATCGCAACTGCGAGCTCACTGCATTAGCTTTACTACACCTTGATTCAATCTCACTTACTTATTACCATCCTGGGAGAACACACAACCTAAATACTTAAAAATATCGACCTGTTCCAGCTTTGTATCACCAATAATGCATGAAGATTTTTTTTACAACTTGTTTTACGTCGCACCGACACAGATAGGTATATGGCGATGATGGGAGAGGAAAGGGCTAAGAGTGGGAAGTAAGCAGCCAGGGCCTTAATTAAGGTACAGCCCAGCTTTTGACTGGTGTGAAAATGGGAAACCATGGAAAACCATCTTTAGGGCTACCGACAGTGGGCTTCGAACCACTATCTCCCGAATGCAAGCTGACAGCTGCGCGCCCCTAACCGCACGCCGAACTCGTTCTGTTGCATGACGATTACGGCGCTATTTGAATTCACTCTAGGCAGGTGCAAAATGGCCAAAGTAACGTAGGTCACACATATAGAAGTGTATGCGTTCTAGGCGTGTTATATTTTGTTGTTAATAATAATGTTATTTTCTTTACGTCCCACTAACTACTTTTACGGTCTTCGGAGACGCCGAGGTGCCGGAATTTAGTCCCGCAGAAGTTCTTTTACGTGCCAGTAAATCTACCGACACGAGGCTGTCGTATTTGAGCACCTTCAAATACCACCGGACTGAGCCAGGATTGAACCTGTCAAGTTGGGGTTAGAAGGCCAGCACCTTAACCGTCTGAGCCACTCAGCCCGGCTATTTTGTTGTTAAGAGTAGCAGTCACGGTGTCACAGTAATCTTAATGATAACCTGAAAACGAGGCGCCCACTTATTTGGGTGATGAAATGAAATGTCGTATGGCTTTTAGTGCTGGGATATCCCAGGACGGGTTCGGCTTGCCAGGTGCAGGTCTTTCTATTTGACACCCGTAGGTGACCTGCGCGTCGTGATGAGGATGAAATGATGATGAAGACAACACATACACCCAGCCCCCGTGCCATTGGAATTAACCAATTAAGGTTAAAACCCCCGACCCGGCCGAGGATCGAACCTGGGACCCTCTGAACCGAAGGCCAGTATGCTGACCGTTCAGCCAACGAGTCGGACATTTGGGTGATAACGTGATTAGTTCGTTCATGTAATGTTACTCTACGTTTTTGCTAGTTGCTTTACGTCGCACCGACACAGATATGTCTTATTGGCAACGATGGGATGGGAAAGGCCTAAGAGTGGGAAGAAAGCGGCCGTGGCCTTAATTAAGGTACAGCCCCAGCCTGGTGTGAAAGTGTGAAACCACGGAAAACCACCTTCGGGGCTACCGACAGTGGGGTTCGAACCCACTATCTCCCGATTACTGGATACTGGCCGCACTTAAGCGACTGCAGCTATCGAGCTCGGTGTTACTCTACGTAGAAGCAAGACGTAATGCATGGGGAGCATGACGCTTATGCCAAGAGGGATTTCCTAGGTGAAGATTACAGACTGCGGATTCATTTCGAAAGCTTGGAAGATGACTGAGTAAAAATATGTCCGTTGGAAGGGGACCCCTTATTTGGGAGTATGGTGATAACGATGTAGCTGTCCATGATGCAATTGAGAACAAGCGCATACCAGCCAGTTTCTTTTTGCTATTTGCTTTACGTCGCACCGATAGGTCTTATGGCGACGATGGGATAGGAAAGGTCTAGGAGTTGGAAGGAAGCGGCCGTGGCCTTAATTATGGTACAGCCCCGGCATTTGCCTGGTGTGAAAATGGGAAACCACGGAAAACCATCTTCAAGGCTGCCGACAGTGGGACTCGAACCCACTATCTCCCGATTACTGGATACTGCCAGCCAGTTTCAGCACGTAATTCATTAATTATCATTGTGGGTCAAGAACGAGGATGTTGATCCACAATCCCATCGCACCTTCGGCTGTAATAGCTGCATCCACTATAAACAATCCTTTTAAAGGCTATCTACACGTATTCTGTAATAACAGGTTCTGAACCTCCACGTACAGTCCCTCGACACGTTCAGAAACACTTGACACCAAAATCTGTAAAATGCTGCCTTTAATTCATGTAGGCGGACTTCAAGTAGTTTGAAATATGCCAAAAACTTCACTTGACACTTGCAGATAGAAATTAATGAATGTCACTTCAAAAAATTGAAAAGGCGGATAGCATTGATATAAGAGACGAAATTATGGAACACAGTTCATGGTTATTTACCACTGAAAATGATGAAAATAAACATCGTTCACTTGTAGTGCACTGTCTGTGGTTGCTTGCCACAACGTAAAATAATATTGTCGCACTTGACACAAAAAATGGCTATTTAAGAGTTTATCCGTAAGACACTGCTAGTAGCGATGACATAAATAACTTGTCAGTCACTCCCAGCACAGTGAGTCTCTTAAAATAATAAAGTCGCTGAAGAATATTTACTACTACTACTTTTGTTTTCATTCCCCACACTGAGGGGGTGGGACGGGCCACCTAAAGGGTAACGCCATCTCTCTGGTCAGGAGATTAGACGGGGTTGGGAAGAATTGAGAGATGAGGGAGATGGGTAAAAGGTGATGTGAATAAGTTAAGGAGATGAAGTTAAGGATGTGTAGGTTATCTATTGCTTTATTGACAGATTTACAAATGGTAAATATTGATGTGATTACAAATACATGTAGTGGAGTTCAGAAGGAAGTGCCGGCGTAGATGTGCAAAGTAAGAAGATGGAGGGAAGCGGTTAAATGGTTAAGAGAAACGGTGAGAAGACGGAGGAGGTCAAATGTTGGAAGGGGAGAAGGGAGGAAGCCGTTGGGAGGCGGGGTGGGCATACTGGTGGAGGTGGAAAAATGGGAGGAGGGGTTGGCCGGGGGCGACAAGATGGACGATCTGAGGGCTGGCGACCAGGTGAAGGCGGGGAAAGTGAGGGCTCTACGCGATAAAAAATTGTCGTGGACACGGGCACCGGTGGCCATGAGCTGGTGAACTGCTTCGGATGTATTCAGCTGGGGGCCTACCACAAAAGTTGGGCCGGAGGCGTTCCGGATCCGAATGGCTCGTCGGATTGGAACGCCGGCTGCACGGAGTTTTTGGAGGACGTCCCTGTCGGAGAAGTCGGGAGGGATTCCACGGAGCACACAACTGTACACGGCAGAAAAAGACGGTGTAGGCGGCTGGGTCGATGATGACTACTGTGCGGTGTTAGCTGGCGGAGATGGTGGCGAAACTGCGACAGACGAGGCCGGCGGGTTAGCAAGTACTTGCTGAAAGGCAGGGGGTGCAGAAATAGGGAGAGGGGACGACATAACAGGGGAGGGATGACAAGTGGTAACAGTGGTGATGGGAAGTGAGGAAGGGAGAAGAACGGTCGGTATTGTGGTGGTAATTGTGGTGGTTGTTGGGATGGTAAGAGTTGAGGGCAGAAGCATGGTCTGAAATGGAGGCTCATGGACAGTTGTGACAAGGGTTGGGTTGGCAGAAAGCTGGTCTTCAATGTATGGAGGGGTTGGCACCACTGAATAGATCCGATACTGAATTGTTGCGCCCGAAGTGTAAAGACGTTGAAGGGCGGCCTCGTCGCTGAGATGAACCAGAATCTGTGAAGAAGGTGTAGAGTTGAGGCCATCAACCAGTTGATAGACATTGTGGACCGGAAGGTCAGCGGCACAAAGGTCGTCGAAGATGTCATCTTCGGGGATGACAGGATCCACGCCGGGAATTATGCAAGAGGCCATGGTCGTGGGTAAGTCGACAGCCAACGAGGCGTCAACTGATTTGCTAATTGAGGTCGGCTGAGTAGCAGATATAGGTGAAGACCAGCCGGACGAACAAAATAGTGCTGAAGAGAAAACGATGCCCACTTGTTGAGAGATGTGGTCGAACGTGAGGTCCTGTCGAGAATATTTATAAGTAATTATGTACAAGTATGTGCAGAAATCAGTTCGAATCCAGTTAAGATTAACACTATAATGAATTATCAGTTTAAGTCGCTCACTTTTAACAGTGCGCTTGGCACAGTTTCTCGTACTCAAAATTTATCACTAGTTAAGGAGCACTTAAGTGTTGAATAGCAAGAAATAGGCAAACACTTGTGTTATCACGATTTAATATTTAAAACATTTTTAAATATCACAGTTACTGAAATAATGTTCTAACACTTGCATAGCAATGGAATAAGTTAAACATTTCACGTGGGTTTTGATCGAACAAATATTAAGTTCCACAGTTCGAGAATTATACTGAGTTCAGTTCTCGGCATGAGAACTTAAACGTCGCGCTTGATAATCAACACGTCGTCACTCGACTCTACTTTTGACGGACAGAATAACATAGGCTCTGACCATGCAGAGCCCTTGTCGAAGAATGCCTGTCTATTGCTGGGCAGTTCTGTCTTTTATATGCTCAAGGCCTGCACGTCATAGGATAACGTGGATTTACTGGAAAATCCCTCGATGGATTTTCTTGAGATTTGATAATAGAGACGTTCTTGTAATTGGCTACAGTATGGCGTGTCTCGCAAGACGATACGAACATTATTAAAGACATTTTCTAAATCTCTGAATCGAAAGTTCTCAAATGTGTAATTCATGGTTCCAAAACTATCCAGTCCTTGCCACTATGTAAGTTGACGAGTTGGGCGGCTTAGTCTACCTCACTCCTGCATCTATGTCATTTACAGCTGTTCACTCGTAAGCTAGATCGGCCTAGTCGATGTAAACACATCGAGCTTGGAGTTCTCGGCGCGCGTGATAATGATACGACATTTCTCTTAATAAATACGACATGCGTTCCTAGTACAATATGCGCTATAAAACTCACTTATTCGATGTTTAATGGTATGAATCGCCTTTACTTCTTATGGGTATATTATACCTTGAAACAAACAAAACATGTAAATACGCCAACATCCGCCTGCTAGCTATAACATTTCTTCTCGGTAAACACGTTCGATTGCTGCATACAAAGATAGGAGCCTGACAGTGTTTACCGTTTGATAGAATGTGTAATCAGTAAGACCACTCTGTAACTCGCTGGAAGAGCATCTGTGACCACCTCATTAAACAAATAATCATTCCCTCTTGCTAGGTTCAACCCTATGTGGGGATCGTCGCTTCACCTCATTGTTGCTTGTATTAGCCACCGTAACCTGGTGCAGACCTTCTGTGGAGGGTGGCGTCTGTTCTGTGAGGGATTGCCAGTAATTATACTGGAGGAAGATTTATGTGTGTGTGTGTGTGTTTGTGTGTGTGTATGTGTGTGTGAATTGAAAGAAGTGTAGAGACAGTACAAACAATCAGTTCCCGAATTATTAGAATTAACCATTCGGGATTAAAATCTCAGAACTGGGATAAAATCTATCTGTGTTGGTGCGACGTAAAGTAATTTTCTTTTTTGCTATTTGCTTTACGTCGCACCGACATAGATAGGTCTTATGAGGACGATGGGGTCCTCTCGGAGCGAAGGCTAGCGCGCTAACACTCAGACAATAATAATAATAATAATAATAATAATAATAATAATAATAATAATAATAATAATAATAATAATAATAATAATAATAATAATAATAATATAATAATCGTATGACCTCAGCTACCGTGTGTAGACATTTTAATTTGACGCCATCTGGCTGCTCGTCAATTTCTACGTTCCGTTTTAGTCTACGCCTACTAGATGGCAGGCAGAGTAAACCGAAATCTCTTTTGGGCGTCTGTAGCTGAGTTTTTATTAATTTTGTCGGGTAAATACCAAATGTGTCACCAGAGATCTTTTACATGCCGACATCGTACAACAGTGTCCGGCTCCATGGCTAAATGGTGAGCGTGCTGGCCTTTGGTCACAGGGGTCCCGGCTTCGATTCCCGGCATGGTCGGGAATTTTAACCATCGTTGGTTAATTTCGCTGGCACGGGGGCTGGCTGTATGTGTCGTCTTCATCATCATTTCATCCTCATCTCGATGCGCAAGTCACCTACGGTTGTCAAATCGGAAGACCTGCACCTGGCGAGCCAAACTTGTCCTCGGACACTCCCGGCACTAAAAGCCATACGCCATTTCATTTCATCGTACGACAGTGTCCAGTGGAGTTTTCTCGCCCTTCAAAAACTCGACTACCTCTGCCGGGTTTGAACCCGCTATCTTAGGATCCGGTGGCCGACACTCTACCACTGATCCACAGAGGTTGCTTCGCTGTAAGATGATTTCTATAGACACGATTTCATTTTGGTAGTGGTTTAACACAGTAGTGACGTATACTGCTCACGATTTCGGTGACGATAGAACATGAAAAGGTTGGGGCTAGGAATAAAGCAGTCGTAGCCTTTAATTAACGTACAGTCTAGCCATCTGCCTTGTGTGAATATGGAAAGCATGGCAAACTATATATTTAATGATGCCTATGGTGTGGGTCGAACCTATCATCTTCCGATTGCAGTTACACGGCGCGTTCCACTCAGTCAACTCGCTGAGTAAAAGACAGATGATCCGAACGTTATGTAGACCAAAGGTATCGACGAAATGTCACTGAAATGTTTGTCCCAAATGGAACATAATAATTGCTTTTACACCAATAAAGTAAAAAATCCAGGGTAAATTAAGAAATACCGTCGTTACTAGAGAAATATCTAGAGAAATATGTATACTAATTTACGGGCCGTAGACAGGACTCCTTTATGTTGTCTTCCGCTGCTTGTGTCGTCTTTTGTTTCTTTCTTGAGGTCCAGGGCTTGCACCGACGAATGGGAGTCCTATGTCTGTGAATTTTCATTATCTTTGTCCATATGACTAGCGCGGAGAGTTCAAACAGCTTTCTTTCTTTCTTTCTTTCTTAATCCCTTTACCCTCCAGGGTTGGCTTTTCCCTAGGACTCAGCGAGGGATCCCACCTCTAACCCCTCAAGGGCAGTGTCCTGGAGCATGACACTCTGAGGTGGGAGATACAACTGGGGAGGATGAACAGTACCTCGCCCAGGCGGCCTCACCCGCTATGCTGAACAGAGGCTTTGCGGGGGGATGGGAAGATTGGAAGGGATAGACAAGGTAGAGGGAAGGAAGCGGCTGTGGCCTTAAGTTAGGTACCATCCCGGCATTTGCCTGGAGGAGAAGTGGTAAACCACGGAAAACCACTTCGAGGATGGCTGAGGTGGGAATCGAACCCACCTCTACTCAGCTGACCTCCCGGGGCTGAGTGGACCCCGTTCCAGCCCTCGTACCACTTTTCAAATTTCGTGGCAGAGCCGGGAATCGAACCCGGACCTCTGGAGGTGGCAGCTAATCACACTAACCACTACACCACAGTGGCGGACAGTTCAAACAGCAAAATGATATATTTATTGGTCCAGGGATCATGCATTATTTAATGAATGAGTTAGGGCACAAAACGAATGAGCAACATGAAGAAAACGACACCTAATTAATTCAAACATCAGTGAGCAAAGACATCACACACGAAAGCGTTAGTCAAACAAAACACATATGGAAGCGCTGCGACGTAGCAGAAAATATAGTTGTAAGGTAGTAAAGTATGTATCCATATTACTCCCTGCAAGTAAAATATTTCGTACTATTTCTTTTACCGCAGATTTTACACTTTATTTGAGTAAAATTAATTATTATATTCCATTTGGGACAAATATTACAGTGACATTTCGTCGATACCTTTCGTCTACATAACCGATACGAATTCGATACTGCAACGTTACGTCCAAGAGGAGATCGCTTGGTCAGCCTAGCAATATGTGATATGTACGATAATATACGGGACCCAAAGCTGTTAGCGGAGCAAGGTCCGTTGGCATATACTCCATATAATGGAGTTAGGTGAGACTAATCCTCTTGTCATCATCTCACCCGTGACTGCAGCAATATATCAAACTGCGCTTGTGTCACAGCAGAGACAGATCGTTTTTAGCCAGGTTTCTCTCTGCGACTGAGATGTCATCGCCTACACGAGTGATAAAAAATATCTTCAAAGAGCCTGATTTGCACAGTCGCTCAAAAAATGAGCTCATCGTATTGTATAAGTCCCTTGCAAGTACACTTTTCTCAGAAAAAATTGAACCTGTACATATAATGTTTGCTGTGGGTATCTCCAGAGTTTGATTCTACTTGGGAGGTGAATTCTATTTTGACAATTAAAATTAAGTTTGATAAACTATTAAATGCTAGGAACATGCACTAAGATGCACTCTTATTTCAGTGAGTATACATACGATCTCTTGCGTGGCGGCAAAAAGTAAATATTGTAAAGGAAACATGCGACCTATTCTTCATTTTCAATTAATCACGACTGATCAGCACTTAGGTCATTCTCCCAGGTGGCAGATTCCCTATCAGTTATGTGCCTAGTTTTTGCTTAAATAATTTCTAAGAAGTTGTACATTTATCGGTAAATTACGATAAATTATTCCAATCCTTAACTCATCTTCCAATAAACGAATGATTGCCCCAACTTCACCTTCATATTGTGATCGTTCCTACTTTTGAAATACCTCTCAAGTTTATTCGTCTATCATTATCCAAAGAAGCAAGGGAAATGTGGGAGCTGCTGGGAGTGCTGCTTAGGTTAGGTGGTGAAGATTCACTTGGTTCACTGCCAAGAAAGTGGGCGCACAATTACCCATCAGAGAACCGAGTACTTCGGAAATGAAACTTCCACTTCTGGACAGGCGCATGGCCAAAGGTTTAATCAGCCTCCAAAAGAAACGAATACCGCACCTGGTTAAAACCTGGCAACACTAAATATACATTTTCTCCTCCAGGGGTTGAAGTCAGGACACAGGTGTAAAGAATACTATACGGACCCACCTGCAGGAAACATTTTCAGGCCCCATTCACAGAAATTGCATAAAAACTATCAATAACACATATACTGTATATTGAACTACAGCAGATACTTCAATGCAATCTAGAGAGCGGCGATAAGGGTACATGGATCTGGAAGTCAAGTAGGGATGACATAAAAATCTTAGTGATGAACTGTAGAAGTATTGTAAAGAAAGGAATAGAATTAGTAATTTAATATATATACTTATCAGATATGATAATAGGAGTTGAATCATGGCTTAGACATGATATAATGGATGCAGAAATATTCTCACAGAACAGGAGTGTGTATCGTAGAGATAGGATAAGAATGGTAGGAGGGGGAGTATTCATTATGGCGAAAGAAGAATTTGTAAGCTACGAACAAGTTAAAGATGACAAACATTATTCGTTTGATGTTTGATGTCTTCGGAGTGAACAGACCGGGAAAGGGTAGCGCTGACGCTGATTCAGGATTATTTGATAAAGGTAATCAGCTATGTGGGAAACGATATGGAAAGGAACGTGATTGTAGCGGGTGATCTCAATTTACCAAATGCCAATTTGGAAGGTAATGCGAACGACAGGAAGCATAACCAAAAAATATCAAATAAGTCAGTATGCGAAGGACAGGTGATTCACAAAGTGATGAAACCAACTAGAGAGAAGAATATTCTGGACGTTATGCTGGTAAAACCAGATGAACTCTGTAGAGAGACCGAAGTAATAAATGGTATTAGTAATCACGAAGCCATTTGTGTCGTAGTTAAAAATAAAAATGACAGGAGGGTCTTAAAATTAGGACTATTACGGAGTAGCATAAGGCTGATAAAACAGGCATGGGGGAGTTTAAAAAAATAATTATGATCGGTGGAAAACTGTAAATAAAAATGTAAAAAGACTCTGAGTTGGGTTTAGAGCAATTGTTGAGCAATGTGAAACCAGGTTTATACCTTTAAAGGTGATATGAATGGTAAAGACCCACGATATTATAGCAGAGAAATAAAGAGACTGCGAAGGAGGTGCAGGTTGGAAAGAAATAGAGTTAGAAATGGCTGTGGAAGTAAGGAGAAATTGAAGGAACTTACTAGGAAATTGAATTTATCAAAGAAGTCAGCTAGAGATAACAAGATGGCAAGAACAATTGACAGTCATACACATTTTAATGAAAAATGGAAGGGTATGTACAGGTACTTTGAGGCAGAAACAGGTTCCAAAAAGATCATTCCAGGAATAATTAATGAATAACGGGACTGTGTATGCGAGGATCTTCAAAACCCAGAAGAATTCAGTCAGCAGTATATAAACTTTTGGCTGCAACGATAATGTCCAGATAGAAGAGGTGAGTAATACTAAAGAAGTATTAAAATTACCTATGATAAAATAATTTACAGTAAGATACAAAAGTTGAAAACTAGAAAAGCAGCTGGAATTGATAAGGTTTCTGGGGATATACTAAAGACAGTGGGTTGGGACACGGCGAACTCGAAGTTCCGGCCTGCTACACATGACAGTTCCATAGTGATGACGTCAGTCTTTTAGTGCAGCGATACGGAGGCATGTGTCTTGTTTACATGGTGGATTCGTAGCACTTTGTTGTTATTTCAACGTTATTAGAGGTGTTTGTTGTGTTTAAAAGTGATAACTGTATGAAAACGCATCGGTAAAGGATGTATTTTCAGCAATAGTATATGTTAAATACTATAGCATTCTAATATGAGCAGCCTGATGTTAAGAAGTTATGTTATAGATTAGATGAACCCATTGAGCTATTATGAATTATCTTAAGTATTCTAATGTTTATCATGATCATTATAATAATGTGTGAGTGTAGTGTGCCTGGATGTACATCCAATTACCGTTCAAATAAGGAGGTGGCTATCTCAGCATTTGTGTTTCCTAGCGATAAGGAAAAGCGAACTAAATGGATTCATGCTATACACCGTGTTAATATTGAACCCAGTAAATATGCCTGTGTCTGTATTCGAAAATCACGTAAATAGAGTTGATACTGAAAAACGACCAGATGGTTCTGTTTTAAGCGTGCTTATGGTAATGCCAAAATTAACTGACGATGCTGTGCCAACTATATTTCCTGGGCAGCAGTCATATATGTCTCAATCAATACCTTCCAAACGAAAATCGCCAGAAGAAAGGAGAGAGGAACTAAACTTCAAGACATGGTGTGAAGGAGACAAGGTATCAAATTATGGGCAAGTTAACAACCCTAAATGTACTTGAATTCTATCAAAATTGATGTTGATAAGGTTTTGTTTTACAAGCTTCAAACCAGAGACATTCCGACTGTCGAGATATCTGTTACAATTTTCATTGTGAAAAGTTTGCTTAAATGGTTGCAAGATGCCTTTTCTAAAAATATAGCTGGATTTTAGGAGATAGTCTGCTGTGTACCACATGTTCAGCACTTCAGTGTTTACTGAGTCATTTGAAAGCTTTTAGTAACTTGTCTACATCAGGGGATACAGTTAAAAAGTTAAAAAGTATGTGCTTAACTCTAGATGACTGTATTAATGAGTTAATGAATTGCATTTAGCTATCACTAAATCAAGGGACTTAGAAATTGATTTCAATACTGCATCAGTATTGTTTTACATAGCAGGGTACAATTCACACTGTTTATTAAGAAATGGAAAGGATGTGCTGATTGTAAAACACTTATTACTTTGGACAAAGAATTGTCAACAGTAGGACTGAATGATGAAACAAATTCATACTTGCTAAAGCAGTGCAGAGGGGGGTTGAAACAGCCTAGAGATTTTGTATTTCAAATTGCTGTGGAATGCTAAACTTTATTTCAGACCTTGATATCTGATTTTGAAGATTCCTTTTTGTACACTGGAATTCACAGTGAAGTTTTTACAAACCTTTTGAAAATGAAAGTTGAAGAAAGTGGTAAATACTGTGATGAGTGTGTGTGTGTGTGTGTGTGTGTGTGTGTGTGTGTGTGTGTGTGTGTGTTATAGTGTTCATTGGTATTGTGTCCAAGATTTGCCACATTTTGGGAAACATTTTTAGTAACAATTACTCAAAAATAACTAACAACACTGTGCGCACAAGCGAGCATAAAATAATGACATTTTAGAGACAACAGTTCGCCTAGTGAGCATTAAATGATTTGTTATGGAGGGCTACATGTTAATTCAGGCCTTGATATCTGATTCAAAGATGTATTTTTAAACAGTGAAAATCGTAGGGATGTTTCTTTCAATGTTTTCATAATGGAAGTTGAAAAACCTAGCAATTTCTGTGACAAGTGTGGGTGTGAGCTGCAGAGTTAAGGTGTTGTGTCCAAGATCTATCATATCATGGCAAATATTTTTCCTGTCATTCAAAAATGATTAATAACACTGTGTTCAAATAAGTGTAATATAAGGGCATTTAAAGACAGCAACAGTTTGCCGAGTGACCAACATAATACTTTTCAAATTGTGGAAAGCTACACATTAACTCAGACCTTGATATCTCATTCAGTAGTAATTATAGGGATGTTTCTTTCAATGTTTTGATAATGAAAGTCAAAAAACCTGGTAATTTGTGTGACAAGTGTGGGTGTGTGCTGCAGAGTTAATGTGTGCTGTGTCTAAGATCTATCAAGGCAAATATTTTTCCTAATTGTCATTCATAAGCAAATAATTAATTAATATCACTATATGCTCAAATAAGTGTAATATAATGGAATTTTAGAGACAGCAACAGTTTGTCTAATGAGCATCATACTACTTTTCAAATCGTGGAAAGCTACACATTAACTGAGACCTTGATATCTGATTCAGATATGTAGTTTTATACGGTGGTTATCGTACGGATGTTTCTGTCTATGTTTTCATAATGAAAGTTTAAAAACCTGTGACAAGTGTGGGTGCGTGCTGCTGAGTTAATAAGTGTTGTGACTAAGATCTGTCATCACTATCACTATCACTATCAGCCATATTCAATCGTTTTTACGATGTGGCCTCTTTAAGTCCGAAGCAAGGTAGGTTTTCATCAGGTCTCTCCATCTGGGACGGTCTTGAGCGATGTTCTGCCAATTGATCCCAGTAATCTTACGGATGTATTTATCCCATCTGTCCGGTGGTCTTCCCCTAGGTCTCAGATGATCTTTCGGACTCCACTCAAGCACAAGCTTTGTCCACCTACCATAAGATCTGTCATATTTTGGAAAATACGTTTTTAACTTATTCATGTGCTCAGAAAAGCATTGTTTTGACATAAAACCATTCACTTAGTCACCATCATCGAACAGTCCAAGTGAGTAGCCTTCAGTCGAACATTTTACAATATGTAATATACTACCTTGAGTGCACATGTTTGTGTATTCGTATGTAGACTTTTGATAGTGTTTCTTCGATGTTATGTATTTATGGGCTTATTATTGCATTTTCTTTGTCACATTATGATAAAAGGTATCGTATCAGCAATATAGGAATTACACGCGACGACGGAGAGTGAGCACTATACGCATGACGTCACAACTGTTGGTAGCAGGCCTCTATATGTCAAGATGGCCGTGGTTGGGATATAGTATCATACCTGAAGTACTTACTTGGTTATTCTTTGCATGAAGGAGCTATACCAAATGAATGGAAAGTTGCTATAGTAGCCCCTGTGTATAAAGGAAAGAGTGATAAAAAGCTGAATATTACAGGCCAGTCAGTTTGACATGGATTGCATATAAGCTTTGGGAAATCTTTCTTTCTGATTAGATTAGACATGTTTGCGAAATTAATAACTGGTTCGATAGAAGGATGTTCGGGTTTAGGAAAGGTTATTCCACTTAAGCTCAACTTGTAGGATTCCAGCAAGATATAGCAGATATCCTGGATTCAGGAGGTCGAATAGACTGTATCGCGATTGACCTATCTAAGACATTTGATAAGTTAGATCATGGGAGGCTAGTGGAAACAATGAGTGCAATTGGCCTAGACAAAAGACTGACTGAATGGGTGGCTATATTTCTAGAAAATAGAAGCCAGAGAATTAGAGTATGTGAAACTTTATCTGACCTTGTAATAATTAAAAGGGGAATTCCTCAAGGCAGTATTATTGGACTTTTATGTTTTCTTACATATATAAATAATATGAGTAAAGAAGTGGAATCAGAGAAAAGGCTGTTTGCAGATGATGTTATTTTGTACAGAGTAATAAATAAGTTACAACATTGTGAGCAACTGCAAAATGACCTCGATAATGTTGTGAGATAGAAGTACGCAATGGTATGATTTTAATTTTAAACGGGGTTAAAAGTTGTGTTCTGAGTTTCTCAAATAGTAAAAGTCCTCTTGGTTTTAATTACTGCGTTGATGGGGTGAAAATTCCTTTTGGGGATCATTGTAAGTATCTCGGTGTTAATATAAGGACAGGTCTTCATTGGGGAAATAAATATGATTGTAAATAAAGTGTAGAGATCTCTGCACATGGTTATGAGGGTATTTAGAGGTTGTAGTAAAGCTGTAAAGTAGAGGGCATATCAGTCTCTGGTAAGACCCCAACTAGTGTATGGTTCCAATGTATGGGACCCTCGGCAGGATTACTTGATTCAAGAACTGGAAAGACTCCAAGCAACAGCAGCTCGATTTGTTGTGGGTGATTTCCGACAAAAGAGTAGCGTTACAAAAATGTTGCAAAGTTTGGGCTGGGAAGACTTGGGAGAAAGGAGACGAGCTGCTCGACTAAGTGGTATGTTATGAGCTGTTAGTGGAGAGGTAGCGTGGAATGACATCAGTAGACGAATAGGTTTGAGTGGTGTCGTTGAAAGTAGGAAAGATCACAATACGAAAATGACGGTGGAATTCAAGAGGAAAAAATGGTGAAAATATTCGTTTATAGCAAGGGGAGTTAGGGAATAATTAGGTCTAAAGTTTAATATGTTGGTTCCATTTTTCACTTTACTTTAATAATAACAACTTAGCACAGCTATTTGTTAGGGAGCGCACTGCTCATGTTACGAGAGACAGCTGTCTCAGACTCAAGAAAATATCAATAATTTGCCGGCAGAGGCAACCATCCAAAAGTTACTCTACATACGCACTGTAAAGACAAACCTTTTGCGGTCGATTCTACAAAGGCATCACATTGTCATCTTTACCGTGCAGAGTGGTATTCGGGTAAAGTTATTTATTCATGTATTTACTTTTTCTCGGGAAGTCTGCGGGCCCCTTAACCCCTGGGCCCGCCTGCATTGCCGGCCGTGCAAGCCCTAACGTTACGCCACTGACTCAGAAGACTGTATTCATAAGTTAGAAGTAACAGACATGAAAGTTGTGAGAATGATTGGCGGTACAAACAAGTGGGGAACAACGGCAGGAGGGTATTCGGAATGAAGAGAGAAAGACCAAATTAGGAATGAACTCGACTGATGAAGCTGTACGCATAAACCGGCTTTGGTGATGGAGACATGAGAGGCGAGTGGTGGAGGATAGGTTACCTAAGAGATTAATGGACTCGGTCATGGAGGGTAAGAGAAGTAGAGGAAGGCCAAGACGACATTGGTTAGTCTTGGTTTCTAATGATTTAAAATTAAGCGGTATAGAACTAAAGGAAGACACAGGACTAGTTCCAAATAGAGGATTGTGGCGGCGTTTAGTAGATGCACAGAGGCTTGCAGAATGAACGCTGAAAGGTCATAATGAAGATGTATCTATGTATGAGAAGTTATGTAGATTAGAGAAATGTTGAAGGAAACTTATATTTTGTGAACCTTCTGTTATTTCTATAGAAATATAACGAGAGCTCTACAATTTATCTAGATATCATCTGGAGGTCATGTTCTATTCACTTTGACTACTTAGCGAATAAAACAAATAAGTAACTAGAGGGCCCGTGATACTCCGCAGGATTCGTTATACACAGCTCAGATAACGTGACTTGATAAAAAACTGCTCCATGCGCTATCCGGGTAATTTCTTGAACGTTTGCTTTTAGGATTTATATTCTTCTTCTCCTTAATATGTTGACCCTCCAGGGTCCGTTTTTCCCTCGAACTCAGCGAGGGATCTCACCTCTACCGCTTCAAGGGCAGTGTCCTGGAGCTTCAGACTCTGGGTCGAGGGATACAACTGGGGAGGATGACCAGTACCTCGCCCAGGCGGCCTCACCTGCTGTGCTGAACAGGGACCTTGAGGGAGATGGAGAGATTGGAAAGGACAGACAAGGAAGAGGGAAGGAAACGGCCATGGCCCGGCATTTGCCTGAAGGAGATGTGGGAAATCACGGAAAACCACTTCCAGGATGGTTGAGGAGGGAATCGAACTCCCCTCTACTCAGTTGACTTCCCGAGGCTGAATGGACCCCGTTCCAACCCTCGTAATGTAACGGTTCAAATCCCGTTACAAGGTGACATCTGTATTTATTATTATTATTATTATTATTATTATTATTATTATTATTATTATTATTATTATTATTATTATTATTATTATTATTATTATTATTACTATTTCACCTGTGATATTACACTGACTGACAGAGCAAATGCAACACCAAGAAGGAGTGGTCAGAACTTTATGCCAATTGCAGGGTAGACTGACGTCACTGAGGTATGCTCATGATGTGAAATGCGCCGCTGTGCTGCGCACGTAGCGAACGATAAATGGGACACGGCGTTGGCGAATGGCCCACTTCGTACCGTGATTTCTCAGCCGACAGTCATTGTAGAACGTGTTGTCGTGTGCCACAGGACACGTGTATAGCTAAGAATGCCAGGCCGCCGTCAACGGAGGCATTTCCAGCAGACAGACGACTTTACGAGGGGTATGGTGATCGGGCTGAGAAGGGCAGGTTGGTCGCTTCGTCAAATCGCAGCCGATACCCATAGGGATGTGTCCACGGTGCAGCGCCTGTGGCGAAGATGGTTGGCGCAGGGACATGTGGCACGTGCGAGGGGTCCAGGCGCAGCCCGAGTGACGTCAGCACGCGAGGATCGGCGCATCCGCCGCCAAGCGGTGGCAGCCCCGCACGCCACGTCAACCGCCATTCTTCAGCATGTGCAAGACACCCTGGCTGTTCCAATATCGACCAGAACAATTTCCCGTCGATTGGTTGAAGGAGGCCTGCACTCCCGGCGCCCGCTCAGAAGACTACCATTGACTCCACAGCATAGACGTGCACGCCTGGCATGGTGCCGGGCTAGAGCGACTTGGATGAGGGAATGGCGGAACGTCGTGTTCTCCGATGAGTCACGCTTCTGTTCTGTCAGTGATAGTCACCGCAGACGAGTGTGGCGTCGGCGTGGAGAAAGGTCAAATCCGGCAGTAACTGTGGAGCGCCCTACCGCTAGACAACGCGGCATTATGGTTTGGGGCGCTATTGCGTATGATTCCACGTCACCTCTAGTGCGTATTCAAGGCACGTTAAATGCCCACCGCTACGTGCAGCATGTGCTGCGGCCGGTGGCACTCCCGTACCTTCCGGGGCTGCCCAATGCTCTGTTTTAGCAGGATAATGCCCGCCCACACACTGCCCACACTGCTCGCATCTCCCAACAGGCTCTACGAGGTGTACAGATGCTTCCGTGGCCAGCGTACTCTCCGGATCTCTCACCAATCGAACACGTGTGGGATCTCATTGGACGCCGTTTGCAAACTCTGCCCCAGCCTCGTACGGACGACCAACTGTGGCAAATGGTTGACAGAGAATGGAGAACCATCCCTCAGGACACCATCCGCACTCTTATTGACTCTGTACCTCGACGTGTTTCTGCGTGCATCGCCGCTCGCGGTGGTCCTACACCCTACTGAGTCGATGCCGTGCGCATTGTGTAACCTGCATATCGGATTGAAATAAACATCAATTATTCTTCCGTGCCGACTCTGTTTTTTTTCCCAACTTTCATCCCTTTCGAACCACTCCTCCTTGGTGTTGCATTTGCTCTGTCAGTCAGTGTATTATTATTATTATTATTTTATCTGTGAGATTACTATTATTGTATTATAATTTTTATTCAATTCCATTCTGCAATGCTTGTCGCTTGCGTGATTGTAGTTAAATGTATGCATATATACGTGTGTGTAATTTAACACTAAGAACATGTACAGTAAAGAGTTGCTGTATATCAGATGTGGATATGACATTGCTACATTGTGCAATACTGCTGGAATAAATGCAGAGTCATCGCTACGTCATGGCTACGTCATCGTGCTTATTTAGCGATACGCTCACGGTCTTTGAGTAACCCAGGCCGCCCAGGGCTATTTCACCATTGTATGTAATATTTGTCGCGAAGTGGGAGTAGATCATAGTTATTTCTGGAGGTTACGTATGTGTGTCAACCTAACGTCTATATAAGGTGGCTGCATATTGTAGCGTCAGTCATTATTCTACTGGAAGGAGAGGCCACAGTTGCCCATTAAGTGAACGAGATGGAGTGGCCTCAGTCAGTCAACGGGAGTCATTAATTAAACGGAAGGTGAAGAGAGAAGAAGTAAAGTGGATGAACAGTGATGGAGTCATGGAAGGATACACTTGCAATGAAGTCAAACCGTGCAGACTTACCAATAAGTCACATGATATGGAGAAGAAGCAATCACATGGATACATCACCAAATTAAGAATGACACTTCTACAGTAAACACCAGATCTAAGGAATACGTCGTAATTACACTCAAAGTGTTGAAGGTACAGTCAAGTGAACCAGTGAGGAATATATTTCGTATAAATTGTTAAATGTCCGGTCAAGGAGAATTCAAATTCATGCCTAGTTTCTTTCAGTTGCAATGTCATAATTTCATATTCTCATCTGTTTTATCGCAACAAGACTCACTACCTTTATATACAATTTCAAGAATATATTTTGTTCTATCAAATTAATCTTTCGTTTCAAACAGTAAAATTTCTTAACCTCAAATTTAATGGGGAAACCGAACGCCAATCTCCTTTTCCCAGAACTTATATGGTATGTTGTCAAAAGTAAGCTTATTAACCCACACCCTAGAGATAGTCAAGATTCTCATTCTCTTATTGCTGCACTGAGTGGTAGCTGGCGCCCATCAAATAACGTATGTGTAAGTAAGCACGTAAGAAGTAAGTGTGAGTACAAGGTTCGACGATTGTGTATTTTATTTAATGAATATTAATTATCATATTTTTCTTTTCAAATGCAGTTTTATATGTTTCAAAAGATAGTCAGCGAGCTAGGAATATTACAGTACCACTTTTCAAATTTCGTGGTATAGCCTGGAATCGAACCCGGTCCTCCGGGGGTGGCAGCTAATCGCACTATTCACTACACCACAGAGGCGGACTAGGATCTATATTACCTGTTAATTACGTGTGAAGTGATTTTCATAGATTTCTTTATTGTGTCGTTGACTGATACTTGTCCGCCTCTGTGGTGTAGTGGTTAGCGTGATTAGCTGCCACCCCCGGAGGTCCGGGTTCGATTCCCGGCTCTGCCACGAAAATTTGAAAAGTGGTACGAGGGCTGGAACGGGGTCCACTCAGCCTCGGGAGGTCAACTGAGTAGAGGTGGGTTCGATTCCCACATCAGCCATCCTGGAAGTGGCTTTCCGTGGTTTCCCACTTCTCCTCCAGGCGAATGCCGGGATGGTACCTAACTTAAGGCCACGGCCGCTTCCTTCCCTATCCCTTCCAATCTTCCCATCCCTCCACAAGGCCCCTGTTCAGCATAGCAGGCGAGGCCGCCTGGGCGAGATACTGGTCATTCTCCCCAGTTGTATCCCCCGACCAAGAGTCTGAAACTCCAGGACACTGTCCTTGAGGCGATAGAAGTGGGATCCCTCGCTGAGTCCGAGGGAAAAGCCGAACCTGGAGGGTAAACAGATGACGATGATGATGATGATGATGATGATGATGATGATGATGACTGATACTTTACGTTCTTTTTTTACAATTTCTTCTACATCGCATCGGCACAGATAGGCCTTATGTCGATGATGGGATAGGAAAGCCGGGCTGAGTGGCTCAGACGGTTGAGGCGCTGGTCTTCTGACCCCAACATGGCAGGTTCAATTCTGGCTCAGTCCAGTGGTATTTGTAGGTACTCAAGTACGTCAGCCTCGTGTCGGTAGATTTACTGGCAGGTAAAATAACTGCTGCCGGATAAAATTCCGGCACCTCGGCGTCTACAAAAATCGTTAAAAAGTAGTTAGTGGGGCGTAAAAACAATTTTAGAAGCATTAGGGATAGGAAAGAGTTAGGAGTGGGAGAGAAGCGACCGTGGCCTTAATTAAGATACAGCCCCAGTATTTGCCTGGTGTGAAAATAGGCAATTCTGGAGAATTACCCACAGAAATGCCGACAATAGGGTTCGAACCTTGTATCTCCTGAATGTTGACAGCTACGTGACCCAAACCGCGCAGCCACTTGCTCAGTTTTTCGAACTATTTTGTAGTTTTCAAGTTATTGTTGTGTGCTTAACTTAAAGTTTTAGTGTTAGAGTATTGCAATTCACGTGGATCTTTGTTGTTGTGGCAGTCTACATTGTCTATGGAGTAAGTGATCCTTTCAGATAATAAAATTAAGTGATGACTGTATGTATTTACACCTCGCACTATATAGCCTATGTGATTTACACGATTCCATCTCTCTTTGGGACTGTCACCAATCAGCCCAAGATAACCCCAAAACTGTGAATTCAGTACTGATCTCGGTCATTCTCGACATTTTATTTCCCACCCCTCAAGACCAGCATACCGATGGAGGCTGAAATTGGACGGCATTCAGAGTGTCGCTATTTATCTCAGTGAGCCCCCCCCCCCCAAAGTATGGATTCGACACTAATATTATCAATTATTTTCACATGTCACTCCCATCCAAACCCTCCACCGTAGGGGTGCTAGGGGTATGTAACCCACACAGTATTTTGCTTCAGATACCAAGTCATTTGTGTATCAAGTTAGGTTGACAGTTCTGTTGGAATACACACACATACATACATAATCGCGGTCATTTTGGACATTTTCGTTTTCATCCCTTCTTACTCTCATGCAGATAGTGGCCGAACTTGGACTTTTTAAAATGCTATTTGTTCGGGGTGTCGACCCATGTGGGTCTTTTGCCCCTACTGGCACCATATTGTATGAACTTGCGTGTAATTGGAATGGCTGTAGTGTGGAATGTTGTGTGTGAGGAAAGGAAGATTAAGGACGTCAAAAAGACCCAGTACCCAGGCTAGGGATATTACCATTACAATTAAAAACGCCTGAACCAGCCGGGAATCGAACCCGGGGCCGCCGGGTGACAGGCGGACGCGTTACCCCCTACATCGCGGTGCCGGACAGAACTTGGACTTAAGTGTCATCCGGAGTGTCACTTTTAATCTCAGCGATCCCGAAAAGTGTTGATTCAACACGAATATAGGCTGTTTTCGCTTATTTTTACATGCTACTCCACAGTAGAGGGAATTGGGAATTAGAAGTGAGTGGAAAGGGGGGGGGGACAAAAATGTACAGACAAAAAAGTACTCGGAATTGTGGGATATAGCGGGGAGGGGGCTATATACACATACAAATTTAAAAAAGCCACAAAGTGGAAAGTGGTAAGTTTTTGAATGATCTCTGAGCAAATTTTGACAGAGTGGTAAAGGGTTGGCAGTTTAGCAACTTAAGACTATTGTCTTTTGAGATTTCTATTCAATACTGAAAACCTACAACCTGTTTTCCAGTCATTGACCGGGTCATGGATGTAATGAATGAAGCAGATATAGGCTGTTAGTACGATGGTGTCGCCACTCCCAAAGTGATTTGTTAATGACTGAAAGTTGCTATGAAATGAGAATGGAGAGTGTTGCTGGAATGAAAGATGACAGGGAAAACCGGAGCACCCGGAGAGAAACCTGTCCCGCCTCCGCTTTGTCCAGCACAAATCTCACATAGAGTGACCGGGATTTGAACCACGGTATCCAGCGGTGAGAGCCTGACGCGCTGCAGTCTGAGCCACGGAGGCTCTTGATTCAATACTATACAGTAAAATGTTCGCCAAAGGAACAATATTACACATGTATTACAACTGGCGTGATTATACAATTAAAATCACTTAGCATTTGACTACACACTAAGAAACTAATAGACAATAAAGAGACTGCCAGACTGACAATGCGTGCGGCAAGCGGGTGAGTCATAATTGAGTGTCCATGACCTTGGCAAAAAAATATACCCCTGCTACCCTTATTCACAGGACATGTAAAGTCTCCACTACTTGCTGTGGCGCTATACAAATCGGTTAGCCGCGCCGAACGATATTTTGTTGTATTTCCGCTAAAAAGTTTGTTAATGATTAAAGAAAATAAATGACCGGGCGAGTTGGCCGTGCGGTTAGGGGCACGCGGCTGTGAAGTTGCATCCGGGAGATAGTGGGTTCGAATCTCACTTTCGGCAGCCCTGAAGATGGTTTTCTGTGGTTTCCCATTTTCACACCAGGCAAATGCTGGGACTGTACTTTAATTAAGACCTCGGCCGCTTCCTTCTAACTCCTAGGCCTTTCCTACCCCATCGTCGCCATAAGACCTATCTGTGTTCGTGCGACGTAAAGCCACTAGCAAAGAAAAAAAGAAAATAAAAGAAAGAATTAGCTGATAAGACAACAGGACTTGTACAAATGGTTGTTTTTCAATAATTCCTATTATTCCGTTTCAGCCGGCTAAAATGGAGCAAAAATGTGATCCCCCCCCCTGAATCAGCGCTACTGCTACTCCACCCCTAGGAATATTAAATGTGTCCTACTCTCACACTATTTCTTTTCAGATAGTATTAGGTCATGTGTGTACAAGGTTTGGTTGAAATTGCAGGTTTGTCTATAGTCACCTGTCATTTTTAATCGTTTAGCTTCGCCGATATTTTTACCTAAAGCTATTGATCCTTAATTGTATGCAACCCGCTAGGTACATTATGTATTGCGGGCTAGGCTACGCTTTCGCCTGCAATTATTGGAGTGATAATTTTGATTTGATTTTAGGATTACACAAAGTTGACTGAGCACAGAGACGTATAAATGCCTTATGATTCAATGGCAGGTAATTCTGGAGAGAATAGAATAAAAGTGAAGCAAATCGGTCCAGTAGAACGGACGGACGGACAGGACAAAGCTGGTTTTTAGTAAACTCTGTTAGTATATAAATAGCAATAAATGATATTGTTAATGAAAGTGCACACACATTAAACATGTCAAATACGTACGTACAAAGAACAAAACTTTCAGCATGACGTACAGTAGGCCTATATTGTTTTATTTTTGCATTTCAATTATTTGGACTCCAGGCTGTCGGCTTCATCAGAATAACACAGTTACTTCCTACTGATTATTGTGAGGGATTGTATTATTGAAGATGTTTTATTTGCTATTGTGATGAATTTATGTAAGACAAGTGCATGTGCGTGAAATTATACGGGAGTGATAATACGAGAACGATAATATTGTGGCGAAAGACAATTGCAGATTAGCTGAAGTTCCGATATTCTTTACTACTTTTACGGTTTTTGGAGACGTCGAGCTACCGGAATTTCATCCCACAGGAATTCTTTTGCATGCCTGTTAGAAGTGAAGTTTGATCCCGGGTTAATATAATTTATAACTAGTGTGACGTTTTTCCGGACTTCTCCATGCCTACAGTATTACTAGAAAATTCCTGGGAAGTTCTGGAACTCGTATTCCAACACAAGGCCCAAATAACTGTAATGATTTTCATATTTTCTAACTCTAATCCATCACAACTAATTGGACAGGTTATGAACTCAACTAACTATAAAGGATCTTTTAGGCGTAGAATATGCCAGTACTTTTCGAAACGTATCGGGCAGGTGAGCGATTCAAAAACATGAAAGTTTTAATCATCTGAGGCTCGGGACTTTATTTTCAGTCAAATTCCATAAGAGTGATATTTCTTTTTAATTAAGGATAGAGTATCTGATGTCTCCAAGTGGTTGATATACTATGTGTTTTTAGAAAGGCTACTCCATACTGAGCCATTTCCTTCTCTTTTTTAAAAAGTCACTGGGTCCCATTGAATACCATAATAATACTGCTGTGTTGTGCCTTTGCTGGAGGGATGCAGTGTTTACAGTGCACTATGTCTTCTAGTATGGGCTAGAATAAATTTGTTACTTTCATTGACCTGTCTCAGGCTCATCCTTGGCTTTGACAATATGAAAGTGATTGAGGTATGAGTGATGCTAGTAATACCATTCCTTATGCAGCCAGCCCTTGTTATGAATGGTGTGAAACTATCGCTCACAGGGTCGGTTGGTGCATGAATTTCAGTTGGCTTGGCAGACTGATATGTAATAGCAACTTTTGGCTCGGTGAGGAAAACAGCGGGAAACTACCTCGCTCCTCATTTCCCTAGTACGCCTCTTCAATGACGCCTAGGCTATTTATGACAGCTATTGGCGGAGCTGTGGAGGATCAAACCAGCCTTCGGGCTGAATACCATACATACATACTGCTGTGTTTTGCAGATTATTTATGATTGCATTAAAAACGCACACTGAGTGCTCAGATTTCTATTAACCATAGATCAATAATATTAACATCTTAGTAATGTATTTTCAATAATATATGCAAAGCGAACTTTTCATTGGGAGTGGAAATCAGCATAGCAGTTTCTCTTTGAATTAAGACACAAGAACACATCAAAATCAGAACATTTCACGATGGTTTCATTCTGTAACCTGGTTTTGTCTGCATCTTTGATGCATTCCCCCAGTAAATTTAGGAACACGCCCAGTTCTCTGCGTGCAACGTAACTCGTATGGAAGAGGCACAACAGGGATGCACCATCGTTCGTCAGTGAGTATGTCGGTAGAGTTTCGGTGTTTCCAAAATCAACATGGTCTTCCACGTCATCATCTCATGCACGTGAGATTCGTCCAAAAGAGATACAGTATTTGTGATACTGAGTCCTATGAACTACAGAATACAGCAAGAGTTCCAGTCCTAAACTGCAGCACTTTAGACATGCTTGTAATGTTCACAATTTTCAGAGCAAGCAGCTAACAGAGACCGAATGCCCTTTTAAATTTTGTTATACATTATTACTCCACCTAGAGGCAGTTGGAGGACAAATAATACACAAAACAGTGAATACTGATTAATAATTAAATAGTTTATACAGACCCGAAAAATTAAAAACGATTATGAAGTTAGATCTACAAATTCAATAATTCTGAAAAACAATTAGTGAAGTTAAAACCTATAAACACATTTAAAATATTTAAAACATTTAAAACGTTATAAGATCAACTTGAGTAATAATTCCTTCAAAACTTAAAATACAGGTGACCCAAAAGCCTGCTAACATTTGACGAGGCAATACTTCACGGAATATAGGAGATAGAGAGATAATAACTGACACATATGACTGGTATGACATGGAGTTAAATTGACACCAAAATAAAGTACTCAAAATGACCAACAGATGGCGATGGACACCATCATATCAGGTACAAATGGCCACACACAGGCCGTGAGGTTTTATGGACATCAACAACGAGCGCACAAAAAGACCAACGGATGGCGATGGACATCAGCACGTCAGTAATGCCATATGAGAGCCGTATGCGATATAAAAGAAGCTGTCGTGAGAGATGGCGTCAGTTGCTTCTGCAATCGTGGCATATTATGCTTGGCCTCTACGGTCGCCCAACCTTAATCCGTGTTATTATTGGTTGTGGGTTTACCTGAAGTCACAAGTCTACCGCGATTGTCCGACCTCGTTGGGGATGCTAAAAGACAACATCCGACGACAATTTCTCACCATACCTACGGATATTCTGTTTAGTGCTGTTTTCAACATTATCCCTCCACTACAGGTATCGGTGATGAACGACGGCCGATATGTTGAGCATGTGTTATAAAGAACATCGTCTTTACTAAACCTCGATTGTTATGCCAATTAATGCTTTTGCATCGTATGAAGCGCCATCTGTTAATCATTGTGTGTAGGTACTTTATTTTGGTGTCAATAAAACTCCATGTCATGCCAATCATGTGTGTCAATGATTACCTCTCTAACTCCAATATTCCGTGAAATATTGCCTCGTCAAATGTTGACGGATTTTGGGTCATACTGTATAATTCGGATTTGAGGCCAGTTGATCTTATTCTGAGTACAGATTATGTCTCAAAATGAGGATACTTCCTCTGAGAGCTTTCAGCCCCCAGTCCACGTGTTTATCATTGCTGATCTCGAAGTTTCTCATGCTTTCTACCACCTTTTTAGGGATCGTCCTCCTGGCATCAATCATAGGACCCATCAGTTGAATATCCTCCAGCTGGTAGTTTTCTGTGTATTATGGTACTGTAGCCAAATAGGCCTATATACGTTTCTTTTCGTCGTCAATTCTCGCTGGTTGCGTCAGATGGGACTCGTATCTTAATAATAATGTTATTGGCTTTACGTCCCACTTACTACTTTTACGGTTTTCGGAGACGCCGAGGTGCCGGAATTTAGTTCCGCAGGAGTCCTTTTACGTGCCAATAAATCTACCGACATGAGGCTGACGTATTTGAGCACCTTCAAATACCACTGGGCTGAGCCAGGGTCGAACCTGCCAAGTTCGGGTCAGAAGGCCAGCGCTTCAACCGTCTGAGCCATTCAGCCCAGCACTCGGATCCTATCGTGGGACCTAGAATATAGCCTGCTTCTCTCTTAATGGCGATCACGGTACACAGTGTTCAAATGTGGAATACAAGCGAAGACCCAATGTCCTTTTAAAAGTACACGCATATTTTTCATAATATAGTGAAGTTTTCAAAAGTAGAATTAAAAAGACGGATATATGCAGGTATTACTCAACATTTCTAGGAGGCGATTGGTTTCAATGAAATAAATAAAAAAAAGGAGCCGAAGTATGAAGCGCAAACAGGAACTTAACAGAACGACTGATCAATTTGACCTTGAGGATGCGTAAATTTGCCGGCCCCGTGGTGTAAAGGTAGCGTGCCTGCCTCTCGCCCGGAGGCCCCGGGTTAGATTCCCGGCCAGGTCAGGGATTTCTCTCGACCTGAGGGCTGGTTAGATGTCCACTAAGCCTACGTGATTAGAATTGAGGAGCTATCTGACGGTGAGATGGCGGCTCCGGTCTAGAAAGCCAAGAATGACGGCCGAGAGGATACGTCGTTCTGACCACGCAGCCCCTCGTAATCTGCAGGCCTTCGGGCTGAGCAGCGGTCGTTGGACAGGGCAAAGCCCTTTCAAGGGCATAAGTGCCGTGGGGTTTTTGGTTTATGCGTAAATTTGTTTAAAATTAAGAAAAAGTGAGAATAACATTTGAGACACATATTGACTAGATACTGTATTTCGACTGTATCTACCAGCGGGTACGTATTCTACATCAAACTAGTGGCCATAGTTCCGCCACAGCTGCGTTTGATTTCTTTCTTTCTTTCTTTCTTTTCTTTTTTTCAAGTGGCTTAACGTCAGACTGATACGAGTTTCCGGTGACGGTGAGAGATACAAGGGATAGAACTGGGAAGGAAGTAGGCTTGACATTAACTAAGATACAGCGCCGGAATTTTTCTGGTGTGAAAATGGGAAACTATTTTCAGGGATGTCGACGGTGGGGTTCGAGCCCACCATCTCCAGAATAGCTTACTGCTATACAATCTAATTCCGCGCAGTCAACTCACATGGTCCAACAACAATGAGGCTGATGACCAATTTTGTTCTATCCGCCTGATATGCATTAAAAACAGTTTATCCCATTTAATTGAGCCACATAATTATATTTCAATTATGACACAAAATACGAAGTTGAACTGGAGTAGGGTAACTCGACAAATATAAACGCATACCCAAGATGTAGCCAGCATTAGCGAGTTAGCAAGGATTATTTAACAACTCTGTCTCGAACAATATTTTTAAAACTTGTTTCGTGTTTTAATTAGAATTAACCCATTTGATTAATATCGACCTCCTTCACGCATCATGAAGTGGAAAAAATTCTCTCGGAGACTAGATTAACCTTTTGTAACGTTGACACGAGACTCAGACGGCGTTTTGTAACTAAAGCAGTATATGTAACACGCTTCTGATTTTAATCTGTATCTTTCGTAGCTCAAAATCACTTGCTAATATCTGCAGTTTTAGTGTGGCGTTTACCGAGCTCGATAGCTGCAGTCACTTAAGTGCGACCAGTATCCAGTATTCGGGAGATAGTGGATTCGAACCCCACTGTCGGCAGCCCTGAAGATAGTTTCCCACTGTTTCCCATTTTCACGCCACGGCTGCTTCCTTCCTGCTCCTAGCATTTTCCTGTCCCATCATCGCCATAAGACCTATCTGAGTCGGTGCGACGTAAAGCAACTTGTAAAAAAAAAAAAATGTGGCGTTTGTTATTTCACTTCAAGGTAGTAATTTCGAGGACCCTTAAGAAACACATATACCGGACCCCTAACAACATTGGAAGATCAAATATAATATAATAGCGCTTATAATATGTTTTTAACTCACTCTCGATTGTTTTTGAGTATGTTTTGGAAACTTATAATTTCCTTATAGAGGCTGAAGATGTCCCAGAAAAGCGACGAAACATGTACCTGGTTTAATTTGTATTTTTTTAAATATTTCTTCTAATAAAGACATAGAGCAGTATTGAAAAGATGGACTTTCCTCCATTGTAATTTAATTTAAGTAGTTCACACAGCACAGACTGAGTGGCATGAGACACAAGACCAACGGTGCTTCCAGCAACCCTCTCTCACCCTGCGACAGGCGACTGGCCGCAATTAAAGGGCCGTCGCTATACCGACGGTTATAATTGGATGACCCGTTTATGCTCATATACCGGGTATAATAATAATAATAATAATAATAATAATAATAATAATAATAATAATAATAATAATAATAATAATAATAATAATAATAATAATAATAATAAAAACAACAGGCCACACGCTATTATTATTGTTATTGGTTCAAATCAAGTCTATTCATATGGAATATTAGAATAGAGAAGGTCATGTCCTTGTTCGGATTCCATGTACAACTGGAGTTTATGAGGTTATGATCACTATATTAATACGCGTAAAACTACAAGCTTGCTTGTTTTACTTTTCGCTTAATCGTTGAACATTGCACAAACACAGATAGGTTTTTAGCCGCTCTGGGATAGGAAAGGTCTAGGACAAGGAAAGAAGCGGCCTTGAAGTTAGTTAAGGTACAGCCCCAGTATATGGCTAGTATGACAACAACGAACCAGGGATCTTCAGGGTTGCCGAAGGTGGGGTTCAAACCTGCCATCCTTTGGATGTAAACTTACAACTCCCTTGGTACATTATAAATTATATACAACAACCACTACTCACATCGTTATAATATTCCAGTGTAAACGAACAGCCACAAATTACCATAAAATAATATTGCCTGTGTATACAGTGCCATTAAGCAAATCAGTCGGAATGTTCTATCCAGAGCAAGCAGAAGTTTAAATAAATACAGAAAATAAATTAAATATACAGTTGTTTGAAGCGTAGTCTGAACGTGCTCTATGAGAAAATACGCTGAATATATCGTAATCCGGAGGGAATTGCAATCGCTGATGAAGAAACACTGTATTAACATGCTCTTGTAACTGTAATTTTCTTTTATGTATACATGTACAATTTATTATATCAGCAGTGGCTAATTATTAATATTTGATACACCACTGACATGCTTTTCGAATATGAATGTACCCGGTCACACACACATACACACAGGCTCCGCGTTTCATTGCACTACAAAGTTACTCCTGACGCTATGTAGATATACGACCGGATTGAAAAGCTGGTATACGCCATTGGCCTTTTCATCTCTGATTCTAATGAAAATTTATCGTTGCCGATAATATAAAGCGCACAATGGCATGTAGCCGATACTTTTGTGTGATGTACAACTGTAGCCTGAGTAGCTCGTATTCTCTCTCTCTCTCTCTCTCTTCACTGATTTATGCAGCGGGCGCACGGCGATTGTCTAGTCGTTCAGACGTACTGTAAACTCCCGATAACTTGTACTAAAGGGGGGCGAGGGCTGTCCGAGGGAATGAAAACTCATAATGTACTTTTTTTTTGCTAGGGGCTTTACGTCGCACCGACACAGATAGGTCTTATGGCGACGATGGGATAGGAAAGGCCTAGGAGTTGGAAGGAAGCGGCCGTGGCCTTAATTAAGGTACAGCCCCAGCATTTGCCTGGTGTGAAAATGGGAAACCACGGAAAACCATTTTCAGGGCTGCCGATAGTGGGATTCGAACCTACTATCTCCCGGATGCAAGCTCACAGCCGCGCGCCTCTACTCGCACGGCCAACTCGCCCGGTATAATGTACTTTAAGTGAATAATAATAATAATAATAATAATAATAATAATAATAATAATAATAATAATAATAATAATAAAATGAAATGAAATGGCGTATAGCTTTTAGTGCCGATAGTGTCCGAAGACATGTTCGGCTCGCCAGGTGCAGGTCTTTTGATTTGACTCCCGTAGGCGACCTGCGCGTCGTCATGAGGATGAAATGATGATGAGGATAATGCATACACCCAGCCCCAGTGTCAGCGAAATTAACCAATGGTGGTTAAAATTCCCGGCCCTGCCGAGAATCGAACCCGGGACCCCTGTGACCAAAGGCCAGCATGCTAACCATTTAGCCATGGAGACGGATAATAATAACAATAATAATAATAATAATAATAATAATAATAATAATAATAATAATAATAATAATAATAGGTGCATTTACTGATAGATCTTATGCCGACGATGGGATAGGAAAGGCCTAGCAGTGTGATGGAAGCGGCCGTGGCTTTAGTTAAGGTACAGCCCCAGTATTTGCCTGGTGTAATCTTGTTACTCTGTGAAGGCATTTCATCCCTGCTTTCCCACTATATTTCACAATTGCAGATCTAATTTCCTCTATTCCTCCTGCTTTATGACAATGGAGTTGATTTACTATCCTTTCCACATCCCCAAGCGTAATTTCACCAACATCATTGTCCTCCTCCCGATGAGTTCGGTTGTTCGACACGTCGGCAAAAATATTTCCTCATACTTCGAGAAGATTTAAAAAATATTCCTCCCATCTCTCTAGTGATTTCCTGGGATCTATTATGAGTTCACCCGATTTACTCATAGAACTATTCATTTACTTTCTCCCTCCTTTCCTACGATCATTATTGTCCAGAAAGGTTTCCCCTGCCGCTTAACCTAGCCTTTCTTGGTCATTACCGAAATATTCCCAAGACGATTTCTTGGATTCAGCAATTATTTATTTCGCTCTGTTTCTTTCATCTACGCACAGTTTCCTATCTGCACCAGTCTTTGGAGCCATTTTCTGAAACGCCTTCTCTTTACGTTTATAAGGTGCCCTCGCTTCATCATTCCACCAAGAAGTTCGCCTTTTCTCCACTATTTCACACAGTTGTTCTTAGGCATTCCCTTGCTGCTTCTACTACAGAATCCCTGTATATCACCCATTCCCCTTCTATACCCTGGACCTGCTTGCTGTCTATTGTTTGGAACTTTTCACTAATCATATCCATGTACTTCTGTCTAATTTCCTCGTCCTGGAGATTTTCTACCCTTATTCGTCTGCAGACAGATTTCGCTTTCTATATCCTAGGCCTAGAGATACTTCACAACAGATCAGGTATAATAAACCTAATAATAATAATAATAATAATAATAATAATAATAATAATAATAATAATAATAATAATAATAATAATAATAATCCTACAGCCTCAGCTACCGTGTACAGGGAATGTAATTCGACGCTATTTAGGCTTTCTGCGCGCCAATTTTAACGTTCCATTTGCCCTACCAGATGACATAGATTTTTTTGCAAGTTGTTTTACGTCGCACAGACACAGACAGGTCTTAATGGCGACGATTGGGAAGGAAAGAGCTAGGAGTAAGAAGGAAGCGGCCATGGCCTTATCTAAGGTACAGCCCCAGCATTTGCCAGGTGTGTAAATGGGAAACCACGGAAAACCATCTTCAAGGCTGCCGACAGTGGGGCTCGAACCCACTATCTTCCGAAAACTAAATACTGGCTGCAATTAAGCGACTGTAGCTTTCGGGCTCGGTAGATGACATAGTAAACTAGAAATTTGTTGGGCGATCTATGGATGAATTTTAATTAATTCCATCGTTGGATAAATACGCAATGTGTAAGCAGAGATCTTTTATACAGAAACATCGTACAGCATAGAGTGTCGAATGGAATTTCTCCTGCTCTTCAAAAAAATTTTCTGCCAGGTTCGAACCCTTGGCGTTGCGATCTATAGGGCGACACTCTATTACCTTTACGGGTCCAGAAACATCATAATCTAGTGAAGAAAACTGATTATCTCTACTACCGTACTTCGAAAGATGTTTGGTAGTGCCACTTACTACATCTCACAGTCAAATTATGCTTCCTTGTCATTTTCCGTAATTTTTATTTATACATATGGTTTTCATCATAATTACATTGAAGATATTTGCATGAAATTATGCACGGTGTTCTATTTCATTTATGGGCCGGTGACCTAGATGTTAGGCCCATTTAAACAACAAGAATCAGCAAGGAACATCTATTTTATTTTTGTTAACAACATGCTCTAACCTCCTTCCTTTGATATACCTAAGCCTTAAAAATAATTAGACGGCCAAAATTCGAAAAAATATACTACGGCTGTAAATTAAATAGTGGCAGGATCGATAGAACGCAATATTTAGTATCTAATAAGTACAACTGCATTACATTCCTTCACTGCAGTCACCCACAAAGTCTGTTACCTTTAGCCAAATATCGGGAAGCCGTTGGGGACCGTTGGCAAGGCGTTCTCTCTTGATGAGAGCGACGGAGCTACTACGCGGAGTACAAATGCCACGTCAGGAAATCGGCGGACTCGAAGGGGCTCCTTTTACTTAAGCAGGTGGAAGTCACAAGGACGCATGCCTGGTGAGTACGGAGAGGGACTGTTTGTGACATGACAGCGTGTGTTGTCATGAAACATGATCGTCTTGCAATAAACGTGGACGTGTGAGCTTGCATGCGGGGGATAGTGGGTTCGAATCCCACTGTCGGAAGCCCTGAAGATGGTTTTCCGTGGTTTCCCATTTTCACACCAGGCAAATGTTGCGGCTGTATTTTAATTAAGGCCACGACCACTTCCTTCCAACTTCTAGCCCTTCCTTGACCCATCGTCGCCATAACACCTATCTGTGTCGGTGCGACGTTAAAAAATCCATGGACGTTTGCGTCGCATAGCCGGACGAAGATTTCGCTCCAGAAATCAGCAATAGTAATCACTGCTGACGATTTGTCCCTTAGGCACAGCATGCGTAAGAATAACACCCTCGCAGTGGTACGCCACAATCAGCATAATCTTCACCCGACTGGGTACCTGTCGAAATTTCTGTGGACGTGGCGAACCTGGGTGATGCCAGTCATTCGATCGACTCTTTAATTCAGTCTCGTAGGGTCGTGCCCACGTCTCATCAATGGCTACAACAGAAATGTGTCTCCTTCGATGCGGTATCTGTCCAGGTGTACGCCAGCCAGTGCGTACCGTTGCTATTTCTGTGCGTTGGTGAGTTGATGTCGAACCTAACAGGACGCAATTTTCCTCGTGTTAAGACATTTCGTCAGTATGTGCCACACCGTTTGATGACCGAGACCGATTCGCGGACAGTCTATCGATGATCTACAGAAACGAGACTACTCACGATGTCAGTCTGATGTTGAGGAATGAACGGCCGACCTGTGCCGTTCAAATACGCAGTCTCATTCCGACCCGCACGAAACGCCTTGACCCACTGTGCAACCGTCCTATATGGTAATGCATTCTCGTCACAGGCTTCACGTAATCTTTGAAAATATTTTGATGCACTTTTACCACGGGCAACCTCGATTTTAATTCACGAACGGTGATCGCCTTTTGAAACTATGCTGTAGAGCGGTGAAGTCGACACTCTTCACTTCAACGCTACACAGCAGCAACTATTCCAACTGGATGCCCGTCGGATGCACACTACACATCGACAACACTGCTCCCATTTGCGCATGCCCGATCTCCTGCGAGTGTCTAGACCAGGGCCTCTCAGGGTGCATGCGCGTGGTGCATTGGTGCATGCACTGTGCACGGTGCAAAAGACGACTTCGCTTGGTTGACCAGAGTGCAGACCCCCCACTCCTCTCTCCCTACACCTGTCTCCCCGTTCGGCCTGTCTCCGCGTTCCTCACCTTCACTGCTGTTTCTCCCCCACTGCGAAATGTTTACGTGTGGTGAGCGGAAACGCACAGTTGTATGGGACAAGGTTACCAGTGTTATTAAAAAATTAAAAAAGTGAATTAGAAATACACATACATGTTTGAGAGGAATGTAAACATAATTTTAAAAAATGCAGAACCCGTAACCAAAATGAAAATGCTACAGTACTGGAACAAAACTCATTTGTGGATATAGAATGCTCTTCTTCAAGCTGTTTCAACTTCCTTAATTCTTTCTCTCTGACGTCTCCTATGATTTCATAATAATTTTCCGAATGTAGTCTGTTGTAGTGTCTTTCAATAGATGATTTTCTTACGCATGTAATTATCGTCCCACAGATTAAACATTTGGCGTTATCGTCACGACAAACAAACAAACAAAAAAATACGAAAGTTCCCAGTTCGATTGAAATGGACTTTCGGAAGTCTTTGCTTTCTTCGAAACAGGTTGCTCCATTATTATGTTGTTGTCGTGCGCTTGTCTATTTCACTGATAAACACGTCGTCTACCACCAAACGCTTCGTCGCTCTCAGCACACTACACCATCCGAGTCAAGCCGAGTTGAGGCGAAGCGTACCGATGCACAGTGCACAGAGCCTATGCACCTCGCTCTGCACGCGTGAGAGTTTGGGCGTTTGAGAGGCCCTGGTCTAGACTACGTCTCCTCTACCTTATTTACACCTGTTGTAAAAGGTGGCGATTTAAATGACAATAGTTTTTGTTAGTGATTTAACGTCGGTGACGAGAAGGATGGGAAAGGGAAGGAAATGGCTTTGGCCTTTATTTTACAATTCGTTTTACATCGCACCGGCGCAGTTAGGTCTTATGGCGACGATGGGATAGGAAAGGGCTAGGAGTTGGAAGTAACCGACCGTTGCCTTAATTAAGGGAGCCCCAGCATTTGCATAGTGCGAGAAAACCACGGAAAACCCCCTTCAGGGCTACCGACGATCCGATTTGAGCCCACTATCTCCCGAATGCCCCCATCATATGCTTGGTTGAAAATAGAAAATCACAGAAAACAATTTTCAGGGCTGCCAACGGTGGGCTCGAATCCACCGTGCCTGGAATGTAAGCTCACAGCTACATGACAACGATTATCTTAGAGATTCTGGAGTAACCTGTAAGTATAAATATTTAAATCCTATAAGAATTCATTATTACGTATTCCTCTGGTGCTTGGAAGTGTAGCCTATTGTGGGTAAATATACAGAAGTGTACTAAGATGAACACAAACCCCAGTCCCCGAGCCAGAGGAATTAACCATACAAGTTAAAATCTTCATCCCGACTGGAAATCGAACCTGGCGCCCTTTGAATTGAAGTCCTGTACGCTGACCAGCCTACGAGCTAGACTTTTGTTTTATTAATCTACCTAAAATTGCAGGTGATCATAAGGATCCAGAGTATGGGGAACGTGCAAGTGACTACCAGCGCTAAGGGTGGCGAAACAGTAAGGTAGTGTGTAGCCCATGCTGGTTTAACGAACGCCCTACTGGGATGCTGATTGACGGGTATATATATTTGTTATTAGTCTTGGTAATAGTATATTTTAATACATAATTTGCACGTGGAGGTAATATGGAATGTCTTCGTCGTGGTAACCGATGCTGTTTTGTTGTGAACTGGGATAATTCAGAACGTTATAGCGATCCTAGAGTTCTGTTTTTCGCGTTCCCATAAAAGGAATACCGGTACGAAAATGAAAAAAGCCAAAATGGACATTGGCAATGAATCGAATGAAGTAAGTATCGTGACATAATACCAGAAATATTTTATTCATACACAATTGACCCCTTGAGAATGACAGTGGTGTAAGTCATTATAAAAGCAGACATCAGGCCCAACGACTCGTGAGTTCCTTGCCCCTGTTTATTACAAAGCTAAATTCATATAATCTGGAAGTTAATTTTGTACTGATTTCAGGTCTCGCTCTTCCTGTAAAGAAATCCCATATTTTTCCTGTGAAAAACATTAAGGAAAATTACGACTGAATTTTTTACTTCAGGCTTTGATTCTATTTTTAACAAATTTAGGTACAAATAAACACATATATTATCAAATTAGAGATCTGTAGATGTATTGGTTCAAACGAATTTTTTTAGTTTTCTCTTATACAGTACTAGCAAGATACCCGTTCTTTGCTAAGATTTTAAATTGGAAGTTACGTTTCAAAGTTTTGAATTTTGGAGAGTCCACTGTCGGCTAGCCTGTAACATACACCCTCAGTTAGTACGTCAAACGGTTTTGAAGGAATGACTATTTATTTTGGGATCTAACACTTATTTGAACTCCATACAATTGGAATGTGTTAAAACCCTGTTATTTAACATCCAGGGCTTAGATATGACCAACCTGCGAAATTTTGACTTCGTACGTCGAGCATTAATGGAGGAATGAATATTTTGTTTTAGGGTAGGAATGTTTAAGCATATAACTTATTTAAGACCTAGGACTTCGGGTCGGGGGAATTAAACTGAGGAGTAGGACCAGTACCTCACCCAGGCGGCCTCACCTGCCGTTCCGAACAGGGGCGTTGTGGGGGGATGGGAAGATCGGAAGGGATAGACAAGGAAGAGGTAATGAAGCTATCGTGGTCTTAAGTTAGATACCATCCTGACATTTGCCCGGAGAAGTGGAAAAACATGCAAAACAACTTCGAGGATGGCTGAGGTGGGAATCGAACCCCCCTCTACTCAGTTGACCTCTTGGAGCTGAGTGTACCTCGTTCCAGCCCTCGTACCACTTTACAAATTTCGTGGCAGAGCCGGGAATCGAACCCGGGTCTTCGGCGATGGCAGCGAATCACGCTAATCACTACACCACAGAGGCGGACAGATATGTTAATTACGAAACAAAAATACTATTTGTACTGAGCACGACCTAAAACGTAGAAAGTTTATTTCAAGTACAATACAATGCGGTCGTGAAAATGAAATACTCATTGATTTGGCCCACAGAAGCGACTTGCGCACACACTGCAGTTGTGCTGGCAGTAGGGCTATACCCGTAGATTAGATCTTTCCAAGAGAACAAATAACGTGACCTAGGCCACCATAGTTCAATGACAAGAGTATCTGACACGAAATCGAAGGGTTAAGGGTTCGGATCCGACTGGAATCCGGTTGGTCGCTTTTGTTCTGTACTTAATATTTTTTCGAGAAGTAGGCCTACTGTATGTACTGAACACAATCCACCTCCTGTGGGTGCGAGGATGCAGACGAAGAATTCATCCAAGGTATCCCCTGCCTGTCGTATGAGGCAACTAAAAGGAGCGACCAACGGATGATGATATTAGAACAATGTGATTAATAATTACTACCATTACGTGCCGAATGCCATGGGTCGACGTTACTTGCGGCTAGTTCCACCTTGCGAGGAAAACCATGGGTCTACTGTATGTTACATGAAAACAGTGCCATTATGAGAGAAACAGAACCGGTCTGGGCGTTGTTTGTGTTGTCATCGAATGTGTCTGCCTTACCTAATGAGTAGTAGCTCTTTGTAGGGAACACCATGGGTCTACGTTGCCTGTGTTTGACACCACTTTGTGAGAAAAAATACAGGTTTGACTGGTGCCCGTGACGAGTACCACTGTGATGAAAACCATGGTTCTGCGTTGCCTGAGAGTACAGTAATACCATTATGTGAAGAACACCGTGGGTTTGTGTTGCCTGTGCGCGTTACCATAATGTGTGATATACCTTGGGTCTACATTGCCTATGATTAGTAGCATTATGTGAGCAACACCATGAGTATACGTGGCGTATAATTAGTTCGACTAAGTGAGGAATTCCACAGGAGTACCGACGTCCGTGTTTAGTCCTACTATGCGAGGAACACCATGGTTCTACGTTGCTTGTGAGTAGAACCCTTATGTGCGAAACACTAAGGTTTGTGTTACCTGTGAGTGGTGCCATTGTGTGCGACATACCATGTGTCTACGTTGTGATAGTCCCAAGAAATTAGAGTCTTAAAGTTACCACATGAGGCCCCATATTAATCGCAATGAGAAGCTCGAATACACTTTTATCTCGCAGAGGCGGCACGAGGCGGGAAGGTGGCCACTTTCTTTCTCACGTTATGAGATGTGACGTCACTCGCACGTGTCGAGGGTCGATGGATATAGCCAAAGTGTTGGTTAAATAAATATATTTATTAAAAGAAATTAACAGTGAACCTAATATAATGAGTGTCTTGTAATTATCTGTGAGACAATTGGTCTTTAGTAATACAGATTGAAATTGCTAAGCAGTTTCCAAGGGAATCTGGTGAAAGACGCGCGTGTCTAATCAACCCACGCCACGTCGTCAGAATATAGTGCCTATCAAACGAGATCATTTAACCAGGCCATTTGGTACGAGATAATTTTGAATGTTCATGAACAATGTCACTAGTAATTTAGCAAGTACTTGGTTACAGTAAAGACGGCTTTAAATACATTTCCACAAGGTCGGAAAATGTATGCAAAATTTCTTGGCGGCAAGGAAAAAGTGCCTAAGAGAGGGGATATAGACTATAAATAAAGGGACGCGCCATATTGAAATGGCCCTGCATTGAATCATTTGAGATCGAGAGAGAATGTCATAAATTTGAGTAGTGATCGGCGATTATCAGACTAACTTGTTTAGCAGAGAACTTAGATTTTGGTCGATGTGGCTGGAGTATTGTCTCCAAGTGGAGATAGTTTTTGTTCATTAGAGAATATTAATCACATGTAAAGACGGTCATATCTATGCCGCAGTAGTATTAGTGAAGTTTAAATAATATTGTGTGTAAAAAGTATCTGTGTGCGGTCGACAGTACAAGCAGTCGTGTTCGGTCCGCGAAAATATCGAGTGAAGGGTACTTTTTGTGACTTTATTCCAGGAAAGCAATAATGAGTAAAATAAAATGTGAAGCCAGAAGCGTTGAAAAGGCAAATTAAATACCGCAAGGTTACTGGTGAGCTAACATGATGGAAGCTGACGTAGTGTTAAGGTAGGTGAATTATCATCACCGTCTATGTATTTGTTTTATGATGTCACACTTATATTTTGTAATGGGTAATTGTGATTCAGTTTGGTCAGTTTCGTGAAATGTCAGAAAATATGAAGAAAGGTCATTTGTTTTTCATGCTTGGATAACATTTATAAATTATTACGAGTACCGTGTGATGTGTTGTAAATAGTCAATTTGAGGGTTATGAAACGATATAACGTCTAAAGTAGATTGTCATTTCCGTGAGCTCATTTCCTGTATTTTGTGGTGTCAATTTAAAATTCTTTATCTGACGTGAAAATTTTTCTGTTCGAATTATGATAAAAGTTGTGCAAGAAATCCGTGGTTGCCCATTTTCAATCGGGTGTAGGCCTGCTGTCCTGTTGAGCAATGTAGATCGGTGGATATCTGTTACGAAGGAATTGCTATTTATATGTTCGTTTAAACTGGGTATAACTGACAATAAATAACAGTAAAATTTGTCAGTCATTTTTGTGAAATCCAGTTCAGAAATACGAGATCACGTTATGCGAAGTTGTTTCATTATGAGAGTATTTTGTGTGGTTATGCGTTGTGGATCCAAAGGATTATTGTTCCAATTTTTTGTCATTGAGATTTGTCGTGTTTGAAGCAAGTGGTTTAAGTCTTGTTAAGATGTGAGTTGAGGTAGAATTTTGTGAATCAGGTGATTGGAAGCCTGTAGTTATGCCGGGAGATTCTATGTGAACCCGAGGACGTTATTTGTATAATGTTTGAGACGGAAATTATGAAGGAATTCACGTAAGTGTAAGTTCGTGACATATATAATTATTGAATGACATCTTAAAGTAAATCTCTGTGCATAATCTGTTAGGGCCAGGAATGTCGTATTTGTAATTTTATCAGCGAGATCGTAGATTTTATTCAAGACCAGTTAAACGTGAATATACAACAGATGTTTCCAGTCAAAGCTATGCCAGCGAAGGGGTAGCTCGTTCCGCTAGACAGCTGGTCGGGGAGTTCGCCGCTGGGGAGATAACGGTATCTTTGTGGTCTGTCGACGTGTTAAAAATCTGACCGTATTCTTTAGAATGGAGTTCGTAATTTTGCAAGAAACTAATTGAAATTTTTATCAATGAGTAACGTGTATTAGATAGCATTCTATAATATTAACTTGTTTAACCAAGATCTGAACGTATATTGGAAGCGACGGAAGTTAGACTATAATGAGCGAATTTAACCATTTTCAGGGTGTCCAAAATAGAGTGTTGGTGGTAGTTATTGATTTATATTTTGAGGGATGCACAAAGCCTTATTTAAAAAGTCATGATGGGAAATGACAGTGCTCGCTTATTTTACGTCCAGTTTTACTTATGCAGATTTTTAGTACTAAGTAATTAGGGTTATCCAAGTGTTAATAATTGCTAGTGTTAGATTAAACTTACAGTGTGACGTCATGAAACAAATATAATACTGGAAATAAATTATATGTAAACTTTTTTCCAGCTTTCACGATATCAAGCGATTATAAACATAAATAAAACGTAAATAAATTTGAGTAGGGACTTGTTAAAGAAACCATTCGTACGCGGAGATAGAATTTGTTGTTAATTAGGATTTATAAAAAAACATTTCAATTTATTAAATTATTAAACTCAGTGGAAACCGTATTTGAGAAACAACATAAAGCCAAGTGATTAACTTGAAAGTGTAAAATGGAAATCTTAGTTTATTTTGCTGGGAAAGTTCAATTGTTAACGTAACGGTTAAGGGGATATGTCTGAATGCAAAGGATTTTACTGCCGCAAAGTATTGTGAGCATTGTTGTTGTTGTTGTTGTTCTATTATTTGATTTTGATTGATTGAGCATTAAATGTGCTGGGATTAGTAAAGTGGAAACCTTGGCCATCAACCAATGTAACTTAATTGTGTTTAGCCTTCAGCTTAGAAACTTGGATGGCCATGGGGTCATCAACCTCAGTGACTTAGATTAAGGCCATATGCCATTATAGCATCATTTTCTTTGTGGTCATCATCCACAATGACTTTAAAGTAAATTGGAAGGTTAGATGTCGGTCCATGACATAGTCACAGGTCACATCGATTCAATTAAGGGTCCATGCCGTACAACCACCGTGTGGCACATGCCAATTGGACTGCCTTAATTATACCAAGAGTCCAGAGTTTGTGTTACGAGGGCAGGATCATCACGAATCATTATGATGGTACATGTAGTCTCACATGGAAGCCGAATTTAAGGATTTCCAGACTTTCTTTTCTTCATTATTAACTTGTGACAGTGGTTTCTAGTAAGGATGCCCATCATGCAGTTAAGTCAAAGCTTCTTAAACCAGTATATCTCTCTGCGTTGTAATTAGTGTTGTGTTGACCGGACAAGATGAGTTCGAATTATAATGTTTTTCTAAGTTTTCCTCATTTAAATATTTGTTAAATAAACCACAAATTTTCTTAGAATTGATATTTCATATATATATTATAATATTACTGAAACCCGCCTTTTACCTCAGCAAGTGACTTAGAACGCGTTGACGACCCAAGAGACAGATCTAATGCTAATTGCTGATAGGTAAGGAAGGTAGGTATCCTTTACGGACCTCCAAGGGTTCAATATCGCATTCTCGCACTGTATTTAAAAGTGAGATATATTATTGTCAGTATTCGAATTATTATTATTATTATTATTATTATTTCAGTCGTATATTTTGTCATTAATATTTTTAAGCTGGGAAGTCTTCATATGTGGTATGAGTAATTTGTTTTGTACAACGGCTGGAAAAATCATTGCTATCATAACTCAGGAAATGAGTATAACTCATGCGGGCATCCCAGAGTCTGATGAGATAGACTTGTTGATGTAGTCGGAAACTTCGGATGACACATGTGAAACACCGCAGAGTTTGTTGATCTTGTGATTGCCTTGTGACACTAGAAGAAGTTCAGGGCGTGGTCTTGACTAGATGATCTACTCATGATTGGCTGGCCAGGATGAATCCAGGCGGATCATGTGAGAGGAAGGGGAAGGATGAGATCTACATAGGCATGTGTCATACGGCGAGGGACGACGATACTGTACGGGAATGAAGTAGTGCTGACACTGGTACACTTACAACTTCTGATACGGCACTGGAGTGACACTGCTGCACTATACTGGACTGGACTTCAAACTTCGTGGAACGTAGTCTTATTATGTTTGTGGAACGTGGCTGACCTAGAAACTGTGGAGTGCTTAGGCTCTGGGTATTGTATCACTTGTGGCGGCCTGGTATTATATGTTGGTGAAAGCTATCTCAGACTTTCCATAATGTATGTTCAGGAACGACAAGCGTGTGTTACTCAAGTGAATATATCTTTAAAACAAGTGTTAGAGTCCGTGAACACAGTATTATGAGGTACAGTATCTGTGTGATATAATAAGTGCCGATTATGAGAATCGGCAAGTCGTGTTGATACAGAGACAGTGAAGGGTACTTATCTACAAATATGTGCATTGTCCAAAGGACTATCTGCAAATGGTAGCTTGATCCTCGCTTTCATTTTTCCACTGTTTTCCTTGTTGTTGTTGTAAATATGGAGTCTTCCAGCAATATTTTTTGTATGTATTATATGTATATTTTGGTGTGTTGATGAGGTGCTCATGCACGGATTTTATTGAGAACATAGTTATTTTAGAATCAGTGGAGTTATTGATGAACCTAGGTGCAGTTACTACGTATTTAGTCGTTTCCAGAAGGTTAGGTAAGGCCTGAAGCAGATGTACCAGTACGCAGCTTTTATGTAGACGACCTGGGAGAGAAAGAATTACTATCATGCTCTATCAAAATTCGAGGGATCCATTCTGGTGAACTCTGGGGCCCATCTTGCGGACATTTCGATTAATTTTTATTTTTATTTCGAGTATTTTATTAAATTTTTAATTTTATTTATTTATGATCATTTTATTGTTATTAACAAATAGTTACAACATTACCTGTGATTAGCACGATCATGCGAGAAACACCATGAGCCTTCTTTACCTGTGATTAGTACCACTATAGGAGGAACACCATGGTTCTGCTTTGCCAGCGATTAGTACCATTATGAGGGGCCGATGTCCTGGATTTTGCACCCCTTTAGATAAGTATTATCCCAGTACTTAAGGCATTGTGAATAGGATCTACTGATTGTTTTGTTTCACTGTCATTTTGTCATCGTCATTCGTTTTATACTCTAGTCAGTGGATACATTTTGAAGTTTTAATTTTCATTTCATTCACCTCGTACCATTAAGGGCCGATGACATAGCTGTTAGGACCCTTTAATCATCATCATCATCATCATCATCATCATCATCATCATCATCATCATCATCATCGAACACGACCTAATGCAGTATGCTGAAATTTTATTTCGAGTGTGGTCGCGAAAGTTTAACATTCATTGTTGTGGTCAAGTTGTCTTTCTTCCTAGTTCTCCGGTGCACATATGAATAAACTGTACGTTTTGTCCACCAAGGCTCCTCTCGATGTTTGGGAAGGGTTCGTAATGGGAGGATGGATTAGAATACTTTTGTTTCCCATATCGGTGTGCGCTCACCACACGAGCTAGTGCTTTAGCGGTTAAACAAATTAGGTAACTACACCTTTCTTTATGTAAATGTACGCACTTCTACAGCCAAATACAATGTTCAAGATGGATATGCTACATATAACTTTTACACATGGTTCCCAAACTGTCTAAGCACCTGTTTGACTTTGTACTGTAACAAGCCATCCATCACGGCTTAGATGAAACTAGGTCAACATCCTGACTCAGCACACGATGGCTCACTGAACTTCACCCTAGTTTCCTGCCCGGCTCAATGGCTAAATGGTTAGCGTGCTGGCCTTTGGTCCAATGGGTTCCGGGTTCGATTCCCGCCTGGGTCGGGGATTTTAATCTTAATTCCAATTACTCGGGGGCTAGTGTGAGTGTCGCTTCCACACACAGACAGGGTCTCATCCTCACATACACGCAGATTGCCTATAGGACGCCAACTCGAAAGACCAGCATCAGGGCCTCACACGAGAGGCTACACACCATTAAACTCAATTACAATTGATACTGACCGCCTCTGTGGTATAGTGGTTAGTGCCCCACTGGGAGGCCCGGGTTCGATTCCCGGCTCTGTCACAAAATTTTAAAAGTGGTACGAGGACTGGAACGGGGTCCACTCAGCCTCGGGACGTCAACTGAGTAGAGGAGGAGGGCCGATTCCCACCACAGCCATCCTCGAAGTGGTTTTCCGTGCTTTCCCACTTCTTCTGCGGGCAAATGCCGGGATGGTGCCCAACTTAAGGCCACGGTCGCTTCTTTGATTTTTCCTTGCCAATCCCTTCCAATCTTCCCATCCCCAACAAGGCCCCTGTTTAGCATAGCAGGTTAGGTTGCCTGGGCGATGTACTGGTCCTCCTCTCCAGTTTTATCACTGACCAAATGTCTCAGGCTCCAGTATATCGGCATTGAGGCGGTAGAGGTGGCATCCTTCACCTTGTCCAAGGGAAAAACCAACCCTGGACGGCAAACGGTTTAAATTAATACGTAACAAACAATTGATACTGGGACAGTGTATCCGACATGATATGCAACGCAATGGCCATAGTCGTGCAACTGCTCTAACTTGGTGAGAAAAGAAGGAAGGAAGGAAGGAAGGAAGGAAGGAAGGAAGGAAGGAAGGAAGGAAGGAAGGAAGGAAGGGTTATTGTTTTTATGTGACTGTCGATATCGTAATATACCCCTGAGACCTCCAGTTTCACATGGAATCACAACCACACGGATGTGACTGTTCATTCCAATTATCCCTCGTGTGTTGGACGAGATTGGAACTAAGATACCTTGATAGAATTCAGAGACAACACTACTCGGCTGTCACGCCACCCTTCATCAAATACAAATGAAACAGAAAGAGTACACATGATAAATTCACTTATTTCGTGAGGTCTGAGGAGAGTCCTACATTTGCAGTTCAAGTTGTTTTAAACACACTATTCCCGGAACTACTCTCAATATGCATGCAAGAACTGTTATTCTATTCCCCATAACAAGTGGTGAGAACCTGTTAGTGAAATAAGTATATCCACTTGAGAAATCTGTGAGCTGAATAGTGAGAAGACAAGCCTCGAGGAGCCAGTTTTCCACAAATGATTAATAATAATTGTACCGGGGCTACAACTCCCCCGGCCAGTTAAACTGCGCGCCTTCTAAAAGCCCATCTATCTGAACAAACTTAAACTGGTGTACTACAAGATACTTTGGTATTCAACTCTTACATGTCTCTATCATCGCTTTAATTGCTCCCTCTAGCGGGACCAACTCTAATTAACCTATAAAGGAAAGTTTCTTTTTTTAGTTGGCAAACCGTAGGTTTTGGGGATTATTTTGTTTATGTATCAAAGTTGTTAACTCTTCAGCTGGTTCCTTCTTCAATAATAATCACCATCTCAGAAACCTGTAAATATTTTCTCTAGCCAATTAAAATTGTGGGTGTGTACAGGAATCCAGCCTATCAGTAAAGAGTTCTGGAAGCTTCTCCTCAAAAATTTCTATAAAAGCTGGGCGCTTCAGGGCTGTATTGTCTGAATTGCTCCAGTGTGATGAGGGTGTATTGACGTGAACCAGGAGGCAGGGGCTCGGGCGGTGTTAGGAAGGCCCAGCGACTCAAGGTAATAGCAGAATTTTCATAAACATGTGATAGCTCTTGCGGATAGCTTGAGGGGAAGGTTTCAACTCTTTTATTTAATGTAAAGTTCTAAATTTGGTGGTTTAAATGTAGAATTTTTGGCAAGTCTGAGGACTTTGTTTTATTTCCTACTGGGAAATATGTAATGTAAGGGAACGAAGAGTGATTACCCTCTATCGGTTCCCATTCAACTTGACATGGGGTGACTACAGTTTTCAGAACTTCTAAATTTCTTTGATCATATTTGGATTTAAGCCGGGCTGAGTGGCTCAGACGGTTGAGGCGCTGGCCTTCTGACCCCAACTTGGCAGGTTCGATCCTGGCTCAGTCCGGTGGTATTTCAAGGTGTTCAAATACGTCAGCCTCGTGTCGGTAGATTTACTGGCACGTAAAAGAAGTCCTGCGGGACTAAATTCCGGCACCTCGGCATCTCCGAAAATCGTAAAAGTAGTTAGTGGGACGTAAAGCAAATAACACTTTTATTATTATTATTATTATTATTATTATTATTATTTCTATAAGGAGAGCAAGTGTTTCACCTCCTAGCTTTTTGTGTATGGCCAGTCATATTCAACATTTTCTTTTTACATTTAGGCCAGTTAGTATGGGCAATCATGCTTATCTTTATTCGATAATTGTTTCTGGTGTGAAGTTCCCTTTAGGACCAGTACGTTATAAACTGTTGAGCAATAGATAAGCCCAAATCAGGGCTACTTGGTGTAAATACTTAAATTGAGGACAACCGATACGTTGTACGTGCGCCATGAGGAAATTGATGCCTCTGCGAGGATGGACTATGATATAGTTGGAGCGCAGACTCCTACGAAGTGTATTTTCCTGGAGCTTTTCTAGCTCTTATAAAATGTTGTACCTGCAAAAAGCACTAACGCTCTTTTCTATGTAAATCAACCAAACTATTAACAGCTGTAAATTTGGTAAATGATTTTCGGACTTTTAAGTCCTTGTTATTGCTAGAGCTGACGAGCTCATTAATGTTGTTGTTGTTTAATAATATTTTCTGTATTTATCAATATTTAAATAATAAAAAGGAAAGAAATAACATTTCAAAATTTGTTAAGTCCTGCTCTAGTCAATTTCTTGTCCACCCATCTCCCCTAGGCGCTTCTTATCCCTCTGCACTCCACGCTAACTCCGTAATAATAATAATAATAATAATAATAATAATAATAATAATAATAATAATAATAATAATAGAGAACGCTCGCAGAAAAGCCCGCCGTGGTCATGATCGTTAAAACGTTGAAGTCTAAACGGTCTGACACCGTGGTTAGCCAGTTCGAGTCCCGTTGGTAGAAAACATTATTCCCCATCAGAATGTTGGCCGGTAGGGTAGGGGAGGTGGAGGTATACAATTTCTATTCACTAGATTGCGACCAAAAGCCTGGATAATATTCCAAACCTCTCTGCAGTGCTCATATGCAGTGAGGGCAAATGACGGTGTTGATGGTGATTCGTCTGTCGGATAGGGACGTTAAGGCTTGAGAAGACCCTTTTTGTGCTATTTAACTGGAGTAGGCTATGTGCCGGCTCCGGGTTTCACCCTCTCCGTTCCTACTATCATATAACACGTCATTCATTTCATTTCTTCTGATGCGGTTGGCGTCAGGAAGGGCATCCGATCGTAAAAACCCGCCACGACAGATTTATCTCACCTCATACCCGACCCCGAAGAGAAACGGGACAAGAGTTGGACAAACAAGAGTACACTCGCAGAAAATAATATGCCTAAAAACAGTTAAACCTTCGATTAAGTTTTAAAATGCTAAAAAAGAATAACATTGTTGAGCTGTGTACTTTTAATTGTCGTACACATCCACTAACCACCAATGATGGTACACCTGCAGTAGTGTCTGTGTTATTGATTTTAGGGTAAGCTTTCCCTTAGCGATGAAGTGCACTCGCTAGAAGGTGTATTGTTACCAACCACCCACCTATCACTGTAACAGAAGTAAAACAAGAAATATAAACGATTGTATAAGTAACTCTTAGAATTATAAAAGAAATCCACACAAGAGTTTGAGAGATATAAAAATGTGGAAAGCACCTAGAATTAAAGGATGTACATTAAATGATAAGGGGCTGCCTGGCCGAGGCGGTAAAGGCGTGCTCGGTTCGCCCGGAAGGGCGTGGGTTCGAATCCCCGTCAGGAAGTCGTAAAATTTAAGAAACGAGATTTCCACTTCCGGAGGTGCCTATGGCCTTGAGGTTCACTCAGCCTACACCAAAAATGAGTACCAGGTTAATTCCTGGGGGCAAAGGCGGCTGGGCGTAGAGCTAACCACTCTACCCCATCACGTGCCGCGGTTAACAATGGTGGAAGCCTTTACCTTCCACTCCTCCAAGGGCCTTCATGGCCTGTACGGAGGTGAGTTTGCTTTGCTTTACATTAAATGATACACAGCTGTGTTGCTAAACAATCATCTTCAGATCCAGGAACATTAATTCCAAATCTTCTTCGGACCGTGGGGTACAGGATTCAATTCCAGATCGAGTCGTGGGATTTTGACCGCGTTTGCTGATTGTGGCTCGGAGTTAGGGTGTTTGTTCTCTCCCTAACATGATCTGTATCCGTTATACTTCTACTTCAAATGAGACAGATGACGTTGGTGCCGACAATCAGTCTTCAGTCCATAGACTACTCGAATAGATTCTTAAAATGCATAAGCTACGTCATTTAGGCCTACTTCATTCTAAATCCGAAATTCTCTATGAATAACTTCTTCGTTATGAATTGCATACCAATTATAGCCGTTAGGCACATGTTTTTTCTGTCTCATCAATCAGCATAAACTACGATACCATACTTTCTTCCGAGCTTTTAGGATACTGACATTGTCTTATAATGTTAATATCTTACGAGTATATCTTAGAGGAGTATGGTACCGAGCAAACTTATTGCAAAACTCGCGCTAATCAATGTGTATCTTGTCTCGAAGAAATGTATCTAATCACGTTATTAAATAAAAGTTATCATCACACCGGAAAATGCGGATGTGCTCTTTGAGGTTACATTTTATTCTCACCTGATGAATACCATTACTACGCTTTTAAATGGGCCGATGACCTTCGATGTTAGGCCCCTTAAAACAACAATCATCATCATCATCATCATCATCATCATGTCCGACTCGTCGGCTGAATGATTAGCGTACTGGCCTTCGGTTCAGAGGGTCCCGGGTTCGATTCCCGGCCGGGTCGGATTTTAACCTTCATTGGTTAATTCCAATGGACGGGGGTCTGGGTGTTTATGCTGTCCCCAACATCCCTGCAATTCACACACCACACATAACACTATCCTCCACCACAATAACACGCAGTTACCTACACATGGCAGATGCCGCCCACCCTCATCAGAGGGTCTGCCTTACAAGGGCTGCACTCGGCTAGAAATAGCCACACGAAATTATTATTATTATTATTATTATCATCATCATCATCATCACGCTTTTGAATATTTGAATATTAAAACAATTACTTTGTTTATGCCAGTGGGAAATCAGAGGAGTACAGTACACTAAGGTACAGTAGATTTTCAAAGTGGTGACGATCATTATTTCAAGGACAATACAACCTATTCTCAAGTCCTCCTTAACATTAATGAAAGGAGAGAGAGAGAGAGAGAGAGAGAGAGAGAGAGAGAGAGAGAGAGAGAGAGATCTAACCTCTCGATGAGTAACGACTAAAGAAGGCGAAGAACGAGAGAGGACAAATGACACTCTGACATAACAAACCAATGGTTGTAGGGATTGGAAAGGAACAAGTGATTACCAAGGGAGATCGGATAGAAATTATAAAGCAGAGGAGACTGGCACAAATTAGAGGAATGAACGTCGAGACATCTCTGGCTCACGTACGTCCCATACGGTGTCATTCCTTTGGGGTTTAGTCGTAAGTAACAGAGGCGGTGTAGGGGGCAACGCGTCCGCCTGTCACCCGGCGACGCCGGGTTCGATTTCCGACCGGGTCAGGGGCATTTAATAGTAAATTATTAATATTCCTGGCCTATAGTCTTGGTGTTTGTGCCATCCTTAACGCTCCTTTCCACACATTTAACACTCTACATTTCCGCAATTCCAATTACACGCGGTTCATATCATATGGTGCAAGTAGGGGCAGCAGATCTCTATAGGTCGACGCCCCGAACAAATAGCATTTTTAAGAAAAAAAAGTGGAACGCAACTTGTGATCAAGCAACTGAACGAAGAATCCAGGCAGGGAAGAAATTTAGCAGCAATAGAACAAATGAAACGTGGCAGAATTTCCACAATGTCCAGAAACAATCATCGAAAGGTGAAAAGGACATATGACAAAAATAGACTAAATCGAGGAAAACTTCAAGAGAAACAATACTAAAAATTTCCATAGAACATTTAGGGAAAATATAAAATGTTATCAGCCTCTAAAGGCGTAACGGTATCATGAGTAGAGCGTATTCGACCACAGGGTTCACTAATCGACGCACATGCTTTGAAGATGGAAAACATGCAAAATTACAAGTGTTATAAATGATTGTGAAAAATATTTTCCTTTTTGTTTTCTTTTTACTTAGTGGTATAAAGTCGCACTAACATCAAAAGTTTTTAGGTTATGTTGCTGAAGGAAAATGTCCTGTAGATCCATACGTGCCCTTAAGGTCACTTTAATATGGACACTAGTAATTTTTGAGAAGTTTTGTACTACTGACAGATAACTTAAGGCTAGTTTACACATGACAAGTATTCGGCTGAGATACTCGTACTGATCGGCCGAACATCATTCTAGATTCTAGCAGATTTCTAGCGAGAGTTGGCCATGCGATTACGGTCCTGCAGCTGTGAGCTTGCATCCGGGAGATAGTGGGTTCGAACCCCACTGTCGGCAGGCCTGAAGGAGGTTTTCCGTGGTTTCCCATTTTCACACCAGGCACATGCTGGGGCTGTACCTTACTTAAGGCCACGGCCACTTCCTCCCCACTCCTAGCGCTTTCCTATCCCATCGTCACCATAAGACCTATCTGTGTCGGTGCGACTTAAAGCAAAATTGCAAAAAAAGAAAAATACTGAATGTTCATGAGAATTAATACAGAACAATTTTATAGCTTATTGCAAAATACAGGTGACACATTATGAGAGAATATGTACCACAGAGAGTGAATTTGCAAGTGAGTATTTCCTTTTAGGAAAAGTGAATGCTATTGTGGTTGCCCAGTCTCTCTTCGAGCCAATATTACGTACACACCTTACAAAAATTTGCGCGAATCTCATGAAACTTTTCGCATACGCACTCGACACTCGCCAATAAGCAACTGTTGAGTCAGGCTGAACACACCTAATTTACTGCTATAAGCGGTAGGGGGGACCACTTTCCCAAGAAAATACAGTTTCTTACTTTTTTTGCTATTTGTTTTACGTCGCACCGACACAGATAAGTCCTATGGCGACGATGGGATAGGAAAGACCTAGGAAGTGGAAGGAAGCGGCCGTGGCCTTAATTAAGGTACAGCCCCGGCATTTGCCTGGTGTGAAAATGGGAAACCACGAAAACCATCTTCAGGGCTGCTGACAGTGGGGCTCGAACCTACTATCTCCCGATTACTGGATACTGGCCGCACTACAAACAGTTTCTATTCACTATTTTACTCCTCACATCACTCAGCCGAGTGCTGTACTTTGAGTTCACATTGAGAAAGTCTCAGTCGAATACTTCACCAGGTGTAAACAAGGCTTAAGTGTCCGCAGACTTTTATTTCCTGTTGTGTGATTTCTTTTGAATTCCTCATTTAGAATACATGGTCCGTTTCCTATTCTACCGGAATATTCAACAAGACTTACCAAGTGAAGAATTACGAATTAATTTCTGCTCCCTACCACAACCATTAAGTACCGGCATAAGGTTAAACAGCGATCGATAAATCCACTCCCTGCACACCCGCGTGTCTGTTGGTGTTTAACTTACAACTAAAGCGATCTCTGAGCTGGAATCTATCTCCTTTCCTACCTTATGTGATATAATGTAGCTCAACTCTCTACATTATCCTTCTTGGCCGAAAGCATTAAGGCATTATCCAAGGGAAAACTGAAAGTTAAGCTTTAGGGATTCGATCACGGGATATGGTAAGTTAATGACAGCTTCAAGTGTCGATGAAGTATCTGTACGAAATCAAAGTCACACAAAGACTAGTTGTGAAACAGGTTTTAAAAACATCAAAATGCGACATATTGTCCCTCTCACATAAATGAAAAAACATAGCTCGTGCAAAGTTTTTTCTAAACGAAATCACTTCTAAACCGCTGGGCGAAACTTTGCATATAAATTCTCGGAGGGAACTGTTATATGATTAAATACGTTTTTTTCCAAGGTGTTGGCCTGAAATATATTATTTGCGCAATTATTTGAAAAATGCGCAGTATTTACTGTTGGTTGTTTAAAGAGACCTAACATGAGCCCACGTAATGGTTTTAAAATGAACTGGCGTCTGTATGCTTCTCGCTCAATCACTCTAAAAACATTGGACCAACTGAACAGAAATTTGGTATGACTATATCCCAGATATTCACTTCAAACACGAGTCTATTCTGATTTTTCAATAGTTGACTGTTTCAGAATGGCGGTCATTAATATGTAGACATTTACTGAACTTGGACTGGTTTTATCCACTAAAACAAACATAATAGGTACTTGGTTAGTCCCATCATGAAAGGAAGCCCATTGTGTGTACTTGAAATTAAATTTGCTACAAAATATCGTGCGCATTTTAAAAATTATTTTTCATAAAAATTACACTTTACGTGTTACAGCACGCGTTCCAGAGCACGCGCCGGTCGAGCACTCTTCGACCAGGCCCTTGGACAGTTCTTGGTCATTCATAGACTGGACACCAGAGTAAACCGAGGTTTCTGTGGCTTGAAACCAATGAATTAGTACCCTAACAATCCGCACCACAGAGTGCTACAATAAAGCACTTAGCCAAGAGGTCGAGGCCCCCTTCCCACTCCTTTACCGAATAGAAGTCCCATACCCCCTCTCACAAACTCCAACAATCCACCACAGTCGCCGAATCTCCTGGCCAGAGAGAAGGCGTCACATTCTAGTTGGCGCGCCCCTCCCCGAAACTTCCCTAGGTCCCAGGTCCTGTTCGGCTGGCTGTTTGGCCGGTTATTAGTAGCTTCTAGTAATTAACAAACTGGACACCAGAGTTTACGGAGTTTTCAGTGTCTTGAACCCAGTGATTTTATACCTTCCAGGGGCAAACTTTCGAATAAACAACTTATCTATGTCATGTGTTGGTAAAAGCACCCGCCTCTTTGCTCATGCTCCAGGTGGATTGACCATTGACATATTGTACAAGGAGGTCTTTGGAAATATTCAAAGAGTTGTAAACTAAAAATATTTCGTTACCAGCGAATTAAAAATGCCAGTCCTCACGTCAACTATGGGTAGAAACAGAAATGAGTGACATCGCCAACTACCGGCCCGTCGATGACTGGTACGTTCCGCTCGTTACATGTAGGAATGTAATAATAATAATAATAATAATAATAATAATAATAATAATAATAATAATAATAATAATAATAATAATAATAATAATAATAATAATAATAATGTTATTGGCTTTACGACACACTAACTACTTTTACGTATTTCAGAGACGCCTAGGTGCCGGAATTTAGTCTCGCAGAAGTTCTTTTAGGTGCCAATAAATCTACCGACAAGAGGCTGGCGTATTTAAGCACCTCCAAATACCACCGGACTGAGCCAGGATCGAACATGCCAAATTGGGGTCAGAAGGCCAGCGCCTCAACCGTCTGAGCCACTCAACCCGGCTATAGGAATGAAAGAACAGGAATAACGTGTTACTCTCCCCATGATACTGTAAAACAACAATTTCTACACGACTTATTGTTGTATGTTATTAAAGGAGCGTGTGATATCGTTGTCAATGGTCTCATTAACGTAGTGAGAGTGAACTCTGTATGATCATCTGTGAAGTCATGGTGTCTGTGTTGATGTGTACTTTTGAGCCCATGATTGGGAAGTTATGACCCATTTCTTACGTACCAGGCGGAACTTTCCGGAGATTGAACTGGGAAACCACAGATAACTTCTAGAAGAGTGAAGAACGTTACTTAAACGCACTGCTCTATAGTGTTTAGGAGCTGACTGCAACTTCAAATCTCTTTTAAATTCGTGGCAGGGTTGAGAACACAAGCCAGCCCAACCAAGCAGGAAGTACCATGTTAACATGTAAACTATTACGGCGATCCACATGAACTGCAATTCAGAATGTCTTCTCTTACAGCGGTCGTGATTCTACAACAAAAGAGCGGGACACTCGGACTAAAATGCCAAGTGCGTTCACATTTAATCTCTGTCGTCTTAGGATCATGAATTACAAATTGTTTCATTCATCTAATTCAGGACCTCTCAAACACGCAAAATCTCACGCGTGCACATTGAAGTGCAGAGTTCCTGTGCACAGTGCATCGGTCCAACTCGGCTCGGCTCGGACCAACGCTTCGTCTCTGGGCTACTCGGCCAACCTCGGCTCAACTCGGCTCGGATTTGGAGCGCTACAAAGCAAGTGTGGAAGAGGGAGACAGGCGGAGCGAGCGAGACAGGCGTGGGGAAAGAGAGAGAGAGAGCGCTATTGCTCCAAATCGAGGAGTGGGGATCTACACTGTGGTCACCCAAGCGAAGTCGTCTTTTGCACCGTGCACAGTACATGCACCAGGTGCATGCACCCTGAGAGGCCCTGATCTAATTCACATGATGTATGGTGCTAATACACTAATATTTTATGACAATTACAACATCGTGAAAGAACGGCTCGAATGAATCCAAAATCGGTGGATGTGTAGATCAGTGTGCCAGCAATAAGTGATTGGGACTGCAGTGAGATGGAGTGCACATAGGTCCAGCAGCTCCCTATCTTGTGTGACCGAACAAGGTCAGTGTTACGCCAAGTTTAATCAGTGTAGAGCTATCAAACATGGTTGAAATGTGAAAATAAGTGCCAGTATGCCTCGTCGGCGCCTGTAATTTTCGGATTTATGTCTATCACTCTTTCCTTTATACACAGGGACTACTATAGCAGCTCTCCATTCATTTGGTATACCTCCTTCATGCAAACAATAATCAAATAAGTACTTCAGATATGGTACTATATCCCAACACATTGTCTTCAGTATATCCCCAGAGATCTTATCAATTCCAGATGCTTTTATAGTTTTCAAACTTTGTGTCTTATTGTAAATATCGTTATCATAGGTAAATTTTAATACTTCTTTAGTATTAGTCACATCCTCTATTAAGGCCAGTCATTTTGACATTCATTGCATGTCAGCTTTACGATACACACTCCAGTTCAGCGAAAAAATTTCTACTTCCATTATATCATTTCTCAGCCATGACTGAACTCCTATTACAGTATCTGGTAAGTATGTTTCTATTAAATTACTTGATTCTATTCCTTTCTTTGCAATACTTTTACAGTTCAGCACTAACATTTTTATGCCACCCCTACTTGACTTCCAGATCTCTGTACCCTTATCACCGTTCCCTATACCATCCCTTTTCCCTGAATGTACATCCCTATAAACCTCCTAAACACATTTCCTAACTTATACGTACCACTGTGGTTAAGCGAAGGCCATCTGAGCGCAGATCCGTATCTTGTATCCACCCATTAGGATCTAGACATCTCACTCCCAGTTCCCACATATCCACCCTATAGTCTCATTTAAATCCTCAATCACCTTCCAGTCAGTATCCCTCCTACACAGTATTCCACTGATAACAATTTTCGCTTCCTTAAACTTCACGCGTGCTGCATTTACCAGATCCCACACATCCCCAACTATGTTGGTACGTATACCTGCTTGCCTTACGTTGTTGGTTCCAATGTGAAACACTACCACCTTCTCCTTTCCCTCTTCCTTCTCTTCTACTTTCCTCAACATCTGCCTCAACCTAATTCCTAGATAACACCCTACCATGGTTCCCTTTCCTCCACACACTTTCCCCATATGTCTAACAATGGAATCCCCAATGACCAGAACCTCAACCATAACCATTTGTTCCCCTCCCCTCCTGGTCAGCCCTATCTTTCCTGACAGCTATAGAAGCTATTTCCTCCTCCCATTTCTCCCTCCCACGACCCTGTTCCACCTGTCTTTTCCTAAACTCTACTCTACATTTCCCTTTCCTCCCTTTCCCCTTCCTCATACTTCCATACTTCTCAGCAACAATTCTCTGTTCTTCAGCTTTTCTGCGTTGTTCTACCTGCGGTGACTCGTACCGATTTCTCACAGACACCTGTCCTGAATTCTGATCCTGCACTCTCCTTCCCCTGAAAACATTAGACCACCTGTCTTGTACAATTACCCCCTTTCCTTCACATCCCTCTTTTACACCTACCGTATCCTGTATATTGTTTGAGGGAGGCCTACCTTCCTTCCTGTCTTCTGAGAGAATCCTAATTATCTCCCTCAAACTCGCCAACTCCTCCATCATACTCCTTAATGACTGGCCACACCCACTCCTTAGCCATTCTTTACGGAAAAATGAAAATAAAAGGAAAAATAAAATAACTTATTATGTGTAAAAAATGAAAGGAAAGAAATATTATCTAGGGTAGTACGCAAAGATCACACAACACTAAGGTAATTAAGATACTGCTACACTACAATACTGCTTGGACGCACTATATTCTTATCCGAACACGATACAAACTGCCGTTAATTACTGAATACCGAAAGGAATACACAAGAATTACACAATTCAAAACTGCAGTTAAGCCTATCCTAATTACAACAACAGAATTCTAGTAAGAGAGTTTCTACATATACTTCCACTATCCCACACAAATATTTTACAATAATAGAATAAGCACGCTAATTTCTAAGAAGATACTACAATACACTACAATAATTTCAAATTACGTTCAGACGTGTCCTAATTACAATATGTTATTACTAAGCACTAACAGAAATGAAAATTGCAATTAAAGTTTGTTTTTCGCAAGAACTACTCAAAGATTACCAAGAAAGCTAAAGGCGTAGACAGATTATTATTAGTGCTATTTTATCCTACTATGGTGTACTAGATACGCACGAAAAGATACACACACAAAGATTTACTCGAATATAGCAGGCAGGATACTATCTAATATACCGTATCTACACTACAGTTCCCAACTGAAATGTGGTTATATGATTTTTACAGCTGGTGGATTACTATTATTTTACCTACTACGCGGGACGGAGAACGCAGCGGCATAGCGGACAAATGCCATCGAGGCGCCATTGGGTATAACAATCGATCTCGCATCCTACGTAATGAGGGCAATCTGAACAGCAACCGGTACATGAAGGAGGTTTTAGAGTCCGAGATACTCCTCTTCCCGCAGGCAGCTCCATATGCCACATTTCAGCAGGACAATGCCCGGCCAAATGTAGCGAGAAATGTGCAAGCCTTCTTTGATGAACGCTGGGTACAATTGCTTCCCTGGCCTGCATGTTCGCCTGACATGTCGACCATGGGGGCAACTTGTTCGTCACGATATTCCAGTAACCAGTGCCGATGATTTGTGGACTGGCATACAAACTGCGTGGAGCGAGATTTCCCAGGAACATATCCAGAACCTCTTTGAATCCATGCCACGACGTTTAGAGGCTTTGATCGCAGCGCGTGGAGGCTACACAAAATACCGAATATTCAAGCTCAAAGGTCATGCACATATCTGTGAACTTAATCGTTTATATATTGTAATGTATCTAATCGGTAGTTAAAAGTTAATTTCAATCACGTTTTTCCTACTTGATGCTGCAATCACCATAAACGTTAGTGTAGTTTTTAAGAGTAGCCTGGTTCTGTAGTCACATTCTAGCTACTGAACTGTCCGCATCGGCTGATAGGCCTAGAAAATGGCCGCGAGTTAGTGTTCGAGGGTTGCTCCGGCTTATCGAATGTACTAAACCATGATCATTCTCATGTTCAGTCCAGTGAAGCTGTAAAAGACACGGGTTGGTCCCTCACCATTAGCTGTAGAACTCGTACAGATCAATTTATATCTATGAAATCAAAAGTAAGTGTGTTTGTTCATTATACAAATCTACACGCCTCCACTGATCAGTACCAGAATTTCCACCAAGGCTCATGAGGCATTCGGACGAGTCGTAGACCCAGTTATATTGTCAAAGATTTATTAGCATAAAATTGGTCATAATGTGTGATATATGGGTACAAGGTTTTATGTTTTGACACCATTTTTATACTAAAGCTCGTACGGTATACACTGGCCACATGAAATGCATAGAACTTAGAACAGCAAGGAATATGGTCAAATCTCATAGAGGTCCAGGATTAAACTCTTCATTGGTACTTCACTGCATTCAGCTCTATGGTATTATATAGCGGTTTATTCTAAGCAAAATTAACCTTAATTCCATTCGATTTCATAAAACTGATGATAATATGCTATATGCGGAAGTAAGTTTTATGTGTTGACGCCATTTTTTGAGCAAAAGTCTTCACGGAGAGACTGAACAAACTTTACAATCTCATTTATGTGATTACCCTAATGACGATATTTCCTTATATTAAGATCTAGGTACTTACAGTGCTCCCCATTAGGAACTTTCACCCCATCAACGCAGTAATTAAGACTGAGAGGACTTTTCCTATTTGTGAAACTCACAACCTGACTTTTAACCCCGTTTATCATCATACCATTGCCTGATGTACATCTCACAACATTATTGAGGTCATTTTGCAGTTGCTCACAATCTTGTAACTTATTTATTACTCTGTACAGAATAACATCATACGCAAAAATCCTTACCTCTGATTCGACTACTTTCTTCCAAAATTGCAGCAGAACTTCAGGAGTACCATGGTAAACAAGTACATGCTAGGAACATTCGCAGAACTCTTCATAGAGCTGGATATCATGCCCGAAGTCCCACGAGGAAAGCCATTTATCAGCCCAGTAAACAAAAAGAAGAGATAGATATTTGCTATGAAGGATGACGACTTCTGGAAAAAAGTTATTTTTCAGACGAATGCAAATTTAACCTTTTTTGCCATGATGGAAGAATGTCGGTGAGGAGATAAATGAATACAGAGTTTGAAACAGCCAACCTCCAGGCTACAGCTAAACACGGTGGTGGAAGTGTTATGTTGTGGGGGTGCATGGCGGCTTCAAGTGTTCGAAACCTAGTGTTTATAGATGGAAAAATGGACCAGTATGTTTATTTGGATATTATGAAAAACAATTTACGACACTGTGCCCAAAAACTGGGTCTACAGGCTGATTACTACTTTCAGCAGGACAATGACCCGAAACACACTGCTAATAATGTTCCTTATCGGATTGATTATAATACACCTCATACTCTAAAAAACCCTCCCCAGTCCCTCGACCCGAGTTGGCCGTGCGTGTAGAGGCGCGCGGCTGTGAGCTTGCATCCGGGAGATAGTAGGTTCGAATCCCACTATCGGCAGCCCTGAAAATGGTTTTCCGTGGTTTCCCATTTTCACACCAGGCAAATACTGGGGCTGTACCTTAATTAAGGCCACGGCCGCTTCCTTCCCACTTCCAGCCCTTTCCTGTCCCATCGTCGCCATAAGACCTATCTGTGTCGGTGTGACGTAAAGCAACTAGCAAAAAAAAAAAAAAAAGTCCCTCGACCTTAATCCCATTGAACATCTATGAGATGAACCCGAACGACGAGTCAGAAAACACCACATATCCAGTAAAAAGCAGCTGAAAGAATTCCTTCTACAAGAATGGAATACAATTGGTGAAGAAGTGACGAGAAAATCAGTAGGTTCAATGCCCAAGAGATTAAGAGGTGTTATTCTCAACATGGGAATACACACATGTTACTAAATCGTACACACATAGTGACAAGCGTGTAATTAAGTTGTTGTGGGAGAATGTATGTCCACCCATATAAATAATAGAAGACTATCTTTATTTTATTTTTTATCAAAACAATTCTTCTAAGTTTGTGAATTCTGTAACTAAATATAGAGTTATAAACAAAAGGTATTTCTGTTAAATATATATTTACTATTGCTAATATGTAAATATGTCAAATGTGTCCACTGCTGTGCGAACACTTATGTCCGCCTTTGTATACGGTGTTCCGTTGATTAATTTTCGGTATAGTCATGCAATTATTGGCAAACTAATTAATGAAAGTCTATCCTACCTGGTTACAAACCAATGCTTGTTGAATTACTCTACCACGTACCTGAAACAAGAGAGAAAAATTGTTAATATTCGATGCAATTATGCAGTAATGTTGTTGATATTAAAAAATTTAAAGGACTCGTGATATCTTGATCATCAGACAGAGTTATTATCTCTCTCTCTCTGATCTATAACTGACTAAGAGTAGCTATTGCGTGTCGTATTCGGAGAATAGTATTTTGATTTAAACGAGGATCTGCTATTTAAATATTTTTGTAACGTGATGATTTATGAACCCGAAACGTATCTGTAAAAATATACGTATTCAGCTTCTTGTGGTAAGTTGAATGCTATATCTGTCGTATTTGAGATTATATAATAAAGGCTTCGAAAGATAACACAAGAAGAAAAGTAGGTTGTTGTTGTTGATGATGAAGATAATGATTCTCGAAACAGACTTTCAACGTATTAGGTCGTGTTACGTACACGTAGTACGTGTTGAAGAGATGTTAAGTACAGAACAAAAATGGCCAGCCGGACACCAGTGGGATCCGAACCCACAACCTCCCGATTTCGCGTCGGTTGCTCTACCGAAATCGGGAGGTTGTGGGTTCGGATCCCACTGGTGTCCGGCTGGCCATTTTTGTTCTGTACTTAACATCTCTTCAACACGTACTACATGTACGTAACACGACCTAATACGTTGAAAGTCTGTTTCGATTACAATGCGGTCGTGAAAATTCAATATTCATAATGATTCTCGTTTAAAGGGGCCTAACATCTAGGTTATCGGCCCCGAGAGAGGGAGAGAGAGAGAAAGAAAGAAAGAAAGAAAGGAAGGAAGAAAGGCACCAGGAATGTTGCTGTTCGGGAAACTTGATGACCACAAGCAGCACTAGTTGTAAAGCGGATTGTTTGTCAACTAACATATTCATTTTGCAACGCTAATTGTGAAACAGTTAGTGACTGAACTACTACAGAACCCTGATATTATTAGTTTATTTCGTGACTCTTTGGAACCAAGCGTTATTACTCCTTTGAAAAAAATACACCAGTAATCCAAGCCCTTACTGCAAAACTTAAAGAGCGCCGAAGACAAAATAGTGAAAGAAAGAAAGACTTTACATCAAAGATCAACAATCTTTCGAAATGAGCTAGAAATGAAATTAGAAGAACACTTTTTTTTGCTAGGTGTTTTACGTCGCACCGACACAGATAGGTCTTATGGCGACAATGGGATAGGAAGGGCCTAGGAGTTGGAAGGAAGCGGCCGTGGCCTTAATTAAGGTACAGCCCCAGCATTTGCCTGTTGTGAAATTGGGAAACCACGGAAAACCATCTTCAGGGCTGCCGATAGTCGGATTCGAACCTACTATCTCCCGGATGCAAGCTCACAGCCGCGCGCCTCTACGCGCACGGCCAACTCGCCCGGTGGAAGAACACTAACGTCAGTTTAGTGTGAGTATATTTGGCATTAGAAATCCGTAGATGAGGATACTATCCAAATAGTACTGATAATTGTGGATCAGATTAATGTAAACCTGAATTCATCAGATATAAACAATCGGCAGAATCGGAAGGTAAGAAAATAACAAAGCAAGGCCGATTATTTGTAAATTTACTTCCTATTCCCGACGGTCTGTGTTCTTCTCAGCCAAGAGAGGTCCAACACGAACAAATATAACCATAAGAGAAGACCTGACCTCTAAGCGCCTTGTGGTTCTCCAGAAAGCTGTAGAGAAATTCGGCAGAAAATCAGTACGAGCGGCAGATGGGTTTTATATATTTCACATAATCATAATAATATTAACTATAAAGTTAGGTACACTGACAAAATATTTTCCTGTTTAAATCTCTCAGTTTCAGAACATTATTGATACTGTAATGTACAAATTATACAAATTACGACGTTTTCCTTTAGTTTTTCTTTATTTCTCAATCGTACTATTACAATAATCAACCTGAATTTCAAACTACTGTCAATTGCAGATTTATAAGACATACTTCGTATTTAATTAATCATGTTTAATTTACATACCTTTTCTTCTCTTTTTTCTTTTATTAAAATAGATTGCCGTATGATGCTAGATAAAATTAACAGCATGTATAATATTCTTTTACAACCTATAAATATATGTAGGAGGATATAAGAACCTATTCGTATTACCGAAACACTAGAATCATATTCGCTGTAGGTTATATATATGCATCTATTTTCTTAACGTAGTTGCTATGCTCAACCTTGCTATGTTCTTGGAAAAATGTTTTTGATACCGTAAGTGAATTGTCAGTATACGTTAGTTATGTCTAGGTCTACGCAATAATGCACACACGAGTACACAGGCAATTGCACAACAGGTGGACATCAGCCAGGCGATCGTACTACGAGTATTGCATGCGCATAAATATTACCCCTGCCATCTGTAACTAAACCAGGAGTTCCACGAGCTGAATTTTGAAGCTCGAGTGAATTTCTGTCAGGGGCTGTTAGGAAACCTGGAAAAATGATACAGAAATCATGTCGAAAATCCTTTTCTCGTTAGAATTGCTACTCCACAATGATGGCACCATCAACCGCTACAACATGCACAATTGGAGTGCAAACAATAGCACTTAGGTGCGACAGGCTGACAGGCTACCTATCAAGTGCAATGGGACTGATCACCTTATTGGGCCGTATTTCTTTGAGCGCCATTTAACAGGCTGTACTGAACGCCATCACTTCTGCTGGAGGATGTGGCACTTGGAGAACGTTTAACGATGTGGTTTCAACAAGATGGAGCCCCACCACATTGTTTGGATGAGACACATCCAGGTAAATGGGTAGGAAGAGGAGGACCTGTACTGTTAGTATGTTTAGACCTCTTCCCATGGGGACATTTGAAACAAACAGTTTACATCCAGGAGTCAAAACATCCAGACCACCTTCGACAACTCATCGCTGAAACCTGCAGATCAATAACTCGAGCTCAGCTACAGCGCACTATAATATCCATTCAGCGAAGAGCCCAAACGAGTATAAACCAAGCAGGTCATCAATTCGAGTATTTGCTAACTTAACTAACATTTGTTAGTGCAATTTTGTGCCCCCCTCCCCGAACCACCTACCTAGACTTCATCCGATCCAGATGACATATCGGCCCTTCTAAGGTTGACATACAATTTCATTCACTGAAGGGCCGATGACCTTCAATGTTAGGCCCCTTAAAACAACAAGCAACAAGCACCATTCACTGAAAATGCACATAAAAAGAAAACGTTTAACGTACATTAAGAGCCAGTAAATAAATACAAATTAAGAGTATCCCTGTTCCGGATTCGAACCTATCACATGTATGACTGGCGCACCGTGGCATTCGGCTTGTTGTTAAAATCTACACCGTGGATAGTTCTAACACCGAGCTCGATAGCTGCAGTCGCTTAAGTGTGCCCAGTAGTTATGTCCAGGCCTACGCAATAACCCACACACGAGTACACAGGCAATTGCACAACAGGTGGAGATCAGCCAAGCGATCGTACTACGAGTATTGCATGCGCATAAATATTACCCCTGCCATCTGTAACTAAACCAGGAGTTCCACGAGCTGGATTTTGGTATTCGGGAGATAGTAGGTTCGAAACCCACTGTCGGCAGCCCTGAAGATGGTTTTCCGTGGTTTCCCATTTTCACACCAGGCAAATGCTGGGGATGTACCTTAATTAAGGCCGCGGCCGCTTCCTTCCCACTAGCACCTTCCTGTCCCATCGTCGCCATAACACCTATCTGTGTAGGTGCGACGTAAAGCAACTAGCAAAAAAAAAAAAAAAAAAAAAAAAAAAAAGTTCTAACACAGTCGTAATGTCCACTTCGTTTTTCACAGATGTTTCATTTACATATTACGTCATTTAGAGAGTTCGATTATTAATTATTCTTATTGTAGCATATTGACTTTCTATTATCGTGTAGACCGTAAATAGAAAGATATCGTTTTACTGTGTTTACTGTACGTACCGAAAGGATATATTTTTAGGACGTACGGTATATAAAACTGCGGTTTGCATAAAACAATATTGGTAGGGGCAGCTTCTTCACCTGGAGAATATAGTCTTAAACCACTGTCAACTAACAATTTCGTTCTCTGGCTATTGATGGTTGTAAAACTACCCGGTACTTTTGCAGCTGGAGGTACTTAATTATATCACGATGTATTCTGCCATTAAGCAGACAGTGAGCTAACTTGTTCTCTGGCCGGCAACGTGTATATATCCTACGAATGATCATTAATTACGTTAAGTACAATCATATTATCTTTGACAACAGACAAAGAGCTGACTTAGTCTGCAGAGACAAAGTGCACTTGGCTGGTGAATTTCATTCATTCCATTAAAGCACGCTTCTATTGTTCATTATTACAGTCACAGAGCTGGCCTGATCGACTTTCGATAAAGTGTGGTGGATTGTGCATTCCGCAATACTGAAATCTGGTCAAACCGTAATTAGTACACTCAATTCTAATCAGCTTGTCCGTGTATCTGTTGGTACTGCGGTAGACGCCAGCAGTTGCGAATTACTGTACCATGTTGCAATTCAAAATAGCGCTCGTTCTTACGTGTTACGTGTGACAAAAGGCACTTCTTACACTCGTCCACATAGTCGAAAGTATAACGACACACTGCACCGTAACCGTTCTCATATCCGTCACTCGAATGCCGGTGTAAATAATGTTATTGATTTGAAGTCACACCACTATTACGGTTTTTGAAAATGCCAACGCCAGTGCTAAAAGTGTCTATGTTGAAAATATAATGGTTTTTTCCTGTAACAGAAATTCAAACTTGAAACATCTTTCCACTTCAAAGCGATTTATAACTGTTAGATTCTTCTGTCTGCGGAAACAAATTTTGAGTAATAAATAAACAGCAGTCTATGCTTGGAAGGAGAGAAAAGAGGAATTTATTAAGATGAGTTCCAGATTTCAAGTTTAAATACAAATAAAGTCCGCCTTTGTGCTGTAGTGGCTAGTGTGATTAGCTGCCACCCCCGGAGGCCCGGGTTCAATTCCCGGCTTTGTCACAAAATTTGAAAAGTGGTACGAGGGCTGGAACGGGGTCCACTCAGCCTCGGGAGGTCAACTGAGTAGTGGTGGGTTAGATTCCCACCTCCGCCATTCTGGAAGTGGTTTTCCGTGGTTTCCCACTTCTCTTCCAGGCAAAGCCGGGATGGTACCTAACTTAAGGCCACGCCGCTTCCTTCCCTCTTCCTTGCCTGTCCCTTCCAATCTTCCCATCCCCCCCCCGCAAGGCCCCTGTTCAGCATAGCAGGTGTGGCCGCCTGGGCGAGGTACTGGTCATCCTCCCCAGTTGTATCCCCGACCCAGAGTCCGAAGCTCCAGGACACTGTCCTTGAGGCGGTCGAGGTGGGATCCCTCGCTGAGTCCGAGGGAAAACCGATCCTGGAGGGTAAGCAGATTAAGAATAAGAAGAAATACAAATAAACATAAATGTTTGTACATTTCTAAATATCTGAGAGTGATTTTGATTTCTTTTCAAAACGAAACATGTCATTCTATTTTAATTAAGATGGTTCTTTTTCAGGTGCGAGCCCTGTGGTAGCCCCTTTTGGTACTTCCTGGAAGGGGCTAGTGAGTTAAACGACCGGTGATCTCCTAGGCGGCTTGTGGAGTGGAGCCGGCCTTTCCGTGTATTGTTTTCGTCGGCTGGCTTACCTGTGAGTTTCTGGGAGATGCAACGAGAATGTTCCTTCTCTAGCCACGTCACGAATATTCTGGTACACATCACTTGAGCTATAAAAAGGGAGGCTAGCCGCGGTCAGGTGATCGGTGTTGGACTCCGTGGAGGACTCACTGTGGGACTCAGTGTTGGAGTCAATGTGAGAGTCAGTGTGTTTGGGTTCGGTGGCTGGGCTGAGGGCAACAGAGGTGTTGGCTGAGAGGTGTTGGCTGTTGCTAGTATCCCACCGAGGTCTGGTTGTCGTTGCGTCGGAGAGACGAATAAGTGGCTGGACTGAGGATAGCGTACAGGACAGAAGACTGTGTACTGCCTTAGAGTACTGTCTGTGTGCTGCTATGGACTGAAGATCGTCGTGAGTCGGAGAGGGAAGCAGTTATCCTGAGTGTAAATGGACCTGTGTTAAAATTCGCTATTGTGAGTATCATCCTGCTGTTGAATACTGTTGAGCTGTTGTTGTTTAGTTGTTCACTGCATGTGACTGTATAAATCTCTGGAGTCGAACTAAGGAACAGTCATCGCGTGTTGTGTAGCCAGTAGCGCTGTGTTCAAACCCAGTGGTCTGCCCGCGGCTGCTGTACGGAATGGCTGGACTTGGAAAAGTGAACGTAAATATTATAGGAGAGCCCGGCTAATACTATCGGGCTGGACCGCCTGCTGTATAAAAGGAAGAGAGACTTGTAAACAGATAGCAATTAGTAAGTGTGGTCATTCACGGCTGAATAAAACTGTGTGTGTACGTTTATTGGGCCATCCTGAAATAAATTAGGGTAATAAAACAAACGCTGTTTTATTCGTAACAATAATTTTTCAGGTAGTTTATAAATATATTACTCAAAATTAGTTTTGGCAGCTTGAGGAACGTAATAATTATAAATTAACTGAGTCCAAACGGAACTGAAAAGAAATGGCTTTAAGAAAAAAAGAAATCTTCGATATGAAAAACCTAGAAGCAATCGTCATCCACCAGTTAATTGAATACTCTGTGAAACACCTGGATGTGAAAATGGGAAGTCACAAAGAACATTTTCAGACCTCCCGATGGTGAGTTCAGTATCATTGTTGTTGTTGCTGTTGTTATATTTTTGTTTGTTTGTTATTTGCTTTACGTCGCACCGACACAGATAGGTCTTATGGCGACGATGGGATAGGAAGGGACTATTAATGGGAAGGAAGTGGCCCTGGAAAGTCCTAGGAAAGTCTTTGCAATCCAACACTTGGTTTTGGAATATCTGCTTTAACATAATGAAGTCTGTTTGATACCTTGCAGTGTCTCCAGGTCCCGTACACGTAGAAAGCCATCGTTTATGGTGTTTGAACCAAGTATTAGCAAAAACTAATTTATGATCAAGCAGAATTCAACCAGCGGACATTCTCGTTCATTCCTTTGCCCTAGTCCAAATTCTGCTACTGTGTTACCTTCTCGTCCTCAGCCTACCGCTGGATTCCACTCTCCTATTACAATTATATTCAAGTCACTTCTTTCGTATTGTATTAAATATGCTATCTCAATATATTCTTTCCATTTCTTCATTATCCGCTGAACTAGTAGGTATATAGATATGCTCTACGTGTTGTGGTTGGCATTGGTTTGGTGTCGGCCTTGATAATTATCCTTTCAGTAGGCTCGTCGTTGTAGCTTACCCCCTGAACTATTTTCTTATTCATTATTAAAGAAACTCCTGCCTTTCCCCTGTTCGTATTAGCGGATAATTCTGTAGTCACCTGACCAAAGATCCTGGCCAACGTACTTCACTTATACCAACTGCATCTATGATCTATTCATTTTCCTTTTCAGATTCTCTAATCTACCACAACGATTCAAACTTCTAACATGCCACGCTCCAACTCGCAGAATATCAGTATCCATCTTTCTGTGCAGTCACCACCCGGAGATCCTAATGGGGGGCTATTTTACCTCCTGAATATCTTACCCGGAAGGAAACCTTGCTAGTGGCTTTAAGTCGCACCGACACAGATAGGTCTTATGGCGACGATGGGACAGGAAGGAGCTAGGAGTAGGAAAGAAGCGGCCGTGGCCTTAATTAAGGTACAGCCCCAGCATTTGCCTGGTGTGAAAATGGGAAACCACGGAAAACCATCTTCAGGGCTGCCGACAGTGGGATTCGAGCCCACTATCTCCCGAATACTGGACACTGGCCACAATTAAGCGACTGCACCTATCGAGCTCGGTGGGGGAGGAAACCAGTACATTATTCATACAGAGAGAGCTGCAAGTCCTCCGGGGTTAGTTACGGCTGTTGTTCCCCGTTGCCTTCAACCGTGTAAAAGCAAAGCAAAGTCATCTCCTTACAGGCCATGAAGGCCCTTGGAGGCGTGTAAGGTAAAGGCTTCCACTATTCGTAACCTCGGCACGTGATGGGGTAGAGTGGTTAGCTCTACGCCCGGCCACCTTTGCACCCAGGAATTAACCTGGTACTCACTTTTGGTGTAGGCTGAGTGAACCTCAGGACCATATGCACCTCCGGAAGTGGAAATCTCGTTTCTTAAATGTTACGACTTTCTGACAGGGATTCGAACCCACGTCCTTCCGGGCGAACCTAGCACGTCTTTACCGCCTCGGCCAGGCAGCCCCTCGAACAAATAGCATTAAAGAAAACCTATCCTCCTCCATTCGCCTCATATTACCCCACCACCGAAGCCGGTTAATGTGTACAGCTTCATCCATCGAGTTCATTCCTAACTTAGCCTTTATCTCCTCATTCCGAGTACCCTCCTGCAATTGTTCCCACCTGTTTGTACCAGCAAAAATTCTCGCTACTGTCATGTCTGTTACTTCTAACAATCCACCCAGCTTTCGCTCTCGTAAAGAAAAGTTGGTCTGAAAACAGACCGATGTAAAGATAATTTCGTTCGGGAGCGGAGCTGACTTCCTTCTTACAGAATACTGTTGATCGCAACTGCGAGCTCACTGCATTAGCTTTACTGCACCTTGATTCAATCTTACTTATTATATTACCATTATGTGTGAACACACATCCTAAATACTTGAAATTACTTGAAAATACTTGAAATTATCTGCCTGTTCCAGCTTTGTATCACCAATCTGACTTTTAATTCTCTTGGATTTCTTACCTACTGACATCAATTTAGTCTTGAAACGGCTAATTTTCATACCATACTCATTGCACCTATTTTCAAGTTCCAAGATATTAGACTGCAGGCTGTAGGCAGAATTTGCCATTAAGACCAAGTCGTCAGCATAGGCCAGACTGCTTACTACATTTCCCACCTAACTGAATCCCTGCCTGCCACATATACCTCTCAGCAGATGATCCATGTAAACTACAAACAACAAAGGTGAATGATTACAGCCTGCAAATACCCTGAACCAAAAACTCATTCAACTATCAATTCTCACTGCAGCCCATAGATGCCTTTGATTGATTTTAATAATCTACCTTTAATTTCATAGTCCCCCAGTATGGCGAACATCTTTCCCTTCGGTACCCTGTCAGATGCTTTCTCTAGATCTACGAAACAAACATAACTGTCTATTTCTCTCTAGCATTTTTCAATTACCTGGCGCATACTGAAAATCTGATCCTGACAGCCCCTCTGTGGTCTGAAGTCACTGGTTTTCATCCGACTTCCCCTCAATCACTGATCGCACCCTCTCTTCCAAGATGCCAGTGAATATTTTGCCTGGTATACAAATCAATGAGATACCCCGATAGTTGTTGCAATCGTTCCTGTTCCCTTGCTTATAGACAGGTGCAATTACTGCTTTTGTCCAATCTGAAGGTACCGTACCAATACTCCACGCTAATTTTACTACTCTATGAAGCCATTTCATCCCTGCCTTCCCACTATACTTCAACATTTCAGGTCTAATTTCATGTATTCCTGCTGCCTTATGACAATGGAGTTTATTTACCATCCTTTCCACTTCATCTAGCGTAATTTCACCCAGTGGCGTGCGGTGAACATATTCATTACCCCTGCTGCCAAAACGTTTATTAAATATAATCAATCGTAACCCCACTACACTCTCTAAAGTCAACATTACCATTTTATAAGGCCTCATTTTTCGTGGAAAGGTCTACCTGAGAAAGATATTTCAAGAATATTTTCAACCATACGCTCGCACATACTTCCAAATTGATATTCACGGCAGTGGCACCATCATAACTAAATCTATAGCAGATTTTAAACAATGTGCTTACAGTTTCATCCGGTGACGCTTCGTGATAGTACAGTCATGGTTTTCACAAAAATACACTGGGACTATTTGTTTATTTAAAAAGCCTAATCTAAACTAATCAGCAAAATTTAACTGGTATTTTACCGTCGCTGAGGTTTTATAGATTCACTCGCATACTGAGTGTACGTGCATCAACGACAAACAAAGGAAAATATTTGTCACGGCGTAAACACACTTTATATTCATGAAGAATGCCACAGAACTCGCGAAACTTTCACCTATAATCCTAGAGGAACACTACAAAAATTCACTATATACCACCATCACAGACAACCATTCGCGCTTAACTCTGTTCATGTTGGGCAACCTAAATATTTGTTTGCGGCTATCGGAACACACTCTACACGTGACATCAATGAATTGCTCGAAAAGACTGTATACATGCCGAAATCCAAGACTAAAATATATTCTTCTATATTACAATTGATCAGTCATTCACTACTGATGTGCATTTAGGGCAGTCGCCCAAGTGGCAGATTCCCTATCTGTTGTTTTCCAAGCCTTTTCTTAAATGATTGCAAAGAGATTGGAAATTTATTGAACACCTCCCTTAGTAAGTTATTCCAATCCCTAACTCCCCTTCCTATAAACGAATATTTGCCCCAATTTGTCCTCTTGAATTCCAACTTTATCTTAATATTGTGATCTTTCTGAGACAATAATTTACGATACCCTCATTTGTTGGACATGTATATTTGTGTGTGAGGACTTTTATCTGCTATTATCGGCCATTGTTGAACTGCCGTTAATTTATGTGCCGGTACTGTGACTATTTAAATTGCATTTAAAATCCATTATTACGTCAATAATTTTGATTTTCCTTATTGGCCCAATAAGCTAATCCTTGACTTGAGCATGCGTAGTGTCTCTCTTGAACGGAGCGCTCTGCAGTTGTTTTTCTGTCTCGTCAACTAGCGAGCGAGGAGTCTTGTTCTGAGCGAGCTGTGAGATGGACGCCATTAGCCTTGTTCCTTAAAAAACTTTGAAAAGTAATGAAATGGAGCTGGATACTCCCGGTTAGGTGGGAGATACAGTAGGCAAGATGCCTAAATACGTTTTTAATCTTATGTTCCTCTAGTGATAGTGATTTGGTATTTTACTGATTATTTAAATTCTACTATGTGAGTGTTAAGTGTGAGCCTGTATGCCAAGGCAGGCAGATTACCTCTGAAAACATGTTTCTGGTGTAAGTTTGTGATAAAGGATTACAGCATGTAAGTAATATTTATTCAAAAATTATTTTGGAGCAACGTCTACTTCAGTGGATTACTTGGAGGAGACATTGTTTACAACCGTCGTCTTGGAATTTTCAAAAACATTATCTTGTCCGTTTACGAACCAGTGTGTCACTGTTATTTAATTTTAGGCCTACCTCGAGTTATCGCCAATGTAGTGTGAATTGAATCTGAACTCTATACCCGGTATTTGGAAATTTAATAGCCGACTGGAAAATTTAAATCACTATTGATAATATTCTCATGTAAAAGTGATATGTAAATTTAATTACGAGGCGAATTGGAAACTCGCGGTGAGCATATGTGCATTATGTCATTCCTTCCTTGCTGTTATTGAGATTGTTGTACGTTTTTGGTTTTCTGATCCATATACGGTGTGCGTATTGTTTTGGTTGTTCGTATTGTTATTTTATTATTATTATTATTATTGCACGGTGTGTTTCTCTCCCTGCCTGTTTTCTCTGATTTTGAATTGCGTACTCTGATTGTATCTGATTTCGTGTGATTTTCCAAATTGTGTCGTGTGGCTATTTAATCCCTTTTTTTTTTGCCGATATCTCCCGCGTTCGGTCTTATCTCATGTGCTCATTGTTGTGGTTCCAAGGCCACCTCGTAGTTAATTTAATAACGACCATCTTGGTCTTATGTAAAATTATTCCTTATAGGAAATGCCACTTTCTATGAATTTAATCTCATGATACATGTAATTATAATTTTTGGTTATTATTATTATTAGTCATGTCAGTACTCCTCGGTTGTAGAAATCTGAAATTTCTTTGCCTGGTTCATGAACTTCGAGGTGATTAACGCTCACATTCCTTATTCTTACGTAGTTTTGTTACGTCACTAGCCTAAATATTTATTATCTGGTAAACGCTGAAATTTTGGCAGGCTTTGCCTATTATTAAATGAAATTTTAATAGCTTGGGTCGTGAGTTGCTAGCTGACCTTGAGCGTGTGTGTTGTTCTGTTTACATTGTGGAACATAATATTTTTTCCTCCCCTTGTAATATTGTAAGAATTTGGGGAATATTTTTCTGGTTCCTAGTTATTAACTTTTGGTTCGTTTCTTTAATTTATTTTGTAATTTTGGTTCTGCTTTCCACGTATTTCGGGTTCGTGTGTATGGTGTGTATTGCCTAGTGATTGACAAAAGGAAGATTGAATCTTGTTGCAACAAGTTAATTATCTATGGCCAGTAATTAATTTACAAAGGTATACCTTAAAGTTTAAAGTTTAAAGTCTAATATTAAAATTAAAAATAATATTTTTACAAAAGGAATTTGTTAATAAGATTGTAATCCTCTTCTGTATTATATTTCTGCTACTGGTCTGAGTTAGTACAATTTAGTTTTAATGAATTCAGTTCATTTATTTAAATGTTAAGTGTTTTGAAAGAAAGTTATTTACCCTTTATTTTTTTTTGAAAGAAAGTGTTTATTTAACCATAAATGCTATGAATTGTTTTTTTTTTCTCTTTAAGTAAACATCTTATTTACAATTTATTCCGTCTGTCATTTAGTAGTTAACAATGTTGACCTGCCAACCTGTCAAACGTTAACGTAAGATCCTGCCCTTTTCACTCCCTATTTTGCCCTCCACGCTTCGTATTTGGTGCTACTGCCCTTATGGTAAGTATTGTGTTTTGTTTTCGTTGTTGTTTGGTGCTTTCTTTGATAAGGTTGCACTTTCCTAATTTTAAAGACACCACTAAAACTTATTTGTCTGCTAATGTCATTCCACGCCATCTCTCCACTCACAGCTCGGAACATACCACTTAGTCGAGCAGCTCGTCTCCTTTCTCCCAAGTCTTCCAAGCCCGAACTTTACAGTATTTTTGTAACGCTACTCTTTTGTCGGAAATCACCCAGAACAAATCGAGCTGCTTTTCTTTGGATTTTTTCCAGTTCTTGAATCAAGTAATACTGGTTAGGGTCCCATACACTGGAACCATACTCTAGTTGGGGTCTTACTAGAGACTTATGTTCCCTCTACTTTACATCCTTACTACAACCCCTAATTACTCTCATAACCATGTGCAGAGATCTGTACCCTTTATTAACAATCATATTTATGTGATTACCCCAATGCACGTCTTTTCTTATATTAACACCTAGGTAATTACAATGATCCCCAAAGGAAACTTTCACCCCGTCAACGCAGTACAACTGAGAGGACTTTTCCTATTTGTGAAACCCACAACCTGACTTTTAACCCCGTTTGTCATCATACCATTGCCCACTGCCCATCTCACAACATTATCGAGGTCATTTTGCAGTTGCTCACAATCTCGCAACTTATTTATTACTCTGTACACAATAACATCATCTGCAAAAAACCTTATCTCTGATTCCACTTCTTTACACATATCATTGATATATTTAAGAAATCATAAAGGTCCAATAATACTGCCTTGAGGAATTACACTTTCAATTATTACAGGGTCAGATAAAGCTTCACCTACTCTAATATTCCGAGTTCTATTTTCTAGAAACTTAGCCACCCATTCAGTCATTCTTTTGTCAAGTCCAATTGCACTCATTTTTGCCAGTAGTCTCCCATGACCTATCCTATCAAATGCCTTAGATAGATCAATCGCGATACAGTCCATTTGACTTCCTGAATCCAGGTTATCTGCTATATCTTGCTGGAATCCTACAAGATGAGCTTCAGTGGAATAACCTTTCCTAAACCCAAACTGCCTTCTATCAAACCAGTTATTAATTTCGCAAACATGTCTAATATAATCAGAAAGAATGCTATCCCAAAGCTTTCATATACTGGCTCTGTTTTTATTAGCAAGAGGATGTGCAAGTGGCTGTACTATCCAGATGTTGATATTTTCCTTGCAGTTTGTAGTGTGTGGCGCTGAAGACGTCGAGTGTCATGTATTAAAACTAACACTCCTTACCTAAGCTAGCTGGCCTGTCGCCGTAAATTGCTGTCGGGGAGGGGCCACAGCTTCGACTCAAGGAAACTTCAAGTGCATGCGTCACCCAACCGACCTTAAATTTCCTAGGGGTAGCTCTCTATCGCGCAGGCTTGGAAACCCAGCTCGCTGGAGAAGCTGAACTGTGATAGTGCGAGCGGATTGTCGAGACAGCTGTACTTGGCTTGGCTTAGGTGTTCGCATTTTTTAAACATTATGAAAAGCGTTCTAAGGAATAATTAGAAAATGTTAACACAAAGTTCTTTACCCCAGCAGCGCTGGGGTAGATGGGGTTCAGTGCACGCCACTGATTTCACCATCATTTTCCTCCTCCCCATGAGCTCGGTTGTTCGTGACACCACCAGGAATATTTCCTTTCTCGTTGAGCAGATTTTCAAAATATTCCCTCTACCTGTACAGTGATTCCATAGGATCCATTATAAGTTCACCTGAATTACCCAAAACACTGTTCATTTTCTTTTTACCTCCATTCCTAAGATTTTTTATTACTGTCCACAAAGGTTTCCCTGCTGCTTGACCTAGACTTTCCAGCTTATTACCAAAATCTTCAAACAACTTCTTTTTAGATTCAACAACTCTTTGTTTCGCTCTGTTTCTTTCATCTACGTTCAATTCCCTGTCAGCATCAGCCCGTGTTTGGAGCCATTTCTTATAAGCCTTCTTTATACAAGCTGCTCTCACTTCATAATTCCACCAGGATGTTCGTTTTTTCCATCTTTACACACAGTTGTTCCTAGGAATTCCTTTGCTGTTTCTACTAAAGCATCCCTGTATGTCACTCATTTTCTTTCTATATGCTGAACCTGCTTACTGTCCAATGTTCGGAACTTCTCACTTATTCTATCCATGTACTTCTGTCTAATTTCCTCATTCTGGAGATTTTCTACCCTTATTCGTTTAGGGTCAGATTTCACTTTCTCTATCCTAGGCCTAGAGATGCTTAGTTCACTACAGATCAGATAGCGGTCTGTATCATCGAAAAATCCCCAGAAAACCCGTACATTTCTAACAGATTTTCTGAATTCGAAGTCGGTAAAGATATAGTCTATTATGGATATGATACCCCTACCCTCTCATGTGTAGCGGTGAATAGCCTTATGCATGAACAATGTATTCATAATTGCTAAATCCATACTAGCACAGCAGTCCAGGAGACGCTTCTCATTCCTATTAGCTTCCATATCTTCCCCAAATTTGCCAGTCACCTTATCGTATCCTTCAGTTCCATTTCCAACACTCGCATTGAAATCACCCATTAGAACTATCCTATCCTTGCTGTTGACTCTGACTACGATGTCACTCAATGCTTCATAAAACTTGTCAACATCCTCATCTGCATCCTCACATGGTTATTACACTGAGGCAATTCTCGTTCTAATTCCTCCAACTGCCAAATATACCCACATCATTCGCTCATGTACGTGCCTAACAGAAACTATGTTGCGTGCGATAGTATTCCTGATGAACAGCCCTATCCCAGACTCTGCCCTTCCCTTTTTAACACCCGTCAAGTACACTTTACAGTAACCTATCTATTCCTCATTATCTCCCCTTACCCGCGTAGCATTTACTCCTAGCACATCCAGATGTATCCTCTTCGCTGACTCAGCCAGTTCTACTTTCTTTCTTCCATAAGACCCTTTAATATTGATAGCTCGCCATCGAATTCCATTTCGTTCGCTAAGTAGTTTCCAAGGAGTCCCTCGCCTGTGAAATGGGAGTGGGACTCCGTTGCTCCTATAGGTCCGAGGATTGCTTAAAATGTTTTGAGCTCTACCCTACTTACACATAGTCCAAGTGAGGATCTCACCTCTAACGGCTTAGGGACCACCGGTGGATTGTTTAGCCCTAGCCGCCTGAGCACAAGGAGGGCCATGGCTGAGAATATGTCCGAGATGCCCACTCCCATTCGACAGCAACTGGTATCCCGACTCTCAGGACCACTTACTGTACTAGGCCACTCAGCCATTGGCCATGGTTCACGAACTAGGACGTGACTACAGTAACCCACACCATGAACTATTATTATTATTATTATTATTATTATTATTATTATTATTATTATTATTATTATTATTATTATTTTCCGTAATAAAGTGAACTCAGAAACTCTTAACGACAGGACGGGAAACCAGGATCGAGTTATTCGATTCCATTAAAAATGAACAGTGACCTACTTGCGTGAGTGTTTACGTGTAATATTTACCTTGACCGCGGTAAGCAAGTTTTGGGGTATATTTATCAATTTCAGCCCTCGCTGCCTGTAATTACTGTACACACATGATACAAATGAATAAATACTTGAAAATATTATCCAGAAAACTTCCTAGTCGTAAAATGTATTCAGTAACAACTTGTCGAATGGAAATTTTGCCGGAGAGAAAGAGTAAAATGTGGTTAAATATTTTCCTGAACGGATTTTCGTAATGCCTGGAATCGCAGTCCTGTAGCGTCTATTGATGGGGTTAGTGGTGGAATAAATGGTGAGACTGTAATACTTTAATGAAATTTATGGGATCTGTAATATTATCGCTACTGAAGAGCGGTAATAATTAGATACTCCGCGATTTGAACTCCGGCAAGATAATTTAATTACAGGAGAAGCTGAAAGTCCATTACGTGACGAAGACGAAGAGAAGGAAGCGCTATTCTAGCAACAGGTCTGATTTTTGACAGACAACAGTTCTTGAAAGACAATCGTGATAGTCCAGTGCCTTTTTTATCATCTTCTCGCCAATGGTTAACGAGCCTGTCAGTACAAGTGAAGTGAAAAGTTCCATCCCAGTGGTTTTAAATCCCACGTGAAACAGTCTCTCTCGTGCTTTAAGATTATTTATTTATTTGCGTTGGTTTTCTTGACGTGGTTAAGAAAATGAAACGATCTCGAACACAGAGCCAAGGTTAATAATTACATAAAACTAATACCAATTACAAATAATAATAATAATAATAATAATAATAATAATAATAATAATAATAATAATAATAATAATGCCGCCTCTGTGGTGTAGTGGTTAGCGTGATTAGCTGCCACCCCCGGAGGTCCGGGTTCGATTCCCGGCTCTGCCACGAAATTTGAAAAGTGGTACGAGGGCTGGAGCGGGGTCCACTCAGCCTCGGGAGGTCAACTGAGTAGAGGTGGGTTCGATTCCCACCTCAGCCATCCTCGAAGTGGTTTTCCGTGGTTTCCCACTTCACCTCCAGGCGAATGCCGGGATGGTACCTAACTTAAGGCCACGGCCGCTTCCTTCCCTCATCCTTGCCTATTCCTTCCAATCTTCCCATCCCCCTACAAGGCCCCTGTTCACCATAGCAGGTGAGGCCGCCTGGGCGAGGTACTGGTCATACTTCCCAGTTGTATCCCCCGACCAAGAGTCTGAAGCTCCAGGACACTGCCCTTGAGGCGGTAGAGGTGGGATCCCTCGCAGAGTCCGAGGGAAAAGCCGAACCTGGAGGGTAAACAGATGAATAATAATAATAATAATAATAATAATAATAATAATAATAATAATAATAATAATAATAATGAAATGAAATGAAATGAAATGAAATGTCGTATGGCTTTTAGTGCCGGGATATCCCAGGACGGGTTTGGCTCGCCAGGTGCAGGTCTTTCTATTTGACTCCCGTAGGCGACCTGCGCGTCGTGATGAGGATGAAATGATGATGAGGATAATACATACACCCAGCCCCCGTGCCATTGGAATTAACCAATTAAGATTGAAATCCCCGACCCGGCCGGGAATCGAACCCGGGACCCTCTGAACCGAAGGCCAGTGCGCTGACCGTTCAGCCAACGAGTCGGACAATAATAATAATAATAATAATAATAATAATAATAATAATAATAATAATAATAATAATAATAATAATAATAATAATAATAATAATCAGAACTGAATAACAAGTATTTTTTAAACTGGTTTTTGAATGAGAAGCCTGACGTCTGGCTCATTTATCGAGCTTCAGACGCGCGCTGGACTTCCATCATCACTGATGAGCATGTAGTTCTCACCATGAATGAATGGATGTACCGTTTGTTTCTGTTGTCAGAGCGGGTCTTTAGTTGGCGAGTTTCTGAGAGCTTGGTAAACTTAGTTGCTTGGTACTGAAGTACAGACTTAGAGTACTGTGCAGTAAGTACTGGGCATGCAGTCTCTTAAAAGCGTTCTCGTTCTCAGGTTTAATATTAACAGCTGGTTAAGATATGGAGAGACATGATGACACAGAGCGACAATAAAAATACAACGAAGACTAATGATTGAGTTAAACTCTATGCTTGCTTACCAAGAAAAACAACAACAATAATTCATTACTACAAACTATTGAATCGAAGCTAGGCATCTAATGTTCGGCAATTAGCCACTGTACAGAAGGAAAACGGAGTAAATAAAGGAGACGCTAAATTGAAGCTGTTGCAGATCGTAGAGTTTAAACGGGAAAGGTAAGGGTGTATTCTGCCCGAAGGCAGGCCCGAACCTCCGCAAAGGTGTTCCTGAGCCGGAGTTTACGTGCGATAGGGTGGCCAGTTCCTTTCCGCTCCTCCATTCCCTTACTCCCCCACCAACAGCGTGTGGCAACCCATCCAACTCCTGACCACGCCCAATGTTGCTTGATTTCGGAGATCTCACGGGATCCAGTGCTTCAACACGGCTACGGCCGTTGGCTAAACGGAAGAAACACTGTAAATATTCTCTAATGAAGAAAATGACCTGCTAGGTTTCGGCTATTCGAACTGTACCTGGTAGATACCCAAGCACAGCCAACTGCCGTCATCCAGACTGCAGTGAGATCGAAACTATATGGCATGTGCTTGAATTGCAAAAGAACGCTCTCCACCACAAACCGAGAACAGCTTTGGCCTCCACAATGCGGGAATCAGATTGGCACGTCCATGAAGAATTTCACTGTCTATCTTCTACTGGACCTGTGAGAAGAGCAGACATCGTTGCGATCCATTGTCAATCACATCGACCCTTGGTAGTTGATCCAACTGTCCGTTGGACAAAAAGAGAAAAAAACATCTACGAACCATGCATCCCGTACCTCAGTAAACACTACAACATCCGTCCAGACAGATGGTCTGTAATAGGCTTGTTGTTCGGTTGCAGAGGCAATGTAACTAAGAACACATGGAGTCTCACGTTAGGGATCATAGTAAATATCATAAAAGACTGTCAGCATCGTAAATTACCATATCTATTATACTCGTACATAGGCCATTCACAATACTGTTGTGGGTCATTTTATTTCATAGAGTAGTATGTACCTTTCTAATAATTTGGCTTTCATTTAGAATTCAGGATCCTCGTAGTTACTCACAATTTGTGAACTGAAGTCATTCTGGAAAAACATGTTCACTACTGACAAATGTTCAATCACTGAATAATGAGGTGATAGTCACTTATTAAGCATTTCTGTTTACAATTGTCTTTACATCGCACCGTCACAGATATGTTTTATGGCGACGATGGTATAGGGAAGGGCTAGGAGTGGGAAGAAAGCGGGCCTTGTTTAAGGCATGGCCCCAGCATTTGCCTGGTGTGAAGATGGGAAACCACGGAAAACCATCTTCAGCGGTACCGACAGTGGGCTTTGAACCTAATATCTACCGAATTCAAGCTCAAAGCTGTGCAACCCTGACCACACGCCCAACTCGCTCAGTTTTTAAGCTTTTGAGCCTTAAGGATGTAACATATCCCCACTGACCAGTTTGAAAATGTGATGTAATCCATTTCTATCAAAGCGTGTCTTTCAATGAGAGATGCTCCCTTGATATTCCCTTGGACTGATGCAGTAGAGATCGAGGAAGTTTTCAAAAGATTCAATGAAGTGCATACTTGTTCGCCTTGGTTGTGTACTGGTTAGTGTGATTAGCTGCCACCCCCGGAGACCCAGGTTAGATTCCCGGCTCTGCCACGAAATTTGAAAAGTGGCACGAGAGCTGGAACGGGGTCGACTCAGCCTCTGGAGGTCAACTACGTAGAGGAGAGTTCGATTCCCACCTCAATCATCCTGGAAGTGGTTTTCCGTGGTTTGCCACTTCTCCTCCAGGCAAGTACCGGGATGGTACCTAACTTTTTTTTTTTTGCAGGCTGCTTTACGTCGCACCGACATAGATAGGTCTTATGGCGACGATGGGATAGGAAAGGGCTAGGAGTGGGAAGGAAGCGTCCGTGGCCTTAAATAAGGTACAGCCCCAGCATTTGCCTGGTGTGAAAGTGGGAAACCACGGAAAACCATCTTCAGGGCTGCCGACAGTGCGGTTCGAATCCACTGTCTCCCGAATACTGGATACTGGCCGCACTTAAGCGACTGCAGCTATCGAGCTCGGTGGTACCTAACTTAAGGGCACGGCCGCTTCCTTCCCTCTTCCTTGTCTATCCCTTCCAATCTCCCCATCCCCCGCAAGGCCCCTGTTCAACATAGCAGGTGAGGCCGCCTGAGCGAGGTACTGGTTATCCTCTCCAGTTGTATACCCCGACCCAGAACCTGAAGCTCCAGGACACTGCCCTTGAGGCGGTAGAGGTGGGATCCCTCGCTGAGTCCAAGGGAAATACCGACCCTGGAGGATAAACAGATAAAGAAGGAGAAGAAGAAGAAGAGCATACTTTGGTTAAAATATTAACAGACGAGGAAATACATTTGTTGGCCACATGATTCGTCATTCTGACTGGTTGAAGTTACATGGTAAAAGGATTAAAAGTAGACGAAGAATGCAATTATAAATGGTATGTAGGCATAAAGGCACGTGATGCAAAATTGAACACGCTCCTAGAAAAAGAACACAGTAGAGATTGTCCTGTTTACTTGTGCTACAAGCCGTTCAGCCTAGAAAACCATATCCGTCTTTAGAGGTGATCATTATGCTGTAGACTTATAATATTCTTGACCGAAGCCATTTGTTAAGTTATATCTATTAACGCTATGTCACAGTTTGAGGTCGTAAGTATAATGCAAGTGAAGGGGACGTTGTTTTTAATCTGAAATGGTGAAAACAACAAAGTAATAACTATTTTCATGTTAAAGAAATTATTTCAGCGTTTTCTTGGTCATCCATACATGTTAGGTACAAGATTTCAGGAAATAGTATTAACTTAGATGTTCCAGAATTTTTTGTTATTTTTAATTATTCTGTTTTTCTCACCCCGTTATAGCTCCAACAACACAATGATTTCTATAGAACATTAGAACCAAACGTCGTTTGCAAGAAAGATGGCTTCCTATACCGTGTGATTCAGCCGCCCATTCCAATTAAGTTTTACGCAACTCAACTAACGTACGACATGGTTATAAGGTGGCTATTCCTCTGCAGGCATACTGTATGGTACTAATGTCCAGTGACCACATTTTGCATACGATTCTGAACACTACAGACAGGTTATATCGTCCGCTCCAAAACATGACACCGAGCTGGATAGCTGCAGTCGCTTAAGTGCGGCCAGTATTGAGTATTCGGGAGATAGTAGGTTCGAATCCCACTGTCGGAAGCCCTGAAAATGGTTTTCCGTGGTTTCCCATTTTCACACCAGGCAAATGCTGGGGCTGTACCTTAATTAAGGCCACGGCCGCTTCCTTCCCACTCCTAGCCCCTTCCTGTCCCATCGTCGCCATAAGACCTATCTGTGTCGGTGCGACGTAAAGAAAAAAAAAAAAAAAAAAAAAAAACAACCACCATGACACCTTGAATCATGTAGCGATGTCCTTTGACCAAAAGTTTTCAAATGAGTCGATGAAGTGCATACTTAGATTAAAATATTAACAGAGCAGGAAATACATTTGTTGGCCACATGATTCGTCATTCTGACGGTTGAAGTTGCATGGTAAAAGGATTAAAGGTAGAACAAGAATGCAATTATAAATGGTATGAAGGGAAAAAGGTGGTTAGTATGATTAACTGCCACCCCCAGAGGTCCGGGTTCGATTGCCGGCTCTGTCACGAAATTTGAAAAGTGGTACGAGGACTGGAACGGGGTACACTCAGCCTCGGAAGGTCAAATGAATAGAAGGGGGTTCGATTCCCTCCTCAGCCATCCTGGAAGTGGTTTTCCGTGGTTTCCCACTTCTCCTCCAGACAAATACAAATACAAATAACTTAAGGCCACGGCCGCTTACTTCCCTCTTCCTTGTCTATCCCTTCCAAACTTCCCATCCCCCCTAGAAGGCCCCTGTTCAGCATAGCAGGTGAGTCCGCCTGGGCGAGGTACTGGTCATCCTTCCCAGTTGTATCCCCCGACCCAGAGTCTGAAGCTCCAGGACACTGCCCTTGAGGCGGTAGAGGTGGGATCCCTCGCTGAGTCCGAGGGAAAAACCGACCCTGGAGGATAAACAGATTACGAACGATGAAGGGAAAAAGGCACTTGATGCAAAATTGATCACGCGCCTAGAGAAAGAACACAGTAGAATATGTATCGTGAATTTGAAAAGTGGTACGAGGGCTGGAACGGGGTCCACTCAGCCTCGGGAGGTCAACTGAGTAGAGGTGGGTTCGATTCCCACCTCAGCCATCCTGGAAGTGGTTTTCCGTGGTTTCCCACTTCTCCTCCAGGCAAATGCCGCGATGGTACCTAACTTAAGGCCACGGCCGCTTCCTTTCCTCTTCCTTGTCTATCCCTTCCAATCTTCCAATCCCCCACCAAGGCCCCTGTTCAGTATAGCAGGTGAGGCCGCCTGGGCGAGGTACTGATCATTCTCCCCAGTTGTATCCCCCGATCCGATGTCTGAAGCTCCAGGACACTGCCCTTGAGGCGGTAGAGGTGGGATCCCTCGCTAAGTCCGAGGGAAAGGCCAACCCTGGACAATAAACAGATTAAGAAAGAAAGAAAGAATATGTATCGTGCCTCGTGACCGGGTGTAACGAAGAGGGAAGTCAATGCATAAAACTAGGTTACAATGAAGCAATTAATGTGTTAAACAACGTACCGGATGACTTATGTACTCTCATCGTACTACCAGAACGCCGCCACTAGTGTAGCGTAGCGGATGTGGTTAGGTGTTAGCCTAGCAATCGGCGGAATGTGCAATTGGCGGTTCGAATCCTGCATAATTCAAACATTTTTGCAGGGGTATGAGGTCTGTATACGTAAACACAGGCTCACGTTTGCCACATTCAAATAGTAGAACGGCGCTTGTTAATACTTTAACATAATACATCATATGTCGTGCAATAATTCGGTATCTAATCTATTTAATACGATACTCAAACTCGCGAATACAACAAAGACTAACTTTATTCATTTTTTACAACAACGTCTGTAGTGCTGCTAATGTCACAAAATTACAATTCAAAATAAAACTTGGCCAACACCAAAACATAAAACATCCCAACAACGCTGTTATTCATCGTGTCCTGCGCATATTCTACTTGTTAGGGCCTGAATGTAATCTCTGCTGTCATTCGGCATTTTCCGCAGAGCGATAAGTTGCCATGCTCCTCATTTATGGGAAAGTAAGACAAAACGCATGCGAGGCACTACGCCTGAGCCAGGAACGGTATCACACCAAGAAACATTCGGCTGCTACGACATTACACCGTGTTGAAAGACGCCTACGCACAACAGGCGTGATTGCCAACCAGTCACCAGTGCGCGAAAGGTCCGTTACATCGGGTGAAACAGAACAGGCCGTTGTGGAGGCAACTCGTTATAATCCACACATCACAACAAGGGCGATTGCACGACAGGTGAACACCAGGCAGCCGATCGTCTGGCGAATACTGCATGAACATAAATTTCACCCATACCATTTTGAGCTACGCCAAGAGCTCCACGGGCGGGATTTCGAAGCTCGAATGGAGTTCTGTCGGTTGCTATTAGACAGACTGGACAATGATGCAGTATTGGTATCACATGTTTTGTTCTCGGACGAATCGCGCTTCCACAATAATGGGAATGTCAATCGCCACAACATGCTTGCATTATTTGAGTCCGGTCAATCCTCACTGGGTGCGACAGGCGGCCCATCAGGTACGATGGGGAGTGAATGTGTGGTGTGGAATCTTGGAAGATCGCCTGATTTGACCTTATTTCTTTGAGGGTCATTGGACGGGCCCACGCTACCTGCACTTTCTGCGTCAGGAACTCCCACTGCTGCTGGAGGATGTGCCCTTGCAAGATCGTTTTACGATGTGGTTGCAACAGGACGGAGCTCCGCCACATTCGACTTTACCCGTTCGTATCTATCTGAATGAACAACTGCCAGGGAAATGGATAAGACGAGAAGGCCCTGTTTCTTGGCCCGCCAGGTCACCGGATTTAACGACGTTAGACTTCTTCTTGCGGGGGCATTTGAAGAACGAAGTTTACACTCAAGCGCCGGAAATCCCCGACCAGCTCCGGCAACTCATCACAAACACCTGCCGAGCAATTACACCTGGAATGCTTCAGAGCGCAAGACGATCTATTGGACACCGGGCCCGAATATGCATAAACCAAAACGGACATTAAATCGAGCATTTGCTGCGATATAACATTGTCAGGGCAATTGTGTTCCTATTATTTCCGGTCGTATGTGTATGGATTGCTAAGTAATGGGCCCTTCTTGGGGCAACAAAGACAGTTATTCACACACAATTTGCATGAAAGCGGGTGTTGAACTCACATTATGTGAGGTACGTATTAAACAAATATTTAAAGAAATCGTTATCTTCGCTCCGGGCTCGAACCTCCCACCTGACATGCAAGCCCGCTCCGTCACGTCTTTACCAACTACGCTATAGTTCCGTAAGACACACTGTGCTGCTTATAGCATGTGTCAGGTTTACTTTGGTCACAATATCAAATTAGTGTTCCGCCGACATGTCAGCTTCATATGATCTAGAAGGCACATGATGCCTTCCAGTCTTTAATACGAGTATAATATTACGGCGTCCTATCGTGGTGAGGAGGTAAATACTAAGATACCCGGTTGTGCTGTCTGAGCATACCAGCAGGAGCAGGGCGGATGTTTTCCGAACGGAATAAATATTCCGGGTCCGCCTCTGTGGTGTAGTGGTTAGCGTGATTAGCTGCCACCCCCCGAGGCCCGGGTTCGATTCCCGGCTCTGCCACGAAAATTTGAAAAGTGGTATGAGGGCTGGAACGGAGTCCACTCAGCCTCGGGAGGTCAACTGAGTAGAGGTGGGTTCGATTCCCACCTCAGCCATCCTGGAAGTGGTTTTCCGTGGATTCCCACTTCTCCTCCAGGCGAATGCCGGGATGGTACCTAACATAAGGCCACGGCCACTTCCTTCCCTCTTCCTTGCCTATCCCTTCCAATCTTTCCATCCCTCCACAAGGCCCCTGTTCAGCATAGCAGGTGAGGCCGCCTGGGCGAGGTACTGGTCATTCTCCCCAGTTGTATCCCCGACCAAGAGTCTGAAGCTCCAGGACACTGCCCTTGAGGCGGTAGAGGTGGGATCCCTCGCTGTGTCCGAGGGAAAAGCCGACCCTCGAGGGTAAACAGATGATGATGATGATGATGATGATAAATATTCCGGGTTGCATAAAACTACATTGGAAGGGGCGGCTGATTCACGCGGTATATAAGACCGTAGGAAAATATGTATTGTATTAGAAAACATGGAAAATCACATTAGGAGGACAAAGAGGTAACTTCCACCAAAACACTCGGAAAGTATTACAGCTGAAGGAGTTTATTTTCCTGTAAGATGTTGTTGTGTGCTCAGACAGGCAACAAGAACGTGCAGTATATGAAGTTTATTACATTTTAAAACTGCTCTCTTGTCTTAATTGCGGAGAGTGATTTGCCTTCTTCTTCTTCTTCAAGTGTTCACATTTAGAGTTTTGTGTTAAATGTGATAAAACAGTATGAAGGCCTACATTGCATTTCAGACATCGCGCTGTGTGTATTGTCTACATCTGGTTTGTTTCTCTTGGCGAATGGCAAAATGGTGTAAACGGTCAAATTGTGAACCCTCCTCCTGACATTTCTGTGGTCGTCCTGGTCTTTTACACCATCCTTTCCCATACGTTTCAAGCAAATTTCACACAAGCTTCCTCCTAAAAGTTAAGTGATTTCCATCACTTATGTGGTGTAAGTGACAAGCATTTTGCTCTGCAGAGTCAATGCGGTCAACTATAACAGGAAAATAGTATTTCTTTCCTCCAATGGCGAAACAATATAAGCTCACATTCTTGTCATATCTGTCCCTACTATCCATGATTTTTTTATAATCAAGTATGAGGTGGGGCTTGTGCTTTTTCATGTTTCTTCTTCTTACGCAAGGAACGGGTTATTTGATTAACTAGGTGTGTTCCAACAGCATTCGATGCCGCTGTAACAATGATGCTGTCATTGCAATTCATAACAATAAAGTTTCTTTTTGGTTTTGTCTCGAAAAAATTGTTCCCTACTCTGCTTTCTTCATAATAAGACCGTCCTTATATTTTTTCAGTTTTTCCAATAAAGGAAGGCTCCTAAAATGTTGTCAGAGAAAAAATGGTAGGGAAATGGAGCAGCGGAGATTAAATGATCGCAATCCTGCAAATAAAAGATGCCCCCAGACCCAAATCCTTATACTCGGGACTTGCGGGGATAAATGAAATGAAATGGCGTATGGCTTTTAGTGCCGGGAGTGTCCGAGGACATATTCGGCTCGCCAGATTCAGGTCTTTTGATTTGACACCCGTAGGCGGCATGCACGTCGTGATGAGGATGAAATGATGATGAAGACTACACGTACACCCAGCCCCCATGCCAGCGAAATTAACCAATTATGGTTAAAATTCCCGACCCCGCCGGGAATCGAACCCGGGACCCCTGTGAGCAAAGGCCAGCACACTATCCACTTAGCCATGGAGCCGGACTCTTGCGGGGATAGATTTATCTTGATGAGGGTCCTCCCAAATGACGTAGCCTTAAGTACGGCCAACCCAGATTTTGTACCCATACCTTATGAATTACCACCCGAATAGTCTGACTCCATGGCTAAATTATTAGCGTGCTGGCCTTTGGTCATAGGAGTCCCGGATTCGATTCTCGGCAGGGTCGGGAATTTTAACCATCATTGGTTAATTTCGCTGGTGCAGGGGCTGGGTGTATGTGTCGTCTTCATCATCGTTTCATCCTCATCACGACGCGCAGGTCGCCTACGGGAGTCAAATAAAAAGACCTACACCAGGCGAGCCGAACATCTCCTTGGACACTCCCGGCACTAAAAGCCATACGCAATTATATTTTCCCCCCGAATAACATGTTTTAAACCATGAAGACCATATAATGTCACTGTAGCATAACTGTTTCCTTTATTCAGTTTGTCATTTTCATGTGAATATTTTCTATTATAAATTCAAAGCGATCCCTAGACACTGATGAGAACGAGTTCATTTCAAGTGTCAGTTGTTGTTTCCCCACAACATTCGCCGCCGAGGCACAAGGGCATACCCGCTCAGTAAAATAATGCCAATAAAACAACACAGTTCATTAGCGGTAACACTTACCCACTCTGTTATGCAAAAGCAGCGTATCGATTGGTTTTATCCACTGTGAAAGAAATTAAATCCTAATCAAAAAGAAGAAATAATTCCACTATACTCAACTCATTGTGTACAATCTGCTTTTTTCTGATCAGTCAACCGCATTACCGGGCGAGCTGGCCGTGCGCGTAGAGGCGCGCGGCTGTGAGCTTGCATCCGGGAGATAGTAGGTTCGAATCCCACTATCGGCAGCCCTGAAGATGGTTTTCCGTGGTTTCCCATTTTCACACCAGGAAAATGCTGGGGCTGTACCTTAACCAAGGCCACGGCTGCTTCCTTCCAACTCCTAGGCCTTTCCCATCCCATCGTCGCCATAATACCTATCTGTGTCGGTGGGACGTAAAGCCCCTAGAAAAAAAAATCAACCGCATTATCTAAACGACGATTACACTAAGTTTATGTCTTTTCGTTTCTTTTCTTGCGCATTTCTGTAAGAAGTTAGTTCGTGTTTGTGTTATCATTACTCCTCCTCTTCACTGATATCATCATCGTGGCACAACTAAGGCAATTCAGCAGGGGCTAGGAGTTGTGCTCCTGGTAGGTTATTCGGAGTGCCAACACTGTAGTCATCCAAGACTTCGTCAGTCATATTCTCGTTGGCATTTTCTGGAAGATCTATGTATATATCCATCTCACCGTTGTCCTATATATTTATTACTTCATTTTTCAAAAGTGTAAAAATTTCGACAAGTTTGTATGTGCTGAAACAAAACCCATGTGTTGTTACTCAACTCTAGGAGCTTGAATGATGTAAGATATGCACGTTCGTAAAAATAAGGTTCGTAAAAAAAAATCTATATTTCATCTTAATTTATTTACATGTAGTATATTTGCCGAGTGTCCTACATGTAGAACACACCAGGTTTGAGACCCAAAACCCAACCACAAAAAGTAAAATGTATCTTTCCTTTCCAGTTGCTTATCTGCTTCTGTAAGTTCCTAACCGTTAGATCTACATTTGATATAAGTCCTGTAACGATAATAACAGTGCAATAATTGATTTCTTTCTACTATCATAGCGTGAAGTTGAAGTAGTTTTTCATGAAGTTACAATTTTATCACTCATAATCTAACAAATTGCCACAACAATGTACATGTTAGGTCTTGCTTCATTTGTTTAGTCTGCTTAAGCACAGATAATTATTGCCATCTCCCAAGTAGAAAAAGAACAACTACAGAAATCAAATGTATCACAGCAGAGCAAGCGTCCTCTATATACGACGCTAGGCATATCTGGGAAACGTCTATCCTGTGCTAATCTTTTATTTCTACGCAATTACCACATTTTACACCTACTCTAATCTGTTTGTCATATTGATGGCATGGAGAGCTGCATCAAACAACATCATCATTAAAAGATCTAGGTAAAGCAAAACACGGAAAGTGGTGGCGACGATGAAGAAGACAAATATATAACAAATGGACTTTCTCGTCTTGATTCAATATAAATTTTATCATAGAAAATCCCTTGTAAAGACTTACTGGATGTAAATTGTGGCTCTGATACTACCAATAACTATGAGTAAATGTATCTACTTGTTCCTGAAAAATAATAAACGGCACTGTAACAAAAAAATGTGCAATGCAATTCTCATTGAAGATACATTTTGCACAAGTTTGTGTGGAGGTGTATTAAAGAATATTTAACGTTAATGATCACACCTATACATTGATTAAGAAAAGTAATCGTCCACCAATCACCACTGATCTGCATTTAGGGCAGTCACCCAGGTGACAGATTACCTATCTGTTGTTTACCTAGTCGTTTCTTAAATATCTGCAACGAATTTGGAAATTTAATGAACATATCCCTTGGTATACTATTTCAACTCCTAACTCCTCTTCCAATAAATGGATATTTGCCCCAATGTTTACTCTTGAATTCCAACTTCATCTTCATATTGTGACCTTTCCTACTTTTGGAAACACCGCTCAAACTTATTCGTCTACTAATTTAATTCCACGCCATCGGAACATACCGCTTAGTCAAGCATCTCGTCTCCTTTCTCCCAAGTCTTCCCAGCGCAAACTTTGCAAAATTTTCGTAACGCTACTTTTTTTTGTCGGAAATCACAGAGAACAGATCGAACTGTTTTACTTTGGGCTTTTTCTAGTTCTTGAATCAAGTAATACTGGTGTCCGATAATTATCACTGACGATAAAATTCAAATACACAAAAACACTCTCTTATAAGACCGTGGACTATTTTAAAAGGATAACTGAATGCAACACCCTGTAGAAGCTAAACAACTAGCGGCTAGATAATTTGAAAAGGATCCGACAAGTTTTATCTGTTTACGATTATCATCTAAAGAAGCAGGCAGTACTGTCTGCGAAGAACCATAACAGTAATTTTGTTGGTACGTCAGTAACTATTTGCTGCTCTTTAGAAAAAGTTCAAAAACAAGAATTGAAACATGTGGAGCAGAATATGCCCTAATAACAAAGAGCGGCGAAAACAACCAACTTCACGGGTAATCCTCCCATACTCTATGCCAGGGCTGGCCAGTTTTCGATGCACTGAGGAGCACCTGACTCTTGGTTATGGAGAAATAGACGCCGTTCGATTATTACGGTTATAATAATAATAATAATAATAATAATAATAATAATAATAATAACAGCATAGAAGCCTGTAGTTTAATATTGACTAAGTATTTTTGAACTCTTATGGCTAGCTACTACACTGGCTTTTGCCATGGTTCAAACCGAATTCAACAGAGGACAATCAATCAATCAATCAATCAATCAATCAATCAATCAATCAATCAATCAATCAATCAATCAATCAATCAATCAATCAATCAATCAATCAATCAATCAATCAATCAATCAATCAATCAATCAATCAATCAATCAATCAATCAATCAATCAATCAATCAATCAATCAATCAATCAATCAATCAATCAATCAATCAATCAATCAATCAATCAATCAATCAATCAATCAATCAATCAATCAATCAATCAATCAATCAATCAATCAATCAATCAATCAATCAATCAATCAATCAATCAATCAATCAATCAATCAATCAATCAATCAATCAATCAATCAATCAATCAATCAATCAATCAATCAATCAATCAATCAATCAATCAATCAATCAATCAATCAATCAATCAATCAATCAATCAATCAATCAATCAATCAATCAATCAATCAATCAATCAATCAATCAATCAATCAATCAATCAATCAATCAATCAATCAATCAATCAATCAATCAATCAATCAATCAATCAATCAATCAATCAATCAATCAATCAATCAATCAATCAATCAATCAATCAATCAATCAATCAATCAATCAATCAATCAATCAATCAATCAATCAATCAATCAATCAATCAATCAATCAATCAATCAATCAATCAATCAATCAATCAATCAATCAATCAATCAATCAATCAATCAATCAATCAATCAATCAATCAATACTGTTCTGCATTTAGGGCAGTCGCCCAGGAGGCAGATTTCCCTACCTGTTGTTTTCCTAGTCTTTTCTTGAATGATTGCAAAGAAATTGGAAATTTATTGAACATCTCCCTTGGTAAGTTATTCCAATCCATAACTCCCCTTCCTATAAACGGATATTTGCCCCAATTTGTCCTCTTGAATTCCAACTTTATCTTTCCTACTTTTGAAAAATCCTCTCAAACTTATTAGTTTACTAATGTCATTCCACGTCATCTCTCCACTGACAGCTCGGAACATACCACTTAGTCGAGCAATTCGTCTTCTTTGCCCCAAGTCTTCCCAGGCCAAAATTTGCAACATTTTTGTAACGCTACTCTTTTGTCGAAAATAACCCACAACAAATCAAGCTGCTCTTCTTTGGAGTTTTCCCAGTTCTTGAATCAAGTAATCCTGGTGAGGGTGCCATACACTTTAACCATACTCTATTTGGGGTCTTACAAGATACTTGTATGCCCTCTCCTTTACATCCTTACTACAACCCCTAAACACCCTCATAACCATGTGCAGAGAAATGAACCCTTTACATACAATCCTATTTATGTGATTATCCTTCCTTACAGGTACTTACAGTGATCCCCATAAGGATTTTTCACCCCATCTGATGTTTCGGATAAGTGTTAAGGAAGGAAAGTTGCCCAGTTGTACTTCCTCCTGAAAGAACCACAGCAGTATAGGCACATGTTATGCAAAATTAATCCCCACGGCACTTAACGCCCTTAAAAGGGCTTTGGCCTACCCAGCGACCGCTGCTCAGCCCAAGGGCCTGCAGATTACGAGGGGCCGTGTGGTCAGCACGACGCATCCTCTCGGCCGTTATTCTGGGCTTTCGAGACCGGGGTCGCCATCTCACCGTCAGATAGCTCCTCAGTTCTAATCACGTAGGCTGAGTGGACCTCGAGCCAGCCCTCAGGTCGAGTGAAAAATCCCTGACCTGGCCGGCAATCGAACCCGGGGCCTCCGGGCGAGAGGTAGGCACGCTACCCCTACACCACGGGGCCGCCACGCAAAATTAATGATTTCAGATAAAGAATGAGTATTTCAGCTATGAGAAGCAATGTAATGTAAAGGTCATACTCGGAAGTTTACGACGGTGTTTCTCGAAGGCAATATAGCGGTAGTTCGTTAAGGTAATGCGCTCCCGCCTCACCTCACATCTTAGTTCAGTTGCTGCTGGCTGTTTCTAGGTCACGAGAGGGTGGCTGTAACTCCTGGAGGGCACATCCCAGGTGGCAGACAAGGGACTACCACGACATGTGGGAAGCGAGGAGGAGTGGAATACCTCCTGTGGGTCAACAAACAACAGTCCCCTCGGAGTAACTACAAAGACACACACACACAGGGCGCATGGCCAGGAGACAGCTGAACAGTATTCGCTCGTGAGGTAAAATTCTCTCAAAGTAAGACATTATTATTTACACTAGTATCATTGTATATCCACTTTATTTTGCCATTTGCTTTACGTCGCACCGACACAGATAGGTCTTTTGGCGGCGATGGGATAGGAAAGGCTTAGGAATGGGAAGGAAGCGGCCGTGGGCTTAATTAAGGTACAGCCCCAGAATTCGCCTGGTGTGAAAATGGTAAACCACGGAAAACCATCTTCAGGACTGCCGACAGTGGGGTTCGAACCCACTATCTCCCGAATGCAAGCTCACAGCTGCGGGCTCCTAATCGCACGGCCAACTCGCCCTGTCTTTACATCCACTAGAGTGCATCGGAAGTCAGAGGAGCCTGAGATTATTATTTCATTCGGAGTTCCGAGGTTCGAATCCCGTGCAGATAGTGGCTGATCTTGTAAGTAAATAAGGAAAATCGATACAGGTTCTGTGATAATAATGAAAATTACACACCTACCATGAGACAGCAAGAGAACGAAAAGAAAATTACAGCAAAATATGTGGAAGAGAGATATAACTATGTAAAATTTAAATTAACATGAATGTTAGACTTGTGTTAGGTTACTGAAAGGAGAATGGAAGAAACCAGCGAGAATCTGTAAAACATTATCGGGGAGATGCAAGAAAAACAAAGTGAAAATACGTAGATAGTGGTAAGGAAATGCATGAGACTCTTTACCTCACGAGATAAAAGTATGATTAATTAAAGGTACGTCCAATAAGTATTCTTCCGGATGTAAATATCAACTAACTCCATGTATTAGTAACTATTACAACAGTCCAATACTCTAACTAACTACTAAACGTTTTCATTCCTCCCCTGAAGGGGGAGGCGGGCCTCCTAGACAGTGACGCCGTCTCTCAGGCCGGGAGATTTGTTACGGGGAAGGAGATGTGCGGAGAACGTGAGAGAGTAGGCGGCCGTGGCCTATACTACGAACTGTCCCGGCATTCGCCTTAGTGCAGGAGAATGGAATACGACGGAAAACCATTCTCAGGACAGCCGACGGGTGGGAACAGGCGTGAAGTCCGGCACTGTGCCCCAGGCCCGTCTCCCGAATGCAGAGGCGTAGAACCACGGTAGAGCCTCTGCTCGGTTGGCCGGTCAGAGTACAGAGCATATGGGACAACAACCCACTCTGCATCTACCGACTCCAATACTCTTTTTTTAAAAAATATTATTCAAATAGTTATTTCATTCTCCCCGTGAGGGGAGCGGGCCACCAGTCCAACAAAGGGACTCTTTGGCCGATTACATGTACAATAATTTGTTGTGAAATGTTTTATATGAGTGTGTGCTAATAGCACATGTTTTACGAAAGTTAAAAAAAGTCTTCTTTTGTAAAACACATCAGCAGAAATGAAAGTCTGTTTCTTGAAGTACGAAGCACTACAAACTTAACATAAGAGCAGTAAACATTGTTTTCTTGAAGAGAAAGAATATGGAATGAAATGATAAACAAGATCGGAATTTAAATGTACAAGCAATAACATAATATTATTAACCAATTCTTGTCTAAGTGAAAAAGCCAAGTCGTCTTAAGTTCTGAGAGGTCACACATACACTGAACACAAATGTAATCAGAGATGGCGGTGGTATCGCCATTAATTCCACTAAATGTGTAAGGTGGCAATGGAAAAATAACCGGAATAAGAACCTCAGTCAGAATTGTGCGATCTGCAGTGGTCCATAACTTTATGTGCGTTTAGCTTTAGCTGTGGGCTGTGGTCGATGGTGGGAAGAGGTGTTTGATAAGAGGTGTTGGTTGGTTTGTAAGGATGGCGGTGGCGAGAGGAGAAAGGCTAATTGCTACTAAAGGTTCAGATGAGCTGCGGGAGACAGCATTCTGTAAATAGCGAAAAGGAATAGAATGTAGATGAGAAAGGATTGTTGGGAATGTATAAAGGTCATTTACTACTTCAAGTCTAGTTTCTGGTCTGAGGCGGTAAGCCAGTCGGATGGCGTGACGGTCTAGTTTTAATATGTCGAGGTATTGGAGAAGGGAGGCGGAGATCCAGGATAAGGAGGCGTACGTGATAACAGGTCGAACAAAAGCTTTGTACGTGTTAATAATCTGTGTTGCTTTTAATCGCCAGGTTTGACCTAACAACCAGCGGAGGAGGTGAAACCTGCGGGATGCCTTTTTGTAAATCTGGTCCAAATGTATATTCCATTTTAAATTATTTTGAAAAGTGATGCCTAGGTAGGTAAGAGTGGTGGTTTCGGTAAGGGGTTGATCATGTAAGGATAGGTAAATTTGGTTAGTAGGACGGCATCTACGTTTACGATTGCGGAAAATTATAAATTGTGTTTTGCTTACATTGATTTTGATGTGCCAAGGATTCAGCCATTGTTCGAGCTCATTTAAGTAGGTTTGTAATCGGGATTGCAGGGATCGGTTATTAGTTCCTAGAGCCAGTAGTGCTTTGTCATCAGCAAATTTATATAATCTGAGTGGGGGAAGAGGTTGGGGAATATCGATACAAAATAAGATATACAAAAGCGGTGACAATGGACTACCTTGTAGGACTCCTGCTTTAATAGGAAAGGTGCAGGATAATGTATTATGGATATTGATTTGGGCTGTGTGAGTGTTAAGAAAGTTGCCGAGGAAACGGATGATCGTCATAGGTAGCGGGAGGTGACGAAGTTTAAATATCAGTCCGTCGATCCATACCTTGTCAAAGGCTTTCTCAACGTCTAGACTGATAAGGGCTGCGCGGTTTTTGGGAGGTAAATATTTTGTGAGGGATGCTGAGATATGAAAGAGGTGGTCATGTGTGGAGTGCTGAGGACGTAAACCGGCTTGCGATTGAGGTTTGAGATGGAGGGAGTTGAGATAGGAATATATACGGCGTGCGAGGATGGTTTGGTAGTTTTTTAGGTTTTAAAAATAACAAAATAATAGCATGTCTCCAATGGGCAGGAAAGAATCCAATATGGAGAATGATAGTATATACTGCACTTAGGAATTGTAGGAAGGGATTAGGAAGGGATGTGGGGCTTCTTTGATGTGTCGGTAAGTAATCTGATCTAGACCAGGGGCAGTGTTCTTTTTGGTCCTGAGTATGTCTTTTATGTCTTGTACTGTAATAGGAGCATTTAGGGGATGTTCCAATACTCTCTTCTCAGTTGCTGATAATGTGAATGTGAGTGCATAAATGTGAGAGATCCGTGTAGTTAGATTTAATTTTTCATGCAATATTACGTCCGCCTCTGTGGTGTAGTGGTTAGCGTGATTAGCTGCCACCCCCGGAGGTCCGGGTTCGATTCCCGGCTCTGCCACGAAAATTTGAAAAGTGGTACGAGGGCTGGAACGGGGTCCACTCAGCCTCGGGAGGTCAACTGAGTAGAGGTGGGTTCGATTCCCACCTCAGCCATCCTCGAAGTGGTTTTCCGTGGTTTCCCACTTCTCCTCCAGGCGAATGCCGGGATGGTACCTAACTTAAGGCCACGGCCGCTTCCTTCCCTCTTCCTTGTCTATCCCTTCCAATCTTCCCATCCCTCCACAAGGCCCCTGTTCAGCATAGCAGGTGAGGCCGCCTGGGCGAGGTACTGGTCATTCTCCCCAGTTGTATCCCCCGACCAAGGGTCTGAAGCTCCAGGACACTGCCCTTGAGGCGGTAGAGGTGGGATCCCTCGCTGAGTCCGAGGGACAAGCCGAACCTGGAGGGTAAACAGATGATGATGATGATGCAATATTACAGTATCTTGTGACTTTTATTATCTAAGCAGTCGAAGAAACGTTAAAAATACAGCATTAGATTATTATTATTATTATTATTATTATTATTATTATTATTATTATTATATCGTGGTACACCTTTTCCGGCCAGTTAAATTGCGCGCCTTCTATAAGGCCATCTAGGTAAACAGACTTGAACTGATGTATTACAAGATACTTTTGTTTTCAACTGTTAGATAACTCTACCATAGGCTTAATTACTCCATCTAGCGGGGTGAACTATAATTATCTCATAAAGGAATTTGTACTTTTGAGGTTTGTTAACTTGGTTCTTAGCATCTTTTTTAAACAATGTTTCTTTAATGAACCCTACTGAAGTTGTCAACTCTTCAGCTAGTTCTTTCTTCAATTGTAATGAAAAATGAAATGAAATGGCATTTGACTTTCAGTGCCGGGAGTGGCCGAGGATATGTTCGGCTCGCCAGGTGCAGGTCTTTTGATTTGACGCCCGTAGGCGACCTTCGCTTCGTGATGAGGATGAAATGATGATGAAGACGTCACATACACCCAGCCCCCGTGCCAGCGAAATTAACAAATGATGGTTAAAATTCTCGACCCTACTCGGAATCGAACCTGGGACCCCCGTGACCAAAGGCCAGCACGCTAACCGTTTAGCCATGGAGCCAAACTGCAATACCATCCAACCTATCAGGAACTTATAAATATTTTCTCTAGCCAATTAAAATTGGGGGTGTGTACAGGAATCCAGCCTAATAATAATAATAATAATAATAATAATAATAATAATAATAATAATAATAATAATAATAATAATAATAATAATAATATTCGGATGGCCTCAGCTACCGTGTGCAGACAATTCAATTTGACGCCATCTGGCTGTCTGCTTGTCAATTTCGACGTTTCATTTTACTCTAGGCACACTAGATGGCAGAGTGAGTAAACTAAAACTCTCTTGGGCATCTATGGCTGAGATTTGATGAATTTTGTCGGGTTAACACCAAATGTGTTACAAGAGATCTTTTACATGCCGGCATCATACGACATGGAGTGTTGAATGGATTTTGTCCGCCCTTCAAAAGTCCGACTACCTCTGCCGGGTTTGAAGCCTCTATCTTGGGATCGGGAGCCCGACACTGTACCAATGATCCACAGAAGCATCTAGCCTATCAGTAAAGAGTTCTGGCGCGTAGAGGCGCGCGGCTGTGAGCTTGCATCCGGGAGATCGTGGGTTCGAATCCCACTGCCGGCAGCCCTGAACATAGTTTTCCGTGATTTCCCATTTTCACACCAGGCAAATGCTGGGACTGTACCTTAATTAAGGCCACGGCGCTTCCTTCCCATTCCTAGGCCTTTCCTATCCCATCGTCGCCATAAGACTTATCTGAGTCGGTGCGTCGTAAAGCCCGTAACAAAAAAAAAAAAAAAAAAAAAAAAAAAAAAAAAAAAGAAAACGGAGTTCTGGACTGGGCGAGTTGGCCGTGCGATTAGGGGCGTGCAGCTGTGAGCTTGCATCGGGGAGATAGTAGGTTCGAACCTCACTGTCGGCAGCCCTGAATATGGTTTTCCGTGGTTTCCCATTTTCACATCAGGCAAATGCTGGGGCTGTACTTTAATTAAGGCCACGGCCACTTCCTTCCCATTCCTAGTCCTTTCCTATACCATTGTCGTCATAAGACCTGTCTGTGTCGGTGCGACAAATAACAAAAATAGCAAAGAGTTCTGGAAGCTTCCCCTCAAAAATACTATTAAAGCTGGGTGCTTTAGGGCCGTATAGTCTGAATTGCTAGAATTTTCGGCAAGTCTTAAGACTCTAATTCTATTCCCTACTGGGAAATATGTAATCTAAGGGAAGAAAGAGTGATTATCCTCTGTCGGTTCCCACTTAACTTGACAGGGGGTGACTACAATTTTCAAAACGTCTATATTTCTGTAATCACATTTGGCTTTAATATTTCTTAGTCATTCCACTGTAGAATAGGCTTAGCCTCTGTATTATTGGGCCCTAAGCCCACTTAAGTTTTTATCTATTTCTATGCTATTTTTGCTATTTGCTTTACGTTGCACCGACACAGATATGTCTTATGGCGACGATGGGATGGGAAAGGCCTAGGAAATGAAAGGAAGAGGCCGTGGCCTTAATTAAGGTACAGCAGCGGCATTTGCCTGGTGTGATTATCTGTTTCTATAAGGAGGGCAAGTGTTTCAGCTCCTACCCTTTTGTTTATTGCCAGTCGTATTCAGCCTTTTCTTTTTACACTAAGGCCAATTAGGATGGGCAATTATGCCCCTGTAAATTTATTGTGGGTGTAGAATTGTTTCTGGTGTGAAGTTCCCTTGAGGAACAGAAAATTATAAACTGTTGAGCAATAGATAAGCCCACTTCAGGGATACTTGGTGTAAACACTTTAATTGAGGACAACCAATGGATTGTCAAGTATACATTATTACGCATTAAGAAATGTATGACTCTGCGAGGCTGGACTATAGCACCTTTTGGAGGTCGGACTCCTATGTCGTATAAATGAACAGAGGAAAACATGCTCTTTGTAAAATGCTGTTCCTATCAAGAGCAACGATGCTATTTTCTATGTAAATCAACCAAAATATTAACTATTCTAATTTTTGTACCGGATTTTCGGACTTTAAGTCATTATTATTGTTGGAGGTGATGAGCTCATTAATATTGTTGTTATTCATTCAGATTTTCTATTTATCAATTTTAAATTAGAGAAAAAAGAAATAAAATTTCAAAATTTGTTGTGTTAAGTTATGCTCTAGTTAATTCATTGTTCACCCATCAAACCAGGCGCTTCCTAATCATCTGTGAGCCATGAAAACCCCTTATCAATTATTATTATTATTATTATTATGCTGCGCGAATGGGTCACTTAGGACCACGCGGAATCAATATTTGTTGAGCTTTCCTCCTTGCCCAATAGGTCTCATTTTCATCCATTATTGTGATTTCTGTTCCTCCGACCAAGTACGCCGTGTTGGTTTCTCAACGGCAGTTCGTCCTGGGACGCGCTACGAGACGGTTCACTCCTGATAGCCTCTCGAGTTTAATGAAATGAAATGGCGTATGGCTTTTAGTGCCGGGAGTGTCCGAGGACATGTTCTGCTCGCCAGGTGCAGGTCTTTCGATTTGACACCCGTAGGTGACCTGCGCGTCGTGATGAGGATGAAATGATGATGAAGACGACACATACACCCAGCCCCAGTGCCAGTGAAATTAACCAATGATGGTTAAAATTCCCGACCCTGCCGGGAATCGAACCCGGGACCTCTGTGACCAAAGGCCAGCACGCTAACCATTTAGCCATGGAGCCGGACTCGAGTTTAATAAACATAGTATTCTAGTCAAGTGGTGCTGTGTGTCGAGTTCTTCTTGACTGTGTCCTAGTGTTTTCATTAAAGTGCGACAACTCACGTAAAAAAGTCTGTGAATTAGGGCGATAAAAATATACGGCAAAACACCTTGAAATGTCTTTTTCAGAAAGGAATCAGACCGGCAGCGTGGGAAGTTCACAACTAGATACTGACTTTCTTGAAGCTGACGCAAGTGCAGATAGAGATGATCCAACTACACAACCTCAAAACTGCAGCCTATATAATGGTAATATCATCTGTACTTTTTGAAAGACTGATTGATAAATACCAGGGTTCTCACATGATTACAGGTACGATACTGAAAACAGTGCGAGTGTTAAATGTAAACCCAGAAGTGCCAACTGATTCAATCAAGACGATCTTAAATAAACATGGGAAGTTTATTGATCGTCCGCCTCTGTGGTGTAGTGGTTAGCGTGATTAGCTGCCACCCCCGGAGGCCCGGGTTCGATTCCCGGCTCTGCCACGAAATTTGAAAAGTGGTACGAGGGCTGGAACGGGGTCCACTCAGCCTCGGGAGGTCAACTGAGTAGAGGTAGGTTCGATTCCCACCTCAGCCATCCTGGAAGTGGTTTTCCGTGAGTAGTATAATGCAGGGATTCGGCGGCCTCCTCCTCCTCCGGCTCTCGGGAGAGGCCTCCTCCTCCCGCGGGAAATTTGAATTTTGGCGGGAAATTTGAATTTTGGCGGGAGATTTGAATTTGTAAACAAAGCCACGTGCTTTTTGACAGCTGTCATCGACAACAACGCATCGCTAACCTCAGTACTGCCATCTTCACGGGCCTAAACCTCACTAGTGCCAACTTAACCTAACTAGCATGAGGTAAACAAACCCACGTGTTTTTTGACAGCCACGTGCTTTTTGACAGACAACAACGCATCGCTAACCTCAGTACTGCCATCTTGACGGGCCTAAACCTTAGTGGTACCAACTTAACCTCACTAGCGCGAGGTAAACAAAGCCACGTGCTTTTTGACAGCCACGTGCTTTTGACAGATTTGTAAACAAAGCCACGTGCTTTTTGACAGACAACAACGCATCGCAAACCTCAGTACTGCCATCTTGACGGGAATAAACCTTAGTGGTACCAACTTAACCTCACTAGCTCGAGATAAACAAATCCACGTGCTTTTTGACAGCCACGTGCTTTTTTGATAGCTGTCATCTGCCATCTTTGAGCACAGTGCTGCCCTCTTTAGCTACTTACCTTTGAAATGTGGTGGCGGATAATTTGAAAAAATGCTTTTCGACATGCAGCCATCTTTAATCCAGAGAGAACAGTGCTGCCCTCTATGTGGTGGCGGCAAATTCCACGTGCTCTTGTTTGAAAACATACTCACGTGCTTTTTTGACAGCTGTCATCCGCCATCTTTAATCCAGAGAGAACAGTGCTGCCCTCTATGTGGTGGCGGCAAATTCCACGTGCTCTTGTTTGAAAACATACTCACGTGCTTTTTTGACAGCTGTCATCCGCCATCTTTAATCCAGAGAGAACAGTGCTGCCCTCTATGTGGTGGCGGCAAATTCCACGTGCTCTTGTTTGAAAACATACTCACGTGCTTTTTTGACAGCTGTCATCTGCCATCTTTAATCTATAGAGCACAGTGCTGCCCTCTTTAGCTACTTACCTTTGAAATGTGGTGGCGGCAAATTGAAAAATTCCACGTGCTCTTGTTTGAAAACATACTCACGTGCTTTTTTGACAGCTGTCATCCGCCATCTTTAATCCAGAGAGAACAGTGCTGCCCTCTATGTGGTGGCGGCAAATTCCACGTGCTCTTGTTTGAAAACATACTCACGTGCTTCTTTGACAGCTGTCATCTGCCATCTTTAATCTATAGAGCACAGTGCTGCCCTCTTTAGCTACTTACCTTTGAAATGTGGTGGCGGCAAATTGAAAAATTCCACGTGCTCTTGTTTGAAAACATACTCACGTGCTTTTTTGACAGCTGTCATCCGCCATCTTTAATCCAGAGAGAACAGTGCTGCCCTCTATGTGGTGGCGGCAAATTGAAAAATTCCACGTAGAAACAAAGCCATGTGCTTTTTTGACAGCTGTCATCTGCCATCTTTGAGAACAGTGCTGCCCTCTATGTGGTGACGGCAAATTCCACGTAGAAACATACTCACGTGCTTTTTTGACAGCTGTCATCCGCCATCTTTGAGAACAGTGCTGCCCTCTATGTAGTGGCGGCAAATTGAAAAATTCCACGTAGAAACAAAGCTATGTGCTTTTTTGACAGCTGTCATCCACCATCTTTAATCCGAAGAGAACAGTGCTGCCCTCTATGTGGTGACGGCAAATTCCACGTGGAAACAAAGCCATGTGCAGCTGTCATCCGCCATCTTTAATCACCGTGCTGCCCGGTGACGGCAAATTCCACGTCGAAACAAAGCCATGTGCTTTTTTGACAGCTGTCATCCGCCATCTTTAACCACCGTGCTACACTCTATGTGGTGGCGACAAATTCTAAATGCTTTACAAACCCATGTGCTTTTCTGACAGAGCTGTCATCCACCATCTTTAATCACCGTGCTGCCCCGGTGACGGCAAATTCCACGTGCTCTTGTTTGGGAACAAAGCTTTTAATCCAGAGAGAACAGTGCTGCCCCGGTGGCGGTAAATTCCACGTGCTCTTGTTAGTTCGTGATTTAAAATCTAAGCTAGCTGTAAATCCCCGATTCTCGACAGATTCTTAATCCGAGTTGTCAGGAAGGGCAACCAAGAGCTTAGATACTGCTAGTTTTGCATCAGGGAGGGCGACTAGTCTTAAAAACAAATTCTTGCGATTTAAAATCTTAGTCAGGAAGGGCATCCGGCCGTAAAACAATAGTTCGTGATTTAAAATCTAAGAAGTGGATCTAGCTGTAAATCCCCGATTCTCGACAGATTCTTAATCCGAGTTGTCAGGAAGGGCAACCGGTCGTAAAACTATGAGGTTAGATACTGCTAGTTTTGCATCAGGAAGGACAACTCAACACATTCATGTGATTTAAACACATTTTTATCCCCAAGAGAATCGAACCCGAGACTACCGGGTGAGAGGCATGCATACTGTAGGCTATAGATTTGTCCTACAGTCCTCGAAGTATCGGCACAGTCATTCTGAGCGAGTTGTGTGGAATGCATGTGTTAGCTGAAATTGTATACGTATCTTCCGGCTCGACCTTGAACGAAGACACTGATAAGCGGCTTGTAACTCGCGAACGTCTTCTTATGTGAGTACCATTCAAGCTCTTAAAACACAGTACTAATTAAGGTTGTAAAATATTCTGAAATAGTCCACCTCTGTAGTGCAGTAGTTAGCTGCTACCCTCGGAGGTCCGAGTTCGATTCCTGGCTCTGCCACGGAATGTGTAGCATTTAGCCTATGTAAGTTCCTAACGTAAACTATCATGATTGTACGGAGAGGTTAAAACACACACAGTGCCTACTCCTATCGAAAGAACCTGCACGGTACCGGCATGTAGGCTTCTCCTGGTGAAGGAGCTTGCACATGGTTTAACGCCTCCTATCAACAGCCCTTACTTAATGCTGGCTTTTTTGCACACCCCGCCTCACATCATACGACCGGCTGCCCTTCCTGACTAGGATTTTAAATCGCAGTATACGTGATAAATTTGTTGTAGCGGGTTTTATAACTAGATATCCCGGTACCGATACATAGCCTACTCCACTGAAGAAGCCTGCACAAGGCTTATTGCCTCCATCCGACAAATGAATCAGCATCAACACTCTTGTACTCAAAAAAAATCATTTTCGAAGGAGTCTGCACAAGGTTTAACGTCCCCATCAACAGCCCTTACTTATTGCTAGCTTTTTTGCACACCCCGCCTCACACCATACGACCGGCTGCCCTTCCTGACTAGGATTTTAAATCGCAGTATACGTGATAAATTTGTTGTAGCGGGTTTTATAACTAGATATCCCGGTACCGATACATAGCCTACTCCCGACTAGAAGAAGCCTGCACAAGGCTTATTGCCTCCATCCGACAAATGAATCACTGTCAAGTCTTGTACTCAAAAAATCATTTTCGAAGGAGTCTGCACAAGGTTTAACGTCCCCATCAACAGCCCTTACTTATTGCTAGCTTTTTTGCACACCCCGCCTCACACCATAGTTTTATACGACCGGCTGCCCTTCCTGACTAGGATTTTAAATCGCAGTATACGCGATAAATTTGTTGTAGCGGGTTTTATAACTAGATATCCCAGTACCGACACATAGCCTACTCCTGACTAGAAGAAGCCTGCACAAGGCTTATTGCCTCCATCCGACAAATGAATCACCGTCAAGTCATGTACTCAAAAATCATTTTCGAAGGAGTCTGCACAAGGTTTAACGTCCCCATCAACAGCCCTTACTTATTGCTAGCTTTTACACACACCCCGCCTCACACCATAGTTTTATACGACCGGTTGCCCTTCCTGACTAGGATTTTAAATCGATATCCCGACATAGCCTACTCCTACCGAAGAAGTCAGCTTAACACCTCCATCCAACAAATGAATCACCCTCAAACACTCTTCAATCATTCTCGCTACTTCGGAAGATAGCGGGTTCGAACTGGAAGCCGTAAATGTTAGGCGAGGGACCTGCGTGATCGTCATTGCATGATCTAGCCGGATGCCCTTCCCGACGGTATAAGTTGCCAGGATTTGAATCGCGTACCCTGACTAGAAGAAGCCTGCACATAGCTTAACGCCTCCATCCGACGAATGAATCACCCTCAACACTCTCCAATCATTCTCACTACTTCGGGGGATAGCGGGTTCGAACTAGAAGCCGTAAATGCTAGGCGAGGGGGGCCTGCGCGATCGTCATTACATGATCTAGCTTTAGCTCAATACCTACAGGTAAGGAATACCGCGTATGTACCCTCGAGAAGTCGAGGATCGCGCGCTAACTTTCCAAGGCTCGAACTCTTAAATTCTGACACCTCGGCATCAACAGGAGGTTTGAATACGTCAGCCTGCAGGTGGGAGCTCTTGTTTGCATTCGTTCCGACTGTACCGCAGTTGTCAGCTCAGCGATTATCATATCCGCTTAGTAACAAGCAGAATATTTAGCCGCAGCAGTCTGCGCGAAGTGCTCACAGTTCTCTGTATGCGTTTATTACGCACACACACACATCTCCCGTCTGCAGTGAATATTATTCTTCAGCCTTTATCTTAAGGTAAGGTAGAACTGTTAATTACCTTTTTTTAATTTGCAAAGCACCTTCTACGCTAGACATCTACATTCATATATGTTTGTTCTTTTTTTAGGTACCATTCGAAAGTATGCAATTTTATTCATCCGAGTAACAGTCTGCAGCACGTGCATTTTTAAGGTATGTTTTCGAACTTTGAGTTGTAAAGATAATTAGGTTAGATGATGTACCCTACACTACATTCATATATGTTTTCTTCTTTTTTTTAGGTACGACCAGAATATTATCATTCGAGTTTCAGGCTTGAACGCACGCATTTTATACATCCGAGTAACAGTTTGCAGCGCGAAGATTTTAAGGTATGTCTGACTTCTATTCGTTGAAACTTGGTTTCTTCTAAAACATCGTAACTTTAGTCTATTGATGAATAGTTGTTCTCTTTAATCCTCACGCGGGGTGCGTACATAGCTATGTCTGCCCTCAACAGGCTGAAACTTGGTTTCTTCCGTAACTTTAAGCTATTCATAAATAATTGTTCTCTTCAACCTACATACTATAGACGTGGTATAATTTCAAACACGCGCACATAGCTATGTCCGTCCTCAACAGGCTTAAACTTGGTTTCTTCCGAACATCGTAACACTTTAATCTACATACTATAGACGTGGTATAATTTCAAACACGCACACATAGCTATGTCCGTCCTCAACAGGCTTAAACTTGGTTTCTTCCGAACATCGTAACTTTAAGCTAATCATAAATAGTTGTTCTCTTTAATCAACATACTATAGACGTGGTGCGTACATAGCTATGTCTGCCCTCAACAGGTTGAAAGTTGGTTTCTTCCGAACATCGTAACTTTAAGCTAATCATAAATAGTTGTTCTCTTTAATCAACATACTATAGACGTGGTATGATTTCAAACACGCACACATAGCTATGTCTGCCCTCAACGGGCTGAAACTTGGTTTCTTCCGAACATCGTAACTTTAAGCTAATCATAAATAGTTGTTCTCTTTAATCAACATACTACAGACGTGGTATAATTTCAAACACGTACACATAGCTATGTCTGCCCTCAACGGGCTGAAACTTGGTTTCTTCTGTAACTTTAAGCTAATCATAAATAGTTGTTCTCTTTAATCAACATACTATAGACGTGGTATAATTTCAAACACGCACACATAGCTATGTCCGTCCTCAACAGGCTTAAACTTGGTTTCTTCCGAACATCGTAACTTTAGTCTATTGATAAATAGTTGTTCTCTTTAATCTACATACTATAGACGTAGCATAATTTCAAACACGTACACACAGCTATGTCTGACCTCAGCAGGCTGAAACTTGGTTTCTTCCGAACATCGTAACTTTAAGCTAATCATAAATAGTTGTTCTCTTTAATCAACATACTATAGACGTGGTATAATTTCAAACACGTACACATAGCTATGTCTGCCCTCAACGGGCTGAAACTTGGTTTCTTCTGTAACTTTAAGCTAATCATAAATAGTTGTTCTCTTTAATCTACATACTATAGACGTGGTATAATTTCAAACACGCATACATAGCTATGTCCGTCCTCAACAGGCTTAAACTTGGTTTCTTCCGAACATCGTAACTTTAGTCTATTGATAAATAGTTGTTCTCTTTAATCTACATACTATAGACGTAGTATAATTTCAAACACGTACACATAGCTATGTCTGACCTCAGCAGGCTGAAACTTGGTTTCTTCCGAACATCGTAACTTTAAGCTAATCATAAATAGTTGTTCTCTTTAATCAACATACTATAGACGTGGTATAATTTCAAACACGTACACATAGCTATGTCTGCCCTCAACGGGCTGAAACTTGGTTTCTTCTGTAACTTTAAGCTAATCATAAATAGTTGTTCTCTTTAATCAACATACTATAGACGTGGTGCGTACATAGCTATGTCCGTCCTCAACAGGCTTAAACTTGGTTTCTTCCGAACATCGTAACTTTAGTCTATTGATAAATAGTTGTTCTCTTTAATCTACATACTATAGACGTGGTATAATTTCAAACACGCACACATAGCTATGTCTGCCCTCAACAGGTTGAAAGTTGGTTTCTTCCGAACATCGTAACTTTAAGCTAATCATAAATAGTTGTTCTCTTTAATCTACATACTATAGACGTGGTATAATTTCAAACACGCGCACATAGCTATGTCTGTCCTCAACAGGCTGAAACTTGGTTTCTTCTAAAACATCGTAACTTTAAAACTTGGTTTCTTCCGAACATCGTAACTTTAGTCTATTGATAAATAGTTATTTTCTTTAATCTGCGTGCTATAGAAGAGGATAATCTTATAATTTCAAACTCACAGCAATGTCCGACCTGTACAGGTTCAAACTTGGTTTCTTCTGAACATCGTAACTTTAGTCTATAGGTAAATAGTTATTCTCTTCAATCCTCACGCTATAGAAGAGGTTAATCTTATAATTTCAAACTTACAGCAATGTCTAACCTCTATAGGTTGGAACTTGGTTTCTTCCGAACACCGTAACTTTAGTCTATTGATAAATAGTTATTTTCTTTAATCTGCATGCCATAGAAGAGGATAATCTTATAATTTCAAACTCACAGCAATGTCTGACTTGTACAGGTTCAAACTTGGTTTCTTCTGAACATCGTAACTTTAGCCTATTGGTAAATAGTTATTCTCTTCAATCCTCATGCCATAGAAGAGGTTAATCTTATAATTTCAAACTTACAGCAATGTCTAACCTCTATAGGTTGAAACTTGGTTTCTTCCGAACATTGTAACTTTAGTCTATTGATAAATAGTTATTTTCTTTAATCTGCATGCCATAGAAGAGGTTAATCTTATAATTTCAAACTTACAGCAATGTCTAATCTCTGTAGGTTGAAACTTGGTTTCTTCCGAACGTCGTAACATTAGTCTAATGATAAATAGTTGTTCTCTTCAATCTTTCATGCTGTAGAAGAGGTTAATCTTATAGTTTCAGACTCACAGCAATGTCTGACCTCTATAGGTTGAAACTTGCTTTCTTCCGAACATAGCAACTTTAGTCTATAGATAAATAGTTATTCTTTTCAATCTTTCATGCTGTAGAAGAGGTTAATCTTATAATTTCAAACTCACAGCCATGTCTGACCTCTATAGGTTGAAACTTGCTTTCTTCCGAACATCGTAACTCTAGGCTAGCACACTTACCCTTTTATATCCTATTATTACTATGTGTGATGCAAGTGCTAACGCTATATTTATTCTTTTTAGAAAAACCATGGAGAAGATTAACCAGCTAGGTCATATTTCAACTCCAACTACCAAGCCGTTAACAAGTCTACCGCTAAATGAGCAATTTAAAGTAATTTCACTACGAAGATTAAAAACGAAATTTGGAGAAAGGATTTTATGTGTCTGCGAAGACTTTCAAGTTTTTTTACCTAATAGATTTAGCGTGCTAACTGATTTAGAAATAGAAGAACTAAATCAACGTTCTATTTTCATTATATATCACGGCATAGAGAACAAATCTTGTGTTATTAGTTTTACTGATGCGTAAAAGCATGTACATACAAGAATTACATCGAGAAAGCAAAAGTATGCAAACATCACTACAAGTAAAATCATTCATGATAAAACTAGTACATACAAGATGTGAATAAATACTGTAGAATTGGCATATTCTTTTATTTTAGATTAGGTATTACCTTCTCCTCCTACTCCTTCCTCTCGAAGAAGAATAAGAGCAAGAAAGAAGATGTTGATTAAATTCGTAAGTATGTTATCGTCTAGCACAGTAAGTATGTTGAGAAGAGATTTTTTTCCTAAACTGTGCTTGATTCTAGTCTTGTAATATAGTGTACTACAACATCGCACTATAGTATGTGTATATATGTTTTTTGAACAGTGGTATGCATTCAAGTCTAAACTTGCACACTCTCGCTTTGCGATGCATGTTCGATAAAGATGTACCTTGACAGAGTCAGTAAAGGTAAAGGAAGTTATACACATCAATTAATGTTCTGATCACATGTTAAGGTTAACGACATCGAGTGCAGTGTTCGATTCTAGTCTTGACTACTTATCTAGTGTTTTGAGCACATCAATTAATGTTCTGATTACATGTTAAGGTTAACAACATCGAGTGCAATGTTCGATTCTAGTCTCGCTATGTTTTTAATCTCATTTCATATTCTAATCACATGTTGAAGTTAACAACATCGAGTGCAGTGTTTGATTCTAGTCTTGTTATGTTTTACAATCTTGTTTTTTGCAATGCATGTTCGATAGAGGTGTACCTTGAAAGAGTAGGAAGAGTTCGATTCTAGTCCTGCTATGTTTGAACCTGATTTAATGTTCTAATCACATGTTGAAGTTAACATCAAGTGCAGTGTTCGATTCTAGTCTTGTTATGTTTTACAATCTTGCTTTTGCAATGCACGTTCGATAGAGATGTACCTTCACTGAGCAGGAAGAGCAGCTCAGTAAGTATGTTGAGAAGAGAATTTTTTGTTTTTCTAAACAGTGCTTGATTCTAGTCTCGCAATGCTGTGTTCTGCAACATCGAACACTAGTATGCAGTTCAAGTTGTAATAAGTTTTGAACAGTAGTATGTATGTGTTCAAGTCTAAACATGTATCACTGCGGGTATGCGAGCGGATAACAGCTGTCAAAAAGCACATGGCTTTGTTTCCAAACAAGAGCACGTGGAATTTGCCGTCACCACATAGAGGGCAGCACTGTTCTCTCTGGATTAAAGATGGCGGATGACAGCTGTCAAAAAAGCACATGGCTTTGTTTCCACGTGGAATTTGCCGTCACCGGGCAGCACGGTGATTAAAGATGGCGGATGACAGCTGTCAAAAAAAAAGCACATGGCTTTGTTTCCAAACAAGAGCACATGGAATTTGCCGTCACCACATAGAGGGCAGCACGGTGATTAAAGATGGCGGATGACAGCTGTCAAAAAAAGCACATGGCTTTTTTTCCAAACAAGAGCACATGGAATTTGCCGTCACAGGGTAGCACGGTGATTAAAGATGGCGGATGACAGCTGACAAAAAAGCACATGGCTTTGTTTCTACGTGGAATTTGCCGTCACCACATAGAGGGCAGCACTGTTCTCTCTGGATTAAAGATGGCGGATGACAGCTGTCAAAAAAGCACGTGAGTATGTTTTCAAACAAGAGCACGTGGAATTTTTCAATTTGCCGCCACCACATAGAGGGCAGCACTGTTCTCTCTGGATTAAAGATGGCGGATGACAGCTGTCAAAAAAGCACATGGCTTTGTTTCTACGTGGAATTTACCGTCACCGGGCAGCACTGTTCTCAAAGATGGCGGATGACAGCTGTCAAAAAAGCACGTGAGTATGTTTTCAAACAAGAGCACGTGGAATTTGCCACCACCACATAGAGGGCAGCACTGTTCTCTCTGGATTAAAGATGGCGGATGACAGCTGTCAGAAAAGCACATAGGTTTGTAAAGCACATAGAATTTACCGCCACCACATAGAGTGCAGCACTGTTCTCTCTAGATTAAAGATGGCGGATGACAGCTAACGAAATTGCCCGCAGCACAGTGCTCTATTGATTAAAGATGGCGGATGACAGCTGTAAAAAAAAGCACGCGGCTTTGTTTCCCAACAAGAGCACATAGAATTTTTCAAATTGCCGCCACCACATTTCAAAGGTATCTAGCTAAAGAGTACAGCACTGTGCTCTGTTGATTAAAGATGGTGGATGGTAGCTGTCAAAAAAAGCACGTGGGTTTGTTTCCAAACAAGAGCACGTGGAATTTGCCGTCACCACATAGAGGGCAGCACGGTGCTCTCTTGATTAAAGATGGCTGCTGTCACGTGGAATTGTCTGCTACCACAGGTATCTAGCTAAAGAGGGCAGCACTGAGGTTTGCGATGCAATATGGCTGCTGTCAAAAAAGCATTTTTCAAATTATCCGCCACCACATTTCAAAGGTAAGTAGCTAAAGAGGGCAGCACTGTGCTCAAAGATGGCGGATGACAGCTGCACGTGGCTTTGTTTACCTCGCGCTAGTTAGGTTAAGTTGGTAGCACTAAGGTTTAGACCCGTCAAGATGGCAGCACTGTCGATGACAGGTGACGAATTTTGCAGCTACTGCGATATAGAGAGCAGCACAGTGCTTTGTGGTTTAAAGATGGCGGATGACAGCTGTCAAAACAGCACGTAGCTGTCAAAAAGCACGTGGCTTTGTTTACCTCGCGCTAGTGAGGTTAAGTTGGTACCACTAAGGTTTAGGTCCATCAAGATAGCAGTACTGAGGTTTGCGATGCGTTGTTGTCTGTCAAAAAGCACGTGGCTTTGTTTACAAATCTGTCAAAAAGCACGTGGCTGTCAAAAAGCACGTGGCTTTGTTTATCTCGAGCTAGTTAGGTTAAGTTGGCACTACTGAGGTTTAGGCCCGTCAAGATGGCAGTACTGAGGTTAGCGATGCGTTGTTGTCTGTCAAAAAGCACGTGGCTTTGTTTATCTCGCGCTAGTTAGGTTAAGTTGGCAGCACTGGAAGAGGCCTCTGGCTGAGGTGGAGGAGGCCACTGGGAGGCCACTGGCTGAGGAGGAGGAGGAGGTGGCCACTGGGAGGCCACTGGCTGAGGAGGAGGAGGAGGCCACTGGCTGAGGAGGAGGCCTCTTCCGAGAGCCGGAGGAGGAGGAGGCCGCCGAACCATCCAACCACATAGAGGGCAGCACTGTTCTCTCTGGATTAAAGATGGCGGATGACAGCTGTCAAAAAAGCACGTGAGTATGTTTTCAAACAAGAGCACGTGGAATTTGCCGCCACCACATAGAGGGCAGCACTGTTCTCTCTGGATTAAAGATGGCTGCATGTCGAAAAGCATTTTTTCAAATTATCCGCCACCACATTTCAAAGGTAAGTAGCTAAAGAGGGCAGCACTGTGCTCAAAGATGGCAGATGACAGCTATCAAAAAAGCACGTGGCTGTCAAAAAGCACGTGGATTTGTTTATCTCGAGCTAGTGAGGTTAAGTTGGTACCACTAAGGTTTATTCCCGTCAAGATGGCAGTACTGAGGTTTGCGATGCGTTGTTGTCTGTCAAAAAGCACGTGGCTTTGTTTACAAATCTGTCAAAAGCACGTGGCTGTCAAAAAGCACGTGGCTTTGTTTACCTCGCGCTAGTGAGGTTAAGTTGGTACCACTAAGGTTTAGGCCCGTCAAGATGGCAGTACTGAGGTTAGCGATGCGTTGTTGTCTGTCAAACAGCACGTGGCTGTCAAAAAACACGTGGCTTTGTTTACCTCATGCTAGTTAGGTTAAGTTGGCACTACTGGGGTTTAGGCCCGTCAAGATGGTAGTACTGAGGTTTGCGATGCGTTGTTGTCGATGACAGCTGTCAAAAAGCACGTGGCTTTGTTTACAAATCTGTCAAAAAGCACGTGGCTGTCAAAAAGCACGTGGCTTTGTTTACCTCGCGCTTGTGAGGTTAAGTTGGCACTACTGAGGTTTAGGCCCGTCAAGATGGCAGTACTGAGGTTAGCGGTGCGTTGTTGTCTGTCAAAAAGCACGTGGCTTTGTTTATCTCGCGCTAGTTAGGTTAAGTTGGCAGCACTGGAAGAGGCCTCTGGCTGAGGTGGAGGAGGCCACTGGGAGGCCACTGGCTGAGGAGGAGGAGGAGGTGGCCACTGGGAGGCCACTGGCTGAGGAGGAGGAGGAGGCCACTGGCTGAGGAGGAGGGCTCTTCCGAGAGCCGGAGGAGGAGGAGGCCGCCGAACCATCCAATTATACTACTTCCGTGGTTTCCCACTTCTCCTCCAGGCGAATGCCGGGATGGTACCTAACTTAAGGCCACGGCCGCTTCCTTCCCTCTTCCTTGCCTATCCCTTCCAATCTTCCCATCCCTCCACAAGGCCCCTGTTCAGCATAGCAGGTGAGGCCGCCTGGGCGAGGTACTGGTCATACTCCCCAGTTGTATCCCCCGACCAAGAGTCTGAAGCTCCAGGACACTGCCCTTGAGGCGGTAGAGGTGGGATCCCTCGCTCAGTCCGAGGGAAAAACCGAACCTGGAGGGTAAACAGATGATGATGATGAAGTTTATTGATCTTAGACAAGAAGACTGATCTGCTCAATATCCCTTTACAGTTAAAAATGGTATTCGCGCACTTCGTACGGAAAGCAAGGAGGCGATACCTTCCTTTATTCTAATGGAAGGCTTCCGTGCGCAGATCATTTATGACAGATAAATTAAGACTTGTTTAGCATGTAAATCCTCAAACAATTTGCGTCCGGACTTTGCATTGCGCCAGCAGCGTATATATGAGAGTAGTGATGGGACATTCGATTCATTTTACTGAATCGATTCATTTGATTCCATTCACGTTACTGAATCGATACAGTGATCCGATTCACGGCTCATTGGTCACCGCTCCTACTGCATCTGTGTAGTATGTGCTGGTAAGACAGCAGCAACAGCATTCAGTGCTCGCAGCTGCCATCTGGTCTTCATACTATGAACGCCTTTTTAAAAAAAATTCTAGTTACTCTAATACATCGAAGGTTTCCGGCGACGCAGGGTGGGAAAGGTTAGGATTAGGAAGGTAGCAGCCATGGCCTGAATTAAGGTACATTTCCTGGTGTGAAAATGGGGAAAATACGGAAAACGATCTTAACGGCTGCAGACGGTGGGATTCGAACCCACCATCCCCCGAATGCAAGCGCATAGCCACGCGATATTAACCGCACGACAACTCGCTCAGTCATTTTTGAAAATATGTATTTTTCTATCAGCTGAGGATTTTTTTAAATCGTCATATTTTGTATAGGCTACCCGAGATTTACAGTAGCCCGCTGGTTTTCTGATTTAACATACTGTTATTGCGTCTGTCCACATATGATTGAAGTCTTGTACAACGATGTGACATATGAACTGAGAGAATACTGAGCCGTTCTTCCCAATATAAAACAGGTACTTTTGAGTGGTCATGAGCATGACTCATAGTCATAGGGCAGGCTAGAGTCGAGTTTAATTGTCAAAAGTCAACTAAGTTATAATACTAAGACTCATTAAACAAATAAATAGTATAACCTAATAGCCTACCTACTTACTAGCTACTTCAGAATTATGTTGTGACTACCTTTTTAACACTGCAAATAAATCCATATATTATTTAAACCTCCCTGTAAGAAGAGGACAGTGAATGCAAATGGGTATTATTTTCAAATGAGCTGAGCTCGAGAGTCCATTATAGCATACGATTCTTTCAGTGTAACATGGCTCACTGTATGTCTCGCTGCAGTGAGCCGATAAGGAGCCGTGCGTATCTTGTGTCTCACTGAGCCGGCTCGTTCACGATTCTTTCGGTGTGCCATGGCTCACTGTATGTCTCGCTGCAGCGGAAGCTCGGCTCTCCGCGTGTCCAGTGAGCCGATAAGGAGCCGTGTGTATCATGTGTCTCACTGAGCCGCGCTCGTTCACGATTCTTTCGATGTGCCATGATTCACTGTCTCGCTGCAGCGGAAGCTCGGCTCCCCGTCAACGTCCAGTGAGTGTGCCACTCAGCACTGTCCGCTGGGAGTAAGCTGAATCGTGTGGCGTGAGCTCGCCGTTCCTGTGAATCGATTCACTCGGACACTTGAATGAATCGATATACTGCTTCGAATCATGCATTCAGTAGCCAACACTATATGAGAGGCGCAAAATATCTGACCCTGTTAGTAACAACTTGGGTGTATCGATACCAGGGAAGTGGAGAGAAACTCGACTAGTAAACAAACAGCACTGTGGTCTGTTTTTGTTACTCAGTCCGAGTATTGTAGGGCAGCAGGTAGTAACACAGATAGCAGCTGTAAACAAGCCTCTCAGCTTGACATACTAGTAGAACCTGTCGGTGCATCTGCCGAAGCGAGTGAGGCCGAAGAACGCATGGACGTAGTAAACACACCAGTGTCAAATGTCAGTTCACAGAACATAGCTAATGCACCTGCAAGAGACCAACTTGCATTAGACTCAAATGACAGTTCAGACTCAGGTACCATCTCAGTAGAAGAAACATTAGTTACTAGGGACATACAGTACACGTATCAGATCAAGGAAACGTAGAAGAAAATGAAGCGATCACAAACACACTGAGATAGGAAGACCAAGAAATTGATATCATGGACATCACTTTTCAACCGTTGAAAAGGTCAGAAGCTGCGAGCCATCGCCCTAAGGAAAGTACTTGATCTTCATCTGATATGGATAGGTCTGTGAAAAATGACCAGAATCCTCCCACTCTCGAATCGTGGAACAGTCAGATGGACCTAGAGGAAGAAGAATTGCGGAGGGAGGATCCAGTAGCAGAAATATCACATGAAATAACAAAATGCAACCCCGATCAGCAAAAGGTAGGCAAGCTCGCTAGTAAACAACGAAACCATCCGTGTAAGACAGGGACGAGTAAACAAAGATTACCTCCCTCATCTACGAAGAAATAGCTTGACAGAATATCGATATGTGGACTGCATTCTATTTTTCTCTTTGCTGTAGTGCCATGACCCTCACACTAATAGTGGGGACAGTCAACTTCAACAATACTTCATCACAAACTAAAATGCATGCTCTATTGAAATTTCTAGAGTGTCATGATACAGTATGCTACAGGAGGTCTCCGTCAATGATTTTTCTTCGGTATTAAACTACAATGCCTATGTAAACACTGGAAGTGATAACCTAGGTACTGCTATTCTTACTAAGTCAGGTATTGAACTGCAATCAATAGAGAAGCTTCCCTCTGGTCGTGGACTGAGCAGCAGATTTCAAAATTATCGGTTTTAAAATGTTTTTGCGCCACCTGGGAGTAATAAACGCCAGGAAAGGAATGAATTTTTTCAGTCAGACTTAACATATTTACTTCGCTCCTTGCCTACGCATTATGTGATTTTGCGGGGTGGGGGGGATGAATTTAACTGTGGAGTGCGTGCAATAGACTGCACATGTCGCATTACGCCGATAATGAGCTTACAAACTTTAGTTACAAACCTCCAATGTGTGATGCTTGGGTCCTAAAACATAATACGCCAGGATTTACCTTCTTTTCTTCAAATTCAGCGGCAAGACTGGATCGCTTTTATGTTCCACACAATTTAGTTAATGAAATAAATCGTGTAGAAGTAGTACCAATCCCATTTTCTGATCATGCAGCTGCCATTCCACGTACAAGATTAAATATAAATTCCATACCTAGAGGACGCTCTTACTGGAAGATGAACGTAAAATGTCTTCAGAATACTAGTATCCTTGAAGAAGTGAAATTACTTTGGGCAGAATGGAGTAAAAGAAAGACTAGATATCAATATTGTGCTTAATTTAGATTAACATTGTGATAAACTGTCACAGTTTACATAAATTAAGTTCGTAGTTAGTAAGCGTTTTAAGCCCCCTCTTTCACCTTCTTCCCCTTAGCTAACCATTACCTTTTGCCAATATTTTAAGTAGTCAAGTATGTTTTAAGATCATCTTGAGAAGACTATGTCTTTGCACATTTCATGTTTGAGCCTAAACAAAGATATCTGTAGCTGATGGTGTTTATAGTAAAACGAAACATGCACTACTACTAATTTGTGAACTTGCTTAAGGCACACAACATATTGTAACGATAAGGTGGAACAATTACTGTAAATTTGTTCAATTTCTACCCGGAACATCAAAGTGTTCCCGTGACAACCGTGATTTGGCACATTAGCATAGGTTAATACAGACGAAATATGGAATTGTCTTATAAGGATGAGACAAAGCTCATTTTAAGACTTACTCCGCGAAGAAAAAACTGTGTGTACCCTGATAGGACACCGAAAACCACGTTATAAGACCTTAAAACCGACCACTTTCAAGATGTTGGCACCACACACTCCCGCTGTAGCAATCGGCTGAAGAAATGACCGGCCGTAACCATGGCAACGTCAATCAATCAATCAATCAATCAATCAATCAATCAATCAATCAATCAATCAATCAATCAATCAATCAATCAATCAATCAATCAATCAATCAATCAATCAATCAATCAATCAATCAATCACTACTGACCTGCATTTAGGGCACTCGCCCAGGTGGCAGAATCCCTATCTGTTGTTTTCCTAGCCTTTTCTTGAATGATTGCAAAGAAATTGGAAATTTATTGAACATCTCCCTTGGTAAATTATTTCAATCCCTAATTCCCCTTCCTATAAACGAATATTTGCCCCAATGTATCCTCTTGAATTCCAACTTTATCTTCATATTGTGATCTTTCCTACTTTTAAAGACACCATCCAAACTTATTCGTCCAATGATGTCCTCCCACGCCATCTCTCCACTCACAGCTCGGAACATACCGCTTAGTCGAGCAGCTCGTCTCCTTTCTCCCAAGTCTTCCCAGCCCAAACTTTGCAACATTTTTGTAACGCTACTGTTTTGTCGGAAATCGCCCAGAACAAATCGAGCTGCTTTTCTTTGGATTTTTTCCAGTTCCTGAATCAAATAATCCTGGTAAGGGTCCCATACACTGGAACCATACTCTAGTTAGGGTTTCACCAGAGACAAATATGCTCTCTCCTTTACATCTTTACTACAACCCCTAAATACTCTCATAACCATGTGCAGAGATCTGTACCCTTTATTTACAATCATATTTATGTGATTACCCCAATGAAGATATTTCCTTATATTTATACCTAGGTATTTACAATGATCCCCAAAGGGAACATTCACCCCATCAACGCAGTAATTAAAACTGAGAGCACTTTTTCTATTTGTGAAACTCACAACCTGACTTTTATCCCCGTTTATCAACATACCATTGCCTACTGTCCATCTTACAACATTATCGAGGTCATTTTGCAGTTGCTCACAATCTTGTAACTTATTTATGACTTTACACTGTATAACATCATCTGCGAAAAGCCTTCTCTGATTCCACTTCTTTACACAAATCATTGATATATATATAAGAAAACATAAAGGTCCAATAATAATGCCTAGAGGAATTCCCCTCTTAATTTTTACAGGGACAGATAAACCTTCACCTACTCTAATTCTCTGAGTTCTATTTTCTAGAAACAGAGCCACCCATTCAGTCACTCTTTTTTCTAGTCCAATTGCAATTATTTTTGCCAGTAGTCTCCCATGATCTACGCTATCAGCTCAAGGATTCTAGAATACAGGTCTGGTGTTCGAAGCAGACATGTGTGTGAGTGTAGGCAAGGTCAAGGAGAGATTTTGTTTAAACATTTTAAATTCATAGCTGGCGTTAATCTTCGAAATATTATTTCTGAATCCAAATTTCCATTATCTCATTAGCATAATCATTGCGAATAGCACAAAAATGCTTTCGTTGTTTACAAGACCGATTTCTAACTAGCATTAATCTGGATATACTTATGACTACCGGATCCACATTTCCATACTCTCATCAGCAAAATGATTTTCAATAGCGTCAAAATGTTGTTTCACTATTTAAGAGAGATTCTGTTTAAATATTTTAAAACATATAGACAGAGATGATCTGCTGAGATAGTCTTATGGTTACAAGATACATATTTCCATACTCTTATCTCTTTCATCTTCGCTATGAGTTGCCCAAAAATTTTCACCAGGAGGTGCTCCAGAAGGGGTCTAAATGATAAAATATGTCGATTTATATTTCTTATAGTTGGTTTTACACGAAAATAGCTCTTAGCGAATGTTTGTTCCATACCTTTCTCCGGTACAGTGAAAGATAAGAAAAAAATCAGTGGAGAGTTGTTGTGGGGATCGTTCCGGCAACGTTTTAAAGGCTTTGTAAACCTATCAGTATTTTTTAAACTATTAACCCGATACTCCACTCTATTTTTTAGCGGAAAGAGGCCGATAACCTAGACGTTAGGCCCTTTAAACAACAAGCATCATATACCAGAAGCAAGAGACTACATGTAGACCAGCAAAATGGAAAAAATATGAACCTGCAAAGGATCACAGAGAGCAAGAAAGTGAGTATGTCACGACAATCCGCTGATAGGGAGAGGCAGGTCCACTTGTGTTCCTCAACATCTGGGGAACAATGAGAGGGGTGGACAAAAATACAATCATACATGGTAAGTAATAGTCCAGTCAACAATGGGTACTACAACTAGTATATTTATAAAAAGTTATGCATGCCAGACAAAAATACACTGCCAGACAAAAGAAAGTTAAGCACCGAGAAGGAGTGGTCCAATATTATCCCATTTCGGTATACAAACATACCACTGATTTGCGAATGAATGATTAGATTTGTAATGATCTGTAATGTGTAGAACGCTCACCAGAGTGCATTCGTGATGGCACCGTCCTGTTGTTGATAAGTTACCAGTCAACTGCTGTGAGTAAGACAGTTAAGCAAGAATTGCAGAGAGGACTACGCACAGTACAAAGCATCCGCGATGCTCGCAGACGCGTTAGACAGCATATCTACCAACCGACAGCATTTAACGGAGGCCGCGCGGGACTGCATGAGACTGGTTGGTCGTATCGTACAATTGCCAGACATGTGAGTAATTCACATGTCGCAGTGGCCTGATGTTGGACTCAGTGGGTACACAAGGGCACCCAATCACGTCGTTCAGGTTCGGGTAGACCAAGAAACACCACCCCGAGGGAGGACCGTCGTATGGTGCGCCAGGCATTGCGGGATCCCATAACTTCGGCACCCGCCATCCGCGAACATAAACTGAAGACTACAACATTTTGTGAGATCCCGCACAGTGTCTCGACGACTCCCATCCGCTGAACTGGGTCCTTTAGCCCCATGCGTCGATTGTTGTTGACATCAGAACACCAACGCCGCGTTTGGAGTGGTGCCTTGTCCGGGAGGCATGGACAGAGGACGACTGGCCTCACATCATGTTCAGTGGTGAGTGCCGCTTCTCCATAATCTTCGATGACCACCTTGTGCGGGTTTGGCGGCGTCGAGGGCAGAGGGCACATCCTACCCATATTGTGGGAAGACACACAGACGTAATCCCTTTCATCATGGAGTGGGGAGCCGTAGGATTTGCGTTCAGGTCACCTCTAATAATGCTTCGGCAGACTTTGACGGCACAGTGATACTTCACAGACATTCTGCGTCCGCATGCCCTCCCGCTTATGGCACAGCACCCTGGGACAGTGTTCCAACAGGATAATGCACTTCCATACACAGCACGTGTTTATGGCCTGCAAGATCGCCGGACCTCTCCATCATTGAACACCTGTGGGATGACATTGGAAGGAGACTCCGTCCCAGTACCAACCTGCGGGATCTGGAGGGACAGCAGCAACAACTGTGGACGGACTTGCTTCAAGAGAGGATCCAAAGGTTGTTTCAAACCATTCCGAACCGCATAAGGGCATGCGTTGCGGCCAGGTGGGGTGCGACACCCTACTGACTTGGCGTCAACATTCCACCTGTAACTGCCAACGTCCTTGTCTCTTTCACGCGACATTGTAATCAAGTTAAGTAAGGACACATGGTCTTTCAGCATATGTAGTTTCATTCACTTTCAACCACTCCTTCTGGGTGCTTAATGGTTTTTGTCAGGCAGTGTGTTTCCCTAGTTTGTATCATCTTCAAATGATATCGAACGTTTTCTAATTATCAACGAATTGTTTATATTCCTAGCTTGAATGAGAGTTCCAGATGTGTATAAAACTAGAAACGGTCTCATATTTTATGTTACTATTGAATCTGCAGTAATTATTGGACTTAAGCTTAGGAGAGTTACTCAAGATATTCGAAATGAGGTTATTTGTCTGGACCTCGAGTGAGTGTGAGAAAACTTACGGGAAGCGCATTCATGCTAATCGCTGTCAAGGCCAGTTTCGAAACTCGTTTTCGGAACGATTCAGTTTCCTAGTCCTATCATGGAGTTAACTATTTGGCAACACATGTTGCACTGAATGGCAGCGATGTTTGCTCCCATTAATATGTGCTGTATGATAGAGTATTATCATATTCCTTTCTAGAGTATGGTGTAGTAATGTAGGTTAAGCTGCAGAGGGAACACTTCTAAGTACCGACTGATATTGTAAAGCAGTCGACATGCCTCATCAGTTATCGCCATATCAAAATACGACCAATAATTCCAAATTCAATGTTGACAGTGTACTGGAATTCACGTGCAAATTCGAGATCATGTACATCGAGCATGACAGTAGAGGATTTATCATCAGTGTTTGAAACAGAATGAGGGAAGTGAGAGAGAAAATGAGACTGTTACATGAACAGAGGATAATTTCGGCTTCTGGCCATTGCAGTAATGACGTATTAGAAATTTGCAATCACTGCACCAGCACAGCTAGAGGACCAATTCTATTTCATCTACAACATTAGGATATACTACACAGTAAGTTTGTAGATTGTAGGACTGTGCAATTCATGTAGAGAAAAAAGAATTTTGAGGAAGGAAGACAAATTATAATATTTTATTTTGTGGACCAGGAACTCAGCGCTGAATTTGTTCGACAATGGATTTTCTATAGGTACCTCAAGAAGTTATAAATTAATATTAAGTTAGTCTGAAGTGAGCTTGGATAATTATGGGGAGTGTGTCCGGTGTGGTTGAATAAGTTAACTCCAAGACGGTTCAGGAAGAAGGCCATCTACCTTATTGTTTGAGGGAAGATGATCTGCAGCAAAAATAAATAAGTAAATAAATAAATAAATAAAGAAAGAAAGAAAGAAAGAAAGAAGGAAAGAAAGAAAGAAAATAGAAAGGTAATGTTTCGAATGTTAGGTTTTATTTTCAGTACGAGTACGAATTTAAGTCCAGGCTGAGGCTACATTCCTCCACCTAATATATTTCCTACATTGGAGATTCTAATTATTTCCTATGAAGACATGTAAACGAATTCATTTTAACTATCTATATTGTATATAAAATCGTCTTTCTGCCTGTACTTGCTTTTTCTTAACCCGATATTTGCATTGTAGAGCGGACAGCACAAATAATAACCTATGTCAGGTTCACTTTAATGTGTTTGTATGTTCGTTTGTTTGTTTATTTGTTTGTTATAGCGTCACGGGAGAACTGATTGGCAGAATTTCGTGAAAATTGGTATTTACATTCAGGATAAGGACGAGTAGGACCTTAGCTATAATTTACTAAAAAATGCAGAATTGTTGGTAAACATAAAGCGCAATGTGTATCTTTTGGGGTTGGTTTTGCACTGATATTGCTCATGACAAATTTATTTTGAATATTATTAACAAACTTTTTGTTTATCTCTTACTGACAACATGAAAAATAAGGGAAATATCAGTGCTGGCCATGTGAAAGTTTGTGCAAGGACCGATAACTAACTATGGAGAGTTGCTATGAAAATCATCCTGGCATCGTTTAAAGACTTCGTGCATCTGTCTGTTATCTGTATATATCTGTTTAATATTTATCGGACATTTGGTACCGAAAGGAAGAGACGAAATCAAAAGCAGCAACAATATAAAAAAGCAACTGTGAAGCACCACAGACAGCAATAATGCGAGTACGTCATGACAAGTTGCTGGCAGCCGCATGTCCACCTACGAGCCTCAAAATATCAGGAACAACTTGAGGGTTCGACAAAAATGTAATCATGCACATGCTAAATGGCGACGGGATGCAACAACCACGGAAAGTGGTGTCGTACCGTACAAGCGACACGTTATGAGGAATTTAGAAAGGAATAAGGTATAATCTTATGACTTTAGTTGCCCTTGCGGATATATATAAATTAAATTAAATGAATTAAATATGTTTTATAAATGATTTTCACACATCACCTCCAAAATCATGCATGATCGAGGTGGCCGTGACGAACATAATCGATACGACACTATGTGAACAAATGATGAAAATAGAGTGGCTAAATGTCAAACATAGAGGGAAGTTCAGAAAATAAACACTCGAGAGGCAATTTGAACCAGTCGGAGAAGCTATTGGTACGCGAAGCGGACTTCAATCAGGGACGGGTTTTAAATAAAAGAGTACGGAAAGTACGAGGGCAAGTCAGTAAGTATCTGCAATTTTGCTCCAATTGTCTTTAGGTATGGTTCATGTTTGTGGGTTACTGTAGTCACGTCCTAGTTCGTGAACCATGGGCAACGGCTGAGTGGCCTAGTAAGTGGTCCTGAGAGTCGGGATACCAGTTGCTATGGAATGGGAGTGGGCATCTCGGACATATTCTGAGTCATGGCCCTACTTGTGCTCAGGTGGCTAGGACTATCCCGTTAGAGGAGTGATCCTCACTTGGACTATGTGCAAGTAGGGTAGCATCCTGCTTCATGAATTTACCGAGCTCAGAACAGTTTAAGCAAGCCTCGGACCTATAGGAGTAACGGAGTACCACTTCCATTTGACAGGCGAGGGACTTCTTGGAAACAACTTGGTGAACGAAATGGAATTCGATGGGGAGCTATCAATATTAATGGGGCTTATGGAAGAAAGAAAGTAGAACTGGCTGGGTCAGCAAAGAGGATGCATCTGGATGTGCTAGGAGTAAGTGATATTCGGGTAAGGGGAGATAACAAGGAAGAGATAGGAGATTATAAAGTGTACTTGACGGGTGTTAGAAAGGGAAGGGCAGAGCCTGGGGTATGGCTCTTTATCAGGAATACCATTGCACGCAACATTAGGCATGTTAGGCATGTAAATGAGCGAATGATGTGGGTAGATTTGTCAGTTGGAGGAATTACGACTAGAATAGTGTCCGTGTATTCACCATGTGAGGGTGCAGATGAGGATGAAGTTGACAAATTTTATGAAGCATTGAGGGACATCGTGGTCAGGGTCAACAGCAAGGAGAGAATAGTACTAATGGGCGATTTCAATGCGAGAGTTGGGAATAGAACTGAAGGATAAGAAAGGGTGATTGGTAAATGTGGGGAAGATATGGAAGCTAATGGGAATGGGAAGCGTTTGCTGGACTTCTGTGCTAGTATGGGTTTAGCTGTTACGAATACATTCTTCAAGCATAAGGTTATTCACCGCTAGACATGGGAGGCTAGGAGTATCAGATCCATAATAGACTATATCAGGAAATCTGTTAGTAATGTACGAGTTTTCCGCGGATTTTTCGATGATACAGACCACTATCTGATCTGTAGTGAAGTAAGTATCTCTAGGCCTAGGGTAGAGAAAGTGAAACCTGTCTGCAAACAAATAAGGGTAGAAAATCTCCAGGACGAGGAAATTAGACAGAAGTACAGGGATATGATTAGTGAGAACTTTCAAACAGTAGAGGGTAAGCAGGTTCAGGATATAGAAAGTGAATGGGTGGCATACAGGGATGCTGTAGTAGAAACAGCAAGGGAATGCCTAGGAACAACTGTGTGTAAAGATGGGAAAAGGCGAACATCATGGTGGAATGATGAAGTGAGAGCAGCTTGTAAACGTATAAAGAAGGCTTATCAGAAATGGCTCCAAACAAGGGCAGAGGCAGACAGGGATTTGTACGTAGATGAAAGAAACAGAGCGAAACAAATAGTTGTTGAATTCAAAAAGAAGTCATGGGAAGATTTTGGTAACAACCTGGAAAGACTAGGTCAAGCAGCAGGGAAACCTTTCTGGACAGTAATAAAGAATCTTAGGAAGGGAGGAAAAAAAGAAATGAACAGTGTTTTGAGTAATTCAGTTGAACTCGTAATAGATCCCAGAGAATCACTGGAGAGGTGGAGGGAATATTTTGAACATCTTCTCAGTGTTAAAGGAAATCATCCTGGTGGTGTTGCGAACAGCCAACCTCATGGGGAGGAGGAAAATGATGTTGGTGAAATTATGCTTGAGGAAGTGGAAAGGATGGTAAATAAACCCCATTGTCATAAGGCAGCAGGAATAGATGAAATTAGACCTGAAATGGTGAAGTACAGTGGGAAGGCAGGGATGAAATGGCTTCATAGAGTAGTAAAATTAGCATGGAGTGTTGGTAAGGTACCTTCAGATTGGACAAAAGCAGTAATTGCACCTATATATAAGCAAGGGAACAGGAAGGATTGCAACAACTATCGAGGTATCTCATTGATTAGTATACCAGGCAAAGTATTAACTGGCATCTTGGAAGGGAGGGTGCGATCGGTCGTTGAGAGGAAGTTAGATGAAAACCAGTGTGGTTTCAGACCACAGAGAGGCTGTCAGGATCAGATTTTCAGTATGCGCCAGGTAATTGAAAGATGCTACGAGAGAAATAGGCAGATGTGTTTATGTTTCGTAGATCTAGAGAAAGGGGTACCGAGGGAAAAGATGTTCGCTATACTGGGGGACTATGGAATTAAAGGTAGATTATTAAAATCAATCAAAGGCATTTATGTTGACAATTGGGCTTCAGTGAGAATCGATGGTAGAATGAGTTCTTGGTTCAGGGTACTTACAGGGGTTAGGCAAGGCTGTAATCTTTCACCTTTGATGTTCGCAGTTTATATGGATCATCTGCTGAAAGGTATAAAATGGCAGGGAGGGATTCAGTTAGGTGGAAATGTAGTAAGCAGTCTGGCCTATGCTGACGACTTGGTCTTAATGGCAGAATGTGCCGAAAGCCTGCAGTCTAATATCTTGGAACTTGAAAATAGGTGCAATGAGTATGGTATGAAAATTAGCCTCTCGAAGACTAAATTTTGTGTCAGTAGGTAAGAAATTCAACAGAATTGAATGTCAGATTTGTGATACAAAGCTAGAACAGGTAGACAATTTCAAGTATTTAGGTTGTGTGTTCTCCCAGGATGGTAATATAGTAAGTGAGATTGAATCAAGGTGTAGTAAAGCTAATGCAGTGAGCTCGCAGTTGCGATCAACAGTATTCTGTAAGAAGGAAGGAAGTCAGCTCCCAGACGAAACTATCTTTACATCGGTCTGTTTTCAGACCAACTTTGCTTTACGGGAGCGAAAGCTGGGTGGACTCAGGATATCTTATTCATAAGTTAGAAGTAACAGGCATGAAAGTAGCAAGAATGATTGCTGGTACAAACAGCTGGGAACAATGGCAGGAGGGTACTTGGAATGAGGAGATAAAGGCTAATTTAGGAATGAACTCGATGGATGAAGCTGTACGCATAAACCGGCTTCGTTGGTGGGGTTATGTGAGGCGAATGGAGGAGGGTATGTTGCCTGGGAGAATAATGAACTCTGCTATGGAGGGTAAGAGAAGTAGAGGTAGACCAAGACGACGATGGTTAGACTCGGTTTCTAACGATTTAAAGATAAGAGGTACAGAACTAAATGAGGCCACAACACTAGTTGCAAATCGAAGATTGTGGCGACGTTTAGTAAATTCACAGAGGCTTGCAGACTGAACGCTGAAACGCATAACAGTCTATAATGATAATGTATGTATGTATGTATGTATGTATGTATGTATGTATGTATGTATGTATGTATGTATGACTTTAGGTTGGCTCTATGGCGGTGTGTGCTGACCAGCCGCTAGATGACACCGTAGTCTATGTCTGAGGCCGCACCACTTTCTGTTTGTACCAAGGAAGAACAGCGTTCCGTAATCCGGTTTTTTTGGGGGTCTGAGGGTGTACAAGGAGTGGAAATTCATAGAACAGTCACTCGTCTGTTATTCAGGAGTATATCACACACTTGTTCAATATTGGCATCAGTTACGACTGCAGATTGACGGCCGGATCTTTCCTCATCCTTCACGCTCGTGCGACCGCTTTTGAACTGTTCACTCCACTGGTAAACACTTCGCTGTGGCAGAACATTGTCCCCGTATTGTGCTGAAAGTCTTCTATGATTTTCGCTCCTGGTACATCCACAGACCACAAAAAAAAAACGGATTACGGAATGCTGTCCTCTCTTGGTGCAAACGGAGAGTGGCGCGTCCATCTTCACGTCGCAACAGCCACGTACTTACGTAGCCACTTGCCTATTTTGAGTGTGGAAATAAGTCAAATGTATTATACACAGTTCAAAAAAATTAGGGGAACATGTTTTGTAACGTCTGGTATGTGAACGTTAATTTGGTAGGTGGCATTCCAATGGTCATACAGCATACCTTGAGACCATAGCTACTCAGAGTATGTCAAATTGAAGTTATACTCCATCTGTAGGCGTAGTCATGCATTAAATTATCGGGTGACCCCTCAAAACAAAGTGAATAGCGGTGCGTCCCTGTGTCGTCGTGAGGCACACATACTACTGCGGTCATTTGAGCACGTTGTACGTAAACCAGCACATCCCATGATACATCTTAACGAGGTTCAAGTCGCAAGGGCCGTCACTTTGATCCAGGAAGGATGGACTTTTCGTCGTGTTGCTGTGGATCTCAATGTGTCTCCGTCAGTCATTCAACGCTTGTGGAATCGCTTCATTGAGACGGGCCAGTTCACAAGGAGGGTTGGACAAGGTCGTAGACGCATGACGACCCCACAGGATGTCCGATATCTGACCATCTGTGCGTTGCGGCGTCGTTCAACAACTGCCAAAGAACTGCAACAAGACTTCAGGAGGGTCACTTGAGTCACGGTGTCTGACCAGACAGTAAGGAACAGGTTAAGGGAAGTGTCCTTACGACCCAGACATCCTGTCGAGTGCCTCGTTTAACGCAGCAACATCGCACAGCTCGCTTTATGTGTGCCCGTACCCACGTCAACTGGCAACTTCGTCAATGGAGACCTGTGTTGACACAGATGAGTTTAGATTTCCCCTGACATGGTGTGATGGACGTCAACGTGTATGGAGACGCCACCGTGGTGAGCAATACATGCCAAATGTTGTCCAGGAAGGCGACCGATTCGGACAAGTTTCTGTGATACTGTGGGATGGCATCAGTATCGATGGCTGTACGGATCTTGTCGTCGTCCGTGGTAATCTTACCGCTGCGGGGTACAACGAGCAGTAGTGCTACCGCATGTATTGGTTGCTGCATACGGTGTTGGCGCTGAATTCGTATTCATACACGAAAATGCCAGGGCTCATGTACCGCGCGTCACCAAAGCTGTCTTGCGAGAACTGGACATTCAAGAGATGGAATGGTCAGCAGTGAGTCTAGACCTTAATCCCATCGAGCATGTGTGGATAGGCTTGACAGAAGTGTTCATGGGCGTCCTGTTCCACCACAGACTCTCCAAGACCTCGAACAGGCTCTCATTGAATAAAGGGACCTGCTACTGCAATGTGACCTCCGTCGACTTATATGGAGCATGCCATGTAGGTGCCAAACTGTGATAAATGCTCGTGGAGAACAAACACCATACTGAAGCTCTCCAACTGTGATAACAATCCAACCTGGAGGACTGTTATCACTTTATTTTCGCCCCTATTAGGACATTTCCGTTCGTGTTCTGAAAATTAACTCGAGTCCATCGGTGTTCTTTTGTATACTTAAACTTTAAAGGTTTAGTTGGTAATATACCTCGCTGTCGTTTGCCAGCGGCATATCAGCACTACTTCTAGTCATTCAGCCATCATATTCTCTGTACATGAAGTTTCTGTGATACAGAATTTTCACGATTCTTTACAATAAATCGGTATTTTATCGTTAATGCTGTTGTATGTCCGTCGCTCCCTTCTCGATCCGCCAGCCAGCTACACGCGTGCCAGTGTGTTATTCTTCGAGCCTCGACGCGCAGCCCTCAGTGCGCGTGCCTGGAACGTCGTGTGTGCTATATAAAGGAGCTCCTAGCCTGTCCAGACGCCCACTGACCCCGGTGTCCAGCTCCAGAATACACCCTACGTCGAGCACGGAGGCTACTCCTCTTGAAAATGTGCTTCGGCCAGGTGGACTGAATTTCTGGCAGTAAGAGGTCTCACCTCGGATCACCGCTCCTCTTGCCTATTCCGCTGCCCATGCCCAGTCTTACCATTATATGCCACTATCATTCCCTAGCTAATGCAAGCTCCCATTATCGACTTAGTTTCGCTAAGTAGGAACTCTTCAGTCATTGAACTTACGTTAATGAACTCAGACACTTCAACAAGGAAGGACTCTGAGATATTTACGTCAGTGCTTCTGATAGTTTTCGACTATCAAGAACTTTTCATGTCACAAAGACTATCTTTCCGAAATAGTAGTGAACGTGAATACTCCAACGTGTATATAGTGTACAAAGACAGACTCTTTCTCCAAATTCATAGTTCAATTTGCTTCGAGATAACTTTCAGTTTTGTTAGTGTAAATATTGTAATTTTACATGTGAAGCAAATAAAGAAGTTGTGCTTTTTGTAAACCCAACCTTGTTTACAACAAATGCTGATTTCGTTGACACGAATAAACGAATTATAGAAAGCGTACTGAGACCAGACATCGCTGTGAGTAGCCAAGGTCAAAGATTTTAGGTTAGGCTACAATCTGCGGGTTGCATAAAACTGAGTGAATAGGGGCAGCTGTACCACTCGGTGTAAGTTTACATGGTGCAGCTTTATATACTGTGGTCCGCCTCTGTGGTGTAGTAGTTAGTGTGATTACCTGCCACCCCCGGAGGCGCGGGTTCGATTCCAGGCTCTGCAACGAAATTTGAAAAGTGGTACGAGGGCTTGAACGGGTCCACTCAGCCTCGGGAGGTCAACTGAGTAGTGGTGGGTTCGATTTCCACCTCAGCCATCCTGGAAGTGGTTTTCAGTGGTTTCCCACTTCTCCTCCAGGCGAATGCCGGGATGGTACCTAACTTAAGGCCACGGCCGCTTCCTTCCCTCTTCCTTGCCTATCCCTTCCAATCTTCCCATCCCTCCACAAGGTCCCTGTTCAGCATAGCAGGTGAGGCCGCCTCGGCGAGGTACTGGTCATCCTCTCCAGTTGTATCCCCCGATCCAATGTCTCACGCTCTAGGACACTGCCCTTGAGGCGGTAGAGGTGGGATCCCTGGCTGAGTCCGAGGGAAAAACCAACCCTGGAGGGTAAGCAGATTAAGAAAGAAAGAAAGAAAGCTTTATATACTGTAGGCTATTGTACTTGCCAAGAATCATTAGTGAAAATGTATCGGAAGTGCTTGCACAGTATCATACGTTAAGTTAAAAGTATTCGTTTCAGTTTAAGGAAACATAATTTTATTGTGGTCTGCCTCTGTGGTGTAGTTGCTAGTGTGATTAGCTGCCACCCCCGGAGACCCGGGTTCGATTCCCGGCTCTGCCACGAAATTTGAAAAATGATACGAGGGCTGGAACGGGGTCCACTCAGCCTCGGGAGATCACCTGTGTAGAGGTGGGTTTGATTCCCACCTCAGCCATCCTGGAAGTGGTTTTCCGTGGTTTCACACTTCTCCTCCAGGCGAATGCCGGGATGGTACCTAAATTCCTTCCCTCTTCCTTGTCTATCCCTTCCAGTCTTCCAATCCCCCACCAAGGTACCGGTTTAGCATAGCAGGTGAGGCCACCTGGGCGAGGTACTGGTCATCCTCCCCAGTTTTATCCCCCAACCCAATGTCTCACGCTCCAGGACACTGCCCTTGCGGTGGTAGAGGTGATATCAACCCAAACCTGGATGGTAAACAGATTAAGAAAGAAAGAAATTTTATTGTGATCTTTGTTTGCATCGAACTGTCGTTCTCTGAATGATCCTCTGACCCTGCTCAAAAGGTTCTGTTGATTTGATTTTGAATTATAATAGTATTTTCTCTGAAGATTAAATGTACCCCCAAAACTGTTAAGTGAGTAAATATTGTTTCATTCATTGATCACATTTAATGTAAATTTTTATTCATTAGTCGAGTATCCCCCCTCTTCCCCCAGTCTCTTCACATTTTCAGTCTGATCTCATTAGGAGTCTTCGGCCGGATTCCCTTCCTGACGCCAACCCTATGTAGAGGGATGTATTCACTATTGCGTGTTTCTGTGGTGGTTGATAATGATGCATGTTGTCTGAATATGTAGAGGAAAGTTTTGGTAGAAACACAGACTGCCCGTCCCCGAACCAGAAGAATTAATCAGACGCGGTTAAAATCCCCAATCCGGTCGGGAATCGAACCCGGGACCCTCTGAACAGAAGGCCTCAACGCTGACCATTCAGGCATTAACTTTTATATCTGCATCACATTAATCCTCATAGTAATATTCCGTCATCACAGTACTGTATTATAAATGAGGAATGTATTCAGTTATTGTGAACATCTTATGATAAAGTTTTCTGAAGGCTGGGATTTACAGTTATAATAATATTTCAATGTTCCTCAGTCCTAAATCTCTACTAGTCACAGATGTCCTGATAAGATTAATATTTAGGCGTAATATCAGCACAGAGTACTGTATTCTTGTAATCAACGTGACTCATTTAAAACTTTTATTTTGGTCCGGACTGAATTAGTTTTCTCCCACTTCCTTGGGACTGCGAATGAAGAGGGATGCTCCTTTCTCTATTTCAAGATCTTTCTTCCTGGGTACAGAATAGCCACAGTTGGCTGGCGGTGGGTCACCGAACCGAGTGTGTTGTTATTTCAAAAAGTGGATCGATACCACCCAGGTCAAGTATAGACCGTCTTTAGACCAGAGTCTTGCTCCTCGTCCTTCACTGAAACAATAGCAGAGTATGTACATTACGCGTCAACAGTGCTTCATCCAGGAGCGCAAGCCATCCTCATGGAGCGGAGACGTGAGAGAGGTAAGGGACAAAGCTTTAGAGCCCGACGCACGAATGATGATGAAACTATCTGATGGAATATTTAGCTTATGACTCCGGTGACTAACTCGGTATAAGAATAGCAGAATCGGCAGTCTGTTATCACAATATTGTGCTATAACTTTCGTACCTATGTGCATTTTAAAAATAGAAATTCATCAGAATGTTCGCCCCTGTGGTGTAGTGGTTAGTGTGATTAGCTGCCACACCCGGAGTTCCGGGTTCGATTCCCGGCTCTGCCACGAAATTTTAAAAGTGGCACGAGGGCTGGAACGGGGTCCACTCAGCCTCGGGAGGTCAAGTGAGTAGAAGTGGGTTCGATTCCCACCTCAGCCATCCTGGAAGTGATTTTCCGTGGTTTCCCACTTCTCCTCCAGGCAAATGCCGGGATGGTACCTAAATTAAGGCCACGGCCGCTTCCTTCCCTCTTTCCTGTTATCCCTTCCAATTTTCCCAACCCCTCGCAGGCCCCTGTTCAGCATAGCAGGTGAGGCTGCCTGGGCGAGGTACTGGTTATCCTCCCCAGTTGTATCCCACGACCCAATGTCTGAAGCTCCAGGACACTGCCCTTGAGGTGGTAGAGGTGGGATCCCTCCCTGAGTCCAGGGAAAAACCGACCCTGGAGGGTAAGAAGAAGAATAATTCATCAGAATAGTGCACTGAAACAACTTCAATAATACATTTGATCGCAGACTGCAAATCAACAGGAAGTAACTATGTTATTCTGGTGAAGTTGACAGCCTACATATTGTGAGGCTAGCCCATACAGTCCAAAAACAAAAATAAACAGTATAGTGCTGAATGTTTTACTCTCTCTATAGGTTATCAATACCTATGTATTTCATTTTTTGTATATTTATGAACTTTTGTTATCTTCTTCTTCTTTATCTGGGAGACCAAGACAAGGTCATCAGACCCAGTGTTTAATGATATTTTAAAATAAGAGGTGTAGAAATAGACGTAGCCATCCAGTTTGATGGAAGTAGAAGATTGTGGAGGTGCTTAGTTTATTCACGGAAGCTTGCAGACTGAATGCCGAAAGGCATGGTACTTTATAGTGTATGTATGTTTGTATATATATGTATGTTTGTATGTATATGTATGTATGTATATATATGTATGTATGCATGTATGTATTGATACATTTAAACTAAAAGGGTGTATGGTAATAAGCTTACTGTTGACAACATACCGTATAGGTTCTGGGAAAAGGAGATAGTCGTTTTGTTTCCCCATTAAATTTGAGGTTATCTAATTATACAATTGAAATAAAACGATAAATTAATTTTTAGAACAAAATATATTCTTTAAATTGTATAGAAAAAATAGTAAGTCGTGCTACGATAAATCAGATGAAAATATAAAAGTATGACGTAACAACTGAAAGACACTAGGCATTAATTTGAATTCCTCTTGACCGGACATTAAAAAATTATACAAGATATTTATCCCTCACTGTTCACTTCAACACTTTGGGTGTAATTACGACGTATTCCTTTGAGTTGGTATCTGCTGTAGGTGTATCAAGCCTAATTTGGTGATGTATCCTTTTTGTTTCACTGGCGATTAAGTTTCCATGTGACTGCTGCTTTTCCATCCAGATGACTGACTACTATCATCTCAGTACAACACTTCTTGGCAAGTGTCTCCATCCATATTACTTCATGGCAATTCTCTCCTTCTATATGACTTCATGGCAAGTCTCTCCCTCCAACTGAACTGACCGACTGAGGTCTCACCTTCCAATTGACTCTCTCACTGTTCAGTATCCATTTGACTGCTGCTACAAGACGCTGGTCCTAGTATTTAAATCCTTTAGCTGACACACCTACGCAATCTCCAGAAATAAATTTAATATTACTCCCAACCGGCGACAAATGTTACATACAATGGTGAAATTCCCTGGGGCACTCAAGGAACTTCCCAAAAAATGAGCTCACCACCGAATGCACTCAATGACAGAGCGATGACTTGGCAGTTACGCTAGCAGTATTGCACAATGTTCTAATGCCACAGGTTATTACACACAATAGATCCGCCTCTGTTATCATACAGCAACCCTCACTGTACACGTCTTGAATGTTAATCTACACTCATATATACGTAACAATTTAACTACAATCACGCAAGCGATAATCATTGCAGAATTTAATTGAACAATAATAATAGTTACAACAACAACAACAACAACAACAATAATAATAATAATAATAATAATAATAATAATAATAATAATAATAATAATAATAATAATAATAATAATAATACAGATATCATCCTGTAAAGGGATTTGAACCGTTACAGTATGTATGCAGAACAGTCTGGCCCCCTTGCTAACTGGCAGTGTCGGCTCATGGATTTATGTGACGAGGAGGCCAGGGATAATAAAACAAAAAGCACAAACGTATAGGTTGTACCAAATTGAAGCCACTGTTTACCGCACCAATTTCCGCGCATACGTTTCGAAGGAGCCAAACAGAATAGCGCTTGGCACTATTCAGCACATAGCTTGTGAGGCCAGAATGAGAGTGGCCTGTGGTGAATTTGACTGCCAGGATACAAGGTTTACTGGTTACCATGGCAACGACAACGTCACGCGCATCTTCTCGAGCGACCTGGCAATGCCTAGCCCACAGACATATGGTAAATAAACAGGCAGCGCCGTATCTCGTAGCATTGGTGCTAGTGAAGCTGGAATCTTGCAGCCGCCGCCATCTTACGTCACTACAGATCCACTGTAAACATGCACTTTACTATGTTACGTGCAGTTTTTTTTTTGGTACATTTTACATTAATTTTTCGGAAAACTGCTGTGTGGCAGAATGATGAATAGACTACCTGTGTAGTGTTTGAGTGTGGTTTTTGCTATTCAGGAAGAAATAATAAGGAACGAATAGGAGTTTCAATTCACCGGTAAGTGGCGTACCTTGTGCTCATATACACTTGTTACCTATATTTAATGCTATTAAATATACCATTAAAGATGCCTAATTCACTTCGTTCCGGTGTATATTTGTTGGCGTTAGCCCCCTTGTGATGGAGTGCGGCATAGGGCCTAATAATAATAATAATAATAATAATAATAATAATAATAATAATAATAATAATAATAATAATAATAATAATAATAATGTTACTACAACATTTGGTTATAAGTTAAGTTTTTGTTTCTCTGGTGTTGGTAATTTAATGACAGCGGTCTCGGTCTCTTCTAATCTTTAAAAATATATTAAGCTTATAAGGATATCAATATTACTGTTAAAATTAGAGTGAAAGGATTGATAAGCTTGCATCAACAGAAATAGGGTGTTAGGTTTATGATCACAGAATATTATTGATTATATCTCAGGATTTGTGGTAAAGACGTTAGCCAGTTCTCTGCAATGTGATACTTGTAAGGAAGCTGTTGTACAAAAGAAAATCCTTAGCCGAGCTCAGTGGCTCAGACGGTTGAGGCGCTGGCCTTCTGATCCCGCGTTGGAAGGGTCTATCCTGACTCAGTCCCGTGGTATGTAAAGGTACCGGTATTCAAATATTTCAGCCTCGTGTCGGTACATTTACTGACACGTAAAACTCCTGCTGGACAAACTTCCGGCACCTCGGCACCTCCGAAAACCGTAAAAGCAGTTAGTCAGACGTAAAATAAATAACATTAAACATTATTATTAGAAAATCCTTATCCATTCCATCCATAGAAGTAATCTGTATGTTCCTACGAAAGATGTTCATGTGTGCAAACTTAATGAGATGCATTTCGGAGAGAATACGTATATTACTCGCACACTTTTTAGTAATAGATGGACATCCTAGTGCTGAATCGGTCGACCTCGGCAATCTTCGAGATTCGAATTGGCAAACTTTGAAACACAAACTATGAATCGCTTATGCATAGCTATGCGACATCTGGAGTACACTTTACGTACTAGTACTGTTGTTGTTTACACAGCAAAGCCAAACTATAGAATTCATGCTAGGAGCAAGATTCGCATCGAGAAATGTTATATAATGTTATAATATAATGTGTGTAGCACAGTTGTTGGCTTAAGATAATAAAGGTTTAGAAAATTTATATCGATCGATCACATTATCGATTCAGTTCAGATTTCGTTTCCATTCAGTTAGCAGTATTACCGGAACCGGGAGAGTTCCTTCCTTACTCCTCAACCCCGTACACAAATCTGTCACTAAAATCTGTGCGAGTAATAATGGTTTAAGCTCAGTCATGAGAAGAAACATATCAAATGAAGTTACAGCTCACTTGTATGTAACTTTTTTTTTTCAAGTTAAAGGTCACTTACTTTAGACCTAAACTCAAAGGAAACGCACGTTTATCGCCTTATTAGTGTAATTTCATCACTGTACCTGAACACACGTGTGTGAGCCCACCTGGTGGCCTTGATCGTTAAGGCGTTGAAGTCTAAACGGTCTGACACCGTGGTTAGACGGTTAGACTCCCGTTGGTCGGAAAAAATTCTCCATCAGAATGTTGGTCGGCAGTGTATGAGAGGTGGTGGTATACAATTTCTAACCACTAGGTTGCGTGACGAAAGCCTGGATTAAATTTCAAACCTCTCCACAATGCTCATATGGAGTGAGGGCATATGACGCTGTTGATGGTGATTCGTCCGTCGGATGGAGACGTTAAGCCTTGAGCAGACCCATTTGTGCTGTTCGACAGGAGTAGGCTATGTGCCGGCACCGGTTTTCACCATCTACCTTCCTAGTATATTACAGTATACTAGCTTGTGCACGCGGCTTTGCCTGCGTTTAGTAATTCAACCGTTGGATGTTTCTAAACTCTTTATTTAAAAAGTAAATTAAAGCATTATATTTATTAACTTATCTTTTTGACGTAAACTGCATGAAATACATGATTTTATTTTTATTATATTGTTACTTGCAATGCTTAAGATACCGGGTTGATGGTTGGTACAGATAATATTGAAACCATGTAAAAGACCATGTTATATAATACAAAATATATTGTTTCCTTAGAGCTTCGGAATAAAATATAATACTGCCCTTCCATTTGGAGGTAAGATGCATACTGTATTGTGTTTGCCTTTCGAACTCTTGAACAATGCACGTTCAGTTGACAATGGCAAAAGCACCGTTTTCGAAGATGGAGTCCTACAACTTTAAGCGATTGTCCTATGCCAACATTTCAGACCTCTGTGTGTCGTAGATTTGACTGGGCTTCGCATACAAACACACAAACACTTCCGAATATTACGGGCTGATGGCTCATCGTGTCGCGGGCCCAAAATGGCTTCCTACTCAATGGACTTACAGTCCGAGGAATACTACTTCGCCCGCGGCATGCTCAGTCATGATGGTGGCTTCAATAATATCCGTCATCATTTTCAGAGCCGTGTTCATTGCAGAGGGAAGGATTCATATTCCTGAGAAGGATAATTGGTGCCATAATCGTCCACCCCAAGATGTTCGAGGGTACTCCAGGTGCCTCCAAATTGTTCAAAATCTCTGTCGTGTAGTTGACAGCCTCATCTGTATGACATGTCGTGTCGATAGACTTTTAAATTTATAGGAAACCGGATAATTCTTGAGCTTCATGTCTTGGAGCAAGAATTGCTTTCAGACACAGCCATGCGTCTTACGTGAAAACCTGTGCTCACCTATGACAAACATTTTAGATCTTTGTTTGCCGTGGATTTGGCTGGGCATCGCACACATGAACACAGAGAGATAGACATCATGGATTGAAGGAAAATGGCTTCCTATTCCACGGACTTACACTGACATCCTGACTGATTTATGTATTATTGCTTGTTTATTATTATCGTCTATCTTGTGTCATTATGTTTCTTCTAAGTGTATAAGTGTCCAACCCTTGTCCCCTTTCTCTACGGGGTTTGGGTATGAAGTGAGATGAATCTTCGTAGCGAATTTTTACGACCGGATGACTTTCATGACGTCAACCTAATCAGATGAGTTAATGAGAAGAAATGAATAATATTAATGAAGAGGATGAAACCCGGCGCCGGCATATAGCCCACTCCTCTCGAATAGCTCAAGACTTTACGTCCCGATCCGACGGACGAATCACCATCAAGAGCGTCATATGCCCTCACAACATATAAGACAAAAAACGGTTTCCTACGCCCTGGACTTAAAATGGCTCCTTGAATATTGTGTTCTCTACCTATCTTATGTACGTTGCCTAGCGACAGCGACTCTATGCATTTAATCTTGGGGACAGCACGTTGGATTGTCATATTCCAATGCACGTTTTCCGATGGTTTCTCGTTGATGACTCACCAACGAAAGCGAAAATGAAAATTCCGGCTTCGAGGTGCATTCGGACCCATTTCCATCTACCTATGTTCAAAATTTCAGATCTCTGCGTGCTGTAGATTTTGCTGGGCATCGCGCGCACACACACAGACACACAGACAAACATTTCGTTTTATAATTATAGATATAGGGGAGCCGATGGCCTTAGATGTTAGGCCCCTTTAAACAACAAGCATCATCATCATCATCAGTATCATTTATCGTGATTCATTTCATCACATCAACTCCTTTTATGAGATTGACGTCAGGAAGAGCATCCGGTCATAAAATCTCACCTCATACCCGACCCCGTAGAGAAACGGGACAAGGATTGGACAAACAAACAAACCTGAAAATACGTGTGAATCATGCTGTAAGAGAGTTGGATAGGCACAGATTTGATCAAAGTTTGGTCTAAAACAGGTTGTTTATTTTCAAGCATTGGTAAATTGATATGCCAGTCTCTCTATTTTTTAACAGTAAAATAAATCACCTAATAATCAATCAATTTTATTTTCATTATTTCGATGTTCTTTTAATTATTTTAATTGTCTCCTGTCCAATATTCCCATTTGCATCGGGGTAGTTTACTGACGTAAGATGGCGGCGGCTGCACGCTTCCGGCTTCAGAATTCTGTTGCCGATTGTCAGTTTAAATCTATATGCCTGTGGCCTGACCGCACGCCTTCACCGTCAGTATGGTTTAATTTTTAGAGGCTTTACACCGGGCATGTCAAAGTCACGAGCTGTCTCACAGGTCTGCGTGCACGAGAAGCAACTGTTACGGGCGTTAGCCCAGGACGTTATCAGATAGCACAAGCCTGGAGGGGTGTACATTACACCCGTGCAACACATGTATATCGTCGCTGCCGGGACAAAACCTCCTATGTAAATATTTTAGCTTCGAACTTTGCCCGGTAAGGTTCTGTCATCTTTCTTTTCTTTCCTAATCTGCTTACCCTCCAGGGTTGGTTTTTCCCACGGACCCAGCGAGGGATCTCACCTCTACTGAGTCAAGGGCAGTGTCCTGGAGCGTGAGACATTGGGTCTGGGGATACAACTGGGGAGGATAACCAGTGCCTTGCCCAGGCAGCCTCACCTGCTATGCTGAACAGGGGCCTTGGTGGGGGATGGGAAGATCTGAAGGGATAGACAAGGAAGAGGGAAGGAAGTGGCCGTGGCCTTAATTTAGGTACCATCCCGGCATTTGCCTGGAGGGAAAGTGGGAAACCACAGAAAACCACTTTCAGGATGGCTGAGGTGGGAGTCGAACCCACCTCTACTCAGTTGACATCCCGAGGCTGAGTGGACCCCGTTCCTGCCCTCGTACCACTTTTCAAATTTCGTGGCAGAGCCGGGAATCGAACCCGGGCCTGCGAGGGTGGCAGCTAATCACACTAACCACTACACCACAGAGGCGGACTTCTGTCTTCTAAGGTGCAATATTGTGTGAATATTGTCAAGGCATTCTCGCCTTTCATAATGTATGTGCTGCGGGTCAGTATATCTCCTAAAATATTATCACATATGACGTTTTGTCCCGGCAACGACGATATATTGTTTCATGTAAGGAAGTATATAATTAAACAGTGGCGGCTTGTGGTATCTGAAGCTGGGTGTTGCACCAAAATTTTCAGTGTCACATTTTCATTGCTTACAGAAATTATCGTTAAGTAATGAACTACATTCTTACTAAAACTGAAATACATCTGACTATTACAACCCAGGAAATAAGAGGCTAAATTATACACTATAACTACAGTCGCTCTTATTAATAATGTTATTGGCTTTACGTCCCACTAATGACTTTTTACGGTTTTCGGAGACGCCGAGGTGCCGGAATTTAGTCCCAAAGAGTAGTTTTACATGCCGGTAAATCTCCTGATACGAAGCTGGCGTATTTGAGCACCTTCAAATACCACCGGACTGAGCCAGGATCGAACGTGCCACGTTGCGGTCAGAAGGCCAGAGCCTCAACCGTCTGAGCCACTCAGCCTTGAACAGTTACTTTTGCCTCACGTGAATTGAAAATTTGCCGTCCTGTTTTTCATTGAAGCAAGATGTTGGTAATATTGTGGCTACTCTGCTATGGCGTGGAAAAGAAATTACCCAGCAAGTTGGCCGCGCGGTTAGGGTCGCGTAGCTGTGAGCTTGCATTCGGGGGATAGTGGGTTCGAACACCACTGTCGGAAGTCCTGAACATGGTTTTCTGCGGTTTCCCATTTTTACACCAGGCTGTGCCTTAATTAAAGCCACGGTTGGTTGCTTCCTTCGAACCCCTATGCCTGTCCTATTCAGTCGTCACCGTAAGACCTATCTGTGTCTGTGCAACGTAAATTTGTAAATTTAAAAACTGGAAATTAATAACCCTTGCGAGAGGAGATAAAATAGGAATGAAGTGATCTCCGCAGAGTGGCGCAATCTAACGGGGATATTTGGAACTGTTTCTCGGTAGGAGACTTGCTAGTCTCGTGCAACTCCCTGAGAAAAGACCATCTACAATAATGAAAATGAAAACCTACAACCTGTTTTCCAGTCATTGGCCCGGTCAGGGATGGAAGGAATGAAGCAGATATAGGCTGTTAGTACGATGGGGTCGCCACTCCCAAAGTGATTTATTAATGACTGATAGATGCTATGAAACGAGAATGGAGAGTGTTGCTGGAATGAAAGATGGTAGGGAAAACCGGAGTACCCGGAGAAAAACCTGTCCCGCCTCCGCTTTATCCAGCACAAATCTCACATGGAGTGACCGGGATTTGAACCACGGTATCCAGTGGTGAGAGGCCGACGCGCTGCCGTCTGAGCCACGGAGCCTCATCTACAATAATATCAGACCTTAATACAAAAACAAAATGGCCGACGCATTGGTTCCATGTTTTATCGGCACAGTTTAAGTTATCTTGGTGCATTTACACCCTAGTGTTGAATCGGTCGACCTCGGCAATCTTCGAGATTCGTACTAGCAACCTTTGAAACACAAACTATGAATCGCTTAAGCATCGTTGTGCGACATCTGGCGTACGCTTTACGTACTAGTACTGTTGTTGTTTACACAGCAAAGCCAAACTATAAAATTCATGCTAGGAATAAGATTCGCATCGAGAAATGTTATATATTGTTATATAATGTGTATGTGACATAGTTGTTGGCTTAAGATAATAATGGTTAGGAAACTTCATATCGATCGATCATATTCTCTATTCAATTCAGATTTCATTTCCATTCCGTTGGCAGCACTATCGGAACCGGGACAGCTCCCTCCTTACTCCTCACCCCCGTACACAAATGCACCAAGATAAAGTGTGCCGATTATAGACACCATATAAATTATAGATAACCTTTTGATTATCGTATTGAGTTACTAAGCTGTCAGTAATAACGAACAGAATATTTTACTATCTAAAGTATCCTGTATTTAGATAAGCAGTATGTGGATAATTCAGAATATAAATATTTTCTATGAACTAGTATGGTAAAGAAAATAGGTAATACAAGATTGCATTCTAAAATAACAGTCCTGGGGGAATATTTAGATGCATTTCAATTCAGACTGAATTTAGGGCTGTCTTCCGAGTGGCAGACTGCGTATCAGTTGTCTACCTAATCCTTTCTCAAGTGATTTCAAAAGAGTTGGAAATATATCTAATTGGTGTATATCAGAGGTTTCCAAATGGCGGCCCGGGGGCCACATGTGGCCCGCGAAGCCATTTTTGCGGCCCGCGAGAGCACTGTAAAAAAATAATGTGTAGAAAAGTCACAAAAATATTTATTAGATCTTTCAAAAACTTGTTAATTTTTATATACCTTATAGACCCTAGTCAGAACTAATTATTCTTTAATACAAGTTCATCTTTTCAAGTATTCACTTGCTCTCAACCGATTACTTTTGATTTGAAAACATTTAAAATCCAAATTTCAAGTAATAATGTTATTACTTTTTCGTCCCATTGACTACTTTTGATGGTTTTCGGAGACGCTAAGGTGTCGAAATTTTGTCCCACAGGAGTTCTTTTACGTGCCAGTAAATTTACCGACCGAGCTCGATAGCTGCAGTCGCTTAAGTGCGGCCAGTATCCAGTATATTCGGGAGATAGTAGGCTCGAACCCCACTGTCGGCAGCGGGAAGCGGAAGCGAAACCAACAGTTCCGCGGTCGCTGCGAAGTTCGCCCCTGTCTTCACACCGGAGAGGGAAACAGTAGCTAAAGTGGATTCGGCTAATGAGGAAGTGCTTCAGCTTCTAGCAGTTGCTGAGGGTGGTGACCGAAGGTTCATATTATTATTAATTACTACACTACTACTTTATTTAGCTTATCCCAGTTATTTCTGTGACCCTGGGTTGTCCAGCAATGAAACTGCTTTAATAGACAGACCCTTCTTTCTAAAAAACATTTTAGTTTCAGGCACGTGAACAAACGCGCGTGGTCTCAGTTGACGGGAGCCACAGTGCGATGACATGCCTGGAATAAGCAGGGAATGGAGTACTGAAGAAAATTCATTTTAAATTTGCGATAATAAAAATTCGAAAACTCTCGGATTTAACGGAGCCTCAGATTTCCGAGACTCTGGCTACTTGAGATTCCTATTCTAGAATTGGTCACAGTTTCCTGGTCTGATTCACAACCGTTGGCGCTATTGTGCGAGATGTTTGCCAAGATATTTGTGACAGAATGCAAGTAATATACATGCCAGAACCATCTACCAAACCATGGATATAATAAGCTCAAGGATATTACAGAATGTGATAATACCCAAACTGTATTGGTAGTATCGTTTAAAAGCACGTTGCTATAAAATGTCCGAGGAACAGTGGATCAAATTATTTTTGTTACCTGAAGAAATTCTCTATTGTGATTTTATCCATTGTTAGTCTAGATTACAAGTTAGTATGTGTGGATTTCGGAAGGTACGGAAAAAACAGTGGTGCTGGTATTTTCCAGAACTCTGTAATGAGACAACGGTTAGAAGCGGGTGCCCTTGGTGTGCCGAAAGACAAAAATCTTCCTGGACAGAATGTGCCTGCGCCTTATTTCATAATCGTCGATACAAGTTTCCCCTGAAACGGTACTTAATGGAGCCACTTCGATACAGGCAAGCAAAAGGAGACAAGCGCGAAGAAAATTACAACTATCGACTGTGTAGAGTAAGAAGGGTCGTAAAAAATACTTTCGGCCTATTAGCACGGAAATGGAGAATGTATTACAGACCAATGGAAGTTGATGTGGATACAACTTACCTTATCATTAGAACAAAGTGCATTCTACACAACTACCTGACAGATAATTACGAAGATTTAGATCCACCGGAATCAGAACTCGGAGCCTTTGAAAATGTTGACAACCGGGCGAGTTGGCCGTGCGCGTAGAGGCGCGCGGCTGTGAGCTTGCATCCGGGAGATAGTAGGTTCGAATCCCACTATCGGCAGCCCTGAAGATGGTTTTTCCGTGGTTTCCCATTTTCACACCAGGCAAATGCTGGGGATGTACCTTAATTAAGGCCACGGCCGCTTCCTTCCAACTCCTAGGCCTTTCCTATCCCATCGTCGCCATAAGACCTATCTGTGTCGGTGCGACGTAAAGCCCCTAGCAAAAAAAAAAAAAAAAAGTTGACAATGATGCAAGACGAGCACCCGCTGTAGCTTTCGCTGATCGTGAGAAATTTGTGGAGTTCCTTGGCATGCATAACAACAGTTTTAGCATACATCTTACATGTCTACAAACGGAGAAATGTGTGCAAAACAAGTCACTCACAGAGAGTGATAATTAAAGAATTGATAATTAAAGAATTGATACCGGTACATGCAGTTCTTTTCCTATTCATCCCACAACATATCTTTCTTCCTTACATTCTTATGGTCTTCAATTACTCATGTCATAAAGCATTGGATGTTTCTTACTGCACTCTATCAACAGTTCAGTCGCCATTGTCATTCTTCACAATGAACGCGGGAAAACGCTGCATGCAGTGAACTGAAAGTGGTTCGCTGCAATTCATCCATGTAGGCGCTCCGGTGTGAGTGGATTCATATCCCGCCGTACTCGTAATACTTCCCGACAGGATCGCTCCCGCTACCACGTCCCGCGTTGGTGTGTGCAGATCTTTAAATGTCGGTGTTGTGCCGCATGCGACCCGCGCCAATAGCGACCGCATAATCTGTAACCGTGCCGGATGCGACCGGTGTTGACAACCCAATTTTCATTTAATAAGCTATGTCATCATCCAAGATAAAGTAAGCTAAATCAGTACAGAAAAGGTTAGAAAATAGGCCAAACGTTTATAGCACTGCTTACCGGGTTGGGAATGAAATTGTTCTTTGTTCTGCTCAAATAGCGAACTACTGTCCGGCTCCATGGCTAAATGGTTAGCGTGCTGGCCTTTGGTCACAGTCGTCCCGGGTTCGATTCCCGGCAGGCTCGGGAATTTTAACCATCATTGGTTAATTTCTCTGACACGGAGACTGGATGTATGTTTCGCCCTCATCATCATTTCATCCTCATCACGACGCGCAGGTCGCCTACGGGTGTCAAATCGCCATTTCACTTCAGCGAACTACAACAGCCACAATCCGTGCACAACATTTAATTACGTACACTGAATTAATCGTCGGTAAAAATAAAAATAAAAAAGGAAACACATGGAATGGCGTATGGCTTTTAGTGGCGGGAGTGTCCGAGGACATGTTCGGCTCGCCAAGTGCAGGTCTTTTGATTTGATTCCCGTAGGAGACCTGCAGTCCGCCTCGGTGGTGTAGTGATTAGTGTGATTAGCTGCCACCCCCGGGGTCCCGGGTTCGATTCCGGCTCTGCCATGAAATTTGAAATTGGTACGAGGGCTGGAACGAGGTCCACTCAGCCTCGGAAGGACAACTGAGTAGAGGGGGATTCGATTTCCTCCTCAGCCATCCTCGAAGTGGTTTTGCGTGGTTTCCCACCTCTCCTCCAGGCTAATGCCGGGATGATACCTAACTTAAGGCAACGGCCGCTTCCTTCCCTCTTCCTTGTCTATCCCTTCCGAACTTCCCATCCCCACGCAAGGCTCCTGTTCAGCACTGCAGGTGAGACCGCCTGGGCGAGGTACTGGTCCTCCTTCCCAGTTGTATACTACAACCCGAAGTCACATGCTCCAGGGCACTGCACTTGAGAGGGTAGAGGTGGGATGCCTCGCTGAGTAGGAGGGAAAACCACCCCTGAAGGGTAAGGAATCCTGCGTGTCGTGATGAGGATAAAAATGATGATAAAGACTACACATACACTTAGTCCCCGTGCTAGTGGAATTAACCAGTGATGGTTAAAATTCTCGACCTTGCCGGGAATAGAACCCGGGACAGCTGTGACCAAACGCCAGAACGCTAACCATTTAGCCATGGAGCCAGTGTCGTCGGTAAATACAGCCGATATAAACCTTTACGGAGAACAATCCCAACGATGAGTGGCTCAGACGGTTGAGGCGCTGGTCTACTGACCCAAACTTGGCAGATTTGATCCTGTCTCAGTCCGGTGGTATTTGAGGGTGCTCAAATACATCAGCCCACGGCCAACTCGAAGTTAAGCCCTGCTACACATGACAGTTCCATAGTGATGACGTCAGCCGTTTAGTGCATTGGTATGGAGGGACTGATCCCTTGAACTTTAGAATGATGGGTTCAGTACGAGTCTTGTTTTCGTGGTGGTTTGGTAGGACGTTGTTGTTATTTCAACGTTATTAGAGGTGTTCGTTCGTGTTTCCAAGTGATAACTGTACTAAAACGGATCAGTAACAGATATATTTTCATCAATATTCAGCAGCCTCGTGTTAGGAAGTATTGCTAGGTTTTGTGATAGGTTAGGTAAACTCACTGAGCTATTATGAATTGTATAAAGTACTCTGAAGATTATTATTTAATTATGGTTATTTTTATTATAATGTGTTAGTGTAGTGTATGCTCCTTTTTGCAAAATGAGACGAACGTGTAGTGTGCCTGGATGTACATCCAATATTACCATTCAAATAGGGTGGCTATCTCAACATTTGCCTTTCCTAGCGATATGGTTAAGCGAGCTAAATGGATTCATGTTATACACAGAGCTAATTTTGATCCCAGTAAATATGCCCGGGTCTGTATTAAACATTTTCCCGAAAATCACAAAATTCGAGTTCACACTGCACAAACACCAGATGGTTCCGTTTGAAATGCGCCTAGGGTAAACCCAAATTTACTGACGATGCTGTGACAACTATATTTCCTGAGCAGCCGTCATATATGTCTCAACCAACACCTGCCAAACGAAAATCGCCAGAAGAAAGAAGAGATGATATTTTGCAGAATGACGAACTAACCTTCAAGACTTTTTTTTTTTTTTGTTGCTATTTGCTTTACGTCGCACCGACACAGATACGTCTTACGGCGACGATGGGATAGGAAAGGCCTAGGAATTGGAAGGAAGCGGCCGTGGCCTTAATTAAGGTACAGCCCCGGCATTTGCCTGGTGTGAAAATGGGAAACCACGGAAAACCATCTTCAGGGCTGCCGACAGTGGGGTTCGAACCCACTATCTCCCGATTACTGGATACTGGCCGCACATAAGCGACTGCAGCTATCGAGCTCGGTACCTTCAAGACTATGTACTCAAATAAGTGTAATATAATAGCATTTTAGAGACAGCAACAGTTTGCCTAGTGACTATTATACCATTTTTCAAATTGTTGTGGAGAGCTACACATTAAATGAGACCTTGATACTTGATTCGAAGATGCATTTTTAAACAGTAAAAATCGTGGGGATGTTTCTTTCAATGTTTTGATAATTAAAGTTGAAGAACCTGGTCATTTCTATGACAAGTGTGGGTGTGTGCAGTAGAGTTAATGAGGTTTGTGGCCAATATCCATCATATCATTGCAAATATTTTTCTGTTATTCATAAATAATTAATACCACTATGTGCTCAAATAAGTGTAATATAATTACATTTTAGGGCATCCTCCGTGGCTCTGGTGGCAGCGCGCCGGCCTATCACCGCTGGGTTCCGTGGGTCAAATCCCGGTCACTCCATGTGAGATTTGTGCTGGACAAAGTGGAGGTGGGACAGGTTTTTCTCCAGGTACTCCGGTTTTCTCTGTCATCTTTCATTCCAGCAACACTCTCCAGTATCATTTCATTTCATGTCTGTCACTAATCATTGCCCCAGAGGAGTGCGACAGGCTTTGGCAGCCGACACAATTCCTATCCTCGCCGCTAGATGGGGCTTCATTCATTCCATTCCTGACCCGGTCGAACGACGGGAAACAAGCTGTTGATTTTCATAATTACATTTTACAGACAGCAACAGTTTGACTAGTGACCGTCATACTACTTTTCAAATTGTGGAAAGCTATACATTAACTCAGACTTTGATATCTGATTCAAAGATGCGTTTTTAAACAGTGGAAATCATAGGGATGTTTCTTTCAATGTTTTGATAATGAAAGCTGAAAAACCTGTGACAAGTGTGGGTATTGCTGCTGAGTTAATGAGTATTGTGACCAAGATCTGCCATATTTTGGGAAATATTTATTTAATAGTTATTCATAAATAATTAATAAAATCATGTGCTCAAACAAGCATAAAAGAATGACATTGTTTTAAGAGAAAACAATTCGACTAGTCACCATCAGCGTACAGTCCAGGCGAGTGCCCTTCAGTGGAACTTTTTACGATATGTAATATACGGTACTGTAAGTAACTACCTTGAGTGCATATATTTGTGTATTCGTATGCATTCTTTTGATAGTGTTTCTTCGATGTTATGTGCTAAAAAAGAAAGGTGTATGGCTTTTAGTGCCGGGTTGTGTCCGAGGACTTCGGCTCGCCAGGTGCAGTTCTTTTGATTTAACGCCCGTAGGCGACCTGCGCGTCGTGATGAGGATGAAATGATGATGAAGACGACACATACGCCCAGTCCCCGGGTCAGCGGAATTAACCAATTATGGTTAAAATTCCCGACCTTGCCTAGAATCAAACCCGGGACCCCTGTGACCAAAGACCAGCACGCTAACCATTTAGCCATGGAGCCGTATAGGCTTACTATTGCATTTCCTTTGTCACGTTGTGAGATAAAGTATCGTATCAGCAATAAAGGAATTACACGCGATGACGTAGACTGAGCATCATACGCATGGCGTCACAAGTATTGGTAGCAGGCCTCTATATAACAAGATGGCCGTGATCAGCCTCGCGTCGGTAGATTTACTAGCACGGAAAGAAACTCCTGCGGGACTAAATTCCGGCACCTCCGCGTCCTCGAAAACTGTAAAAGTAGTTAATGAGATGTAAAGCAAATAACATTGAATAATTAATGAGTACATTTCTATAACGAAAGTTCAAATAAAACATGCATACGTTATATCACACACGAAGGTAATATCTAAAACCAACTCAAGAACTCTTCGTTGAAAACTATATTAGTGTAGTGTATAGTTTGTAATGCCATAAATAGAAATGTCCGCCTCTGTGGTGTAGTGGTTAGCTGCCACCCCGAGAGGTCCCGGTTCGATTCCCGGCTCTGCCACGAAATTTGAAAAGTAGTACGAGGGCTGGAAGGAGTCCACTCAGCCTCGGGATGTCAACTGAGTAGAGGTAGGTTCGATTCCCACCTCAGGGGTTTTCTGTGGTTTCCCACTTCTCCTCCAGACAAATGCCGGGATATTACCTAACTCAGGCCACGGCCGCTTCCTTCCCTCTTCCTTGTCTATCCCTTCCAACCGCCCATCCCCCTCGCAAGGCCCCTGTTCAGCACATATGAGGCCATGTGGGCGAGTACTGGTCCTCCTCTTCCGTTGTATCACCCGACCCAAAATCTCACGCTCCAGGACACTGCCCTTGAGGCAGTAGAGGTGGGATCCCTCGCTGAGTCCGAGGGAAATACCAACTCTGGAGGGTAAACAGAGAAAGAAAGAAGGAAAGAAAGAAAGAAAGAAAGATAGAGATATTCCTCCACAAGAGAAAACATAGATGGATCATAAATAATGCAAGAGATATTTTAAGGTCAAAACGCTTAAAATGCGGGAGAAAATGTATATAATTAGGTAATTCTATACCGAATACTGCAATAACACAAGTTCAGTTATACTTTAATGAAGATCATGTTTGTAAATAATAATAATAATAATAATAATAATAATAATAATAATAATAATAATAATAATAATAATAATAATAATAATAATAATATTTGTTTTACAGTTACCTTATCTATAAACACAGTTCTTGGGGATCATGAAGTTCAGTCAGTGGATTTTAGGGAAACAGGAATGACAGAGCAGTATCTTCCTAAGTTGTTTTTGAAGAATTTACTACGGGAAAGTGGTAGATTTTTACAACACGAAACAGGGTGATGCGTGTACGTTTTATCTTACATCATGCCAATATACGGAGCTGCGTTTCCATGTCTGAGAGAAACTACCAAACAGGTTATCTCACTGCGTTACGGCATTGCCTGTTACGGCTATTTAGGGAGACGAATGGGTTCGAATCTCCCGTCGGCCAACCTGGAAAATGGTTTTTCGTGGTTTCCAATTTTCGTTTCCAGGCAAATGCTGGGATGGTACCTTTCTCATGGCCACGACCACTTCCTTCCTATTCCTAGCCCGTACAATTACAATTACACCCACAGACAATACCCTTATACAGTAGTACATGCAGCTCATTCCCATGGGCTGTACCGGGAAAATGAGTTGCAGACCTGGTGAGCCAAACATATCCTCGGACATTCCAGGCACTAAAATCCATGCGCTAAAAGTAAAATTTGAAAACGTTCAAGGTAATCATAGGAAATGGTAGCAATTATTTAGATACTTTGAAGTTTCATGAGACCGTGTTACATAATCAAACCACATTCCGGTATTTACAGCATGGAAGGTAACTGATACCAATTTACCAATTTAACACAGAGGATGATAATGCCGTAGTTATCAAGTTTGTAGCTTGCACAGATACCCTAAGGCTTCGGAGAAAGGAGACGAGCTGCTCGACAAAGCGGTATGTTCCGAGCTGTTAGTTCCGTTTGCAAGGGGGCTGGGTGTATGTGCCGTCTTCATCATCATTTCATCTTAATCACGACGCGCAGGTCGCCTAAGGCGTCAAATAAAAATACCTGCATCTGGCAAGCGGAGCTTGCCCTCGGACACTCCCGGTACTAAAAGCCATACGCCATTTCATTTCAGTGGAGAGATGGCGTGGGATGACATTAGTAGACGAATAAGTTTGAGTGAAGGATCGCAATATGAAGATGAAGTTGGAAATCAAGAGGACAAATTGGGGCAAATATTCGTTTATAGGAAAGGAAGTTAGAGATTGGAATAATTTACCAAGGAAGATGTTCGACATTTCCAAATTATTTAAGAAACGACTAGGTAAACAACCGATAGGCAATCTGCCACTTCGGCGATTCCCTAAATACGCATCAGTGGTGACTGGCTGGCCGGCCCCGTGGTGTAGCTGTGGCGTGCCTGCCTCTCGCCCAGAGGCCCGGGGTTCGATTTTCGGCCAGGTCAGGGATTTTTCTCTCGACCTGAGGCCTGGTTCGAGGTCCACTCAGCCTACGTGATTAGAATTGAGATGCTATCTGACGGTGAGATGGCGTCCCCGGTCTTGAAAGCCTAGAATAACGACCGAGAGGATGAGTCGTGCTGACCACACGGCCCCTCGTAATCTGCAGGCCTTCGGGCTGAGCAGCGGTCGCTGGGCAGGCCAAAGCCCTTTCAAGGGCGTAAGTGCCGTGCGGGGGGGGGGTGACTGGTTGACTGATTGGCCGCATGCGGCACGATGCTTAAACCCTCGTGGTAGCAAAGGGCACGGTCGGTTCTGGCACGTAACCTAAATGTCACCGATCTCAGTCTGGATCAAACCCGCAATCTTACGAACAGAAGACCAACGATTGACCGAATGATCCATTGTTGCTGGTATGGAAATGTAGTGTGTTACGTACGTGAACAACTACAGTCCAAACCTCTCGGGCCTTGATAGCCGTGGGGTATAGTCACTGGCTTCTCACCAAGATGGCTATGTTTCGAATACAGGCCAATGCTAATAGGAATTTTGAAATAAAAAATAACGTCCATATGGTTCAAATTCCACGTAAATTAGAGGTCCTGTTGACATGATCGCAATATGAGGTCAACTAAAAATACAAGGGCATTTAGCATATCTTCCTAACATAATTTCTGAGAACGGTTGACCAGAACTGTGTCAGTACTCGGAAACTAACCTGGAATTGTCACTTCAACTCCTGCAGTGGAGAATTGCCCGATATGCTCTCTTAATTGGCAATCTACCTCTTCATTCATCCATCTTTTTCTTCCTTAGCCCAAGAAATTGTGTTGTTCTAGGGATTGCTTATCGATCTCCATCATCCTCTCTTCGTTTTACCACGCTTCAGCCAACAGCTGAAGCTTACAGTTCATGCTCTGATGAACACAGATGAGGCTGACAAGGAAAGTCCATACTTTTACCGCAGAATCCTTATGAAAATGCATAAATAGTGAATCGCGTGCCGCTGAAATAACGTGGTTACGCTTTTCAATCGTTTGGTGGAGGGACGCTTTTAAAATTTACATCTGTTAGGACCAGAACCATGCACAAGTAGGTCACACTACTACATTTACACTGAATACCCCCACACTTTGCCCTGAAGAACAATAGAAACCATTGGAATTCTGTAGTAAATGAATGTATAACCCTTAACAGGCGGTACACTATAATCCTTCAGAGGCCCAAGAATACTCGTACTGATACTTGTCGTACAGTTGTAACACCTCGATCAAGCAAGTGGCCGCGTGGTTTGGATCACATAGCTATCAGCTTGCATTCGGGAGATAGTGTGTTCGAACCCCACTGTCGGCAGCCCTGAAAATGGTTTTCCGTGGTTTCCCATTTTCACACCAGGCTTAATTAAGGCCAAGACTGCTTCATTTCCACTCCTAACTCTTTCCTATCCCGTCGTCGTCATATGATGCAAAGCAAATTGTAAAAAAAAATGTAATAGCTCGATTCTACTATTAGGTACATTTATTGGCCTCACCGTTAGGCTCTAATTGAAACATAACTGAAATACTCGTCCCATTGCTGATCATTAATTGAAACATAACTTTTACTTATTATTATTGTAATAATAATAATAATAATAATAATAATAATAATAATAATAATAATAATAATCTAAAAATCCGGATAAATGGGCACCAGAGTTCGCCAGAAGATCCTTCAAATGTATCAAATAATAGTGGTGGAGCAAATCGAAAGCTCATCCCAGATGGCGTTCATGAACTGTAAATCTAGTATACTGTTGGCCTCACCTAATATCCCCAAAAAATGATAGAATTGAGGAATAACACATCACAAGAATTTCTCCATGAACAACCGATGAATTTGGAAAATAAACAAGCCAAAATGACGTACAAAAATAATCAACAGAATCGGATCAGAGTGGCATTCTTAACGATTTAAACACTTCTCCTTCCTATTTTCGCTGTAAATACATTGATGCTTTTTAATTCGACATTTTAACAGGCCCACATTTGTTCTTTCACAGTTATCATTACTTAATGAGATTCGAGATGTCTAGTACATGTTTTATCGTGCAAGGTACGTAAAAGTTAGCAACTCGTTCCATCTCCGTGACTCGAACACCTTCTTCTTCTCCTTCTACTTTTCCGTATGCTAGCACGAATACGAGAGCTGACTTCTCCTTCCGATGAATTGTTGATAATATGGACTCGAGCTCATTCAACAACATGTAGACAGTTATCCCAAAGCGAGCTGCAAGTCTTGAACATCTATGGCATATACTGATTGCCGTTAACACTGTTAGCAATAAACTCATCTCCACACTGTGAAACTAGACTATAAGCCTACATAAATATGCTTTAAAAACAGTATCAATTCACACGTTAATAGTTTTAAGACATAATAACATGGCGCATGCCCATATTTTCCTTCATTGTTTCACAATGAAAACTATACTGAATGAGCGAAGTCACAGCCTCATTCATTCACTACTGCATTATAATAAGTCCTTCCTGGTTACATCTTCCTCCTTGTGTATCTGTAGACTCGGCCATGCCCCAGGCTTTGAAGAGCTGCAACCTAAGCGTCCAGTACTTCTTGCCTTACAGACAACAAATTTTCCATCTGAGTCATAGAATAACCGAAGCACTCATCCCAACATACAACTAGAACATTTCCTATCCCCTTACAAATATAATACACAAATAATATGCCGCCTGATCTCAGTCAGCTACAATATTTGAACCAGGGGCGTAACCAAAGAGGGAGGGGTTACTGGGGGGTTAGAAACACCACCCCTCAATGAAGTTTTTACAAAACGAAAACTAACAGAAATTGTCAATAAACTATAAAATAAACAAAAAATCCATAGACATAATTGTAAAACCAACAGATCTGTTGAATCTATTTTCTAAGAAGCCTAAAAATTGGATTTTAGATTATAAACTGAACATACAATTCGCTGTAAAACTGTTGACCCTGATCGTATTTTTCTTGTTCTGTATCTTAATGTCAGATTTTGTAGTGTACTGCAATATGAATATCAACATAATTCACTTCTATCAGTGTCCTTATAATGACAAGTCATGCATGTGCACCACACACCCACCTTCATTATGTTCTATCAGCATTTTTTAACTATAACATCCCCATCGCGGTCGATCTTGGCTAAGCTACTGATTTGAACCTATTCTAACATGTACTATATACCGGGCGAGTTGGCCGTGCAGTCAGGGGCACGGGGATGTGATCTTGCATCCGGGAGATAGTGGGTTCGAATCCCACTGTCGGCAGCCCTGAAGATGGTTTTCCGTGGTTTCCCATTTTCTCACCAGGCAAATTCTGGGGCTGTACCTTAATTAAGGCCGCGGCCGCTTCCTTCCAACTCCTAGGCTTTTCTTATCCCGTCGTCACCATAAGACCTACAGTATCCGTGTCGGTGCGATGTAAAGCAAAAAAAAAAAAAAAAAAAAGAAGACATGCACTATACTTAATGAAATAACAATGTGCCACTTTAAAAACATACATACATGAAGCTTAATTGATAGCGGCTAAATTTCATAAATTTAGGGATTCTAATATGAACATGTTAAAAGTTTCACCTAGATTAACAGTCACGTTAAAGAACTTCTTAGCTAAACAAGCTTGTAGTTTTACGTGACTTATCATGGTGATGGTGGCTACGGGGCCTCTACGTTTACGTGGAATCCGATGTGAACTTTCCTTTCAAATATTCCACATGCACTCGCTGGGATTCGATCCGCGACCGGAGAGAACAATCACCCGGCTATCACGCTCCCATTAAATAACATTGTACAATGTGGCTAGACATCCATGTAGTTCTTCGTTACAACCATCACGTTTCCGGCATCTGTATTTCTTTACAGAGAAAATATGACTAATATCTCAGTTATTTCCTAATCGATGGTATACTGTAGAATAGGTACCTGAAATTTTATCCGAAAGCAATAATGGATATTGTTAGTTTTCAAGCGGTATTTACCTACCGCGAGAACTTTTGTGTGTTCCACCTATCCGGCGCTCTGCATACGAGGTAGTGGCCGTTTCACAGGCCACAGTTCTGAGATTGTTATTTCACGGTATGTTATAGCACAATGGTATTCCACTGTTAGTAAATATAAAGAGAATAAATATTTAACTGCGAAACAGTCTGCTATTTGATGAAAACACGAACAGTATACATACAATTCTTGTGCGAATTTATGCCCCTTGAAGCTGTTATTAATGTAACGATTTTCAGTTAAGTTAACTGTGTAACATTTCTACTGCCGAACAGCTTTCAATTGATCAAAGTATGGTGTATATTTTCTGAGCTCACAAACACATGAATCATATCCGAGAAGTTTTACGTGACTTATCATTGTGGTGAGGTGATGGTGGTAGTGGTAATTATTGTTTTAAGAGTAAGTACAACTAGGCAACTATCCTCTGTATAACACTAATCTGAGAGGAAAAATGGAAGGGATCCGACACTTAAAAATGAAGGTATCGGCCAAGATAAGGGCCACGAAGGGCGTGAAAATGAAAGACTCCCTAGGCCTCGAGTGCTCTAATACCCACGCTTCCAAGTTGAGAGCCGCTGCGGCCCCTTTTAGTCGCCTTTTACGACAGGCAGGGGTTACCGTGGGTGTTATTCTACTGCCCCCAATCACAGGGGGTTCATGGTGGTGATAGCCACAGGACCTCTACGTTTACGTGGAATCCGAACTCCAGGACGTGCGACTTACGCACTTCCTATCAATTCATGTTTACACAGGATGTTTCAAAATTAATTAACTTACAGCCTAATCATATCATAGGCCGACAATTGCTGGTGAGTCTGACGATTGTCCTCCAGTGCATGTAACTGTGCCGAAAAGTTAGCACAAAGCTCCTGGATGTTGTGGAAGCTCCCAATTAATTAATTATTTACTCTTTCCTAGATCAGACTCATGCCTTCGTCGCTGTTGTTCGAACAAAATATTGAAAATATGAAAAAGATTCGGTCGATCAGATGCTACATTCTTCCAACTGTACTTTATAGTTGGGCCCACGAGAGTTGAAGTCTGACATTCGAGCGGCGAAAGCAGTAACCACGAAGTACGCTGCGTTGTCATAGTTACCTCACACTGCGGCATATCACCCTTTCATACAGCTGAATATTTAATCAACTATGTTGACCTAATGCAATTCAATAAACTTTGACCCGTTACTAAGCTCGTGCTAATAATTCCGACATTTAAGACAGAACACGTCATTGCCGATAAATGTGCGACTTTTATAATCACTAAACTGTCAATAACCTCAACAGCGACCGCTGCTCAGCCCGAGGGCCTGCAGATTACGAGGGGTTGTGTGGTCAGCACGACGCATCCTCTCGGCCGTTATTTGGGCTTTCGAGACCGTCAGATAGCTCCTCAATTCTAATCACGTAGGCTGAGTGGACCTCGAACCAGCCTTCAGGTCGAGAAAAAAATCCCTGACCTGGCCGAGAATCGAAGCCGGGGTCTCCGGGCGAGAGGTAGGCACGCTACCCCTACACCACGGGGCCGCCTTTCTCAACTCGGCCCTGGCATAAATGATACTGGGCCGTTAGATTTTCTCCTGAAATTTGTCATTTTACTTTTCTGTGCATCTTTCATTGAAAAATATTTCATAGTGTAAAAATTCTTAGAAGAATAATATTTGTGCTTATGACCAAAAGCGCAGACCAAGGTCGCCTTTAGATTCTAAAACCCATCTAAATGACATCTGTGCAACAATTATCAGTGACTAAGCGACTTACTCCGGAATGATCGGCAATTTTCAGACATAGGATTCGTTCAGAATTCGGGAAAGGGAATTACGCTGTTTAGGATCGGTCGGTCGTAAAAATTGCCGGTTCCGTCCCACGAGTTCCATTCCCGTGAGTTCCGAAAACAAATTGGTTAGGAAAAACGTTCCATGAGTTCCTACCGCGTATTCACCCCTGAGTAAATAAGCTAATGAGTCCCACTAGTTCCGAATGTCTCTGGAAAACCCAGTTGTCAGTTCTGAGGTTTGACCGGCTAATAATAGTACAACGCGACTTTGAAGAGTTAATGGCCTTACCACCAGGTACCTAAGGGCTATTTTCAAGTAATTTGTCTTTGTGCCTTTGAGTGGAGCAGATAAACATGGAGTTCAAAACTAGCATTAAAGGAAACCAAATTTTGATATTTAATGGTTACCGTTTTTATAAGAAACGCGATAACAAATCAAGCGAAGTGTGGATTTGTGCTGCAAAACCATGTGCCGGAAAAGTGATTTTTTTAAAAATCAGGAAATGATTAAAGAAGTGGACCATGATGTTGTTCCTGATATGGCCAGCGTTGAAGTGTTCAAAGCAGTTTCCACGGCCAGGAAAAGAGCTCGCGAGGAGAATAACACTTCAATCTCACAGGTAAGGATGATTCATATTACTTTCTTATTGCTTCTCTTTATTTATTTTTACAAGCTATTTTATTCATCAAATACAGAAAATGAACACAGGGTTGTTGGACTTTTGAGCCACTTTAAATTATTATATTAAATATAAGACTAAAATTAAAACATGAATGATTAAGTAATATAATATTTATCTTCATCTAATATGGTTAGGAATAATATCATCATGCTTAGGGATCTAATATGATTCATGTGATATTCTTACTTATTTAACAATTACTGTAATTTAACAATATTGTAATAATGAATTACATAATTACAAGCGGTAAAGTGAACCATTCTAACGCCACGTATTTTTTTTTTTTCAGGATACGACGAAGAATTCGGACACTTGCAACAGACAGGATACGAGTTAGTGACTCGAATGCCTCAGTTCCTAAGTTTTTTTTTTTTTTTTTTTTTGCTAGTTGCTTTACGTCGCACCGACACAGATAGGTCTTATGGCGACGATGGGATAGGAAAGGCCTAGGAGTTGGAAGGAAGCGGCCGTGGCCTTAATTAAGGTACAGCCCCAGCATTTGCCTGGTGTGAAAATGGGAAACCACGGAAAACCATTTTCAGGGCTGCCGATAGCGGGATTCGAACCTACTATCTCCCGGATGTAAGCTCACAGCCGCGCGCCTCTACACGCACGGCCAACTCGCCCGGTAGTTCCTAAGTTTAAAGAGTTCATTGTACAGACAGCGGAGTAAAGAACAAGGAGTGCAGAAAGAACCAATGCATCGAGATGAAGTAAATTTAGCTGAAGAAACTCTATGTAGGCGCTGCCCAATGGCACAAACTTATTGTTGGCTGACGTCTGTGAAGGCGACAGATTATTGATATTTGCGAGCCCCAGAGGCAAAGAAATATTAAAACAAAACAAAAACACTTCTTAACGGACGGGACATTTAAGAGTGTCATTAGCAAAGTGTACACCATTCATGTAGACTTGGGAAGCAACAAAGAGGAGATAAATGTAACGCCTGCTGTTTTCGCACTGCTTCCAAACAAGAGCAAAGACACTTATTTTCGCCTCTTCAAAAAAATCCTTAATGGTCACCTGAAAGAGTAAACATGGATTTTGAGGTTGGAGCTATCAAAGCGACAGAAGAAGTATTTCCAAGAGTCCAAGTGCAAGGATGTTTTTTCCACTTAAGCCAAAGTATTTGGAGAAAAATGCAAGAAATTGGGCTTTCGGGTATGTATAAAACTAGCCAGGAAATCAGAAACACCATCAGGAAGTGTGCTGCACTTGTATTCCTCAAACTAGAAAAAGTAGAAGACGGTTGGCGACACATTCATAGCACGCTCCCGGATAATGAAAAGTTAATCGAATTTTTTGATTACTTTGCCTTGACTTGGTGTTGTGTTTGAAGAAGTCAAATTTCAGACGAAGAAATTATGCGAGCAGAGTTGAATTTTCAAGACATAAAATGGAAAAGAAAATATGTTGCAATGGATGACAGAATCCAAAGAGCAACTCAACAGTTTGAAGAGACCGGTGATTTAACAATATTTTTAAGAAATGTTTCTTTTGCTGTACATATTGATTAGAGTATAAAGAGAAGAATAATTCAGTTAAAAGATCAATTTGACGAGGCTACGTGCTGATCACTAAATTACTTGTAAATAAGATAAAAATTCAGTTAAATGATCAATTTGACGAAGCTGCGTGCTGATTACGAAGTGACTTGTAAATGAGATAAAGAAAACAGTTCAAAGACGAAGCGACATGCTGATACTATTTTAAGAACGTTAATATAACTCAAAACTGATTATTTTGACGAAGCCACATGCTGATACAGATACTGACAAGGGGAAAGCTGCTTATGGGAGCTACCGGTCCATGGCGTTAGCCCCCCTCTGTTAAAAGAGCCAATTCATTAAAGAGGGCACGCACTCCCGGCTGGCGCTAACAATGGACCTTATTTGTTTCATTAATAAACAAATTAATACAAAGTGTTCGGAACTGACGGGACTCGCTCGAGTAGTGTAATTGGCAGATGGCCAATTCGCGGAAGAATTAGGAACTGGTGGGAATCGGAACTCATGGGAGGACACGAAAATTGCCTAGTAGCCGATTACAACAGCAGATGGTGAATCTTCAACTGACTTCTGTGGTGATATATTTTTTGCTTATGGTTTTCAGTGCCGGAACTGTCCGATGACATGTTCAGCTCACTAGATTTGCAACTGTTCTTTTCCGGTGCACCCCATGGGGATGAGCGACATATACTGCTGTGTGAGGGTGTTGCCTGTGGGAATACGTCTCATTGTACGGGCTATAAATGGAAAGGAAGCGTCTGTGGCCTTGAAATGGGTGACATTTTCCACGTACAGAGCTGCCAGCCGTAAATATGCGTGCCGTAACGCATTGAGCCAACGTGTTTGATTGTAATGAGTTACAGTGTCACAATCCTTTTCACCATTAACATTTTCAAACCAACATCATTAAATTCAATTTATTAATACAATGATCAATGATAAATGTTAAAGATTTTGCAAGTTTATGATAGAATGAGACAATATATTTCAACGAAAATTAACATAAATTAATTAATGTTAGCGTGAGGAAACCAACACATGCTACAAAATTTATCAATCGACTGAATGTATGATAATATTACGGTTAAAAACTAAACCAAACCCCATGGCACTACAGCCCTTGAAGGGCCTTGGTCTACAAAGCGACCGCTGCTCAGCCTGAAGGCCTGCAGATTACGAGGTGTCATGTGGTCAGCACGACGCATCCTCTCGGCTTGTTATTCTTGGCTTTCTAGACCGGGGCCGCTTTCTCACTGTCAGATAGCTCCTCAATTCTAATCACGTAGGCTGAGTGGACCTCGAACCAGCCCTAAGGTCCAGGTAAAAATCCCTGACCTGACCGGGAATCGAATCCAGGGCCTCCGGGTTAGAGGCAGGCACGCTACCCCTACACCACGGGGCCGGAAATATTAAGGTTAATCCTTAATTAATTGTTAATATTTGAGGCGGTCCGTTCCAAAACTCGTCGTATCCATTAATTTTTATGCATTAGAAGTAGCATTGCTTTCTACGTTCGGTTTGTGATAGTTCTTTCGCGACAGTAGGCGTCAAAATTTGCCATTTCCCATAGAAACCTGTCTCCAAAGTTTGGCTAATTTTCCATAACTCGACTTTTCCAAGGCGCTTGTTGTTCAGAAACTCGCCTTATACAATCAACCGAGAGAAAAGTACATCAGCATGTGACTTCACGCTACAATTTACCCACGATTTCTGTCAGTTGTTCTTTAACTATGCTAGTATTTAATGCAGTTTTGTGCTCTGAATACAGTGTATAGGATGACGGAAAAGGTAGGGGAGAAAAAAAGAGTGGTCCGGATTCCTGGATTAAAGCTATATAGAAAAGGGAGATTTTAATCAAGAGTTGCCACCTTTAAAGTACAGTGAAACCTCATAAACACGTTTCTGCTGAAGACAATTTTGTCTATCTGAAGTATTTTATCTTCATTAGTTAATTATTTTTCTTTCTTCTACATCTCAAGTTTCTCACCAGAATGCTTAATACACAAACCCATAGGCACACAGAGTTAGGGCTGAGTAGCTCAAACGGTAGAGCACTGGCCTTCTGAGCTCAGTTTGGCGGGTTCGATGCAGGCTCAGTACGGTGGTATTTGAAGATGCTTAAATACACTGACTGACAGAGCAAATGCAACACCAAGAAGGAGTGGTCAGAACTTTATGCCAATTGCAGGGTAGACTGACGTCACTGAGGTATGCTCATGATGTGAAATGCGCCACTGTGCTGCGCACGTAGCGAACGATAAATGGGACACGGCGTTGGCGAATGGCCCACTTCGTACCGTGATTTCTCAGCCGACAGTCATTGTAGAACGTGTTGTCGTGTGCCACAGGACACGTGTATAGCTAAGAATGCCAGGCCGCCGTCAACGGAGGCATTTCCAGCAGACAGACGACTTTACGAGGGGTATGGTGATCGTGCTGAGAAGGGCAGGTTGGTCGCTTCGTCAAATCGCAGCCGATACCCATAGGGATGTGTCCACGGTGCAGCGCCTGTGGCGAAGATGGTTGGCGCAGGGACATGTGGCACGTGCGAGGGGTCCAGGCGCAGCCCGAGTGACGTCAGCACGCGAGGATCGGCGCATCCGCCGCCAAGCTGTGGCAGCCCCGCACGCCACGTCACGTCAACCGCCATTCTTCAGCTTGTGCAAGACACCCTGGCTGTTCCAATATCGACCAGAACAATTTCCCGTCGATTGGTTGAAGGAGGCCTGCACTCCCGGCGTCCGCTCAGAAGACTACCATTGACTCCACAGCATAGACGTGCACGCCTGGCATGGTGCCGGGCTAGAGCGACTTGGATGAGGGAATGGCGGAACGTCGTGTTCTCCGATGAGTCACGCTTCTGTTCTGTCAGTGATAGTCACCGCAGACGAGTTTGGCGTCGGCGTGGAGAAAGGTCAAATCCGGCAGTAACTGTGGAGCGCCCTACCGCTAGACAACGCGGCATCATGGTTTGGGGCGCTATTGCGTATGATTCCACGTCACCTCTAGTGCGTATTCAAGGCACGTTAAATGCCCACCGCTACGTGCAGTATGTGCTGCGGCCGGTGGCACTCCCGTACCTTCAGGGGCTGCCCAATGCTCTGTTTCAGCAGGATAATGCCCGCCCACACACTGCTCGCATCTCCCAGCAGGCTCTACGAGGTGTACAGATGCTTCCGTGGCCAGCGTACTCTCCGGATCTCTCACCAATCGAACACGTGTGGGATCTCATTGGACACCGTTTGCAAACTCTTCCCCAGCCTCGTACGGACGACCAACTGTGGCAAATGGTTGACAGAGAATGGACACCATCCGCACTCTTATTGACTCTGTACCTCGACGTGTTTCTGCGTGCATCGCCGCTCGCGGTGGTCCTACATCCTACTGAGTCGATGCCGTGCGCATTGTGTAACCTGCATATCGGTTTGAAATAAACATCAATTATTCGTCCGTGCCGTCTCTGTTTTTTCCCCCAACTTTCATCCCTTTCGAACCACTCCTTCTTGGTGTTGCATTTGCTCTGTCAGTCAGTGTACATCAACTTCGTGTCGGCAGATTCACCACCATGTTAAAGAACTCCTGAGGGACAAAATTCCGGCACCTCGACGACTCCGAAAATCGTAAAATTAGTTAGTGGGACGTAAAAACCAAACTTGTTATCTCGCAACTTTCACCCGATCCGACACAGACGTGAACAACCTTGTTGAAGAAACAGAAGTTCCTTGTGATGGATCTCAAGATCAGATTTGAGAGCCGTGAATAATTAACAATGAAAACAATGAAGTGATGTTTTATTGTTGAATTTAGTCCTATTTTGAGTGCACTTTAGCCTGTAAAAGAAGAGTTTGCTCCAAGTATTGAGTGTCGATCATTAGCATGAAATATGATAAATCCACCGGAGTTATTAATTTATTAGTGAATATCATTATACTGATAGGAGGGAAACGTATTATTGTACTAGTGCTTTTTATTGTAACTTTATATAACATATACTTTTCCTCTTTGTTATTTTTTAAACAAGTTTCTCACTGGGTGGTTCAAAACTTGTCTTATCCAAAAAAAAAAAAAAAAAAAAATTACAAATTGAATTTATTGACGTTCTATTAATTACATTTATAATTCCTTACTAAGCCGACCCAGTGACCTTAGACTTGAATGCATGGTGATTCAATTATACAAATGAGACTTATGTTACAATAATTACACGTTTTGTGTTCTTCCTGAAAATTCGCTTATGATGGATAAGACGAGATTCGGAACGACCGCCTCATCTGTGTTAGTCAAATGTACGAACTTAAAAAAAAACAAATGGAAACGTATTTAGGCCTACGCGTAAATTTGGTGGAACCAGTCCCTCGTCTTACTGAAAGAGTATTTACAGCCGCGTGGTCTCTCAAAAGTTAAGAACCACTGGTGTAGATGGTACGGCGACCAAACGCTTCTTATTATAGCAGCTGAAATCCCAACATATATCATATTAATGCCTCAACAGCTGATATAGAAAAATTCTATCGGAAGTTTCTTTGTTATTTGTTTTACGTCGCACCGACACAGATAGGTCATATGGCGACAATGGGATAGGAAAGGCGTAGGAACGGGAAGGAATCAGCCGTGGACTTAATTAAGGAACAGCCCCAGTATTTGCCTGGTGTGAAAATGGGAAACCACGGAAAACCATCTTCAGGGCTGCCGACAGTGGGATTCGAACCCACTGTCTCCCGGATGCAAGTTCACAGCTGCGTGCTCCTAACCGCACGGCCAACTCGTCCGGTTATCGGAAGTTTTATTGCTTATACATATTAATAATAAGAAAACGAGACATCATCATCACGCTGTCCGCCTCCGTAGCGTAACGGTTAGTGTTATTAGCTGCCGTCCTCGGGAGCCCGGGTTCGATTCCCGGTACTGCCAGAAATTTAAGAATGGCAGGAGGGCTGGTATGTGGTTGAAATGGTACATGCAGCTCACCTCCAATGGGGGTGTGCCTCAAAAGAGCTGCACCACCTCGGGATGAGGACACGAGTTTGCTTTGCATCATCACGCTGAGTGATTTTAACTCCATGACTGGAATGGGATTAATAGCTTCACAGGTATTTATTATTTGGGAATATGAAATGAGTATGGAGAAATATTGGTTTCACGAATTAGAGCTAATAGTCAAAACACCTCTCTTTAATTTGCTGGCGCCAACGACCTAGATGTTATTATTATTATTATATTATATTTGCTTTTATTTGTAGTGGCGAAGTTAGGACTCATGGTCCTCTCTTACACTTAACCACACTTCATTAACATAGTACATCTGAGAGAAATATTCATAATCTTATCTTAAAACTACCATTACAAACTAGAAACAAAATATGAAACAAAATAACATAAACTCTATAAATATTCTTAGTCATGTCTTAAACTATCGTTACAAATTAAAAGTTGATTGACACTAAATACCCTAAGCACAGTAAACGTACATTCATACACACATTCACTCTGCCAGATTCATTCAGCCTGGCGGCACACATCGAGGAGATGCTCACGGCAAGACAACTTGAAGGAATTTAAGGATTGTATGACTCTAATGTTGTGGGGGAGAGAATTCCATATTCTAGCTCCATTTGCAACAAAGGAACGGCTGAATGCTGCTGACCTGCTGAGAGGGATAGCAAGTGTACTGCCAGAGCGTGTGTTATGCTGGTGGAAAGAGGATAGGAAATTGAGTTGTGAAGATAAGTAGTATGGGATGTTCTCTTTTAATACTCGAAAGATTAATACTGCCACGTGGAGGTTTCTATATTGTTCAAATTTTAGAAGGGAAAGTTGTCGATAATAAGGGGTAACATGAATATCATAGCGTAAGGAAAAGATAAATCTAATACACGAATTCATAGCACGTTGTAATCGGTTTAGTTGTTCTCTCGTGGCTTCAATTAGTACTACGTCACAGTAGGAAAATATAGGGAGGATAAGAGTATTTATAAGCCTAATTCTCATGCTTAGTGGCAGCATATTTTGATGATATTTTAGTGGGTGAAGGGACGCGTACACTTTTCTACAGATATTTGTAATGTGCTCTCCCCAGTTAAGATTCTCGTTTATAATTACACCAAGATTTCTTACCGAGTTTTCGTACGGAATAATTTTACCAGATAAAGTTAGTGGAGGAATGTTTTTGTTTTTTGCCGCACTGATTTGTTTCGTCTGCCCAACAATAATAGCTTTAGATTTTGATGGATTAATTAAAATACAGTTTTCATGAGCGTATGCACAGATATTATTTAAGTCAGAGTTCATATAACCTATTGCTTGATTGATGTCTGAAATTTTGGAATGGTAATAGATCTGCATATTGTCAGCATACAAGTGGTATTTACAGTGTCTTAGCCGTGTCGATGTATCGTTAATATAGATAACAAAGAGAAGTGGTCCAAGTACAGAGCCTTGTGGTACTCCTGAAAATTTCATTACCCATTCGGATGACCTATTCTGAATAATTACGCGTTGTTTTCGTTCCGTAAGATATGAGAGAAAGAATTCTAGGGCTGTCTGTCCAAGGTGAAGCGATTTCAATTTAGCAACCAGTACGTCTATATTTACTGTGTCAAAAGCGCTGCTAAAATCAAGAAGTGTAAGTAACGTCACCTGCCTTTCGTCCATAGCGCGTCTCATGTCGTCTGTAACTTTCAGCAGGGCAGTGGCCGTAACTGTGTCCCTTTTTGAAACCCGATTGTAAAGGGTCAAGTAGTTTGTATTTATTTAAATAGTCGGTTAATTGCACGTGTACTATGCGTTCAAGAGGCTTGGAGAGGGATGAAAGTATGCAAACAGGTCGATAATCTGTTATAAGTACAGGTGAGGAAGTTTTGGGAACAGGATTTATAATGGCATTTTTCCACATTTTTGGAAAGAGGCTACTTGTGAGGCACGTGTTGTATATATGAGTAATGGCAGGAAGAATAATGTCAATGATGTGTTGTATTATGAGTATGGGTATTTCATCAGGTCCTACAGCAGATGATGTAATTGATAATACCTCGCGTTTCACGTCAATCTCTGTGACTTCGCGAAATTCAAAGAATGGCCTATTTGGTGGTGGCTGGTTCAGAAGAGATTTTATAGTCTGTGATATTGTGCGTATTTCCGGTTTAATTTTTACTTCAGAAAAATGAGCATTCAATCTCTCCAGAGAGATGTCTGGATTACATGGCTGGGGCAAAGCTTTCCCAATTCCAATGGAACGAAGTTGTTTCCAAGTGTTTGGCACATTTAAATTTCCAGCCAGGTGATTGTAAAAAGAAAATTTCTTATTTCGAATTTTTACTTTAATTCTATTCCGAAGTTGTCGATACTGTTCAAGCGCTCTGGAAGAGTGTGTGCGTCTGTAGAGCCGGTGTAACGCGTCACGGTGAGACATCATTTGTTTAATGTCATCGGTCAGCCATGGAGAAGGAGGTCGGGAGACTTTGGCCGAACGCTTAGGTGCATGTTTATCAAGGAGACCAAGTATAAGTGAACTTAAAGTTTCAACTTTCTTATCGATACCATTTATATTTTTTACGTCATCCCAAGGACTATTCAAGGCGTCAACTCTCAGATGATCTAAGTTTATATGTTTAATGTCCCTGAATGTGATGTATCTAGACTTATACTTCGGTACTTTGAGCGAGTAAGATAAGTATATTAAGTCATGTGTCGATATACTAGGGGTAGGAATTTGTCCATGTGATACTATTTTCTGTGGGTTGTTAGTGACCATTAAGTCAATAATTAGTGTATGTGATGATGAGGTATGATTTGTCGGTTTTAGTGGAAGTATTGTCATGTCACACGTCTGGAAAATACTTAAGAGTTGCTTTGTATCTCCAGTCTGTTCCAGTAAATTAGTATTGAAGTCTACAAATATTAAAATATGTTCATAAGCAGGTGATAGTCTCTGCAGGATGTCTTCAATGTCTGAGAGGTGACCTACCCGTGGTGGTCGATAAACAACTCCTATTAGGGCTTTAACTGTTGTCACAGTTATCTCGGCAAAAATGAACTCAGGTCTCGGGTCAGGACAGTCGGCAGATGTGCATACGATTTTACATTTAATATCATCTCTACAGTTGGCCCCTTTAAACAGTCATCATCATCATCATCATCATCATCATCATCATCATCATCATCATCATCATCATCATTTAAATTGCTTTCTAACCTTTTAATTTTATTTATTTTACCTATCACAAACTACTTTTACGGTTTTCGGAGACGCCGAGGTGCCGGAATTTTGTCCCACGGGAGTTCTTTCACTTACCGGTATATCTACCAATACGAAGTTGGAGTATTTGAGCACCTTCAAATATCACCCGATTGAGTCGGGATTGAACCCACCGACATAGCTCAGAAAGCCAGCGCTCTTCTATCTGAGTTACCCTGCCTGGCAGCCTGAAATTAGACATTTCCTATAATATAAAGGATGCGCAAATAGTGGTAACCTAATTTATTGTACGTGTTTAATTTGGTCACTTAGGGGACCCCTTATTTTAATCTGGAGCTGCCTACCCGATACGTAAATCACAAAATCACAAAATGGAGAGATCTTGAAACCAGAATTCGACCACTTGAAATGTACTTCTTGTCACAAAGAGTGTTTCACGGATTTGTTTTAAGTCAAAATTTATCTCGAGAGAATCTGGAGCTCGAGTTGTATATTTTACTGTGAATATTTTAGTAGATACATCAAACAAGTAATAATGATTAAAGTGCGTAAACATCGTAGAAAGAATAAATTGGCCTAGGTATTCACAACTATAACTTACATACAGAGAGTAAAACTTTCAGGACGGAAATATACTGTTTTATCTTTGCATTTACAGTAAACTCATTGGGCCGCAGTCTACAAATGTGTCGGCTGTCGGCTACTGAGGACAACTGGAATACGAAGCGATAATGATCTTTTGAATGCGCTATTCTGATTATCTATAATAATAAAAGGAAGTGTTTGTCTCTCTCTCTCTCTCTCTCTCTCTCTCTCTCTCTCTCTGTGTGTGTGTGTGTGTGTGTGTGTGTGTGCGTGCGATGCCCAGCAGCATCTACAGCACGCAGATATCTGACATTTTGAACATAGGTAGTTGGAAGGGGGTCCGAATGCACCTTGAAGGCGGATTTTTCATTTTAGCTTTCATTGGTGCATTATGAATGAAAAACCATTGGAAACCGTGTGTTGGGATATGACAATCCAACGTGTTGTCACCAAGATTGAATACATAGATTCACTGTCGCTAAGCAGCGTACGTAAGATAGGTAATACAAGTCAAGGAGCCATTTTAAGGCCATGGTGTAGGAAGCCATTTTCTGTCCCAGACACGAGGAGCCATATTCAGTCAGTCAGTGATATCCCGAAGTGTTTGTCTGTATGCGTGCGATGTGCGGCCAAATCCACGGCGGCCGATGACCTAGCTGTTAGACCTCTTTACAAGCATCCCAAGCAAATCCACGGAAAGGAGAGATCTAAAGATGTGTTTTTCACAACGACATGAAAAAAATAGGTAAACAAACGCTTGTTTTCCATGAACCTACCGTAGACAGGATCTGGAGAAGTTACTTTGTTCTGGAATATGGTCTTTGAGAAAGCGTAAAAAGTGAAAATGCATAAATAACGTTATGGTAAATAAATAAATAAATAAATAAATAAATAAATAAATAAATAAATAAATAAATAAATAAATAAATAAATAAGCGTGATGCGTCGTATTAAAAGGACTGTTAAGGGATTACAATAGAAGAGAAATAAAAATATATGAGTAATGCAAAACATGATGATGATGATGATGATGATGATGATGATGATGATGATGATGATGATGATGATGATGATGCTTGTTGTTTAAAGGGGCCTAACATCTAGGCCATCGGCCCCTAATTGTACGAAATGTAATGACAATTTAAAAGTTCAATATCATCCACTGACCAGAATAAAAAAATATCAAGAAAAATGAATAAATGGACATAAATTTAAAATAATCAGTGGATCCCATCCAGAAACTACCATAAACAATAGTATCACTGACCAAGAGACTGCTTCTAAAGCACACTCCTGAATCGAGGATGTTTTTTTTGTCTAAGGGGGTCCAAAATCCATGTCAATAGCCCCTCATAAGCGCTATTAATGTAGAACCATGGTAGGCCTATTTGTCATGTTGCGGTACTAATCAAAAGTAACTTAGACTCATGGTGTTCCACACAATATGGTACTACTCAGAAGTATTGTACATCGCACAGGTAACGCAGACCTATGGTTTTCTCACATAATGACATCACTCATAGGCAACGCAAACCCATGGTGTTCCTCACCAAGGTGTACTAATCACGGGCGCCGGTATTCCCGTGGTGTTCCTCATATAGGGGGTACTAATCACAGGCAAAGCAGACCCACGATGTCTCGCATATAGTGGTAATAAGAATAGCCAACGCCCACACCCATGGTGTTCCTCATATAGGGGGTACTAATCACGGGTACTGGAAACGCACAGTGAACTACTCTCTGCTGCTACTAATCACAAACCTACTGTGTACCTAACATAGTGGTGCTGCTCGCAAGTAAAGGCGACCCGTGGCGTTCCCCGCATGATGGTACTAATCACAAGTAGCTTCATGTTTCTAATACAATCATCCCTTGGTCGCCCCTTTTAGTCGTCTCTTACGACAGACAGGGGATACCGTGGGCGTATTCTTCGTCTGCGTCCCCCACCCACAAGGGTTAAATACTAAACAGATCAAATAATAATAATAATAATAATAATAATAATAATAATAATAATAAATACACGTAATTCAATAATACCGTTAAGATGAGCAGTTTGTGACTAACCAGCGTAACGGCCTTTAGCTGTGTGTCGAGCTGATTAACCCAAACAGTAAAAGCGATATTTCAGTGTGCTCAGGTACGAAGCCTCAAGGCGGTAGATTTATTGGCACCTAAAATAATTGCTGCGGGACAAAATTACGCCACCTTGACGTCTCCGAAAACTTTACACGTAGTTATTGGGACATAAAATCAATAATAATATTATTTGGTTCGTGTGGTTCTGTTTCAGATCTTCAAATTACACACACAGCACCGCACACTGCCAACCACTGTAGAAACCCGTAATTATTCAATACATCCTTCTACACAGGGTTAGTGTCATGAAGGACATTCGGTCGTAAAACCGGGCCAAGTCCACTCTCTAAGTCTCACAAATTTAACAACGTTGGGGTCGGATCAGAGTAAGAAGTGGGCATATATACTGTGTTTAGGGGGCTATAAAAATTAAAAGTTTGGCTAGGTCTCACAAGCTAAATACTGTCTGGATCGGAAGACTTCAAGGGTTGACTAAGTGAGGTCCGATATAATGATGAATGTGGTGAAGCTGGTAGAAGTACACGGAAGCAATCTCAGATATGGCTAGGGGCCCTGCGGTCTCAAGTTTAGAGCCCAAGGTTGCCCCTTTTAGTTGCCTCTTACAACAGGAAGGGAATACCGTAGACATATCCTACGCCGCAACCAACGGGGACCGGTTGTTGCACAGGTACTCTAAGGGGGTAACATAAAATTACAGCCATAAGTAACGAAAAGCGTAACATCTAAGAAACTACAGCAAGAAGAAAATTCACAAATTATAGCACAATTTAAGTGGCTGTGGTATCTTTCTCTACACGTGTGATAATTTCTCAGTGAACTGCTCTACGTGTTATTACCAAACCACAACAATGAGCCGCTTGGAGACAGACAAAATGGCCGGTAATCCCTCTCTCAGAAACTGGAAGTAGGAATGCAATAAGACATATCTTCCTGTTGTGAATACAACGAGCTGGAATAACACCGAGAGGCGGAAGCGCTGCCTAGCTGAATCTAACTCTATGAACGTACGCCATGTTACCAATGGTCAAGTAAGCAAGGGGACGTGATTCTCGAATGACGAAAAATGTTGAAAATACGCATTATAAAGTCATAAGTGCAAAATTAAAGACGTTTAGTCGAAAGCTTAGAGCATTAATAATAATATATTGCGAATACCGCCGCTTCATCCAGGTTGAAACGTGAGGCCAGCATCACGATCAGCTGATGTTGTGTACTTCGAAGGGTGTCTAAGGAAAATCGTCATACAGTGACATATGAACTGACAGCGAAATCGAATAAAGAGCGTTAGCCTGCTCGGCTGTTGTGGTTAAGCGTAAATTACAATAAAATAACCGTCGACATAAATGAGTATTTGGACGGAAATCCTTGAAACGAAAGGCAACGTACGTAAAATAGGTAATACAACGTACGTAAGATAGGTAATACAAGTCAAGGAGCCATTTTAAGTCCATGTTGTAGGAAGCCATTTTCTGTCCCAGACACGAGGAGCCATATTCAGTCAGTCAGTCAGTCAGTCAGTCAGTCAGTCAGTGAGTGATATCCCGAAGTGTTTGTCTGTACGTGTGCAATGCACGGTCAAATCCACGGAACGGAGAGACCTAAAGATGTGTTTTCACAACGACATGAAAAATATAGGAAAGCAAACGCTTATTTTCCGTGAATCTACCGTAGACAGGACCTGGAGAAGTTGCTTTGTTCTGGAATATGCTTTTTGAGAAAGCGTAAAAAGTGAAAATGCATATTATATATTTTAATCTGCTTTTAAATAAATGGTTTTTAAAAACATCTAGCTGTTGAATTAATAAACGCGGGTGAAGCCGCGGATATATGCTAGTTTTATATAAAAACAAGTGTAAATAGGTGGAGTAAAGGTTAATACGAAGTCAATAACTTTGTCACTAAATACAGCTGTTGTTTGAAGTTCCTGATATTCTTGGTCACTAGAGCCATGAGCTTGGTAAAGTTAGTACACAGAGGGTTACCTACGTGTTTAACAACATTCGCCACACATTGCTCTAAAAGCTGATTCTTATTTTCGTAACATAATAGAACTACGCAAATTGATTAGCGAAGTGTGTACTGGTCAGTGGTATATTGAAGAGCAAGGCAGAATTTATTACGAATGAAGACATAGTGCGAAGTACAGTATACATATTTTGAGGTTGATTCCTCCATACAAGAGCCTTCAGCCTAGTATAGTAATGGGTGCCAGGTTAATCCCTGCTGGTGACAGCGGTCGGACTTAACAGCAAACCATTGTATCTTATTTCATACCGGGGTTATAGATAGGTAGGAGCCTTTATCTTCCACTCCTCCAGGGACTGTCATAACCTGCGAAGGATTGCTTGAAATGTTCTGAATGAGACAAATACAAATGATCGCAGAATGTAGGATGGAAGGAGTACGAGGACGTGGCGGGGGCGGGGGGAGATTATCCTGGACACGGAACCTCCGACATTCGTTCAACATCCACGGCACGGGAACTCTGATAGAGGAAACATAATAAAAAATATTGTTTTTACGTCCCTCTAACTACTTTTGATGGTTTTCGGAGACGCCAAAGTGCCGGAATGTTGTCCCACAGGAGTTATTTTACGTGCCAGTAAATCTACCGATACAAGGCTGACGTATTTGAGCACCTCCAAATATCACCGAACTGAGCCGGGATCGAACCTGCCAAGTTGGGGTCAGAAGGCAGTGCCTCAACCGTCTGAGCCACTCAGCCCGGCAAATTATACAGGAAATACAAAATAAGAAAACTTAGTTCATGATGACTGCCAAACCCTGTGCGAATAATAATAACAATAATAATAATAATAATAATAATAATAATAATAATAATAATAATAATAATAATAATAATAATAATGTTTGCTGATGTTGCACATAAACTTCCTCAGAACTATGATTTAAAGATCTGTTCCAGGAATTGAAATAAGGTTAAATCAGGATTTTTATGAGAAGGAGAAAATCATACCCAGGATAATCATCGAAGGTCTGCTCATGCTCCATTACCTGAGATTGTGAGCGATTTCTCAAACTTCTAGAATCATACAACTGGATCATCTGCTCATGGACCAGAAAGGACATGTAATGGGATAAAATTGAGAATGTACAGTAATTGAATCGGGGGTTAGTCAATACTATACGGGTCGTCCCGAACGAAACCAATTCAGTTTTTGTACTTTTATTCTTGCTGGGAATGCACTTCATATTTGCGGACTTTAAATTGTCCTCCATCAGAAAACAAACTACAATACTTCAATAATACTGGAAAGAAAATTGAAGGAAGACGAACATATCGTAATGAACAGAGTCAGGAGGCTGGGTTTTATTTACATGAACTGAGTGATATAACTGCGTGTATAAGAGACATATATATCATTAAAATAATAATCACCGGGCGAGTTGGCCGTGCGCGTAGAGGCGCGCGGCTGTGAGCTTGCATCCGGGAGATAGTAGGTTCGAATCCCACTATCGGCAGCCCTGAAGATGGTTTTCCGTGGTTTCCCATTTTCACACCAGGCAAATGCTGGGGCTGTACCTTAATTAAGGCCACGGCCGCTTCCTTCCAACTTCTAGGCCTTTCCCATCCCATCGTCGCCATAAGACCTATCTGTGTCGGTGCGACGTAAAGCCCCTAGCAAAAAAAATAAAATAATAATAATAATCCTATTTTTAAACAATCCGAAATCCAAACCGGTGGCACAACTGTCCATCAGGGACATAGCTTATGAAGTCTATTACCCAGCCAGATGACCTACAGATACTGGAATTCCACGTGGTCAGCGTAACGACATCCCCAACCATACTGTTTGGCTTTATTGGCCAGGTCCGCTGCTTCTTACGTCCGACAGTTTCTCACGAGGCCGAGTAATCTTTGTTCCAGCTCTCAGTCCAGAATTAAAGTCCCTAGATTAGCCGGGAATCAAACCTACGGCCTCAAGGTGAGAGGCAGGCATGCTACCCCTACAGCACCGGTCTGGCAATAATGATGATGAAGATAATAATAATAGTCATCATTATCATATAACTGGCTGAGAGCTCAGACGGTAGTACGCTGCTCTACTGAGCAAGTGTTGGCGGGGTTGATCCCGGTTCAGTTCGGCGGTTACTGAAGGTGCTCATATACGCCAGCCTCACATCGGTAGATGTTTATATGCCAGTAAATCTTCGACTGGACAAAATTCGGACACCTCGGCGTTTCAAAAGTCGTGAAAGTGCGTAAGGGATGTATGTGAAAGAACTACTACCACCAAAAATAAACACTTTAACGTCCTCTCAATTGCTATAGCTTTTAAGGGACACCAAAATGTCGAAAGTTTGTCTTCCACAAGTTCCTCAACTTATCGGCATCTAACGACGATAAGTTGAACACCTTTAAATGCCACCGATCTCAGCCAGAATTGAACGCGTTGTTTTGGGAACAGAATAACAACGACTAGCCGACTGCTTCAGTGACAAGGGTGCCGTTTGGGTTGGATTAGATCGATTGTAATGAAACTTGGTAGGAAGGTCAATTAATTAAAAACTAATAAACTTAATGGTAATACTGTAATCATACTTAAAAATAATATTTTTAAATGGAACATGGTGTATCGAAGGCAAGTCCGGCTCCATGGCTAAATGGTTAGCTTGCTGGTCTTTGATCACAGGGGTCCCGGGTTCTATTCACGACAGGGTAGGGAATTTTAACCATAATTGGTTAATTTCGCTGACACGGGGACTGGGTGTATGTGTCGTCTTCACCACCATTTCATCTTCATCACGACGCGCAGGTCGCCTACGGGGGTCAAATTGAAAGACCTGCATCTAGCGAGCCGAACTTGTCCTCGGACACTCCCGGCACTAAAAAAGCCATAGGGCCTACGCCATTTCATTTCATCGAAGGCATCAATTACAATCATATGTGGTAGTAAGATCAATTGAGTATTGAGACATCAGAACATCACTCACGTCTGCCGTTGTTACAGAGGTTGTCCTCAGCATGGCAAAATGAACGATTCGTAAGAGGAATCCCGCAGTTTTTCGTTTTTGCTAACAAAATGTTGCATTAATAGCATGCACGTACATATATATATGAGCAAGATTTCATACTACATAACATTTTAGCTGTCATTATAAACGACACACAAGTAGTGAAACCTTGATATTTCCATATATTCAAATACTATACCTGTTAGTAAAATGCGATTGTAGAGCGTGAAATTTTGTTTGTGTTGTCAAAAGTCATTTTCATATACAGTGTTTCATGTAAATTAAAAAAAGAAAAAAAACAGAACTGCCCGGATATATGTACGGCGTATACGCATTAGCATTCCGTGTCATCATCAGGTAACTGCTCAGAAGAGCCGAGCTACTATCATTGATTTTACGGACGACGTGTTAATATCTGTCAAGTATCACAGAAATCTGTTCGGTCCAATCCAACCGTTTCCTTGTACGGTAGGCCATCTCTTCAAGAAGAACAGCTGTTAATCGCCAATGTTTCGTGTAGTTAAAAGCGAACTAGTGAACAGTGGCATTTCTCATCGACTGTTCCAAGTATACAGGATGAAGCCGAACTCTGCCTGTAGAGGTTGTTCAGGGATATCTTCTGAGTATAATGGTACAATTTACTTTACGCTGCACTGGCACAGCTAGGTCTTATGGGGACGATGGAATGGGAAAGGATAAGGAGTGGGAAGGAAGCGGCCGTGGCCCTAATTAAGGTACATCCCCAGCATTTGTCTGGTGTGAAAATGGGAGACCACGGGAAACCATCTTCAGGGCTGCCGACAGTGGGGTTAGAACCCGCTATCTCCCGCACAGCCACTTGGTGGCTTGTTACAGAGTAATAATTTCATTAGCATGTATTCGTTTTGTTACGCCAATCATCCTTATTTCTGTAAAAATACCTTCACAAGAGTGAAAATGCCTGTAATATGCAACACAAACGTACAACACAAAACACAGAGTAATGCAACAACCCTCAAACGAAACACGTACACTTTTATCACAGTATTTTCAATCTGTTCTGTACGGAACAGTAAGTAAAACATTCAGAACTATTCCCTCTCGGATAACAATCCGTGTCGTTGGCTCCCGACAGGTCAAACAACTCCTACGGGACAAAATTTCGACACCCCGGTGTTTCTTTAAAGAACTAGCATTTAGGACAGACATAAACATATTATCATTATTTTCAGTGCAATACAGGTACAAAGCTAATTGGGACAACAAACCACACAAAATGCAATTACTCTGTTACGAGCCACCGGAGACCACGGGTCCTTTATTTCAGTGTACTCAGAAAGTATCCCTGATTAACCTCCGAACGTTTGTTGGTGGAGTGCGGCTTCATCCTGTATATAAATTCATACATACTGTATTCGTACGTTACTTACAAGGAATATTCGCGAAGTGCCTGGCGGGTATTCATCTCATATTTTGTAGACTGCCATAAATGATCCGCTAGATGTCAGTGACGCAAGTCTTAGCTGCCCATACTGACCCGTTCATTTTCACTACATCAACAGAATATGTTCGTAATTCCCGATAATCTACACAGGATAAAACCTTTCCACCTGGTGCAACTTCCCTTGTTCAACCATGGACGTGTACTTTTTTCGTCAATGGAAGAAGTTCGTCACACTTTTTGTGGGCGAGTTTTACTCGATAACACTGATATTTACCTCCAAAGCCGTAACGCTGTCATCAACCTCCATGCGCTTTTCCATAATCAGTTCAGTGCCCCCACATTCAGTAACATTATTAAACATGCTACATTTCTAGTTGAATGTGATGCCTTTGATACGCCTGGCAATGTCATATAGGACACTGAAAATTTGAGTTGCTCAACTTCTAATTGCACAAATGCATCATGCATCCAATGTGCTAACTGTCAGTTACATTTGTGCAAATGTCAAGATCCGTAAACATGTTTAACAAAGTATTGTATATGTAAGGAAAGTTAAGATTAGTAGAATAATTATTATTTATAGCTGAGTTTCCCGTCGTATTCATTATTATACCGATATCTATTTAGGCTCATAAACATGCATAATTACTAATATGGGCAACTAACATTGATTCAATAAGCATTCATTACAGCTGAGCTATCCGTCGTATTTTTTTAAATTTTATTTTTCAATTTTGCTTTACTTCGCTCCGACGTAGATAGGTTTTACGGCGACGATGTGATAGGAAAGGGCTAGGAGTGGGAAGGAAGATACTGTGGGCTTAGTTGAGGTACAATCCAAGCATTTGACTGGTGTGAAAATCGGAAACCACGGAAAACCATCTTCAGGACTGAGGACAGTGGGGTTCGAACCCTCTACTGTATCTCCCGGATGCAAGCTCACATCGTATTTGATTTTATAATATTATCAGTGAGGCACTTTCAAATGTACCTTGTTAGTACCAAATCGCACTTCATAGAACTCAGACTAAGCATCCCAATTGTAACGTAAGCACAGTATCAACATTATCTCTAGAAGTTTACGCATCTACTTGACATCTGTAATACTGTAACAAACAGACCTCTATATTATCCCTTAAAAACGATTAACTCTTTTAATTGGCAGGTGAGTTCTTCAGTAATCATATCTACTTTAGAATTTTTGTCATGTGTCAAGGTGTACTTGACGAAATAGACAAGCATGAGATAAAACCCAGTGTAAAGAAATACGTCCGCTGCCGGTGTCTACATGTTAGCATAATGGCTTCATTTCTTGCGAATGACACGAGTTCGATTCCAAACTCTGCGTCTAATTTAAGATTAGATTTGAGAGACTAAGGAAAAGAAACTCATCTTCATGCAACATGGTGGCTGCTCAAACATTACGCTAGAAAGAGAGACAAATTATCAGCAAATGTAATTAGGCCTACTAAAGTGTAGGACCTCTTTCCCCAAAAGCAATGGGAAAAATTCTTGCAGCTGATGAAGTTAGATGTTTGCATGCACAATCAGAGTTCCAGTTCGATGGACTATATCATCATCAACATCATCATCATCATCATCATCATCATCATCATCATCATCATCATCATTATCATCTAAAAGCTAAGTCTTGTCACCGCAGCCATAGATGTCTACCTTGAGCCACTCTTATCAACTCGCCGTAGGTCTTGCAGTTCATTCTCTGATGCAGGTTCTTGAAATAAGACCTTCTGGGTCGTCCTCTTCCTTTTTTAACTGCAATTTTTCCTTATATGATTTTACAAAGGAACTCTTCATGCCGCAGAATGTGACAAATGAATTTTATTTTCCGTTTTCCAAATGTAGTCACCAGACTCATTTCTTTCTTTTCTCTCTCTCTCTCTCTAAGAACTTCGGTATTGCTCTTCATTTCAGTCCAACTTATCCTCTGCATTCTCTTCCAGATCCGCTTTTCAATTGGCTCTAGTCTTTTCCTGTTCTTCTAATGTCCAGCTTTCGTAACTGAACAGAAGCACGCTCCAATACAAAGGATTTTGCAAAGGCCTTCCGAGTTTGAATATTTATATGTTTGTTGGCCTTCAGATGTTTTTTTTATCTTGGGAGTGACTTATAATATGCTCCTATTATCACTCGTGATTAGTGTTGCTAGGTAGCAAAACTGTTTCACTTGATCAATTTTATCAGGGCAAATATTGATGTGTGTTATATGCATTTTCTTGGATTTACATATTGTCATAGTTTTTATTTAATTAATTTTGAGGTTCCATTTGTCGAAAGTTTCTGCATACTTTTGCCTGTTTCTGGTAGTATGACAATATCATCAGCAAATCTTATAGAATGTACTTGTCATATATACAGTAAAACTTACTTAAAGCGGAATAGCAAGGGACCAAAATTGTTTTCCGAATTAGACAATTTTCCGTATTACACAAATCATCGATCTTTGTCTTAAAATACTCATCACCACCACCGTTACACAAAACATAACACAGTATACAGTATTTTTAAATATTATTTAGAGCTCACCTGTATCTGCCTACGCATGATGATCGGTATCCAGATTGATGTAGGCTACGTAGTACACTCATTTGTTAGTTATTATAATTACTGCGCTGTATTATTACATATATTATGATAAATAGTACATCATTTTAGCACTGTCGCAACACTATAACATTATTTCAAAACATAAGATATACGCTCTTTAAACTTATTTTCGTCATAAAATTATATAGAGTACTTCACAACACAAAGCATTCTTACACAGATAAAATAAATTTGTTTCCTCTTCTTTCTAATCGTTTCTTTCTGAATTCAATCCTGAGCTGAGTACATTAGTTCAAAAACAGTGGAATATTTCTATTTAATGGCAAACTGCTTTACGTCACAAAAGCACTGGGAGTCTGTTCGGGGGTTCGAATCATATTTTGATCTTCATCTTCTTGGTCGTCTCTTTATTTTTCCGTCTTCTCCTCTTTCTCAGCCTTTCTTATTGCTAGCAGGGCTGTAGCTGACTGGAAAATGTGGTGTGACGTTAAGTCGTTCATCACTTCGAATGAAGTTCTCTGCCTCACAGGGAATGTTTCCGGCTTCACACAAGTAGGATATTGCCGACGTGTTTTCAAGCACTAAATTCGTTCCACCATCCATATTATCACTATCACTAAACTCGTGCGTCAGTTTGTCCAAACAATGGCATTGATCATACCAGCACCACGTAGGACTACATCAGTTCATAATATATTCCGCATTGTGCAAGAAGATTTTAAAGAATCCTTTCATTTTTCGTTTCCGTTTCCGCGTTGAGGAGTTTCCGTATTATACAAAAGTAAAAACATTGTAACGCCATAAGCTTCGCCGGGACCGAGAAAATATTCCGTAGTGGACAAGTTCCCGCTTTATTCAAGTTTTAGCACATTTTACTGTTCTTCGAAAATAATTTGGAAACTATACGACAAAATGTTCACTTGTAGTCCAAAGAAGACTCACGCTATTATTTTCAGAAAAAGCCATTGTGAGTCAATATTGATAGACTTTTTCAACCAAGGTGCTTTGAAGATACTTCAAGCTATAGTTCGATACTTCATAATAGAACCAGAAGTGAGCGTCAAAACTATGGTTATGTTTTATAGATCTACCGTGTAACTCGTCTATTACTATTAGGCCTACCTTAGACTAGGAATATGATTTCTTTAAACTGACTTGCTACTCATTCACACGCAGTGTTGCCAACTTACAGGATTTTCCGCTAAATTTGGCGGAATTAGAAGTCTGACGGCGGAGAAATATATCATTTGGCGGACAGCGGATGTTTTCGCGGAATTCTTGATTTATAACAGCGGAATTTAATGTTTTATCCATTTTATGTTTTTAAAAATGTTTACTCCAGTCTGTCTCCAAGCTATTCTGTATTTCTTATCAGGAGCTAACAGTCACATGAGCAAAACATGTTATTTGGATCTGATGTTATGAGATCATGGTATCATAAGTTTGTAATGCGTGGGGAAAGGATACTTTTCTCTTAGTTGACGAATGACGACAGATAATGAAACTGTGAGAGAGTAGAATTTATTTTTATGCTATGAAGGAAGAACGGGCCTGTTTTGTGTGTGGTCCTTGAGGTAGGCGATTCATCTAGTTTCCACCCGGCACTAAAACGCCTACAAGTTTTAGCTCGCCGGCTCGCAGACAGGGGGTTAATCCCAGTGAAACCCACAGATCAGGTGAGTGCAGATATTTATTATTATTATTATTATTATTATTATTATTGCTAATTTTCATTGCTCATTATTTGAGATCTGATTTCTTGGCGGAATTTTAACGGATTTTTAGTAGTATCTAGCGGATCTTGAAAATATAAGTTGGCAACACAGTTCACACGGGATCTTTGTAATCCATACTGAGACTTTCAGCATAAAATGATTTTCCTTTCCTTTGAAGTAGACACAGATATAGGAGGACGACCTTGGGGTAAAAGAGCGAATACGAATTATGGAAATGTTTCTCATCTGACTCTTTCATAGCGCAGAGAGTGGTGCTTCATTTGGAAAGAAGTGCGCTTTGAAAAGAGAAGCTGGCACGGAAGTAACAAAAGAAGCAAGTCGGAAGACACTTCTCTAAAACATCGGGGTGAAGTCACTAGAGCTAGCACTACCACCAGTCACAGTTGTCACAATCTCTCTCTCTCTCTCTCTCTCTCTCTCTCTCTCTCTCTGATTAAGGGAGCGAATGAATGAGGGAGAGAGAGACCAGCTCTGGCTCTTTACAAGGTTTATTGAAGTTACAAGTTAGTAAGGATAAAATTAGAGAAATCGAAATTGTTAATTTTATATAAAACAAAGGGGCCGTGATGGCGGAGTGAAATTGTCATTGGCTTCTCACCAAGGAGAATGAGGTTCGAATCCTATGTGTAAATTAAGAAATGATTAAGTCATGTCCCAGTGGTTCGGATTCCAGGTAAAACTGGAGGTCCGGTGGCTATGCTCATGATATGAGCAGTCACGCAACATCACAAATTTCAACTTTTTTAATTTTTTTTTTTAGAAATTCGTACCATGAAAACAACGTCCAATGGTGTAGCCAAATTGAAACATCGAAGGGAATCGTGAAGACGCGTGAATCATGCAGTACATAGGTAACCCACATAATGCTGATCTCAGAAAGAATAAGCACATGGCATAGAATGTTCCTCTCATTTAATATTTTAAACAACATCATATGGATTTTTATAAACGTATAATTCACCTCGCATATAGATAAAATCCCTGTGCATACCCGTAGCAAACATCATGAATCTGTAGGTTCAATTAGTGTTTTGAGAAGAGTGTACCATTGAGGAACTTATACAATTCCATGCGCTCATTGTTTCTTTTGAGTGACTGTCAGTATTGTACGTAAAAAGCAAGCAGTCCTAAATCCACTAATATCAATCAATCAATCAATCAATCAATCAATCAATCAATCAATCAATCAATCAATCAATCAATCAATCAATCAATCAATCAATCAATCAATCAATCAATCAATCAATCAATCAATCAATCAATCAATCAATCAATCAATCAATCAATCAATCAATCAATCAATCAATCAATCAATCAATCAATCAATCAATCAATCAATCAATCAATCAATCAATCAATCAATCAATCAATCAATCAATCAATCAATCAATCAATCAATCAATCAATCAATCAATCAATCAATCAATCAATCAATCAATCAATCAATCAATCAATCAATCAATCAATCAATCATTGTATTTAGGACTGTCACGCAGGTGGAAGATTCCCTATCAATTGCTTATCTTGCCTTTTCTTAAATTAAAGGCTCCACTCAACCTTATTCGTCTACTAATCATTCCACACCATCTGTCCACTGACAGCTCGGAAACCACTTAGTCGAATAGCTTATCTTCTTACACCCAAGTCTTCATGATCATAGCAATATGTCAATACTGAATAAGGAACAGTTACTTAGCCCTGATGATCGGCGGAATTTCATACTTACTTGTATCTTAAATAGATTATAATGGGTTCAGGGTAAGTCAGGAGTAAAATCTGGTACCCATTAGTAAATATTATTATTAATACATGAGTATATAAATACCGTACGTAAATCACAGTATCAGACGACTTTATTATTATTATTATTATTATTATTATTATTATTATTATTATTATTATTATTATTATTATTATTATTATTATTATTATTATGTACAATTTGCTTTAGGTTGCACTGACGCATAGGCTATATGTAGGTCTTATAGCGACAATGTTACAGGTGAGGCCAAAAATGATCGAGGAAGCGACAGTGGCCTTAATTAAGGCATTTGCCTGGTGTAAAAATGGGAAACCACGAAAACTCATCTTCAGGACTACCGACAGTGGAGTTCAAATCCACTATCTTCTGAATGCAAGCTGACTGTTACGTGACTCAAACCACGAAGCAATCGCTCGGAAGACAACTTTATTTAGTATGTCACTGCGCCTTATTGTGTCTTTTGTTTCTAAGATGTAGAACATCTCTCTCTTATGAAGTTCTTTGCTGTAGTTTTCTGAATCGATTCTCGATATTCAAGACTTCGTACGACATAGCCGACATAGCCATGTCTGTGTCTGTTAGGTCATCAGCCCAGAGGCTGGTTGGATCCTCAAATAGCACCACCAAAGGTTATGCAATTATAAGGAAAGCCCACAAACTAATGGCAGCATCAAAAATGAGGTGTACAATGCAAGCTGAGAAGCGAGGTAGTTTGCCATTGCTTTCCTCACTGGGTCAGAAAGTACTATTGGGGCACGACTGACCCTATGAGCAGCACCTTTCATAACACTCAGATGCACTAGTCATGCTTTGAATGTCATTACTCAGCACTACCCATAGCGCAGCAACTTCCATATTGTCACAGCCATGGATGTTGACTGGGACTTCGGTGGAAGCTACACTTTACTCTGGCCTGTGCCAAGAGATGGATGCAAAAGTACTGTATCCATCAAGAAATGACAGCAGGCAGGACATAGCCATAGTTTGTTGATTACTCGCACTATTGGTCGGATTTATGTAACACTAGATGATGATAATCGTTTGAAGCTAAAACAAGAGTAACTGGACAAAGATATTCAAACTGCACAGATATAGTACTCGACATTATTTGGTGTCAGCTCTGTACCCTGTACCTCAACAGGTTACAAAAGACGGCACGTTCAAGCGCAGTGCAAAAATATTGAGATTTCTAAGAGATAATACTCGACATTATATCGTGGACCTGAACAGGTAACAAAAGACAACACGTCCAAGCGCATTGCCACTGAAGAAAGTCGTGTGCAATGAAATAGTCGTGGGTACGTACCGCAGCATGTTGTAACGCGATGGGGGCATTAGGCAGGAGCAGCTCCTTACTATGCCGTACACTTGTAAAATCTTCGGTTTCGGAGTAATTACTAGATTCATGATTATTACAGCCCGGATGTTTAGGTACTCACAAGTGACAAAAGAGGCAGTCAAAATATGTAAAGTAGGCACTCCAGATAAAGAAAGACACTTTAGAATAATGTATAGGCCTATATATAACACAGAATGTCTGTCTGTCTGTATGTATGTCTGTTCCTTATACAAATCCATACCGTTCCACCAATCTGAATCAAATTTTGTATACTTACCTTTTAGGACCCTGCGGGTAACCCCATCTACAACAAATTTTAATATCTCTCTCCATTCCCTAGATTTAGGCCCTTTGGCACATTAACATAGGCTAATATAGGCGAAATATTCAGTTTGTCGTACATGGACAATGCAAAGCTCATTTTAAGCCTCACGACGTGTAGAACAAAACTCACCGGGCGAGTTGGCCGTGCAGTTAGGAACGCGCGGCTGTAAGCTTGCATCCGGGAGATAGTGGGTTCGAATCCCACTGTCGGCAGCCCTGAAGATGGTTTTCCGTGGTTTCCCATTTTCACAGCAGCCAAATGCTGGGGCTGTACCTTAATTAAGGCCACGGCCGCTTCCTTCCAATTCCTAGGCCTTTCCTTTCCCATCATCCCCATAAGACCTATCTGTGTCGGTGCGACATAAAACCACTAGGAAAAAAAAAAAAAAAGGAATAACAAAACTCAGTGAGGCCCTACGGGCCCCGAAACCATGTTTTAAGGGCCTAAAACCAGCTGTTTTGGAGATACTGGCATCACACTACCCTACTCTAGGAATTGGATGAAGAAATGACCAGCAGTAACCATGGCAACGTCAGCTCAAAGATTCTGCAGTAGAATACAGGCCTGGTGTTCGAAGTAGGCACGTTCATAAATGTAGGCTAGGCCAAGGAGAGATTCTGCTACACATATGACTGTCTCGAAGAAAGCCCTGTGGGGGTAAGCCACCCCTACGGGTTGTGGTCGGGAGGAGGTGGCATATATAAACATAATCGAAAATAGTGTCGAAACCATAAGTTTCGGGGTTGCTGAGATGAACAGTGACACTCCGCATTTCGTTTAAGTCCAAGTTCAGTTTCCATCGGCATGGGGGTGAGCAGGGCTGAAAAAGTCCCAAATAGCCCAGTTTATGGATTTATGTGTGTGCAGCCCCTGAGCAGGGGTGGAAAGTGTATGAAGTATAAAATTAATAGGAAACGACCAATATTAAAGTAGAATCCATAGTTTTTGGCATCGCTGAGATGAATATTGACACTCCAGATGTCGTTTAAGACCAAGTTCACTCTCATTGGCACGGGGGTGAGAAGGGGTGAAAAAGGAAATATTCAAAGTAACCGAGATTATAGATGAATGTATGTTCCAGCATTGCTTTCAAACAAACAAACAAACAAACAAACAAACAAACAAACAAACAAACAAACAAACAAACAAACAAACAAACAAACAAACAAACAAACAAACAAACAAACAAACAAACAATGACTGTGGGGTCAGGACTCCCCTAACTCAGTGACTCTTTGGATGCCGTTTAACTCATACTTCAGACCGAGTCGGAATGGAAGTTGAGAAGGGGTGAAAAAGGATGTCCAAAATGACCGAGATTATGGATTTATGTGTTATATTCCAGCAGGAAAAATTTACATGGGGTAAGACACCCCTAGCACCCCTGGCGGAGGGGATGATACTAAAATAGAATCAAAAACGACGAATATTACTGTCAAATCCATAGTTTTCGGGGTCGCTTAGATGAATAGTGGCGCTCCGAATGCCTTTAAGTTGAAGGTTATACCCCATCACAGCTTTCAACCAAACTCGCTACGGATATGAGTTACTATCTCGAAAATATACTGTAGGGATAAGACACCCCTGGAGGAGGCTTTGACGTGTACAGTAATCGAAAACAGCCGATATTAGTGTCGAATCCATAGTTTCCGTGGTCACTGAGATAATAATAATTTCGTGTGGCTATTTCTAGCCGAGTGCAGCCCTTGTAAGGCAGACCCTCCGATGAGGGTGGGCGACATCTGCCATTTATAGGTAACTGCATGTTATTGTGGTGGAGGATAGTGTTATGTGTGGGCCGATGACCTTCGATGTTAGGCCCCTTAAAACAAGCATCATCATCATCATCAGTGTTATGTGTGGTGTGTGAGTTGCAGGGATGTTGGGGACAGTACAAACACCCAGTCTCCGGGCGATTGAAATTAACCAATTAAGGTTAAAATCCCCGACCCCGCCGGGAATCGAACCCGGGACCCTCTGAACCGAAGGCCAGTACGCTGACCATTCAGCCAACGAGTCGGACACTGAGATGAATAGTAACACTCCGGATGGCGTTTAAGTCCAAGATCAGCACCCATCGGCATGGTGATTTAGAAGGGATGATAAAGAAAATGTCCAAATTCACCGAGATTAATGTTGTTTGCACAGTGTTGCTCGGCTGATTGGCGACAGTCCCAGTGACAGCTGGAATCGTGTACATTATATCTATAATACGACGCATAAATACATTACGTTATAACCTATTTTTTATTGCTTGAAAGGATCAAATACTTCCCAGACAATCTGGGCTGCCTCAAGGAAATACTTTGAGGCAAAACTAAATAATTTAACGCTAAAACATAAAATTATACGCATAACAATGTTTCAATTTAAAAATTGACAAAAGTGTTCATGAACAATCAATCAACGTCACAATTAAGTAAACTAAAAACAAAACACTTGAAATAAGTAATACAAATCCTAAAAGTAAAAGGTGTGAAGGAAAGAATTACCAAACTTGTAGATGAACGTGTGTACAATATCTTCCAGAATAGCTCTCATCCGAACTTCGTACAAATACGAATTACTATCTCGAAAAGGTACTGGCGGAGTAAAACACCTTCTAGCAAACCTAAGGGAGGGGATGATGTACAAGAATAATCGAAAACAAGCAATATTAGCGTCGAATCCATAGTTTTCGCGGTCGCGGAGTTGTACTGGGGCACTCTGGATGCCGTTTAAGTACCAGTTCAGCTGCGTAGGCATGGCGAACAGATGTTCAAACTCACCGAGATTAGTTTGATTAACGAGAATGAAAACAATCTATAAGACTTGAAATTAAACACAACAATAACTTCTAAACTACAAAACAGTTCTTAATCAGTCAATGTCACAATAACGAAATCTACAAAATTTCTCTTCACACATAAACAACAGGTAATAAAATACCTAAAGGAAACAATAAAATGCCCGCGAAGCGCCGCGCAATGTAGCTAGTGTTAAATATATCTACATCAGAACATAATGATGTACATTCTTTTATGTATTACACATTACCACAAGCCATTTGTTCAAGATCTCAGTGTTCCAACTCACACTTCTATCAGACGAGTTTATTTTATTTACTAATCTGGCCCAAGGGGGACTTGCCATTGAGAGACAGAATAATAATATCATCCATTTTTTGTTGATTCTGGTTATTCGAAAGCCATGTAAATAATTTCTTGATATAGCTACTGCAGTTTGTAGCGTCCTCCCCAATCTACGAAATTTTTAGGTATGGTACCTCGTGAACCAAGGAGAATACCAGTCTCTGTGATGCTACGTAAGTAATTTTTCTCCAAGAAGTACGGTATTGTCGTCTCATAAATAGCTTTCTTCTCCTTGTAAACCTCTAATGATTTACATTATTTCTAATTACCACAAGGTGTTTTATCAAATTCTCCATGTTCAAACTCTGCACTCTATCAGACAAAATATTTTCATTGTTGAAAAGTACCATACTGATGTCATGATGTTTACATTTTTGTTACAGAATCTACATGGTTTTTAGATAGTGAAAAATTATCGTATGATAAGGAATTACAGATAGACTTGGGTCGACGGTTAAGGTGAGGTAAAGAATTCATAACATCGGTATAAAGACCATCAGGTAGCCTAGGTGATTCCTTTGTGTTCAAAAGGGTTGGAGAACTTGTGATCCAGAGATCTCTTACCATCATCGACAGCGACAACATTGATTCTTGGATGAGTGAATAGCACATTTATGTTCTGGAACCTGCATTGCATACGAGGAAAAGTATTATCATTTTATAATTTAAAAAGGCAAAAATAGGCATTCATAGAAAATACAGCAGAGGCTACAATAGGGAAAATGAAAATTGGCCCTGCGATTCCAAAATACGTCAAGACATATTTATCTCTATAATACCACTTAATATATAGGCTCAGTGAAGAGAAGGCATTTTGTCAAACACCTGGGCTGTACTGATTATACGAGGCATCTTGGAGATGACGTTGCAACCATTGCTCGTATTCAGTCGTCAAGTATAGAAATTTGGAAATGCCAAAGGCAGATACGCTATTGCAAATAATAAATGAATCAGAATCTATTGTTGCTGGGGTAAAGGACAAGCTTAAAAGTGTATGCAGTACGGTATGTTTTAAATGAGAAGCATTTAATTGCGCGAGTGCAAAAGCAAACAAAATAGATCCCTCTATAATCCCAATCTTTCAGTATAAAATTCTCACGTCACTTTTGTCTAGGTACAAAATGATTTTGGGTGAACTGTTCTTTCGATGCATTGTTAATAAATAATGCAATTGAGCGCAATGAACTGCGAAAATGATAAATTGCGAAGAAATATGCTTTATGTTGATACTCTTATTTTCTCTTCTAAAATGATGATTATTATTATTATTATTATTATTATTATTATTATTATTATTATTATTATTAAGCCTCCGTGGCTCAGACGGCAGCGCGTCCGCCTCTCACCACTGGATACCGTGGTTCAAATCCCGGTCACTCCATGTGAGATTTGTGCTGGACAAAGCGGAGGTGGGACAGGTTTATCTCCGGGTAATCCGGTTTTCCCTGTCATCTTTCATTCCAGCAACCCTCTCCATTATCATTTCATAGCATTTATCACTCATTAATATCACCTTAAGAGTGGCGACCCCATTGTAATAATAGCCTATATGGTTCATTCATTACATCCCTGACCCGGTCAAAGGTTGTAGGTTTTCATTTTCATTATTATTACTATTTAGGAAGCATAAAAAATTCACAGAAACAGCAAAAGATCCTGGCAAAGTAATAATAAATTAATAAAGTTACTGAATTTGCGTCCCACTTCTACGGTTTTTAGAGACGCCGACGTGCCGGAATTTTGTCTTGCAGGAGTTCTTTTACGTGCCAGTAAATCTACCTACATGTGGCTGGCGTATTTTGAGCATCTTCAAATACCACTGTACTGAGCCAGAATCGAACCTGCCAAGTTGGGCTCTACAATATGAGCCACTCAGCCCGGCCCTGGCGAAAGTGGAAGAAATTCCAAATACAGTCGAGACCTCATGACCTACACACCTAGAAGTGGTAAGCTCCTCAAACGATGAATATTTATAACATAATTTACATAATTTTAACTGAGAGTATTGCTTTCACTCGTTAGCGCTTTACGGCGCTGGCGGGTTAAATAGAAAGTCCGTAATATTTAAATACTGACAGAAGTAAAGAGAACGCGAAGAATTTTATCACAATTAATTTGTAAATAGTTTTCGTAAAATGCTCTATATCTCACTTGGTCTGAGTAGAGGCGCGAGTAGTGCTGCTTGATGACCCGTTACGATATCGATCAGTACATGTGGGTCAGGTATGTAACTGCTTTTATTTCTCGATGTTCGGAGATGCTACCTTCCCTCGGGCCCAGTGGTGGAACAACTGCTAAAGGTCATGTCACTTTGACTTTCATTCCTTTTAGCTTCGTCCTGAGGCTGACATGTCAAGTTCCAGCGAATATTACTTGAGAAATATACAACCTGGAATTTAGATTCTATCATAAGTTCCTTGTTCTCTGATCTTGTGATGTTTACATTTCTGTTAAAAAATTTACATGCATTTTAGTTAGTGAAAATTATATCTTATATGATAAGGTGTGAACATGTTGTTCCCTGCCTTAACGTCGCACGAATATGTGAAGATTTTTGTGGCTCCAGTTATTTTACAGCTCCTGGTTTGAAAATGTGTAACTCTAGAACTGCTGAAGGTGGCATTCGAACCCATTACCATCTTGTACCGCGTAGCAAACTCACTTTATTTTTTCACGCTTCCGACCCATTGTTGACTAGGAGAAAGAGGGGAAATATTTTGAACCAATGTGGGGCACATGAAGTTCATTTGGGGTCTGAGCTTACCAAGACGACCGCTGCCCATATAAATGACCTTCATATATTGGAGTGCTATGCAGTCAACGCGATAATATGCTCAGGCTTATTGCTTGGCTTTCGCAAGCAGGTCCACTGTTTCTCCGATCAGCAGATCCTCAATTGCTTTCACGAGGCGAGTGCCCGTTCCAGAATCAAAAGTCTTAGACTAGCTGGGAAATGCTCAGGGTAAGACGTACGCTACCCCTACACCTCGGGACTAGCAGGGATAGAGGATATATTCATGGTATCCTGTATCCGTAAGAGGCAACTCAACGAAGTGACACCAGACAGGCTCTCAACTTTCAAGCGTCAGTTGGTGATCAAGGAGTCCTTTGCTGAATCAAGCATTCTTCCGCTAAATTGTTCCAAACTTCTCAGTTAATTTTATTTCGACCTCCTTTGATCAATTCTTGTTCTATTCCGTCCCCGATAGTAGTCTAATAGGTCCGTAAGCCGTAACAAATCCCACTTTGAAGCTTTTTGCCCTCTTCCTTTTCTATTACTGATACTTTACTTTCATTCTTCGAAGAATGGGACCTATAACATTATCTCATCGGATTAAAGTTAGGAACGGATGGTTATGAAGGTCTAAGTTTGAGACGAGCTGGCCCAAATATGGAGCCAAAATTAACTCCATGTCTACGACGCAGTTACAAGATCTGTCTAATTTGAATATCATGTTTTGTAGTTAAAAAATGTACATCCTTGTCCCGTTAAATTAATATGTGGCGTGTGTAAAAATTAAGTGTATTGCAATGTTGAGGCGAATTATCTATTATTCATTTCAGTGTGCGAGAATTTAAAATGCGTGTACATTTCTTTTCGTAAATGTAAAATGATAATGATAATGATAAATAGGCGTTGTGAGCGTGATAAAGTCAAATATCAAATTATCCAATAATAATAATAATAATAATAATAATAATAATAATAATAATAATAATAATCACGTCAGGATAAATTTGAGATGATAAATTATGCGTTCAGCAGTAATGTAAAACGAAATTTGCGATTTATACCGAAATCCAGTGAAGTCTGATAAAGTTGGTATTTATTTTTGGAAAACTTTAATTTTGTGACACCGTGGATTTGTGATGCAGAAAATCACGGTATGCTATTTTGCTCTTGAGGTCCAGAAAATTTAGAGAAGTTAATTGTGGGACTCTTATAAAGTTGTTGGTCATGGGATTACTTGTATTTGAAAAAGTTTCAAACGGGAAGAAATGGATTGTAATGGAAATGAAATATTATGAGAATAGTTAGGAAGATGTTAAAGGCAGAGTAAGCCTGTATTTTATGAGTATTGTATAATGAACAGGAGGCTGAGAATAAGAGGCCCATTTTTACGATGGAGAGGAATTTTTGTGACAGGGTGTATGTTAAGATGTAATATTTTTGAAACAGGCTGTGTAGGATGAGGAAGTCCTGTAAGCAATCCAGAAGAGTTGACAAATTAAAGGTAGTCAAAATCACGTGAGCGCGTTGTAACGCCTACTTTAAATTACAAGTTCATGTTCTCCCATGATTACTATTTTATATAAGACCGTAGGTCATGGCAATTAAGTCTAAGTGTCGATTCTATGTGGTACCAGCAAAGTGCATTTTTGTGATAGCCGACCCCACGAACAAAGTACATTCTGACTCACGGTCGAGGCAACACTTGATTATTGTAAATTGTATTCTATTCTGTATTTTTACGAGACGAAATTATCACTGACTAGAAACATTGCGGGTGTGAAAAATGACCTTTATTAGAATGATAGATTAGCTTGAGTAGATTGTTGGAAAGTTCATGAAAATACATGTTTGGAACGTTGAGATGATAGGCCATTTGAAGCCTCACACTTGAGTTATGCTGTGGATATCGTGATGGTAGTGATTACTGTTTTCCGTCATATTACGTAAAATCAAACGGAATGAGATTGTTTTTATTTATCGAACTTCGCTGTAGATGTTGATATTGTATTGAGGAATAGATTAAACTATTCGGACATGCTGTTTAATTTTGATTTCACGTTTTATTTTAAGAAAAGGACAGTTATATTTCCAGGTTCGAGTTTATTCTGTGGCGAATTTCATTTCATTGTGTTAGAGTTTCAACGAGGATAAGATATTCGGGATTGTGTTTGAAGTTTCGATTTCGCCTGACAGTATACATGATGTGTAGGTACCATAATGTTTGGCTCAACGATAGATTTGGGATGTTGCGTGTATTATATAATTTAAGGATGAGGCTCTAACGTAGGCTCAACGACAAGATTAATGCGTCGTCTGTATATAGCCAAATCATAGGTTAGTCATTTTTGCGAATCGACTTGAACGATATTCCTGTTTGCAGTAGTGAATACGAATGTGAAAAGTATTAGCAGGTACTGTACAGGCCATGTTTCGGCATAATTATTACTAGCCAGAATGTTGTCCCATACAGCGGTCCATCAGTAGTGGCATGAATGTGAGGGTTGTCCCACGTGGAAACCTAGCTAAAGGAGACTGATCATTACTGCTTAGCCGCGCGTGTTCAAGTTCCATGACCTTTCGTTTTTCTTTTTTCTTTATTTTAGATTTGTCGTTCGGATGTCCGGTATCTTATGATAATGCCGTGCGTTGACACTTAGTTGATTTATGCAGGATTTACACTACGAATGCGGTTTCGATTCGTCAGCTGTTAATATATTTTTTAATTTTTTTGTTGTTGTTGTTATTCACTTTATTTTAGGTGAGACGTTGATCTACCGATCACTAGTAGTTTAGTTTAATGGTGCAAATGTAGATAGAGAGATTTGTAATGGTAGTCGTAATTATAGAAAAATGGAAATATTTCCTTTTATTTGTTTGGATTGTGGACTTGGTTGTTAACAAACTTAACGATATAATTGTTTTGTAACCTGAAAGTTGGGTTAGTAAGAACGTTTTCAAGTGACTTGTCACTTTTCTTTAGCTTCAGTGTTTAGCATTTCTTCTAAATGCATGATGAATTAATGCTTTCCTGCATTTCGCAGTTTTGTTCCTTCAGGACGACGTAACGTAAGATCCCCTCGGATCAAGTGTTGTTGGTTCCTTCTGAACATCTGTTTGGGTTGATGCATGTTTTAGCATCGAGATTCTTCTGTAACTTAAGGGTGTCACGAGATGACAATACATGGTGGAATTTTAATTTTGATTGTGACAATTGATGTTAATTTCTAATGTACACCATGCTTTCTAGTAATATTTCATAACTCATCCAAAGCACCTGATAGTCGATTTGGTTGGATTAAGGGTCCATTCGGGGGATGTTCCAATAAACGATAGGATAGTAGACTGGTGGATAACCTTAATTAAAAGTAAATCTGGAATTCTACTTGTTGAAGGTCAGATTTTCCACGGATCGTGTGGATTAACTCTCATTTATCGTTTGGATCAATGTTGCCCGATTTTCCGGTTTTACTCTTGTTTTCTGGCTTTTGTTGTCCACGAATTTTATAATACTTTTTCGTTCTTTTACATATAATGTTAAACAATAATAAAAAGATAACACTCACGTTATGTATTGTGACTGCGTTAAAACGTTGAAAAATTATTAAGTGATTTTATGGCTAATTAAACACATACTTTTGTGGTGATTTAATTTGTATAACTATTTTAGTAAGCACATTTTTGCTCCTCATTTAAATAGTTAGGCTCTCTTCTGAACCTCATCGTTTGGTCAATGTAGTGACAGAAAAAAAAAAAACCGTTACGACCCCAACATCTAAGAGCACGATATTGCTCTGCTAAAGCGGCGGAGACAGACGATCAACGATGGAACGGTACGTTCCAGGGTTCAGTATTCATATTAATACACTTCTCTTCATCTTCATACAACACACCACACTAAAAACCACCATAGAAATAATAATAATAATAATAATAATAATAATAATAATAATAATAATATGACGTAAGGTACCGTGTGTAGGTGTTTCAATCTGACGCCATTTAGGCTGCCTGTGTGTTAATTTCGACCTTCCATTTTACTGTGCATAATAGGGAAACGGATCGCCGTTGGGCGATCTATGGCTGAGTTTTAATTAACTTTTGCCTTTCTGAGTAGCTCAGTAGCTCTGAGCTCAAGTTGGCGGGTTCGGTCCCGGCTCATTCAAGTGGTATTTGGTGCTAAAATACGTCAGCCTCTAGTCGGTAGATTTACTGGCACGTGAAAGAACACCTTCGGGACGAAATTCCGGCAGCTTGGCATCTCCGAAATCCGTAAAATTAGTTAGTGGAGCGTAAAGTGAATAACATTTTTACTGATAATTAATTTTGTCGGGTACACACCGAATGTATCACCAGAAATACAGACGTCGTGCGTCACGGAGTACCGAATGGACATTTTCGCCCCTATAGAAATCCAACTACCTTTACCAGGTTTGAACCCGCAATTATGGAATCCGAAGATCGAAACACTGATCCACGGTGGGGGCAAGCAGCAATCTAACAACAACATCGCCTACACTATGATAACAGATTACGAAAAAGATTTTTCCACACGTAAGTTCTCAGGGCCAAAAGATGTGATCTCCGTAGTCGATAAATGAAACAACAATAGTAACACAGTATCGCAAAACTGCCCAACTCCTTTTTTCGTGGGCATTGGTGAATCAGTAAATCTACCAACATAAAGTTGACATATTTGAGCACCTTCTAATACCATTGGACTGAACTGAGATCGAACACGCCAACTTGGACCCAGAAAGCCTGAGCCACAATTCCGTTCAGTAATTCAAGGTAGTTATATGAGGCCAATAATTTACCTTCCTGATATTATGCCACGTGGGAGGACCAAACTTATTGAAAGCATTCTCTCGGATATTATAGTTCCATACTACCTGACATTGTTCATTACTCCCACAGGCACCATATTACTACAGGATATCGGTTTATACAATCACAATTCCATGAAGCTGATAACAAATTACTTAATTTGTTCCTAAAACAAATCAAATAGGCCTACAATATTTTTCGAGTGTTTTAACGTGACTCAAACCGCATAACCAACTCACTCGCTTACAAGAATTAAATATGGACTCTGAAGAAAACACCACCCTTAAACATTGGTTTAAGTACCGCCTTTCTTCTTTCGTTTTCTGCCGCTTTTCCCACACCTGTGGGGTCGCGGGTGCGAACTGCGTCGCACATGTGGATGTGACCCTATTTTTACGGCCGGATGCCCTTCCTGACGCCAATCCTATATGGAGGGATGTAATCACTATTGCGTGTTTCTGTAGTGGTAGATACTGTAGTGTGTTGTATGAATATGAAGAGGAAAGTGTTAGGACAAACACAAATACCCAGTCCCTAGACTAGAAGAAATAATCAGAGGCGATTAAAACCCCCCGACTCATGGAATCGAACCCGGGACCCTCTGATTCGAAGACCTCAACGCTGACCATTCAGCCAATGAGTTGGACATTGGTTTAAGTAGCGTAATCACCTTTAAACGGTGTTCTTGATTTAGAGTAGGACTATAGTAGAGCTTCCATACTAGACGATGACCGTAGGTACTAAACAGCTGCGAGCCTAGGTGCGCGAACTGAGAAACTGACCAGCAATGCGGGCAGTATTTGCTGTAGAGCTGTGGGTAAAGATTATAACTAACTAGGTTTCTTTTCCTCCTTTTAGCTCTTGCAATATTTTGCGAGATATTAAGCCTTGGTGTGTCTTGAATATTACGTACGGTAGAGGCGGTGGCATAGATATTCTATAGAAGAAAAAAGTTAGTGAATACCATTATAGTATGTGTGATTTGAGTCTACACCCAGAAAAATTCAAAATAAGTAAGTCTACTTGAGGATGTTTATTGCAACTTTCAACTGCGTACTTCACCTGGCAGCTCTAATTAAGCAGAAGATACTAATTTCTTGAATCACCCTAAGTTAATCCATATTGGGCCTTGGCTTGCCAGATGGCCTATAAATACTGCATGCCATGTACTCAACGCGACGACGTCCTCAGGGGGTATTGCTTGGCTTCCGTGACCGATCGGGTTCATATCCTCTCATAAAATGCAGCTCCTCTGTTCATTTCACAAGGTGAGTGAACCTAACTCCAGCCATGCAGTACAGGGTGGTCACCTGAGAAAGAGATGAGACAAAACGTTCCGCGGAGCGGAAGGGGGGGGGGATATGGTCACCAGCACAAGGGTCATGCAATTCGAAGCTATACTGCTAATAATAAGAGTTGGCGTCTGACATTTCTTAGAGGGAGGTCCGTTTACTGCCTGCCGAGGCGGGATAAAGGGAGTGGCGGTGTGGCTGCCATGGAAACGAGGGTGGGGCGACTGCGGTTGCCATGGAGATAACACTACAGGGCAGCTCGTCTTGCTGGGAGTTGCCAAACCTGTCACTGTTACTGATAAGAACCTGATTGTTTGTATAAGAGTGATCGCAAATGGGACGACACCGCCTGGCCAGGTAGTCTACAGCAGATCACAGTGGTCAGAATGAAGGAGGGAACAAGCGAGCCGGAAGCGAGGGGTAAGAGTATGTAGAAAGGAATGCTGGAATGTGGCAACATCGTGAAATGGCACGTGCAGTGCTCCTCCCTCCAACCTTACCTGTCAGACACCAACTCTTATTATTAGCAGTATAGGGTCGTTTAAACATATTTTCATCACAGCTCAGCGCTACGTGTAAAGCATACATTTGACAAACCTACGTCTTCATTAAAGACATTTACGCCCTTCAGCGTTCAGTCTGCAAACTTTTGTGAATTGACCGTGCGCCTCCACAATAATCTACTTGCAACTAGCTCCGTGGCCTCGTATACGTCTGTATTTCTTATCATTGAATTATAAAAAAAACATACTCTAACCATCGTGTTCTTGGTCTTTCTCTGCTTCGCTTACCCTCCATGGTCCTGTCCATTATCTTTTAGGTAACCTTCAACCGACCCATTAAATTCACCACTGAAGACAGTTCATACGCACAGCCTCATCCACCGAGTTCGTTCCGAACTTGGCATTTATCTCCTCATTCAGAGCAATCTTCTTCCATTATTCCCTCCCTTTTGTACCAGGAAGCATTCACGCTCCCTTCAAGTCTGTTACGTCTAAATTATTAAGATATCCTGAGTCCGCACGGCTTTCATTCCCGTACAGCAAAGTCGCTCTGAAAACAGAGTGATGCAAAGATAATTTCATCTGAGAACTCACTTATCTCTTGCAGAATACCGTTGAACGCAACTGCATTAGCCTAATTACACACTGATTCTATTTCACTTAATATACTGTACTACCATCCTGGGATAATACACTCCTAAATACTTGAAATAATCTACTTGTTCCTTTTTCGTATTCCCAACCTAACAGCCAATATTCATAGGTTTCTTCTCAAATCAGAGTTTAGTTTCGGAAATACTACCGCCTCCTTGGCTCAATGGTCAGAGTTGAGGCCTTCGGTTCATGGGGTCCTGGCTTCGATTCCGGTCGGGGATTTTAATCACGTCTGATTAATTCTTCTGGTTCGGGGTCTGGGTGATTGTGTTTGTTCCAACACTTTTGTTTCATATTCAGACAGCACACTACACTACCAACCACCACATGAGCACGCAATAGTGATTGTATCAATTCATACTGGGTTGCCGTCAGGAAGGGCATCCGGCCATAAAACAAGACCAAGTCCACGTGTGCGACATAGTTCGCAGCCGCGATCCCACAGATGTGGGAAAAAGTATAATAATAATAATAATAATAATAATAATAATAATAATAATAATAATAATAATAATAATAATAATAATAATAATAATAATAATAATAATAATAATAATAATAATAAGTCTTGGAAATGCTAATTCTCATATCATACTCACTGCACCTCTTTTGGAGCTCCTTCCAGTCACCGCTATAATTATTGTCTACCCAGCATATAGCTCGGCTCTCTCGTAATATCGAAGCTCCGTAATATTCCTTGGCTAGGGTAGCAATGGCAAAGTAGGGCTAGTAACGTCGTGAACAGAAGCAAGGATAAATATGTACTTGAGTAGCGCATTAATTAAATTTCATAGAGCCAAGAATTCGCTTAATTTATTTGGAAGTTTCGAACAAGCTGTCCACAGCAGACCAGCTTTGTGGAGTAGCAGGTAGCGTGTCTATTACCCGGTGGCCCAGGGTTCAATTTCCGTCTCATCCAAGGAATTAAATCCTGGTATGGGGCCTGGGCACAAACTGAGGAGCTGCCTGATATGAGGGCAGCGGATCCGGTAAGTAATACAGCTGAGGGTGTAGTATGCAGACTAGGTGAGCATCTGACCATCTGATTTGGCATCAGTCGTCTTTCACGGGCTGATGTTGTCCTCAACAGGATCAAGGAACTACAGTGTGTTCATGCAAACGAAAGGGGTCGCACAGCTGGTTTATATAAAAGGACATTGTATGTATTCCCGTTATAATGTCGAACATTTTAGAATCGAGCGATTTTTTACTTCTTGAGGCGTAAAGTTAACCTCTCCATCCTGCCAAGTACCGAGTATTCCTCTTACTCCTTCACAAGGTCTTCGTGGCTGTGCGGAGATCTGCCCCCTGCAAACGAGCAAGAAATATACCTCGGAGGTCTGTAGACACTCATCTGTCTAGTTACAATAAATCGACGTGCGATCGTTCTGCTATAACACACTTCTGAAACACATCAAGATTTCCCTTTTTAAAATATGCATGTACTCCGAACTTCGCAGAAATGCACATTTCTGCGCAATGTATTATTAGTCCCTGAGCCATTGTTTCCAATATTCTCATTGAGTATTCAGGAAATCTCACTCGACTGTAGCTGGAGATCGATTGTTTCTAATAAAATGTTCCCTCCTTGTTAGGAGCGTTACCGAATTTTGGAATGAAAGGTTAAAATCTATTTCATTTACAATGTCCTCCTTTACAAATCTCTACGCATATCCTTCTCACTCATCATCATCTCTATCTCTCAGGAACCACCAAAACGATGGGTGAGTTAAAGTTTTCATTCCACACGTAGTCAGGGTACGGCACCCTCCTACACCGTAGCGACGTCTCTCAGGCCAAGGAGATTTTTATCGGTGATGTGATTTGCGAAGAAGGTAAGGCGTAGCCGTGGCCTAAAATAGGAATTGTACCGGCATTCGCTTTAATTCAGGAGAATGGAAAACCACAGAAAACTATTCTCAGGACAGCCGATGGTACTCAGCTCGATAGTTGCAGTCGCTTAAGTAAGGCCAGAATCCAGTATTCGGGAGATAGTGGGTTCGAACCCCACTGCCGGTAGCCCTGAAGATGGTCATCCGTGGCTTTCCATTTTCACACTAGACAAATGCTGGGGCCGTACCTTCATTAAATCCACGGCCGCTTCCTTCCCATTGTTAGCCCTTCCCTGTCTCATCGTCGCCATAAGACCTATCTGTGCCGGTGCAACATAAAGCAAATTATATTTTAAAAATTACAAAATAGCCGATGGTGGGTCTTAGCCTTTGTGCCTCCCGAATGTAGAGCTGCAAATTTAGCCAAAACTTGTCGCCTTTAAGCCTAAGCCTTCTACTCGGTCTAAAACGATGAGAGTGAAATTTGGCGAACAAGTTCCCCTTACGTCATAAGTAACAGTGAAGAAGCTGTTTAGAAAACTTCAACCAATCACGAAAAATAGCCAGTGTTTTGGGGCGATAGATCGCTGGCTACCGTTCATGCCGTTTGGAAGCATTCATATTTATTGCCATGGCTTTCTCTCAGTGTTGGGACAGGGAGATTATATTTTGAGGTGAAGCAGTTCTGGCTTAGTTCCGTTGGCTGACTATGAAAGATTCTACGTGATTGATGTCGCAAGAAATATAGTGATCTATAAACTAAATAAAACATTATTTAATGTGTGTGTGTGGGCGTGGATGTGTATTAATTACCAGGCCAATGGCGGTTATCAGGGGACGTTGTAGTTTCATTATTTCCTCATTTTATTATTTGGTAGTATTATATTTCCACGAAATAATTCATTAAGAACTCAACATCATTTGAAGTAACTTCAGGTAACAGTAGTATTTCAAGAAAAAGTATGTGTTACTCACAGTCAGCAGGTTTTGATATCCATATGGGGAACAAGAAAACTCACCTAGAAGCAAAAGAAATAGTAGCAATTAATTTATGGATTAGATTATTTAACATAGTTTAATTATATAGCCTTTAATTTATCAGTATTGTGGTATTTATAATACATGTTTCACAGGAAAAATCTTTGAAACATAATGTTCAGGAGACATTTCCTCTCACTTGAGTAACACAAACAACAAAGTGGTAATATGCTGTCATGTCCACTTTACACTGATTATACGTTCACAAACCACCGAGGTTTTCGAAGATTAATAAAGATAAATAGTATCTTGAGAAAGAATGGTCACGAAAACCTAAACTATACTGTACATCAGGCAATGAAATTCAATTCTTATTAACTCACCAATGTATACATTCATTTACTACCCGCAAGATGATGCATAATCATTAATTTAATTATCGATTTACTCTCATTCCAATGTTTACTGCTACCTATTCTAACTTGAACTGGAGAAAATATCTCAAAGTTGATTCTTAGGGAAATAAAGGATAAATTATTTCAAAACCATAAAATCCATTTTAAGTACACTTGCTGCTGAAATATTTCTTGGTAAATAAAGCTCGAAAATCGAAAGTAAAAAGACCAGAAGTGCCACATCCGTAGTTTATACATCTTGCGAGTAGTAAAACAATGTACGCATTGGTGATTTAAGAAGTGAATTTCATTGCCTGATGTGTATAATTTAGGTTTTCGTTACCATTCTTTCTCAAGGTATTATTTCAATTAATCTTCGAAAACCGCAGTGATCTAATTGTGAAAGTAGGAATGTTGCCAAGCAATCTGAACCTAAGTAAAAATTATTTAAAAATAAATATTTTGGATGTAATTTCGCACCAAATTTTGTTATAGTCCCATACAACATCGGTCCGATGCTGGACGTAAACACGGTTGAATGGAGGATCTGCCACAATCGTGAGCTAGAGGTTCTGTACCAAGATGCCAACACAGCAGGGACCATCAGAAGCAACCGACTGCATTGGGCTAGACATGTGGCTAGGATATAAAACCACAGATGGCCATGGAAGCTCCTGGGTTTCATCCCCACAGGATGGCCAGGGAACAGGTGTAGTGATGGTCTCCATGAGGACCTGCGACAGTCAGCTATAGGTACAGTGAAGACGGATGGTGAATCGCGATTGACAGCGATGGATAGAACACGGTGGAGAAGGAGACCTATAACGGCGCGAGGTCCGTGGAGCCTAATCGAGTAAAATAAACCAAATAATAAATAACATTTATGGCAGTGATTTAAGTAGCTCAGATGACTAGGGTGAAAAATTTGGGCCCCTATCATAATTTGCTATGTTAATCGAGTCTCTTTTAGTTCAGATTTCCGCCGGGCTGAGTGGCTCGGACGGTTGAGGCGCTGGCCTTCTGACCCCAACATGGCAGGTTCGATCCTGGCTCAGTCCGGTGGTATTTGAAGGTGCTCAAATACGTCAGCCTCGTGTCGGTAGATTTACTGGCACGTAAAAGAACTCCTTCGGGAATAAATTACGGCACCTCGGCGTCTCCGAAAACCGTAAAAGAAGTTAGTGGGACGTAAAGCAAATAAAATTATTATTATTATTATTATTATTATTATTATTATTATTATTATTATTAATTCGGATTTCCATTCCGTGATGGTTTTCCTAGGTCATTTTCGACCACCCTGTGCAGACAAATCTTAAAATTAGGCTACATTTTTGAAGGTGTATTCCTAAGGCTAGAATATTTATGATTTATTACCCTGGGTTGGAATATAGTACCATATCTGAAGTACTTATTTTGTTACTGTTTGCATGGGGGATTTACCAAGTGAATGGGGAGTGGCCATAGTAGTCCCAGTGTACAAAGGAAAGGGTGATAAATATAAAGCGGATTATTACAGGTCTTTCAGACTGACATGTGTTGCATTCTTTCTGATTATATTAGACAAGTTTGCGAAATTACGTAGGTACTGGTTTGATGGAAGGCAGTTCGCATTTTGGAAAAGTTAGTCAAGTGAGGCTCAACTTGTAAGATTGCAGCCAGACATAACAAATATGTTTGTTTCGAGAGGACAAATGGACTGTACCTCTACTAAGGTAATCAAGGCTTTTGATAGAATAGATCATGGGGGACTATTGGCAACACTGAGGGCTATTGGACTATACAAAATAGTGACTGAATGGGTGGCTAAAAACAAGAAAATAGAACTCAGAGAATTAGAGTAGTTGACGCAATATCCGATCCTTTAGTGATTAAAAGGCAGTTCCGCAAGGCAGTATTATTGGACCTTTATATTTTCTTATGGACAGAGTGGTCCATAAGTCAAATGGTAAAATTACAAATATCACTTCTATTGCAGAGTTTTAGCAAGGATATCGAAGCAGATAACGCATACAGATAGTCAGAGCATAGTTCTCATGACCTAAAAGAAATGCCGAAAGTGGTCACCATACTTTCCTATGCAAATTTGACATCCTAGAAGCACTGAAGCAAAAATTATGTCCGAAAGATTCAGGGACTGTAGGCGATCAAGTTCTGACTGCGTTCGTTTAGTTGTTCCGTATCACGCATCTTCATGGAGTACACTTCAATTTTTAGTATACCTCAGACTGAGAGAAGTCCAGCGGCGTAAGATCAGGAAACATGCGGACTATTCAACATAACCCCGTCTGCCAATACAATCATCGAACATCCCATTCCATATTAAGGGCGTGCCCATCTTGTTGTCGTATTAACTATCGAATTGGCTGTAGGTATTCCAAAAGTGGACTGTTTTCTAATTCTATCAACATCTCTTGGACTATTTGTAGATGGCATTCACTGTACCATTAACATGGTAGAGTCCGATGGTCCCATCGGCAAAGATCCCTGTACGTACAGTAACACCTGGAGTGTTTAACTCTATCACCACACGTGGGTTCGCAGTATCCCAGTAAACACAGTTGTGCCTATTCACTGTGCCGTTTAGCTTAAAAGTACCTTTGTAACTTCAAATAATAGTTTTGTAAATTGTGGATCGGCTTCTTGTCGTAATGCGTACCATATGCAAAATTCTGTACGTCAATGAGGATCATTTTCATTTAGGGCTTGGAGTAAAGTAGGCTTATATGGTCTCAACGTTTTCTGCATCCTTTGCAGGCTTGTTGGTGATATTCCGTACTCATTGGACGCTTGTCGGGTTGATTTGGTGAGTGCACAAAACATTGCGCAATGATATTTAAATTATCTTCTCTTGTAATTGCTGTTTTCGACACACCTGAGGAGGAACTTCCGCTGCCATTCCTGACTGCTCAAATATCTTATATAGTTTACGAATACCTTCTCTAGATGGAGGTGCGATTTTCGGAAAACATTTCGCAACAACATCACTGTAATTAAGCTGTTTCCACCACATATGCAGTGCAAAAACACACTGCTCTTTAGATACTTTTCCATTCATTATCCCGTAAACAAACACGAAACAACAGTACACACATCACAAACCTAACATCATTACCTCAAATCTCAACAATTGTGGGAACTACTGCTGCAGTCAAGTCAAGTAACTACAATGCGAGTCAATCCAGCGTCTACATACTGCTAGTGCCAAATGACTTACAGGCTACTCCATATTGTGTAAATGATAAGAGTAAAAAGCCGGAATCACAGATGAACCTTGTTTCAGATGATGTTATACTGTATAGAGTAATTTAATTAGTTACACTTTTGTGAGATACTGCAAAAAGTCCTCGACAATGTAGTGAGATGAACTGAAGACTATGGTATGATGGTAAAAGGGGTGAAAAGTCAGGCTGTATCACCAAGAGAAATAGTCCTCTCAGTTTTAATTACGGTGTTGATGGGTGGGGGAGAAGAAAGTACCTCATGATGATCACTGTAAGTAATTAAGTGTTAATACAAGGGCAGATTCTTTTGCGGTAATCACATGAACGAGGTTGTAAATTAATGTTAGAGGTTTTTCTCATATGGTTATGAGGGTATTTAGAGATTGTAGTATGGATGTAAATATGAGGGCATATGACTCAATGGTATGATTCCAATTAGAGTATGGTTTTAGTATATGGAACACTCATCAGCATTACTTGATTCGAGAACAGAAAAAGATCCAAAGGAAAACAGCATGATTTAGTATTACTCGATCACTTTTTGAGTTTGGTTTCCTCCTGCATACAATTGATCAAATATTTGGACATTTCGTAGACTATAACAAAATTCGTCAACTTCCATCCATGAAACCGCCAATATTGTTTAATTTATGATCATATTTTAATTTTCTTGGTTTTATGTTACATCTTATCGAGATGAATCAAACTACACCTAACTCGTCCCTGTGTGACATTTTCACGCCAAGTTACGCCTCCTGGTCACTGATTTTCGACCGCCAAAAAGCACTACGGTTACCTTCATATGGTAGTCGTATTATGCCATAATTTCCGGTTATCATCACTATAAACTGATCAAACATCATATCATGAACAATATTATTTGCGTATTTTAACATTTGTCTTAGATCTTTAATGTTTCAACTGGTTTTATTATAGATAATGTTTTTCAGTGAATGAATAAAATTGTACACTTTCTAGGCAATTCAAGGGCAACTGTGAAGAGATAACACAGAGAGTCTTAAATAGCAGTGGCTGCAGGGAAGTTACATTTTACTTCAGAAGCCTTAGTCATATTTAACTGAGAGACTAGGATCATGCTACCTCATCCTATGTACGGTAGGTACGTGTGGTAAAATCTATATGATATTCTAACGCAGATAAATGAGAAAGTAATGGTTTATCAACATTAGGACACTGAATACAAGAAAGAATGATGCGGAAATAATAAATCATATGATACGGCGTTGAAATTAATTTCCTCCCACATGACGTGAACAAAGGGAACAAGAATAATCATTTTCTAGAATCTAAATCTTTAGTAACATTCAAATAAAGGCAATGTTCTGCTGTCAATGTAAGGAGCCACATTTGGTAAAGTTTCCTTGATTAGTGTTGTAGGCCTATACAAAAAATGAAGAGAATAATGCACCAGACATCAATGATGATTAGAAAATACACACTCGTGAAAGCTGGGAACCAGTGTGTGGCCAACATAGTTAATCATGACCAAAACTATAGCTTCCGAATGAGATAGCTAAATAACATTCAGGAAATAACACTCGTCAAAAATACCAGTGTTTCGCCCCAGTGCGGCATGGGCTCATCAGTTGGATAGCGCACCTTCCCAAGACACTGGCTGGCTAGCACGCCGGTAGTGACACCACTGAAGCTATACATATAATAAGCACAATGCAGTGCCGACGTACTAGGGGAGAATGTTATTTATATAGTTAATCATGTTTGCGGAAATATTTTGTATCGTATGTATTACTTGCATTTATCCGCGGACTCCGCTCGCAATGTATCTTCTTGTTCATTAATATTCCCACTGATGTACGTGCAAAGCTTCGAGGTACACACATGAACTGTTGTGGTAATAGAATGTAATATTATATCAACAAACACATGAAAATACATCCATCACAAGTGGAAATTGAATTACATTTGTTTTTCTGCAGTCTGGTAACTTATTGCGAATTATTGACATCGATTCGTTAACTTTGTACATACTGCGAAAGCGTTGCTAGGAGTTAAGGTGAAATATTCAGAGCAGACTTTATAATAGTTGCGATGTACTGTGTGGTAAAGATGTTGTCAAGAGAAAATAATTGTAAGATTGCTTTGAAAGTACACTGCCTGACAAAAAAATTAAACACCCAGAAGGAGTGATCCAATACTATCCCATTTCGGTATACATACATACATACATACATACATACATACATACATACATACATACATACATACATACATACATACATACATACATACATACATACATACATACATACATACATACATACATACATACATACATACATACTGAACCCATGACCTTTGTGCCCTAAGAACATTATGCATAAATCGACAATCATTTAAAAGTTGGATTCTTGATAGCATGGATTTGACACGTGACGAGGGGGTGATTACCTTCGGTCCCACGCTCTGGGGTACGTGACGTCAGCCACACGTGTCAACGGCGGAAGAATCTCAAGTCATTTTTGTGAACTATTTCAAAGCGCGTGTTCATGGTGACCCAAGCCAAGTCAAAAAATATAGTGCCTATCAAGGGAGATCAATCATCTCACAAATCGAACCCGTAAAAATTTTAAATGTCCATGAACACTACCGCCAGAAATGTAGCAAGCATGTAGTCACTTTCAAAACTCTGGAAATTACAGTTTAGGTAAGTCAGAAAATTTATAGAAATTTTCTTGGCGGCAAAGGGAGAGATCCGAAGAGAGGGGGTAACTGCTATAAATATGAAGGGACGCCATGACGAAGTCTCCTTCTCCGACATTTGTGATACAAAGCGGACGAAAAATTGTTGAGCTGCTCTGCGAAATCAAACAACGAAAGTAGACTGAGTTCAACTGCAGATTTCAGCCAGTGTGGCTAGGTCTTGTCTCCATGAGGAGATAGTTTTCGTGAGTGAAATAATTGTACCAGATAGGACGGTCAAAGTACTGAATAAATTCTAATGTGATTAAGTAATTCGTGTGCGTAAATAATTATAGTCCATCGTGTGCACTCGACAAACAAGTGAAGGGTATTTTCTTTTTTTATGCTTTATTCCAGGAAACCTGAAGAAATATTAAAAAATGGTTTGTAAAGCCATGAATGTAAAAATGGCTAAATAAAATGCCAGGGTCGCAGGTAAGCCCTATGACGAACACTGGCGTGACGACATGAGGTAGGTGACTTTCCATCTTACTACCTCTTATATCTTGTCTCGTGATCTCTAAAAGTGTATTTGAATGGGGATATACGACGCAGTGGTCATCCCTACTAAGTTTTTTTAAATGTGAGAATACGACTAAAAGAGTCATTTGTTTTATTCTCCACTTGGATACATTTTTGAAGTCTTGCGAGTGCCGTATAATGTTGTAAAAAGTTATTGAATAAGGGTTCCGAAGTGATATCACGTCCAATGTAGACCGTCATCCGTGTGAGTGTACTGCCTATATTTTGTGATGCCAAATTAAGATGTTCATTCGACGTAAAAATTTTCTGTCTGCGATTTGACGTTAATAATAATAATCCATGGTCACTCATTTTCAATCGAGTGGAAGCGCGCTGTCGGGTGAGAACCTAGGGTGATGAATTTGGTCACGGAGAGAAACGTTATTTCTATGCCCATTTTAAACTGTGTCTGACTGACAATAAAAAGATCTAGTAGAATGTTTCAGTCATTTCTCGTAAAAATCAAGTTATTAAATACGATATCATTTATGCGAAGTTATTCATGATTAATGCATTGTGCGATATTAGACGTCGAGATTTCTAGTGAGAATTTTATTCCAGTTCTTAGTCGATGATAATTGTGGAGCTGGGAAACAGAGGTTAGTTTGTTGATATGAGATTTGTGAATCAGGTTGGACCTGTCATTGAAGCCGGGACACGGAAGCCCGAGGAATGTTTTATATGAGTTGAGATGAGATGTGCGAATCAGGTTAGAGTCCTGTCATTCACGCCGGGACATGATAGCCCGAGGAATATTTTATAATATTGGGAATGGAAAGAAATTCATAGAAATCCATAGCGGTATCAATTGGCGACGCGTATAATTAGTGTGGGCATCTTGAAGCATAATCTGTGCATTTTGTTGGTCAGAATATCGTATTTGTTTAATTATGTCGGCATAGTTTAAAGGGAGCATTTTTGAGAAGCCAGTCAACTGTGAATAAACCAGGTGTTTCATGTAACTGCCAAGCGAACTCGGGGGATGAGAGACCTCAGCTATGATAACGGGACAGGCGTGGAGTTGAGATTGTACTGTAATTCTTGGCCAGGGAAAACGTTAAAATGCTGGATTTAGTTGAAATTCATAGCCGGTAATGATCTGAGTATTGTGAAATACTGTAATTGGGGACGTAATGAACATTTGAAATCACGAACTTTGAGTATAAGGAACAGAGTAACCAAATTCAGGGTTGTCCAAAATATAGAGCGATGGCTGTGATGATCGGTTTGTCTGTGAGGGGTGTGCAAAATTCATAATGGTATGACGAGATGTGACATCGTAATTATATGGCGAGTTGTTTGGTTTGTACGTAGATTATTAGGATATCCAAGTGTTAATAACGGTTAGGACTAGATTAGATTTTAAAAGTGTGAGATCACAAGACAAGATATATAACTGGACATGAATTATGTAACAATTCTTTTCCAGCCAGATAAACATCGCAGATTGAATTCACATCACAGCTGCGTAGGAATTTGTGAAGAAACCAGAGTCCGCGGAGATAAAATTTACTGTTCTTTAACATTTCGATAAATTCATTTAAATTTATTTAATTATTAAATTCAGTGAAACCGCATTTTGAAATAACTTTAATCAAGCGAATAACTTGGAGATGCATTCTGGAAATTTTAGTTTGTTTTTCTGGGGGAATATTAAAATACAAAGTAACGATTAAAGGGACATATCCGATGTAAATGGATTTTACTGCCACAAAGTTTGTGAGCATTGCTATTGTTGTAATTATTGAACTTTGATTGATTGAGCAGTGAATGTGCTGGGGATAGTAAAGTGGAAACTTTGGTCTTCAACCGATGTAACTTAATTGTGTTCAACCTTCAGCCTAGAAACTTGGATGGTCAGGGGTCATCAACCTCAGTGACTTAGATTAGGGGCATATGCCATCGTAGCATCGTTTCCTTGCGGTCATCATCCACAATGACTTTAAAGTAACTTAGAAGATTAGATGTCGGTCCATGACATATACGCAGGTCACATCGATTCAATTAAGGGTCCATGCCGTAGAACCACTGTGTGGCACACACCGATTGGACGGCCTTAATTATACCCAGAGTCGAGAGTTCGTGTTACGAGGGCTGGACCATAACGAATCACTATGATGGTACATGTGGTCTCACATGGAAGCCGAATTTAAGGATTTCCAGACTTTCCTTTCTTAAATGATTAATAATAGAGACAATGGTTTCTAGTATGAATGCCCGTCAGGCAGTTACGTTAAAGTCTCACACCAGTGTTCTGACGTTTATGTAAAATGATTGTGGTGTCCAGGGGACACAATTGACTTCTATGATACCGTTGACATAGAATGTTTCAGAATTTTCCTGAATAAATAGGAATCTTTTAAATAGACCTTTCATTCCAGTAGATAGATTAGAATCCTTGAACCCCGCCTTATACCTCGGCAAGTAACGACAGTAAAATGTTGCCCAACGTGGTGGCTTCAGTCACTTAAGAGAGGGCCTAAGTACATCGAGAGAAGAACTACAAGTTAGGTTGGTTGACATCGGTGAAACGATGACCAAATGTAGCATTGTTATACGTTGGTCGATCATTAAAATGTCGCACCAACGTTGGGGCATAAGTCACGATAACGATGAGAGAACCTAAGTCACGATAACGATCAGGATATTTGGAAATATCGTGTACTAGAGGAAATGAGAAATAATGTTGAGGCTATGCCACATTATGGATGATAAAATCGTGCGCCAGAGTTGATAGCGAACTCGAAGAAATAGATAAACACCCGATGAGTAAGGCTAGGAGATACCACTATGAGAATAATTTATCTACTGAATGAAAGGTATAATTTGAGTGTGTTAGAATAATTTCCCAAAATTTTGAATACTGGTTTGAGTGTTTTGGCTGATCACTTTGATCGAGTGAACATTGAATTTCACATTTTATTAAATACAATTTTAGAGAATGTTGCATTAACAGTGTGATGTGTTAGATAGGAGGATGCTGTGATGTTTATCTTTGTAGTCTTATTATACGCCGTTGAAGTCTCGGGCTCACCGATGACCTATTGTTTTCTGTTAAATACAGTATCTTTATGCAGGAGGGAGAATTGGCCCAGGGGCAGGTGGTCCAAATGTTCAAGGACTTAATTGAGAGGATAGAAAACGATAAGAAGGAACAGAGAGAGTGCAGGGAAGCCGATAGGAGGCACTTAAGTGAGAGTATGAAATCTATCAGTGAAAAATTAGATAGTGCAGATGTAGAATTAAAAGGTATGAAGGAAGTCGTAGGAACCATGGACAATAAATTAGATAGTGCAGATGTAGAATTAAAAGGTATGAAGGAAGTTGTTCAAAATGTTGACATTAAAGTGCAGGACACTCAGGATAGTTGTAAGGAAGCTAGTGGGGATATTAGGAAGGACATTGGTGACTTAAATGTGAAGGTGGAGCAGAACACTAAAGCACAGGTTGACTTTAAACATGAAATAAATCAGCAGTTCATAGAAACTCGCGAGCTACATCGCGTTCTTAGTGAAAATCAGGACATAATTAGAGTAGACCTCGATAGGCACGTCAACGAAAGTAGGGAACTACATAAGCAGTTGGTGTCAGATCAAGATGAGCTTAGGGCCGATCTGAAGACAGAGGTAGAGAAGTTCAACATCATGCGTGAAGACGATAAGTCAAAGGTCTTTACAGCGATGAATGAACATAAGGAAATGTTGTGTAAAGAGATAGCCGTCGTAAATGACAAAGTAGACCAGGTAGCCGAAGACGTCAAGGCAACTGTAGACCAGCGTATTGAGGCCATTGACTTAAAATTAATCCAGATGAATAAAGAGGATATAAGAAAATTAGGTACGACTCAGGAGGAAACGCCTAGGAGTATTGAGGAGGTACAGGCAGACTTGAAGGAACCAAGTGAAAATATAAAGGCGGATGCGAAAGACTCGAACAAGAAGTTAGAAACAGTGGAGGTTATACTGGCCCGTCTACTTGCATATCTAACTAACATGACGTCTCCTAAATCAGCGCCACAAGTAACTAAGCATGTGGAAAACCAAGTGAATGTTGTAAACCACCTCCAAGAGAGTAGACCGGAAAGGGATGTTTCGCAGGCAGTCATACAAGAGAATAATGGGCAAGGGTTTGAAACCATACTAAACCAGGATAGTAAGAACGTGGAACAGCCTAGCTACCTGTACGGAAAGTGGAATAGACGCCGTGATCCATGTAGGAGGAACCAGAGTCGATGTCGGGAAATTTCTTACCAAAGACGCAGACGCCATTGTGGAAATGAAGCCGATAGAAGGTGGAATAATTACAAATCCAGACATTCTGATCTATGGCATGGTTCTGAAGAGGAAGAAGCAAAACCTACACGATTTGGTGCCAATAAGAAGAAGAGGCCTAAGAAAAGCAGCAGTGATGAGAGGGATGAAAATTCAAACGAGGATGCCAGCGATGACGATTATGGTCCGTCAAGAAAGGCTAAAGCAAATGCGAAGAAGGGTAGGCCAGCTGCTAAAATGAAGAAGATGACGATGATGAAGAAGAAGTGTAAGCCAGCTGCAAAAATGAAGAAGATGAGGATGATGATGAAGAAGAAGAGTAAGTCAGCTGCTAAAATGAAGATGAGGATGATGATGAAGAAGAAGGGTCAGCCAGCTGCTAAAATGAAGAAGATGAGGAGAATGATGAAGAAGAAGAACGGTAAACCACCTGCAAAAATGAAGAAAGTCAGTGACAACGATAGTAATGAGGACAAGGATTTGAACCCAGAAACTTCGCATTTTGATGTGAATGCAAGTTCGTCGAGAAGTTGGAAGGACAAACCACCTAACTTCCAATAAGTCAACTACAATTCACTGGAGATCTACCCCGCAACCCCGAACTCTCCATGTAACCAAGAACTAGCAGGAAGCAGAAGGCATCAACTAACATCCGTACACCAGGAGATGAACAACTGCATTAGAGAGAAGAAAGGAATTTATGTTCAAAGGTCATGTTTCATCAGACGTCGAAATTAGAAATTTCACCATCTGGAGTGTTTTAAAGGAAATTCCTTGTCACTGTGCGAAAGGAATTCGTGTCTTGGGGGAAATATGAACCCATGACCTTTATGCCCTAAGAACATTATGCATAAATCGACAATCATTTAAAAGTTGGATTCTTGATAGCATGGATTTGACACGTGACGAGGGGGTGATTACCTTCGGTCCCACGCTCTGGGGTACGTGACGTCAGCCACACGTGTCAACGGCGGAAGAATCTCAAGTCATTTTTGTGAACTATTTCAAAGCGCGTGTTCATGGTGACCCAAGCCAAGTCAAAAAATATAGTGCCTATCAAGGGAGGTCAATCATCTCACAAATCGAACCCGTAAAAATTTTAAATGTCCATGAACACTACCGCCAGAAATGTAGCAAGCATGTAGTCACTTTCAAAACTCTGGAAATTACAGTTTAGGTAAGTCAGAAAATTTATAGAAATTTTCTTGGCGGCAAAGGGAGAGGTCCGAAGAGAGGGGGTAACTGCTATAAATATGAAGGGACGCCATGACGAAGTCTCCTTCTCCGACATTTGTGATACAAAGCGGACGAAAAATTGTTGAGCTGCTCTGCGAAATCAAACAACGAAAGTAGACTGAGTTCAACTGCAGATTTCAGCCAGTGTGGCTAGGTCTTGTCTCCATGAGGAGATAGTTTTCGTGAGTGAAATAATTGTACCAGATAGGACGGTCAAAGTACTGAATAAATTCTAATGTGATTAAGTAATTCGTGTGCGTAAATAATTATAGTCCATCGTGTGCACTCGACAAACAAGTGAAGGGCATTTTCTTTTTTTTATGCTTTATTCCAGGAAACCTGAAGAAATATTTAAAAAATGGTTTGTAAAGCCATGAATGTAAAAATGGCTAAATAAAATGCCAGGGTCACAGGTGAGCCCTATGACGAACACTGGCGTGACGACATGAGGTAGGTGACTTTCCATCTTACTACCTCTTATATCTTGTCTCGTGATCTCTAAAAGTGTATTTGAATGGGGATATACGACGCAGTGGTCATCCCTACTAAGTTTTTTAAAATGTGAGAATACGACTAAAAGAGTCATTTGTTTTATTTTCCACTTGGATAAATTTTTGAAGTCTTGCGAGTGCCGTATAATGTTGTAAAAAGTTATTGAATAAGGGTTCCGAAGTGATATCACATCCAATGTAGACCGTCATCCGTGTGAGTGTACTGCCTATATTTTGTGATGCCAAATTAAGATGTTCATTCGACGTAAAAATTTTCTGTCTGCGATTTGACGTTAATAATAATAATCCATGGTCACTCATTTTCAATCGAGTGGAAGCGCGCTGTCGGGTGAGAACCTAGGGTGATGGATTTGGTCATGCAGAGAAACGTTTTTTCTATGCCCATTTTAAACTGTGTCTGACTGACAATAAAAAGATCTAGTAGAATGTTTCAGTCATTTTTCGTAAAAATCAAGTTATTAAATACGATATCATTTATGCGAAGTTATTCATGATTAATGCATTGTGCGATATTAGACGTCGAGATTTCTAGTGAGGATTTTATTCCAGTTCTTTGTCGATGATAATTGTGGAGCTGGGAAACAGAGGTTAGTTTGTTGATATGAGATTTGTGAATCAGGTTGGACCTGTCATTGAAGCCGGGACACGGAAGCCCGAGGAATGTTTTATATGAGTTGAGATGAGATGTGCGAATCACTTTAGAGTCCTGTCATTGAAGCCGGGACATGATAGCCCGAGGAATATTTTATAATGTTGGGAATGGAAAGAAATTCATAGAAATCCATAGCGGTATCAATTGGCGACGCGTATAATTAGTGTGGGCATCTTGAAGCATAATCTGTGCATTTTGTTGGTCAGAATATCGTATTTGTTTAATTATGTCGGCATAGTTTAAAGGGAGCATTTTTGAGAAGCCAGTCAACTGTGAATAAACCAGGTGTTTCATGTAACTGCCAAGCGAACTCGGGGGATGAGAGACCTCAGCTATGATAACGGGACAGGCGTGGAGTTGAGATTTTACTGTAATTCATGGCCAGGGAAAACGTTAAAATGCTGGATTTAGTTGAAATTCATAGCCGGTAATGATCTGAGTATTGTGAAATACTGTAATTGGGGACGTAATGAACATTTGAAATCACGAACTTTGAGTATAAGGAACAGAGTAACCAAATTCAGGGTTGTCCAAAATATAGAGCGATGGCTGTGATGATCGGTTTGTCTGTGAGGGGTGTGCAAAATTCATAATGGTATGACGAGATGTGACATCGTAATTATATGGCGAGTTGTTTGGTTTGTACGTAGATTATTAGGATATCCAAGTGTTAATAACGGTTAGGACTAGATTAGATTTTAAAAGTGTGAGATCACAAGACAAGATATATAACTGGACATGAATTATGTAACAATTCTTTTCCAGCCAGATAAACATCGCAGATTGAATTTTCACATCACAGCTGCGTAGGAATTTGTGAAGAAACCAGAGTCCGCGGAGATAAAATTTACTGTTCTTTAACATTTCGATAAATTCATTTAAATTTATTTAATTATTAAATTCAGTGAAACCGCATTTTGAAATAACTTTAATCAAGCGAATAACTTGGAGATGCATTCTGGAAATTTTAGTTTGTTTTTCTGGGGAATATTAAAATACAAAGTAACGATTAAAGGGACATATCCGATGGAAATGGATTTTACTGCCACAAAGTTTGTGAGCATTGCTATTGTTGTAATTATTGAACTTTGATTGATTGAGCAGTGAATGTGCTGGGGATAGTAAAGTGGAAACTTTGGTCTTCAACCGATGTAACTTAATTGTGTTCAACCTTCAGCCTAGAAACTTGGATGGTCAGGGGTCATCAACCTCAGTGACTTAGATTAGGGCCATATGCCATTGTAGCATCATTTCCTTGCGGTCATCATCCACAATGACTTTAAAGTAACTTAGAAGATTAGATGTCGGTCCATGACATAGACGCAGGTCACATCGATTCAATTAAGGGTCCATGCCGTAGAACCACTGTGTGGCACACACCGATTGGACGGCCAGAGTCCAGAGTCCAGAGTCCAGAGTTCGTGTTACGAGGGCTGGACCATAACGAATCACTATGATGGTACATGTGGTCTCACATGGAAGCCGAATTTAAGGATTTCCAGACTTTCCTTTCTTAAATGATTAATAATTGAGACAATGGTTTCTAGTATGAATGCCCGTCCGGCAGTTACGTTAAAGTCTCACACCAGTGTTCTGACGTTTATGTAAAATGATTGTGGTGTCCAGTGGACACAATTGACTTCTATGATACCGTTGACATAGAATGTTTCAGAATTTTCCTTAATAAATAGGAATCTTTTAAATAGACCTTTCATTCCAGTAGATAGATTAGAATTACTGATCCCTACCTTTACCTCAGCATGTGACGAAGAACCCGATACGACCCAAGAGACAGATCTCATGAACTTTGCTGATAGGTAAGGAAGGTAGGTATCCCTCAATATGGACCAAAGGGTTCAATACATACCACTGATGTGTGAGTAAATGATTAGATTTACAAGGATCTCTAATGTGTAGAAGGCTCACTAGAGTGCATTTGTGATGGCACGGTCCTGTTGTTGATAAGTTGTTACCAGTTAACTGCTGTGAGTCAGACAGTTAAGTAAGACGTTCAGTACGAAGCACCCGCGATGCCTCATAGACGCGTTAGACAGCCTCTCCACCAACCGACAGCATTTGACAGAGGCCGCATTATGGGACTGCATGAGGCTGGTTGGTCGTATCGAGCAAATGCCAGGCATGTGGGCCACTCAGATGTCACAGTGGCTCAATGTTGGACTCAATGGGTGCATGAGAGCACCCAGTCACGTCGTTAAGGTTCGGGTCGACCAAGAAACGCCACTCTGAGGGAGGTCTGTCGTATGGTGCGCCAAGCATTGCGGGATTCCATACCTTCCGCACCCGCCATCCGCGAACATGTACTAGAGTCTCTACAACATCCTGTGAGTTCCCGCACAGTGTCTCGACCACTCGCATCCGCCGGATTGGGGAGTTTCAAATATGATATATGAAGGTGTGAATAAAATACGCCTAACAAACAGTTTAGTTCGGTATCTCTGTAATATCTATGAAGTTTCGTCATAGCGCCTGAGTGGCAAAGATGATACACGAAGATGTGAATAAAATGCGGCCAACAAAGAGTTTAGTTCGGTATCTCTGTAATCTTTATGAAGTTCCGTCATAGCGCCTGAGTGTCAAAGATGATACACGAAGATGTAAATAAAATACGGCCAACAAAGAGTTTAGTTCGGTATCTCTGTAATATCTATGAAGTTCCGTCATAGCGCCTGAGTGTCAAAGATGATACACGAAGATGTGAATAAAATGCGGCCAACAAAGAGTTTAGTTCGGTATCTCTGTAATATCTATGAAGTTCCGTCATAGCGCCTGAGTGTCAAAGATGATACACGAAGATGTGAATAAAATACGGCCAACAAAGAGTTTAGTTCGGTATCTCTGTAATCTCTATGAAGTTTCGTCATAGCGCCTGAGTGTCAAATATGATAAACGAAGATGTTAATAAAATACGCCCCGCTCCAACAAACATTTTAGCACTTAGTCAAGAAAATACGCAATAAAGAGAGGTATCGTTTTAGAACTAGGAAACAAAGAGGTTTGCAAAACTATGGTAACCTTCAAGCAATCATTTAATACTCATGGAACTGAGGTTAATTTTCCAGAGAATAAATCGCTTAATTGTATCATAGATATTCCTCACCAATTTAGTTCCATGTTGTATCATAGAGCAAAATCCGCCACCTGTAGGCAACAATTTGATATTCATTTTTGGAATTGGAGTATTTTCCAGGGAACAAATCGCTAGATTGTACCATTCATATTCTTTGCTATTTTAAGTTCCATGCTACTCGTTTGTCCAGTCTAGGCGTTTAGAGTTTTGGTATAAAAATGGCGTCCACACATAAAACCTTCTCCCCATACATCACATATTCATGACATCTGAAATCCTTGACGGTATGACTACTTCTACGACCCTTCCGGCTCATTTATGGGAATGGGGTTAATTTTAATAATATTTATTGCAACCAATGGCCATGCTTACAAAGTGATGCGGATTAATGAGTCTCATTGGCATAGTTGTGTCAGAGTTCCTCGCCCTATGCTCTTCATAGCACGATATCAATAAATTTATTTGCTGTGGCCAGGATTCAAACTGTGAACTCTTCGGTAAGAGGTTCATTTTTCCAGGGAATAAATCGTACGATTGTTTCACACAGCAAAATGTACGGAAGTACCACCGAAGAGTTTAGTCTTGTACTTCCGTATGAGGTTTGACCATACTCCTTGCTATTCTAAGTTCCATGCTTCTCGTGTGTTCAGTCTTTTCCTTTGGAGCTTTCGTATAAAAATGGCGTTAGCACACGAAACCTTCTACCCGTATATCACATATGGCCAGTTTTATGTTAAATCTTTGACGTTATAACTACTTCTACGACCCGTCCGAGTGTCTCGTGGTTCTTGGTGCAAATTTCAGTACTGATCAGTGGAGCGTGTAGATTTGTATAACAAACGAACGAACGAACAAACGAACAAACATACTTACTTTTGCTTTTATAGATATAGATGTATGTTGAGTGTCCGACTCCTTGGCTGAATGGTCAGCGTTGAGGCCTTCGGTTCAGATGGTCCCGGGTTCGATTCCCGGCCGGGTCAGGGATTTAATTACGTCTGATTAATTATTCTGGCTCGGGGACTGAGCGTTTGTGTTTGTCCTAACACTTTCCTCTTATTCATACAACGTACTACACTACCAACCACCACATAAACACGCAATAGTGATTACATCCCTCCATATAGGGTTGGCGTCAGGAAGGGCATCCGGCCGTAAAACAGGGAAAAATCTACATGTACACCCGTGACCCTACAAGTGTGGAAAAAGCGGTAGAGAAAGGAGATGATGTATGTTGAGTATTCAGCTCGAAGGCTGGTTTGATCCTCAACAGCTAAACCATCAACTGTCACTGATGAGGCAAATTAGCGAAATGAGGAGTGAGATAGTTTCCCGTTGCTTTTTTCACATCGTATACATATTAATGACTTATAAATAACATCTCAATAATTATTCATGTCTAAACATTGATACTTACGTGTTTTATACTCGACTGTGAACCTGTGTTTAGTCTGAATGAGATGGAGAAGGGGGAACTGTCTAAGCGACTTGTCGTCAAGGTGGCCGTGAATCAAATTCTGGTCAATTCAAGTGAGAGTTTCCAAATTGTCATGTCAAAGTGATTCAGTTACAATACATCATAAAACTGTAAGCTTACATGTAACTGAAGGGAGAGGGGACGATACACCATGGACTTGCAATAAGGCTATACAGTAACATTTTTTATTTGTAAGAGGGAATGTGAAAATATACGGAAAGAATTTGCTCTAGAACTGAACATATCACCATCGTCCGGGAACGAACTGACTCTCTTTCGATTTCCTTTTCTTCTGGCAGCACTTGTGTTATATTTACGACTATGGAGACAGGAGTACTGATGACATTTTCTAGGTGAGACAAGTGATTCCGATGCACCATTGAAGGTCTATTTCATGCTCCATGTTGGCCACGTAGAGATGGCTTGAAAGTGGGCCTGAGCTCAATATAAGCAGGCTGTTTTATATCGATCTGCTGCCCTCCGCAGCAGTGGAACCAAACAGATAGTGCCGCAGTGTCCCAGACAACTCATCACTTAAACTTTCACTGACTCCTTGTTGCATCCTTCTCTTATTCTTCCCATTTATTAAGGGGAGTTGGAATGCTTTATCTCCGTATACTAATATTTCCAAATTTATGTTGAGTTGGGTGGTAATGTAGTTAACAGTTTTTCTCATGCCGACGACTTTGTATTGTGTTGAAAGCCCCCGATCCAATAATTTGGAACTTGAAAATAGGGCAGTGAGTACGATATGAAAATTAGAATTTCCTCGACTAGAGTGATGCCAATTGGGAAGAAACCTATGAATACTGGATGTTAGGTTGGGAATACGAAACAGGAACAGGTGTACTAGGTACTATAATAAGTGGAATCGAATCAAGGTACAGCAATGGTAACGTAGTGAGCTCGCAGTTGCGATCAACGGTTTTCTGTAAGAAAGAAGCCAGCTCTCGGACGAGGCTATACTTACACCGGTCTAACTTCAGGCCTGTTTTGCTGTACGGTAGTGAAAGCTGGATGGACTCGGTATACCTTATTCATAAGTTATAAATAATAGACATTAAAGTGGCAAGAATGATTACTTAAGGTCGGAAGTTGGACCAATAGCAGGAGGGTCCTCGGAATTACGAGCTAAAGGATAAGTTTGGAATGAAATGTATGGATTAAGGCTGTGCGTATAAACAGGTTACGGTGTTAAGAGCCATTTGAGATGAATAGATGAGGATAGGTTAGCCAGGAGAATAAAGGACTCGGCCAAGGAAGGTAAGAGAAATAGAGGCGACGATGGTTAGACTCAGTTTTCAACGATTTAAAGATAACAGGTATGAAACTAAATTGAGGCCACACAGCTATTTGTAACAAATAGAAGACTGTGCAGACGTTTAATTAATCCACAGAGGCTTGCACAATGAACGCTGAAAAGTGAAATATATTAAAATAAAGATGTGTGCGTTCTCCTATATCTCTGATATATCATCTCGTAATCTGCAGGCCTTCGGGCTGAACAGCAGTAGCTTGTTAGGCCAAGGCCTTTCATGACTGTTGTGCTATGGAATTTATTTTTATGTTTATATATCTGACATATCCCCGGATTTAGTGTTGAAATGTCATTTTTGTTTGTTGCATCTATTGTTAGTACACTAAAACAGAATGAAGTGAACTTTCTGAATAATTGAGTGAGAGAATCTTTGCCATGATTTTCGTTCAGTATTCCCTTTTAGTAGTTTTAAAGCTTAGATGAGAAGATGTATATGTTACTTTACGTCGCACCACCACATATAGGGCTTATGGTGACGATGGGATAGGAAAATAGTAGGATTGGGAAGAAAACGGCCCTGGCCTTAATTAAGATACAGCATTTTCCTGGTGTGGAAATCGGAAAGTACATAGAACCATCTTCAGGGCTGCCGACAATGGGGTACATAAAACATAATATAGCCTACAGTATGTGCTGGAAATAATTATTTTTATAATTATGTTATCATCGTTATTGTTATGTCCGGCTCCTTTGATGTATGGTCAGTGTACTGTTCTTCGGTTCATAGGGTCTTGGGTTCGATTCGTGTTTGTGTTCGTCCTAATTCAATCTTCATTTACATGCAACACAAACCAACACAGAAATAGTCAATGCATTGGTGTCGGGGACGGCATTGGATCTTACAGCTTCGTAACCTGTGGAGCCTATTTAATAGAGTGAGAGAAAGCTGGATAAAGATTGATGAAATATTGAAAGAAAGAGGACGTTTTGAAAATTATTAGTCGCATGGTATTTGACTCGGAATGGTATTTCCCGAGTAATTGGTCGACTGGAGAGCAAGGAAGCCTAGCCTATGTTATGAATCGTTGAAAGTAAAATTTGTAAACGAGCGACATACAGCCACGTAGCGAGGAAGGATTCCTCCCATCAGAATTGGACATTTATGGCTCAGGATAGGCGAAAGCTAGTCAATATTCCCAGACGAGGTTTCGTGTCGATCACTGAGCTGTTATATCACGGTCATCTGTAAGAGGCTACCTACTGTTATAGGGGAAGGACGATAAAGTAATCAGGTCATCCAAGTGTATAACCACAGTTTCTTTAGTAGGGGTTTTAGGTTTCGAGATCATGAATGATGGTCCACCAGGGCGTGCGTTCGACCTCACTTGTTTCTATACGAAAAGGCCCTGTTTTGTATCTGTGCATGCCTTCTGTTTCAAATTCCAGTGTGATGTTATACGTGTTTTGTTCTACTTGTCTTACCATATGTGTTTATGTGTTAGTCCGTAGGCTTGGACTCACAGATATGGTCGCTTGTTCTGGTCTCGTCATAATGCTTATCGGGACCGTGCTCATGTGTATTTTTTTTGCTATTTGCTTTACGTCGCACCGACACAGATAAGTCTTATGGCGACGATAGGATAGGAAAGGACTAGGAATTGGAAGAAAGCGGTCGTGGCCTTAATTAAGGTACAGCCCCAGCATTTGCCTGGTGTGAAAATGGGAAACCACGGAAAACCATCTTCAGGGCTGCCGACAGTGGGGCTCGAACCCACTATCTCCCGATTACTGGATACTGGCCACACTTAAGCGACTGCAGCTATCGAGCTCGGTCACATGCTCGTGTGTAGAATCAGTGTTATTATGGGGGAAAGTGTTGTGTTAGGGTCTCACTTCAGTTTATGTGTGTGTTTTATGTGTGTTAGCTACTCTCAATATTTAGGGATTAGTGTTAAATGTGTGCGGCACACTGTCTTTTATTTGCAGTGTAAATAAAAATCATCAAACGCTCAATATCGCCAGCTTACCATGACAGGAACTTATTTGCAATCCCACTTCATATGAACAATAAATTTACCTTTAAAGGGGGCACGAGATCTCAATATTTTACTCGTTTATATTAATGATGTTTGTTGTGTGGTTATTTTATTTCTCTTTGCATTAGTCAATTAATTTAATTATACCCACTAAGATTTTAGTTCTCATTCCAGTAGCTATGCATCTTCTTTCCCGCCCATATTCATTTAGATTTTAATTCCGATATTTGCCCCCTCAGTGACGCCTAGGCTCTCTATGATAGCTTTTGGTGGAGCTGTGGACGATCAAACCAGCCTTCGGGCTGAATACCCAACATACATACATTTCTTCAAGGACCGTTCACCCCTGCGGAGATAGTCAGGGATATTTAGGGAATGAAAGGATGGAATATGTAACTATCTTACTTTCAAGTCCAATTGAGATTTATCAAAAGACTGCTTTTGGAAAAAGGGGTGAATGTTGACCGCTTAGATTTTGAGAACCAATGGTTCGATTTTAATTCTCGCTCAAGTGATACCTCTTTCATTTCGACATCTCAAAAACTGAGAAACTACGGACGGAACATTATTGCCAAAAATGTCGCACGCGACCTTGCGCCAGAACCTCCTGTACTCATGTTTCTTCATCATAAAAATTTTCCTTTTAAGCTGAGTGAGTAACGACACGTTCAATGGCGGGAGGAATTGCTCGGTACTAATACGCGTCTTTCATCTTGAATGTGGATTCCACCAGGTTGTTCCCAACAGTTATTCTAGTCAATTGGGGAGATGAAATGAAATGGTGCATGGCTTTTAGTGGCGGGAGTGTCCGGGGACAAGTTCGGCTCACCAGGTGCAGGTCTTTTGATTTGACCCCCGTACGCGACCTGAGCGTCGTGATGAGGATGACATTATGATGAAGGCGATACGTACACCCAGCCCCCGTGCCAGCGAAATTAACCAATTATGGTTAAATTTCCCGACCCTGCCGGGAATCAAACCCGGGACCCCTGTGACCAAAGCCAACATGCTAACCATTTAGCCATGGAGCCGGACATATTGGAGATAATAGGTTACTATGGATTAGTAGAGGAGTGCAAGTCTTTGAAAGGTAGCGGTACTCAATTTTTCAACGGCGGAAGAAAGTCCATTCGGCACTTCATGTCGTACGATGTCAACGATTAAAATATATTTGGTGGCACATTTGCTGTTTGCCCGACAAAAATAATTAAATTTCAGGCATTCTTGTAGATCGTCAGCCGAGATCCGTCCCTCTGCCATCCAATAGCAGTTAATTTATGCTGCAGTAAATCTACTGAAGTTGGCGTGTATAAGTACCTTCAACTATCTCCGTCCTGAGCTGGGATGGTACCCACCAACCTGAGCTCGAAAGTCTACCGTTTGAGTCACTCACCCTTGCTTAACTATTTTAATGTTCATTCTAACTACTAATTGTCTTAACACATGCTGGAGCATTATAAATTTGTACTGGAATCAAACTCACTATCTGAGGAACAGGAGGCTATGACTAACCGACTGTGCTCTAAGGCCGACATGTTTTATCCTAACGGATGAAGCGTGATTCAATCACATTATTTATGATCTCGTACGAGTCGCATTTTTTACGACTCAAGTTTGAAGCGAGCCAAGATCACAATAAGAAATTGAATGTTCTAGACAGCAAGTTTGTTGGCTATTTGCAGGACTTGTCGAGTTCCAATTCACATTCTTTGAGGTCAGTGAACTATCCACATTTCCTCATATCGCTCTTCTTCTGACATACAATGTCAGCGCAGATTATAAAGCATCGATCTACGAGTGTTTGCTCTACACTGCTTTAAAGAGGGATGTATTATAAAACTAATAATAATAATAATAATAATAATAATAATAATAATAATAATAATAATAATAATAATAATAATAATAATAATAATAATAATAATAATAATAATAACTCAAACCAAACCCCATGGTGCAACAGCGCTGAAGGGCCACAGCCTGTCAAGAGACTGCTGTTCAGCCCGAAGGCCTGCAGATCACGAGGTGTCGCGTGGTCAGCACGACGAATCCTCTCGGCCGTTATTCTTGGCTTTCTAGACCGCGGATGCTGTTTCACCATGATATAGCTACTCAATTGTAATCATATAGACTGAGTGGATCTCGAACTTGCCGTCAGATCCAGATAAAAATCCTTGGCCTGGACGGGAACCGAAACCGGCAACTCCGGATAAGTGGCAGGCACGCTACCCCTAGACCGCGGGACTGATAATAATAATAATAATAATAATAATAATAATAATAATAATAATAATAATAATAATAATAATAATAATAATAATAATAATAATAATAATAATAATAATAATAATAATCACTAAGACAAGGCTTATGAAAGCAGGACGTCAGACTGTAATATTTGCAGTTATAACGTGCCAAACACTCTGAAATATGGGGCATGAAAATGATGAGATTACGCATATCATCTTGAATTTTATGCTATATACATTCCCCATTGTACATTGTGGTAATGTGGTGTAAGAAGGTGGTGATTGCCAAATGCTGCCCTTCATACCATTTACATTGGTTTCTTTCTTGTTTACCCCAGAAAGTTTAGTGATGATTGTTGTCAGGGGGTCCTCCCTCGTGTGTGCTTCTACAATTGTAGGGGGCTAACCCTGGTTACCCTCTTCAATTGAAGATCCTCTTCGTGGTGAAGGGGACTAGTAGTTCCTTTCTTGCGATGCCGAATGGAGCCCCATTGGGTAACTGTTCGGTATACAAGGAGGAGGAAGCTAAAGCACCGCCCAACCCTAAGGTGTAATGCGACCCGTGCCGATGGGGTGCATGGCATATGGGAGATGTGTCTTGAACGGAGCCTTCGAGATACTTGGCGCCCTCTCGAAGTAAGTAGCCTTATCCAGGTATGCGGGGCTCTGCCTGGGCGGACATATATTTCCCTAGCTACTCGTGGGACTTGAATGAATACGGTAGCCATCCATAAACCGGAGAGCTCTTCTGGGGCCTCCGAGAGAAACACTACAACAACAACCGAAGGGGACTCTTCGGAGATACCCTCGGATAGTTCATCTTCGACAGTTAGAGGGCTCACTCGAGAGGTGGGCAATCTACAGGTCCAGAAGAAGAAGAAGAAGAAACAGCGCTCTGGCGCTGAGAAGAGGAGATATAAGAAGGCCTTAAAGGCCCGGGAGCAGGCCAAAGAGGGCTTAACTCCGGGAGCTGAGGGGCCTTCTAATACCACGACAGTAACAACTGTGGGGGGATCCAATGGGCACAAGAGGCGGGACCCTGAAAAGGGCTCTGCTTCTAGGGCACAGAGGACCCCACCCACCAAGATGCCAGCGGGGAAACGACTTCTGTCGGGGGCAACCCCAGAAGAAGACCTGCAGACCCGCAAAAATCCCAAGGTGGAATATGCGAGGATAGCTAAAGCTGGGATCAGGATGGCCATAGTACCTGTAGGATATCCTGACCAGCAGCTAACTGAGAAACAGGCGGAAGCTGTGGAAGAGGCTATCACCAATCTGATAGACGAGCTTCCGGAGCAGGGGCCCATTAAGCCTCAGTTCCTGGATTGCTATCTGTCAAGAGGTGCAGCCGTCATTATAGCCGAGAACGACGAGACTGTAGCATGGCTTTCCAGTCTTGTTACAGGTATACAACCGTGGGAAGGAGCCAGGCTCACAATTGTGGGCATGGATACAGTTCTTTCCTACAAGAGAGTCATGGTCTGGATACCAGGACAACCAAAGGACAATAACGTCCTTTTGGGAAGAATGGCACGCCAGAACCATGTCTTAAATCCCACCAGCTGGAGGGTCTACGACCGCAAGGAGGAGAAGAGAGGTGTCCGACTTGTGGTCAGCATGGACTCCAGAGACGTTGAGAAAGTGGTGGGGAAGAAGATCTTCTGCGGGGTGCATGTGGCTACCTTCACCTTGGTGGAGGGCAAGCGTGACAAGCAGAGGACCAACCCCACCACAGAAAATACCGAGACTAACAGGGGCGAAGAGCAGGAGCCCGGACAGGAACCTGGGCCAGCCAAGCCTCAAGACTCATCGCGGGAGACGGAGCAGCACGTTCCGGAGACCGCATAAGGTAAAGTATTGCATGAAAGTAAGAATGATTACTTTCATACAAGCAAATATACAACATTGCATAGCGGCCTCTAGGGTACTTATTAGAAGTATCCAGAAGGGCAAGTTTTCGGTCGGCCTGATACAAGAACCCTGGCTTAGACAGGGGCATATCATGGGACTAAAATGTGCAGGTTTCACTTTATTCAGTGGAATAGCAGAGGAGAAGCCTAGAGCATGTATACTAGTTAAAGATCACAACGCCTGGGCTATACCAGGCTTCATTACTAGAGACCTGGTAGCAGTCCTAGTCAGATATGAAGAGGGCGGACAGCCAAAAGACTTGGTTGTCTGCTCTGCATATTTCCCAGGAGACTCTTAATCTCCACCCCCGCCGGAGGAGTTCAAGAGACTGGTGATATACTGTAGGAAACAAGGATTAAACCTCATAGTAGGATGTGACGCCAATGCTCATCATAGCATTTGGGGAAGTAAATATACAAACCGAAGGGGAGAGCACCTCATAGAATTTCTATGTACAACTGATCTTGAGATCATGAACATTGGTGATACCCCTACCTTCATTAATAATAGGAGTGAGGGGATCATAGATCATACCCTGGGTTCCATGGGAATCATACAGGAATTTAAAGACTGGAAGGTTTCTTTGGAGTCTTCCTTGTCAGATCATAGACACATTGTGTTTTATATAGAGGGCTCCCTCGAGATCCCGTATTACAGAAACCCTAGACGAACCGATTGGACGTCTTTTAGGGAGGACGTGAGGAGGGGACTGGAGGGAGGACCCTCAAATGTAATTAAAAACAAAGAGGAGCTGGAGCTCAGTGTGAGTTTTCTCACACGGACACTGGTTATCTCTTATGAATTAAACTGCCCTATTGTTAAGGCAAAAAGAGTAACAGGAAGCTTCAAGTGGAATAGTTATCTTGAACACCTGAGGAGAAATACACGAAGGCTCTGGAATAAATACAGGGAACTTCAGGATCAAGGAAGCCTAGATTCTTACAAAGAATCACAAAGAAGGTACAAGTCAGAAGTCAAAAAGGCTTCTAGGAAATCTTGGAGACAGTTTTGTGAATCCATTGAAAGTCAACATGAAGCGGCAAGGCTTCATAAAATTTTAACCCTGGATAGAAGGGCAAGGCTGGGTTCACTGGAGTCGTCTTCGGGTGGATACACATCCACAGAGAGGGAGACCCTGAACTTACTGCTTGATGCCCACTTTCCAGGTTCGGTAGTCACGAATAGTGAGGTAGAATCGAGCGGATCCTTCAGACCCGATAAAAGTGGCTGGAAGGAAGCCGCAGAGATTGTTACCCCAAAAAGGGTTAAGTGGGCATTAGAATCCTTTGCCCCTTACAAAAGCCCAGGGGTGGATGGGATCTTCCCGGCACTTCTTCAGGAAGCGGGGGGGTCCTTATACCATACCTGGTCAGAATTTTTAGAGCCTGTCTCACTATGGGGTACGTGTACTCCTTGTGGCGTCAGGCGAAGGTGGTGTATATACCTAAACCCGGAAGGTCTTCATATACTAGACCTAAGGATTATAGACCCATTAGCCTAACGTCTTTTCTACTTAAGACCTTGGAAAGACTGGTGGATAGACATATCAGGGAGAAAGTATTAAGGGACTTTCTCCTGCATTCTCATCAACATGCATATCAACCAGGGAAGTCGGTTGAGACGGCACTACACCAGCTAGTTTCTAGGCTGGAGAGTGCCTTGGATCAGCAACAACTTGCTATGGTTGTATTCCTAGATATAGAAGGGGCCTTTAACTATACATCTTTGGGCTCCATAGAACGTAGTCTAGAGAGAAGAGGAGTGAGCAGTATGCTCATAAAATGGATTATGGCCTCACTGCAGGGCCGTCAAGTTCTGTTTACCCTCAACACTGTAATGTTGAGAGCTAATATAGACAGGGGATGTCCACAGGGAGGAGTATTATCACCAACATTATGGTGTCTGGTAGTGGATGAACTACTTACCAGGTTAAATGTTGGAGGAATATACGCCCAAGTCTATGCAGATGACATAAGCCTGATGGCGGTAGGAAATTTCCCCAGCACGGTTTCCGAGCTCGTACAGAGCTCTTTACGTAGGGTGGAAAGATGGTGCCACGAGACAGACTTGTCGGTTAATCCCGATAAGACGGAGCTCGTGGTATTTACCAGGAGGAGGAGGCTAGACGGACTGTCAGAGCCTTTCCTATTTGGGAAAAAATTAGTTAAGACAACCTCAGTTAAGTACCTAGGGGTAATCCTTGAGGCAAGACTGAGTTGGAAGAAACATATAGATTATAAGGTGGATAAGGCTCGCAAGATTATGTGGGCCTGTCGCAGGGCCGTCGGGAAGACTTGGGGTCTAAGACTTAAGGTGGTCCAGTGGCTCTGTATCTCTATTGTACGGCCCACGAACACCTATGCATCTTTAGTCTGGTGGCCAGGATCGGAGAGTAAAACTGTGACCACCAAGTTAAACAGTGTCCAAAGACTTGCGTGTCTGGGAATAACAGGGGCACTGGATACTACACCATTATGTGCAATGGAGGCAATCCTAGGTTCCCCCCCCCCCTTACATTTATATGTTAAGGTAATAGCGCGAATGGGTGCCTATCACCTCTGGTCACTCGGAGGATGGTCCTTCAAAAACCCGAATAGAGGTCATGCCTCTATTCTCACAAGGCTTCACCAGACTTGCCCTATGACAATGATGATCGGGGATATGATGAAGCCTAGCTTTAATTTGAATTATAAATTTATAGTGGTGATACCCACAAGGGAGGAGTGGGCCGCGGATGCTGGGGACCATCTTAAGTCTGGGGGCTGTACATGGTACACAGATGGCTCGCGGACGGAGACGGGCACAGGCGCCGGGGTCTGGGGGCCTAAGACAAGGTTCTCCCTTCCTATGGGTAAATATGCTACTGTTTTCCAGGCCGAAGTATACGCAATACTAGCCTGTGCTGTATATATATGGAATATGCCTGGACATAGAAGACGCATCACTATTTGCAGTGATAGCCAGGCAGCGCTAAAAGCACTATGTGCAGTTAAAACAACATCAAAACTGGTATGGGAATGCCAAAGGATGTTAGATCAGCTGTGTGAATTTAGCTCAGTTACCCTATTACGGGTCCCTGGGCACACAGGTATCAGTGGAAATGAAGAAGCTGACAAACTAGCGAAACAAGGCTCAAAAGGTTCTTTCACAGGACCAGAGCCCTTCCTGGGAGTGTCACTCCGAAGCGTGAGACTGGTAATATCCCAGAGGACAAACCAGTCTCACTTAGATATTTGGAAGAGGTTAACTATAGCAAGGCAGGCACGTGAACTTATCAAAGGGCCTAGCCAAGTTGTAAAAAGGTCCTAATGAATTTGAATAGGACCAGAATGAGAATGGTAGTTGGACTGTTAACAGGACACAATACCTTACAGAGACACCTACACATCATGAAAATCACCCAGGATCCGATGTGTAGAAGATGCGGTAAGGAGGAGGAGACCTCCGCGCATGTGTTATGTCAGTGCGAGGCTCTTGCAAACACTAGACATCGATACCTTGGCTCACACTTTGTGAGCCTGGAAGACATCAGGAATGCCAATGTACGGACACTAGTATCCTTTATAGGAGCACTAGGGCTGGACTAGGCAAACCTGTTTAAGGGGCACAAAGGGTCTTCATAGACCTACGTGTGGAGCTCTGCGAAGACAGGGCTCACCCATTTCTTATCTATCTATCTATCTATCTATCTATCTGTCAGGAGGTCAGAATGTGTATTCCCCAAGGATGGTAGTAATATTTTTGATAGGTGTTTAACGTCACACTAAAATCATCGAAGGTTTTCGTGCGTAACTTCCGATCAAGCAGTAAAGGTTCTTAGGACAACGAAATTCCTTTAAGGTGTTAAAAATCCCAGGCCACCAGACACTGTCAAAAGGGCCTTCTACGTCCAAGCAGATTATAGCGACACTGTCCTTATTTTTCAGTGACTCCTCTATGAGTCCTTGACGGCCATAATTGCGTCCACTGTGCTGGATTGAGGTCTGTACCCGAACTGATTGTCATGTAGCATATTATTCAAGTTTAAATTATTTATAAACAGTTTCTCTAACACTGTCGCCATTATATAATAAGCTGAGTAGTCGATATTTGCTTACATCTCCTGAGTTTTCTTTACCTGGATTAATTATTGGGATGGTTTTGGCTTTTTCCTATTTTAGGAAATTTTCCTGTTTCTGGGCATTTTTATACAGTGTAGTTATACACAAGTGTACTATGGTGAAAATATGTAGCAATATATCGCTTGTCACTCCATCCTCTCCGGGAGCCTTTTTTCAATCCTTACTCTCAATGATTGCCCTTGCACTGAAACCTCGGAATGCGAGTAACTTGGTCTACGAGTGTTTTGCAAGACGAGCATACATTTTAAATAAATTGTAACTTGATAAGCGTTGAGGTTCCGCAATACGTGCGTCACGTGTGCCTACGTTTTCCCCTCTCCTGTTCGTTTGTTGAATGGATGAACGAGATCTTTGGTCCTGTAGTGAAGAAATACCTTTCAGAAAATAATCTGCCGCTCAAAGTCTTGCTGGTTATGGACAATGCTCCTGCCCATGCTCCAGGCCTTGAGGCCTTGAGAACGACTTACTGGAGGAATTCAAGTTCTTTAAGGTTTAAGTTCCTACCTCCCAATATTACTCCACCACTCTAGCCTATGGATCAGCAAGTCGTTTCGAACTTCAAGAAGCTATACACCAAAGCACTATTTCAGCGATGCTTCGAAGTGACCGAAGGAACAAACCCCCTCCGAGAGTTTGGAAGAAATCATTTCTCCATCGTGAACTGCCTGAAGATCATCGATGAAGCCTGGGATGGAATCACCAAGAGAACTCTCACTTCCGCTTGGGGAAAGCTGTGGCCTGAATGTGTTCTTAGACGTGACTTTGAGGGGATTGTTGGTGACAATGAGCCGCCGATTGTCGATGAAATTGTGTCCATAGGGAAGACTATGGGGCTGGAGGTGAATGACGTGGACATTCAAGAGCTGGTGGAACTATCTACCAACGAACTGATGGATCTGCATCGCGACCAACAGGAAGAGGTTATGGAGATCTCGTCCGGGCAAGAGGAGGAGGAAAAGTCAATGGAACCTCTCACTTCAACTGAGATTCGGGAGGAGTGCAAAATGTGGGAAACGGTGCAAAATTTTGTAGAAAATCACCACCCGAATAAGGCTGTAGCAGTGCGAGAGATAAATTTCATTGACAATGCAATGTGACATTTTCGTGAACTTCTCAAAAAGAGGCAAAAGCAACAGTCATTGGATAGGTTCCTCGTTAAAGTTGCACGAAAATAAAACAATTCCAGTGAGCCAACAGGTAGCAGTGATTCCGTTAATGAAATTCGTGCTACACAGTAACTCTCCTCATGTCATCTCTCGTCTCCCTCACACCAATAATGATTCTATTGTAAGGAAAAGTGCACTTTAATTTGTTTTACGTTATATTTTGTTTTAGAAATGGTATGCGAATAAATATTTTGTGTTGTGTATGAATCATCCGCGTTTCAATTGTTTCTTATGGGAAAACTTGCTTTGATATACGAGCGCTTTGGATTACAAGCATGTTGCCGTATTTCTTCTTTTGTATATGACCTGTCATCATCTGTATTAGGTGGTTGCATTATTGTTAGATTCTTATGCTTCTGCGTCGCTACTAATCTCCTTGTTAGATATCTCTCATCAGTCGTCAGAAGTTTCCGCGGCAACTCACTCACAAATTTATTCGCAAGATAACTACTGTCGTGTCATGGCGTATGGCCTCCAGTGAGGCCTACTTCAAGTCTTTCGAGTTGATGCCGTAGGCGACCTCGATTAAAACCCTACTGTTATTTCTAATCTTCTTTCAGTTGAAGCCTAAATCCTTCACAGTGCTTCTCAAACTGATACAACCTCCTTGGAAACCTATACTCTCTCCTGACACAGATTGTAATTTAAATATTGATGGAGTTGTTTTCTGAAGAATGTAAACATTAAACATTAAAAATCCCTTACATGCTATTGCACTTTCCGTGTTTTTCCTGGTGTACCAAATTAAGTTTCTTCAGTCTCGTGCTGTCTCTGTTGTACTAATTATTTTTTTTTTTACTTGTTTAACATCACACTAACACATTGAAGGATTTTAGCAACGGAGGGATAGGGAAGGGCTAGGATTCGGAAGGTAGCGGCTGTGGCCTTAATTAAGGTACAACCCCAGCATTTGCCTGGTGTGAAAATGAGAAACCACGGAAAACCATCTTCAGGGTTGCCGACGGTAGGATTCGAGCCCAGCCCACCTCCCAAATGTAAACTCATAGCTGCGCGACTATAACCGCATGGCCAACTTGCTCTGTTAAAATTCTCTTGATTATCCTTTACAATACTTTTGATGTATCTGCTATTATTTTTGTATTTTCAGCAACTCCCTTCTATACTGTTCTTGTGTTCGTCCTCTTGTCGCAAACTTCAGTTTAGAGTTTTCAGCGGCATAATTCACTTCGTGCACGAACGGTAGGAATACGTACTGACAATGAACCGATTTGTTTAGCTATTGACCCTACTTGGTCAGTCTAGTCTGTCACAAGAAGCAAACTCTTCCCTTCACGTCCCGCCTCTCTTCTACATTCCACTAGTATGCTAGCTGTCAATCAAATTGCCATAGGTCTGCCAGCAGGCTTTGCCTTATGTTTCAAGTGCCAAATTGTTTTGAGGCAGTTATAAAACGTGCACTACAGTAATGACCGACAACAGTGACGAACAAGGAAACTGACACATCTCACGTTCCCTCCAGAATTAAAACGTGTCACTTACGATAATCTGTACGCAACTTGCAAGATTCTAACTCAGGCGCTTAAGATGGCGCTTTCGATAACATTGTGTTCTGTATATTACTGATGGCGGTTACGATAATTCAGGAAGTCGTAAAATTTAAGAAACGAGATTTCCACTTCCGGAGGTGCACATGGCCCTGAGGTTCACTCAGCCTACACCAAAAATTAGTACCAGGTTAATTCCTGGGGACAAAGGCGGCGGGCGTAGAGCTAACCACTCTACCCCATCAAGTGCCGAGGTAACGGATAGTGGAAGCCTTTACCTTCCACCACTCCAAGGGCCTTCATGGCCTGTACGGAGATGACTTTGCTTTGCTTTTGGTTACGATAATTTCTTCTTTTACGTTGTTTTTACCCTCTAGATTCATTTGACGCTTGCGATACTTCGCCAGCATGTGCAGTGGAGTCTGATTGACGTATAAAACATGGTAATCTCAATTTTGACCAAAATGCCGCTTGCGATAATTTGCCTTTACGTGGACGATGACCCCGAAAGAGTTACCAATAAAATGAGAAAAGTCTTAGAGAATGTAGAGAAAGACGAAACCAATAGAAACATATGTTTGGAGCTCAAAGAAGACAGAGTACGAAGGGAAATGTTTAATGTAGGGCAAGAGGATGCAGGGAAAGAAGATTTGAGGGAATGTGAAAATAACGAAAATGAAGGTGTAGACGACAAATTGCATTGTAGAGAACACGATTTACGAACTCAGCTGAATCAGTGGCAGAAAGAGAATGTATTAACCTGGTGCATTTCGAATGCGATACAACACACAGAAAACGTGCCATTTCTGACCCTACCGGAAGAAGTAAGATTTGTGCCATACCGATCAAATGCTCATTACATGGGTAAAGACATTCTTCTCATCGAAGGGAGTGGAGACGCCGGCACGATCTAATTCGCACCTGCCTGGACCCAGAAATGAAGCTCACAATGCCCCCTCTCCGATAGAAGCTTGAAGAATTCATTTTCCAGGCTCCGAAATCAAGAAAACTGCGGACATTAAAAATGTGTTGATTGAACAAACAGAGCGAAATTTCCACGTGAGCTTGATCCTTTTCCTACATATGTTCGAAAAATGGGAATAGTGTTTGGAATGCTTTGCCTTGCTGGTATTTTTCGTTCATCATAACAAAATCTTGAAAACATGTAGGCAACAGATGGGCCAGATGTAGAGATTTTCCAAACAATTATGAATGAATCTGCGTCGCTTCATTTTTGATTTTTTGTTTAGAACTATGAGGTTTGACGGCGTTCATAACAGAGACGTTAGAACTCAGTCAGACCATCCGTGAAATTTGTGCTACAATGCTCCCAAGCATTTACCCCGGGTGAATATTACTGTTATTAGTTATTTAAAGGTCCTAATCTTTGAATTGTATTGACAAGGCGGACCTTTAAGTAACTAATAACATTTATGTTAGTCAATACGGATAATTGGGGGCCATAATGGTCAAGATTATAGATACCTGGTGAATATTGCACAGTTGGTGAAATTCTGGACCCATTTACGTGGGGAATGCGTCTTTAGACAATTTTTCCAAGCAAACCAGCCAAGTTTGGAATCAAAGCTTTTACCCTTGTGTGCGCCAGAGTGTATTGCACAGTTCATACGGAAATGTATTCCAATCAGCAAAGTGACATTCACCGTGAGCCATTGTGAGCTAATGTCAGGCACTGGGAGAAATGCGACTGTTGGTAACTGGTTTATATCTCCTATTTATCCGTTCCCGTTCTTGAAAACTACCTTCTAGCGAATGTAGGAACTGTTCGAACCAGTTCACTTTCGTTGTTATAGTGAAGGCCATTTCTATTCAGTTTCGACGTAATCAATCTATAACTGGTAAGGTTCTTCAGTTCGTCGAAATTAATTCAGGATTAAGTTAAAAAATCAGAAAATAACTGAAATATAAAACATGTATTTACAGATTATACCTGAAAAATATATAATTGAGGTAAATTCTATTTTATCCGGAATAAGTTTTGACAGACTGTACTGTAAAACCTCACAGTTGCTCCACACAAGCAGGTTGACAGGAGTACTTTTGGATTTAGAGATTGCCGTACTTTCCTTATGCTTTCAGGAACAATTAGATCGCCCTTTTTGATTTCCACTTTTCATGATTCCGAAAAAGCTGGTAAGAGTTGTGGAGAAGCTAGGAATGCTTTTACAATATGACGAAGGGAAGTGTGGACACTGTCGATGAACTGAGAGAGATTTGTTCAGTTTCAAGGACTACAGTAGCTGTAAATGGCCACTCACCGTTTTCTATGGAATGTTTAGTGTTGCTGGGATAAATGCGTTCATCATCTTGAGAGAAAATACCATCATTCAACTATAATTGCTAAAGATTAAGATTTGCAGTATCCTAAAATAACGCAGCGAGAGGGAGCCATCTGAGGTGCAACACCGAGGCGGGAAACTGGGTCTGGTCGTTGCGCCTGGTGTGATTGATGCAAATACAGGAAAACCAAGACATGGTGAAGCACATGCCAGTCGTACCTTTGCAACATGCACACAGTTTCCACTTGTGACACGTGTTCAAGTCCAGGCGGTGACCAAGGCGATGAGTGAGCCTGTGAGTAACTGAAGTGCCCTTAATGTATGACATTCCGTTTGTGTTATACAGTATTGTTATTATAATTATTGGTAAAATTATGATTGGAAGTAATGAATAAGTTCACAGTGTAATGAATATCCACCGACTGAACTATAATCTTCAGTTAATTTTGCAATGTTTGAAGCTAAAAGTTTTTCATGTAAATTAAATGATAATAAAAATAAACCACAAAACAAAGAATTATATAATAATTCAGGTAATTCCGTCCGATAATATGGCTTCAACATCGCCTGCTTGTACTTGGTGTGAAAACTACGGGGCAGCTACGTTCAACAAGGGTCCATATAACTGGTCCAGAGAAGATAAAATGGTGGAAACTAACATAGCAGAGAGAGCAACTGGTACCAAAGCTAAGTATGTTTGGCACAAATACTGACCAGCCAGCTGAGACTATGTGGAATGAAATCACTGATCGTATATACCGCGCAGCAGCTGAAACACTTGGCAAGCCCAAACCAGGGAAACGGTTCATTGATAATCAGACTTGGTGGTAGAACGAGAACGCTCAGCTAGCCGTCAAAGCAAAGAGAGAAGCTTTTATGACCTGGCGACAAACAAGACTTAGCGAGGATCTCCAGTACTGTAAAACGCTCAGATCAGCTGCTAAACATGCAGTAGATACTGCAAAGAACTACTATTACCAAGACATTTATAATCAGTTTGATACGTCAGATGGAGCAAACAAGATTTATTGCCTCGTCAAATCCCGGCATAGAGCGACCCAAGATGGTGGCCATGTCATGCAAATCAAATACAACAATCACCAAAACCTACATGACCAGACCACCATCCTTCACCGGTGGATGGATTATTTCAAGGGTTTGAGTAATGAGGAATTTCCCCATCTACCAATAGTATGCGGATGCCAAGTTTATGGACCTTCCCAGCCATTACCATTCAAGAAGTCTTAGGGACTATGCAAAACATGAAAAATAACAAAGCACCAGGACCAGATTTTATACCAACCGAGATCTGGAAGATCCTTGGACAGCGTGGAGCTGATATTCTCATGAAGATGTTTAACATAATTAACATAATTCTTCACGATGATAGCAAACCTGCAATTTGATTGACCAGTACTACAGTCCATATCTGAAAAGGCAAAGGCGATTTTGGTGAATGCATCAATTACCGACCAATATGTTTATTATGTCAGACGATGAAGATTTTTGAACGTATTCTTGATCGTCGCCTACGAAACATCGTACAAATTTCTACAAACCAATGCGGCTTTTGTCAAAGGGGTCAGTACAACTGACGCTACTTATACAGCCCGTCTCCTGGTGGAGAAACATAGAGAGAAACAAACCTCTACACCTAGTCGTTTTGGACTTAGAAGAGGCTTTTGACCGGATGCCACATACGCTTATTTCGAAAGCCCTCCGATCCCATAATGTTCCAGAAGCCTATGTCTGATGGACCCAACTTTTCTATGACTAAGTCATCAGTGTGATTCGCTGTCCGATAGGGATCTCACCATTTTTCCTATCAATGTTGGGATTCATCAGCTCTGTTATCATCCTATGTATGGATACAGTAACAGCTAACATCCAGACGCTATACCCGTGAACCATCTTATATGCTGACGATGTGTTACTTGCGGATCAGTCCCAAAGGAATCTGGAAAATCTTCTGCAAATTTCGAAAGAACGCTTAGGGGAATATGGCTTGCACCTTAACATCACTAAAACCGAGTATGTGCAATGTGGCTTGCAGACTGCTGATACTATTCACATCGACAGGCAAGACCTAGTTAAAACCAACCAATTTAAATACCTTGGATCACTTATCACCTCAGACGGAAATACATTACCAGACATCCGAGCACGAGTAAATTCTACATGGCTGAAGTGACATCGGGTCACTGGTGTGCTATGGTGACAAGAAAATTCCTATCTGCCTGAAAGGAAAAGTCTACAAATACAGTACATGATCCGACCAGTTGCACTCTATGGGTCGGAAAACTGGCCTACAATTGAGAAGCATGAGCGGGTTCTGCATGGTATGGAGATGAAAATGGTCACTGGGTCTTACAAGACTGGATCATGTGAGAAATGAAGATGTCCGAAGGCGATTAGGAGTGCCAATCCCAGAGAAAATGCGAGAAGCACGACATAGATGGTACGGTCCTGTCGTCCGAAGCCTTGCAGGCTCGATGATACATACTGAGCCATATCAAGATATGTTTCAATATATTTAATACAGCATTATTGCATAATTACATTCACTATATCAGGGAGTAGTTAGAGACAAAGGCATGAACCTTGGAAGGATGTGGCATAGGTCTAGTGGACCCCGCTTGCATCCAGTACAAACTGATTTTTCACGTTTAATTCGAGTCGTTGGCTATGTATTCCGTTGTGTAGACCCCACTCTAGATTTCAAATCTAACCGATACCAACTGCAGGGGATGTTAGTTGAACTTGTGGAACCGCCTTACAGTTGTTTCAGGCTGGCAAACTTCGAGATACCAGGGCCGTGATCATTGGAATTTTAATGCATATTAAGCTTAACTCCATAGGTCCAACTACGTCAGATATTGGTAACTAAATTATCATGTATCAAGAATGAATTACAGTCTCTACTTGTGATAAATTAAATAAAAGTTCGTTGAGTCTCTAACAGCCGTTACTAGCCAGAGGCCAGTGTTTAATGGGGAATCACCTAGCCCAACGGTTTCGCTGGAAGGCCATTTAAACTACCATAGTGGGGGTGGTGGACTCATTCGACATTTCTCCGAGCACACAGTCGTAAGCTCCCATTCGTTACACGCGCAATCGCCGTGAGAACTAACCGTCGTGGTGCGCGGACTTGCTAAATCTTATCTTTGTGTGTGTTATTTGAACTTAACTTAACCCCGAGCACAAAAATTGTTATTATTATCAATACTGTGAAACTTTTAGTAAAGAGAGACCATGAATTTTCTATTAACTAATGAAATGTAGAGATAAGCCAAGTACGGCTTGGCAGATAATATGAAAGTTTTCACCTAGAACTTTGCTTTCGTGAGTCATTTAGACTAGTATCAAATCACACTGAGTGCGCTCACGAATAAACTATATTGCTAACCAGTTGCACAAGTTGTCAATACGCGTTCGCGATTCGCGATCTGTCGTGTGCGTTACGTATGTCTACGTTTACCGCTGAGTAGGACTAATATCGGCCGGGAAGGGTACCTTAATTTAATGACATGTAGCTCGAACTAAAATATGTACGTAGACTGAAGCAAATCGCAATGTACGTGCACGCAAAGCGGTCCAGCTGATATCCTGATGTTCAACATCATTCCATACGACTCCAACCTCAGGAAGACGGCATCGATGGCAGCGCCAGGAGTCTGCGCAGTGATCAGGGGCTAAATTAGCATGAATTAGTGGTCATGTGATTCGTCGCTGGCGGGAGTAGCTGTGAAGTTAAGTTCCTTTGTCTTTAAGCATGTGTATTGTGGTAAATGTACACTAGTTTGGGATTATTAATTCATTAGTGAATTCACGTAACGTAAGCCAGAGTGGCATTGGTTTGTTGATTTGTATGCAAATTTGTTCAGGGCTGGAATTGCATGTTCAAGCCCCGAGACAACCTTGTATATTTTAATTAGAGGGAATCAAGGGTGATGAGGACAGTTTTAGGTACTTGTTTTCTTTGTGATTTTAGCGTAATTTATTTCCATGGTTTCTTATTGTGGATAGAGTTTGATGGAGTCATTCCCGTATTTAAAGAGGCTACACGCCAATTCAGCGTTGCGTGATTAAGGACAGGTTAGAAACATCTATAGAACATGATGTGTTTCTTTGCATGACTCATGTGCATTTATAGCTGTGACAAGCGGTGCGACAGGATTTAATTGGCCTTTGTAATTAGAGCAGAATCTTCAATATTCAGGGCAGGAAGGTATAATTGTTGTTAGGACATCGAACCTATGATGAGTTGTATGTGAGGCTTGAAATGCCAAGAAATATTAAAGGGGCAATATTTTTGAAAGATAGACGTGAAGCCGTGATATATTGACTGGGAGCATTTATTTGAATACGTTATGGAGCAAACCTCTTAATTAGCTTGATTATGCTTTGAGCTATGCGAAGATGTTATATGAAAAATGTGTTTCCTCGTCGTAGAGATGAAGTTGGTTGTGTTCCGATTTATTATTTTTGTTAATCTCCCCAGTTAAGGTAGTTGCCTTTTGTGCTAGCCCATTGAGTGAGAGAGAGTGTTTGCGAGAGGTCCGTTAAGTTCTTGGAATACCGCCCCCTCGCCCTAGTTATTTGCCTGCTGTCGCATTACAGCTGTTCGCTCAAGCCACGTGGAAGAAACGTCAGACTTGTATCTGGTGGAGAAACGAGACCACGGAACCTGTATCAGTCGGGATCGACTCCCGAGTACTCTATTTTAACAGTGTGTTTATACGCATTTTACTTCAGATCGTCATGTGTGTTTTGTGCTGTCTATATCTTTATTTGCATGTCATGTATTTATTTTATTGTGTTGTGTTATTTGTCTTCGTTGTGTAAAAGGGATCTTTAGCCCGCTCGGCTAACTTGAGGGAAGTCAGGCTTCAACCCTGATCCATTTGCATAATGGGACCATGCCCTTTGTGGAATCTGTGTTATTTTGGAGAGGATATTTAGGGCAGCCCTGAATTAGCATTTAATTTTATGTACCTGAATGATAGGATTATAAATATGTATATTCCAATCCACAACTAGTATACCGTTTATTACATGCACCATTCTAATACTGACGTTTTAAGTAGCGTGCCCTCGTGCAACAGACAAAGAAATTTAACGGAACAGTATACACCAAAGTGGACGTTGCGCGAATCCTATTTTCCATGTAATGTAAATGTAATGTGTTTTTGCGATTGTTACTTACGGGACGCAACCCGTTTTTTTCTTGAGTTTACTTTAAATTTAATTATCTTTGAGTGCGTGTCACTTACTTGACCAGTATTTTTGAGGTCGATTCACGTTGATTTTCATTTTATTTTCATTTTAGTATGAGCTATATCTGTGTTTCTGTATAAATAAATCCATACAACCCATATAAATGCGTTCTTATTCTGTAGCTATGTTGCCATATTTCCTGTCCATATGCATTTTAGTATGTATTACAGTATTTAGTGATTTTCGTGCTGCCCTTTTTATCGAACGTAACCACGCGCTTCACCCTGAGCTTAGCCGAATTTGGAGACAGGAAATGGTGCAATAAAGCCCTCTAATTTGATCCTGGAGGTTTTCGATCCCGACGTCGTCCCAAGAAGCGATGGTTCAACTACATCAAGGAAGACATGCGTCGTTTATGCATTACTGATACTGACGCCCTTGACCGCAGGAAATGGAGGGTAGCATATTTAAAAGCGGGCCCTGCACGAATGTGGGACTAAATGCTGGGAAAGAAAAAAAAATAATTTAGAACAAATAAATATTCAGCTAAGCTGAACGTAAATTCTAAAAGTCGGAAATACCCAGCGTGGCATCTCACATGCAGAGAGTGAACACGGCCTCTCCTGAGTTGCGAAATTAATGTAGAAGACGAAGAAAGAGAAATTAGTGACACTTAAATCCAGTCCTTCGTGCCATTGGAAATGAATGCCATTGCCTCTAAAACTGCCAATAGAAAATGGCGCCAGTGTTCTTGTAACCCTACAAATTGCTTGGGTTCATGACTTGATGTAGAGCTCTATAGTCGGCAACTTATTGAAGTCCCTGCACCTGAAATGGCCTAGTTTTATGTATTGTGAGCCAGAGTTTACGACGTAACTGGAAAACACTCTCAGGTTTTGACTAAAAAATGATGGCGTGAAGGTGCAGGCGAGTTGTTGATTCCTATCCAAAGTTTCACCTCTTCAGTGGATCGAAGCCATTGAACGTAATACCACACCACTCGTGCTGAAGTGGACAACGTGATTTTAGCATACTGACATGTAGTTTGAACTATTATGCACAGGGAGCAGTGGATGGTAATCCACTTACTACTTGGATGGTGCTAATGAACGACAGCGATACAAGCTGCTAGACTATCAGATTTTCTGGCTAACAAATATCACGACACAAGGCGATGAGTGAGCCTATGAGTAACTGAAATGCCCTTAATGTATAACATTCTCTTTGTGTTATATTGTTATTACAAATATTGCTATAATAACGATTAGAAGTAGTTAAGTTCAGACTATAATGAATACCCACCAACTGAACCATAATCAGAAATACATCGAGAGCAGGATGCTACAACCAGAACAAGCTTTCCCATCTGTGCTTTGGTCGAATAGCCGTAACTGCACTGTACACCCTACAGGGGCACAGTCGCTGATATTTGGCTGGTGTGCACTGTTTGAGCAGCTCGGCTCTAGAAAAATAATTGTTACTTATGCCAGTATCTGAAAACACCAGGCATCTTGCCCTTACTTAGCCAGCTTGTGTGTATAATAATTAAAATTTCTGTCTTCATTATTATTTTCAGCAGAACAGTCGATTGTTAAACAATATGCGTTTCTTTTCTTTAATGAGTTTAAGTAGAGTTAATACCCGCAATGCCTTTAAAATATAACACAGAACAAATATTTTTACATGAGATCGATTATGTTTTGCCAAGTTGGCAGTAATTTGGATCGGTATTACATAATGAGTTCGTTACTCCTAGGCATGCGGGGAGTGCGTCAGACGCTTTTGTTTTGTTCCAGTTGGGTGGTGGCGCTAGTCTGGAAGTCCTTGCCAACTAAGACATGTCCGACACTGCGTATTACGTCTCGCCAAGTTATTTGCGCTTCAGTGAATCTTTACAACAGTGAGGATGATCTGGGGCAAAGAAATATGTGTTTTTCAAATTTGACAAAGAACTACAGGCGTAGTTTTAGTAAAATAATATAATTTTACAAACGTTCATTACACTTTAAAACAGAGAAGATCGTCTACACTTGGATAAGTCCACGGGAGGAAGATGTTTAGATATTTGAACTCATTTTGAATAGTTTGAGGCGGTTATGATATGTCCTGCAAATACAGCGTAAAATATTAGAAACTCTAACTAACAAATAGTTAATTATGTTGATGCTTTCACGGCCTATATTAATATAAAAGATATCTTTTGAGTTTTGAAAACAATGGGAAGGAACCTTTACGTTTTGCGAAGATATTATTCCACGTCTTCAGAAGATATTTTGTTTTTGTTTTTTGCTTGTGGACTAACGTCACATCATCCCAGGCATATGTTTTAGCGACGGTGGGTCAGGAAAGTGATAGGAATAGGAACGAAGTGGTCGTGGCCTTGATTAAGGTACAGCCTCAATAGTTTTATCAGAAGATAAACTCGACCGAATACAACTGCGGCAAAATCCCAAAAGACACCCTGTATCAACATCTATTCTGCCTTTTCTGAGAAAAGTGTTACCAATTATTTAAGATTACATACATTTACCGCGTCATAGACATCCGCTGTTCCGAGGTAATTCCGTTGTAACCAAGCGAATTTGGGTTCAACAAATGCTTTTTTTTTTCGTTTTGCTAGCAGTTTAATTACCCACTAACTCAGTTGGGTTTTATGTGAGGATGGGATGGGAAAGGGAAGGCACACTGGTGGGCAATTAATTTAGAGATACCTCGCTAGTTGCATGAACCACCCCTTTTAACCTGATGACGATTGCATTGCGACGTGACACGGACTCCACCACTCTTACTGTCATGACCACTGCACAACCTCCCGTGATGTACAGAGATTGTTCGGAGCGGGGTCAACGGTGTGCACATCGCTCTCGACAGCATCCTAGGTGTGTTCAATAGGATTGAGGTCGGGTGACCTCAGGGGTCTGGTAAGCACCCTCATGTCAACGGAGTGTTCAACAACCAATCAGCTACAATTCAGGAGCGACTGGACTGTACGGGCAGGTCTCCTGCAGTGTGGTGGAGGTGAACAAATGGGTGGACATGATCTGACAGCAGGTTCCTGCATCATTCGTAGGTGACGGGCGTCGTCAGATGTACCAGGGCTCCCATTTCATCCCACGTGAACAGTCCTCAAACGATAACACAACCACCTCCAGTCTGAACTATACTCTGCCTCGTGTGCTTGGTGATGCACTCGTACCCTGTCATAGAAACTGGATCTTTCTCTACGCTTTGTGAGTTCAATGGTGGTGCTCCTGTGACAATGTCATTCTTTGTGCCCTGTTACGTATGGTGAGCTGCGGTACCCAAATGGGACGGAGGCTTATGTACCTCATTGCGAGGAGGTGGTCCTGGATGGTATAGTACTCGTCACGTAAAGCGAATATCGCCGTCCTATTCTCTTTCTTTAATGGCTCGTCACTGCTGCCAACTTGACTAGTTACATTTTGAAATCACGAGATATAACCATTAACAAACTGACCTCAATGAAAGTACGATAATGTAGGTTCCCTTACCCAAGTAATAAATGATATCAATCAAGATATTGAAAATTATGTCGGTATTGGAGCTTAATGAGGAATTAAGGAAATACACACACACTTTCTCTCATCCTCACTCAATTTAATATTATATATTCTGATTTTATTATGATATGCATATTACTATAACCGTATTATTCGGCGTTTGCCTGTGTAAATAATTCAGCTCCGTTTTTGAAATTTCCTATTGGTTGTCAGAATGAAGAGAAACCAGGCTGTTACAATACACACAAGCAAATATAATTCACATGCATATGCCGTAAGTCAATAAGAATACACAAAAGCTAAGTCTGTAAACCGTACCTAAGTCGTGACAAGACAAGGTTAAGTTAAGTTAGGTTAAGTTAGCTTAATTTAGGTTAGGTTAGGTTAAGTTAGGTTGATAACAAAATTTCGTTCCATTTGAACTGGACTGATCTTTATAGAGGAGGTAATGTTGCTTTCCTTTTTGGGAGGAGTTCTTGCACATTTCTCTTGCTTCTTAGTCATCTTAATTGAATTCTATACGTAAGTATTGGACGAAATGAAATGTCGTATGGCTTTTAATATTGGGAGTGTCCGAGGGCATGTTCGGCTCGCCAGGTGCAGGTCTTTCGATTTGACACCCGTAGGGGACCTGCGCGTCGTGAAGAAGATGAAATGATGATGAAGACAACACATACACCCAGCCCCCGTGCCAGGAAAATTAACCAATGTTGGTTAAAATTCCCATCCCTGGCGGGAATCGAACCCAAGACCCCTGTGACCAAAGGCCAGCACGCTAACCATTTAGCCATGGAGCCGGACGAAATGAGACCGTAATTAATAAAATGCTGCGTTTGTCATTTCACACCAACTACGCTATTAAACGCATCATTCGAACATGCCACAATTTTCTACTTACCTGGTATCAAGCAAACAGGCTTAAAATCCTACAGAAAAAGAAAATATGCTTTAATTACACCCGCAAATGTAACACTAATGATTTTAACAATACGGCAGTGGCAATACGTAATTTTCGCAAATCATGAAATAAATCATGACTGTATAGTGCCAACGTGCCAGATTAACAGTAACTGTAAGAGGACGTAACGGCAAGTAGGGTCCCTAAACTGTATGGTTGGCGACACTGAATGGAGCCCAACAGTTCGAAAATAACTAAAAATCACTACCTTCAGTATTAACAGGGGAGAAAGAGTAAGTTGGTAGTGTATAGGCTTACGTGTTAGGGAGTATATGGCTGCTAACACTTCTTTGTTATCCAGCACTGGATTCGCGAGTAATCTGTTTTACTGTGACCCGTCTGTCCGCTCTTACCATCCAAGTCAGACGGAAGTGACCCGGCCTGTTAACAACACGTTGTAGCCTACTCTACGACATTGATCCTGGCGATGGTAGTTTGGCCCGAATCTACGTACTCGTGGCACACACTGGACTCAGTGGCCCATGGAAAGCCTGCACGACTTCGGAGATGGAATAGCCCATACGTATGATACAGACAATCTGGTCGAGATCAAACGAGCAGAGATCTCGTGCCTTACTCATCCTGTGCTCACCCGTTACTCTCATGGCCAGTACGATGCCTGATGACATCACAGTCACGTACCACGTCGAACTACAGTATTATATTCGCCGGGCCGACCACAGCACCATTTTGCCAAGACGGCAGTTATCTGTAATTCAATTGCTCATCAGTGTATAGCACCAACATTTGTCAGGTGAGTAAACGGGATACTACAGAAAAAACATCGTCAGAACTGTCGATGATTAAGTTAACGCACCATCTTCCGAATGCAAGCTCAAAGTTACACACCCTTACTGCGTGACCAACTCACTCGATTCTAATATAGCTGATACATAAATGATGCATATAGGTACATACACTACATACGTTACATACACACATACTGTGACATTGAAGGTCTAGGTCCGGCCGGCTGGCGGAACGGAATAATGCCGGTGAAAGCGATAATGCCGGCGCAGTAGTGACAATTTGGTTGGGGCCAGTAGCAAGCAAAACAATAACACCGGTGAAAAGTTTAGGCTCGCTATATGGAAGCTTCTAGAACAACCTGAAAGCTGAATAACAATGAACCAGGTGACCAGAATGATCTGGAAGTGGAAACTATGGGAATCTTCTGCGAGACTATACAGAGAGCTCATCTTGCGTACGCCAGTAAGTCTTAAGTGAACGTAAACAGTAGTGATGGGTTGCGACTGGAATCGCGAACAGCCGATTCCATATGCCTGAGGAATCGGTTACCCGATTCCGGAATCGATTACGAGAAACTAATAGCACCATCTATGATGCAGATACTTAAACACGTGCAGCACGAATGTGTTCTGTAATGTGAGTTCGTTTATTTTAATAACCAGTTAACTCTGCAAGCCATGCCTGCTCTCATCATAATGCGACTGTAATTTGATCAGAATATATTATACTCTGTTTGAAACTAATCAAATTCTATGGACTGTCAATAAATCAAAACTTGTACGGGGATTATGACTTAATATAATACTATTTCAACAAAATACAGTTGTACTAAAGAGACAAGCTTAGCTAGTGTTAAGCAGTGATGACTAAGGCGAATGCCGGGACAGTTCGTAGCATAGGCCATGGGCGCCTACCCACTCACCTTCTCCGCACATCTCCTTCACCGTAACAAATCTCCCTGCCTGAGAGACGGCGTCACCGTCTAAGAGACCCGCCTCCCCCTTCAGGGGAGGAATGAAAACATTTTAGTAGATAGTTAAGCAGTGATGAAAACACAAGTAGTAATTCTAACCAAACCAAACCCCATGCCGTAACAGCACCATAAGGCCATGGCCTACCAAGCGACCGCTGCTCAGCCCGAAGACCTGCAGATTACGAGGTGTCGTGTGGTCAACACGAAGAATCCTCTCGGCCGTTATTCTTGGCTTTCTAGACCGAGGCCATCATCTCAGCATCAGATAGCTCCTCAATTGTAATCACGTAGGCTGAGTTGACCTCGAAACAGCCCTCACATGTAAATCCCTGATCTGGCCTGGAATCGAACCCGGGGCTGCCTTATAAGAGGCAGGCACTCTACCACTACACCGCGGGGTCGGCAGTAATTCTTAGAGTTTCTCATAATAATATTCGGTATCAGTACGAAATGTTCATAGCAAATTAAAAGTATCGGAAGAACGTACGCTACAAAACAAATTGCAATTACAAATGTGACTCAATTCCACACACTTTATACGTTTATACCAGCGATATTTGAAAACCACATTAGAAGCAGAATATAGTATAAGCATTAATAATAACGTCGATTGGTACACTCAGTGTTGAAATGTATAATGTTATTTCCAGACCACCAGGTTAAATTGTTACTTCATTATTATGTGACATAATTCATTCATAACAACCAATAAGACATTTAAATTAAGTGGGTGTTATACTATTTCGCATACAAAAGAAATAGTAAATATTGCACGTTCGAATTTGCCGCAGATATACAAGGACGACTCACTCTAGTAAGTGGGCCCAGCACACTCTGGTGACGTCATCGCGGAACCGATTCCTCGCATGCGTCATTGAGTGCAACTGCGGAGTCGTAGGAACCGATTCTCGAGATTCCAGGCGTCATTCGCACACATCACTAGTAAATAGTCCGTGAGTGAGTCCGTCAGTTAGCTACGCGGAGTTGTGAGCTGTTCTGGAACAACACTGTGCTGTGAGAAGACATGTGGAGAACAAGAGTTCAACGCACTGGTGTTGGGATGTGTCACGATCGTAGGTAAAAACTGTGTCGAGTGGAAAACTCAAACGCGAGTGAACTAGTCAATTACTTTAAACAGTAGTTGAATAAATTTAGTGGTTAGTAACACACGTTATATCTCTGTGTTGTAATTTTAGTCCTAAGGACCCTGATAACCCGCAACAAAATAATGTGAAGTGTTCATTATGGAATGCGGTGTCTTTCAGTGGTCAATGTGCAAACTTCCACTAACACTGTGAACTTTTATCTTGAAATAATTACAAACAGAGTCCAACCATCGCCTCTTAGATCTCCCTCCGCTTCTCTTACCTTATAAGAGTGAGTTCATAATGCTTCTCCATTAACAACCCCAATACTGAGGCTAGAGCATTTACCCAGTTTCATCCGTTGAGTTCATTCCTAACTTAAATGTCTTTCTTCATATCGAATGCACTCATATTGTCCCAACGTTGCCAACTGGTGAAGTAAACTGGAACTTGGAAAATGATACGCAGGGAGCCAAAATGGTGTCAAATAAAAATACCTACTCCGTATCTGAGTCCGTATAATAATAATAATAATAATAATAATAATAATAATAATAATAATAATAATAATAATAATAATAATATCCAAGCTTGGGACAGGCAACGACACCAGTGTGCTACTGGATCCACCTGGCAAGTACCACAGTTTAGCATAATTCAGAGACATGGGCGATTACAAGGGTCTAGGAAAAGAACACGGATGTTGCAAAAATGAGGATGCTGAGACGAATCACTAGAGGAACAAGGAGGGACCGAAAAAGAAATTAACGCATCGGAACGGACAGTGAAGGTGGGTCCGATGGGCAGGAAGATCCAGGAATCGAGACTGCGGTGGTTTGGACATGCAGAATAACGGAATGATGATTGCATTGGAAAGAGGATTGGATAAATGGAATTAGGGGGTGAGAAAGGAGGTGAGGAAGACCGGAAATGAGATGAGAAAAGGAGATAGAAGACGATTTCAGAGAAGAAGTTGGAGAAAAGAGGACGATCAGGATATAAAAGAATGGCGAAAAAGAATTATTGTAGAAAATGTAGGAAGATTGCCCTCCAGGGTTGGATTTTCGCTCATACTCAGTGAGGGATCCCATCTCTACCGCCTCAAGGACAGTGTCCTGGAGCGTGAGACTTTGGGTCGGGGGATACAACTGGGGAGGAAGATCGGTACATCACCCAGACGGCCGAGCCGCTATGCTGAAGAGGGTACTTGTGGGAGGGACGGAAAAATTGGAAGGGATAGACAAGGAAGAGGGAAGGAAGCGGCCGTGGCCTTAAGTTAGGTTCCATCCCATCATTTGCCTCGAGGAGAAGTAGAAAACAACAGAAAACCACTTCGGGGATGGCTGAAGTGCGAATCGAACCCCCCTCTATTCAGTTGACCTCCCGAGGCTGAGTGGACCCCATTCCAGCCCTCGTACCAATTTTTCAAATTTCGGCAGAGCCGGGAATCGAATCCGGGATTCTGGGGGGGGGGGGGTGGCAGGTGCTGTCTTAAATGCAGAATAAAGGAGACTTTTAATTTGTAGTATTTTTTAAAGGCTGAGTTTTGTAATTCTTGAATTCCTTCTGTGCCTCATAAAATGCGACATTCTTACACCCCACTCCCTATCTCTCTTGTTCTCATCCCTGACAGCCCCTAAATGCCCTGGGCCAAGCACGTGGGCTGTCCACTTGGAATGGCCTGCCACAAAGAGCTGAAATAATGCAGGATGCTGGAAGCCACGTGAAGAAAAGAATCTTGTATGCATCCGCGAGGAAACAACGCCGTAATGGCTGCAATTTGCCATTCTCAAGACCTGAAATGCCCGTCACTCCTCAGTGGGAGATTTAGTTGTGAAGTAAGAAGTGTGAAGTTTATGTGCGTGTTTGAACTTCTCTTACGTTGTGCTTGCTTCAGCAGTTGAATACCGTGGAATGCCGTTAAAGAGGTATTTTTCTGTTAGAACTCTGGAGGAAAAAATATAAATAAATTCGCTAGTCTAGAGTTCTTGTTATCTTCTGTTTACATGCTTTTTACACCTTACGTTTGTTCTAAACATAGTGCAGCTCACATCTGATTTCATGCACAAGTTGTCACTTTCTTTCTTTTTTTTTTTTTACTTTGTTTTGCTAGTGGTTTAAAGTCGCACTAACACATCAAAAGTTTTCGGCCACGTAAGGATGGGTACAGCCCCACCGTTTGCTTTGTGTGAAAGTAGGTAACCACGGAAAACCACATTCAGGGCTGCCGACGGTGTTTTATTTTATTTTTTGCTAGTGTCTTTACGTCGCACCGACACAGATAGGTCTTATGGCGACGATGCGACAGGAAAGGCTAGAAGTGGGAAGGAAGCAGCCGTGGCCTTAACTAAGGTACAGCCTTTTCCTGATGTGAAAATGGGAAATCACGGAAAACCATCTCCAAGGCTGCCGAAAGTGGGATTCGAACCCACTATCACCGGATGCAAGCTCACAGCTGCACGCCCCTAACCGCACGGCCAACTCGCCCGGTGACGGTGTTTTCGAACCCACCATCTCCCGAATGCAAGCTCAAAGCTACGCGACCCTAACCGCACGCCCAACTCCCTCGCTCTTCACTGATCATATTCGATATTTATGAAGGGGGCAAAGAATTGCATTCATAAGGAGATGGTATATGCATGGCAAAGCGTTTCTCTTACACCTGGCCGGGCTGAGTGGCTCAGACGATTGAGGCGCTGGCATTCTGACCCCAACTCGACAGGTTCGATCCTGGTGGTATTTGAAGGTGCTCAAATACGTCACCCTCGTGTCGGTAGATTTGCTGGCATGTAAAATATCTCCTGTGGAACTACACTCCGGCACCTCAGCGTCTCCGAAAACCGTAAAAGTAGTTAGAGGGACGTGCAGCAAATGACATTATCTTACACGTAGATGAAGAAACAACCTTGTTTCGAGCACGCTGTCGATATGTAATTCGAAATGAGAATCTAGGTGACATCAAGTACATCCCTGCACTTTCTCAGATATGTTTGCTGTTCACCCTTCAGAGTTGTTTAGTTACTTGAGGGAACGGGCCTCACATTCCGAAGAACTTCCTCGGAGCAACTCGATATCTGCACATAGCTTGCGACTATCGATTAACCGCACGTGGCAGCTGTAGTCATTTATTTGCGTACCTTGAGCCCACTTTTCTGGTCGACTAGCGGCAGAAGGTATTGAACGTCCTGCTGTAACCAGATGAAAGGAACAGATTCTTCACTTCCTTTGTTGTCATCCTAGACGCTGACTAGCATCCGAAGTTCGTACTACACCTCGAGCGGAACGAGGAGAGCTTCAGAGGGTTAAAATTTTAATTCTGTAGCCTTCCTTTACCTTCATCTTATTTCTCAGTCTCAAACAATGTGAGTGATCATTCCTAAAAAGCATTTTTTTTCCTACTGGCTTTACGTCGCATCGACACAGATAGGTCTTACGGACACTTTCCAAGTTCAGGGAACTTAATAGGAAGCTGTGGTTTTCCTTTATATAGGAATCTTTGGATATGTAGCCAACAGCTCCCTGTTCTTGATAGGTGTAGTAATTGATTGTGGTAATTATTCTTTAACGGAAAAGTGCAACGAGTTAATTAAACCCACTTAATTCTATCGGCAAACTCAGGCTCGTTCCCGGCTCAGTTTGGTGGTATTTTAAGACTCCCAAGTATACCAGACTCTAAGTCTCTTAATCTTATTAAGGCTTTGCTTGTAAAATGTGTGGTCTAGTGACTCTGATTTAGATAATGCACAAGTCTCGAGGAAAAAGTTCGCACTCGTAAATTTTATCCGTTGCACCGAAAAGCGTAGCATCATGGTCGTGTTAGTCCGGCTCCATGGCTAAATTGTCAGCGTGCTGGCCTTTGGCCACAGGGGTCCCGGGTTCGATTCCCGGTAGGGTCGGGAATTTTAACCATCATTGGTTAATTTCGCTGGCACGAGGGCTGGGTGTATGTGTCGTCTTCATCATCATTTAATCTGCATCACGACGCGCAGGTCGCCTACAGAAGTCAAATCAAAAGACCTGCACCTGGCGAGCCGAACATGTCCTCGGACACTCCCGGCACTAAAAGCCATACGCCATTTCATTTCATGGCCATGTTTTTGATCGAAGAAGACGAGAGTGCGACTTCATATCCACAATTCTATGCCTTGCTGTATAAATACAACATTACACAGCAGTCATTCTTTTGTTTACGAGCAGTGTGCTTAGATCGTTGTCTTGTTAAAAAACAAACTCGTCCTCAGGATTTAATTTCGCAACACTGGCCAGCAAATTATCAAGGAGTATGTTCACATACGCTGTGGCAGTCATATTACCCTCAATAAAAACCAGTTCTCCCACCCTAGCGTAGTTCATGCATCCTCACATCATGACATGACCTCCACCGTGATTGAGAATTATTTGTACAATATTCTTAGTGTCAAATTTTTGATTTGGTTTACGCCACACATATCTTCGCCCATCAGATCCAAAATGGTTGAACTTGCTCTCATCTGAGAATATAACCTCCTTCCAGTATTCCATGGATTTGTTGAGATATGCGCGAGAAAACTCCAGTCTTTTCACCCTATTGCGCTGGTTAATGAATGGTTCTTTTCTTGCCGCTCTGCCTTTTAAGTCATTTTCAGGAATGTATTTTCTCATGGTTTGAGGTGTTACTTCTTTACCTGTTGCTGTTCCGACATCTTCAGCAAGCATTCGGTCGCTCATCCTAAGTTCTTGCACGCTCATAGCTACCAACTTTTAGAAATCAAAAATAGGAATGTTTTTTAATTCTTGGATTTCATCACATATATTGCGCCACGGTCTAAGTTTAATAATGATAATAATAATTTGTGTGCAGCCCTTGTAAAGCAGACCCTCCGATGGGGGTGGGCGGCATCTGCCATGCGTAAGTAACTGCGTGTTAGTGTGGTGGAGGATAGTGTGTGGTGTGTGAGTTGCAGGGATGTTGGAGAAGGCACAAACACCCAGTTCACGGGCCATTGGAATTAACCAATGAAGGTTAAAATCCCCGACCCGGCCGGGAATCGAACCCGAGACCCTCTGAGCCGAAGGCCAGTACGCTGACCATTCAGCCAACGAGTCGGACAAAGGACAGGATAAAAGGCATACATATCTACAGTTACAATGTGAATTGACCATTAAATTTATAAACTTAAACTAAAAAAAACGTTAAAATGGTTACAAGAAAATTTATCTAATCACTCTCATTTATGACACATACTGTATATACGAATAATAATACAGTCGAACCTCGATATCTCGAACCTCGATATCTCGAACCTCGATATCTCGAACCTCCATTACTCGAATTTTTAATATCTCGAACTAACTTACATTTTCCGGCCGTTTGTCCTATTCTTCACGTGTATTTATTTCTCTATTCTCGAAACTCGGTTATACGATTTTCTCAATTTCTCGAAGCACATTTCCTCCCTCGAAGCAAAAAATACTCTGTAACTCGATCTTTGTGCAACATTAACTGTGAAATACGGCATTTGTGGTTTGTGAGAAACTGTTAACAAGTAAAGAAAGGGTTACAGTGAAGCTGGAAACTAATATGACGGGAACCGGAAAAACTCAAACTTCTAGTGATCGGAAATCGGCAAAGCCTCGTCGTTTCTCGGGTGTCAATTAATTACCGGTCACGTATGAAACTAAGCCCAGAAGTCGCAGATGACAAGCTCCATTTACGGAACTCGGCTGCGTGGTATTGACAAGAAGTTTCAACGTGAAGGGAGGAAAGGGCAACCGCAACAAACAGAAGAGACTAACGGAATTTTTTTTTCCAAACATGTTAACGGAACTATGTTTTTTGTTTCACTACTCTATGTACTGTATCCTGTCTTCTAAAAAGTTACTATAATAAGTGTTATAAAGTAATTAAAGTGATGCCGCAAAATAGAGTATATTTTTAAGTACCTTTAAACATAATGTATTCAGTAAAATCCCGTAGATACATATACAGTAATTCAATTATGTACTATACATGCTAAAAAACGGCATTCTCTATACCTGGAAATTTCAATAAATCCAAATAAAATGTATCCCCCGATGTGATTCGCATAATAGTTTCCTTTATTAGACTGTAAAACGAACGGAAATTTAATTTTATAGGTGTCTATGAACACTTTGAGATAACGTTTGTTGTGTTTGTTGGCCATAACATGAAGAGAAAATACCAGCAACTGCTACCGACACACCTCCCTGAAATACATTCAACTCGTTAAAATTACGAAGTAAGAATGAACAAAAATGTACTGAAATACGCGAAACTACCAGATACAAAACAGATCGGTATGTCTCATACATTATTAACATACGACTTTGACATGGGGGGAAAAGCACAGAACCGCTAGGAAAAACACGTGGCATACAACTCTAACAAATTACGCACAGAAAAGATGTTAAAAGTGCGCGAACCGCACAATATGAAACTCTTTCGTTCGTCGCGATTAACTGAGTCGCTAGCGCGCGCCAGCCTCTCTTGCCTGTAGGACGATTGTCGTCCCGAATCCCCAGCCGTTGTAGCGAGCAGAAAACACGATACACGAAGGCGACGGACGATAGAGTCGCGAAATAAAGCATCAAATAAAAACGCTTGAAAATGAGGTTGTGTAAGTTACACAAGCACATAAGATTTTATCCTTTATCCTAGGGGAAGAGTATTGACTATACTGGAGGTTATATTGGTTAAAAATAGGAAGAATTAAAAATAAATTTGAAAATCGGAAGACGAGTTAAGTTTCCGGGTAAATCGGAAGGGTTGGCAGGTATGCACGGTTTTTGTGCTACATATCGTGATTCTCGGTCCGTTAGAGCTCTAGGACGTTCAGACCTTCGTACACGCGCCGTATATCTTGTTCGTTTGTATTTGTTCCCAACATACTGTACAGCAGCAAGCGAGAAGTTCAGTTTTTCGGCAGCGAAATCCCTCTTGCCATAAGGAAACTATCCTTTCCTTCACAACAGTCTTCGACTCACCCGATCGACGTCCCATTCCTGTACACCAATATTTTTCAGGCACTAATACTCACTGTTAAACTAGATACACGATGAATTAATTGTTTTCAGTCGTCAGTCGGCGACGGTTACATACCATACATGACTACGATCTAATTGTTTGTAATTTTTTTGTGTGCCGTTAAACAATATTTTGTTATAAATTAAGGAATATAGCGCGTACACCCAATGCACGTCACAATTATGCCAAAATAGTAGTATATCTGCAGTGTTAGAACAAATCGCTTACCGATAATTTCCGTTTGTGTACCGTTTGAGCTCCTGGGCATCACCCCGTTTAGTTACCATTTACGACAGGCAAAGGATGCCATGGATGTATTCTGTCCTCCCACCTACAGAAATTAATTAAATTAGTATGAAGTTTGGTTGTGACGGAGAAGGTGGCCGTTCTTACTCGGAGCAAAACTCTAGGATAATTAGCCCCCTCTTAGCATTAATACTGGGAGAAAGAGGAAAAGGACACCCACTTAAGGAAGGGAAGAGTCATCTGGGAAAATGTAAGATTCCTAGACCTCGTAATCCTAATATCGTCGGGATAAGAAGCGAATAAGAGTTAAACAAGGGAAGAAAGGTTAAAGAGAAGAGTGGAGCACAAGTGGAAGCAATGCCAACCTCAGCCAAGGTCCGATGGTGGCCACAACAAATTACTGAGTTGTGATCCCGGAGAGTGCAAGGAGGGAGGGAGGGGTTAAGTCTTTCTAATTATCTGTGCGATGTCGGTCCTTTTTCTACTGCCACTTCTCTGTTACTTATATTTCTCTTGGTAGTAGTATTATGGAGTAAGAGCCACGACTTACACGTTTATGGACATTTCCTGACACACAAGTGAGCAGACTATTGTACGAAAGAATCAGATTCATTGGTTGTGAACCTCTTCCTGTAGTTTCCAGCAATAAAATATTTCTTGTCTTATTCGTTGATATATCTATGTGTCTGATACACACTTTGTCAATGAGCTTGCGTAGTTCTATTATGTTAGGAAAGTGACAAACGGTGTGTAAGGCAATTGTAACATTTAAGCTGATTACAAGAGCACACAAACACACAAAACATAGGCCATTATGTCCACCGGACTGCCAAGTTGACTGTTCTCTATCCAGATGCCCTGACTGTATTCGAATGTCACGTGGTCAGTATGACGAAATCCTCAGCTGCATTGCTTGGATTACGCGACCAATCAGACAGATCCAAGTTTTAGCCTGAAGGCGAGAAGAAAATTCCTTAGACTGGCTGGAAAATGAACCCAGGATTTCCAGGTAAAATGGAGACACGTTACCCTAACACCACGGGGCTGGTAAACGTTAGTTGCTCACCGGGGGCGATCGAACCGCGGTTGTCAGTAGCTGCCCTTTTTATTGGGCCAGGCTGAGTGTCTCAGACGATTGAGGCGATGGCCTTCTGATCCTAACTTGGCAGGTTCGATCCTGGCTCAGTCCGGTGGTATTTGAAGGTGCTCAAATACGTCAGCCCCATGTCGGTAGACTTATTGGCACGTAAAAGATCTCCTGCGGGTCTCAATTCTCGCACCTCGGCGTCTCCGAAAATCGTAAAAGAAGTTGTGGTAGGACGTAAAGCCATTATTATTATTATTATTATTATTATTATTATTATTATTATCCTTTTTAATTGTAAAATTCACACAAAGCTTTATGTATATACTAACCAAGAATATATATGATTACTTAATTCATGGCTCCAGTGACCAATACAGCATACGAATATCAGGAACTTCAACCAATCAACCGCTGTATCTTGCGACAAAATTATCGATGTCGTATTATCGCACCTACGTGCACTTGCTTTTATATAAACTCATTATAACAATGCACTGAGACATCTTTTTAGCTTTTTTGCTGTAATATCGTGCTTCTGTTGTCTTCACTAGTACATTTACATTTCTCATGACGTTGACAGCCGACATCTCCAAATGCTTGTCACTAAATTTAATATGCAACTTGATGATATTGGGGCGTACAGACCTGGAATGGACGATCCTGGCGCGAAATGATTTAGTACGATAATCAGTTATGAGGGAAACGACAAAGAAAGGAACATGGTTGTAGTGGATGATCTCAGTCTTCCAAATGTTAACTGGGAAGGTAATGCGAATGACAGAAAGTATGAGCAGCAAATCGTAGATAAGTTTATCTGTGAAGGATAGCTGAATCTGAAAGAGATAGAACCAGCTATATGGAAGAATATTCTAAGCGTGGTTCTGATAACAGATGAGCTATATAGAGAAGCTGAAGTGATATACCTCAAAGTGATCTCGGATATGTTTTAGTTGAAAATAAATGTGATAGAAAGGAATGTTATAAAAGTATAACTATTAGGCCGTGCCAGAAGGTTGATAAGAGAGACAAAGAAGCTATGAAGACGTTTCAGTGCGCTATTCTGATGAATGTATATACAAGCAAGCGCACGTAGGTGCGATAATACGACATCGATAATTTTGTCGTAAAATAAACATACATACATCTTTATTGTAGACTGTTATGCCTTTCAGCGCTCAATCTGGAACCCTCTGTGAATTTATTAATCGCCGCCATAATTCATTTGAAACTAGTTCTATATATTTTATCTTTACATTTTTAGAAACTGGATCTAACTATCGTCGTCTTGGTTTCCATCTACTCCTCTTACCCTCCGTAACAGCGTCCATTATTGTCCTAGGTAACCTATCCTCCTCCATTCGCCTCACATGACACCACCACCGAAGCCGGTTTACGCGTACAGCTTCATCAATCATGTTCATTCCTAACTTAGCCTTTATTTCATCATTCTGAGTACCTCCTGCCATTATTCCCTGTTACCACATGTTTTCACTAGCAATCATTCTCGCTATTTTCAACTCTGTTACTTCTATCTTATGAATAAGATATCCTGAGTCCACCCAGCTTTCACTTCCGTAAAGAAAAGTTGGTCTGAAAACAGACCGATGTAAAGATAGTTTCGTCTTTCAATGTACAGAATACTGTTGATCGCAACTGTCAGCTCACTGCATTACTTTTACTGCACCTTGATTCAATCGTACTTATTATACCACCATTCTGGGAGAACATACATTCTAAATACTTGAAATTATCTTCCTGTTCCAACTTTGTTTCCCCAGTCTGACATTCACTTCTCTTGGGTTTATTACCTACTGACATCAATTTAGTCTCAGAAAGGATAATTTTTATACCATACTGTACCAGGAACTGTTCCAGCCCTGTAAATTGTTTTATAATTGCCGGAATATATGGAAAAGGGACGGCGATAATATGTGTTCGTATGCCCGACACCTTGTGCGAGCGCGATACGAAGCTCCTCGTGGCGAGCTGGACACGTCTCGAGCAATGAACCTGCGGGTGACGTCACTGCCATATGTTGTGCGCCTCTGTCTCGAATGTACTGGAAGGAAAATTTCTAACTTTTTAGTCGACAAAGACACAGACATGATACATACATCATCATGTAGATTATGTTCTGAACGTAAACATATGTCAATTTCAATAAAATCCATCACGGCATTAAAGAGATATAAGCGAGAAAGTAATCACACTTCCCCCAGTGACGTGGCAAGCAACCTTGGGTCGTACGGAATATAAGCAACGGACCACACCGTAGCAATTCAGTTCGCATTCTTTACAGCTGGCTTGCATGTCATGCTACACGCGACGAGTCGAACTCGGTGTTCGTTCCGCCAAAACATCGCAATACTTATATAACTTCTACTGCAAGTTGACACTTAATTTCTGTGAATACCAGTGAGTAACTTATAGATTGTTGGACTTACAATTCGTCAGACATTCAAATTTTGGAAATTAACGTATGTATAACAACGGAGTCATAAGACTTGTAATATTTCATCACCATTTGGACTTGACAAATATCTCAATTTTCGTGTGAATGACTTTAACAAACTTGAAGTTAGCACGGCTACTTTACATTGTAATGGTCTAGGACTGTTTCAACTTAGAATATCATGAGTGTAGGTTGCAACACGCTGACTATTTTAAGTATTATCAGAGCCTAGAACGCTTTAATTTGTGCCGAAAGACTGTTCGCGTATCATCATAACAGACTGTACTATTTGAAACAACCCGTGTGGATAGACTGTATAATGAACTTCGTAATTCAGTGTTATTGTGAAGTATAGGACTCATACATGAATACTTGTAGAACTGTGATAGTGAGAAGGAGCATTACGAGATATTACGAGAGAGAGCCATTTATTTATTTCTTGCTGCGAAAGTCAGTCATGATAAACTGTGCTTCGAATGAAAGTTATTTTTGACACTACGAACAGTGTGCAGTAAGTGTCAAGATAAATTTTGCAGGGAAGTCTATTTTCTCATTATCGTAATTTACGATAATAGACAGTGCTTCGACATATTTCTCATCCAGTGAATGGTGATTATTTATGAGACAGTCATAATCAGTTCTAACAGTGCAAAAACAAATGGTGCACATTTCAACCTAGTCAGTTGAACTTTCTCGTGTTAAAGCCACTCTTTTAGTAACATGAGAAATCCTGACTCGAGACGACGGAGATCGACAGAGATTTGATGCAGATCAACGTGGACTTGGTATTACGAGGGACAGTTCCAGGGACGTGGTACTATGGAACATCGCGGTGTTTGCTGATATCTGAGTTCCAGATTGCTGCTTGCAGAGCAGTATTCAAATGTTCGACTTCAACAAGAAGGCGTATTTCAGGTGATATCAGTGCTTTTGCCATTCAAAAAATATAATTCTGACTTTGAACAGAACTTTTATAAACAGTGTCATTACTGACAAAGAACATTAAAAGCTCACTTACTTAATATTTTACTTGGAAAATTAACGCTTTACAACTCTTAAAGCAAAGACAGACTTTCAAATAACAGTGTGCTCTCGTAATGTCGTATATTATCATTTATTGGAACTTTAAAATATCAATTGAGTGCTTCATTCATAGTGGAAGTGTATCATAAACTCTCAGTTTACATTATTTACGTAAAGTGTACAATAATTTACAAAAAGAAGCACAATACTCAGAACTTTATACTAGAAGATCAGATTTAATTTCGAGTGTTTCATATTTGAGTTTGATGTGTTCACAAGAAGGAATTACCAAATTGACCTTATTTAATTTATGTAGAAAGCGTAATCTGAAATCGCAAGTGCCAATGGAAAATACTTTAGGATTTCTTATTTACTTACAACATGTTTTATTATTAATTTATGCCATGAAAGTTATGATGGACATAACTGATTGAGAAAGACATTATTCAGTTGAAATTTACTTGATCAACTTGATTTTTCGATATTCTGTTGTTGAAATTGGGATTTATTTTCTAGTAAATATCTATGGTTCGGCGACATAATAGGGTGATCTTCCAGTGATTGAATAAAGGAAAGACAGATATAATATCTATTATTTCGCCTTGCGATCCTCCCTCTCTGTACCATCTCCTAAGGACTAGGCATCCCTTAGAAAGACCTCATGCTCTTGAAATCAACTTTTCCTGGTACAATACTCATTACACCTATTTTCAAGTTCCTAAATATTAGACTGCAGGCTTTCGGCACAGTCTGCCATTAAGACCAAGTAGTCAGCACAGGCCAAACTGCTTACTAAAATTTCACCTAACTGAATACCTCCAAAAACACAAAAATGTAAACCGCCCATGGGATGGGTTTAAAGCAATTGTCTAGGAGTGGAAAAACAGGTATGTATCTTTAAAGGTGGTAAGGAATGGGAAAGACACACTTTACTATAACTGAGAAATGAAGAGATTGCGAAGGAGATGCGGGTTAGAAACAGAGTTAGGAATGGTTGTAGAAGTAAGGGGACACTAAAGAGTTACTAGTTACTAGGAAACTGAACTTAGCAAAAAGTTAGCTAAGAACAACATGATGGCAAACATAATTGGCAGTCATAAGAATTTTATGGAAAAATTAAAGGGTATGTACAGGTACTTTACGGTAGAAACAATTTACATGAAGGGCATTCAGGATTCATTAATGAACAAAGAGTGTGTCTACGTGGATAGACAGCAGTATATACTATTGTTGTATATAAGGAAAATATCCAGGAAGAGGAGGTTAAATATACTGGCGAAGTAAGGTACCGAAATTTATCTATGATGATAATATTTAGAAAAAGGTAGTAAAGCAGCTGAGATTGATAAGATTTCTGGGGATATATTAAATGCAATGTTTTGGGATATAGTGCCGTATCCAATGAATACTTTTTTGTTACTGTTTGCACGAAGGATTTATACCAAATGAATGGAGGCTGGCTACAGCAGCCCCACCCAGTGTAAAAAGGAAGGGGTGATAAACATAAAACGGATAATTGCATGCCTGCCATCTGGACGTGTGTTGCATGTAAGCTCTGGAGAAGCATTATTTCTAATTATGTTAGATACGTTTGTGAAATTACTATCTGGCTTGCTTGAAGACATTTCAGGTTTAGAAATGGTTATTCCAATGAGGCTAAGCTTTCAGGATTCCAGCAAGATACAGTAGGCATTTTAGATTCAGGCCAAATGGGCTGTATTGCTGTTGACCTAACCAGAGCTGTTGATAGGGCAGTTCATGGGAGGCTATCGTAAAAAATGAGGGCTATTGTACTAGACAAAAGAGTAATTGAATGTGTGAATTAGAGAATTAGAGCAGGTGAAGCATTATCCAATCCTGTACTGATCAAGAGGGATTTCCGCAAAGCTTTATGTTTTCTTATATATATGATATGTACAGAATTGGAATCACGGATTAGGCTTCATGCAGATGATACTAGATTGTATATAACAAGTAAAAGGACAGTCTGCAAAAACACTTCAACAAATTTGTGAGATGCACAGTAGACAATGGTATGATGGTAAAAGGGTGGAAAACTCAGGTTATATATTCCACTAAGAAAAAAAACTCCTCTCATTTTTAATATTACTGTTTTGATGGGGGGAAGTACCTCATGGGGATCACTATAAGTGCCTAGGTGTTAATATGACAAAATATCTTCTTTTTATAATCACATTAAGGAGGTTGTAAATAAAGGTTGTGAGGGTATTCAATGATTTAGTAAGGATGTAAAAGCGAGGGCGCATAAGCCGCTGGTAAGACCCAAATTTAGAGTATGGTTGCAGTGTACGTGGGAACTCACCACGATTACACAATTCAGGAACTGGAAAAGATCCAAAAGAAAGCAGCACGATTTGTTCTAGGTTATTTCCGAGAAAACAGTAGTGTTTCGAAAATTTTGCAAACTTTGGACTGGTAAGTCTTGGGAGTGAGGAGATGAGCTGCTCGACTAAGCGGTATGTTCTGAGCTGTCAGTGGAGAGATGGCGTGGGATGACATCAGTAGATGAATAAGCTTGATTGAAATTTAAATATTAGGAAGGATCATAGTATGAAGATGAAGCTGGAATTCAAGAGGAGAAACTGGGAAAATGTTAGTTTATAAGAAGTGAAATCAGGGATTGGAATAATTTAGAAATGACTAACCTAACCCTATGGCACTACAGCCCTGAAGGGCCTTGGCCTACTAAGCGACCACTGCTCAGTCCGAAGGCCTGCAGATTACGAGGTGCCGTGTCGTCAGCACGACGAATCCCCTCGGCCGTTATTCTTGGCTTTCTAGTCCGGGGCCGCTATCTCACTGTCAACTCTAATCGCGTAGTCTGAGTGGACCTCGAACCTACCCTCAGATCAGGTAAAAATCCCTGAACTGGCCGGGAACCTTCATTGAGGTGTTAAAATGGAAAGCTATTTTCAGGATTGCTAATAAAGTGGTTCGAACCGACCATCACCCGAACACACACGGGTCGCCAGCTGAGTGTGGCATGTTTTCCACTTAATTATGCCACACTCCTCATTTTATTCTTTCCTATCAGACCCTTGGTCAACTCATCAAAGAGGACATCACGTCAACTGCCCTAGTTTGAATGAAAACTGCGAGTAAGATGGTTGGTTTCCGGCATCATTTTAACACTTTCAGCACCAGGCTTTTTCTAGGTATTTTTTCGTTGTAGACCAGAAATAATTATTTTTTTATTAATGTGGATATAAATCTGCACAAAACATTGAATTAAATCCTTTAATCATCTTCATGACATATCAGGACAGATTTGTATCACTGTGGGTCATGCTGATACACGCACTTCACAAGGCTGTAGTCGAGGGTATACGCGAGTATACGCCGTATACCTTCTGCTTAACTTCATTCAGTAGAGTATACCTTCTGTTTTTTTGTATACTTTCTGCTTTGCTTTATTGATTTAATTTAACATTCCTATTTAACCATTATGCTCATAATAATAACGAACGTTGTAACATGTGTACCATCGAATTATTTGGCAAGTTGCTAGTAGCGACCTACCCTTGGACCGTCGTTACGTGTATAGTCGGCAGTCGTTGGTAAATGATTACAAATGATAGAAACACACTTTAGATTACGATGTATCGAGCATGTCCGATTGATCGATTTGTACCTAGTGCTGCCAATATTATTTTACCAATAAATTTTATTGACGTATTTTAAAATGTAGTGTCTACAAATACCTATTGTATTAGTGTTGGCTACTGAATGCATGATTCGAAGCAGTGTATCGATTCATTCAAGTGTCCGAGTGAATCGATTCACAGGAACGGCGAGCTCATAGCACACGATTCAGCTTACTCCCAGCGGACAGTGCTGAGTGGCGCACACACGGCTCACTAGCGGGACACTGAACGTTGGCCAGGAGCCGAGCTTCCACTGCAGCCAGAAAGTGAATCATGGCACACCGAAAGAATCGTGCGCAAGCACGGCTCAGTGAGACACATGATACACTCGGCTCCTTATCGGCACATTGGACATTGGCGGAGCGCCGAGCTTCCACAGCTGCGAGACATAAAGTGAGCCATGGCACACCGAAAGAATCATACGCAGTCACGGATCAGTAAGACACAACACACACACATTTCATTATCGGTACACTGGACATTGGCGGGGAACCGAACTTCTTCTGAAGCAATACATACAGAGCCATGGTACAATGAAAGAATTGTATGCTATAATGGACTCTCAAGCTCAGCTCATATGAAAATAATACCCACTTGCATTCACTGTCCTCTTCTTACAGGGAGGTTTAAATAATAGATGGATTTATTTGCAGTGTTAAAAAGGAAGTCAAAACATAATTCTAAAGTAGCTAGTAAGTAGGTAGGCTATTAGGTTATACTATTTATTAGTTTAATGATTCTTAGTATTATAACTTAGTTGACAGTTGACAATTAATTAAACTCGACTCTAGCCTGCCCTATGACTATGAGTCATGCTCATGACGACTCAAAAGTACCTGTTTTTTATTGCGAAGAACGGCTCAGTATTCTCTGTTTGTATATCAATCACATCGTTGCACAAGACTTCAATCATATGTGGACAGTAAGTGCGTCGACTGACGCAATAACTTAACCAACAGTATGTTGAATCAGAAAACCAGTGGGCTACTGTACATCTCGGGTAGCCTATACAAAATATGACGATTAAAAAACCTCTGCTGATAGAAAAATACATATTTTCAAAAATGACTGAGCGAGTTGGACGTGCGGTTAGTATCGTGTAGCTATGCGCTTGCATTCGGGGGATGGTGGGTTCGAATCCCACCGTCGGCAGCCGTTAAGATAGTTTTCCGTAGTTTCCCCATTTTCACACTAGGAAATGCTGGGACTGTGCCTTAATTAAAGCTATGGCTGCTACCTTCCTAATCCCAGACCTTTACCATCCTGCGTCGCCAGAAAACTTCGATGTATTAGAGTGACTAGCATTTTTTTAAGAAAGGAGTTCATAGTATGAAGACCAGATGGCGGCAGCAAGCACTGAATGCTGTTGCTGCTGTCTTACCAGTACATACTACACAGATGGAGTAGGAGCGATGACTCTAACGTACCGTGAATCGGATCACTGTGTCGATTCAGTAACGTGAACGGAATCAAATGAATCGATTCAGTAAAGTGAATCGAATGTCCCATCACTATATTGTGTAGGATGGTACTGTCATACGTAAATTTGAATATTTTATAAATACTGTAGGCCTACATATAATATCGCCGGCCCCGTGGTGTAGGGGTAGCGTGCCTGCCTCTCGCCCGGAGGCCCCGGGTTCGATTCCCGGGCAGGTCAGGGATTTTTCTCTCAACCTGAGGGCTGGTTGGAGGTCCACTCAGCCTATGTGATTAGAATTGAGGAGCTATCTGACGGTAAGATGGCGGCCCCGGTCTCGAAAGCCGATAGGATGCGTCGTGCTGATCACATGACCCCTCGTAATCTGCAGGCCTTCGGGATGAGCAGCAGTCGCTGGGCAGGCCAAGGCCCTTTCAAGGGTGTTAATTGCCGTGGGGTTTGGTTGGTACATATAACATCACAATGATCAGTTTTGTGGCTGTGGTTCGATCTAACCTCTTTCCATCAGAATGTAAATTATTCCATGAGTTTGCAACACTGTCCTGTAGAGTCTTAGCGTTCAGTAACATTTTCTTTGTGACTGGAAACAAACAACACACTGTTTAGCAACAGGATCGTTGGTTGAAAAAGGGTAGAGTGAGTCCAAAAAAGAAAATCTGAAAAGGAAGATAGTGATACTAAGAAGAGTAAGCCATCATAACTGCGGAGAATCAGTTGTATATGAAGCGCCAACCACTAATTTTAGGAACAGTGGGGATCTGAAAATCAGAATTAGGCATGGCCTAACTTTATACTATACCCTGTAAAGAGTGTTGGATTAGAGCTCTGGTAGTCCTTGTGAAAGGATTCGGGGTCATAGAGTACGAAAGCCTTCTGGAATGGACCATATGTATCAACATAACTTACTGACAAAATATATCACTTTTCAACTCCACGTAATTATATAAATATAATATTACGTGTAGTGCCATAGACTACATAGCCCCCTTTTTGGTTACGTGCCTATGCATAGCACATATTAGAACCAAAAGCTGTATACTCTATGTACACTAAGTATAGTACGGTATTCATAAATTAAATGCAGGCCACTTAGTAAAATAAATGGCGTATGGCTTTTAGTGCCGGGAGTGTCCGAGGACAAGTTCGGCCCGCCAGATGCAGGTCTTTTGATTTGACACCTGTAGGCGACCTGCACGTCATGATGAGGATGTAATGATGATGAAGACGACAAGTACACCCAGCCCCCGTGTCAGAGAAATTAACCAATTATGGTTAAAATTCCCGACCTTGCCGGGAATCGAACCCGGGACCCCTGTGACCAAAGGCCAGCACGCTAACCATTTAGCCATGGAGCCAGACTAGGCTACTTAGTTATAAAGTGAGAGTAAATAAATTGTTTTATATTATGAATCAAAATTAGGACGATGCATTATACTACAATGCATTTTATGGGCCCTTCTTTTATCGACATAGGCCTATTGTGTTTTAATAAAGCAGGCCATACACAACTTGTGTTCACCACATCCAAGATACTTCAAGCAAACTCCTTGTGTCTTCCTTGATGCATGCCGCCAGCCATGTTGATCAGCTAATTGTAAACAGCTACAGTAAGTGAGCATCGTCCTCTCTTTGAAGTTTCGGCTAGTCAAAGGACGATCGCAAAATGTGAAGTACTGCCATCGACAGTTCAGTTGAAAATGTACACAACGCTAACTCTTTTAGAAGGTGAGAACACTGTCGTCTATGAATACTTTTATGAACAATGGAATATACTATTTACCAGAGATCAGACTTGCCCAAAAACACTTTAATGGAAACAGTGAGATTGCGTTGTACACGTTGCCAAAGGAATATCTATATATACCTGAGCCAATTTGAAGCACTTGGTCCGCTGGTAGAAGCCAACTGTGAATCAGTTTGATACACGTGGCGCTCAAAGTGTTAATAGTTCTTCCTTTATCACTGGAAGGCATTTTTATACACCTTGTATGTGCCACAGTGGGATTTATGAAATTAATAATCATATACAGTATTTGCTGTTCGAATTCTACATAAAAGTGTAGGTCCGCGATCACGATATCAACAGTCATGTAAAACTACAATATTGCTCGCTTACTTCCTTAGCTTCGTACGTGTCACAAGGGGGAGAGAGAAATCGTGAAGATAATAAGTTTCTGGAAGATAAACTCGGCTTAAATTAAATAACGTAGGAGCTGTACTTTACTCAATTTAAGATCTTTATGTAAGTACGTGCGCACGTTGTCAGCTATATTACTTAAAGACGGTGTAGTCTAACTCCTTTCCTTGTCATCTGTGGGAAATAAATTCGAAGGGCTTCTAATTTTGTAATGTGAAAGCTAGTCATACATCTACAGAGATGAAGCAATGCAAGATTAACAGGAGCAATTGTGCAGAGTCCCCCTGCGGAGATGCACTCCCATGAAGTAATTTTGAGATTCAACAAAGGAAATAAGTTCCACCGTCAACCTCACGAACAGTGTTAGTCACTGAACACAACACTGGGCTGTACAGCCGTAAAATGAGGAAGACACTCCCCAGGTTGACGTCATACGGTAGAAGAGCCCGGGGCGAAAACAACAAGAAGGGGAAAGCAGCTAATGACGGGGTGTAAAGGGAGGAGAATATTAAGAATGCGGGAGAGAGAGATGTATATTTATCGTAAAATCTATTAAATTTCAACCTTATTCTCAATGGTATGTTCAATAGTTTAACTGTTCTTCTAACCAGACTATCATAGAGAGGATTTAAATGAATCTAAACTAATAATAATAATAATAATAATAATAATAATAATAATAATCTCGTCCACGACCCCACATATGTGGGAAAATCGGTAGAAAAGGAAGAAAGTGAAGAGTTCATAGAGGGAAAGAGAAGTAGAGGGAGACCAAGACGACACTATTTTGAACTCATTTTCTAATAATGATAAGAGGTAGGAAAGTAATCGAGGCCACAGAGCTAGTTACAGATAGAGAGTTATGGAGACGTTTAGTAAATTCACAGGGGCTTGTAGACTGAACGCTCAGAGGCATAACAGACTATAATGAAGATGTATGTAATATATATCCGCGAAGAGTATACAGTATGTGATCCTTCAACTTTGTTTTAAATGTTGCAATGTACATCAGAGAAGATAAAAAATATCATCATCATCATCATCATCATCATCTGTTTACCCTCCAGGTTCGGTTTTTCCCTCGTACTTAGCGAGGGATCCCACCTCTACCGCCTCAAGGGCCGTGTCCTGGAGCTTCAGACTCTTGGTCGGGGGATACAACTGGGGAGTATGACCAGTACCTCGCCCAGGCGGCCTCACCTGTTATGCTGAACAGGGGCCTTATGGAGGGATGGGAAGATTGGAAGGGATAGACAAGGAAGAGGGAAAAAGCGGTCGTGGCCTTAAGTTAGGAACCATCCCGGCATTCGCCTGGAGGAGAAGTGGGAAACCACGGAAAACCACTTCCAGGATGGCTGAGATGGGAATCGAACCCACCTCTACTCAGTTGACCTCCCGAGGCTGAGTGGACCCCGTTCCAGCCCTCGTACCACTTTTCAAATTTCGTGGCAGAGCCGGGAATCGAACCCGGGCCTCCGGGGGTGGCAGCTAATCACGCTAACCACTACACCACAGAGGCGGCAGATAAAAAATATTCTATAATAAAATGGCCTTACCTGCCAAGTGTTATTGTAAATAGTCCTTGGGAATATCGTATCAGGTTCGAACCGAGCGTTTTGCCGTAGCCTATATAAAAGAGAAAATATTTTGAATAGTTTGCTTCAATGGAATGCGATAGGTCGGGCGCTCAAAATGAATGGGATGTAGATTGGTTCAACAAATACTAAACCGTTATGATACGCAATCGAGGGGGATTATGTTAGTGTTGAACGAACAGCCATTGCTATTGAGCAGCCCCCTCTACATGAATATTCACAGCCATAAACTATGTACATGAGGTCAATACCCTCTGTGTGCCCTGCTGCATGGTCTACAATAGCAGGTGTCTCATAAGTCACCTTCAGTTAAAAGATTTAAAACGCTTCAGACTTCTTTTGTGTTATAAATTTAAAAATAACTGTATTCTGTTCAAATGAAAAATGAAAACCTACAACCTGTTTTCCAGTCATTGATCGGGTCAGGAATGAAATGAATGAATTATATATAGGCTATTAGTACGATGGGGTCGCCACTCCCAAAGTGATTTATAAATGACTGATATATGCTATGAAATGAGAATGGAGAATGTTGCTGGAATGAAAGATGACAGGGAAAACCGGAGTACACGGAGAAAAACCAGTCCCGCCTCCGCTTTGTCCAGCACAAATCTCACATGGAGTGACCGGGATTTGAACCACGGTATCCAGAGGTGATAGGCCGACATGCTGCCGTCCGAGCCACGGAGGCTTCTGTTCAAATGAATCGTTGTTTAATTAAGAGTTGGCTTGCTAAGCAGTGGTAACGTGTTCGACTTCAAGTGAGATAAATGGCATTTAATGATTTTGAAATTGCAACACTATCGCGATGAACTCGGACAAGGGAACATACAGATATCCAGGTATCCTAGAAATTATTAGTTGCCAATGCGATGCAAACCCTGTAACATTCTAAGCTGTTGCCTCTCAAAACCAGGAATAGTTTCTTCGCTCTGTGTGCTTTACTTCGCACTAACTTAGATAAGTTTCGGCGATGATGGTTGTAGAAATGAAATTAAAATAGTGAATATAGCTACCAATAGTCATATCTATTCGCGAAATGCAAAAACATTTCAACCTCGATAAGAAAAAGACGACTGACTTTCCATGGACACCGGAGAAGAATGGGACCGGAACGCCCAGCAAATAAGATCCTCATCTTCCAGGAAAGAAGAAAGACCCAAGTACCATGGCTGAAAAAAGTTCATCAGGATTTTTTTTTAAATGTGGCATTGAGGAGGGAGATATATGCTATGAAATGAGAATGGAGAGCGTTGCTGGAATGAAAGATGACGTATGTGTGTATGTTCCAACATACCTCTCAACCAAACTTGGTATACACTTCATCATCATCATCATCATCATCTATTTACCCTCCAGTTCGGTTTTTCCCTCGGACTTAGCGAGGGATCCCACCTCTACCGCCTCAAGGGCAGTGTCCTGGAGCTTCAGACTCTTGGTCGGGGGAGTATGACCAGACCAGTACCTCGCCCAGGCGGCCTCACCTGCTATGCTGAACAGGGGCCTTGTGGAGGGATCGGAAGATTGGAAGGGATAGGCAAGGAAGAGGGAAGGAAGCGGCCGTGGCCTTAAGTTAGGTACCATCCCGGCATTCGCCTGGAGGAGAAGTGGGAAACCACGGAAAACCACTTCGAGGATGGCTGAGGTGGGAATCGAACCCACCTCTACTCAGTTGACCTCCCGAGGCTGAGTGGACCCCGTTCCAGCCCTCGTACCACTTTTCAAATTTCGTGGCAGAGCCGGGAATCGAACCCGGGCCTCCGGGGGTGGCAGCTAATCACGCTAACCACTACACCACAGAGGCGGACATACACATGACTTACTCTATAAAAATATTACTGTGGGGGTCAGATACACCTAGCATCCTTAGGGGCGAGGGTGAATTATAAAAAACACAAAACGACGGGTGAAATATAATAAATAATAAATAACAACAAATATTCATGTACAGTCCATAGTTTTCGAAGTCGCTGAGGTGAATAATGACACTCCGGATGTCGTTGTTCAGTCCCTATCGGCATGGATATTAGAAAAGGGTTAGGACTGGGAAGATGCAGTTGTGGTCTGAATTAAGGAACAGTTCCAGCATTAACATTAGGCCAAAATGAGAAACCATGGAAAACCGTCTTCAGATCTGCGGACGTTGGTGTTAGAACTTGTTATCTCCTTAATGAAAGCTTACATGTACTGACACACACACACACACACACACACACACACACACACACACACACACACACACACACACACACACACACACACACACACACACACACACATACATACACAATTCTCTCGGAGAACTGGAAGTAAATGTATATTTATTTTTCACCTCCTTAAGATGACTAAAACACCGTTGGCAATAAGAGGAATTACATTACGTAAAAATAAGCAAATGAATTACCTGTGCTCCAACGCATGATAGACAAATTAGTCTAGCGCAGTGAAGAGTTTGGCCTGTTTGTCAACGCTTCCAAGACCGAAGTTGTAGTCTTCTCTAAAAGAAAAAATTCCAGCAACCCTGTTAATAAACGGCAGTAAGATTGAACAAGTATCCTCCTTCAAATACTTGGGTACTGTGCTAGATGAGGAATGTGATTCCAAGAGAGGGATAAAATCTAGAATAGAACAGGCCAGGAGGCAATTTCTTTAGCATGAAACAGCTATTTACAAAATCGGACCTAAGTGTGCAATTAAGAATGCGAATGATTCGCTGCTATGTATTCTCTATTTTTCTCTTTGGATGTGAAAGCTGGACCCTTGACCAAAATCTAGAAAAAAGAATTGACGCTTTTGAAATATATCTATATCGCCGCCTACTCCGAATACCATGGGTGCTGAAAATTTCAAATGACGAAGTCCTTCATCGCATGAAGAAACAGAAAGAACTATTACTTACTGTTAAAGAAAGAAAAACCCAATATCTAGGGCACATTATGAGAGGCGAGAAGTACCAGCTATTACAACTCATCATTGAAGGTAAAATACAGGGGAGAAGGTCTGTTGGCAGGAGGAAGAATTCATGGCTAAAGGACATTCGAAGATGGCACAACTGCACTTCAGAAGATGCTTTCCATGCAGCAACATCACGTCCAGAGCTGGCTATGTGGACCGCCAATCTCCGCTAGGAGAAGGCGCCTCAAGAAGAAGAAAAATAAGAAAACCGGGTGAGTTGGCCGTGCGGTTAGGGGCATGCATCCGAGAGATAGTGGGCTCGAACCTCATTGTCGGCAGCTCTGAATGTTTTTCAGTGGTTTCCCATTTTCACACCAGGCAAATGCCGGGCCTGTACCTTAATTAAGGCTACGACCACTTTCTTCTCATTCCTAGCCCTCTGCTATCCCATCGTCACCATAAGACCTATTTGTGTCGATGAGACGTAAATCAAATTGTAAAAAAAAAAAAAAAAAGTCCAGAACAGTAGGTGTGGAAGAAATATACAATAGTGGTGTAACCAAAACGGAAACAGTACAGCATAATTTAGTGAAATTAACTTGAAATATTTAAGTAGAAAATTAGGAACAAGCAGGAAACACTTACTAATAAGGAAACCTTAACGAATTTCCTGAAAGAATTAACGCAGTACTTAAGTGAGGTGGTACATTAGCTATCGTAAAACTATCTATGAAAGGGAAGAGTGTAATCATTGTAAGATACATTAGATTAGTGAAATTTCGCACAAGGGTGCAAGAGAATGCATGACGATACGCGTCAGTGTATCATAATGCTTCAAACCGAGGGTCAAACAGTTTCGATTATTTCCTGTGCTGTATATAGAGTTTTATCGAAGTAAATTTATATGGGTAAGATGGGAATATAATGTAAAACCTTAGCTTCTGTTGGCACGCAAATGTAAGTAGGCCTACTTGTGCAATAAAATGCGTCCACGATATAGCACCAAGTGAATGATCGGCATCCTGGCCTCAGACTGTGTATTAGTGTATTAGTGTTCATATTAATACACTCCTCTTCAACTACTAACACCACACTACACTACACTACCAACCATCAGAGAAACACACAATAGGGATGGTATCCGGCCGTAAAACTTGATAAAAAAGAACACCGAGCAACTTTCAGCCCTGAAGATGGTTTTCCGTGGTTTCCCATTTTCACACCAGTCAAATGCTGGGTTTGTACCTTAATTAAATCCACGGCCCCTTTCTTCCCAGTCCTAACCCTGTCCTATCCCATAGTCACAATAAGACTTGTCTGTGTCGGGAAGAATTAAAATAAACAGCATAAACACCTCCTATGCCGGGCTGAGTGGCTTAGACGGTTGAGGCGCTGGCCTTCTGACCCCAACTTGGCAGGTTCGATCCTGGCTCCGTCCGGTGGTATTTGAAGGTGCTCAAATACGTCAGCCTCGTGTCGGTAGATTTACTGGCACGTAAAAGAACTCCTGCGGGACCAAATTCCGGCACCTCGGTATCTCCGAAAACCGTAAGAGTAGTTAGTGGGACGTAAAGCAAATAACATTATTATTATTAACACCTCCTACGCTGCTGGCCCCAATAAACTGTGAATGATACTGTTATTGATTTTATGTCGAACTACTTTTACCGTTTTGGGAGACGCTGAAGTCCCTCATCCCACAGGAGTTCTTTAACGTGCTAGTAAATCCACCGACACGAGGCTGACGTATTTGAGCACTTTCAAATAACACCGGACTGAGCTAGAATCGAACCTGTCAAGTAAGGCTCAGAAGGCCAGCGCTCAGCCGCCTGAACTACTCAGCCTGACTATAAATTGTGAATAAAGGCCGGGAAGAAAACTGTAAAGAGACCGCACAGTAGAACGGTCTTGGCTAACGTGGCTCAATGCCTGCTCTATTCAGTATCTTAGCAGTGAAAAAGAGAGAAAGAATATTATCATTGGCTTTTCGTCCCTGTAAATACTTTTACGGTTTTTTTGGAGAAGTTGAGGTGTCGGAATTATGATCTCACAGGTGGAGAAAAATCGATCGACACGAATCTGGGTGTATTTGAGTACCTTGCACCGGCCCCGTGGTGTAGGGGTAGCATGCCTGCCTCTTACTCGGAGGCCCCGGGTTAGATTCCCGGTCAGGTCAGGGATTTTTTCCCTGGATCTTATGGCTGGTTCGAGGTCCACTCAGCCTACGTGATTAGAATTGAGGGGCTATCTGACTGTGAGATAGCGGTCCCTGTCTAGAAAGCCAAGAATAACGGCCGAGAGGATTCGTCATGCTGACCACACGACACCTCGTAATTTGCAGGCCTTCGGGATGAGCAGCAGTCGCTTGGTAGGCCAAGGCCCTTCAGGGCTGTATTACCATGGGATTATTTGAGTACCTTTCGAATACAGTAACATCGGACTGAGTCGGGATCAATCCTGCCAATTTGGACACTCTACTATCCGACACACTTTGCTGGAAGCTACCAATGTCGCACTTAAAACTCTATAAATGTTACTTCAACAGGGATCCAGTCCATTAACTTCGGAGTAGAACAGCGATCAGGGATGTCAAATACTTCTGTAATATAATAACGTTTGACCATGCACGTAAGAAGTATGATGATGATTTTGCTTGTTGTTTAGAGTGGCCTAACATCTAGGTTATCGGCTAGTAATGGTACGAAATGAGACGAAATGCAATGGCAATTTAAAAGTACAAAATTCATCCACTGACCAGAATTCAAAACGTGATGATGAAGAATGAAGGAGAGAATATGAATTTAAAACAATCAGTGGATCCGACCCGCAATGCCTCACCTGACCAGAAACAATCTTACGGACCAAGGGACTGTTTCCAAAGCACAATCCTGAATCGGTGATGCTTGTTGTCTAAAGGGGTTCAATATCCATGCAAACGGTCCTTCATAATGGCACTTATCGCTAGTAAAAGAGAACCATGGTATTTCTCAGGTTGCGGTACTAATCAAAGGTACCGTAAACTCACGGTGTTCCTCACATTATGGTACTACTCACAAGTATTGCACGTCGCACTGTTAACGCAGACCTCTGGTGTTTCTCACATAATGGCGCCACACATAGGCAACGCAAACCCATAGTGTTCCTCACCAAGGTGTACTAATCACGGGTGCTGGCTTTCCCGTGGTGTTCCGCATACAGTGGGTACTAATCACAGGCAACGCCCAGACCCGTGATGTTTCTCACAATGATACTAATCACGGGTACTGGAAACCCACAGTGAACCACTCTCTGCTACTACTAACCACAAACCTCTGGTGTACCTAGTATTGTGGTACTACCCGCAAGTAAAGGTTACCCTTGGTGTTCCCCGCAAGATGGTATTAATCAAAAGTAGTTTCATGGTTCTAATACAATCATTCCTTGGTCGCCCCTTTTAGTCGTTTCTTACGACAGGCAGGGGATAGCGCGGGTGTATTCTTCGTCTGCGTCCCCCACCCACAGGGGGTACTTATGAAGTAAAGAGTGTTTCCGTGATGATACAGATTTCGAGGATGCGGGAGAAAAGTATATCGTCGTTGCGCCTAGAAAAACCGCTATGTGATAACACAGGGTCGGCAAAATAAAACTGGCTTGGAAAGTATTTACATTAGGACTGACGCGGAATAGACCCTGGTTAATGAACAAGAGAACTGCCCATCACCTTGCCTGAACGGTTCGCCCTATTTTTCGTTTTTGTTTTTACAACCTGCCTTCACGTCGCACCGACACAGATAGGTCTTATGGCGACGTTGGTATAGGAAAGGGCAAGGTGTCTGGTGTAAAAATGGGAAACCATTGAAAACCATTTTCTGGGCTGACGACAGTGGGGTTCGAACCCTCTATCTTCCGAATGCAAGCTCACAGCTGCGTGCCCGTAACCGCATGGCTAACTCGGTCGGTGCATATTAAGTAATGGAGTCAGCGAGTATACTTAAAATTCAATTTTCTAGAAAAAATGTGTACCTATTTCCTTCGTAATTCTAACAGCATTCCAGAAAAACGATATTTTGAATGTTTTATTATCGCACACTTTCTTAAGCGGGCCATGAAGTTAATGAAAATGTGAAGCAAGTCATGAAAACGTTCGCCCGGGACTCTAACATCGAATATGTTGCCTAAACGGTTTATTCTATCGAACAGTTGAGCGCACCAAGTATAGTTCAAATTCAGTTTACCAACAATGTTTATATGTCAATCTTATTTTAAATAATACCATTGATACACATATTTAAAATGAATGTATCACATAGGCCTTCTTTATGCATGAACGTGTGTGCCTGTCTTACAAATAATTCAATATAATTTTGAAAATATTCTAGTCACGTGTCGGGCTGAGTGGCTCAGGCTGTTGAGGCACTGGTCCTCTGACCTCAACTTGAGAGGTTCGATCCTGGCTCAGTCCGGTTGTATTTGAAGGTGCTCAAATACATCAGCCTCCTGTCGGTTGGTTTAATGTCACGTAAAAGAATTCTACGCCCGGCCGCATTTGTCACCCCTCCCCCTGGCCCTCACCCAGGAATTAACTTGAGACTCATTTCTTGCGTACGCTTAGTGAACCTTAGGACCATGATCAGAACTGAGGACCCGTGACGGATCTAACACTATCCTATGAGGGATCTGACGATTCATCTTATAAGTTATTAGATTAACCGTGGTGGGGGTGGTATAGCCTACAGTTCATAAAAGGACCCGAGTCGGTTAATTTACCGTGCGCTTAATTTTCAGCCATATGGACGGCCAATCAGTAGCATCTACAAATTAATATCTTAGTCAATTGTTTCTTTTTTCATTTATTCATCAATAGTTCTTCTCTGTTTGCAAATGCTGTTTAGTCGAATCTATTCTTTTTTCTGATTTTGTGGAACATTTTTGTCATCCGCAATAATGAATCCCATATAACAAGACAATTCCACTTGTTTTATTTCTCTCTTTAAGTTTAAATGTTTATTGTAAGATATTGCTTAGATTTTCTTAGATATGTTTTATGGTCAAGTTTGCAGGATCGAATTCCGGCATAGTCAGTCGGCATTTAAGAGGGCTTGATTGGGGGGAGACCTACAATATGTAGGTAGATTTACCAGCACGTTGTGGGGAGTTGGAGGATCCATTATTGCCAGTCCACCAACCTCTGAAACCTCTGCAGAACAAAAGAAAACCTTCGAAATATGTAAATCTATATTAGCATCTATTGTGTAAAGTACCTTGGCTAATTGGTCAGCGCAATGGCCTTCAGTTCAGAGGGTCCCAGGTTAGATTAACAGTGGGATCTGAAATTTTGCCTCTGGCTCGGGAACTGGGTATTTGTGTTAGTTTCAATACATACAACACTCCACAAAAACATGCCATAATGAATACATTTCTCCACATGGGCTTGGGGTCAAGAAGAGCTCCCGGCCTTAAAACAGCGCTACGTTCGCATGTATGACGCAGACCGCATCCGAAAACCTACTAAAGTGTAGGGAAAGCGATGGAAAAATCATCTTCAGGGCTGCAGACAGTGGGGTTCGAACCTACCATCTCTCAAATACAAGTTAACAGTTTCGTGACTCGCGTAGCCAACTCGCTCGGTATTATTATTATTATTATTATTATTATTATTATTATTATTATTATTATTATTATTATTCGACAACAGTGGGAATGCCGAGGACCAAAACTGGGAAGGAAGCTCTTTTTTGTTGTTGTTACAAGTTGCTTTACGTTGCACCGACACATATAGGTCTTATGGCGACGATGGGACAGGAAAGAACTAGGAGTGGGAAGGGAGCAACCGTGGCCTTAATTAAGATACAGCCCCAGCATTTGCCCGGTTTGAAAATGGGAAACCACGGAAAACCATCTTCAGGACTGCCAATATTGAGGTTCGAACGGGAAGGAAGCCATCGTAGACTTAATTTTCTAGTGAGAAAATGAGAAACCCCACGAAAGCATCTTCAGAGCTATAGCTCGAAACTATTATCTTATAGTCACACGACCCGTTTCGTGTAGCCATCTCGTTTAGTATATTATAAACATGATAACTGGTATCGTCATCATCATCAACAAGAGCAGCAGTAGCAGCAGTTAATGATGTCACAGATTTGTCATTTGGAAACGAACGTTTGTCCACGAGATTGTACGCAGCTAGTCTGTGCAGAAACGTGTCTATAAGTGGACAACTGAAGAAGTAATCCACAGTTCTTCCCATGACCATGCGACTGATTTCTTCTTCTTCTTCTTCTTCTTCTTCTTCTTCTTCTTCTTCTTCTTCTTCTCGGTGGATATGGGCTACCATAATTTTGCCCAGTAAGGTATCCTGATGTAAGACACTAGTGATACATTTAAAACGAAAGTCGACACTTCACTTATATAAGAAAACAAACTGACATAACTTACGAGTATCACTACATGTATGTGTCTAATACGGAAAAAATATGCACTGAACACACCAGAGAATGTATATCAATCACTTCCTCATAATGAAGTGTCTTCTTTTGATGATGATAGCAGTATTCCATATGGTGACTAGGACAAAATCTTATGATGTGAGCAAGAAGCTCATAATGCGTATAATCATCAGACGACGCAAAAAGTATGAATTTTGGTGTATATTCACGAAAAATATCAGAATATGTTAAGCATAAACACAAACACAAGTGAAAACAGGAGCGTATGAAGTATATCATAAAGCAATTTTAGAATCATTAAGAAATTTATTGATCGTAGCAACTATATCAGGATTCGGGTTATAGAGCAAACAGGAAACACTGGTTGGAAACGAATATTTAAGCTTAACGAGGCGTTGCAAAAACTTCTGACGAACAGAATATTATAATGGACATTGAAAGAATAAGTGATTGACCTCTCCATCTCGATCATCACATTCACAATCAGGCTGAGCAGTAATGTGAACTCTGTGTGGTGTTTGCCAGCGTAGTCCTCTGTAGTGCACATGCACAGAGCAGAGTCCCGCTCAGAGAGACGCGAGGTGGCTGGCGGATTAAGGCAGGATTAGCGCGGCTAATGCACTGTGATATGTCCCACCAGGCTACAAGCTATCATTTGCTGAGGCATAAATGGTCTCATAAACAATTTGCTTTGTACTCGATCAAAAGGGAGCATGGTCGGTGTAAAACGCTCGTATGGTCATCATCGTTTGTATATCACTGTACCGTTCACCGCGTAGTATTGAATGCAGCATCACAGACAGATAAAATCACCTCCGAAAATATATACCAGGTAAATGTAGAAATTGGAGTATCCTGTAGATCAAGTGGAGGTTTTTGTTAATGTGTGCGTTTGTGAATAGACCTATGTTCGTCAAAATGTAGGTAATCAGTTATCGAAAACCGAATCTAGTACTTTGTAGTCAGAAATCAGACAAGAAAAACAATGTTACTTGTGGCACAAATTAATGTTGGTAAATCATAGGGGCTGGGGACACTGTAGTACAGTGTAAAAATACTTGAAAACCGAAGAAATGTTTATAAGAGTACCTATGATTGTCGGCTGCAGCAGATCTCAGGATGAGACATCTACATTACCTGGGAAGTGCATTCCAATTAGATCCATGAGTCCAGAATGCGTACAATATTAGAGCAAAGCCCCATATACACAAAATTAATTTGCAATCTATGGCATACCAGTGGTAGAGTTTAACTGCTAATGGCTTCACTTACGACCTGGAGGTATGCGAGAAAATTGCTTCCAATTACGACCACCGGGCGAGTTGGCCGTGCGGTTAGAGACGCGCAGCTGTGAGCTTACATCCGGGAGATAGTGGGTTCGAGCCCCACTGTCGGCAGCCCTGAGGATGGTTTTCCGTGGTTTCCAATTGTCACACCAGGTAAGTGCTGGGGCTGTACCTTAATTAAGGCCAGGGGCGCTTCCTTCCCACTCCTAGGCCTCTCCTATTCCATCGTCGCCATAAGACCATCTTCAGGGCTACCGACAGTGGGACTCGAACCCACTATCTACCGATTACTGGATACTGGCCGTACTTAAGCGACTGCAGCTATTGAGCTCGGTCGTTGACCCTTTACGTTGCTGTAAGTGTGGTATCGTTCACAAACAAATTTTCACAAACAAACTGTTCACAAACAAATTTTCACAAACAAACTGTTCACAAACAAATTTTCACGTTTTTGCTTATTCTTATCGGCAAAATACTTCGATATAATAATTACTTTCTTTGTTGCGACTAACTTCTTAAGCTGTCTGCATCATCATCAAAGTGCAAACAATTTTTTTCTGCTTTTACCGAGAAGTTTGTAAGTTATCGTTTAACATTTTATCCTGGTTCACAAGCCACACTGACACAAAGGCGTCTGATTCGCCTATTACTGTAGTGCCACTTAAACAATCTTTCCATGATTGATTTGGAGTGGAGGGGTAGAGCATATCTGGCTGACGAAGTCTAAGGAACTCTTACATCTTTCCTGAATCCATTGACACCATTAACTTTGACCTGCGTTGTATACTTTGTGAGATATAGGTGCTTAAAATATGACCTATATTTCGTTACGGACAGACATCTTAACACGCATTTACACCTGGGACCGATTTTAAAGATGGATTTACGTTACACGATACAAATACTCGAAGCTTATAAACTATAAAATAACACTATGTTACATTCCACTAACTACCTTTATGGTTTTTAGAGATGCCGAAATGCCGGATTTTTTTCACGCAGTAGTTCTTTTACGTGCCAGTCAATCTACCCACACGAGGATGGCGTATTAGAGCTCCTTCAAATACCACCTGACTGAGCCGGGATCGAACCCGCTAACTCGGGCTCAGAAAACTAGCGCTGTCTGGTCCGAGTCACTTAGCCTAGCAGTTAAGAAACAAAAGGACAATTTTATGCATAAAATACAGGGAGACGACAATCGGATGTAGTATTTCAAACGTGAGCAAATTTTCGGAATAATTAAATGATTCTGTTTTTAATTATTTAGTGCAAAATCTTGATAGATAGAAATGTGTGTATTTAGCATGTTAATGATTGATTGTTTCATACTGCAAGTTAGAATCATGTTGTGATATTTTAAGGAAGATTATTTCTTTCTCTGTTAATGTTTGTGACTTTGTTTATCGAATCAGCCAACATTTTGTTGATTGTTAACCCTGTGAGATATTCTATCAGGATTGAAGACTGTGTGTTGTATACGCATTATTGTGAAGTCCAGTTTTACGTTCATCCGTTTTTAAGACACATTTAAGGAATGTGGCAAGAGTGAAGAAATGAACAATATTACAACCACAAATCACCTCATATAAAACATGAGAGACACGGCTTCATGATGAGGAAATGTACAAGATCTTCATAAAAAACATATCAAGAGAGGATTCAGATAGTTAAAAAGAAAAAGAAAACGGATTGCACATAAAATAAGAAAAACAAACTCTCTGTAAAGAAGTTATAATGGACCTGTTTCAGAACTGTATGGCAAGTACATTTTCTCCGTTACTCTAACAATTTGCACACGTCTGTAAGTTTACGTACTTCACCATATATTTGCAATATATTATACTGAGTAAAGGATTGCAAAGTTCACCTTATTTTATAGGAGGACGTGTGAAATATCAACATAAAGTTGTATTCATTTCAGTACAAGGTAGAAATTCAAATCATTCAGTGACAGTTATGATTCACAGGAAATATAAGTAAAGACTAACCGCATATGGAAGTTGACTGTATATATTTCTAGCCTTTTAATTTAGCCAGGAGATAAATTAAATACACGCGAAAACTGCAGCGGAACAAGATATAAGCTACAGAGAATGGACCGAGTGTTGAATTGGTAGCACAATTACTCGATACTCGATACCTATACATTCCAGAGTGTGCATGTTATATTTGCGAAATGAAATGTGAAATAATATTCCATCTGCAGTTTTGACAACACGCGGTAGGTCTTATGGCGACGATGGGATAGGAAAGGGTTTGGAGATCAAAGGAAGCGACGATGGCCTCAATTAAGGTACAGCCCCAGCGTTTTTCTGGTATGAAAACGGGAAAACATGGAAAACCGTACTCAGGGCTGCCGACAGTGGGGTTCGAACCCAGTATATCCCAAATGCAAGCTGATACATAGCCGGAGATCTTATCCCTGACGGGGACCATCCTGGACGGACATAATAAATCCTTTACAATATTGTCTTCCTCCTCCGTACATATCAAGAGAATGGAGAAGACTTCGTTGTTAAACGCTGCACATATGAAACAAGTTAAGCTTCTGCAATGGAGAAACATTTCACGGGTGGCTTCTAAAGGAATTCTCAACCCCGCAGCTGTGGTTGTTGGTTTACCAGAAGCGAGAATTACTTTAAAACGTTCGTTTCAAAATAATTTTGAATTTTGGAAAGATAAATGATGTTAAAATGTGAAAATTAAGGAAGAAAGAGAGAAAGAATGAATGTGCTCTTAAGGAAAAGTATCGAAAGGCTCCAAAAAGCATCATTCATTTTCCAGCATTTCGAATACCAAGGAATCCACTCTTATAAACGTTGCTAAAGAACCGGAGCTATGTTACAAGTACAATATTGCATTTTTTTTCTATTTGCTTTACCGACACAGATGGGTCTTATGGCGACGATTGGGTAGGAAAGGCCTAGAAAGTGGAAGGAAGCGGCCGTGGCCTTAATTAAGGTACAGCCCCGGCATTTGCCTGGTATGAAAATGGGAAACCATGGAAAACCATCTCTTCAGGACTGCCAACAGTGGGGCTCGAACCCACCATCTCCCCATTACTGGATAGTGGCCGCACTTATGGCTGGTTTACACGTGGACAGTGTTTAGTACAGTAGTAAGTGGTAAGTTACTGCTTAACTCACGTAGGCTTGTTTAAACGTAAGACAGCGTTTAGTACAGTGGTACATGACAGTTTGTCACTCAAGCCACGTGATTCAGTCGTTCCTGTGTTGTCAACTAGATCAGAGATAAGATGGACGGCCATCAACAACGTATTAGATAACATTTTAGAGGAAGTTGAGGATGAGGTGACCAAAGTTAGGAGAAAAAGAGAATGGGAGCGAAAATGGATTAACAGAAGGAATAATCTCGGGGCAAAGTACAATTCTCTTTAAAGAATTAACCGAGGAGGATCGACAGGAATATGTGTTATCCTTGCGAATGTCACAAGTAACATTTAATGAGTTACTGCATAAAGTTGAACCAATGATACAAAAGACAGATACCATCATGTGTAGTGCATTATCAGCAAAGCTGAAACTGCATATCGTGCGGTACATTCTCGCGATGGGAAATAATGTCCGAAGCCTTCATCATTTCTTCAGTTTCCAAAGCCAGTATATCTTTAATGATTCCGGAAGTATATGAAGCTATATATATATACTGCTCTGAAAGATTTCATACAGGTGACGAAAAATACACACACATATTGGTTACAATATTATATATAAGCAATTGTTTAGCAAAACGACTATTATCAAAGGTTTATTGCTTTTAAATTTCAGTGAATACACAATTAAACACCTATCACAATAATTAGTATTGTTTCAATTCTGCAGTGACTTAAAAGCTTCTGTCCATCTAGCCATTGTTGTCGGCAATCAGAATGAACGATCAAAAGAAAAGAGGAACTCACAACGATGATCAGCTCCATAGTTTTACCCACAACTTATGAACTTGACTAAATTGCGCCTGTTCGCACGTGGTAAGTTGCAAGTACAGTGCTCCCCCACTACTCCGATGGGTGCGCGCGCAGCTGGTGAGAAGTCTACTTGAAAGGAAAAATAGACTGGATTCTATTCCACTTGACTAAATTGTTACTTAATCGTTTACTTACCACTTACCACTAAAGACACAGTTCACACGCTGCAAGTCACTTAAAATTAAGTTAAAAATTTAGTTACCACTAAATTACTGTCCTCATGTAAACAGGCCATTAAGCGACTGCTGCTACCGAGCTCGGTACAAGTATAATATATTGACCAGAATATCTATAAAAGTTCTCAACAATAACCTGACAATTTCGCTTTTCATCAATTGGAATTTTGGATCCTTACTTTTCTCTTTCCTTTATGTACAGTAGGCCTATATTTTCATTTCTTCTGCACCATTTGTTGTTACCTTCCATTTATCTGTTGTATATAATATAATCTTGATGCTTGTTATTGCAATTCTTGAAAACCGTTGGAATCACGATTCGCTTTAAAAGGAGACCCTTTACTATGCAATGGGGATATTTCAAATCCGTTATCTAATATTAACTGCTTATTTGATTCTTGAGACGAAATTGGACCATCACGGACAACAGCCTCGTGTGTTTAGTGCCTGTAGTCTCAGTGTCGTAACCTGTATGGCTGTTGTGTATACACGAATATTCTCTTTGAATTTAAAATTATAACACAGATATTAGGGTTGTTTCGTGAACGATTCTGAGATTTAAGATTTTTGAAGCTCCCGTCAAATATACGTTTTAGTCTGAATCATATAGCTGTTCCTTACAGTAAATTTAAAATTATTTAATCTTTTGAATCAATTGAAGAACAACGTTGTATTAGTTCCGGTCGATATCGCGTTCATACTCACGAAGACAAAACGTCACCCCCTCAAATATTCGTTTCGAATATTATTAAGACAAGTTGATTCAAGTAGGATAATGTTTTCAGTTAGTGACAATACGATGCACACTTATAATTTCCCCCATGTAGCCAGGTTGGAGAAATATAGTTCCCCTTCATTTTACTCTATTTCTCCACCACTCCTCCTCCAACACGGTGGACCTGTTCAGGATCTACTGTCCAACGGTCCATTAATCTTCAGCGTTTCTCTCTTCATTTATGATTCAATAATTTGTTTTTGACATTCAATTTTCATTTATCCATTTAACATAAGGGGTTGTGAATACAACAACTCAACAAATGTACGTTTGAGGAAAAATCATATTAAAAATATTTCATCTGAGCTAACTCGACAAGAAAAGGGCTTACAAATATTACGTTTTCCTTTAAGATTATTATTATTATTATTATTATTATTATTATTATTATTATTATTATTATTATTATTATTATTATTATTATTATTATTATTATTATTATGTATTCAGAAAACCTACAATTGTATCATTTTCTATTTTTTGTGTTGTATACTAAATATCTTCAAGGACCGAACACACAGATATTTTTCAGCCAAATCATCTACTATTACAAAAAATCAAATTATGTCAAATAATTGCAGTCAGTCAGGTTGTCGTCAATGTTGTCATTCTCTTGTTTTTGTACCTGTTTTACCTGAGTTTGAGGGTCTTACATGTCCCATGGATATACAGCAGTACCTCATGTGTGTCCTTTAGGTTTATAGGAGGTGAGTGATTGGACTGCCGTATAACTTTTGCTGATTATTTTTATTTTCCGGGCAGAATTTTTGAGGAACTTTGCCTTTCTTTTTTTGAAGGTTAACTGCTGTTTTAATTCCAAGTTACGTTCGTTGGCACATGTCGACTTGAGCACCCGAAGAAGAAGAAGGAGAAGAAGAAGAAGTGGGGATGTGGGTGCACTCGAAAATACACAGACGCTGATGTAAACAAGGAGGAGAACTGTTGAGTTTACCCTTCATACTCGCAGACACATTGTACAAAATCTTTGCTACTGATTGACTTGGCTGCACGGTTAGAGCGCATAGCTATGAAGCTTACATTTGGGAGATGGTGGGTTCGAATCCCATCATCGCCAGTCCTGAAGGTTTTCCGTGGTTTACCATTTTCACACCAGGTAAATTCCGGGGCTGTACCTTAATGCCAGGGCCAGTACCTTCCAAATTCCAATAATAAAAATTATTATTATTATTATTATTATTATTATTATTATTATTATTATTATTATTATTATTATTATTATTATTATTATTATTATTATTATACCTGTACACTCTGCTGAATGCCACATTACAGATCATAGTACCACGTGTACTAGTATCTATCAGACTTTCAAGAAGTATTCTGAAGTTCATATTGCAGAGAGAATAGTTACTGATAATCAAGATTAATTATATTCCCAGTTTAGTACGTTCTCAAAGAACTTCCCAAGTTTGTCTGGTTCACATATCTTCAACAAAGCTGAATACACGTACTCGAGAAATTCCTTCGCTCTAGTGGTGTTCAGGCATGCAACTGCCAGCAAACTTGTCTCTAGTGACACACACACGCAACAATGTTTCGTGGATGCATTCCATTTCATTCTTAGCCACCACTCAAACAAGCTTTACCTGCAAAAGTATCGTACCACACGAACGTTGTCTGTTGGTACTGAACTGTTAGCTTGACTGTTTCCGGCAAAACGTGTCATGTGCATTATACTTTCGTCACATTTTATAATAATAGTAATGTTATAAATTAATTACATTTATTCATTTATACAAATGAAGTACACTTTCCGACATAAGTTATTGCGCTGAACTGTACAGAGACAAGCATTGTCACACGCAATCATGAATTTTTTGTTTCTAGTTCGAAATTCAGGGCAATAAAATCGTATTCATACAGAAGTTGCCTTCGTAACTGAAGTATCTATGAGTGTGGAATAGCACCGTTTCCTGTAAATAGCCTTAAATACGAGCGAGGTGGAAGGTAGCAGGAAGACTAATAGGAGTTTTATGCGTGAAGCGCTGTAGCCCAGTAGGGACGGACTAAGATTCACAGTGGGAAGGTGGCTGGTTCGAATCCGCTTGGGATGCTTTCTCACTCCGCCGGCAGCAACAGTGGGCAAAGCAATCAGAATGCAGGATGCCCTCACCAAACTTATTGGACGCAAATATGTCATATACCGGCAACTAGCGCACACCAAGGACCTTACACTAGTGAGCGGGTAGTTACTCTCGTTCAACAAGAAAAGATAACTTCAACAGTGACTGGACGACGCTACGACATCCCGCAGAGTACGGCGATGCGTTGGATAAGACGTTTCTGAGAATCGGGAGACGTAAACCGACATGCTACCTCGGGCTCGTTGCGGGTCTCAAACCGCGAGTAGGCCGATCGCTTGATGGCTGAGGCCCATTCCAACCCGTTTACGAACGCCGTGCCGCCGTTTCCCCGGCAGCTCGAGGACTGTCATAAAACGCCTGAATGAGGCAAGCGGCTAAGAAACAAAATCTCACTGGTAAGCAGAGGCTGCACCGCTTTGCGTTTGCCGAGGACAACGTCCTACATGATTGGTCAAATGTCATATTCTCCGACGAGAGCTTGTTTTCCTTGGCGATGGTACTGTTCTGTGAGCTTGATTGTTTCTGGCAAAACGTGTCATGTGTATTATACTTTCGTCGGTACGCATGTTTCGCCCTTTCGACACCCGACACAATCCAGCATACGTGGCCAAGCATCAGCGCTCTGGTCGCGTATCTCTTGCATGTTGGGGATGCACGAACTCTTACGGGATAAGAATGTTGCACAGAATCGAGCAACGTCTCTCTGCTGGGCAATATGTGCACATTTTAGAGAATACACTGACTGACAGAGCAAATGCAACACCAAGAAGGAGTGGTCAGAACTTTATGCCAATTGCAGGGTAGACTGACGTCACTGAGGTATGCTCATGATGTGAAATGCGCCGCTGTGCTGCGCACGTAGCGAACGATAAATGGGACACGGCGTTGGCGAATGGCCCACTTCGTACCGTGATTTCTCAGCCGACAGTCATTGTAGAACGTGTTGTCGTGTGCCACAGGACACGTGTATAGCTAAGAATGCCAGGCCGCCGTCAACGGAGGCATTTCCAGCAGACAGACGACTTTACGAGGGGTATGGTGATCGGGCTGAGAAGGGCAGGTTGGTCGCTTCGTCAAATCGCAGCCGATACCCATAGGGATGTGTCCACGTTGCAGCGCCTGTGGCGAAGATGGTTGGCGCAGGGACATGTGGCACGTGCGAGGGGTCCAGGCGCAGCCCGAGTGACGTCAGCACGCGAGGATCGGCGCATCCGCCGCCAAGCGGTGGCAGCCCCGCACGCCACGTCAACCGCCATTCTTCAGCATGTGCAAGACACCCTGGCTGTTCCAATATCGACCAGAGCAATTTCCCGTCGATTGGTTGAAGGAGGCCTGCACTCCCGGCGTCCGCTCAGAAGACTACCATTGACTCCACAGCATAGACGTGCACGCCTGGCATGGTACCGGGCTAGAGCGACTTGGATGAGGGAATGGCGGAACGTCGTGTTCTCCGATGAGTCACGCTTCTGTTCTGTCAGTGATAGTCACCGCAGACGAGTGTGGCGTCGGCGTGGAGAAAGGTCAAATCCGGCAGTAACTGTGGAGCGCCCTACCGCTAGACAACGCGGCATCATGGTTTGGGGCGCTATTGCGTATGATTCCACGTCACCTCTAGTGCGTATTCAAGGCACGTTAAATGCCCACCGCTACGTGCAGCATGTGCTGCGGCCGGTGGCACTCCCGTACCTTCAGGGGCTGCCCAATTCTCTGTTTCAGCAGGATAATGCCCGCCCACACACTGCTCGCATCTCCCAACAGGCTCTACGAGGTGTACAGATGCTTCCGTGGCCAGCGTACTCTCCGGATCTCTCACCAATCGAACACGTGTGGGATCTCATTGGACGCCGTTTGCAAACTCTGCCCCAGCCTCGTACGGACGACCAACTGTGGCAAATGGTTGACAGAGAATGGAGAACCATCCCTCAGGACACCATCCGCACTCTTATTGACTCTGTACCTCGACGTGTTTCTGCGTGCATCGCCGCTCGCGGTGGTCCTACATCCTACTGAGTCGATGCCGTGCGCATTGTGTAACCTGCATATCGGTTTGAAATAAACATCAATTATTCGTCCGTGCCGTCTCTGTTTTTTCCCCAACTTTCATCCCTTTCGAACCACTCCTTCTTGGTGTTGCATTTGCTCTGTCAGTCAGTGTATTATGGTCCCTTCCAACATCCCTCCGATGTTATCCGGTTTCAGCAGGACCTGTCTCCCATCCACACGTCCCTATTAGTGGAGGAATGATTTGCAAGGCACGGTCAAGTCGAGCTTATAGATTGGCCTCCTTGTGGGGCAGACATGAATCCCATCGGGAACGTGCTGGCCGAGACGAAGAGAGTAACGGTGGAGACCTGGCCCGAAACCGTGCCAAATACGAACGACGCTCTCTGAAGCGTTGTCAGTACGGCCTGGGACGAGGTGGCAGGTGATGACAATATGCATGCTTCTGCCCTAATCGATCCCATAGCCACACGCCTGGAAAAGGTCGTGCACAACGGCGGTGCGTTGTCCTCTCAGAGAGGACCATCCAATGGCCCTTTTCAGGCCACTAATGAGCCCCATTACAGTCAATAATGGAAGTATAAAACAAAGGAAGTTAAGTGACCCGCGATAAAAGTCAATGTAATGTAAATATTTCACCCTACTACAGACAGAGGCAGAACTTACGTTTTCTCACTCACGGTTACCGCCTCGGCTGGCAAAGCGTATACATTCGGAGGAACTTCACTAAACTAAAACAAGACCGCCGGACACATATAGTGCACACATTATGACATTAGGTTTCTGTGGCCACTGGACGGATATATAATGTCACAAGCCAAGAGGCGTAACAAACCATGTCCTGTGGCCGTATAAGAAAAACGCAACAGAACGTAAGTAGGCACTTCCATGTTGCATTTCCTATCCTCCCATCAGTACGTGCTGCGGGCAATAATACCTTCCCCATAACAGCGCTAGTGATCCTACAAAGGAGAACTGCAGTGGTGTTTTTACGGTACACTAGCCAACAGGGACTAGGAAAAGTGTGGCAATACACTGGGACGAAATGCGTTGACCAGCTATGCAATCCAATAAGTCCCTAACAAACAAACAAAAAAGGTGTTGGGGCAAGGTGGAGAGGGGAATTAACTCAAACGCACTTGAGTTTTCCACTTAGGTGATAACTAAATATCAATATTTGGATTTTTCTCCAATATAATTCGTCACCTAAGGTACCGTCTGGTCACGATTGAAATGTCTATAGCCTAGTGTTTTAATACTCGCAGTCGATGAAATTAAATTATGCCTTCCTTGCGGGAATTTGTATAAATAACTAAAAACAGACTTTTATGCAACGGGAGATACATATCTTCCTTAGTGCTCGGTGACTGTATTGTCCTACGAGAATGCTTGCAGTGGTGCACTAGCCGCCAGAGTTTTAGAAAAGTGTAGCAATCAGCTCACTAACACACTGGAGCGAAACGCTTGTAATTTCATTATAAAAGTCTACAGAGCTTCAATGTTTTAAAGATAATATTATTAATGTTAGATCCCAATAAGTACGTTTACGATTTTCGAAGATATGCCGAAACTTTCCTCCGCGGGAAGTTCTGATAAATCTATTGACACGAGGCTGGCGTATTTGAGTATCGGACTGAGGTGGGATTGAATCCGCTAAATTGCTTCAGATGGCCACCCTGTCTACCATCTGAACAACTCAGCCCGGATCGTCACCTTTGGCCTATATCCAGAGCTACAATTATTAATTGCTCATATTTTGAAAGTTTGTAAAGTTTTCACCTTAACATAAGTGTTCCGTTATGTTAGAGTATCAACCATGAGAAGAACATGAGTGATGCCATGTTCTTAGAAGACGTACATTATTGACACATGTCTTAAGCAAATAGGTCGGAATGAATTTCAAATTTATTATCAGTCTCCATCTCAACACTGATGCTTTCGCACGCTCACAATTTAATTTGTATTTTCCACATTTTCATTCTTACACATCATGCATCCATTCATGTCATAGTGAAAACCATACACGAACATGTTTGATACTGTACACCGGATGAGTCAGCCGCGCCGGACGTTTTATGCTGTTAGGCATCCCACCGAACTTCATTGGTGTCGTAATGGTATATTCTTCGTTGCTCCTTAGCTCCATCACTCACTGCACCAGTACTTTTGTAGAAACATGCACCGTATGCGATAGGCATTTACATAATGCATCAAACTGTTATACGGTTATGTAAAAAGTACGTGCTGATTATGAGCTTTCAGTAGGGTATGAAATGAACGCTAAAAGCAATGGCATACTGATAGAAAACGTGTGTGCATTTGTAAAGCGGAAGTAGTAGTCCATCTAGTAGGCTTTATAGAACCGTACTCAGTGGTGTCGCCGTGGTGTTATAGGCTAAGTGCGGTGCTGTTAATACAGCTGCGCTTAGTGGGTAGGTTCGTATCCCACTTGAGCTTGTACATTTTATTCGCATTTTGTACTTCGAGAAACATCCGAATACCTTCACGTCGTGGGTTATTTAATTAATTAATTGCCCGCCTCTATGGTGTAGTAGTTAGTGCGATTAGCTGCCACCCCCGGACGCCCGGGTTCGTTTCCCGGCTCTGCCACGAAATTTGAAAACTGCTGCGAGGGTTGGAACGGGGTCCACTCAGCCTCGGGAGGTCAACTGAGTAGAGGTGGGTTCGATTCCCACCTCAGCCATCCTGGAAGTGGTTTTTCGTGGTTTCCCACTTTTCCTCTAGGCAAATTCCTGGATGGTACCTAACTTAAGGCCACGGCCGCTTCCTTCCCTCTTCCTTGTCTATCCCTTCCAATCTTCCCATCCCCCACCAAGGTCCCTGTTCAGCATAGCAGGTGAGACCGCCTGAGCGAGGTACTGGTCATACTCCCCAGTTGTATCCCCCGACCCAGTCTGAAGCTTCAGGACACTAACGTTGAGGTGGTATAGGTGGTATAGGTGGAGAAACCAACCCTGGAGGAAAAACATATTAAGAAAGAAAGAACTATGTTAATGTGTCGTGCCTAGTGACCGATTGTAACGAAGAGGGGAATCAATTCATAAAACTAGTGCAGTAATTTATATCTTAAATAATTAATGTCTTAAACACCCAACCGGATGGCGTATGTACTGTGCTCTCGTCGTACTACCTGCATGTATCGAGCAGTGTAGCGGATGTGGTTAGGCGTTCGTCTAGCAATTGACGGAATGTGCCAGCGGCGGCTCGAATCCTGCATCGCTGAAATAGTTTTGCTTAGGTATGATGTTTGGATCCGTAAACACAGGCCCACGTTTGCCACATTCAAAGAGTAGAATGACGCTGTTATTCATCTTGTGCCCTGCGAATACTCCGCTAGTTAGGGCCAGAATGTACTGAAATCTCTGCTGTCATTCGGCATGTTTTCCACAGAGGAATACGTTGACATGCTCCTCATTTATGGGGAAGCAAGCAAGCCGTCCGTCTGGCTAATACTGCATGAACATAAATTTCACCCATATCATACTGACCTACACCAAGAGCTCCATGGACGTGATTTCGAAGCTCGAATGGAGTTCTGTCGATTGCTATTAGGCAGGCTGGACAATGATAAAAAAACATTCGTATCGCATATCTTGTTCTCGGACGAATCGCACTTCCATAATACTGGGAACGTCAATCGCTACAACATACACTGTCCGGGCAATCCTCACTGGGTGCGACAGGTGGCCCATCAAGTACGATGGGGAGTGAATGTTTGGTGTGTAATCTTGGGGGAGCACCTGACTGGACCTTATTTCTTTGAGGACCATTGGACGGGCCCACGCTACCTGCACTTTCTACGTCAGGAACTCCCACTGCTGCTGGTGGATGTGCCCTTGCACGATCGCTTGACGATGTGGTTCCAACAGGATGGAGCTCCACCAAATTCGACTTTACCTGTTCGTAACCATCTGAACGAGGAACTGCCAGGGAAATGGATAGGACGAGGAGGCCCTGTTTCTTGGCCTACCGAATCACCGGATTTAACGCCGTTAGACTTCTACTTTGGGGACATTTGAATAGCGTCGTTTACACTGAAGCGCCGGAAAACCCCGACCACCTCCAGCAACTCATCACGGACGCCTGCCGAGCAATTACACCTGGAATGCTTCAGCGCGCAAGACGATCTATTGGACACCGGGCCCGAATGTGCATAAACCAAAACGGTCATCACATCGAGTATTTTCTGCGATATAACTATGTCAGGGCAGTTATGTTCCCATTATTTCCGGTCTTTATGTGTCCGGCCTGCTAACTAATCGGCCCTTCTTAGGACCACAAACACATTCATTCACACACAATTTGCATGAAAGTGGGTATTGAACTTACATTGCGTGCGGTACGTATTAAACAAATATTTCAAAAATTTGTGATCTTCGCCCCGTACTCAGACTGCGGTTCCGTACGGCAGCTTATAGCAGGTATTAGGTTTACTGCGGTCACAATATCAATTTACCGTCTTACTAATAAAAAAATGTCCTTATACAGTTCTTTAACACTTGTATAGTAATACATTGAATAAACCCTGTATAAGCGTTGTACATTTTTCTTACAAATAAACGAGGTATACGCATTGTATTGCTATACAGCACGTACACACTCATTCCAAGGCGTAGGAATCTCTTCCTGCAGTTCACTGACGTATTTCGCACGTTCACCGCCTTTATGATCGCTTCTGCTGGTTATCTACTCAACGGAAAGTCGCGCAGTAGCATGGCATATCGAAGAGGCAGTGGCAACACAAAGTGAGTCAGCTGGAAAATGGCTTCTACTAATATCAACATTTCTTAAGCTTGCTTGAGTAATGAACGCCAAAAAAGAAATATAAAAGCTTAAGAAAATATCAATAGCTCCTAACTGGGATAGTAATTGTAACTGAATCGGCGATTTGAAAAGGGTACACATTCCAAAATCCTTACTTTTCAGGAGAAAGGAAAACCTGTTTTGTAGCTAAACGAAAGGTTTGATCATAAAAGTTTCTGTTAGGTATTTATACATCATATTTCTGTGTATTCAAGTACAAAACTACAAAGTATGGAAATCATATTACGTACGATTTTCAAGTTATACCATTATTTATGTCAAGGAATATGTCCCTTTTTTATAGTACTCAAATTTGAGAAAGATCTTTGTAGAGGCAGATAATGTATAATAAACTCGCAATTTCAAAAGTCTATTAAGCAGTAACACATTATTACACAAAAATACGCCCAGCCATAATTTCTTTCATAGTTATTCATTGTCATTCCGTCTCTTTAATAGCAAATTTTCGGGGGATTATTGAGAGAATTGCGAATAATGGAAACAGTTACAAAAAGAACAAGGGCCCCTAACCGGGGAATTGAAATTAAAAAGACTTCCTTCTCAGAAAGCAGTGAAGAATGTAACTCCACATTCATTACTATTATTATTATTATTATTATTATTATTATTATTATTATTATTATTATTATTATTATTATTATTATTATTATTACATTATTAGTTGTTTCATCGGCACCATTGCATTATATCCGTCTTGCTAATAAATATAAATTAAGATGAATTTGTAAAGAACATTGTCTATTAGTCACATAATATATGCTCTTTATTTTTCGTCACCTCAAAAGTAAGTATTGATGAAAGCATTTCTGGCAGCTTGACCATGCAAATTGGGAGGTTGGACTACAATTACGATTTATTCTTCTTCTTAGGAAGGTGTAAGACGGCTAGAGAAAAGGGCAACAATTCATTAAAATACAGCCATAGACACCCACGAGAGACTCAGTGACTCTATTGTGCATAACCTAAACAGGCGATACCTAAAATATCGTGCGCTGAATCGTCACAATTGTTCATTATTTCAATCCACTTCAGTCACTGAACTCGTAATTAATACAATTCGTCAAATTACACCACCAATGGTATTCATGTGAGTGCACGGAAATACTGTTAAATGCAATGGATTGTCTTATACACTTCTTATACTAGGTCCCGCGACTGTATAACCGGTGTATAACAATTGCCATGCATTAATATTACCGTACTGCTTATAACAATCTGATACACGATAGAGCCTATATGCAGTTTATTAGTAACGTTTTGTGCTGAAGAGGTGTATGAGCTTGGTATACACAGTTTATACACAGGAGGCTTATACACGGTTTATTAGTAACGAATTTCACATAAACGGTGTATAAACCTTGTATAAAAGTTATACACTGTTTATTAGTAAGACGGTTAGTGTTTCGCCAGCGTGTCAGGTTCATGTTATGATCTACAAAACACACGCATATCTTCCAGTGTTTAATACGAGTATAGGTCGGCTCCATGGCTAATTGGTTAGCGTACTGGTCTTTGGTCTAGAGGGTCCCGGGTTCGATTCCCGGCCGTGTCGGAGATTTTGACCTTAAATGGTTAATTCCCTAGGATCGGGGAGTGGGTGTCTGTGTTGGCCCCAACATCCCTGCAATTCACACACCATACACAATACTATCCTCCACCACAATAACACGCAGTTACCTACATATGAAAGATGCCACCCATCCTCATCGGGAAGCCTGCCTTACAAGGGCTGCACCCGGCTAGAAATAGCCACACGCTATTATTATTCTAAATTTAGTATAACATGACGGCGTCCTATCATGGTGAGGCGGTAAATACCAAGACATCCAGTTGTGTTGTCTGAGCATAGCGACAGGGCAGATGACTTCAGGACGGAATGAATATTGTGGGTTGCATACAACAACATTGGAAGGGGTGGCTGAATCACGCTGTATACTGTATGTCACACTGCACTCCGGGGCAACATACTGTTCCACAGCACAACTAGTTCCCAATATAGCTATATGAGTAGGGAAGGACAGCGATCGAAAAGTTACGAGACACACTGGGATTGCTATAATTTGATCTGGGTTAGGTGATTTTTTGGTATATCTCTTAATTCGCACAACTGGATATGGATAGACAATTTCTTCCAAAATTTTCCTCTCGCTTAACGTGGTGTCGACATTTCTGATTATACCCTGTTTATATATTATAAAGTTTGGAAAATAAGCTTCTAAACTATTTTGTTTAAAAACTTCACATCGTACATTAATTAACCCTCTCCAGCCCAAATTTATTCGACACATGAACAAAAAAATTCTTGAAAATCTCCTTCAAATAATTATGAATAAAATGTCTGTCCAAAAATCCATACAACTTGAGTGAAAATAAAGGAAATAAAACAGTGATTACAAAGGGAACATAAAAGAATCCCTTAGAAAATTCACAGAAAACTTGAAAGGTACCTAGTGATTCCAATTACAGTCATAGGCCTGGAGAGGGTTAAATTTTGCATATCCTGCCTAACGAACTACAACTTTAAACGATTTTTTACAATAGAGCTGATGCCAAACACATCCTTTTTAAAGACAGTCAGGGCATTCCCATTATTTCCGGTCTTTTGTCCGGCCTGCAACTAATCGGCCCTTTTTAGGGCCACAAACACATTCGTTCACACACAATTTGCATGAAAGAGGTGCCGCCCACCCTCATCGGAGGGTCTGCATTACAAGGCCTGCACCAGGCTAGAAATAGCCACACGAAATTATTATTATACGAGTGTAACATTACGGCGTCCTATCATGGTGAGGCGATAATAGTAATGGCATGTGGCCTTCGTAGAGGCCTTTAGCAGGTATTTCGGTTTGATATCCTGTGCGTCTGTGAGGATGAGGCCATAAGTATGGTGAATTATAATGTTGAAGACGGCACAAACACCCATCCGCGAGCCAGAGAAATTAACTAATGAAAGTACAACCCCTGACACTGCCGGGAATCGAACACAGAGCCGGCAGCATGCTAACCATTTACATATGGAGCCTGACACTTCTCTGCCGACGACATGAAATTATTTCTTTGATAGCTTTTATTTTTGGCCACTTGGAACGGCTCCAAATGTATCCAAAGGGGTGCAGTGAATTGGCATTTCTTAATTTTTTTCAACTCAACTTTCACTTGAAGAAGAAGGAATAAGTCTACGTACTAACCGAAAATAAAAGAAGAATAGATTTATTCCGCTCTGATAATCAGAAAACATCATCATCTGGCTCCTTAGTTGAATGATCAACGTACTGGTCTTCTGTTCAGAGAGCCCCGAGTTCGATTCCAGGACGGGCCGAGGAATTACTCGTGAAATTGATAGTTGTGTTCGAATACATTTCTATTCATATACCTACATCACACCACATTACTAACCAAACAGGAACACGCAACACTGAATACACCCCTTCACATAGGGTTGGCGTCAGCAAGGACATCTGGTCGTAAAACTGAGCCAGATCCTCATCAATGCCGACCTCTCTACACTGGGAAAAATGCCAGGAGGTATAATCACAAAACAATATTGAACAGATATTTCTTTTTGTTCAAGTGGTTTAAAATCGCAGTAACTCAGACAGGTTTTAAGCGACAACGGTAGAGGAAAGCGCTAGGTCAGGAAAGGAATCGGTCTTGGCGTTAATTAAGGTACGGTCTCAGCATTTGCTTGGTGTGAAAACTAGGAGATCAGAGAGCTATATTCAGGGCTGTCAAGAGTGGGGTTCAAAACCAAGCTTGTTTAGTCATACACCGTAGTCAGCTCGCTCAGTATATTGCTTTCGACATGTTTGGGAACACTCTGTATTAATTACTTTTAATTGGAATGAAATTGCAACATCATTCAACCTAATAGCCACTCGCGCGAGACTATTGAACATTCTATTCAGGCAGTACGAATTACTTTAGTGTTTCCCTGTAGGTGGGAAATTATCGATAGTGGCTCATTGCTTGTTTCAATATTTCGGCTCAGTCGCCGGAAGCCTGAAATGCGATAGTGGTTTGATGCAAGTCGGGTGAATACATTGAGTAGATTAGTAGGTAGCCAAGCTAGTCTTGCAATTTCCTCCTGATGTGTTCCACCGAGCTAGATGTGCAAACAGAACGGGACACATTCGAAGTTCAATCAGTCAGTGCCAGTGCGCCAGCACTCATCTATCTTCTTCTGTCACCGAGAAACAATTTGAAAACTACCTGAAAACAAATTTTGAAATAATTTCCCTTATTATGTGAGAGAGGGGAGCACATTTAAATAAATCGTTTCCTGGGGTTTTGTCACTACTGAATCTGTAGACTAGCACACTAAGTTTCTACCCGTTGGCTAGGATCCGATTCTCCATTTTAAACCATGATATGAGGATTAGATCACAGTGCACTCAATTGCATTAAGACAAGTCAGAACGGTGTAGAATGTCAAGGTGATACCTTACATACAGATCACGTGCACTTAATTTATAATATCGCCTCAGTCACCTACAAATGCAGGCTTACAACTAACTCATCGATACAAGTTATCAATCAGATGTAGAAAAGCTTGATTATCTCCGTGACGTTTTTTAATTATCCCACACCACCCAATAAGCTCTTTGACATCCCCGGTAATCTAACTCATATAATACACTGAGTATCATGTTACTATGTAGAAACAACAGTAGACCACCTGAGGGTGAGGGATAGAATACATCACAGTATCCTATGGCTGTAGTAAAAGGTGACTGAAAGGGCTCACTCCTCAGGGGCTCTCAACTTCGGAGGTGGCACAAGAGTCTAGTGTCAATGTCACTAGCTTCTTACTAAGTCAACACCAGTTCTAATCTTGGCCAATGCAAGTGAGTTTTTGAAAAGAAAAGTCACATCCTTGTGGATACGGAGTGAGTTGGCCATGCGGCTAGAGGCGCACAGCTGTGAGATTGTATTCGGGAGTAGTGGATTCGAATTCCACTGTTGGCAGCTCTGAAGATGGTTTTCCGTTGTTTCTTATTTTCATACCAGGCAAATACTGGGGCTGTATCTTAATTGAGGCCATGGCTGCTTTCTTCCAACTCCTAGCCCATTTCAATCCCATCGTCGCCATAAGACCTACATGAGTCGGTGCGACGTAAAGCCAATTGTAAAAAAGAAAGAAAAGACATCCTTGCGGATTGTATTCCATGTCCGAAGCTACAAGATTGCTTGCTTGCTTACTTTTCTCAACTTCAGAATGTGGGGTGATAACCACTGGGAGTTTAGCTGAGAATGACATTAATTCCATGTATTGGAATCAAATTCCAAACTATTCTTGTGACTATTAGTCCCTGTTCCACCATCAATCAATCACTACTGATCAGCATTTAGGGCAGTCGCCCACGTGGCAGATTTCCTATCTCTTGTTTTCAAAGATCAGGAGAATTGCAAAGAAATTGGAAACATCTTGAACACCTTCCTTGGTAAGTTATTCCAATCCTAACTCCCCCTTCCTACAACCAAATATTTGCGCCAGTTTGCCCTCTTGAATTCCAACTCCATCTTCATAATGTGATCTTTCCTACTTTTAAAGACACCGCACAAACTTATTCGTCATTCTACGCCATCTCTCCACTTATCACTTAGTCGAGCAGCACGTCTCCTTTCTTCCAAGTCTTCCCAGACCAAATTTTGCAATATTTTTGTAACGTTACTCTTTTGCCGGAAATCGCCTATAACAAATCGAGCTGTTTTTCTTTCAGTTTTCCCAGTTTTTGAATCAAGTAATCCTGGCGATGGTCCCATACACTGGAACCATACTCTAGTTGGGGTCTTACCAGAGACTTATATGCCCTCTCCTTTACATCTTTACTACAACCCCTAAATACCATCATAACCATATGCAGATATCTGTACCTTTTATTTACAAACCCATTTATGTGATTTCTCCAATGAATATCTTTCCAGCCGGGCTGAGTGGCTCAGACGGTTAAGGCGCTGGCCTTCTAACCCCAACTTGGCAGGTTCGATCCTGGCTCAGTCCGGTGGTATTAGAAGGTGCTCAAATACGACAGCCCCGTGTCGGTAGATTTACTGGCACGTGAAAGAGCTCCTGCGGGACTAAATTCCGGCACCTCGGCGTCTCCGAAGACCGTAAAAGTAGTTAGTGGGACGTAAAGCAAATAGCATTAATTATTATAATTAATTATAATATCTTTCCTTATATTAACACCGAGGTACTTACAATAATCCCCAAAGGTAACTTTCACCCCATTAACGCAGTAATTAAAACTGAGTGGACTTTTCCTTTTTGTGAAATTCACAACCTGACTTCTAACCCCATTTGTCATCGTACCATTGACTACTGTCCATCTCACAACATTATCGAAATCATATTGCAGTTTCTCACAATCTCGTAACTTATTCATTTCTCCATACAGAATAACATCATCCGAAAAAAGCCATATCTCTGATTCCACTTCTTTACTCATATCATATCATATCTATCTATCTATCTATCTATCTATATAATAACACTGACTGACTGACTGACTGACTATCGCAGAGCCAAAAATGCGGGATATAAAGAAATGAAAGTGCTCACTAAGGGAGGATTTCTGGATATTTCGTTGCTAAGGGGTGACAATGGGGGTAAATTGCTTAAATGAGTTTATCTATATCTCAAAAACTTAAGAGTTTACAGATGTAAAAATTGGTATTTGGAATTTCCTTTAAAAGTAAAGAAACACGCATTTTTGTTTCCGGAAATTCCCGTTAAGGGGCGAAAAAAGGTGAAAAAGGGGATGGATACCTTTTATGAGGATACTTATGTTTTAAAACTGAAGACATTACAAACGTGAAAATTGGTATTTAGAATCTCCTTTAAAAATAAAGAAATACGCATTTCTGAGGGAAAATAAAGTGAGAGGGGGTGTGTGTGTGGAAAGGAGTTGAATTCCTTTTATGAGGGCACATATGTCTCAAGAGCTGAAAATGAAAGGATTTGAATTCTTTTTATGTCGATACTGCCTGGCTCCATCGCTAAATGGTTAGCGTGCTGGTCTATGACCACAGGGGTCCCCGGTTCGATTTCCGGTAGGGTCGGGAATTTTAACCCTCATTGGTTAATTTTGCTGGCACGGGGGGCTGGGTGTATGTGTTGTCTTCATCATCATTTCATCCTCATCACGACGCGCAGGTCACCTACGCGAGTTAAACTGAAAGACCTGCACCTGGCGAGCCGAACATGTCCTCGGACACTCCCGGCACTAAAAGCCATACGCCATTTCATTATGACGATACTTATAACTAAAAAATCTGAAAATGTTTCAGACATGAAAATTTATATTTAGAACTTTCAAAGTAAAGAAACACGTATTCTTTTGTTTTCGAAAAATCCACTTAAGGGGGTTGAATGAATTGAAAATTTAGTTGAATTCTTTGTATGCGGATACTTATATCTCAAGAAATAAAGATGTTACAGCCGTGAAAATTGGTAATTGGAATCTTCTTTAACAATAAAGAAACAAGAATTCTTTTGTTTTCGAAAAATACACTTCAGGGGAGGGGATGAATTAATTGAAAATTTAATTGATGTTTTCGTATGAGGATAATTATATCTCAAAGCTTAAGGAGTTACAGACGTGAAAATTGGTATTTGGAATCTCCTGTAAAAATAAATAAACACGTATTTTTTGTTTCTGAAAATTGACTTAAGTGGGAGGGGGTGAAAGTAAGTAATGAAGAAGATGAATTCTGTTTAAGAGGATACTTTATCTCAAAAACTGAAGATGTTACAGACGTGAAAGTTGGTATTTTGAATCTCCTTTAAAAATAAACACGTATTTTGTGTTTCTGAAAATTGACTTAAGTGGGAGGGGGTGAAAGTAAGTAATGAAGAAGTTGAATTCTGTTTAAGAGGATACTTATATCTCAAAAACTGAAGGTGTTACAGACGTGAAAGTTGGAATTTTGAATCTCCTTTAAAAATAAAGAAACACGTATTTTGTGTTTCTGAAAATTGACTTAAGTGGGAGGGGGTGAAAGTAAGTAATGAAGTTAAATTCTGTTTAAGAGGATACTTATATCACAAAAACTGAAGGTGTTACAGACGTGAAAGTTGGAATTTTGAATCTCCTTTAAAAATAAAGAAACACGTATTTTGTGTTTCTGAAAATTGACTTAAGTGGGAGGGGGTGAAAGTAAGTAATGAAGTTGAATTCTGTTTAAGAGGATAGTTATATCTCAAAAACTGAAGATGTTACAGACGTGAAACTTGGTATTTTGAATCTCCTTTAAAAATAAAGAAACGCGTATCTTTTACTTTCGGGAAGTCCACATAACGGGGTAGGGGGTGGCAAGAAGTGAAGAAGAAGTTGAATTATTTTATGAGGATACTTATATCTCAAAAACTGAAGATGTTACAAAGGTGAAAGTTGGTATTTCGAATCTCCTTTAAAAATAAAGAACCGAGCTCGATAGCTGCAGTCGCTTAAGTGCGGCCAGTATCCAGTATTCGGGAGATAGTAGGTTCGAACCCCACTGTCGGCAGCCCTGAAAATGGTTTTTCGTGGTTTTCCATTTTCACACCAGGCCACGGCCGCTTCCTTCCCACTCCTAGGCCTTTCCTGTCCCATCGTCTCCATAAGACCTATCTGTGTCGGTGCGATGTAAAGCAACTAGCAAAAAAATAGCAAAAAATAAAGAAACACGTATTTTTTGGTTTTCGGAAGATTCACTTAAACGGCTGAAAAGAATTTAAAAAGCAGGTGAATTTTTAAAATGAGCACCAGTATACCTACAGTATATGTTAAAAAAACTTAACATGTTACAGACATGAAATTTGGTATTTGGGAAGTACTTTAAAAATACAGGAACACATATTTTTTGTTTTCGGAAAAGGCACTTAATGGGGGTGAAAAGAAGTGAAAAATTGGTTGAATAGTTTTTAGGAGGATGATTATATCTCAAAAACTGAACATGTTACAGACGTAAAAATTGGTATTTGGAATCTCCTTTAAAAATTAAACATGTATTTTTTTTTCCAGAAAATCCACTGAGGAAGTTGGGATGGGGTGGGGGAATACTGATAAAGGTGTTAAATCCTTTTTATGGGGATACTTATATCTCAAGAAATGATGATGTTATAGACGTGGAAATTGGTATTTGGAATCACCTTAAAATAAAGAAATACATCATTTTCAACTCAGGATAATATTGTTTCTCACATGTACCATTACTTTTATCAAATTAAGAAATTCACGCGAGCGAAGCCGCGGGTAACTGCTAGTTTATATATGTAAGAAAACATAACGTCCAATAATACTGCCTTGAAGAATTCCCTCCCTTAATTATTACAAGGTGAGATAAAGATTCGCCTACTCTAATTATTCTCTGAGATCTATTTTCTAGAAGTATAGCCACCCATTCAGTTACTCTTTTGTTAAGTCTAATTGCACTCATTTTTGCCAGTAGTCTCCCATGATCTACGCTATCAAATGCCTTAGACAGGTCAATTACGGTACAGTCCATTTGACCTCCTGAATGAAAGATATCTGCTATATCTTGCCAGAATCCTATAAGCTGAGCTTTAGTGGAATAACGTTTCCTAAACCCGAAGTGCCTTCTATTGAACTAGTTATTAATTTCGCAAACATCTCTAATATAATCAGAATGCTCTCCCAAATCTTACATGCAATGCACGTCTATCACCCTTTCCTTTATATACAGGTTCTACTACAGCAACTCCACTTTCATTTGGTATAGCTCCTTCATGCAAACAATAATTAAATAAGTACTTCAGATATGGTACTATATGTCAACCCATTGTATTTAGTATATCCTCCCAAAATCTTATCGATTCCAGCTGATTTCCTAGTTTTCAACGTTTTTATCTTATTGTAAATGTCATTGTCCTTGTAACCAATAATATTTACATACTGCTGACTGAATACTTCTGCCTTTTGATGATCCTCGCATACACACTCCCTTTGGTTCATTAATGATTCCTGGAATGTTCTTCTTGGAACCTGTTTCTGCCTTAAAGTACCTATACATACACTTCCATTTTTCACTAAAATTTGTATGACTACCAATTATGCTTGCCATCATGTTATCCTTAGCTGACTTCTTTGCTAGATTCAATTTCCTAGTAGGTTTCTTCAATTTCTCCTTACTTGCACAGTAATTTCTAACTCTATTTCTTTCCAACCTGCACCTTCTTCTTAGTCTCTTTACTTCTCTGTTAAAATAAGTGGGTCTTTACCATTCCTTACCACCTTTAAAGCTACAAACCTGTTTTCATACTCCTCAACAATTGCTTTAAACCTATCCCAGAGTCTGTTAACATTTTATTTACCGTTTTCCACCGATTATATTTACTTTTTAAAAACTCCCTCATGCCTGTTGTATCAGCCGTATGGAACTGCCTAATAGTCCTACCTTTAAGACCTTACTTTTTATCTCATTTATTTTTAACCACGACAAGAAACAGCTTCATGATAACTAACAAAATATATTACTTTGGTTTCTTTATAGAGTTCATCTGGTTTTACCAGCATCACGTCGAGAATGTTCTTCCCTTTAGCTCGTTCCATCACTTTCTGAATCAGCTGCCCTTCCCATATTTTTCATTTGTTGGTCATGCTTCCTGTCATTCGCATTACCTTCGCAATCGACCTTTGGTAATTTTAAACACACTGTTACACTCCTTTTCCAACTATTGATTGAAGAAACACCGTGATATCTTTCCTCTCCTCCACTCATCAGCACTATGCACGATTCAACTCCTTGCTTACTATAGACTACCTATAAATAGTAGGACCTACATAAGAGCGCAATCGTTTTTTTTCTCGTGTCAGGTGCTAGGCTAAGAAATTATCCTCCACTGAGTGTTAGGAACTGCATTACATTATTCTATTTTAAAGGAATTTGCCGGGATTTCCTCCTAAGTGTGTAGCCAGATTGTATGAATGCGTGGGTGAATGTGAGAATGAATGGCGTAGTTCTTAGCTATTTCCATTAATTACGTAGTTGTAATACGACGCCTTAAGTCATGTAGACCATCAGTCTGCTAAGACAGGCGCATGTTATATTATAAGTTAGCTGTTTTTATTATCGTTAGTATCACCATTATTCTTTCATTCTCAATCCGTTTACCCTCCAGGTTTGGTTTTTCCAACGGACTAGCGAGGAATCCCACCTCTACCGCCTCAAGGGCAGTGTCCTGGAGCGTGAGACTTTGGGGCCAGGGAATAAAACTGGAGAGGAGGACCAGTATTTAGGCCAGGCTGCCTCACCTGCTATGTTGAACAGGGGCCTTGTGTGGGGATGGGAAGATTGGAAGGGATAGACAAAGAAGATGTAAGGAAGCGGCCGTGACCTCAACTGGAGGAGAATTTGGAAATCACGGGAAACCACTTCGAGGATGGCTGCGGTGAGAATAGAACCCACCTCTACTCATTTGACCTCCCGAGGTTGAGTGGAACCCGTTCCAGCCCTCCTACCACTTTTAAAATTTCGTGGAAGAATCGGGAATCGAACCCGGGCCTCCGGGGGTGGCAGCTAATCACACTAACCACTGCACCACAGAGGCCGACATCACCATTATTACAGTTAGTGATCTAGTTACGTACAGAACTATGTTTTAGTCATAAAGTTACCACATCTCCCGCTTTTTAACCACAGACTCAATGCAGAAACCACGTCTTCACTATCATCATCACAATGTTCAGCTCAGTGGCTAAATTGCTAGCGTGCTGGCCTTTGGTCCAAAATCTCCCGGCTTCGATTGCCGGCTTGGCCCAGGATTCTAACCTTCATTGGTTAATTCCGATGGTTCGAGGGCTGGGTGTGGGTGCTGTCTTTAGAATTAGCATCCATAATAGATAGGGCCCCATCCTCACACACACACCGGTCTGCCTATATGGCGTCAACTCGAAAGACCTGCATCAGGCATGTCCGGAGGCCACACGCAATTCAGTCACAATGATCACTTTATTTATTAAATCCAACCTGTATTTTATAATGTTCTAAAGTGTAGTAGAGGGACGAGATCCGTAACTTCGCCATAAATAAATAAATAAATAAATAAATAAATAAATAAATAAATAAATAAATAAATAAATAAATAAATAAATAAATAAAACTTAGAAAACATCTTCCAATATGACAAATAAAACCTGCTACAAATGATCATAGAGGACGAGACAGAAAGGAGAAGCGGACGTGAAAAGAGATCATCCTTGACGTAGACTTCCAGCAGTGCTTCGACACACGCAAGGTGACATTCTGATATGGGAACCGAAAAAATGTGGATAAGTACAATTTAAGGTCATCAAATTTCAGTGAGGAGAAGGTACTAGAGAAAGAAGAAGTTATTTCTTTCCTATCATCCGTCTGCATGAGATATTCGTATCCGATATCCCATTTTCAACTCTGCAGCAATAACATACATAGCAGGCAAATATCATACACGATATGAGGAGTGTCTGTTCAGAAGGCGCTATTTCCCTCATACGAAAATTGTCGGGAAACTCCAGAAACATATAATAAAAAGTACATGAAATGAACCCATGGTCGGGTATGGTACAACTGTTAAGGCTATTTTTTTTTCTTTTTTGCTAGTTGCTTTACGTCGCACCGACACAGATAGGTCTTATGGCGACGATGGGACAGGAAAGGCCTAGGAGTTGGAAGGAAGCAGCCGTGGCCTTAATTAAGGTACAGCATTTGCCTGGTGTGAAAATAGGAAACTACGGAAAACAATCTTCAAGGCTGCCGATAGTGGGGTTCGAACCCACTATCTCCCGAATACTGGATACTGGCCGCACTTAAGCGACTGCAGCTATCGAGTTCGGTCAACAACTGTTAAGGAACTATGGAACATTTTTTGGTCTGGATTGCTCACGGGAATACTGCAATGTGTTTGCGCATTATACTGATTTTTAATGGTGAAAGCATTTCTTAACAGATAAAGCAGGCGTTCCCATACCATGAAAAACGTAAAATTAAACAATTTTCTTAAATCTGCCGAAATTTGAAGGTCTAAAGAGCCCGGAAAGGTTTCAAATTGTGAGTCTTGGATAGCTCTAATAAAAAAAGAAAGCAAATTTCGAAAATTAGTTCCGGCCCAAACGCAGTTCCAGAATAACCGTCTAAAACCACTTGTTTCTTTACTCGTTCTCCTTTTGTATTCAAATCCTAGTAAAATTAACTTATTTACATAATTCCGTCTGTAATCTGTTCCTTCGCTCAATATCCTCAGGCATTTTCTTCTATTTTTAAAAATATCGATACCGAATGTAGTTATAAAGATTTAAGTGAAACAATGCATTAACTCACATTAGCGCTCGTAGTGGTGCTTAAGTGAAACAATGCATTGACTCACATTAGCGCTCATAGCGGTGCTTAAGTGAAACAATGCATTGACTCACATTAGCGCGCGTAATCGTGTTTATGTGAAACAATGCATTGACTCACATTAGCGCTCGTAGTGGTGCTTATGTGAAACAATGCATTGACTCACATTAGCGCGCGTAGTGGTGCTTATGTGAAACAATGCATTGACTCACATTAGCGCTCGTAGTGGTGCTTATGTGAAACAATGCATTGACTCGCATTAGCGCTCGTAGTGATGCTTAAGTGAAACAATGCATTGACTCACATTAGCGCTCGTAGTGGTGCTTAAGTGAAACAATGCATTGACTCACATTAGCGCTCGTAGTGATGCTTAAGTGAAACAATGCATTGACTCACATTAGCGCGCGTAGTGGTGCTTAAGTGAAACAATGCATTGACTCACATTAGCGCTCGTAGTGGTGCTTAAGTGAAACAATGCATTGACTCACATTAGCGCTCGTAGTGGTGCTTAAGTGAAACAATGCATTGACTCACATTAGCGCTCGTAGTGGTGCTTAAGTGAAACAATGCATTGACTCACATTAGCGCTCGTAGTGATGCTTAAGTGAAACAATGCATTGACTCACATTAGCGCTCGTAGTGGTGCTTAAGTGAAACAATGCATTGACTCACATTAGCGCTCGTAGTGATGCTTAAGTGAAACAATGCATTGACTCACATTAGCACTCGTAGTGATGCTTAAGTGAAACAATGCATTGACTCACATTAGCGCTCGTAGTGGTGCTTAAGTGAAACAATGCATTGACTCACATTAGCGCTCGTAGTGATGCTTAAGTGAAACAATGCATTGACTCACATTAGCGCGCGTAGTGGTGCTTAAGTGAAACAATGCATTGACTCACATTAGCACTCGTAGTGGTGCTTAAGTGAAACAATGCATTGACTCACATTAGCGCTCGTAGTGATGCTTAAGTGAAACAATGCATTGACTCACATTAGCGCTCGTAGTGGTGCTTAAGTGAAACAATGCATTGACTCACATTAGCGCGCATAATCGTGTTTATGTGAAACAATACATTGACTCACATTAGCGCTCGTAGTGGTGCTTATGTGAAACAATGCATTAACTCACATTAGCGCTCGTAGTGATGCTTAAGTGAAACAATGCATTGACACACACTAGCGCTCGTAGTGGTGCTTAAGTGAAATAATACATTGACTCATATTAGCGCTCGTAGTGCTAGGAAAAGACAAACTAATAATATAATTGGCCGAATAACGATGATTAAGAAAATCATTGTAAATTTTTGGAATAAATAAAGAATATATTCCCATGCTTTATTACATTTTATGTACCTAAAATTTGTAGCTCATATCCCTAGGATTTTTTCAACACTGAGTTGCTTGCCTGAAGTACTAGAAATTGTGGACTTTTTGAAGTGGAAATAGCACCTTTTGAACAGATACTATTCATATTTTGCTTAGTTTATCACAATATCCCTTGTCCCTGAAGTAGGGTAAGAGCTGTGACCAGCTTTTGACGATGCAGAGAATCCTTCGAAGTCTCTGAGTATAGTCTGTAGGTAATAATAAGCTACTGCAAGTCCCAGGAGACAGCAAACACTGTTTGAAGACAAGACATCACTTGACTACACCGTATGTCTCACAATCTGCGAAGTGTCGAATCTCACTTCTGTGACATATCACAGTTTGGATGAGGCAGACACTGTCGGTGTGCCCTGGGAAATCATCTCCTCGTTGGAGCTGGGTTCTACAAATGGATACTTACTCTTTCTCACTGAATATGATACCTTATTTAAGCAGACGTCACATGTATTTTATGCAGCTTGAGAATAGCCCATTAGCCATGACGACATGAATATAAATAAACTCTCACTCATCCCCTTAGGTTTACACATCGTTGAAACAAATGAGAGTCAAAGACTGTATTCTGTCGTTGGCTTCCGGTATGCCAAAGAACTCCTGTAGAACAAATCTCTTACATTTTGCAGTCTCCTAGAATCTAGAGGAATTGAAGATACGTTAACCAAATTATAAACAATTTGTGCTTCTCAGTCAAAAATTGCGTTAAATTCAATGTCCAATCATCCCCGAGGGTAGTTAAATTAATGTTAATAAAACGTTAACAAGATAACTCACTTACACAGACTAATTATTATTTGTTAGAACATGAAATAAGTGGATTACAGTATGAACTTCCCAGAAGCCCATTTGTGAGGTGAAGTGTGGCGTGCTGTGGCAACAATGGAGTTCAAACTGAGTTTAGCATTATTTCAATTCTTACCTTTCATTTTCCCATTCGATTAGGTTCCAAGACATAGAGAATCACTTTCCTGTCCCAGATGACCCTTACGTTTCTTTCACCCTAGGGTTGACCATTTTTTTACAATTTGGTTTTATGTCCCACCAACACAGATAGGCATTTTGGTGACGATGGGATAGAAAAGGGCTAGGAGTGGGAAGGAAGCAACCGTGGCATTAATTAAGGTACAGCCCCGGCGTTTGCCTGGTGGGAAAGTGGGAAACCACGGAAAACCGTCTTCAATGCTGCCGACAGCGTTGTTCGAACCCACTAACAGCTGCGCGACCCTAACCACACGGCTACTTGCTCGGTCCAGGGTTGTACAACTGGTATGCGAGCTACATAAATTAATCAAGAGCTATTGATGATGGATGATGATGATGATGATTTTGTTTTTATCAGTTTTACGTCCCACTGTCTAATTTTAAGTTTTTAGACGCTTAAGTGCCCGAATTTTGTCCCATAAGCGTTCCTTTACGTACTGATGTATCGACTAACATGAAGTTGGCGTATTTGAGCATCTTCAAATACCAACGGACTGAACTGGGCTCAAGCCCACCAACTTGAACTCAGAAGGCCCATGCTCTGCCATCTGAACTACTCAGCCCGGAATAATAATAATAATAATAATAATAAATTATTAATTGATAATAAACGATACTTCAATTGCTATGGATTTTACGTGATATTGAAGAGTCAGAATTATGTCGTTTTGGAGTTCAACGCAACGAAAGCCACGGTTCGGAGTTGTCACATTTACTACAAATTTATTATACATATCATCAAAATCCGCCGACCTGAGGTGGGTTCGAACGCGTCATCTTGGGAAAAAAAGGATTATGATTACTTGACTAACTGTGTGCGCCACTGAGATCTGCGAATAATAAGTATGGGTGTGTAGTTGATGAATGCATGTAAATGAGTCGGAGGATGGAGAGTGAAGGAATAGAGATCTATAGGGTGCAGAAAATGTTTCGTAAATGAAAGGATGCAAATAGAAGTATTGTGATTATAAGAACTGAAGGTCCACCATGAGTAGTTACGACGTTACTCCCTTAAAGATGTAATATCGGCTGCCAATCTCAGCGGCACTCGAGTGTAAACATGCCACATGTTTGGTTATTGTTTACATTTTAGCTGAGACAATGAAAAGGGACGAACGGATACAGTAGCGGCAATTAAGAGGGGCGAGGTGGACAGTCGCCCCCCACCCCGCCCCACTGTCTGGAGAAAATTTTAAATTTAAATTTAATTTTGGCCGGATGAAATTAGGAATTATTAAAAACAGCATTTTTTTACTAGCCCTATTGACTTATCAGCTAATTCTTTCCTTTATTTTCTTTAATTATTAACTCAGTTATTAGCAGAAATACGCACAAAGTATCGTTTGTCCCAGCTAACCTACTTGTATAGCGCCACAGCAAGTAGTGGAGACTTTGCATGTGCTGTGAGGAACAGTAGCAGGGGTATATATTTTTCGCCAAGGTCATGGACACACACATACGGTTCACCCACTTGTCGCGCGCATTCGTCAGTCTGGAAGTCTCTTTAGTGTCTGTTAGTTTCTTAGTGTGTAGTCAAATACTAAATGATTTTGACTGTATAATCAGACCGTAATTCTTTTTAATTGTGTTAAATGTGTAATATTGTTTCTTTGGTGAAATTTTTATTGTATAATATTGAATCAAAATCTCAAGAAAACTAGTATTACCGCACTTATATTGGTGAAGTGTCAACCTTTAACTCTCAGTCGAAATTCGCTCAGAGAGCTTTAAAAACCTTACCCTTTGGTAGCTTTCCTTTTTCAATTTTCATGTATTGCACCCTTGCTTACCGATAATCAACATCTGCCTCTGGCTCTTGCAAATGTAGATTCTCCTAATCTCAAGGGGTTCCGGGTTCTTCAGTCACTTGTTGACATAAATCGACGAATAACATAAGGAAATCTAATTATTAAAAACAAACAAACCCACGGCACTACAGCCCATGAAGAGCCTTGGCCTACCAAACGACCGCTGCTCAACACGAAGACCTGCAGATTACGAGGTGTCGTGTGGTCAGCACGACGAAACCTCTCGGCCGTTATTCTTGGCTTTCTAGACCAGGGCCGCTATCTCGCCGTCAGATAGCTTCTCAATTCTAATCACGTAGGCTGAGTGGACCTCGAACCAGCCCTCAGATCCAGGTAAAAATCCCTGACCTGACCGTGAATCGAGCCCGGGGCCTCCGAGTAAGAGGCAGGCACGCTACCCCTACACCACGGGGCCGGCTAAATCTAATTACTACTTGAAATAAAATTTAAGAAGTTGGCTAAAATGGATTTATTATAAAAAGAAATTAATTACGTCTAATAGATGTGAAGCATCGAAAAATAAAAGGAAGTTTGTTGTATTAACAAACCAGCTGACCTAACTTTGACACAAATAAAAAATATGAAGACCTCAGGAATTATTTTATTGATATTTTGTTAAGTTAAACATTAATTGCCATTCCAGAATAGAATTCGATAATAAAAACAACGAAAAGAGAAATAACCTGCAAATTACTATCGGATTTCAAGCAATACCGTTGGTTGATTCAGTTGATCCGTGAAGATTCAGTTTTCCTATCCGGACTCCGAATTCTTCTTTAACTAAGTTTATCCACCGATCACAAAATATCACGTAGAATACCATCAGCCACCGAATTAGCTGACGCACTATCATCGCAGATTGAACTGATTGCGTAATAATTATCCACTAATATTAATTCCCACTAGAATAAACTAATTACAAGTCCTCGCAGACTGAACTAACCATGCAACTTGGGTAATGAACATAAAAAATAAACCGGACACTGGTCATTGCAGACTGAACTAACCATCTAGCCTAATTCATGAATGTTGAAAACAACTCTGGCACTGATCATTGCAGACTGAAGTAACCAACTTGAATAGCGAACATAAAAATTAAACCGGACGCTGATCATTGCAGACTGAACTAACCATCTAATTGATTTCATAAATGTCACTAAAACAACTATCATCAGCATATGCTGACTTTATAACTAGTGATCTCTCCCTCTTAGTGGATGCATTTGTCTTCTGTTACAAGGTAAGGAATATAATGACATGATAGAACCTTTCTGCATCGTTACATTCTTTTGATCCTAAAATTACTTACATTACTGACAACTATCCGGGTGGTCCACTAACCAACTAATAAAAAATACGGATGAGTCTACCGCAATCATTACGTCTTTAACAGATCACTACTGTACAACTCCAACACCCTGATGGTCCCTCAGAAAACCAGAACTGAGGCCATGTAACAATTAAACCAAGTAGCTTCGAAACTTCCCACGGTTTAGCATAATCCTTCCATCTTTGGCCAGAAGAGATTTGAGTACATGACATTCTTTCAATTTACTGGGCGTTCCTGGATGTCGTGCTGATAAAACCAGATGAGCTTTATAGGGAAACTGAAGTAATAGATGGTATTAGTGATCACGAAGCTGTTTTTGTGGTAGTTAAAAATAAATGTGATAGAAAGGAAGGTCTTAAAAGTAGGACTGTTAGGCAGTACCATATGGCTGATAAAGCAGGCATGAGGCAGTTTCTAAAAAGTAACTATGATTGGTGGAAAACGGTAAATAAAAATGTAAACAGACTCTGGGATGGGTTTAAAGAAACTGTTGAGGAATGCGAAAACAGGTTTGTACCTTTAAGGGTGGTAAGGAATGGTAAGGACCCGCCTTATTATAATAGAGAAATAAAGAGACTAAGAAGGAGGTGCAGACTGGAAAGAAATAGAGTTAGAAATGGCTGTGGAAGTAAGGAGAAATTGAAGGAACTTACTAGAAAATTGAATCTAGCAAAGAAGGCAGCTAAGGATAACATGATGGCAAGCATAATTGGCAGTCATACAAATTTTAGTGAAAAATGGAAGGGTATGTATAGGTATTTTAAGGCAGAAACAGGTTCCGAGAAGGACATTCCAGGAATAATTAATGAACAAGGGGAGTGTGTATGTGAGGATCTTCAAAAGGCAGAAGTATTCAGTCAGCAGTATGTAAAGATTGTTGGTTACAAAGATAATGTCGAGATAGAGGAGGAGACTAAGGCCAAAGAAGTAATAAAAATTACATATGATAACAATGACATTTACAATAAGATACAAAAGTTGAAAACTAGAAAAGAGGCTGGAATTGATCAGATTTCTGGGGATATACTAAAGACAATGGGTTGGGATATAGTACCATATCTGAAGTACTTATTTGATTATTGTTTGGTTGAAGGAGCTATACCAGATGAATGGGAGTTGCTATAGTAGCCCCTGTGTATAAAGGAAAGGGTGATAGACATAAAGCTGAAAATAACAGGCCAGTAAGTTTGACATGCATTGTATGTAAGCTTTGGGAAGGCATTCTTTCTGATTACATTAGACATGTTTGTGAAATTAATAACTGGTTTGATAGAAGGCAATTCGGTTTTAGGAAAGGTTATTCCACTGAAGCTCAACTTGTAGGATTCCAGCAAGATATAGCAGATATCTTGGATTCTGGAGGTCAAATGGACTGTATCGCGATTGACCTGTCTAAAGCATTTGATAGGATAGATCATGGGAAACTACTGGCAAAAATGAGTGCAATTGGACTAGACAAAAGAGTGACTGAATGGGTTGCTATATTTCTAGAAAATAGATCTCAGAGAGTTAGAGTAGGTGAAGCTTTGTCTGACCCTGTAATAGTTGAGAGGGGAGTTCCTCAGGGCAGTGTTATCGGACTTTTATGTTTTCTTATATACAGGGTGTTAGGTGTATACGTGCAGATATTAAGCTAGTCGGCTAAGAAAAATACATCTCATAATATATGCTATGTACTTTTTACCTTGTCCTATTAGTTTGCCCATAACTGAGCCAAATATTTCAGGACCTAATGTGTTTTGAACGGCCGTAGCAGGATACGCCGGTGATGTCATTCTGTCCACGCGTAGCGGAAGTACAGTAGCCGAGTATAGGGCTTGTTGAACCTGTTTCTCATCGCAGGCCAACACATGTTGTTGTGCACTTCCCCTAAAGGCTTGGCAAGTAGAAGAGGATGACTCACGTGCCAGGTCACTTGCTGTACTCGAAAACCGGTGTAGGGTACTCTGTGTGAAAAGTACACAGAATCCTTACAGTGACGTCGAAGATCCGTACAAGCACATACGTGCGAATCAAGTGTTGTGTACTTGTGTGCGATTTTTAAGACGTCAATGGCATTACTCAGTGATCCAAGCTGACAAAATGAAAGGAAATGATTAATAAGTAAATGAAATATGGGCGCAATATTTCTGTGCTGTTATTGCGACAGTCTACGATGAATTTCTGACAATAGACAATGCGGGTTGTCTATGCTTATTCATAAACATTTTAGGTCATTGAATGGACGGTGGACACTTAAAGAAAAGGCTATAAGTATTCAGTGAAATTGTTATTAATGAGACAAATTTCAAAAACCGTAGTTGCATCCATCGTGAACATTGCTCGAAGGAAAAAGACCTACTGTGGAATTGCCGCCGGGCATTTCTAATAGAAGGCTTATTCTTCTTTTTACTAATCTGTTTACCCTCCAGGGTTGGTTTTTCATGGGACTCAGCAAGGGATCCCACCTCTACCTCCTCAAGGGTAGTGTCCTGTAGCGTGAGACATTGGGTCGGGGATACAACCGGGGAGAATGACCAGTACCTCACCCAGGCGGCCTCACCTGCTATGCTGAACAGGGGCCTTGCGGGGGTATGGGAAGATTGGAAAGGATAGACAAGGAAGAAGGAAGGAAGCGGCCGTGGCCTTAAGTTAGGTACCATCCCGGCATTTGCCTGGAGAAGGGGGGAACTACGGGAAACAACTTTCAGGATGGCTGAGGTGGGAATCGGACCACCTCTACTCATTTGACCTCCCGAGGCTAAGTGGACCCCGTTCCAGCCCTCGTACCACTTTTCAAATATCTTGTCAGAGCTGGAAATCGAACCCGAGCTTCGGGGGTGGCAGCTAATCACACTATCCACTGCACCACAGAGGCGGACGGAAGGCTTATTACTGAACAGTAAGTACCGATAGGTAAAATAATCACTGTAATGGACCCGTTTAATTAGAACTTCCATAAAAATAATATTACTACTACTACTACTACTGCTACTACTACTAATAATAATAATAATAATATCTTTACGTTCCACTAACTAATTTTCACGGTTGTCGGAGACGCTGAAATGCCAGAATTTTTTATCGCAGTATTTTTTAATGCAAATAAATCTACAGACACGAGACTGACGTATTTGAGCACCTTCAAATACCACCGGACTGAGCCAAGACCAAGCCTCCCAAGTTGGGTTCAGAAGGCCAGCACTTTACGCAGTGCTGCACCAATCATCTTGCCGGGCTGAGTGGCTCAGACGGTTGAGGCACTGGCCTTCTGAGTCCAGTCTTGACCAGGTGCTCAAATACGTCAGCCTTGTGTCAGTAGATTTACTGGTACGTGAAGAACTCCTATGGTACTAAATTCCTGCAAATCCGCGTCTCCGAAAACCGTGAAAAGTAGTTAGTGGGACGTAAAGCCAATGACATTATTATCATCATCTTACCTGCACAGTTCATAGGGGTATCTTACCTGGAGTTCCTCATAGGTACGTTATTAGAGCTTTCAGAGGACGCTCCGTTTCGACTACGCCGAAACATGTGGTTTTTACACGATGGTCCACCACCTGATATAAGCCGCTTACTGCGTGATCATTTGGATCAGTCCTTTGGTCTATGGCGAATAGGACGACATGGACCCATCAATTGGCCCGCCAGATCTCCAATGGATATTACGGAAGACTGGATTCGGAGAAGTGATTTTCTTTTGTTAGTTGCTTTACGTCGCACCAACACAGAGAGGTCTTATGGCGACAATCGGACAAGAAAGGCCTAGGAATGGTAAGAAAGTGCTCGTGGCCTTAATTAAGGTTCAACCCCCGCAATGCCTGGTGTGAACTTGGGAAACCACGGAAAACCATCTTCAGGGCTGCCGACATTGGGGTTCGAAGCCCCAATCTCCCGGACGCGAGGTCACAGCTGTGCGCTCCTAATAGCACGGCAAACTCGCCCGGTACGGAGAAGTGAAGCCTGCAGAGTAGCCCATGGAGGTCACTTGAACAATTGCTACGTGTTTCACATTGGTATGTCAGATGTTACACCATTTCTGCAGCGTATTGAGTTGGGAGTTCATTTCTCAATCGATGTAGTATTTTGAGTCTCGATAGTTCGATATTCTCATAAATCCGAGCAGAAAAATTGAAGTACCGGTAACAAAAACTATAAATCTAGAGTTTCAGTTCGCGATTGCCTTGTACGTGGCGCAAGCTGAACACAACACACGGAAGACGTGCTTGTTAAAACGCTAGATATTGACCTTGAACACAGCATGGCAGTTCTTCATTCTACACTGTACTGGTTTGGGTACATTGCGTGTGTGTGTCTGTCGATGTGCATGTTTGATGTTTATACACAAAACCTGTTTGTCACACTTTGTCCTCTAGTGCTAACCACAATACGAAAATACACCTGACTCATCGCAAAGAGACCTGGTTCTGGTCTTACGCATACTATCCTGTAGTAAACTACTGCGAGCGATGCAGGCACGGGTGAAGTACATTTCATCTTGTTTCGTCCTACACCACGCATATTTTACTATTTTCTTCCCTGCCTTTCAGCTCCTAATGACTTGTTAATAATAATACCGGTAATGTTATTTGCTTTACGTCCCACTAACTACTCTTACTGTTTCTGGAGGCGCTGAGGTGCTGTAATTTAGTCCCGCAGGAGTTCTTTTTACGCGCCAGTAAATCTACCGACACGAGGCTGACTTATTTGAGCATCTTCGAATACCATCGGACTGAGCCAAGATCGAGCCTGCCAAGTTGGGGTCAGAAGGCAAGCGCCTCAACCGTCTAAGCCACTCTGCCCGGCAGCAAAAAATATTATTATTATTATTATTATTATTATTACCGGGCGAGTTGGCCGTGCGGTTAGAGACGCATGGCTGAGAGCTTGCATCCCGGAGATAATGGGTTCGAATCCCTCTGTCGGCAGCTTTAAGGATGATTTTCCGTGGTTTTTCACGTTCACACCAGGCAAATGCTAGGGCTGTACCTTAATTAAGGCCACGGCCGCCTCCTTCCAACTCCTAGGCCTTTGCTATCCCAACGTCCTATAAGACCTATCTGTATCGGTGCGTCGCACCGACACAGATAGGTTTTATGGCGACAGATATAACTAAGGACTAGGATCGGGAAGGAAGCAACCGTGGTCTTAATTAAGGTACAGCCCTAGCATTTGCCTGGTGTGAACATGAAAAACCACGGAAAATCATCTTTAAAGCTGCCGACAGAGGGATTCGAAGCCAGTACATCCCGAATATTGGATACTGTTCGAACTTTCGCGACTGCTACTATCAAGCTCGGTGATGATTTAAGAGTGGATTTCTGCCGCTGGTTAATTGATCAAGCACTCAATCCAGAATTTCTGTCAAGGGTATTAGTGACACATGAGGTAATTTTTATAGAAGGAGTGTTTAATATTTAGTATACCAAGGCAACCTCTAGCACCGGCTCTCAATTAATATCTGGATGGATGCAGTGGGAAGTCTGTCTCTTTGACCAATCGTCTTTTTATTAGCTTATTTTGCTTTACGTCCCACATACTATTTATACCGTTTTCTGAGACGCTGAGGTGACGAAATTTCATATCGCAGGAGTTCATTTACGTGCCAGTATTTCTACGACACGAGACTGACGTATGTGTGCCCCATCAAATATCATCAGACTGAGCCAAGATTGAACCTGCCAAGTTGGAGGTCAGAAGATAAGGACCTCAACGGTCTCAGACACTCAGACCGGTACCAATCACCTTACTTGCATAAATTTGATCGGTGTAGCTTTCCTTGTGGTGACGATGGGACGGGAAAGGGCTAGTATCGGAAAGGAAGCGATCGTGGCATTCATGACGTTACAGCCCCAGCATTTGCCTGGTGTGAACATGGAAAACCACGGTAAACCACTTTTAGGGCTGCCGACAGAGGGGTTGGAACCCACTATATCCCACTCATGAGCTGTGGAATATCCCCATTCAATAGGACAAGGCAGTTTCCAGCACGGGTTCTAATTAATATCAGGATGGGTGTAGTTGGAGGTCGGTTACATCTTTTTATTAATGTTATCTTGCTCCTGTACAGTAGATACAGTACGTTACTGGAGCTTTCAGAGGACGTGTCGCTTCGACTACGCCGAACCACGTGGATTTTACACGATGGTGCAGACATTTCCTCAACGGTAGACAGGACGATGTGGTACTATCAATTGGCCAGCCCTTATTCCAGTGGATTGTTATGCCTGGGGGGACATGAGAAACAAAGTATACCGAACTGAGGTAACCACTTCGGATGACCTCCGTGAACGTATGTTTAAGCACCAGAGGATATTCTGAACCACAGTGGTGTCTTGGCTCGAATGACAAGTTGCTTTACGTCGCACCGACACAGATAGGTATTATAGCGATGACAGGGCAGGTAAGGGTTAGGAGTGGGAAGGAAGCAACCATGGCCTTAATTAAGGTACAGCCCCAGCATTTGCCTCGTGTGAAAATGGGAAACCACGGAAAACCATCTTCAGAGCTACCGACAGTGGGGTACGAACCCACTATCTCCCGAATACTGGATACTGGTAGCACTTAAGCGACTGCAGCTATCGAGCTCGGTGTACCAGTAAATATACCGACACGAGGCTGACGTATTTGAGCACTTTTAAATACCACTGCACGGGGCCAGGTTCGAACATGCGATGTTGGAGTCAAAAGGCTGGCACCTCAACCGTTTTAGCCACTCAACCAGGCAGGAAGCACGAAATGTAGGTACGTTTAATTTACTTAGTTGTATAATATGTCCATTTTTCGTTTGAAACAAAACGTTCGATGTGCTTCGATAATTCAATTCTGATTCTACTCATATGGATATCCTATGCCATGCATTTGTTCGTTGGCGCAAGGAACTGTCTTCCTTCTTCTACCTTTACGCAATGCACAGCGGCGATCTTACCGCATTTCACGTCCCGGCGTGCGTATCCCAACCAAAAATTATATCACACGCTCGTACAGGTCGCGCACCGACACAGGTTTTCAGGTCATTTCCATACTCACTAGACCACAGGGCTGACGACCACAGATATCCCTATCCCCTAAAGGACGTAACAGCAAATGAACCAGTATTAACGCTGAGAATTCAGTACATCTCCAGGGTCCGAAACCGATAACTAGTGTTGTCTGAAACCCCTAAGACGGAAACTAAATACTAACAACAACAAACCAGTCTGGCGATAATGTAACGTAACATGTTGTAGACTGGTAGCCTTCAGCTGTTACCGTAGGTCAGTTGCTCGTAAACATAAAACCAGTTTGGCAAGTATATTACGTAACATCTCGTGGCATGGAATAGGGAGCGCTCAGCTGTCACGGTAGTACATTTGCTCTTAAACATAAACAGAACAGAAACCAGTTTGGCAGGGATGGCGCGTGACTTGCCTGTTATCAAAGGAAAGCTATTCATTCACAAGAACGAGGCATACTACCTATTCTAAAAACATCGTACCCCTTTGCTCTCGAAAATAACTTCCGAGGATTACTAAAAGTTTGGTATATAGTGGTTCGTCACATCGTTTTCTATTGCTACAATAAATATCTGCACGTATACACCTAACACGCTGTATATATAAATGATATGAGTAAAGGAGTGGAATCGGAGGTAAGGCTTTTTGCGGATGATGTTATTCTCTATAGAGTGATAAATAAGTTACAAGATTGTGAGCAACTGCAACGTGACCTCGAAAATGTTGTGAGATGGACTGCAGGCAATGGTATGTTGATAAACGGGCCTAAAAGTCAGGTTGTGAGTTTCACAAATAGGAAAAGTCCTCTCAGTTTTAATTACTGCGTTGATGGGGTGAAAGTTCCTTTTGGAGATCATTGTAAGTGTCTAGGTGTTAATATAAGGAAAGATCTTCACTGGGGTAATCACATATATGGGATTGTAAATAAAGGGTACCGATCTCTGCACATGGTTATGGGGGTGTTTAGAGGTTGTAGTAAGGATGTAAAGGAGAGGGCATATAAGTCTCTGGTAAGACCCCAACTAGAGTATGGTTCCAGTGTATGGGACCCTCACCAGGATTACCTGATTCAAGAACTGGAAAAAATCCAAAGAAAAGCAGCTCGATTTGTTCTGAGTGATTTCCGACAAAAGAGTAGCGTTACAAAAATGTTGCAATGTTTGGGTTGAGAAGAATTGAGAGAAAGAAGAAGAGCTGCTCGACTAAGTGGTATGTTCCGAGCTGTCAGCGGAGATATGGCGTGGAATGACATTAGTAGACGAATAAGTTTGAATGGCGTTTATAAAAGTAGGAAAGATCACAATATGAAGATAAAGTTGGAATTCAAGAGGACAAACTGGGGCAAATATTCATTTATAGGAAGGAGAGTTAGGAATTGGAATAACTTACCAAGGGAGATGTTCAATAAATTTCCAATTTCTTTGAAATCATTTCGGAAAAGGCTAGGAAAGCAACAGAAGGGAATCTGCCACCTGGGCGACTGCCCTAAATGCAGATCAGTATTGATTGATTGATTGATTGATTTACATCTGGATAATTACCATATTTTAGAAATTAGCCACGAGTATGATCGAATTCATCCGAAATTCTCCCTGGATTCCTTTCCTTCCAAAAGGAATTGCTATACAGCTTCATCGCTCTTGTCTCGTGGGTGCGAAACATGAAGTAAACACAGGGTGTTCATCAAGTAATGGTGCAAAAATCTATGCTCCTTTCACAACAAAGTATCTCGCGGCTAGGTCGGCTAGTCATTTTAGGTATCCCTTTTGACAACTGTGAACGATGGTTTCAGTATATGCCTTCCCCCCGCTAATCCCACTTACACGGGTATTCTTCTTCTTCTTTTCTTCATGCGGCCTCTAAATGTTAGTTGCTAATTAGCGTCGACCTCTAAGATGTTTTGCTACCATGTTTTTCCTTCATTCCCACCTAGATATACCTGCACTCTTCACAAAGCTGCAGGTTGTTCTTATTGGGTCTTCTTGGATTTTCTCTCTCTCTTCACTTGGTAGTCCTACAGTGGAGAGTCTGATTCTACCCAGCGCCTCACATTCGAATAGTATGTGTTCAGCTGATTCCTCTGCTTCATTGGATTTCCTACATATATCGTCTTTTATTACTCCAATTCTGTGTAGGTGTTTTTTCAGATGGCAGTGTCCATCTTATATTTTCTCTGCTGAGTTTCAACAGTTCTTTAGTATGCTTCTTGTTTGGTCCTTTTATTAGTTCCTTTACAAGCCAGCATCCTGGAGTATTTTTCCAGTTCTCCACTTGTTTCTTTTGTACCCATTTTCCTATATTTTGTCGGGCTTGTCCATAGGAAATCCCGCATACAGGTTTTGGGCCGACAAAATGTGTTTCTGCCCCTTTCCTGGCCAGTTTATCTGCCTTTTCACTTCCTTCTAAACCTGTATGCCCTGGTACCTATATTATTTTGAAAATGTACTTTGAGAGCTTCAGGAGAAGTGAATGGCAATACCAGGCAATTCTGGATATTATTTGGACTGCTTCTAGTGCCTTAATGGCCGCTTGGCTGTCCGTAAAAATGAAAATGTTCTTATTCCTTTAGTTCATTTTCAGATTTTCTTCAAGACATGTTGTGATAGCTCTCACTTCCACTTGAAAGTGTAGTGTGTTTGCCCAGGCTCATCTGGATTGATCTCTCAGGTCTTCCCCCGTTGATCCCTCCTCCTGTGCCATCCCCAGTCTTTGAGCCATCAGTCCACCACATTATATCGTCTTTTTTAGTATTCCATTTGTTGATATCCCAGTCTTCTTCTTTTATTATCTGGGTCTCAAACTGTTTTTCAAAGTTGTACTTTGGTATCATATGATCAGAAGGCATATGTAGAACTTCCTCTGTTATTTGTAAAATTTACAGTGTCCTAGATTGGGTCTTTGTGCATTCCAGCACTCTTATTGTGCCAATCTATATGAACTCATTCTAGCTTGTCCTTTTATGAAAATGCATAGTGATGCGAGGTCTAGTAAAGTATACAAGGCTTCTGTCGGCGTAGTTCTCATCGCACCAGTTATGGGTATGGATGTCATTCTCTGTAGGCTATCCAATCTGCTACTGAATTTTCCTTGGCTTACTTTTTGCCACCAGATGATCGCAGCATAGGCCATCAACGGTCCAATGATCATTGTATATATCCACATTACCATTGATGGTCTTAGGCCCCATGTCTTCCTGACGGTTCTTTTACATGCATACAGCAAGTTCTTGACCCAGGTTATGTTCCTTTCTATATGTGGATTCCAGGTTAGATTTTTATCTAACACTGCACCTAGGTGCAGTGCCTGTTCTTCCACATAGATCTTGCCCAAAGAGCTTCAGTGATCTCTTTCCCTCTAATTTTCTCCTTGTAAAAGGGACCAGAGTTATCTTCCCGACACCAGTTCTCCACAAGGTTAAGTGATCTTTGCATAAGGTCCTGGATAACACTCATCGCCTTACCTCGTACCACAACCACTAGGTCATCTGAGTATCCTTGTGTATAAAAAACTTGTTCGTTGAGCATAGCTATGATTTTGTTCACTACGAGGTTCCACAGCAGAGGAGAAAGAACTCCTCCCTGAGCACAGCCTCGGGTGGCCCTAACCGTCAGCGTTTCTTCAAACAGTGTTGCTTTTATCTTCCTTCCGTCTAACATGGATTTAATCCATTTGACGACGGTTTTACTCGCCTTTCTCTTTTCCATTGCTTTGATCATAGAGTCATATGTTGTACTGCCGAAGGCTCCTTCTAAATCTAGAAATGCCGCCAGTGCAATTTCTTTATATGCTAGGCTTTCCTCTACTTTACAAACCAACTGGTGGAGTGCTACTTCAGCGGATCTCCCTGGTCTATATGCAAACTGATTTTCATTTAACGTTGAGTTCATTTACACCATTCTTCTGATATATTTGTCCATTGCTTTCAGCATGAAGGAGGTTAAACATAATGGTCTGTATGCTTTGGCTTGGGCATAATTTGCCCTTCCATGCTTAGGTATAAATACTACTTTATTTAAGACCATGATTTCGGCACGTACCCTAATGCTAAATTAGCTCTGAAAAGGTCCGTCAGGGCATTGACGAGTATCTCCCGTCCTTCTTGTAGGAGTATCGGGGGTATCTCATCTGGCTCCGGAGCCTTTATAGGATGAAACGTGTCGATTGCCCATTTACATGGTTATGTTTTATTATTCTGTTGGCACAGTTCCAGTCTGCTCTTCGAGCTCCGGTCTCTGTTCCAACCGTTTCTTCTTCTGTCATCTCCTCAGCCTCAGAAAAGTGACACGCCATTAGTATCTCCAGCGTGTCTCTCCCCGCCTGCGTAAATGACCCATCTGGTTTCTCCAGTGTCCCCACTTGATTTATATGGGTTGCTTCCAGAACCTTCTGGAGCCTTGTTGTTTCATTGTGTGATTCCACTTTCTCACAGAACAGTCTCCAAGACTTTTTTTTTTGCTTTCCGTATCTCCAGGTTATACTCAGTGAATTTCCTACGATGTACGTCCCACATACCATTTCTGTATGATATTCTATACAACATCCCAACCTCTTTTTTAATTTTGGCTACTTTGTTGTTCTACCACCATACTTTTTTTGGTGCTTTTCTTTTCTTTGAGAGGACAGTTGTCATGGAATGAGTCTATAATGGCCTCTTCTAATAGTTCCACTGCCTCATCCAATTCTTTCTGTCCTCTCAGCTTTGTTGGAATTTTTTGTACAGCGTTCTCTAGAACTTCTCTGTATCTGTCCCAGTTAGTTCTTTTTGGGTCTCCGTTCACGGGTACTGTTTGTTGTCTATATTCTTTTTTGCCCCCGCATTTTTAAATTCTCATTCGCCGCTACTGAACGGATAGATGGAATGTCGTGCGGACAGTGCCTTAGTAAATGCAGTGTGGCTCGTTTACGCTCGAGCGATTGGGAGGTAGGCAGTCCTATGGTTCCTGTGTTCACAATACTTGTACCCTTTAATATTCCTTTCATTTACGAAACAATTTTTTTCTGCACTCTGCGTATGTCAAGTAACATCCTAGCATTCACAATGAGTACAGACAGGGAGGGGGTGACCAAGGCACCTAGGTCATCAGAGAATGGGATTTTTGCCCACTTCCTTTTACCTTCGGGTAAATGCGCTCTGTTCCACTCCCTAATTTGGGACCGAATTTCATTCTGAAACAGGGCTGACCACAAATCACGGTAGTGAACAGCACAGGCGAAGTTCACTTGATTGATTATTTCTAAAATAACAATATCATTCTTTCTTTTTAGCCACCATTGGTTTTAGCTAGTTCCGATCCAGAAAGGTGATATGGCAACGATTGGGATAGGATAGAGCTAGGACTAGGAGGAAACGATCAAAGCTTTAATTAAGGTACAAGCCCAGCATTTGCTGGTATGAAAATGAGAAATAACGGAAAACCATATTCAGCGCCCCCAACAGTGAGTTTCGAACCCACCATCTGCCCATTGAAAGCAGCTGAATGCTTGTAACCGTGCAACCAACTCACTTGGTGATTTTATGTTTGTTCACAGCTTTTCTTCCAATCTGCTTTACGTCGCACCGACACAGAAGATAGGTTTTATGGCGACGATGGGATAGAAAAGAGCTAGGATTGGTAAGGAAGCGGCCGTGGTTTTAATGAAAGTACAACTCAGCCTTTACTTGCTGTGAAAATGGGAAACCACTGAAAACCATCTTCAGGGCTACTGACAACGAGGTTTGAACCCACTATCTCCCGAATGCAAGCTCACAGCTGCGCGCTCACAACTACTCGACCAACTAACTCTTCAAACATTCTATAATCAAAGGGATTTCAAATTTTATTTATTGAACTTCGTGATACTGTATACTCTTTCGATATGAAATACTCATTTAACTAAATGGTGAAATGAACCTGTAAGAGAAAAGAAAGGACACCCTAGTAGGGAGGGGTACCCACGCCAGTCGGATATGGCTATTGTTTCACAGTAATAACAACAGCAAGCCTGTAGAGGAGCTACTACAATCCCATTGTCAGTTTGACTCATAACACTACATGAAATATTCACTTCCCCAATAAAAGCAGTAATTTCTCTAACTTAATGGCATTGCTGGAGCAGCATATCGACTAATTGCTCGGCTTTGGCTGCACAGATTACAGTCGCAAGATTCAATAGCCGTCTCGGACAAGCCACAATTAGCGTATGCACAAAGATACGACCTACAGATGGGCACGGCAGCGCTGAGACTGCTGAATAAAAGGAAGAGGTAGCAAATCTGTTTGAAAGAAGAAGAAGAAGAAGAAGAAGAAGAAGAAGAAGAAGAAGGGTTTTATGATAATAGTTGTTGTAAAAGACAAAACAAGGATATTAACATTCACTTATAACAATAATCGGAACTGGAGTCTGACAAAGAAGTGTCTGTTTAGATCGTTGACATTTCGAACAAAAGTTCAATAATAGCTATATTGCTTTACGTCGCATCGACACAGATAGGTCTTATAGCGACGATGGGATAGGAAAGGCCTAGGAATGGGAAGGAACCGGCCGTGGCCTTCGCTAAGGTACAGCACCAGCATTTGCCTGGTGCGAAATGGGAAACCACGGGAAACCGTCTTCAGGGCTGCCGACAGTGGGGTTCGAACCCACTATCTCCCGGATGCAAGCTCACAGCTGCGCGCCCCCAACCGCAAGGCCAACTCACCTGGTGAAGTTAAATAATAATAATAATAATAATAATAATAATAATAATAATAATAATAATAATAATAATAATAATAATAATAATAATAATAATAACGTTGGGTATTCAGCCCGAAGGCTGGTTTGATCCTCTGCAACTCCCCCAACAGCTGTCATAAATAGCCTAGGCGTCACTGAAGAGGCGTACTAGGGAAATGAGGAGTGAGGTAGTTTCCCGTTGCTTTCCTCACCGAGCCAGCCGTTGCTATGACATTTCAGTCTGCCAAGCCCACTGAAATGCATGCAACAACCGACCCTAAGAGCGATATTTTCACACCATTCATAGCAGGGACTTGCTGCATAAGGAATAGTATTACTAGCATCACTCATACCTCAGTCACTTTCGTATTGTCAAAGCCAAGGATGAGACTGAGACAGGTCAATGAAAGTAACAAATTTGATATAGCCCATACCAGAAGACATAGTGCACTGTAAACACTACATCTTGCCAGCAAAGGCATTATTCATAATAATAATAATAATAATAATAATAATAATAATAATAATAATAATAATAATGAAATGAAATGTCGTATGGCTTTTAGTACCGGGATATCCCAGGACGGGTTCGGCTCGCCAGGTGAAGGTCTTTCTATTAGACACCCGTAGGTGACCTGCGCGTCGTGATGAGGATGAAATGATGGTGAAGACAACACATACACCCAGCCCCCGTGCCATTGGAATTAACAAATTAAGGTTAAAATCACCGACACGGCCGGGAATCGAACCCGGGACCCTCTGAACCGAAGGCGAGTTCGCTGACCGTTCAGCCAACGAGTCGGACATAATAATAATAATAATAATAATAATAATAATAATAATAATAATAATAATAATAATAATAATAATAACAATAATAATAATAATAATAATAACAAACGAGTGGTACGGATGATGTAGTCGCTACCTGAATTTAAAAGATGGTGGTTTTGAACTCGGCGGACCTTAGTATGGTTTCCTGTTGTTCTACATTTATACACCTAGGAAATGCTGAGTTTCCACTTAAATTAACATACGCAGTGTTTACAGAATTATGTTCCTTTTCTATCTGATTTTTTAATTGCTAAAAATGTCAATTTAATTCAAGTACAGTGACAAAGTATACAATGAAACTAAGATTAAACAGAACAGTTATATAAAATGGCGGAGAAAATATCCAAACACCAAGACGGAGTTGCGCTAGATTAATGAACGCTGGTAGGTGTGTTTATACATCTGAAAGATGACGTTGATTCAAATATCCCGCATATCGCATTAGCGTGGCGCTAGTAGCGGCCCCATGACGTTGCACATCAACTTTCTTTCAATACGGGCTGTAACTGCGCGAGAGCGTTAGTTACCTGTGAGATTGGACGGAGTGACTGTGAGTGGGCCAAGAATGCCTTTACGGCGACGAAGAGGCCAGTATAAACAGCTCACTGCGGTTGAACTAGGCCGTATAATAGGGCTATTTGAGGGTGGATTTTCCTTCCGCGCTATTGCAGAACGACTTGGCAGGAACGTCTCCACTGTGCTTGCGTGCTGACACCAGTGGTCACGAGAAGGTACGCTCGCAAGAAAACCGGGCTCCGGACGTCCCCGTGGCACCACCGAGAGGGAGGACCGCCGTGTTCGACGTATGGCTGTGGCGCAGCGGTCTGCGTCTGCAGCAGCAATTCGAGCGGCAGTTGGCACCACAGTGACGCAACGAACTGTTCAAAATCGGTTACCTGAAGGACAGCTCCGAGCCAGAGACCCTGGGGCGTGCATTCCACTTACACCAAACCACCGCCGTCTGCAAATTCAATGGTGTCAAGTGAGAGCTCATTGGAGGATGGAGTGGAGGTCCGTAATGTTTTACGATGGAAGCCGGTTCTGCCTTGGTGCCAGTGATGGCCGTGTGTTGGTTAAAAGGAGGCCATGTGAGTGCCTTCATTCAACCTGTCTGCGGCGTCGACACATTGGACTTACACCAGGTGTTCTGGTCTGGGGAGCAATTTCCTCTGACAGCAGGAGCACTCTCCTGGTTATCAAACGCACCCTGACTGCAGATGTGTACGTCCCTCTGGTGATTCGACCTGTCGTGCTGCCATTCATGAACAGCATTCCCGGGGATGTTTTCCAACAGGATAATGCACGCCCGCATGCCACCGTTGTAACCCAACGTGCTCTACAGAGTGTCGACATGTTGTCTTGGCCAGCTCGATCCCCCGATCTGTCCCAATCGAGCACGTATGGCACATCATTGGACGACAACTAGCGTCGTCCACAACAGGCATTAACCGTTCCTGTTTTGACCGACTAAGTGCAACAGGCATGGAACTCCATCCCTAAAGCTGACATCCGGCACCTGTAGACATAATACTATGCATGCACGTTTGCATGCCTGCATTCAGCAGTCAAGAGATTACATCGGTTATTACTGGACCAGCATGGCACATTTGCGATGAAGTTTACAGCAGTTTTGTACAATAATAATAAGAAGAAAAATAAGACGAATAATAATAATAATAATAAGAAGAAGAATATATCTGTGTATTTGTTTTAGGCTATTAGAAGCTGGGAGGTACGCTTATTGGATCCTGGTAACTTATTTTGTGCATTTTTGGAGAATGCAGAGCTATTTACAGAGCTGCTAATAAACCTCCGAAACACTGAGTCACGTACTAGTCCAACAACGCAGCAAGAAGAATAAGAACAACGTGGTAAAATTTACAGTTCAAGAAGTGCCTCGCGGTACGTCTACTTAAATGAGCACTTCTAAAATGTATTTCTAAGATCAGTAAGTGGCATGAACTGACATTTTCTTCAAGTAAAAGATGTATGGAACAGGGATCATCGAGAAGAAAATTATTTCCTGTTCGTTTTCAGGTGGTGGTGGTGGTTTGTGTTCTGTTAATGATATTTGATCAGCTCCTACATTGTGGATCATCATCATCATCATCATCATCATCATCTCTTTACCATTCAGGGTCGGCTTTTCCCTCGGACACAGCGAGGGATCCCACCTCTACCGCCTCAAGGGCAGTGTCCTGGAGCTTCAGACTCTTGGTCGGGGATATAACTGGGTAGAATGACCAGTACCTCGCCCAGGCGGCCTCACCTGCTATGCTGAACAGGGGCCTTGTGGAGGGATGGGAAGATTGGAAGGGATAGGCAAGGAAGAGGGAAGGAAGCGGCCGTGGCCTTATGTTAGGTACCATCCCGGCATTCGCCTGGAGGAGAAATGGGAAACCACGGAAAACCACTTTCAGGATGGCTGAGGTGGGAATCGAACCCACCTCTACTCAGCTGACCTCCCGAGGCTGAGTGGACCCCGTTCCAGCCCTCATACCACTTTTCAAATTTTCGTGGCAGAGCCGGGAATCGAACCCGGGCCTCCGGGGGTGGCAGCTAATCACGCTTACCACTACACCACCGAGGCGGACTACATTGTGGATATGACCTGAAATGTCTTCGAGTAATCGTGATATAATGGAAGAACTTCCAAAGTCCTAAACTTGATATAAAATTGTATTCTTTCAAATTTAACCTCAGTCTCTTCAAATGACAACATGTTGTGTAATTCATAAAATACGATACCGATAACATTTTTATATTTGTACGCATTTTTTTTCTCCACCAGGGTGTTTATTGCCGGAGAAATAAAGACGAAAATATTGACCTCTAAAATAATCTTAATGGTATACGGCGTGATAATTCTTCAGCACTGAAACACAACTACACATTCATTTTGTAACATTCCGTGGCATGAAGTTACAACGGCAAACATATAAGCAGAATTTGGGGATATATTGCCAATTTATTGATTTTATAGAGCGAACCAGATCTAACGGATAGAATAAAACCTATTTCAATTGTTTCTGAGCCAGTAGTGCGATAAATAATCCAGAAAGTAATTTTGAGTTTTTTGTTTACTTGCTCAAACTACCTCATTTAAAATACATATCATTTTAAAGAGAGGGGCTGCCTGGCCGAGGCGGTAAAGGTGTGCTCGGTTCGCCCGGAAAGACGTGGGTTCGAATCCCCGTCAGGAAGTCGTAAAATTTAAGAAACGAGATTTCCACTTCCGGAGGTGCATATGGCCCTGAGGTTCACTCAGCCTACACCAAAAAATGAGTACCAGCTTAATTCCTGGGAGCAAAGGCGGCCGGGCGTAGAGCTAACCACTCTATCCCATCCCGTGCCGAGGTTAACAATGGTGGAAGCCTTTACCTTCCACTCCTCCAAGGGCCTTCATGGCCTGTACGGAGACTTTGCTTTTGCTTTTATCATTTTAAAGAGAAGTCCTGGTATGTCGTGATGGCCTTGGTTCTCGCCAAGGCAGCCTCGTTTCAGATCTTGGCAATGTAGTGTATACGGGATTTTTAAAAGAAAAGTCACGTCCCTGTGGTTCATATTCCATGTAAGACTAGAGGTCCCGTGACTGTGATTACGATATTAACAGTGTTGAAACATTTACTTCAGAAACTTTGGTACTGAGGTAGCGTACTTGCCTCTTATCTATAGATCCCGGGCTCAATTCCCGCCTCTTCTAAGAATTTAGATACTGTGCTTTTACTGGAACACAATTCACCCAGCCTCGTGACACCAGTTGAGGAGATAAGCGACAGCGGGTCCAGTTGAGAACAAAGACTGAGGTTGTCGTCACAGTGACCTCTTGGCAATTCAATATCTGCAGCTCCCCAACTGGGCAATAGTCGTCTTGGCAGGCCATAACTACTGCCACAGGGTTCGTTTGTTTTTCGTTTCTTTGGATTTGTTAGTCTTCTTCCCAGTGAACTCAACTGTCCTTTAGAGTAAAATAATGGAAATAAAAATGCGTATACGCATATCTGAATCGTAAGAGTTCGGGTAGATTATTATCCTATGTCTACGTCAGGAGAACAGAATCATAGACTTCCATCTATATTTAAAACAAATCCTACTGTATATACACCAAAGACATTCAGTCAAATAAACTTATAAAGTTGTAAATTTGATTGTAAGTCATTTAGGATTTAATTTTAGTCCTGTAAACAGGGTTATGTAATTTAGTTCCTCTGCCTATCATAGTTGGCTATAGGCCTATATATATATATTTCGTGTAGCTATTTCTAGCCGAGTGCAGCCCTTGTAAGGCATACCGTCCGATGAGGGTGGGCGGCATTGCCATGTATACGTAAATGCGTGTTATTGTGGTGAAGGATAGTGTTATGTGTAGTGTGTAAGTTGCAGGGATTTTGGGGACAGCACAAACACCCAGCCCCCGAGGCACTGGAATTGACCAATGAAGGTTAAAATCCCCGACCCGGCCGGGAATCGAAAGCGGGACCCTCTGAACCGAAGGCGAGTACGTTGACCATTCAGCCAACGAGTCGGACATAGTTGGCTAATATTTTTTGAGAAAACATAGACATGGGTCCCGCGAACTTGTGAATTTGATATCAGTTAATCTGATTCTTTTAGATTCTACTGTAGAAAAGAAAAGATATAATCGTTTTGATTGATTGATTGATTGATTGATTGATTGATTGATTGATTGATTGATTGATTGATTGATTGATTGATTGATTGATTGATTGATTGATTGATTGATTGATTGATTGATTGATTGATTGATTGATTGATTGATTGATTGATTGATTGATTGATTGATTGATTGATTGATTGATTTAAGGATGAGGAAAATGTCTTAAGATTTAAAGTAAAACACGAACGAAATATTTACTGAGTGCGTCCGCAGGGTTTAGAGAAAATAAATTTACACCCAACAATCACTGAAGGATTTCTTATTGGAGATAATACTACACAACTTTACTCCTGAAGAGTACGTTCTTTCTACTGCACAGTAGCTCTAACACTTCTGCCAATGTCGTTATGCACTCTGTATGTACGGTAAAGTTAACTTTCATTCTTTTCTGAAAATAATCATAAGTTATTATTTTATGCATTTATTATTTAGATTATTATAATTTGAATCAGCCTATTGCATTCCTTGTTGAAAATTCATGAAATCTGTTTTCTGTCTGTAACATGCAGTATCAGAAAGATGTGGATAAGCTAACGTACGAACACAGCAATGCGCCGCGACGTAGAGGCAAAAGGCAACTGCTACACCACGTTTGTACTACGGGATTGTATAAGTCGCCCCTACACGGTAACTTGTAGCCCTTGAATTTCAAAAGAAATACCTTTTGAGAAATACCTTTCAATACGAAACGTGAAATAATTAATTACTATGTTCAAACCTGTCTTCCACCGACCAAATTAAGTGGTTTGGAATTCCCTTTTTCCCCTTGTTTAAACCATACTCCATTTTAATCATTCTTATTTTGGTCCGGTTTGGCTGAATATCGCAAAACGTTAGCTAATTCCGCCCTTTTTTTTTTTCGAAAAACCTATGATGTCCTGACACAAGCGAAAATGGCTTATGATCAGTATTGTTCGTCTTCTGATTCTCCTAGAATCCTACAGATGTCAGAAGTCTACCGAAATTAAAGAAGAGACATTTTTGTTTCTCTATCGGGTGGTGAATATTTAAACTTGACACACGAAAATAGTCTAATTGTTCCAACGAGAACTGTTGCTTATAGAAAGCTTCTGTGCAAGAGATATAGAAATGTTTCGCGCATGCACATCAATTTGTCACCCACGCTATAGCAAAGAAATGGTTACCCAGTTTTACTTCCCCTAAAAAACAATAATTACCACCACCACTACATAGGACCTGCAGAAATATTGTTCGCAAAAGACAATCGTAATCGTAGTTAGACTCATCCGGTGAGACTTGTCGAACATGTTGCATCAATGAGATCTGATCAGAAGCATATGAAGATTCAGTATAATTTATAGAAAATAATTCTGAACTAGATTTTGACCTTTCTGAGAATTAATTTATCAAAAATTTACACTTTATACTGTGATAGCGTGTGTAAAGTAAAATGGAAAACACGGCTGCAAGCAGTAGCCACGTACGAAATGCAGCAAGCTGTTTCAAGGAGGATTCCATCGAAAGTGACAGTAAGATTATCCGCTGTGTCTTGTGTGATAAGTTACATGAAAAATATAGTTCATCGTCTTCAATTTTTAAGACATGGGCAAAATAAAGAACTTTATGTAAAAGCTTTGACACAGTCGTTCATACAGACATCTTTGCAGAAGGCAGAAGAGAACAACAAGAAACAGAATGCTTTCTTCACTGACTTTACAGCTGCTTTTGTACAATGCTGCACTGCCCTTCTTAAAGTAAGAATGCTTCCAAAATTTCTAATAATAATACTGCTATTGAATTTACATCCGACCAACTACTTTTTACGGTTATCGGAGACGCCAAGGTGGCGGAATTTTGTCCAGCAGGAGTTCTTTTAGCCGGCCCCGTGGTGTAGGGGTAACGTGTCTGCCTCTTACTCGGAGGTCCCGGGTTTGATTCTTGGCCAGGGCAGGGATTTTTACCTGGATCTGAGGGCTGGTTTGAGGTCCACTCGATCTATGAGATTAGAATTGAGGAACTATCTGATCGTGAGATATCGGACCCGGTCTAGAAAGCCAAGAGTAACGGCCGAAAGGATTCGTCGTGTTTAGCACACGACACCTCGTAATCTGCAGGCCTTTGGGATGAGCAGCGATCGCTTGGTAAGCCGAGGCCCTTCAGTGCTGTAGTGCCATGGCGTTAGGTTAGGTTAGGAGTTCTTTTACGCGCCAGCAAATGTACCGACACGAGGCTGACGTATTTGAGCACCTTCCAATACCACCGGAGTGAGCCAGCATCACACCTGCCAAGCTGTGGTCAGAAGGCGAGAGCCTCAACCCTCTGAGTCACTCAACCCGGCGAAGAAAGTTTGAAAAGTACACAGGAATATCTGTCCGAATGAAAGCAATGTGCGAAAGAATTACTTGCAGCAAATACATGAAGCCAACGTAGAAAATAGTAAAGATGGATCTCCTTACAGGGGTATCCCGTATTTTTTTTATTTCGGATGAAACACCAGATTTTGTCTCGGGCGCTGTCCTGGATATCATTGTTATGCCCCTGTCAGGAGATCCGTCAAAGTCAACGCTATTTGCAATGTGTGAATTGTAAACAATGAACTCTACAGTCGTCATGCAAAGTTTTAATGACCGCTTCTGCAACCTCTGGCACTCAGAAATACCGTACAAGAAAATATGGTAAGTACCAGCCACCATACATGGACTGAGCATTCGGAGAGTTAAAACCGCTGTATCCCAATCTCCATCACGTAACATGTGTTGCTCACACTTTACACAGGATATGCAAAGCAGTCAGAGCTGAATACCAGACATAAAATGTCTTCATATCCAAACTCAAGAAAACGCTGATTAAGGCTTCCTATAGAATATACAGCTACAGAGAGATCACAGGCTTTCCATTGCCCAAGTTTCCCATTACAACCAGATGGGGAACGTGGATTACCTGTGCTGATTTTCTAAGATTAAATACTTTTAGTTGTGCCTGTGCGATGAAGAATCAGCAATATAGAACAGGCAATTGCTTTATTGGGGAATCCAAATTTGCAGTGCACACCTTCAAATTTCTGCCCGGTGTCATCGTGAGGTTTGAAGAGGATACATTATCCAAGGAGACCCAGTGGAGTGTGACAGAAGAAGTGAACATGTTGGAGGGATTTTCTAAAGACGAACTGAAGCAAGATTTATCAATGAATCCAGACATTAAAAAACTTTGTAAACATTTGGATGCTTTACTCATGTTGTAAACACCATTACGCAGCACCACCAATACGTCAGCACCTGCCATACTGTCACAGTCATAAATGAGTGGAAGTCACATTTTCTCTGGCAAGTATTAAGAGATAAATGCAAACATGCTGAAAGCATTAAGAAATAGCAATAGGATCATTGCGCTAACAAACATAAGTTTTCAATGTAATCTGTCAATAAATGTTAAAACACAAATTTTCCTCTTAACGTAAAATCACTGCGTATTTAATCTAGTATATCTTTCTATTCTCAATGCCTATCATTTTATTTATTTTCTCAAATCGTTTTATGTCTTTACTATCAGTATCATATCAGTATTCTAAACAATGCAGTTTATCGATTTTACGTCTACCTACTGTGTTATTTATATTTATTTTAAATTGCCATCCATCCATTTTATTTAAAAAATCATCACGTGTTAACGAACTGGAAATCTGAAGTTATTATTTTAATTTAGAGCTGGGCAACACCGAAAGTTATTTTTTCTACTAAATAAATATAAATTACCAATGAGTCATAAAAAAATGAAGTCGTCGTGATCTTATCATTAGTATGTTCAAATGAATTTATCACCCATAAAATTTCCTTTATTTCACTCACTTATTGGTTTCCATACCTAGTGAAGTTAAACTTTCTCAACGACAATCACGATCACTCTTCTTTTTTTCCTATGTAGGATCCGAACGTGTGTAAACTGTTCCAGAAGTACAGGGATGATTCTAACTTACGGACATAATGACAAGAAAGCACACGAATGTTTGATCATGACGAATTGAATACCAAGTGTGATCACTCCGCTCTCTTAACATTGTAGTTTGTGGTCCTGCCGGAGCGTGGCGCTTCAGTCTCAACGAACCAGCTGCAACAACACGTGCGCCAAATTGTCAGCGAAGGTATAGCGAGCGTGCGTGAAGTCGTGGTGATAATTTTAACGCCTATTTGTTTGTTTTAATATTTTCTGAAAGGCCGTGTTAGTATCTGTGCAGTGCTTTGTGTGTGCAATGAACTAGTTCTCGTACTGTTCCGTTCCTGGTTGTAAATCGGGTTACGGAAGGAAGCATGATGGTAGACATTTTACACCGCCAAAAGAAAATAATGTGTTTGCGAAGTGGGTTAGAGTTATTCCGCGGAAAGATAAGCAATTGTACGCCAAAAGCAGAATATGTGACCTGCATTTTTCGGTAGATTTAATTATAAAGGCGGACTGTTTCGTTGTGAATGGTGAAAACGCTGAACTTCCTCGTGTGACATGGAAACTAAAACCAGGAGCGGTGCCTCATATATTTCCAAATTTACCGAAATACCTATCCACTGAGGTAAAATCGCGAAAGGTACCCAGTAGAAAAAGGAGTGAGTACCGTATCAAGAGGATAAGGAACAGGAATCACGAAATGAGTGAAGCAGTGATGACAACAGTAGGTGGTGAAGTTCAAGTTCAAGGTCAGCCTAGTTGTAGTCAAATTCCGGGTCAGTCTAGTTCCCTTACCGATGCCGAAAATACAATACTGTCTCTCAAAAGGCGACTAAAGAACGCAACTCGTAATTTAATGCGAGCTAAATGCAGTCTTTCCTTTGCCAAAGCTAGGATTAATTTCCTACAGGGGCAGATTAAGAACACATCATTTCAATTTAAAGATTGTAAATTTCTTAGTAAGAAGAAGAAAGTTATTATAGACACTGTGTTAAAGAAATTCCAAGTAAACTCTCCCAATGGTATGAGGTACAGTAGTGATTTTCTTTTAGAGAGTTTATTAGTTAGAATAAAATCACCTCAAGGACATAGGCACTGTCTGCGGCATATTTTGTTACCTCTTCACTCACAAAACCATTTGCGTAAACTCTGCAAAGGACTTAAATGGTGTAAATTCCCGTTGCATAAGTGCTATGTCATATTATTTTAAGGATGAAATGGACGATAATAAACGGGGCGGGGTAGTTATATTCGATTAGATTAAACTAAGGGAAAAGATTCAATTTAATGGTTCTTCACTGAAAGTAGATGGCTTTGTTGATTTAGGGGAAGTAATGTCAGATTGTCAAGTAAACGAAGTGGCAAATCATCCATTAGTTTTTACCTTTGTGCCTCTTTTGCAGAACTGGGTGCAACCTATCGCCATTTATGCAAGCAGAAATGCTACTCCAGGAGATATGCTTGCTAAAATTCTAATTCAGGTTATATTACAGCTAGAAAAGGCTGCTGCGAGAGTGGTAGGTTTCACATGTGATGGTAGCCAGCCAAATAAGCAAGCCTGGAAATCTTTAGGAATTGAAGAGAAGAAAAATCAAGCACAATGTTTTACCCTGAATCCAGCTGATGTAAAACGGAAGATCTGGGCTTTGCCAGATTTTTTGCATATATTGAAATGTGTAAGAAACTTTTTCCATGATAAAGTAGGACTATCTTACAAAGGCAAACGTGTAAATTTTGACTTTTATAAGGAACTGTTTAAGGAAGATCTCTGTGGGTGTGCAGTGGTTGGCGCTTGCCCAAAACTGACAAGAGCTCATTTAGATTCTTCCTCCTTTCAAAGAATGAATGCTCAGTTCGGATGACCATCCATCCACAAAAGATTTTCTTCATTTGCATTTACTACAACGTATCTAAGTTCCTGTAAAGCAGGCACTATCACCTGAAGGAAACAGTGAGCCTAAAAGGGAATTCGTGCTCACGTCCTTCGTAAACCAGATGCTAATGTTGGCCCGGGATGTGAAAGTGCGCAACGAGACGGTTAAAAAGTCAGTGGAAACTCCCATAAAAGAAAAAATCGTCATTCAAGATAGTTTAAATATTAAAGATTGGGAATGTGCTGTGCCGGAGTTGAGCCCCGCCCCCGATCCTTCGATAGAAAAGTTTTTATTTTATCATGTGGCTGGGTATGTTGTTAGGCAATCCTCAAAATTTATCAAGTGTATATCCTGTGTTCGTTCTCTCCGTCACGAAACTGGAAGTCGTTTTTCAGTTCTTACGGAAATGAAAGATTACGGATCCGGCAGTGGCACGAGTTTTCTAACACGTCCTTCTGAAAGTGTGTGTGTGACATTATTTTACAGACTGAAATCCACTATTTAAAGTGCCTATTCTTCTTCAGAGCGAGAGAAGTCCGCAGAGAAATGCAAGCTCGAAAATCTGCTAAGTCTACTCGTAAACTATCGAAAGTGGCCTTAAGCTAGCTTTGGTGAGTAATTACTTCATATAATTTATTTTAGAACGGTATCAGTGTTATTTACAATCTGGTGTATGTTTAATGTGCTCTGTTTAAAAAGTATTCTTTAAGTATGTAAAGCACAATATTGCTTTCGCTTTTCGCTTTGTAACTCTCTGACAGTATTATTCATGTGTTGTATTTGATTATTTGCGTATCAATGTAACTTCCATCAACTCAGCTGACCGTATAGCGTTGGTGTTAGGCTCCACTAGCGCCGCTCTACGGGAGCGCGCGTGAACTCTGTGAGTGTTCCCACTAGGTATTCTATTCGTCATGGTTTGAAAATGCAGTTGGCATTTATTGTGAGATAGTGGATAGCACGATCACCAGAAAAGCAATTCCGGCTTAGATATTACTAAAGACAAAATAAAATTTGACAAATGATGGAAAGTTTAATTTTTTCCAATAATAAATGAAATTCCTGCCTTTGCTGTCGAGAACTAATTTTTACAATATACTATGCCTTCTGGTACGGGCTATAACAAATTTATTCCTTTCTTACAAACCTTTATCAGTCTCATTATTGGCTTTAACAAGATGAAAGTGACCGAGGTATGAGCGATGCTAGTAATGCCATTCTTTATGCAGCTAATCCCCATTATGAATGGTGTTAAAATGTCACTTATCACTTATAGGGTCGGTTGGTGTGTGTATTTCAGTAGCTTTGCAGACTGAGATGTAATAGCAACTTCTGACTTGTTGAAGAAAGCAACGGGAAACTATATCATTACTGAATTTTCTAGTACACCTCTTCAGTGATGACCAGGCCACATATGAGAGCTGATGGTGGAGTTATTGAGGATCCACCCAGCCTTCGGGTTGAAACAAACAAACAAACAAACAAACAAACAAACAAACAAACAAACAAACAAACAAACAAACAAACAAACGTAATTCATTCTACATGCCTTATGGTCAAGATCTGAAAGGATAGGTTTAGTTTTTCTATATTTCGTGCAAATATTTCATTGTTTGCATTGTCTACTCCTCGGCGATACTGTTCACAGGAAGCTGTTGTTCACAATTCGAGCAGCCTAATTTGTGGGCTTTGCTCCCTGTCTGCCTGACGAACGACTGGTCTAGGATTTTATTTGCAGATCCTCACAAGGAGATTAAGCGTCGGCTAACAAAAAGGCTGAAGTTTCTGAGAGCAGTTGGTGCGGTTATTTATCTGGAAAGCACACACAAAAACACATATTACTGTCTCATTTGTACTCGTTAAGCCGAGTCTGTATAATTCCACCCCTCCCAGACCGGAACACATAGGCGCTAGCTGGTGGCAGATAAAACACGGGCTCACACGCCCACATGTGCTTGGCTCAGAGGAGAGGGCTCTGAAGATGTAATCACACGCGTTTGGGCAAGACGGTGAGTACTTCTAGTAGCTATCTGGGCAGTAAGATAGGTGACTCGTTCCTTAAAATGTTGGCTTTACGAGAGTGATTTATGGAATAAGGTAAGTAAATGTATCATTACGTAAATTAACGCTCCTATAAACGCGTATAATACACAATATAGTCTTGATACACATTTTTTTATCGGGCTGTGTGGCGATGGTGACAATTATGGTTTTGAGAGGAACTACAACTGGGCATCACTCCTCTATTAACACTAACCAGAGGGAAAAAATGGAAGGGGTCTGGCACTTAGAAAAATGAAGATATCGGACAAAGAAAGGCAAGGGCCACGAAGGGCATGAAAACGTGACTCGCTAGGCCTGGATAACTAATTCCCTCAGGGTCGGAAGAGTTGATCAAGGAGGTCGGATAGGATAGATGAAAGTGAGGAACGTGACATAAGTGGAAGCAATGCCAGGACTCAGCTAAGGGCCCCGTGATCACAACCCATGGTCCCTTTTAGTCGCCCCTTACGACAGGCAAAGGATACTGTGGATGTTATTCTGCCCCCCCCCCCCAACCAGAGGGGTGTTAACACGCTACGGCCATGGAGCCAAGCTCTGCATTCGGGAGATGCGTGGGTTCGAACCCCACCGTCGGCTATCCTGAGAATGGTTTTATGAGGTTTGTAGAAATATACTGTATAAGAGTATAATACAATTGTGTTCCACCTAGATTCATCTTCAATTGTGTAATTATATTTGTAGGAACGCCATTTTTCAGTTCAACCATGAATGTGGGTTTGCCTAGTTGCTATATTTCAGTTAGCTATATAATAGTGCATATTTATCCTAGAATTTTCATGAAATAGTGCCAGGTGTATTCAAATGTAGATAACAGGTTATTCTTCTTCTTCCGTCACTTTTCTACTTGGAAAATTTCTGCTGTATTGACGAGGCTTCAGATCGTGGTCAAGAATAATGTTTCGAATGCAATCTCCTAACAGAGAAACAATAAAGTCACGTATACTGTCGGCATTCGCCTTTCTTATAAGAATTATGTTCTGTTGTACTGCTCAACTACACTGGCGCGTTCATCTTTTCTGTCCTACGTATACTGAGCATCAGTGCATTCAGTACATCTCTGTGGAATGGTAGGTCATCTAGTCTGCGTCACACCGAGCTCGATAGCTGCAGTCGCTTAAGTGCGGCCAGTATCCAGTATTCGGGAGATAGTAGGTTTGAACCCCACTGTCGGCAGCCCTGAAGATGGTTTTCCGTGGTTTCCCATTTTCACATCAGGCGAATGCTGGGGCTATACCTTAATTAAGGCCACGCCCGCTTCCTTCCCACTCCTAGGCCTCTCCTCTCCCATCGTCGCCATAAGACCTATCTGTGTCGGTACGACGTAAAGTAACTAACAAAAAAAGTCTGTGTCACACTGTAGTATCAGTACAAATACGGACGACCCAAAACTCAAACATGCTTCCTACACTAACTTACATGAATCCTGAACAACAGCGAGAAAAAAAATGTTAACGATAATGCTTGCCGTCCAGTAGCTATATTTTTACAAGTTGCTTTACGTCGCACCGACACAGATAGGTATTCCTGAAAAGCTGCCACCTTCATTGCAAACAAGAAAACTGCGTAGTTTCAAACTGTCATGTCGGGCGAAATGGTCTGCTCACTACCAAATCCAGGCTGGTCTTGTCACTAGAACGACCTAACCAATCCAGACCAATGGTCTTTTCACTAGCTTCGTCTTGTCATTAGTTCCTATGTTGACAGCCTTGTGTAGCGAGCCGTGTTATGTTGGATCTGTAACCTATCTTTCGCAAAAGCTTTACCCAGGAAACTTTCTACTTACCACAGACAACCAGTGATGGGAAAAGTACAAAATAAAAGTAATTGTCTCAATTACAATTACCTGAGGGAAAATGTATTCAGTTACAATTACTAATTACTTTTTTCAAAAAGTAATCACTAATATTACATTTTCTTTACAGAAGGCGAGTCATCAGAGAATCACTGACTTTTTTTTCACTTGGGTATTGAACCCGAGTGCAGTATGTAATGATACCAAAGGTTGCAAGGAAAAATATATTACTCCATTTTTTTTTCTTTTTAGCATAGAGGCATTAAGAGGCGAGACTAATCAGACTTTGGAAATGATTGCTCCCAAGCAAAATTTCAATGCCACTTTCAAATTTTCATTATTTCTCTGGATAACTAATTAAAATATTTATTCGAATAGAGGAGTGGAAATGCCGAAACATGCTTATTCCGGCTCCATTATCGACACCGTGACGCCTGTGGGTGGGGACGGTAGAACAACATATATACCTTGCTTGCCGTAAGAGGCGACTAAAAGGGAGAGTAAGGCCTCTCAATTTGGCAGCGTAGGTTGGAAACCACGATTCCTCTAGATAAGCCTGGCATCGCTTCCACTTACCTGATAATAATAATGGCGTATGGCCTCCGGAGAGGCCTGGTGCGGGTCTTTTTTCTCGCAGACGGCCTATTAGGCGACCTGTGTGTCTGTGAAGATGAGGGCCCTACCTAGGGCGATTTCTAATACGCCACACAAACCTAGCCCCCGAGCCATTGGAATTAACCGATTAAGGTTAAAATTCCCGACCAGGCCGGGAATCGAACCCGGGGCCCTCTGGACCAAAGGCCAGCACGCTAACCATTTAGCCACGGAGCCGGACACTTAAAGTACTTAATGAACTCAACTCTTAAGTATAATTTATTATACGATCCAAATCAGTACAGAACCCAAATTGAAATTTATAAGCTGCAATCCACTTACTTGTGTCAGTGTTCCCGATTTCATCTTTCCTATCTGACCTTCCTTGGTCATCTCTTGTTCTTTCCCGACCTCCATGGTATTACGTTTTCAAGTACTAGGAAGTCTTTCATTTCTAAGCCCTACATGGCCCTTCCTTTCTCTTGTTGATACCTTCATTTTTTGAAGTGTCGGATCTCCTCCATTTTCCTTCTAAGGATGGTTGCCCAGTTGTACTTCCTATTAAAACAATAATCACCATCGCTACCACCGTCTCGACAACGTAGTACACTATTATCTAAATCTTATCCAGTAACTACAACATGCACGAGTACGCATCGTATCCTGGATTTATGCTCTTGGCGCGACGTGGTTTGTGTGCTGGGGTTCCACATTTGCCAAGTTCTCGATACGATGTACAGCGATCACCAGAATGTAACGATTACAATGTTATTTTCAGAATTAAATTACGAGTATAAAGTACATTTTATGAAAAGTAACGATTGCGAGTAAAAATCATCATCATCATCATCATCTGTTTACCCTCCAGGTTCGATTTTTCCCTCGGACTTAGCGAGGGATCCCACCTCTACCGCCTCAAGGGCAGTGTCCCGGAGCTTCAGACTCTTGGTCGGGGATACAACTGGGGAGTATGACCAGTACCTCGCCCAGGAGGCCTCACCTGCACCGCTGATCAGGAGCCTTGTGGAGCGATGGGAAGATTGGAAGGGATAGGCAGCAAGAAAGAGGGAAGGAAGCGGCCGTGGCCTTAAGTTAGGTACCATCCCGGCATTCGCCTGGAGGAGAAGTGGGAAACCACGGAAAACCACTTCCAGGATGGCTGAGGTGGGAATCGAACCCACCTCTACTCAGTTGACCTCCCGAGGCTGAGTGGACCCCGTTCCAGCCCTCGTACCACTTTTCAAATTTCGTGCCAGAGCCGGGAATCGAACCCGGGCCTCCGGGGGTGGCAGCTAATCACGCTAACCACTACACCACAGAGACGGACGCGAGTAAAAATCACTAAAAAATAATCGTTACAAGTAATCCAATTACTTTCACTCAGTTACTTCCCAACTCTGGTTTAAGTTCGTGTGGCTATATCTAGACGGGTGCAGCCCTTGTAAGGCAGAACGTCCGATGAGGGTGGGTGGCATGTGCCATGTGTAGGTAACTTCGTGTCATTGTGGTGGATGATAGTGTTATGTGTGGTGTGTGAGTTGCAGGGATGTTGGGGACAGCACAAACACCCAGCCCCCGAGCCACTGGAATTAACCAATGAAGGTTAAAATCCCCTACCCGGCCGGGAATCGAACCCTGGACCCTCTGAACTGAAGGCCAGTATGCTGACCATTCAGCCAACTAGTCGGACCCCAACTCTGGTGATAACCCACTACATTAAAATGCAAAATGCCGGATGAAAATATACAGAGGATTTTAAAATCACGAAATGTATTAGAGTTTTACAGAAAGACCTAACAGTTATTGTAGGGAAATGCTGGGGCTGTACCTTAATTAAGGCCACGGCCAATTCCTTCCAACTCCTAGACCTTTCCTATCCCATCGTCGCCATAAGACTTATCTGTGTCGTTGCGACGTAAAGCAAGTTGTAAAGAGAAAAAGGAAAAGGGTTATTTTACTATTCCGTGCTGAGTATTGCTTTTGTCCGACTATACTGTATAGCTCAATTCTCAATCTCTTGGCGTTTGTGCTTTGTTACCATGGTTTCGATTCCTGCCCAAGTCGTGGCATTTTAATCTTGAACGGTTAACTCTGTCGGGTTGAGGGCAGAGTGTTTTGTGCTTTCTTGAATACTACTGCACCACATACCACACACACAACACGATCCTCCACTACAATAACACGCAGGCGGAGGATCTGAGTTACAAACGCTGCCCCACCACACGATTTTTTTAAATTTTTATTATTATTATTATTATTATTATTATTATTATTATTATTATTATTATTATTGTCATGTTTTGAGATTCCCTTTACTTCTAATTCTCGCAGGAGAATAAGACAGGGAATATTGCATGATAAGACATAATACACATTCTTCTCCTTCTTCCACCGTTGTTATATTGTGTAACTTAACATTTTTTTCAGTCTCATATTTTATAAAATTTCTGAAGGTTTATGATATATACTTTTTATACAAAATTCCTGATTCATTTAGGACGCGATATACCAATGAGTTGTGACAGACTGGTTCTTTCATAAGGTACCGTATAATGATTGCTTGCCGCGAGGAGTGGACGGCTGATGAGAGTAACGGTGGGAGTACACGCGATTATCTAATAGTCATTAAGCCTCTATGTTTTATTTCGTGATATATTTCTCTCAAAGACTACGGGTCTTCAATCATTCTTGAGAATATAACAGTTAACAAAGGATATATTTACTTAACGTTGGATACACTTCCGATACAATTTTACTAGATCATTATTTAACAGTCAGACTTCAAACTAGAAGCGTAAATAAAGTGATCTGGATAATACCATGATAAATTCTTGTTTTTGTCTGAAACAAAGCACGTATTCACTACCACAAGCTTTATAAATGGTAGGAGATAAGAAATCATGCTTGCTCTACTGGGAATGGATTCTCTGCCCTCCTAGTTAAGTGGCTATCGACTTGATCGCTGGACTAACACATAGGTTATATAAAAGTTACCTCTCTTATTAGAAGTAACAGTAATCATACCGAACTACCGAGTTCTTGACTTTCTGGAGTTGTGTCATCCAGGTAGCCTGCCTACCAGTTCCGATATTCCGATTGTGCTGCTATCTAACAATGAAAGCGGAATTCTACAAGATAGTTCTTATGGGTGATTTAAATGATTTTTTTCAGTGATGGTGGTGGTGATTATTGTTTTTTTGCTAGGGGCTTTACGTCGCACCGACACAGATAGGTCTTATGGCGACGATGGGATAGGAAAGGCGTAGGAGTTGGAAGGAAGCGGCCGTGGCCTTAATTAAGGTACAGCCCCAGCATTTGCCTGGTGTGAAAATGGGAAACCACGGAAAACCATTTTCAGGGCTGCCGATAGTGGGATTCGAACCTACTATCTCCCGGATGCAAGCTCACAGCCGCGCGCCTCTACGCGCACTGCCAACTCGCCCGGTGATTATTGTTTTAAGAGGAAGTACAACTGGCTAAACATCCTCTATTAACACTAAATATAGGAACAAATTGAGAAGATCGAACCGTTCGAATAATAAGAAACGGTACGACCAAGAGGAGCATGAAAATAGAAGATACCCTAGGTCTCGCAAATCTGATACAATCGGGGTTCGAAGAGAACAAGAGCTGACCAAGAGAGGTCGGATAGGAAAGATGAAAGCGAGGAGTCTGGCTAGAGAACACCCTGTGGGTGGGGGCAGTAGAATAACACGCACGATATCCCCTGCCTGTCGTGAGGGCCTCTTAACTTGGGAGCGTGGTTTTGCGGCCAGGGGGGCCCTTAGCTTAGTCTTGGCATTGCTTCCACTTACTTGTGCCAGGCTCCTCACCTTCATCTATCCTATCCGACTTTCCTTGGTCAACTCTTGTTCTTTTCCGACCCCGACGGTATTAGAGCACTCGAGGCCTAGGGAGTCTCATTTTCACGCCCTTCGTGGCCCTTGTCTTCCTTTGAACGATACCTTCATTTTTTGATGTGTCGTATCCCTTTGATTATTTCTCTCTGATTAGTATTATATAAAGGATGTTTGCCTAGTTGTGCTTCTTCGTAAAACAATAATCAACACCATCAACATTACTCTGCTAGAGACTCGTGGTCGTAAATTTGTCGGGTGATACTGAGTGTGTCACTAGTGACAACAATGGTACAGATTAAAATTATCTTCCTCAAAACCGACTATCTCAGCCCGGATCAAGTCCGCGAACTTGCGATCATGAGTCGGACACTCTACCACTGATTTGCCGAGACAGCCCTTTTTTGTCTACTGATGCCTGGCTAAAGTTGAAAATAACTTGGGTAAGTGAGATTTCTAGACAACAGGCGTGACGTCAGTGTTCGATATCTCATTGTAAAGAGAAAGAATCAATGTACCTAGAAACAAGAGTTTGACCCCTTTATGACGTCCCCTCGAGGTATTAAAATCACCGTGCCGCGCGGCTAACAATTAGTGTAGCTCTGCACTCTGGTGTGGTGGCACGTCGTATGAGGTGTTATTTAACTCATATCAGTTCTACAAATTTACGGCAAACAAAATCAAACAATGAATTTTTTGAGATTTCTTTCTTTCAATCTGCTTTACGTCGCACTGACACAGAAAGACATTATGGTGACGATGGGATAGGGCAGAGCTACGAATGAGAAAGAAGCTACCGTGGCCTTAATTAAGGTACAGTCCACAGCATTTGCCTGGTGTGAAAATGGGAAATCACGGAAAACCATCTTCGGGGCTGCCGACAGTGGGGTTCGAACCCACTATCTCCCGGATGCAAGCTCACAGCCGCGTGCTCCTGACCAACTCCCCCGGTCAAAGCAAGATGAACACAACGAATATTGTTGTGACGGACTAAATATCAATATGTGGCTGGGAGGCGTGACCACTCTTGAGGAAAGTAATCGATGGGAAGAGCACTCTGATATCTAACCTTTTGCCCGAACAGCGACGATATACGCTACTTACTATTACAGTTTATCTTAATGGGACCCTGCTGGTAAATGAAAAGCAAGTTACAGGGTAATGTACGCCTAGGACCCTTAAAAGTGAATACCTTGCCCAAACGGCCAGAAAAAAATATATTAATTTTCTTCGTAACCCTAATAATTTTCGAAAGAAAGTTTCTGTTTTGACGCATACTTTTAAGGGTTGGAGTGTGCTGTCTTTACTGCGACGTAAACCGCGACCGCGACGTAAAGCTCGACCGCAAGCTGCGATGCATCTTCGGTATGTTCGTACCCTTACTGACAGTAGGTAAGGGCCCTGAAGGGAAATAAAATGTGAATCAAGTCATAGGAAAATGTACGTCTAGGGCCCTTAAAAGTGAATGAAAATTCCCTAACCGGTCTTCACATGAGAAATGATGCCCTCGTACTTGCTTTTTGTGTTCATAACTCATGATTTATTTGCACTTCACTGTTGTGTTATTTCTGTATGCAACTATGGCACTTCTTGGACCAGGCAATGATTTGACACTTAACTTTGACAAACTCTTTGCTCTTGTAGTACACATAACGCGCTTATGGTCATCTTGTTGTAGTGCACTGTTGACAACCGACTAAAGTTTCAGTTCAACAGCATGAGTACTTTTGCCATCTTCGGAGCAAAATTAGAGGAAAAATCCGACTACGATAACTCGCTCATTGGCTTCGTAGTTAATGTGGGAAAGTCAAGCGAAAGCGCCCATTTCAGTTAAGCTTTGAAATATATAAGAGCACAAAGAAAAATCGGTGTTTACTATCAGAGAGAGGGAGGATCATCTATGGGAGCGTGATTAAATTTGTGACTTACTGCTGGCTTCCCACCCGGTAGCCGAGGTTCGAATCCCGGTCAATCCTAGGTTGAAATTTTCATCTGAAAATCACGCTGTGTCAGGATGGACACATTGCCTTAATCCTCTGGACGAACCGAAATGAGCCTGGGTGGTTCCAGTGACCCTAGAAATAACTAGGAAAAAGTGAAGTGAAGCGAAATGAATTTTTAATTTATTTTAGAGGACTGTCTAATTCCACATCTAAAAGTGGTGATATTGTGAAGTGGCTTTCAAATAAATAAATAAATAAATAAATAAATAAATAAATAAATAAATAAATAAATAAATAAATAAATAAATAAATAAATAAATAAATAAATAAGTAAATAAATAAGTAAATAAATAAATAAATAAATAAATAAATAAATAAATAAATAAATAAATAAATAAATAAATGAATAAATAAATAAATAAATAAATAAATAAATAAATAAATAAATAAATAAATAAATAAATAAGTCCTTCAGTACCTGGTTAAACACAATGAAATCTAGTAAAATATATTTCGTAATTGGATGTACGTGCTGAGAGAAACAATTCACTATGTTTTCCTAGGGCATGCGTTAGATTCTTGGTGATATTTCATGATATTCAAATACAGTCTTGAAAGTTTGAGAACTACTTTACCCGCGGAATGTTACTTTGATTACACTCTTGAGCGTTGTGCTTCTGTAAAGAACCAGCATCACAACGTTCAGTGAGATATACTGTGTCTCTTCATTTCTCATCGAAAGAAGCTTGCAAAACCAGCTATAACTGCGACACATAAAGCATTCAGGAACTTCAGGCTCAAGCGCGCGTGTGGTATTGTGGCGCAGGGCAGATGTTTCGTGGGCGAAGATCAATGCAAAAGGAGTGCACGCTCAAGTGCTCCATGTCCTGCCCTCACAATGCAGAGCTCGCCCACTGTAACTCGATACCGAGGATTGATCATGTATAGCCTGCTAGTGAAAAGAAAAGGCAACTCTTGAGATTCTTTTCACGAGTACCAAGTAATTCTCCCCATCATTACCAAAAACAGAATCGTGACTAAGGAAGCTATATTCTCTCATTTATAGATAAATATTTCCGTGTTATGAATTTACTTTCCAAATTTAGAACAACTGCATTTATTCTCCGACAGATATCATTGTTTACTACTACTACTACTACTACTACTACTACCACTAATAATAATAATAAGAAGAAGAATAGCCAGGCTGAGTCGCTCAGGTGGTAGAAGCTCTGGCGTTCTGAGCTCGGCTCAGTCCAGTGGTTATCTGAAGTGCTAAACATCAGTCTCATGTCTGTAGATTTACCGACACGTAAAATAATTTTGTGAGTCAAAATTCTGGCACTTAGTCTTCTCTGAATATCGAAAGTAGTTAGTGGAAAATCCATCATAGAGTTATTAGGCTATTTTGCGTTCCTGTATCACGTTTATAATATCGAACATGTCGTAAAGCTGTCGCTTTTTTCCTATTAGTTTTACGTCGCACCGACACAGATATGTCTTATGGCGACGATGGGACAGGACAGGGCTAGGACTGGGAAGGAAGCAGCCGTGGCCTTAATTAAGGTACAGCCCCAGCATTTGCCTGGTGTGAAAATGGGAAACCACGGAAAACCATCTTCAGGGCTGCCGACAGTGTGGTTCGCACCCACTATCTCCCGAATGCCGGATACTGGCCGCACTTAAGCGACTGCAAAAAGCTGTCGCAGGCTCCGCGTCCAATTTTATTTTTACAATTTTCTTTATGTCGTACCGACACAGATAGGTCTTATGGCGACGATAGGATAGCATAGGATAGCCCTAGGGGCGGGAAAGAAGCGGCCGTAGCCTTAATTATGGTACAACCCCAGCATTTGCCTGGTGTAAAATGGAAAACCATGGAAAACCATCTTCAAGTCTACCGTCAGTAGGTTCGAACCCACTATCTCCCGGATATTTATTATTATTATTATTATTATTATTATTATTATTATTATTATTATTATTATTATTATTATTCCCCGACTAAGAATTCAATAAAGGAAAATAATTTATGTAACATACATTATCCTCACATTCACGACACAACGTGACTGTCACTCATGACGCCAATCTTGTGCACTGCTGCAACCTGGTATTCGAGCGCAAGGTAATTAATTTGTCTCTTGGGTCTTGGGAGCAGTGCCAGATGTTGACATGCTGACAGGTCTGATATCAGCTTGTCTGCGCTTTCATACAGCACTGATTTTCTCTGAGCTAAACATCCGTACGTTACCTTATGAATGTTCCCATTTAAAGAACTGTTGTTCAGCAGCACAGCACTTTATAGAATGTATTAAGTCGGTTTGAACCTCAACGAAATTAATATAAAAAGAGAGTATAAGCCAAAATTGTAATAATAATAATAATAATAATAATAATAATAATAATAATAATAATAATAATAATAATAATATAAAAGAAGTTGGAAGTTGTAGGGGATCCGATGTCTGTAAAATCGTTTTATTTTGCCAATTTTTCAGATAGTTATCCGTTTTAGGTCAGCTCAAGACCGTATCAGTGGTTTTTATTTTTCGTGTCTGTTTGTTCCACCATCACGGCGAAACGGCAAGATAGTACTCGGCCAAACTTCATATTTATAGTATAGTCATCCCGGGGAAGGTTTTAATATGCATATGGTTTAAGAATCTCGGAATAGGTGAGTTGTTTATAGTTTTCTTCCATTTTTTCTTATGCTATTGATTTTCTCTAATATCCATGGATTGCACGTGAAACTTCCCTTCATTATAAACAACTTTTGTAATGTTCATAATTTCGCTTACTCTTCAACTGACGAAGAAAATGATTAATTTCTGCGGGTATCATGCTCTGCATTGAGTGACCGACAGACCAACAATGAACCTACAGGTTACCATGGCAACGTCTCTGACTGCTTGCCAGCAGGGAAGTAACGTATTGCCATTTTCGTCATCATTCCTGTAAACTCGTGGTTGTTCCTTGGGCAGAAAGTAAGAGAGAAGCCAATCGGCCATTCTGCGGGATATTGGCGGAATACCGTTGGAGGTTACAATCGTACTCGAATAGCTGTTAATAATTTTTTAAATAATTATTTTATTTTCTAGAGCAAAGAAAAAGATACATAATTAATTACAGTGCTGATTAAATTAGACATACTGTTACAGATAAACATCAAATACAAAATCAACAAACAAAAAAATCTTCAGAGATACACGACCATTAAGATATCTCGGTTTTTTAAATAATTAACACACGTGATCCATCACTTTAAAATGAGGAACAGAGAGGCGATTCACTTTCGTCGGTGACCGATACATTATACAATTACATCGTTTTTTAAAATTATTAAACAGAGAAACAAATAAATGCATACAGAAGCAAAGCAGTATTTACACAAGCTGTATCATCACAAGGTAAGAACATAAAGTTCATTGAATTTCTTCTGTCCTCCAGAAGCACTATACACTGTCAGTTTTTGTCTTGCTGTCTTGAGAACCTGCCTAAAACCTTGTACAGAGCATTTCTCGTTGGTCTGCGCATAATGAAGAAAGCCCATTGCTATCCATACCAGGGCAAACTTTTTGTGCCTGTTGGGGATGGCCAAACCTAACAAGATACGATATATATCGTTAGGGTTATAGGAAGATGTTAACTGCTGCACCAGAGTCAGTGTCCATCGCCAAACGTCCATCATACCATCACATCGAGTTAGTCTGTGGAGTTGTGTGTCAATAGTTGGAATCTCACATTTTTGACACAAGGGTGAATGGACCAAGTTGTGGCGAAATTTTTTCTCCTCGGTTGGTATGGCATTTTGGATGGCTATGTATCCTGAACTTTTCCAGTCTATTGAGATCTCTTGTGTTGTGAACTGCTTCCAGATATGTTTCCAATTTCTGTTGGGGAATTTTTCATGATCTGTGGGGTAACAAGATGACGGTTTAAAAGACGACGGTAGATGATTTGCGTGGGTGGAATGCACTGTTTATTCACATGAGGATATAAAGATTCAATAGTATGCAGTACTCGTTTAAAGCTACTAGTCTGAGGTGATGTGCAAAAATGCATATCATTAATATCTCCGAGTCCGTTCTTTGCCAATAGAATTGATCTCAGAAGCAGAGCCTGGCATTTAGAGGAGACGGCGAAGAGGCCTAGGCGCCCTTGGTCAACTGGCCTTCTGAGCTGATTTCTTGATATGCGATAGATGTATCCTCTCCATAGATAATAACTCATTCCAAGTTGCACTCTTTGCGCATGCTTCTCTGAAATGGGGAGAACCTGAGCCGCCTACCATATCTTGGACAGAACGAATGAGTTAATGTGCCATACTTTCTGTATTAGATTAAGATGTCTGCTGAGATGCTTCGTCATTGTGTTCCGGACAGTGTTGATGACTGCAGTCCAATTCTTTTCGACTCTCTCCTGAAATTTGCCTGTAAATTTCAAACCGAGAATTGTTATTTCTTCCTTGACAGGGATTCCAGCTATTGTGATGTGGTTTGGCCAGGTACCGAGAGGTAACAAGACAGATTTCTTATAATTCACTTTCGCGTTGGCGGCTCTTTCGTACACAGATATTATTCCAATCAGCTGATCCTTTTGGGCGCGGTTCCGTAATAAAAGTGTTACGTCGTCAGCATACGCTCGGACGGTAAACATCTTATTTTCGAACAGTACTGCGGAGTGTAGTCCACTATTTCGTATCGAAAGGTTTCTTCTGGCATTTGCTATAATTTTTACTGTATTTATTCTACTTCTTTTTTTCGCGTTAATTTCTTGCTTTTGCCTTGCCTCCTTAGCCTTAAGTAATAAAACCATAAGCCAACTTCGTATGTTATAAACCTATTTTATATTAATTTCAACACTTTCTTAACGTATTACTTTCTTCCTTACCTACTCTGTATGTGTGCGAGTGCTAATCCCGAAACCTGGACACTTTTCTTTGAGGAAAAATTCTACGCTGTTCAAATGCATAACTTTTGGCCCGGAAAAATATCAAAATATGGATGCATTTTAATGACTATGCAGACTGTGGCAGCTAAACGGCAGGTCGTATTACAAAACATAGCACAATCGCCATTCAATTTGGAGAGATCTACAACTTTGGTCCTATGAATTATTGTCGTGTCTCGATTGTTGATACGTTAGATAGCACTGCATTTCTCGATATTATTAACATCTCCCAAACTCAATTGTGACTGGCATTAGGAAAAGGGGCCTGTCTTTATAATGAAAACTCTGCATCTCTATTGTGAATGGCAGTTGCTAAGTGAGCCTGCCGTTATAGTAGAAACTCCCGAACTGTATTGTTTTGGCAGTAGGAAATGTGGTCTGCCATTACCCTCAAAACCTCCCCAATGCCTACCTTATATCGGAAAAAATGTATGGCGTCCTTCCTGTTTTGTGTCTCGGATAGCGCTAAGAGACATGCAGTTTAATGTAACATTACTCACTGCATTTACAGTAATTTATGGAGAAATCCGTATAAAATGTAGAATACCGTAGCCAAGTACGGGTGCATCTGCTACTAAATATATAAATAACTACAAAGTATCCTGCTCTATTCTGTAGGCTATATGGATACGGTGGTACGTTTTAAAGGTATGAGTGAACGGCAGAGGCTTCTGCTAATCATAACCTCGATACTAATTGGAATAAAAAGCCCTGTGCTCGGTCGCGTTTGCCCCCAGGAACCACGCACTCATTTCTGTTATATATGAACTTCAGTATCACGTGTCTCACCAGAAGTGGAATACACGTTTCTAAATGTCTCCATTTCCTGATGCACTTCTTTACGGTATACAGTACATCGTCGTTATGCCTAAAAAAACGGCTATGTGATATATTTCAGCTTCGAATCTTGGCCGGTAAGATTCTATCTGCTAAGATTCAATAGTGTGCTAGTATATTCTCGCTCTTTATGACATATGTGTTGCGGGTCAGTATTTCTGCCACAACATTATCACACAGCACGTTTTTCCAGGCACAACGACGATATACGTACGTATATTACTTTGTACAGCCCCATTAGCTGAATTACCGATAAATTTTATGATATCAACTAAGCAATATTACAGTTTATAGTACCTAATCAGTATTAATAATTCTTCATGAATTTTATTATAATTCACTAGAGAAATTAGTCTTTTGAATCTTTAAATTATTATTATTATTATTATTATTATTATTATTATTATTATTATTATTATTATTATTACTGCTTTAATTCCTGCGATTCCTCTCTTATGCAGAATTACTCACCACTTCTTAATGCAAAACTATCGAAGATCATATTCAGAAACCACACTGTCCGGCTCCATGAATAAATGGTTAGCGTGCTGGCCTTTGGTCACAGGGGTCTCGGGTTCGATTCCCGGCAGGGTCGGAATTTTAACCATAATTGGTTAATTTCCCTGGCACGGGGACTGGGTATCTATTTGTTGTCTTCATCATCATCTCACCCTCATCACGACGCGCAGGTCGCCTAGGGGAGTCGAATCAAAAAACCTCAATTTGGCGAGCCGAACTTGTCCTCGGAAAGCCATACGCCATTTCATTATTCTACACTGTTCCTGTTACGATGGATAATTGATTACTTATACTAAAACCACGGAATAATATATGTTATATAAGATAATAAATTTTCACAGCCAATCAAATAAAAAGCTGAACATTGCTCATGACAAGCGTGAATACAATCCACTTCGTTAAATATTTACATCAAATGGCATCATTTATACAGTACGCGTAATAAATCATACGGTGAATGAACGTCTAAAAATAATGAACAGATGAAATGAGTTCTATGTTATATGCAAGTACTGTACATGCTCATAAATAATTTACTTCTGAAGTCTTCAATTATTTTTTTAAACAATTGGCTTTACGTCGCACCGACACAGATAGGTCTTATAGCGACGATAATAAAAATATGTTTAAAAATGTAAATCTATCAGTCTATTATTTTGTGAGTAAATGAAAATGTAATAGTTCAATATAAAATTATTAATACTCAAGCCGTTCTCATTAGCACAGCCTGTCAGTCGTTGTCTTTCTGTCCCGGAGTAAGCGGGTTCGATCCTAGCTAACGTCGGAGGTGTTTGAGAGTGTTTAAATTCGGCTAGTCCGTGTCGTTGGCTATCGCGCCTGCACCATACAGCCAGCTCGCTCCGTAGCACTAATTAGCTTTCAAATCTATTATTTTAGGCAACACCTTAATAAACATAATTGCGACAGTAAAATGTGACTAATTGTTACTCAGGAGTAAGAGTGTTTCAAATTACACGTACAACCTTAGGACTGAGTTGAGAACAATGAAACAAGGAGGGAAACGCTCACTGATGTTATTGATTTAACGTCCCACTAGCGATACTTCTATTGATTTTGGAGACGCCGTGGTGCCGTAATTTTGACCCACACGAGTTACAGTATTTTACGTACCAATAAATCTACCGACACGAGGCTGACGTATTTGAGCACCTTCAAACACCACCGGACTGAGCCAGAATCAAAAACTGTCAAGCTGGGCTGAGGTCCAGAAACCAACCGTTCTCGAGAATTATCGTCATCACATGACGTTGTTCATGATTTATGTTCTAGGTATCACTCTCCACATTGGACGTTAACAGCGTCTTGTATTCGTAGTGACATTTGAAGCAGTTGCCATAGCCCCTCGAACGTTTTCTAAAGAAGAGAGGTCCGAAATCCATTCTGTGTATGGTCGTGCTAACGTGTAACGTCCTATGACAACTGCTTCAAATGCCGCTACAAATACAAAACGCTGTTGACATCCAAATTGGAGCCTGATATCTGAAATATAAGGCACAAACAACGTTGTAAGAGTTGTAAATATGATGACATCATATCTAGGAAACTGCTGGTTTCTGGACCTATGTATTCTATATTAAATCTATTTTCTTTGTTTCATTGCTCTGTTCACGTTCATCCAGTTCGAATCTGTGATTTTAAAACATCCTGTATATTATATTTTCGAACTGTATCACCCCTGCGGGTTACGTTAATAGCTACGCTATTTTTATAAAAATAATTCTTAGCAACGAGCAATCATCGATACGTTATTCCTAGTGATTTGTTAGCAATTATGTTTTCCATAACTGAGTAGTAGTAGTAGTAGTAGTAGTAGTAGTAGTAGTAGTAGTAGTAGTAGTAGTAGTAGTAGTAGTAGTAGTAGTAGTAGTAGTAGTAGTTTTTTTTGTTATGGCAGGGGAAAATCTTTTAAAGACACCACTCTGTGTGGGAGTTGGATTTCCACCAACTAAAAACCCCTGCCCTCTTCACTCAGACCATTCTGGAACTGCTTGTCGGCATGACATCAGAATGGAGTGATGTATGTAATTAAGTTCTTCCTTTCTCTTCTTTCTCCTTCATCCCCATAATGCTTGTCGCCATTGCCTTTACTGTGTTCCAGGCAAACGGGCTCTCTAACATAATCCGAACCAGATTCCCTGGCGTGAGTTGTCGGCCAAGTTGTTGGCAGGCTTTTCTTCGTTCTTCTTCCCATCGAACACAGTAGAAAAAGGTGTGTTCTACTGTATCCCTTTCAGAACAGTACCAACAACCGGGGAGGTTCGGAAATCTGAATGCTACCGTAATATTGCCAACGGAACCATCGAAAATACTGTTAAAGAAAAAGAAAATAAATGTGGGATGGGCAACCTGTATGGTGAAGGAAAAAGTTACAGTTGCAAGGTGTTTTAAATGTCTTGGATTTGGACATAAAGCGCCACACTGCGACGTTAAGGATGACCGGTCACGGAGCTGTCTAAATTGTGGACAAGAAGGCCATTTGGCGAAGGATTGTGGGAACATTTCGTTTTGCACCATGTGCCAAGTGGAGGGCCACCGCTCAGATCAAATGAAATGCCCTACTTACAGGAAGCTAATATTAGAGGCAAGGAAGTTGAATTTAAACGACCAATAATGGACATACTGCAGGCGAATCTCATGAGGAAATCCGACAGTCATGACATCATGTATGCGACAGCCTTGGAAAAGAAAGTAGACTTAGTGCTTGTTAGCGAGCCAAACAGAAGGCGAGTAGCCGAAGGTGGTTGGTTCACGGACAAAAGATGTGATGTAGCTGCATATTTTTTAAATGATAAGTTGGAGGTGCTAAGCATAAGGGCAGAAGAAGGATATTTGTGTATTCAACTTCAGCAATATCAGATTTATTGTTGCTATATCTCTCCTAACATCCCTTTTGATATTTTCAAAGCTGAAGTAGATGCAATAGTTCAGGACTGCATGGTGTCAGGTATTGAATCTATCATTCTCGGAGACCTAAATGTCAAGTCGCCTCTGTGGGGGGCACCAACTGCAGATCGTAGGGGAGAATATTGGGCAGAATGGATAGCGACCCTAGACTTGGTGGTTCATAACACTGGAATCTTACCAACTTTTTCCAGAGGGAACTCAGAGTCTTTCATAGACGTCATCTGCTCAACGCAGGGTATAGCATCATTCATTGTTGACTGGGAAGTTATGGAAGATGAATCTCTCAGCGACCATCGTTTTATTTACTTTCAAGTTAAGGGATCGAAGAAGCTAAATGATATCACGAAAACGGTGTGGAACTATAATTGGGAAACCTTTAAAATTGCAATCGAGTGGATGTCACAAACTGTAGATACAGTGCAACATACTCTAAAAGATGTAACTACTGCTCTTAAAGATGCTTGTAGGACCAGCCGATTGAGGGGATCAACAAAATATAAAACACGAGTCCCTTACTGGTGGAACAATGAAATAGACATGCAAAGGAAAGACTGCAATCGCAAGAGACGAATTCTTACAAGATCTAGGAAAAAAATCAGCCAGGTCAACTTAATACCATTAGAAGCTGACTATAAGGCATCAAAGAGGCAACTAATGAAGCTAATAAAGGATTCTAAGAGAAATCTCTGGCAAAAGCTATGCGAAGATCTAGACAGTGATATCTGGGGAGCGGGATATAAGATAGTGACCGGTCGAATAATCAACAGGGTACCAGTTCAGCTCCCAGCTGATAGAAGGAAAGCCATAGCAATGGAGTTGTTCCCTTGTACTAATGGCAGACTTGAAACGGAATCAGATTTTTGTGTTGCAGAACCGTTCACTGTGGTTGAGTTACAAGAGGTAGCACGCAATATGAAGACTGGTAAGGCACCAGGTGTAGATGGAATCCCACCAGAAGCCATCAAGTATGCAGTTGAGGTGGCACCTGGTTGGATCTTATCAGTCTTCAATGATTTATTAAAAAAGCGTGAATTCCCCGATGAGTGGAAAGTAGCCAAGCTAGTGCTGTTATTGAAGGCAGGGAAACTATCATTAGATCCATCAGCATACAGGCCACTGTGCTTATTAAACACCTTGAACAAACTTTACGAAGGATTGATTAAAACTAGACTGGAGAAAGAACTTGAACAACATGGAGGACTTTCTTCGAACCAGTTTGGATTTAGAAAGGGTAGAACCACAACCCAAGCTATTGAGAGGGTGATTCAAATACAGGCAGAAAGCAGTGAGAAATGGGCTGCCTTGATAACGCTAGATGTCAAAAATGCTTTTAACACTGCTTCTTGGAGCATTATTTTGAGAGAACTTCGTAGGATGAACATTTCTCAGTATCTACAACAAATAATCGTTAAGTACTTCAAAGGACGAAGAATACGATTTCATGATTTAGAAGATCTTGAAATGAGTGCTGGCGTTCCACAGGGATCTGTCCTAGGACCCACCTTGTGGAACATTCTATATGATGGTGTCTTACGCCTGCAGCTGACAAAAGGGACAACATCTATTGGTTATGCAGATGACCTTGCAATAGTGGTAATAGCAGAGAATGTAGAAGAACTGACCTTCCGAGTAAATGAATCACTGAGACGAGTTAACCTTTGGATGGTAAATAATAAGTTGAGATTGGCTCCACATAAGACTGAGGCTGTAATTTTGAAAGGTTCCAGGAATTGGAAAAATGTCCGTTTCTTATTAAATGATACAGTGATTATCCCAGGAAAGTCTGTACGATACCTTGGGGTTCTTATTGACAGGAATTGCACATTTGGTGCACATGTGAAGGCAGTAACCCAAAAGGCAGAGAAGAAGGCATCGGCATTAGCCAGACTTATGCCTAACATCGGGGGACCAAGAACAGTTAAGAGACAGATTATGTGCTCTGCAGTATATTCCATTTTACTTTATGCTGCACCTATCTGGCACAATGCACTCAGGAGGAAGATTCACCGAAGAGCTATGGAAAGAGTACAGAGGAAAATGCTGCTCAGAGTTACCTGTGCATATCGAACTGTTTCGACAGCAGCTTTACAAGTTGTAGCTGCCAGTATTCCCATTGACCTCCTCGTTGCAGAGAGAAAACTTTGGCATGAAAGGGGTGCAACTATATCTGCTGAGGAAAAGAAAGCCTCGAGGAACCAACTCTTACTAGACTGGCAAGACCGATGGGATGGCACAACCGATGTTGGCCAATGGACAAAAAAGCTAATACCCAACATAGGAGACTGGCTTAAATGTAGACATCGGCAGGTAGATTACTATCTGTCGCAGATCCTGACAGGACATGGAAGATTCGGCGTATACGCCATGAAGATGGGAAAGACGCAGTAGTAGTAGTAGTAGTAGTAGTAGTAGTAGTAGTAGTAGTAGTAGTAGTAGTAGTAGTAGTAGTAGTAGTAGTAGTAGTAGTAGTAGTAGTAGTAGTAGTAGTAGTAGTAGTAGTAGTAGTAGTAGTAGTAGTAGTAGTAGTAGTAGTAGTAGTAGTAGTAGTAGTAGTAGTAGTAGTAGTAGTAGTAGTAGTAGTAGTAGTAGTAGTAGTAGTAGTAGTAGTAGTAGTAGTAGTAGTAGTAGTAGTAGTAGTAGTAGTAGTAGTAGTAGTAGTAGTAGTAGTAGTAGTAGTAGTAGTAGTAGTAGTAGTAGTAGTAGTAGTAGTAGTAGTAGTAGTAGTAGTAGTAGTTTTCTTCGCTATTTGCTTTACGTCGCACCGTCACAGATAGGTCTTATGGTGACAATGGGATAGGAAAGGGCTAGGAGTGGGAAGGAGGTGGCTTTAAGGTACAGCTCCAGCATTCGCCTGGTGTGAAAATTAGAAACCACGGAAAACCATCTTCAGGACTACCGACAGTGGGGTTCAAACTCACTGCCTCTCGAATGAAAAGCAGTAGTAGTAGTAGTAGCAGTAGAAAGCGATCTCTTGCATTTTTGTAAGATATTATCCTTTAACTTATCAATGATTTGCTTGATGTCAAATGTGACTGGTTAGAAGTCATGGTTTTCAGTGTCTCCTTATTAAAAGTGAAAATTTGAGCAAGTTTTACGGTCAATCATTTGAATACTATTTATAATAAAAATACGAAGGTACGATATAATAATAATAATAATAATAATAATAATAATAATAATAATAATAATTTCTTTCGTACACATGCGCTTCAAAAAATAAGGTAACAAGAGTTCGCCCGGTGAAACTGTATTTTTTAGGCAGATATAAGGATACACAGCAATAGGGCACTGATACCCATTACTATTCTACATAACCACCATTCTTGTCCAAGCACTTGTTCTAACGGTACACCAAGGCATCGATGCTGGCATCAGAGGAATGGAGTCCAGTGCCTGAACTCACCCCATGACGACATAGGCCTATTGTATCGTCGTTGAATCGGAAGATATGGAAATAACTGGATGCCTTGAGATATCGGACAACTTCAGGTCGACCACTCTTGGGACGTAGGTACCAGTTCGGGGCTGTAGGGAGGATCGTCCATCACCCCCCACCGGAACGCCGTACCAATTCACGCGTCCTGTCGGCTGCATGTGGTCTGGCTTTGTCGTGCAGCGACACGACGCCTGTTAGGAAAAGTCATTTTCTGAAATTGCTACCCGCAAACACTCCACTGTTTGACAGTAACTGTCACCATTCACCGTCACTCACATGATGAAGGAATCATCCATCTGGACCATCTTTCCCGTATCACCATTTCCCAAAGCCTAGCCTATGGCTATAGGTGGCACTGGCCCCACCCATGACCAGACTGTTATAACCAGCTCTTCCGTAACCTCAAAGCACAGTGGGTAAGAGTCCGGATCCATGGCTAAATGGTTAGCGTGCTGGCCTTTGGTCACAGGGGTCCCGGGTTCGATTCCCGGCAGGGTCGGGAATTTTAACCATAATTGGTCAATTTCACTGGCACGGGGGCTGGGTGTATGTGTCGTCTTCATCATCGTTTTCATTTTCACGACGCGCAGGTCACCTACGGGTGTCAATTCAAAAGACCTGCACCTGGCGAGCCGAACTTGTCCTCGGACACTCCCGGCACTAAAAGCCATACGCCATTTCATTTCATTTCAGTGAGTAAGAAGGTCGCATGTTGCGATGGCTGCGTTTGAATCAATATTAAACCAAAAATTCAAATATAATTGTGCAGTCAAAATAACCAAAACAAAACTGAGAAAAATTATAATATAGGCGTTTGAAAATTAGTTTAGTTCTTTTTTTAATTATTCTTTTTTTACGAGCTCTATTCATTAATCCATATTTTCCATTAACTGACTGTAAATAAATGCAAATCCTTGATTATTTGTGATTCTGCAAGTATTTATTAACTGCGAGACATCACGAAAATTCAAATTTTTTGTGAAATTTGTAAAGATGGGTGTGCCACTCGTTCTAGTGTTGACTTAATGCAACCTTTTAAGTTTATCAGTCTGTCGAACACAAAGTATAAATTTAAGGAACATTGTAACATGCCTAGAAAACGCAAGTCATTCTGTTATTAATAAATTGTTTTCTTATCCAGTTATGTTATAGTATTTCTCAAATTGGTATTTCATGTTCGACAGGCTGACAAACTTATTATTTATATAATAAAACATTTATGTTACTAATATATTTGATTATTAAACATATAACTTTATACACAAAGTTCCCCATGTCCCATCTCTCTTTCCACAAGCTTATGCAAATTATCATTCATGCAATTTTATTATCACCGTTTCTCCGTAATCCCATTATGTGAAATCTGTTTTAATATGAACGAACTCATTTTTACTTTTTTCTTAAATTATAAATGAAATGTATGAACTGTAATTTCCAACCCGAGGTTATACAGTGCTCTGTTTATACTGGAGACATATCTGCGTACTGCCCCTGGATGAAGTATTGTTACGAATAAAACACACTGTTTGTTTTACTGATCTAATTTAATTCAGGATGGCCCAATTAGTACACAGACATATACTACACACAACTTTGCTTGCCAGTATGACAACAGTTCACTTATTGGTGGCTCTAGCTGGTATTTACTTGGAACGGCGGGCAACCCTTCCGTAATCGTAGGTGACAGGTCTTCAACTTTCACTTTGCTTCGCACGCTCAGTCACTTTACACAACAGCTGCACGCAGACAATATTTGACACACGAATTGTTGACTATCGTAACACACAGTCCGGCTCTGCGGTGTAGGGGGCAACGCGTCCGCCTGTCACCCGGTGGCCCCAGGTTCGATTGCCGGCCAGGTCAGGGGTTTTAAATTGTACATGATTAACATCCCCGGCCTGTGGGGACTGGGTGTTTGTGTCGTCCTTAATGTCCCTTTCCTCACATTCAACACTTCACACTTCCGCAATCTCCAAATACACGCAGGTTCATAACATATGGTGCAAAGTAGAGGCAAAAGATCTTAGGTCGTCGCCCCGAGTAAATAGTAAATCGCAACACCCAACTACTCTACACTCGGATCGACTACAAGCAAGGCCGGTAACTCGCACAGTCAACAGTGACTGCTCCACACAGTGAACTACTCGACACGTATCAGTCGACAATAACACAACATGACGAACACTAATAACACTAGTAATTGCTCTCCTACACACTACTCCAATACACTCAACGACACAACAGTGTTACCAGCACTCCTCTCCAACAGTGCACCACTACGACACTCACTGGTGAAACACTCACCACTCACGCGACGACTCCCACTAAAACAAAAACGACAACAGCCAACAATATTGTTGTTCAACATCACCCTTATTCGTGGCTAGCCTATTTTATATCCCTGCTGTTGGAGTACTAGAAACTTTAGGAGGTCGGCCGGAATGGAAACATTCGAGCTACGCCTTCCAGAAAGTCTACGAAGATGCCATATGGAAGCACAATACAAGGAGAGGCCAGCACATGTCCTTGGGCCGGCTGGGAGGTTACCGGCCTGAATCACTCATCTCTTCAAGAAAATTTCGAAGGGGATCTACAGCAGGGCCGACAAGTTGTATGGGCACGTAACAATAGGCTATCAGCAGTCGTTTGCCATGACTACCATGCTTGCCGCAACCCTCTGGTAGTGGTCAACGACCTTGATAGACCTACACTTGAATGTTCACTCTTACAGTTACTTAGGGTACACCAGATGAATATTAAAAGTATCTAGATAATGAGAAAGCAGCGCGCACATATTTTCCCGGGGACCAGAACTACGAGCACTATAATTTGCCAGCTATGGTTTTGTAGCTCAATATTACACGAATATTTGGATATATTATTAATTGTCAAGGTTCATGGTGTTTTTTAAAAAAAATAACGTAAAAGTTTGACAATAAAATCAAGCTATTCCTATTGAAATCCCACAGGATATATACAGAAGAAGTACAGTATAACTTGTTTCTAATATTTCTACAGTGTCTGAAAGATAAATCCAGGCTAGCTTACCTTCATCAGCACAGATTCACTCAGCTTTTCCCGATTTATAATTTTGATGGCTACCTTCTTGCCCATCACACAATGTACTCCAAGCTTCACCAGTCCTGGAAAACAAGAAAGAGACCTTCTTAAAATAAGCCAATGAAACAAAATAATACAAGAGGCGTGGTTGATTAGGACCAAATAAATAAACATCAAATGAGATGCATAAAACCAAACCCAACCCCATGGCGCAACAGCTCCGTAGGGCCATGGCCTACCAAGCGACCACTGCTCAGCCCAAAGTCCTGCAGATTATGAGGTGTCGTGTGGTCAGCACGACGGATTTTCTTGGTCTTTATTATTAGCTTTCGAGACCGGGACCACCATCTGACCGTCAAATAACTCCTCAGTTGCAATCACGTTGACTGAGTGGAACTCAAACCAGCCCTGAGATCCAGGTAAAAAAAACCTGACCTGGCCAGGAATCGAACCCGGAGCCTGTAGGTAAGAGGCAGGCACGCTATCCCTACACAGCGGGGTCAGCTTAGGGATATAAAACTTAAAATATCGAACGGGACTGTGTCGACGTCAGGTCACCACGTAATACGTACTGTTCAAATAAAGTATCTAGTCAGTATGGGGTTGAAATTTTATTATTGACATTTTATTTCTTAATTCTGAATAAATATCCACATCTTCAAGACAAAGTTGATGTACACTCAAACGCACAACAATTGTCCGGCAAAGAAATACTTAATTTTGCACATTCTCGAAACGCGAGGATGTGGATAGCCGGTGACCCACAAGATAATTGGACTCCTACCACCTGCACAATATGTTCATACTTTTTCCAACAAGAGAGTTTTGAAGAAGACGGCCAGTTTTTGTGCGGTAGGTCTGTGGTATAAGAACTAACATACACATGGAAAGAGATCGACATCAATATGACAGGAGAAAGTGTGCACCATTCAGAGTCATAGAAGCTTCGAAGGGCACACCGGGGCCTCTTCATCATCAACGACGTGGTCTATAACTATATCCATGAGTTCCAAATTATTTTCCATCACTCGGGCAGTAGATGTGCTCGGCTGGGGGTCCAAAAGCGCGAAACTCGTCTCACGACGTTTGGCTGCCTTAACTTTCAGACACTCCCTTTTTATCCTTGGCATTTAGGACATTTTTGGAAATTTGACAAGCCGCTCCATATTCTCAAATGCACTTTTCATAATTTTGAAGCCATTTAACGACCACATGTCTCGATATTTTGCGATAGAAATTTCAAACTTCTTCACACCACACCTTCCCAAAAGTTCAAATAGAACATGTTTTCCGTGTACTTGTAGAACCCACTGAGACTAACCAAACATTACCTCACACGACTTGTTAAACTAATTTTATTGTTAGCCGCATAGCACGGCGATTTTAGTACCACAAGATGGCGGCTCCATTGCGTCACCCCATGAAGTCATACAGAGATCAGAGTCTTGTTGCCGGAAACACTGGTCCTTCCTATTTACAATGAAATATATACGTCTTGTCTAATAGTTATTTCGGTTTTGAAACGTCCATATTTATGTAACGCTCACCGGCCCAAGTACGGCTCCAAAACTATAGTAGTTTTCTTTTTCTTTCTTTCTTTCTTTCTTTCTTTCTTTCTTTCTTTCTTTCTTAGTCAGTTTATCGCCCAGGATTGATTTCTCCCTCGGACTCAGCGAGGGATCCCACTTCTACCGCCTCAAGAGCAGTGTCCTGGAGCATGAGACATATGGTAGGGGTTACATCTGGGAAGGAGGACGAGTATCTGGCCCAGGCGACCTCACCTGTTATACTGAACAGGGGCCTTGTGGGGGATGGGAAGACTGGAAAGGATAGACAGGGTAGAGAGAAGGAAACGTCCGTGGCCCTAAGTTAGGTACCATCCCAGCATTTGCCTGGAGAAGAAGTGCGGAAACCACTGAAAAACACTTCGAGGATGGCTGAGGTGGGAATCGAACCCCCTCTACTCAGCTGACCTCCTGAGGCTGAGCGAACCCCGTTTCAATTTTCATACCAATCTTCCAATTTCATGGCAGAGTCCGGAATCGAATCAGGGCCTCCGCGGGTGGCAGGTAATCACACTAATCACTACACCACTATATCGCAGCGGCGGGCTAGACGTTTCTACACCAGTATATTTGAATTATCATTGCTCAAAATGTATGGACACTTTTGGGAGGAATGTCTTCACTCCGATCTATTCGCGGCGACTACACGACGAGCGGTGGTAAACAAAGAACATGCTTCGCGATATCACTTTGTCCTGTCATAGCTCCTCTCATTCCAAGAATCATTCATTTTCTTAGTACTCACACTGCAGATAATAACGAAATCCTGTGATTTAATCACAAATCATAGGGAAGAAATAGTCCACCTTATCAGATTAAGTTCTAAATAAACAATATTCAGATGTAATACATACCTCTGTTTCTGGGAAAGAAATCCGAGCGGATCAGAGGTTATGGTAACATTTCCGAACAAACGTGCAGGTTTTAACTAGACCTACCCTTAAAATTTCTCTATATACAGCCCACTTGCTGATGAGATTAAGTTATTATTACCAATCTTGTATTTGTAAAATGGCGTGTATAAAATACACTGTGAGCGTGTTATCCTGATGTCCAGTAGGAAGCTAAAACAGCGTGGCACTGCCAAAATTCAAACCAGGACTCCCTTCCTATCAAATGTATCTTTGACCACAGAACTCCCGCGAAACAGTATCCTATTCCGTTAGTTAAGGCATGTACTAAGCAGTTGAAGATGCACCCAACACAGAGTTTTGACTGGGAGTTTGATGGCTTAATTCCACAGAATATATAACATTCTCTTTATGATGGATGATTTTTTGTCTGTTGTTCTTGTTAAAATCCCTGCAGTTACTGTAGATTTTAAGAGACGCCATAGTGTTGGATGCCGGCCCCGTGGTATAGGGGTAGCGTGCCTGTCTCTCGTCCGGAGGTCCCGGGTTCGATTCCCGGCCAGGTTAGGGATTTTTCTCTCGACCTGAGGGCTGGTTCGAGGTCCACTCAACCTACGTGATTAGAATTGGGGAGCTATCTGACGGTGAGATGGCGGCCCCGGTCTCGAAAGCCCAGAATAACGGCCGAGAGGATGCGTCGTGCTGAGCACACGACCCCTCGTAATCTGCAGGCAAGCAAGTTCCACTGGGTAAGAAGAACGACTAACTTGGAAGCAGGAGGTGCGTTGCTATTTGAAAATAGTGCGGTCAAAGTTTTACTTGCCTGTGATGAAAGGATCTACACATTATTGAGTGTGCTGTAATATTACACAATATTGTATGCGATTTAGAAGATTTAAATGGAGGTATTTTGATTAATGCAGAACAATTTGCGGTAGATGAATCGTTACGTAACTTTAACATGAGGGTGAACAATGCTAGTACCAGGTCTGCAACAGCTGTGAGGGATCACTTCTGTGTTTACTTCAACAGTCCCTCCGGACACATGAGGCCATGAAAGATACTTTCCATAAATAAATAAGTACATCAGTAACGAAGCGACGGAAATGTATTTCAAAGATATTTTTTGAAATTAACATTACTTTGAAAATGTAGTGTTATTTTAGTCAATAAATACACTTAAATCTATACATTTGCACTTAACTGTGGATCGTATCGATTCGGCGATTTCCTCCCAAGTCTTATCCACATCTCTCCTATTCACATAATTTCCATGGTCTCTTGTCCCAAAAACATTCGTTCACGTGAACGAGTGAAACTAACTCCTTTGTATTAACTTCCATCCGACGCGAAGTAGCGTCAGAATCAAACTGACTTGCTATGCACGCAGTGTTGTGCGGTGCTAAGCGGCGCGATGGTGCAGCGCGCCAGTCAATTAAGACAGCCACGTTTGGAATAATGTGTTTGTTTCCGTGAGCGGTACAGCGCTGCCTAGCACCGCGTAGCAATGCATCCAATTAGGACATAGCCTAAGTCATGCTGGAATTCTCTTGTAACCCACGGGCTATTCGTAACCCTGCCATGAGAAAATTTCTTTCGCCGCTGCTAGTGTAAAGAACTTCTTCCAAGGTATTATGACATGGTGCACTGTGTTTTATTTAGATTTTACCTACAAGCGCACCTCAACTTCATGATCTCAGATATGAACCGAGATAAGCTGAAAGAGCTAATATAGAGAAGAAACCTTGTCACACTGAGTAAACTTCAGCCATCTGATCAGTCATAAAGTGCGACATACAATATTTTAGAAGAATACTCATTTCAACCGACGCTAGTAGTGTCCTTGAAGACTTTTAATGTCCACACTGGAGTACGTTAAACAGTATCCAGAGCGTCAAAATTCGTCTCAGTGACACAAACAATGGATTCGACATTAATATGAATTATTTTTCGTTTTTTCAGATAGAAAGTAAATGTACCAAGTTTCGTTGAGAGCTATTCTATAATTACCCACATATATTCATAATCTCGGTTATTTTTACATTCATTTTCAACCCTTCTCAACCTCCACACTGATTGCGCCTGAAGTAGGACTTAACCATCCAGAGTATCAGAGTTCAACTCAGCGACCTCGTAAACAATGTATTCGACATTAATATCAGTCGTCTTCGTTTATTGTTATATGTTACCCCCTCCCCTAGGAGTGCTAGGGGTGTTTTACCCCAACTGTATTTTTTCAGATAATGAGTCATATGTGTACCAATAGACTATTGTATGGGGGATATGCTGGAAGAATCACACAGACATTCGTAATCTCCGTCATTTTGGAAATTTCCTTTTCCTCCCCTTCTCATCTCCATGCTGAGTGGGGATTAACATGGACTTTAACGACATCCGGGGTGTCATTATTTACCCCCGCGACCCCGAAAACCATTTGTGTTGTCTATTATTTTTATATTTCACACCTCTTTCTGTGTTTTTAATCATTCACCACCATCCCTAGGGGTGCTAGAGGTATCTTACCCCGTAGTAATTTCTTCCAGATAGTAAATCATATGTGTACCAAGTTAGGTTGAGTTGTATGCTAGAATATATACACATATGTCCTTAAACTCGGCCACCTTTCTTCATCCGTTCTCACCCCACTGCCGATTGGGACTGAACATTGTAATTAACGGCATCCAGAGTGTTACAGTTCATCTCAGCGACCCCTATAACTTTGGATTCGACACAAATATCGGTCGTTTTCGGTCATTTTTACATTTCACCTTTACTATAAGGGGCTAGACGTGTCCTACACCCGAGGTATTTTTTCCAGATAGTAAGTCATATTTGCATAAATTTTAGTTGAGATCTATGCTGGGACATGCACACGTACATCCATTATTTCCATTATTTTGGGAATTTTGTTTTTCACCTTTCCTCATCTCCTATACGAAAGGAGGCTGAACTGTGACTTCTAAAAAATTGCGTGTGTCACTATTCATCTCAGGGACCCGAAAAAGAATATATTGTACACTATTTTCGGTTATTTTTACATCTTATCCTCTCCCATCCTCACCCCTAGGGGTGCTAGGGTTGTCCTACCTCCACGCAGTTTGTCTCCTGATAGTAAGTGATAAGTGTACTAAGAATGGTTGAAATCACTTCCATTACACGAAAAGTACGTATTCAACACTAATCCCAGTCGTTGTTAGTTATAGCTAGCTGTTACCCACGGCTTCGCTCGCATAGGTTTCGTAATTTTATAAAAGTAATCGTCCCTCAGTGCTGCACTAAGACAGTATCTGAAAATTCCTAAAGTATAAAAACTGACCAAAAAATTGATTTTTCGTTTAACCCAGAACCTCTTTGAAACCCACGTTTGTGGTGTTTCCTTTTGGAGCCAAGATAACCAGGCTACTGGCAGACATAACTCTGGAACAAGTGACATAGAACTGTGCATGTGAAAGACAGTCCTCTCTCAAGTATATTTATTTTAAAAGGAGGTTAGAAATACATATGTCCACGTTTGTAACACCTTCAGTTTTTAAGATATAAGTATCCTCATAATAAAACCTGCACCAGTCCTTCCACCCCCCCCCCCCAACCTAAGTGGATTTTCCGAAAATAAAATAAAAACGTGCTTGTCTACTTTTAAAGGAGATTCCAAATACCAATTTTCACATCTTCAGTTTTTGAGATATAAGTATCCTTATAAAAATAATTAAACTCCTTTATCAGTTCTTATCTCCCCGCCCGTGTTAAGTATTTTTCCGAAAATAAAAAATACATTTCCCTTTATTTTTAAAGGAGATTACAAATACCTATTTTCACGTCTGAATCATGGTAGGTTTTTAAGAAATACTATAAATACACTCATTTTAAATTTCACCCACTTTTTAATTCTTTTCATCCCCTTAAGCGGATTCTCCAAAAACAAAGTAATACATGTTATTTTATTTTTAAATGAGATTCCAAATGCCATTTTTCACTCCTTTAACATCCTCAGTTTTTGAGACTTAAGTATCCCAATTAACACATTGAACCCCTATTTGTCCTATTCAGCCCCACTCCCACTAAGTGGATTTTCCGAAAACAAAAAAATATGTGTTTACTTATATCTAAAGGAAATTCCAAATAAAAAGTTTCACGCCTGTAACATCTTCAGGTTTTGAGATGTAAGTATAATTCAAGATATTTTCGGTCCCTCACCCACCCGCCTTAAATGGATTTTACGAAAACAAAAAATGTGTTCTGTAAACAATGTATTTCACATTCATATCAGTCATTTTCGTTTATTCTTATACTTTACCCGCACCCCTAGGAGTGCTAGGGATGTTTTACCCCTATAGTACGGTTTTAATATAGTAAGTTATATGTGTACCAATTTTTGTATGTGGGTTATGCTGGAAGAAACACACGTACATCCGTAATTTCGGTCGTTTTGGACATTTTATTTTCCAGCCCTTCTCAACTCCATGCCGATGGGAGGGGAACATGGACTTCAACGACATCCGGAGTGCCATTATTCACCTCAGCGAACCCGAAAAGTATGGACTGTCCATTAATATTTGCCGTTATCTATGTCACCCATCTGTCTGTATTTTTACCATTCACCCCGCCCTTAGGAGTGCTAGGGGTATCGTACCCCCGTAGAAATTTCTCCGAGATAGTTAAGTCATATGTGTACCAAGTTTGGTTGAGAGGTATGCTAGAACATACACACATACATCCTTCAACTCGGTCACATTGGACATTTTCTTTTCTTCAACCGTTCTCACTCTCCTGCCGATTGGAACTGAACTTTATCTTAAACGGCATCTAAGAGTGTCACAGTTAATCTCAGATAGTAAGTCATACTTTCATCAGTTTTGGTTGATAGCTACACTGGAACACGCATACATTCATAATTTCAGTAATTTGGGCATTTTATTTTTTCACCCTTTCTTTCCTGTATGCCAAAAGCAAAACAACATGGACTTCTAAGAAAACTGTAGTGTCACTGTTCATCTCAGCGACCCTAAATACTTTGGATCGACACTATTTTCGATTATTTTTATATCTCACTCTTCTCTCGCCTCCCACCCCAAAAGGAGCTGAACTTGGACTTTAAACATTTCCGGAATGGCACTATTCATCTCAGCAACCCCGAAAAGTGTGGATTCGACACTATTTTTGATTATTTTTATACCTCACTCCCCCTCCCTCATCACAAAGGTGGCTGAACTTGGACTTTAAGAAACGGATTGTCGCTATTCATCTCAGCGACCCCGAAATCTATGGATTCGCCGCTATTTTCGATTATTTTATATCTCACTCCCACGTGCTGGATACGCACAGAGCGTGGCGGTAGCGAAGGTGGCTAAAGCACGCGTCACAGCTGTTGCATCAAGCAAGCTGTGTGTTAGAGGTTACTAGGTTCGAATCACAGGCTGGTAAACTTTTTCTTCGATTAACGCCGTTTACAGTGACTGTAATATGGCGGCATATCCCCCTGTTCCAAAGAGTGAGTTTTTATTTGGTCCTGAAAGGACCGACCGTTTTTATCCGATGTTACGTAACCGGGTGAGATTACTACGTGATTGTCTGTAGACAGGAAGCAGTGTAGCCTGCATATTCAGAGTAACAAGTGTTCAAAATGTGGATCAGTTTATAGTGTTCATTTAACTTTTTACCATTACGACGCACGTGACATACATTTTAATTCGACACCACTTTCTCCATAAATTACCAACAATTCGAAGTACTCTTCATAGGAATACATCGTGAGGAAGTGAATAAGTGCTGTGTCACTTGAAATAATCTTATCCATCACGGTCCTGCGGTTTCACGTGGAATCCTAACTATGGACTGACCCTAATCCCATATCATTAAATTACACAAAATAAACCCTCAGGTTCCCTACAGTGAAAATCCCGGAATAAAGTCTCTTCAACACTACAGGATTTCAACAACCTAATCCTCATTCCTTCCTTTCTCGGCAAGACTTGAACCAACTACTACTACAAATTCTCTACACAATAATAATATGGAGTATCTCCCTTGGGTGACCCACTATGTTGTTACATAACACATTCTGTGACAAATTAACCATCTCTTCTCACATATCTGAATTTGACAACACAATATTTCCGAAACCGAAACTCACAGCTTGACTTACAAAACTTACAAAAATGTTACCGTTGTTTTCTTCTCATCAGTTCTACACAGATTTTAACAGACTTTGGAACAGCACTCCCCTTTCACACATCACACACCGGTCTCGCCCCGTAACTTCCCTTGACAAATTTTACAGCGCCAAACACATGACGGTGTGCCTTTCGCAACACCTGGCATTCCATCATTATCAAGCACTTGCTCTAAATGGTAAACCACGGATCACACTTACAGGAATTTCATCTTTACACCGAACGGAATTTTATAATAAATTAATGCCTGAAATTTGGCAAACGACAAAATATAGAAAATAAACGTACGGAAATGATACTTTGTTCTAGACATTATATTCGTTTTACAGCTATTAAATCTACTACTGTGCAACATTTCACACGCTAGTTTCGCGACTTTCCGATTATCCAACAAACATAAAAATGACCTTTTGTCGTATTCCTCTGACATTTTTACGAAATAAAAGGGTGGACCAAAATGCGTCACAGATACAAAAATAAAATGGTGACATCATGAAATAAATAAAATGCACTTTATGAGTAAGTAGTCTACATGCCTGAAGTCGTACGTGGTTTCACATCTTTTTTGCTATGGGCTTTTCGTCGCACCGACACAGATAGGTCTTATGGCGACGATGGGATAGGAAAGGCCTAGGAGTTGGAAGGAAGCGGCCGTGGCCTTAATTAAGGTACAGCCCCAGCCTTTGCCTGGTGTGAAAATGGAAAACCATGGAAAACCATCTTCAGGGCTGCCGATAGTGGGATTCGAACCTACTATCTTCCGGGTGCAAGCTCACTGCCGCGCGCCTATACGCGCACAGCCAACTCGCCCGGTGTTTCACATCTTAACAGGCCCACCAGCCTCTCTCATCCTTTATCTAGTCATCTCGACAGACAGTGGCTTTACAATATATATTCTTCCCGTCTTCATATTTGATATCATTCACCTGAAAATAATTACAAACTACAAATGCTCTTCACACGTTCTCTTCCTCACGAAGCAAACACGTTCATCAAATCACCGATCAGCACACGCAATAAAGTCAAAGAATGGTATTTCTAATTTAACTGCACAAATTTTGCATTATAATGACCGTCTGTTGCCCAGATGTGAATTTACATGAAGGTTCCCTATGGGAATACCGTTAATTTGACTGGTATAATCTCTCTCTTCTTGGAGATGACGTTAGATAACCACATTTGGCCGAAACTGCCTTCGCTTCTGGGGACTTAGCCTCCACAACCGATTTTTTATGTTAGTCTGAATAACGTGCGGTCGCCTCAAGTTCACGAAAAACAATGCGAGATTGCAAATGGCGTGGCGTTTTTTTATATAAAATTTACTCCCACTCCCATGCCATCTGCATTTACCGCCAAAAATTTACAGACACTTTTTCCACCCCACAGAAATGTAATAATTATGGTTGATTACGACATAACACGTAGTTGCTTAGTTTAGTAGCGGTTTTGATGACAAACATTTGGGTTTCTCTTAAAACCAACTGAGTCGTTAAATTAACTCATAAGCTAGGCACTATATTTTGGTCGATGTATCCGAGTGTAAACGAACAGGCGTGTCTTTCGACAATTTTCCTTCTTGAGCTATTAAGCGGCCTAAAGTCTTTACCACTAATGACGAAATTACGATTTCCTGACGTTTACTGGGGCAGTTTCGTCGACAATTCTTTTTAAAATGTACTTTTACTTAAAAAATAGTTTCGCCAAATCTCTTCGTATCCCTGCACATTCTACACGTGTGGGTGACGTAATTTCTCTAGCGTGAGAATGACAAGCATCACCTGTTCTCCACGTGCCGTCTCTGGTCAGAGACAAAAAGTGCTGCTAGAGCTTCTCATGACTTGTAATTTATATGGGTCCTCATGTAATGGATTTAGTACTCTGGATCCTTATGACTCAAACTTCATGGATTCAATATGAAGTTTGGTCAAGATCTATCCAGCCGTTTCTCCGTGCTGGTGGAACAGACGGACAAACAAACACGAAAGCTAAAAGTGAATTATTCAGCCTGAGTTGACCTAAATCGGATAAATATCTGAAAAATTGGCAAACATACGAAATTACAGACAGCCGACCCCTACAACTTCATTTGTATAGATGAACATTGGAATTAAATTTGTAAAAGAATCAACTGAACTGAATACCCGTCAACTGGCTGTGTGACTTCTCCCGGTAGGCGCTCGTCGAAGTACCCGTAGTTCCAACGTAATATTCCGGTTTGATTTGCTGGTAATTTTGAGAGACCGTCACTGGTATCTCGTAGACAAACTCTGAGCGTAAAAATTTATCTTTGAACTCTTCCAACGATATCAGGTACGTCAAGGACAAATTGTGCCACTTTACTTACTGATGCCCATAGAATTTGCTACCTTTATCATTTTTAATCTGCCTATAGTTATCTATTGATGGTGCAGTACTTTGGCATTGGTTTCACTGACGGAGGCCAGAACAAAAGGTAGATGTCTGTGAGAGAATAAAATTTATGGGGTATGAGTGGTGCTGAGTAGCAGTATTCGGGGTATGGTTCGTTATAGACCGGTTGGAGTTTCCGAGGCTTACTTGAATGAAAATGAAAGCCTACAACCAGTTTTCCAGTCAATGACCGCGTCAGGGATGGAATGAATGAAGCCCCAATCTTACGGCGATGATAGGAAATGTGCCGGCTGCCGAAGCCTGTCGCACTTCTCTGGGGCAATGATTAATGACTGACAGATGAAATGAAATGATAGTGGAGAGCGTTGCTGGAATGAAATATGACAGGGAAAACCGGAGTACCCGGAGAAAAACATGTCCCGCCTCTGCTTTGTCCAGCACAAATCTCACATGGAGTGACCGGGATTTGAACCACGGAACATGCTGCCGTCTTAGCCACGAAGGCTCCTTTCAGGGACTTACTTATAACCATGTAAACTACGACGATGCTTTTCGAGGATTCGAATAAAGCAAAGCAAAGCCGTACAAGCCATGGAGGCCCTTGGAGGAGTGGAAGGTAAAGGCTTCCACTTTCTGTAATCTCGGTACTGTGTGAGATAGAGTTATCTCCTTTCAGAAGAATACTGATTCCAGCCGACGCTTTTCTCCTTAGATTAAGCTGATTCTCTCAATTGGTGCAGGCTGAATGAACCTCACGGCCAAGTAGGCCAGAATTGGAAATCTCGTTCCTTAAATTTTTTGACTTCATTACGAGGAATCGAACCCACGTTCTTCCAGGTGAACCAAGCGCGCCTCTATCGCCTCTGCTAGGCAGGACGTTGAGGATTAAGGCAGCTCCGAGATAGGAACACAATAAAACACATAACAAAAAAAAAACAAGTATGTTATCCTGTTCCAATAACACCGCATGTGTTCCATTTCGCTTTCGTCGTATTTCTTCAGTCCGAGAACTATAGGGCGCATCGTCTGGCTTAATAAATTTTGTCACAATTACATACGATTTTGACAGAGATATGTGTGGTATTCCGTGAACACAGCATGTAGACAATATTGCCGAACAAACAATTGAATTAATCTCGGAGAGTTTGCTCAGATTCCAGTGAAGGAATTCAAACATGCATGTGTGAAGTTACGAAGTATTGACTGGAAACTCTGGAGAATTTCCAGTCAGCTTTCTCGTAGGGTAGTTAGAACAGCCTATCTTCTATGAACAGTAGTTCAGGAGTGATCAACACGTCATGAATTGGGACCAACATTACAAAGCCAAGTGTACTCTTTTCCACGTAACGAACAGTTTGTTTGCATGCCCAAGATAACTGAAAATAACATATTATCGCTACCTTATTACAAGAACATGAAACAATCGTAAAGATGATGCAGATCAAATACTACATTTAATAAGAGATCGTCCAAGATATATAGAAGCAGAGTGAAACTGAACAAGTTTTCTATATTCTTTATACATAGAAGATTACAACATTAATTTCTACCATGTTGTACATCACCGTCTATGAAGGAAGCAAGCTCCTAGATTTTTGTCACTGTTGATATGATCAGAGCCAAGGTACCTCCAGTATTACGTGGAATAAGAACCACTGGGATGTACCTTTTCATATCTAAATCTCACACGCATTGGGCGAGATTCGAACCCTTCATGGAAAGTTAATGCCTATGCCATCCGGATATTACCCCAACATTCGTCTATGAAATATCGAAGATAGGTAACAAGATATATTTTCCCCATTTTCCATTCAGTAATGATAAGATTTAAAAAAAATTAAATTGACCGTTGAAGAGTATAACTAGCTTTGCCAGGTGACTATTTTTATTCATTGTAACGAACCTATTACATTTTCCTTTATTATTATTATTATTATTATTATTATTATTATTATTATTATTATTATTATTATCCGACTCCTCGGCCTTCGGTTCAGAGGGGCTCAGGTTCGATTCCCGGCCGAGGCAGGGATTTTAATCGAGTCTGCTAATATTTTCCGGCTCGGGGATTGGGCGTTTGTATTTGTCCCAACACGTCCCTCTTCATATTCTGACAACACCAAACACCACACAAACACGCAATACTGATTACATCCCTACACATAGAGTTGGCATCAGGAAGGGCACATGGCCGTAAAACATGGTCAAACCCCCACGTGCGACACAGTTCGCACCCGCGATCCCACAGGTGTGGGAACAGCGATATTATTATTATTGTTATTATTATTATTATTATTATTATTATTATTATTATTATTATTATTATTATTATTATTATTTCTTTCTTAAACTGTTTGCCCTCCAGGATTGGTTTTTCCCCTCGGACTCTGCGAGGGATCCCACCTCTACCGCCTCAAGGGCAATATCTTGGAACGTGAGACTTTGGGTCGGGGAATACAACTGGGGAGAATGACCAGTACCCGCACCCAGACGTCCATAGCTGTTATGCTCAACAGGGGCCCTGTGTGGGGATGGGACGATCGTAAGGGATAGACAAGAAAGAGGGAAGAAGCTTCTGTGGACTTAATTTAGATACCATCCTGGCATTTGTCTGGAGGAGAAGTGGGAAACCACGGAAAACCACTTCGAGGATGGCTGAGGTGGGACTCGAACCCCCTCTACTCAGCTGACCTCCCGAGGCTGAGTGGACACATTCCAGCCCTCGTAGCACTTTTCAAATGCCGTGGCAGAGCCGGGAATCAAACCCGGGTTTCCGGGTCTGGCAGCTAATCACTACACCACAGAGACGGGTGTTATTATAATCATTATTCTATTGCAATGGATAGGATACAGTATATTTGAGTTATTATTATAATTCCCACTAACTACTTTTACTTTTCCGACACGCCGAGATGCCAAAATATTGTCCCGCAGGATTTCTTTAACGTGCCACTAAATCTACCGACACAAGGCTGACTTTTTTGAGCCCTGCAAATACCACCGGACTGAGCCAGGATCGAACTTACAAAGTTGGGCTCAGAAGGCCAGCGATCTACTGTCCGATCTACTCAGTCCGGCTCATCTCTTGTTCTCTTCCAATTCCAACAGTATTAGCTTTAGGAGGTCTAGGGAGTCGTTCGTGTTCATGGCCTCAGTGACTCTTCCCTTTCTTTTGCCGTTACATTTATTCCTAAAATGGACCTCTTCCTTTTTCTCCTCTAATTAACGTTAAGATAGAATGGTTACCTAGTAGTACCTATAGCAAAGCAAAGCAAAGCAAAGTCTTCTCCGTACAGGCCATAAAGGCCCTTGTAGGGGTGGAAGGTAAAAGCTTCCACTATCCGTAACCTCGGCACTTGATGGGGTAGAGTGGTTAGCTCTACGCAAGGCCGTCTTTGCCCGCAGGATTTCTTTAATGTGCCAGTAAATCTACCGACACAAGGCTGACGTTTTTGAGCCTCGGGGCCGTATGCTCCTCCGGAAGTGGAAATCTCATTTCTTAAATTTTACGACTTCCTGACGGGGATTTGAAACCACGTCCTTCCGGGCGAAACGAGCACGCATTTACCGCCTCGGCCAGGCAGCCCCTAGTAGTCGATATACATAATGTAAGGGGTATACGTGCAGATTTTTCTTGTAGCAATAGAGAACGATGTAACGAACCACTATATATCAAACTTTTAGTAATCCTCGGAAGTTATTTTCGAGAGCAAAGGGATACGATATTTTTAGAATAGGTAGTATGCCTTGTTCTTTCGAATGAATAGCTTTCCTTTGATAACAGGCAAGTCACGCGCCATCCGTGCCAAACTTGTTTCTGTTTATGTTTAAGAGCAAATATACTACAGTAACAGCTGAACGCTACATATGCAATGCCAGGAAATATTATGTATTATACTTGCCAAACTGGTTTTATGTTTACGAGCAACTGAACTACGATAACAGCTGAAGGCTGCTACCAGTGTATACCATGTCACGTTACATTCTCGCCAGACTGGTTTTGTTGCTGTTAGTATTTAGTTCCCGTCTTAGGGACTTCAGACTACCCTAGTCATCGGTTTCGGACCCTGGAGATGTATCGAATTGTCGACGTTAATACTGGTTCATTTGCTGTTACGTCCTTTAGGGGATTGGTATATCTGTGTTCGTCAGCCCCGTGGTCTAGTGAGTATGGAAATGACCTGAAAACCTGTGTCGGTGCGGGACGTGTACGAGCGTGTGATATACTTATTGGTTGGAATAGGCGCGCCGGGACGTGAAATACGGTACGATCCCCGTTGTGCATTGCGTAAAGGTAGAAGAAAGAAGGCAATTCCTACGCCAACGAAAGCATGCGTTGGATGGGATGTCCAAATGAGTAGCATCGGATTTGAATCATCGAAGCACATCGAACGTTTTGTTTCAAACGAATAATGGACATGTTATACAACTAAATAAATTAAACGTACCTACATTTCGTACTTCCTGCTGGGCTGAGTGGCTCAGACGGTTCAGGTGCCGGCCTTTTGACTAACTTCGCAGGTTCGAACCTGGCCCAGTCAGGTGGTTTTTGAAGGTGTTCAAATACGTCAGCCTCGTGTCGGTAGATTTACTCATACATAAAAAGGAACTCCTGCGGGACTAAATTCCGGCACCTCAGTGTCTCAAAAAACCGTAAAAGTAGTTACTGGGACGTAAAGCTATTATTATTATTATTATTATTATTATTATTATTATTATTATTATTATTATTATTATTATTATTATTATTATTATTATCAGATCATTAAGAGCTGAAAGGCATGGAAGGAAGTAGTAAAATATGCGTGGTTTAGGAGGAAACAAGAAAAAATATACGTCACGTGAGTCAATATCGGTCGCAGTAACTAACTACAGATTACTATGCGTAAGACGAGAACCAGGTACAGTACTTGGGGATGAGTTAGCTGTAACCTCGTATTGTGGTTAGCACGAGAGAACGAAGTGTGACAAAACAGGTTATGTGTACAAACATCAAACATACACGTCAACAAATCTGATAAACTGAAACAATGTTACACGTGGAAGGCATGTAGCTATTAACCTGAACGCCAGGCCGACGGTCTCTGTCATGAGTACATGATGTGTAATCAAATTACACACAATTCATTGATGTCGAACGTATCGAAGAGGATTCCGCCACAACTACATCCTACATTTTACTATGATGATGCTAATAAAAGATCGCAGCAGATTACGCTACTGCGTGTTAAGATAATGCCGATGGAATACACGTGTTAAGATATAAGGCTTCAGTAGAAGGAGATGGTAACGATATCCACATAGTCAAGCAGGATATAGCCGAACAAGGCTCACATTAGTGACACAGACATGAGTGGCGTGGTCGTAGGAACTACAGTCGTAATAGTAACACTCTGTTGTAGAAAATAATGAACTGACATACAGTAGGGGTTCCGTAATTCCAGGTGGACGGTAACAAGACTATCTCGAATAGAAAAGCACAGATTTACGAAAGTACACGGAAAAGCACGTGTACACGAAAAATTTACCTATGTTAAACATTACAACACAACAGTTTAGAAAACAAAAACATACAGATTACCTTACACTAAAAATTTTTTTATATTGTCTCTTATAAATAAATAAGGCTCTAGGCAACCGTCTTCAGTTAAATGTTAACTTATAGTTGCTATTTCAGTAGCGAAAAATATAAAACAAGCACTTTATTGATTTCTTTAAATGTGATAATGATGATGGCGATGATGATTTTGGTTGCTGTTTTTAGATCATCGGCCCTTTAAAACGCAGTGTCTTCTGTTTTAACTCATAGTGAATAAAAAACAAAATATAAACTGCTCGAACACACGTAATGAACCGAAACCACGTGAAGGGTAGGAATGAGGAACTGCCGAACTACGTCCAAGGTCGATGTCTAGCATTTTAACGAGCACCTCTTCCATCTGTTGTGTTCAGCTTTCGCCACGTACAAGGCACTCGCGCACTGAAACTGTCGATTTATAATTTTTGTAACCGATATATCAATTTCACTGCTCGCATTTATGAGAATATCGAACTATCGAGTCTCAAAATACTATAACGATTCTGTACTGTACTCCCAAGTAAATACGCTAAGCGTATCATCTGACATACCAAAGTGAAAATCGTAGCAATTGTTCACAGTGACCATCCTGGGCTTCTCTGCAGGCTTCACATCTCCGAATCTAGTTGCGACGCATTCAAGTCAAGACACCAGTGTTGTTAAGAATATCCTCTGCTGCTTAAAAATACGTTCACGGAGGTCATCCGAAGTGGCTACTTCAGTTCGATATACTTTCTTTTTCATGTCCCCCCAGACATAAAAATCAATTGGAATAAGGTCCAGAGATCTGGCTGGCCAATTGATAGTTGCGAAAATGTCTGCACCATCATGTAAAATCCACATGGTTGAGCGTAGTCGAAGCGACACGTTTTCTGAAAGTTCCAGTAACGTACTGTATCTACAGGAGCAAGATAACATCAATAAAAAGTTGATTAGTCCGTGTAACCGACCTCCAACTACACCCATCCAGATATGAATTCAGAATCGGTGCTGGAAATTGCCTTGTCCTACTGAATGGGGATGATCCACAACTCATGTGGTGGATATAGTGGGTTCGAAACCGTCTGTCGGCAGCCCTAAATATGGTTTTCCGTGGTTTGCCATGTTCACACCAGGCACATGCTAGTAATGTTACTTCATGAAGGTCACGGTCGCTTCCTTCCCGATACTAGCCCTTTTCTGTCCCATCATCGCCATAAGGAAAGCTACACCGACCAAATGTATGCAAGGAAGGTGATTGGTACCGGTCTGAGTGTCTGAGACGGTTGAGGCCCTGACCTTCCGACCTCCAACGTGGCAGGTTCAATCTTGGCTCAGTCTAATGGTATTTGATGGGGCACAAATACGTCAGCCTCGTGTCGTAAAAATACTGAGACGTAAATGAACTCCTGCGATATTAAATTGCGGACCTCAGCGTCTCAGAAAACGGTAAAAATAGTTAGTGGGGCGAAAGCAAAATAACGCTAAGACGATTGATCAAAGTAACAGACATCCCACTGCATCCATCCAGATATTAATTGACAGCCGGTGCTAGAAGTTGCCTTGGTATACTGAGAGGGGATGTTCCACAGCCCATGAGTGAGTTATGTAAATATTAAACACTCCTCATATAAAAATTGCCTCATGTGTCACTAATACACTTGACAGAAATTCTGGATTGCGTGCTTGATCAACTAATCAGTGGCAGAAATCCACTCTTAAAAAATCACCGAGATTGATAACATCAGTCGCTAAATTTAGGCCAGTAACCAGTATTCGGGATATTGTGGCTTCGAACCCCTCTGTCGGCAGCCCTAAAGATGGTTTTCCGTGGCTTTTCATGTTCACACCAGGAAAATGCTGGGGCTGTACCTTAATTAAGATCACGGTTGCTTCCTTCCCTATCCTAGCCCTTAGATATATCTGTCGCCCTATCTGTGTCATACATCAACTTGTAGAAAATATTGGTAATCAGCTGGTGAAAGACACTGCACTCGTTGAATGTAGTCAGGGTGCATTCGCTCTTCATGCAATGTCCTACGTATGGTCCAAGTTGGTATACCAATGGCACGTGTTATGCTACGCCCGGGAGCATCGTTTACCATTGTCAGGATGCCTTCTTCCACGTCTAGGATTACATATGGCCGTTCAGGCCCTCGCTTTTCATAGCAAGATGTAACACAGCCTGTACCGCGAACACTCTGCAGTAGCCTACAGCAAGTATCGTTGCTGTATTTGGCACCTGTCTGTTGGGAAACTTTCGCGATAGATTCATGGAGCGTGACCCGTATTGTGTTCTGCCGCATAATACACTTGCAGCATATCATGGTATTCGTGGTTTTCATACGCTGAAATTATACAAATCCTACTACTACGAAGTAACTGACGTACGGACGATAATTCGCCTCTCTGACAGCTGTTATTCAGATGAAGGTCAGGCAGGCAGTTCATACCACTAGTCCGGTTTCATGTAGGGCGCGGGAACCCGTCCAACCACATCCTCGTCGCTAGGAACAGCAGATAACCGAACCGGTACGCGACACGTCTAGTGCTTTTGTCGAACTGCTTACGTTGAATATTCTCCCAAAGTGTGATTTCATTATCATGAATTTTTGGGAAACCAACTCGCCATGTGCAGAAACACTCCGGACTTCACTTCTTCATTTTGTTATAGTTACAATGTACAACATAGCTCAAACACAAAACCTATAGGATGTCCGGTTAGTCTTAGGCAAAAGCCTGTTGACGTGTACGTAAATAAAGTTTCTTACGTCAACGAAAGAATGCATGGGATAGGATGTCCAAGTGAGTAGTATCGGAACTGAATTGTCAAAGCACATCGAACGTTTTGCTTCATACCAATAAGGGGCATGTTATAAAAATAAAGAAATCAAACGTATATTCCTTTCGTGCTTACAAACGAAAAGAACATGTTTAATGGTAAATTAAAGCATTCTAGCTTACTGCTGCTTTTGCAGTGCCTATTAAACGTATCAAAATAAGCGTTGCCAGTCTGAGTGGCTCAGACGGTTCAAGCACTGGTTTCATGAACTTAGCACGCTCGATCCTGGGTCAGCCCGCTGGTATTTGAATGTGGCTTAATAAAGGCACAGTCCCAGCATGTCCCTGGTGTGAAAATGGGAAATCACAGAAAAACATCTCCCCGGCTGCCGACAATGGCGTTCGAACCCACTATCTCCGAAATGCAAGCTCACAGCTGCACTCCCCTAACCGCACGACCAACTTACTCTAAGCTCTAATGCTGGTCTGAGTGGCTCGGACGATAGCGCTGGTTTTCTGATGCCACCTTGGCAGGTTCGATGGCGGCTCAGTTTGGTGGTACTTGAAGGTGCTCAAATGCGCCTGTCTCGTGTCTGTAGATTTACCTGCATTAAAAAAATACTGCGGTAAATAATTCTGGCACTTCAGCGTCTCCGAGAAACGTGAAAATGATTTAGTGGTACGTAAATACATTGTTTTTAATTTTTTGCTAGGGGCTTTACGTCGCACCGTAAATACATTGTTATTATTATTACTATTATTATTATTAATGGTAGTAGTAGTAGTATTGACATTATTATTACGGAAGTTCTAATTAAACGGGTCAAGTACAGTCATCATTTTACCTATCGGCACTCATTGACCAGTAATAATCCTCCTGTCCGACTCTGTGGTGTAGTGGTTAGTGTGATTAGCTGCCACCTCCGGACGTCCAGGTTCGATTCCCGGCTCTGCCGCGAAATTTGAAAAGTGGTACGAGGGCTGGAACGGGTCCACTCAGCCTCGGGAGGTCAAATGAGTAGAGGTGGGTTCTATTCCCTCCTCAGCCATCCTGGAAGTGGTTTTCCGTGGTTTCCCACGTCTCCAGGCAAATGTGGAGATAGTACCTAACTTAAGGCCACGACCGCTTCCTTCCCTCTTCCTTGTCCATCATTTCCATTCTTCCCATCCCCCCGCAAGGCCCCTGTTCAACATAGCAGGTGAGGCCGCCTGGGCGAGGTACTGGTCATTCTTCTGTTGTATCCTACGACCCAATGTCTCACGATCCAGGACACTGCCCTTGAGGCAGTAGAGGTGAGATCCCTCGCTGAGTCCGAGGGAAAACTAACCCTGGAGGGTAAACAGATTAAGAATAAAAATAAGCCTTTTATTACAAATACCCAGCGGCAATTCCACAGTAGCTCTTTTTCCTTCGAGCAATGTTCACGATGGATGCAACTACGGTTTTTGAGATTTGCCTCATTAATAACAATTTCACTGAATACTTATTGCCTTTTCTTTCAGTGTCCACCGTCCTTTCATTGACCCGAAAATTTTATGAATAGGCATAGACAACTCGCATTGTCTATTGTCAGAAATTCATCGTAGACTGTCGCAATGACAGCACAGAAATGTTGAGCCCATTTTCATGTTCCCATTAACTATTTCCTTTCAATTTGTCAGCTTGGATCACTGAGTAATGCCATTGACGTCTTATAAAATCACACACAACTACACAACAATTGATTCACATATATGTGCTGGTACGGATCTTTGACGTCACTGTAATGATTCTGTGTACTTTTCGCACAAAGTACCATAGACCGGTTTTCGAGTACAGCAAGTGGCCTGGCTCGTGAGTCAAACTCCCCTACTTGCCAAGCCTTTAGGGAAAGTGCACAACAACATGTGCTGGCCTACGATAAGAAACAGGTTCAACAAGCCCTATACTTTGCTACTGTACTACCACTACACGTGGACAGAATGACATCACCGGCGTATCCTGCTACGGCCGTTCAAAACACATTAGGCCCTGAAATATCGGGCTCAGTTATGGGAAAACTAATACGAAGAGATAAAAAGTACATAGCATATATTGTGAGAGGTATTTTTCTTTGCCGACTAGCAAAATATCTGCACGGATACCCCTAACATCCTGTATATGATGAGTTGTGAGAGTGGGCTCGGGAGAATTTGTAAGGCAAGGGCATGGTAGAATGAGGAGAATTTGACGAGGGAAGTAAGAAGAAGACGGAGGAAATCAGAGGAAGGTGGAGCGGGAGAAAAATAGGGTGACGGGGGTGGGACTGTAGGTGATCGAAAATGTGGACTAGGTGAAATAGGAGGAGGTCAGGCCAGGGACGACGCATGTTAGGAGAAAGGGATGAGACATATTCGGAGTAGTAAAAGAAGTAGAGGTATGAGCGACAGTGGTGGTGGTCGTGGAGGTAGTAGTTGTTTTAGTAGTAGTAGTAATGGTAACAGATATTGTGCAAGGAGTGGTAGGAGAGGCTGGGGAAAATTCGGTGGTGTTAATGGTGGGCGGGGAAGGGCAGGAAGATATTGGAGGGGGCGTTCTGTCAGCACCCGCAGCCAGTTTTTCATCAGCCTCTACTTCAGCAAGGATGTTAGGAGGTGTAGGCTCCACTGGATAGATACGACGATTGATGAGAGCGCCGTTTTCTTGGACGGAGAGACAGGCAGTAGCAGATTGGTAATAGAGCAGAACCTCCAGTGCTGGTTTAATGCCTTGAAAGAGACGTTTAACGAAATAGACACCGCTCGAGAGAAGGTAATCATAACCGTCCTCTTCCGCGATGGCGGGGTCAATGTCATGTACTACGCAGGTATATAACATTGCTGGGGGAGGCCGTCAACCTACTTAGGGACAGCCGATATGCTTTTTGGCCCGGCGAGGTGCGATGTAATGTTCAGGTGTCACCCCGGTCGCACAAAATACAGGAGATGTGGTGTGATAACAGAGTCTACGTAGAATGAGACGACCTGCGTGATGAGGTGTGTCTCACTCAGTAACGTAGGTACTTATAAATGCCACCCAACCCATTCTCGAATCTGCCCACTGAGGGCAAGAATTTCATTACAGAACTGAAATTTAAATCATTTTATCAATGATGAATATACGGAAATATTGAATCTAGAAGAGAAGATGGGCCGACTGATAAAAGCTATAATTTTTCTAATTCCTAGGAAAGCAAAAGCTGTCTAGAAAGAGATGAGAGACCTGCACAGCTCAGATTTTACAGCTGGCGACCTCTGTACAGCACCCAAACCAATCAGTGGAACTATTACACGCTGGAGTTGTTCACACTAACTCGTCTTTTGTCTGTGTAGAACGAGGCGAGCAAATTAACCCAACCTGCAGCAAGCAGCTCGACCAGTTGTTAAGGCCTGTTCTCCTACTTTAACTACTCGTTTGAGCACCAAATAAATTATAGCAGTCGTCGCAGCCGAAAACTGGCACAGACTAGCGAAACCGTGAGTAAATTCTGTAGGGTAACGCATACTGAAACATTGGGAACGATGGGATCAGCCATACTTGAAATATTCCAGTGTTCTCCCTCTAATTCCAGGCAATTGGAGGAATTATACTTCTCAAAGACTCGACCGTTATCTTTCTACACCTGATCATAATTAATTACAGAGCTGTGAAAATGATTGGACTCAAAGGAGAAGAGAAAACATAAAATTGCCTTACTTTGAGTTTTTGCCCTAATTTGTATTATGGAACTCCTGCCTTTCAGTCAAATGTTGATCAGACATTAACATTTGTGAAATACAGTATTATTGGTATTTTTAAAATATTACATTGATATTATATCTCTCTTTTTAGTCTGTTGACGATTCTAGAACATAATTTTCCAAGACTTTGGATAGTAAATAGTATAAAGCACAATGAATTATATCAGCGCTCAAGTATGGCAAAATATCACAGAACCACTTCATGCAATTCCATTTTATCTAATTAAACTCAAAAAAGGGACTAAAAATACTCAACAATGGACTTCAATATTGATACAAGAATTTAAATTTGCTATGTCATCAACACTGATGTAATTTAAAGAAAATATAACTCGTATTCTATAATATAGTTAACAGACAAGTAACAAGTGAAAGAGCGCTACTGGAGCACAGAAGGGTTTGTGGTCATTTTTAAGGGCAGGCAGTAATAAGTAATGCGGCAACGGAAATAATAATAAAAACTACGTTGAGTCTAACGATTTGCACAGGTTAGAGATGGGTGATGTGACAATGCTCACTGTTTCGAAACATTCGATAAGGCACAGGGAATTGCTTCGAAGCAGTGTGTCGACGAATTTCTTTTTCATTCCTTTTCACTCCATGCCGATGAGGGTGGACTTGGACTTAAACGGCATCGGGAGTGTCAATACCAATCTCAGCGACGCCCAAAACTGTGGTTTTGGCACTTTTTCGATTATTTTTATACATGCCACCCCTCCCGACCATAAATCGTAGGGTGGCTTACCCCCACAGTGCTTTCTTAGAGACAGTCATATGTGTAGCAAAATCTCTCCATGGCCTAGCCTACATTTACACACGTGCTTATTTCGAACACCAGGCCTTTATTCTACCGCAAAATACTTGAGCTGACATTGCCATCGTTACTGCTGGTGATTTCTTCATCCAATTCCTAGAGCAAGGTAGTGTTATGCCAATACATCCAAAACGGTTGGTTTTAGGTCCTTAAAACATGGTTTTCGGGGCCCGTCAGGCCTCACCGGCATTTGTTCTACTCGTCGTCAGGCTTAAAATGAGCTCTGTCTTGTCCTTGTAAGACAAATTGAATATTTCGCGTATATTAATGTGCCAAAGGGCTTTTTTCCTGCCACACTCGTTAAACGCCTTTGGGAGCCAGTGAAAACTTATATTTAACAATTTTTATAGGTAAAATATAGACTATAGCACTCAAGGATAATATATATTTTATTTGCGAATGACTTTTCAGAATCGGGCCAGTAGTTTCTGAGATTCCTCCAGATATACACAAACTCACAAAATTCGCACTCTCTCTTTATTATATTATGAGATTATGAAATTAAATACATTTTTATAATATTCTAGAGGTGGCTTACCCCCAAAATGTAAAAGTCGTAAGTGTACCAATTTTGGTTGAAATTGCTCCAGTGGTTTAGGCGATGTAGGAAGTTATTTCATAAAACATGGCAGCGTGTTCCTATCCTCCTATATACAGTATCATTTTAGTATTTCACTCCATTTACGATACCGCCCGTATGTGTGTCTTACCCTACAGTTTTCTTTACCAAACAGTAAGCCATAATATGTTTACCATGCCGATTGGGAACGAACTTTGACTTAAACGGCATTCACAGTGTCACAGTTCATATCAGCTACCCCAAAGACTATGAATTCGTCACTAACATCGTTATTTTCGGATTTTTAAGTTTCGCGCCCTTCCTTTAGGGGTGCTATTTTTTTTCTTGCCTCTACAGTCATTTTTCCAGATAGTAAGTTATGTATAAAATTTGGTTGAGAGCTATGCTGGAACATACAGACTTTCACCCGTAATCTCTGTAATTTGCGACATTTTCTAAGCTTCTCACCCCCTATGCCATGGGGACAGTACTTGGACTTTTCATTTTTATACATTTATATAGAAGATAAAAGCAGAAATAAGTTTTAAGAAACACATCATAATCTTCACATACTGTTGGGTAGGCAACCCGCTGATCAGACTTGTCTTTGCTTACCTTCCCCTATTTTCTTTTTCAAGCCTTGTTATCCCCAGTGCCGAACTACCAATCAGATTTCGTTCAAACCACTTCATAATCCCTCTCAGATGTAATAAGAACAAACTGTGATAATTTCAGCGAAATAGGTCCAGTAGTTTTTGAGTCTATTAACCTCAAATATACCAACATCCAATTTTATATATAGAGATTATTTTAATATTTCACCCCGTTTCCAAACCCGCCCGTAGTATGTCTTACCCTACAGTTATCTTTACCAAACAGTAAGTCATAATATGTTTACCATGCCGATTGGGAACGAACTTTGACTTAAACGGCATTCGGAGTGTCACAGTTCATCTCAGCTACCCCAAAGACTATGAATTCGTCACTAATATCGTCATTTTCGGATTTTTAAGTTTCACCCCCTTCCTTTAGGAGTGCTAGGAGTTTTCTTGGCCCTACAGCAATTTTTCCAGATAGTACGTTATGTATCAAATTTGGTTGAGAGCTATGCTGAAACATATACATACATTTACCCGTAATTTCTGTAATTTGCGACATTTTCTCAGCTTCTCTCCCCCTTGTGCCATGGGAACAGAACTTGGACTTCTCATTTTTATATAATTATATAGAAGATAACAGCAGAAATAAGTTTTAAGAAACACATCATCTTTACATACTGTTGGGTAGGCAACCCGCTGGTCAGACTTGTCTTGCGGTTTGCTTGTCTTCCCCTATTTTTTTTTTTTTTTTTTCACTCCTTGTCATCCTCAGGGCCGAACTACCAATCAGATTTCGAACAAAATACTTCATAATCCCCCTCAAATGTAATAAGAACAAACTTTGAAAATTTCAGCGAAATCGGTCCTGTAGTTTTTGAGTCTATTAATCTTAAATATACCAACATCCAATTTTATATATAGAGATTATGCGTTTGCTTCTTCATTAAGTGCTTAGAATGATACAAAAATGGATCAGTTTTACAATTAAAAGAGAAAGCAGGAACTAATTTCAGTAATTATGACATTAATGAAATTTAAGAAGAGTTCAAAATAGGTATTCTATGAACAATAACAGACTTAAACCAGTCCAGTTACAAAAGCATAGTAAAATGGGCTGCTAGTCTAAGTAAATGAACTATAAAATGAGTAATGAAATCCAAGAAGAGTCGGAAATCGGAATTTTACGTACATAAATAAACAAGCTAAACTAGATACGAAAGCATAGTAGGATAGTTAATAAACTAAATGAACTAATCTGAATGATAAAATGAAAAAATAAATCTAAGAAGAGTCAAAGGTTGAAACTGTAAGTAAAGTAACATCTTGACATAATCCAGTTTAAAAATCTAATTCAAATTTAAGTTTAAAAACATAATTGTCGAAAATTTTGCATTTGACAAACGGGAGCGTCTTTTTGTTATAGTATGACCCTGCTTATGGCAAAAGATCTTTCTAGGTCGAGGCCACGAACAAATAGGAAAAAAAGACCCTGCTTTGAAAATGATGTCCTTTTTCTGTATAACACTTTTTTTCTTTGCTATTTGCTTTACGTCGCACCGACACACATAGGTATTATGGCGACGATGGGATGGGAAAGGCTTAGGAATGGGAAGGAAGCGGCTGTGGCCTTAATTAAGATACAGCCCCAGCATTTGCCTGGTGTGAAATTCGGAAACCACGGAAAACCATCTTCAGGGGTGCCGACAGTGGGGTACGAACTCACTATCTCCCGGATGCGAGCTCACAGCTGCGCGCCCCTAACCACACGGCCAACTCTCCCGGTGTGTATAAAATTAAGACCCTACATTGCGCAGTACATTGTTCTCTTAGTCACCTGAATTGTGGTTCAGAATATAAGCGTCTTTCAACGAGTGTCGGCTCATCTCCAGGGCAATGTCACGCAAAGTGTTTCTATTCAGGCGAGAAGATAAAGCACCACCACTGTTTCGAAGCATCGATGTAGCTGACATGTACAGAACGACTAGTTTCTTTTCACGCGACACGACACGCGAAGCAATCTCACTGCTTCGAAACAGTGAAGCGTTGTTGTGTCGAGGAATCGAGATAGCTGATTGCGCCGGCTCAGTGTTTCGAAGCATACACTCACTAGCCAACTCTAGTACAGATACACTTGTGATGTCGCAAACAACCGAACTCATAGGGAGGAGGACAATGATGTTGGTGAAATTACACTTGATGAAGTGGAAAGGATGATAAATAAACTCCATTTTCATAAAGCAGTTTTTGGACAAAAGTAGTATCTGCACCTATCCTTAAGAAAGAGAACAGGAAGGATTGCAACACTATCGAGGTATTTCATTGATCAGTATACCAGTCAAATTGTTCACTGGCATCTTAGAAGGGAGGGTGCGATCAATGGTTGAGAGGAAGTTGGATGAAAACTAGTGTGGTTTCAGACCACAGAGGGGCTGTCAGGATCAGATTTTCGGTATGCGGCAGGTAATTCAAAAATGCTATGAAAGGAAAAGACAGTTATGTTTGTGTTTCGTAGATCTAGAGAAGGCATACGACAGAGTACAGAGTGAAGAGATGTTCGCCGTACTGGGGGGCTATGGGATTATGGGAAGATAAATAAAATCAATCAAAGGCATTTATGTTGACAATTGGGCTGCAGTGAGAATTGACAGCAGAACGAGTTCTTGTCAAGGTACTTACAGGGGTTAGAGGTTAGATGTTTAGATGGTTAGACGGGTTAGATGGTTTATATGGCCATCTTCTGCAAAGTGTTAAGTGGCAGGAAGGGATTCAGTAAGGTGACAGTGTAATAAACAGTCTGGCCTGTGCTGATGACTTGGTCTTAATGACAGATTGTGCCGAAAGCCAGGAGTCTAATGTCTTGAAACTTGAAAATAGGTGCAATGGGTATGGTATGAAAGTTATCCTTTATAAAACTAAATTGATGTCAGTAGGTAAGAAATCCAAGAAAACTGAATGTCAGATTGGAAATATAAAGCTGGAATAGGTAGATAACTTCAAGTATTTAGGATATGTGTTATCCCAAAATGCCAGTATAGTAAGTGAGATTGAATCAAAGTGCAATAATCTAATCCAGTGAGCTCACACTTGCGATCAACAGTATTCTATAAGAACGAAATAAGCTCTCAGACTATACTATCTTTACGTCGATCTGTTTTCAGACCAACTTTGCTTTATGGCACTAAAAAGTGGGTGGTCTCAGGATATCTTACTCACAAGCTAGAAGTAACAGACATGAAAGTAGCGAGAATGATTCCTGGTACAAACAATAGCAGGAGGTTACTCGGAATGAGGAAAAAAGGGCTAAGTTAGGTATGAACTCGATGGAGGAAGTTGTACGCAGAAATAGGCTTCAGTGGTGGGGTCATGTGAGGCGAATGGAGGAGAATAGGTTACATGGGAAAATAATGGACTCTTGTTACGGAGGGTAAGAGAAATATAGGGAAACCAAGACGACAATGTTAGACTCAGTTTCAAACGATTTAAAGATAAGAGATATAGAACTAAACGAGACATAATAATAATAATAATAATAATAATAATAATAATAATAATAATAATAATAATAATAATAATAATAATAATAATAATAATAATATAAGCACGCCCTCGGCTATCATGTGCACACGTTTTGATCTGACACCTTTTAGGCTTACTGTATGTCTGTTTTAACGTTCCGTGTCACTCTACCAGGTGGCAGACAAACTGGCTTCTGTTGGGCTATTGGATGGCTTTTAATTATTTTGTCGCGTAAACACGAAAGTGTCACCAGAGATCTTTCACATCGTACGACATGGAATGAAGTGAACTTGTTTCCGCCCTTGAGAAATAGAAAGGGTCCGCCTCTCTAGTGTAGTGGTTAGTGTGATTAGCTGCCACCCTGGAGGCCCGGGTTCGATTCCCGCCTCTGCCACGAATTTTAAAAAGTGGTACGAGGGCTGGAACGGGTTCCACTCAGCCTCGGGAGGTCAACTGAGTAGAGGGATTCGATTTTCACCTCTGCCATCCTCGAAGTGGTTTTCCGTGGTTACCAACTTCTCCTCCAGGAATATGCCGGGATGGTACCTAACTTAAAGCCACGGCCACTTCCTTCTCTCTTCTTTGTATATCCATTCCTATCTTCCCATCCCCACAAAACCCCTGTTCAGCATTGCAGGTGAGGCCGCCTGGGCGAGGTACTGGTTCTCCTCCCCAGTTTTATTCCCTGACCCAAATTCTCACGCTCCAGAACATTTCCCTCGCTGAGTCCAAGGAAAGAACCAACCCTGGAAGGTAAAAGGATTAGGAAGAGGAAGAAGAAGAAGAAGAAGAAGAAGAGGAATTGAAACGGAAGTTTTAAGTTAAATCTGTTTAACAATATACATTAGTAAATCAATTCTAAATGCAAGCCGTTTGAGACATCTATTTAAGAAGGAGGAGTTTGGATACCATCAAAGTACGGAAGTCACCATGTTAACACTTAGTGGACTGGACTCAAGTTGTCGATTAAGAAGCCTTAGTAAGTATCATACATGACAGCAGAATTAGCAACTAGCGCTCTTGTTCACGTACATGTGACGCTGTTCTACATTGGTTTCACGCTCAATTTGCTCATAATCCAATTATCTCGATACAATATATCACCCAGGGTATCTGAACCTGAAATCACAAAGGCCTGACCTCTTACCCCTTACGGGTGCAGTAGATGTATTCCCGCTCCCGACAGCTGGCACATCAATAATACAGCATCCTTGTAGGGCATGTCCGGCATATTGACATTTGCAGGGCAGCAGAGGTCGCCGCTACAACACGACCACGACACCCTCCGCGTCACACAGGTGTCATTTCCACATCCCACAAAATAACAGAACAAGCGATACGTCAGGCGAGCCGTAAGAGGAAGAGAACTTCCATTCCGAGATAAGGCGACATTCGGTGGCAATCCTACATGTGTTCGTTTCTTTATTTCGTAATAATAATAATAATAATAATAATAATAATAATAATAATAATAATAATAATAAAAACTGGTTTTGGTTTTACGTTCCACTAACACCTTCATAGTTTGCGGAGATGCTGAGGTGCCGGCAATGCTGTCCCGCAGGAGTTCATTTACGTGCTGGTAAGTTTACCGACATGAGGCTAACGTGTTTGAGCACCTTCAAATAAACCGGAGAGAACCGGGATCAAACCCGCTACCTGGGATTCAGAAAGCTCTGAAAGCAAGCTGCTAAGATTAAGCCATTCTTCCTAGTGACTGGCTGTATGCTCCAAGTGTTCAGGAATTCCTCTTTTGCGTCAATAATATGCGATCAGTCGGCATTTAAGAGTGCTTACATGAAAAGGACCCCTACAGTGAGTTTTATATATAACGAGTACATCAGACACTTGCCTGCTGCCATTTCTTGATGGATACAGTACTTTTGTATCCATCTCTTGGCACAGGCCAGAGTAAAGTGTTGCTTCCACCGAAGTCCCAGTCTCATCCATGGCTGTGACTATATGGAAGCTGCTGGGGTATGGGTGGTGCTGAGTAATGGCAATCAGAGCACGACTAGTGTATCTGTGTGTTATGAAAGGTGTTGAGCATAGGGTCAGTCGTGCTGCAATAGCACTTTCTGACCCAGTGAGGAAAGCAATGGCAAACTACCTCACTCCTCGGCTTGCCTAGTACGCCTCATTCTGGTGCTGCCATTGGTTTTCGCGGTTTCCTTATAACCGCATAACCGTTGGTGGTGCTGTTTGAGGATCCAACCAGCCACTGGGCTGATGACCTAACAGACAGACAGACATGGGACACAACTTCAGGAATGATTTCTGTTTATGTAGGAGGGAAAGATGCATTTGCTGGTGAGACCTAGAGTTTACGGTGCACTATGTCTTCTGGTATGGGCCAGATCAAATTTATTATACTACTTGGCGACAAAACATGACGACCTTTCCTCCCACCACTTCTCTCTAGGGACGGCCGGGCATATATTAGCGGGTTATAGGATTTACTACGTCTACTGTAGTGGGGTTGCCAAATCGTCCACTGGACTCGACACGAAGAAAGGGTAAAGAGAGTATGGAAGAAAGTGGTTGGGCAACCTCTCCGCACCAAACAAGTATCACTTAGAGCTCGTTAACTCTGCAGGTTGCAGGGTGTGATTGACTGCTGGCTTCCAGCTTGCTTCCAGGAACTGAGGTCATCATGTATACTTTCATTGACCTGTCCTAGTCTCATCCTTGGCCTTGACGATACAAAAGTGACTTGAGGCATAAGCAATTTATTATTCAGCCACTGTCTGTTATGAATGGTGTGAAAATGTCACTCTTAGGGGTGGTTGGTGCTAGCATTTCAGTGACCTTGGAAGACTGATGTGCAACAGCAACTTCATGTTCGGTGAGAAAGGCAACGGGAAACCAATCCTCATTTCTCTAGTACACTTTAATGCCGCCTAGGCCATGTCTGACAGATGACGGCGGAGTTGCTGAGGATCAAACCAGCCTTCGATCTGAATACTCAGCATGCATGGATAAATTGTGTAAGTCCAAAATGATTATGTCCTAGCTATCAGGCTATCTTTTAGGATATAAGTCTCCATCAACGCATTTCTTCGCTAGAATTAATTCCGAAATTTAACGTTCCACTGAACCCTCGAGGGCTAAAATGGGGCCTGTCAGACACAAATAATGGACCTTGTTCCGAACTCAATAAGGCCTGTATTCAGACAGGAGAGATGGGGTGGGGTTGTGGGGGTTGGAACTTTATGTTAAGGTAGTATCAACAGTGTGTATAATATTCCGTCAAATAATGGTATAAGAACACTAAAATACTACTTGGTATTAGTAGCAGATTACTATGTGTGGTGACGACGGGGCCCCAGATGAATTTCGCGTTGCTCTAATCCGCTATCATTCCTTTCTGACCTCCCCTGGCCAACTCTTACAACTATCTGATTAGATGCGTGTAAAACATCCGTTTGGTCTTCATTCCGGAGGTAGGTTGGATCTTCAAAGAGCATCACAAAATAGTATGCGGTTTCAGAGAATCTGTAAAAATCGATAGTGGTGCCATAATGTTGGTGTGATGAGCTGCCACCCCTGGAGGCCCGACTTCGATTCCCGTCTTTGCCACGAAATTTCAAACGTGGTACGAGGACTGGAATGGGATTCATTCAGCCTCGGGAGGTTAACAGCGTAAAGAGGGTTCGATTCTGAGCTCAACCATCGTTGAAGTGGTTTTACATGGCTGCCCACTTCTCCTCCAGGGAAATGCTGGGATGGTACCTAACTTAAGGCCACGGCCGTTTCCTTCCCCCTTTCCTGCCTATCCCACCCAAATTTTCCTGTCCCTCCTTCCCAATGCCTCTGTTCAGCATAGCAGGTGAGACCGCCTGGGCGAGGTACTGTTCCTCTACTCCAGTTGTATCCCCGACCAAAAGTCTCACGCTCCAGGACACTGCCCTTCAGGCGGTAGAGGTGGGATCCCTCGCTGAGTGCGAGGGAAAAACCAATCCTGGAGTGTAAACGGATTAAGAAAGAAAGAAAGAAAGAAAGGTGCCATAATGAAGCGTACAAAGCATGATGATGAGTGAGGCAGACTTATTGCTTTCCTCACTCAGCCAGAAAATGTTATTGCAGCATGACTGGCCCTAAGCAGGACCTTTCTAAACATAGAGACGCACTATAATAAACTTTCTTCAGTTTATTCCAATTATTTATGGGGCCGCTGGAGCCACCGAGGCTAATTTTCCTGTTAATAATAATAATGTTATTTGTTTTACGTCCCACCAACTACTTTTACGGGTTTTGGAGACGCCGAGGTGCCGGAATTTAGTTCCTCAGGGGTTCTTTTACGCGCCAGTAAATCTACCGACACGAGGCTGACGTATTTGAGCACCTTCAAGTACCACCGCACCGAGCCAGGATCGAATCTGCCAAGATGGGGTCATAAGGCCAGCGCCTCAACCGTCTGAACCACTCAGCTCGGCCATTTTTTCTGTTAGCCAGGGGTTTAAGGCTGGATGTCCTTTCGGACGCCATGGGTTCTTTAGATGAAATTTTCAACACAGCTTTGACAGGGATTTGAACCTCGATATTTCGGGTGGGAAGCGCAGCAGCTAAGTCACTGAGCTGATCATGCCTCCATAATAATAATAATAATAATAATAATAATAATAATAATAATAATAATAATAATAATAATAATAATAATAATAATAATAATAATAATAATAATAATAATAATAATTGTGAGCTTGCATTCGGAATATGATGGACTCGATCCCAGCTGTCGGCAACCCTGTAGTTAGTTTTCTGTGGTTCCCCATTTTCTCACCACGAAAATATACCTTAATGGGGCCATGGTCGCTTCCTTCCCAGTCAGCCCTGCCATATTCCATCGTCACCATAAGACCTGTGTGTGTGTGTGACAAAACAAATAGCAAAATAAAATAATAATCGTATGCCCTCAGCTACAAAGTGCAGGCAGTTCGATTTGACGCATTTTAGGAAGCCTGCGATCGTTATGTCTACCATAGTTTTGATGGTACCTGCACGGAATAGCGAGATGGCTGCTTGTCCGAACCACAGCCTCAGGTTCTCCAACCAAGACGCATGGAGTCTCTCACGAACTCTCTTCTCCTGATCTTCTGTTGTATAGTCATTTGCAGCGGTTGTAATGTTTCGGGTGCGTCATTATATGACCAAAGTACGAGATCTGGGTTAACAGTTCTTTTTCTTTGCACGTCCTGGTCAATACATCCTCATTTCGCATTATGCTTGCCCAGCTGATATGAAGCATGCGACGGTAGACTGACATTTCAAATAATTTTTAATCTTTTCATGATGGCTTTTGTCATAGTCCAGGACTGGACTCCGTATACCATGATGGATAACACATAGCAATGTCCCATTACAATCCACAATAGCAGTGGTAGTTCTCTGCGACAGAGCACTTGGCGGAGACTCGTGAATGCTGCCCTGGCCTTCTCTATGCGGCACTTTATTGCTTGGAAATGGTCCCAGTGCTCCCTAGGTACGTGATCTTCTCAACCCTCTGTATCGGCACACCACTGACTCACAGACTGGGATCTGCGAAAGTTTCTTGCTCGCAATAATGTATTTGGTCTTATTTGTGTTTAACTTTAGTTCCAGGTTTCCACATGCCTCGGCTGCTTTGGACAGGATCTGCTACAGATTCTCTCCGCACTGCCGGCTCTAAGGACAGTGTAGTTAGAATATTTTATGTTGTTAACCATCACACCATTCACTTTGATGCCACCATCCATATCATCCAGACCATCCATGGAACACGTATCTGAGTACAGGTTGAACAGGTGTGGAGAAAGAATACAGCCTAATCTCACGCCTCGTTTGATAGTGACTATTCGTGAGTCGGTGTCCTACTCGAACATAGGCCTTCCGTTTCCAATGTAGGTTAGTAATTATGTCGCTACCTTTGTTAGCTATACCTGCCTCTTTCCATGTGGTCATCATTTTCTCATTCTGAACGAACTCTGTTGATCGCCTTTTCGAAGTCAGTGAAGCATATGAATATTGCATAACTGAACCCTCTGCATCTCCAAAACAGGTTCTGAAAGCCGAACAGTGGTTCTCGAGTTCCAAGGCCTTTACGGAACCCGAACGGCGAATCACTAATGTGCTCTTCAAATTCACTGTTGATAGGATATTGGTGAATCATCCGTAGGAAAATTTTCAGCGCGGTGCTCATCAGGCTTATTATGCGGTGATCTTTGATTGTCTCGCGTTTGATGTATTTGGTAAGCTCACGAACGGTGACTGCAACTAGTACTCTTAGTCTCGTAAACCTTGTTGAAGAGTTTCATCAACCGTTCTTTCTTTACTCAACGGAAAATGTACGCAATTATGTTTGAAGTTTGTCTGGACCTGGAGTTTTCGCAGTTTTCATTCTTTTCAGGGCCGCTTCTACCTCAGCCCTTGTAATCGATGGTGTCGTCGCAACTTCTTCCTGTTCTGGGTGTTCCTTGTTATTGTGGAAATGTTCTTATACATACTCCGTTTATCGCTGCATCTTAAGGTTTTCATTTAGGATCAGGTTGCCATTTCTATCTGTCATGCAGATCAGTCGACCAGCCCATTTATGCCCAACCAACTCGTGAATTTTCTTTTACAGGTGGAACATATCATGGTACCTTTCCAGATCTTCGATTTCGGCGAATCCGTCCTCAAGGCATGTGGTTTGCATCTTAGGCAACATATTCAATTTTGAGGGTCCCAGGCGTACGTTTTCTTCTTTCGTACTTTCTTCGCATTTTCGTTCAGCGTGATAACAAGTACCAAAAAGCAAAGCCATCTCCATACAGGCCATGAAGAAGGCCCTTGGAGGGGTGGAAGGTAAAGGCTTCCACTATCCGCAACCTCGGCACTTGATGGGGTAGAATGGTTAGTCCGGCCGCCTTTGCCCCCAGGAATTAACCTGGTACTCATTTTTGCTGTAGGCTGAGTGAACCTCAGGGCCATGTGCAGGTTGTTCTTATTGGTTCTTCTTGGATTTTTTCTCTCTCTCTTCACCTGGTAGTCCTAAAGTGGAGGGTCTGATTCTACCCAGTGCCTCACACTCGAAAAGTACGTGTTCAGCTGATCCCACTGCTTCATTGCACTTCCTACATATATTGTCTTTTATTACTCCAATTCTGTGTAGGTGTTTCTTCAGATGGCAGTGTCCTGCTACTGCCCATCTTATATTTTCTCTGCTGAGTTTCAACAGTTCTTTAGTATGCTTCTTGTTTGGTCCTTTTACCAGTTCCTTTGCAAGCCTGCATCCTGGAGTATTTTTCCAGTTCTCCATTTGTTTCTTTTGTTCCCATTTTCCTATGTAGTGTCGGGCTTGTCCAGAGGAAATCTCGCATACAGTTTCTAGCCCTACAAAATGTGTTTCTGCCCCTTTCCTGGCCAGTTTTTCTGCCTTCTCATTTCCTTCTATATCTGCATGCCCTGGTACCGATATTATTTTGACATTGTTGTACTATGAGAGCTTCAGGAGAAGTGAATGGCAATACCAGAAAATTTTGGATCTGATCAGTAGTAATAGAGGATGGTTATCCAATTATACTTTCTCTTAAATCAATAATCACAACCAGCACTACCTATATCTGAACTATGCCAGTTCCTACATTTTCATACTGAAGAAAATGTATTGATAGTTTATTTAGTGTATATCTACTATTGATACGATACTTGTATAGATGGTGACGAAGTGAAGTTACAGATAACGATAACATCAACACCTATGGCCGTGACCCAGGCACAGACGCATTGCCTTGTTCCCCATTCCACACAACTTGATCCTCAGCCACACATGGTAGCGTGGTAAGAGCTAGATGATGCCTGCTCGTAAACATTGTATTTCACCATTTCAGTATTTCCTTACAATAATTGAGACTAGGATACCTGGTCCAGTTGACTTAACAGTTTACCTTACAGAGCACACAGTGTCTAGAATGACACCAGTAAAGGGTGTCCAGCTGCTGCTAGCTGTTACACTTATAAAGCTGTATTGTTTAGTGTGTCTGCTGAACAAAGGAGTGGAGAGTCACAGTCTAACAAAAGCTTACAGGGGAAGGAACCAATTTTCTGCTAACTCAATATCGTACTTACGCTTCTCCTATAACAGAGTGAAACTAGGTCTCAAGCTCCCTGCATTTGGAGAACTATATCTTATGCCAAATTTACTGGTAATCGATTTTTAGTTACCAAGTTATATAATTTTAATCATCAGAGTATTCCTATCATCGTAAATAAGGTATACAGTATGTACCTATTCTATTCGTACGGGCTGTTTGCTTTAGTACCTCAACGCACTGCCAGAAAATAATAAACTGAAAATGATTTTATTCACTGAACATATATTCCAAAAAGCCTTCAGAAAACATATATCTACTATATGTGTTTGCAACCATGTTAACAGAACATACAGCTTCTAATAAAGAAAAGCGCGCACATAATCATGTATCTTTCCTACTCGTACAAAAACACTGAACACTTGAAATAAACAAAAAATAAAGGGTTCCTGACACTTGTTAGTATCTAGTGGAATTTCCCCTAGCATTTTTTAACTTCCTGACATCGTTGCCGCATAGATGCACTAATTTCTTGCACATTTCAGAGCTGATTTTCTGCCATTCCTGAAGAATCACGCTTTTAAGTTCCTCCTTCGTACGCATACGTTGCCTACGGATATTCCTCTTTAACGTAGCCCAATGATTTTCGATGGGATTTTAATCCGGAGACTTGGGAGGTGTTCTTAGCTGCTTAGGAATATTCCAGACCAACCATGTCTTATTAATGTCAGCAGTGTGTTTTGGGTCATTATCATGCTGGAACATATAAACAGGTGGAAACCCCATTTTATTTCGGTACTCTGATTAACGTTTGCCCTAGGATTGCATTATAGCCCTCCTTGTTCATTATTCCGTCAATGAAATATATGTTAAGCACACCTCTGGCTAACATACAGCCCCAAAACATTTCAGACCCAACACCGTATTTTACAGCTGGGAGTGTATTTGCCAAATAATTTTCCGTACCAATTTTTCTCCATATTCTGTGGATGCCATCTGACCCGAATAGGTTCATTTTTGTCTCACCATACCAAATAACGTCATTCCAGAATTATTTCTCTTTATACACATGCTCCTTAGCGAATGTCACTCTAAGCCGTCTGTTTTTTCAACTTACGAATGCCCTTTTTCCATGTAATTCTTCCCTAGTACCCATGCCGATACAGGATCCGACGGATGGTGGAGTTGCTGATCTTCTTTCCAGGTCGTTCCTCCGTGAGTTGCATCAGTACTGGTGTACTTAATTTGGAATCTGACTTTAGCTAATTAATTAATGCTATTTGCTTTATGTCCCACTAACTACCTTTACGGTCTTCGGAGACGCCGAGGTGCCGGAATTTAGTCCCGCAGGAGTTCTTTTACGTGCCAGTAAATCTACCGACACGGGGCTGTCGTATTTGAGCACCTTCAAATACCACCGGACTGAGCCAGGATCGAACCTGCCAAGTTGGGGTTAGAAGGCCAGCGCCTTAACCGTCTGCGCCACTCAGCCCGGCTCTGACTTTAGCAGCCGAACAGAAAATGTTCTCTCCTTTCAGTTAAACACTTTCTCGTGGGTTTCCTTGGAGTGTTCTTAATACTGTAGTGTCTATTTACATTTATCAACCACATATTGCACCGTAGAATGTATCCTATTGACCAGCTCTCCAATTTTTCGTAATGAAAATCTTTGAAGTGGCAGTTGATATATATAGTGTTCTTAAGTTCCGTACTTAACTCTGCACTCCTACCCATGTCCACCACAGATACATTAGGAAGGAGACTAACACACTTGACTAGTTGTATGCCGTCACTGAGACTTTTCCGTGCATCGCAAGTAAACTGTGCGCTTCATCCTGTCCATGTGTACGAATACAACTGGTACACCCGTTTGTCGATGCCGGCATATTCATATAAAATCTTCGTGCCTGTATGTAGATAAGTATGGTTTTGACTAACGAATTATCATTGACAAATCATGCTTTTACCAGTAATGTACGATTTATTTCAGTTTTTCAATCGTTACTGTGAATATACGAGACTTAATAAGAAATTGAAGCCTGTACGAATAACAGAGACACACACTGTATGTAATTAATGAACTTAAACACGAATTTTTGGAGTTTCTTAAATACCTTAAATTACCGCCAAATTTCGTGATGATACAATCATTACAGAATTGATAATAAATTATTATTATTATTATTATTATTATTATTATTATTATTATTATTATTATTATTATTATTATTATTATTGTCGAATGGACTTAGCTAGTGAGTTGCAGACCTTCTGAAGTGGTGCCATCCAGCCAGCCTTCTTATCAGTTTCGACATTCTAATGGTGCTGCTATCCAGCAACAAAAGCGCAATTCTACCAGGCGGTTCCATTGTAAGTCTCCTCACTTGATTCCGTGCCCTGCCAGGCGGCTCCAATGCCTCAGTTAATATAATTTAGTCGAGTGACACAGGTGTCCACCAGGTATCCTTAACAGCCAAAGACTATGACACGCTTGCCATGATGTTTCTTCTTCTTCTTACAATTGGCTTTAAGTCGCACCGACACAGTTAGGTCTTATGACGACGATTGGATAGGGAAGTCGTAGGAATGGAAAAGAAGCGGCCGTGGTCTTAATTAAGGTACAGCCCCAGCATTTGTCTGGTGTGAAAATGGGAAACCACGGGAAAATATCTTCAGCGCTGCCTACAGTGGGATTCGAACACACTATCTTCCGGATGCAAGCTCACAGCTGTGCATCCCTAACCGCACGGCCAACTCGCCCGGTTCCATGATTTTTAATCAGCCTTCAAAGACAAGACCAATATTTAGCCAGGATCGAACCTCGTTACCATATTCCCTTCACTGGCACCTGTATGCCCTTAAATATGAAGTTGGGACACGTCAGGAGATCAGAGTCCCATCAGACAATACGGGATATCGAAATAGGAGGAAATTCGTTCTTTTCCTGTGCGCCTCCATGACGCTGTCACACTCCGTCAGTAGGCACAGTACGTAATACAGAGTAATTTTACAAATTATACAGTCAGCAATCGTTGTATTCTTCTTCCTGAAAGCACTGCGTGCTGTCCACCTCTCTATACTTACTGAATTATTACGTAATATTATTGTTACTGGTTTTACTTCTCACTAACTACTTTTGACGATTTTAGGAGACGCCGAGGCGCCGAAAATTTGTTCTGCAGGTGTTATTTTACGTGCCAGTAAATCTACCGACACGAGGCTGACGTACCTTCAAATACAACAGGACTGAGCCAGGATCGAACCTCCCAAGTTGGGGTTAGAAGGCCAGCGCCTTAACCGTCTGAGCCATTCAGCACGGTGAGTTGCTACGTCAACTGAATTCCAAGAGTTTTTGACCACTTTTCAACAATCGACTTCCCCCCTCCTCCCCCCAACCAGTGGATAGGGAAGGTAGAAGGCATCTAAGGTATCTACTGCTTGTCGCTCGACAAAATTAAACTCAGGCATAGGAACTGTCCAGTAGAATTCCGTTTCCCTTCTAAGAGATCAGCACAATCAGGAAATCGAAACTGATTTGACACATCGTCTAGATGACACCACATCAGAAGGTCTGAAACTCAGTAGGTGAGGTGATATTATTGTTGTTATTTCATCAGTACGGACTCTCCCTAGAGGTAGGCAACTCCTTTACCGCCTGCAGGGCTGGGTGGCTCGGACGGTTGAGGCGCTGGCCTTCTGACCCCAACTTTGTACGTTCGATCCTGACTCAGACCGGCGGTATTTGAAAGTGCTCAAATACGTCAACCTCGTGTCGGTATATTTACTGGCACGTAAAGGAACTCCTGTGGGACAAAATTCCTGCACCTCAGCGTCTCAGAAAATCGTCAAAATGTAGTTAGTGCGACGTAAATTCTAATAACATTATCATCTCTCAACACCTGAGGGCAGTGCAGTCTCTCGGATACAGGCGGAACTTTATGAAATGTACTTAATTTTCCAGGGGCTGCCTGGCCGATGCGGCAAAGGCGTGCTCGGTTCAACCGGAAGGGGATGGGTTCGCTTCCCCGTCAAGAAGTCTAAAAATTTAAGAAAAGAGATTTTCACTTTCGAAGGTACACATTGCCCTAAGGTTCACTCAGCTTACTCCAAAAATGAGCACCAGGTTAATTCCTGGTGGCAAAGGCAGCCGGCCGGCGCAGAATGCCTGGAAACCAATATATTACAAACTGATAAAATTAAATAAAACCTATATTTAAAATTAAGGTAAACGTGACAAACCCTAACTGTTACGTGCTGGAGGGGAACGGTGGTATCTTCCCGTCGCCCCACGCAATAAAATTTACGAGATAGAGAAGTCAAGCCGCCTACCTCACATTCTGTCCCAGCTCGTCCGTAGTCTCGTTGTGACGAGAACCTCACTCGTCGTTTACTCAACGAAGTGTGGGCCCTTGTTTCCCTTCTTCACTTTGCTCTGGGGTGACTAAGCTTTTCTAAATTCTAATCTATTTATTTCTTGCGTTTCGGTCTTAATTTTCCTTCCTATCTTAGACACCTACATAGTATGGCGTATCCTCTGTGTCACCGGGCCTTCTGCCCAATTAGGTTTTATCGCAAGACATGTCACGGGATTGCGTGAGTTGGTCCAGCATCCAAGCATATTTTGTATTCTGCCCTTGCTCCTGTGTTCTAGATCGTTCCGATCTATTTTCTTGTTATTGCTTTCCCGTGAAGTAAGGGCAGCGTGTCTCATGTTAAATTGTTTTAGCCTTCCCTACGGAGTGAACTTAATGTAAATGTGAAGTTGAGGCACGTCTTGTGTACTTGAACTATTAAGGAAGCTTCATTTTCTTGGTCTAAATACCAACAATTCTCTGTACCAATGATTATGTCTAAGAGAAGCTAGTCTTGCTAAATTCATATCAAATACCAAAAAAGATCTACCAATGATGTATCTAAGACTGACAAGTTTTATAGAATAGGATCTCTTTCTCCCATGTTAATTATTAAGGTCTAAAGCTTTCCATGTAATACATTATTAATCGTAAATGTTGTTATTGCTTTAAAAAGAGAAAGAAAAGAAAATAAGTTTTGGGAATATATTCTAATTTTTGTTTGGTTATTTGTCCAGCTGTCTTGCCTCTGACGCTTCCTCCCATCTACTGCCACTGAACACAGTAACAATTATTATTATCAATTTTCTCATACATACACACACACATACATACATACATACATACATACATACATACATACATACATACATACATACATACATACATACATACATACATACATAGTAGCGTAGCCAGGATTTCAGTTTGGGGGGCGGGGCATTCATCCAGAATTTTATTTTGATAGGTGTTCAAACTTCCAGAATGTAGGTGGTGTAGAATACCTAAAAAGGAAATGAGTGTCCTTGAATCCAAGTACGAGTGATGGATTCGTGCGGATTCCGGAAGCTAATAGTAATGTCTTTCTTCTTCCCCCGCTTTTCCCACATCTGCGGGGTCGCGGATGCGAACTGTGTCGTACATGTAGATTTGGCCCTGTTTTACGGCCGGATGCCCTTCCCGGCGTGGAGGGATGGAATCACTGTTGTGTGTTTCTTTGGTGGTTGGTAGTGTAGTATGGTGTCTGAATATGAAGAGGAAAGTGTTGGGACAAACACCCAGTGCTCGGGCTAGAAGAAAATTAATCAGACGAGATTAAAATTCCCGACCGGGCCGGGAATCGAATGCGAGACCCTCTGAAACGAAGGCCTCAACACTGATCATTCAGCCAATGAGTCGGACTTCGGAAGCCAATATTAATATTCTTTGTATATAAAATCTACATAAATAAAATTGTAGGGGGTCCGCTGTCTGTAATTTCTTTTGTTTTGCCAATTTTTCAGATATTTATCCGTTTTAGGTCAACTCAAGACCGAATCGGTGGTTTTTACGTTTCGTGTCTGTTTGTTTGTCTGTTTATCTGTTTGTCTGTCTGTTTCTCTGTTCCACCATCACGTCGAAACGGCTGTATAGATCTCAACCAAACTTCATATTTAGAGTATACTCATCCCGGGGAAGGTTTCGATATGCATATCATTTTAAAATCTTTGAATACACGGGGGGTTTATAGGAAAACCTGAATAGTTTTTCCACCATCACGTCGAAACGGCTGGATAGATCACAACCAAACTTCATATTTAGAGTATAATCATCCCGGGGAAGGTTTCGATATGCATATCATTTTAAAATCTTTGAATACACGGGGGGTTTATAGGAAAACCTGAATAGTTTTTCCACCACCACGTCGAAACGGCTGGATAGATCACAACCAAACTTCATATTTAGAGTACACTCATCCCAGGGAAGGTTTCGATATGCATATCATTTTAAAATCTTTGAATAGACGGGGGGTTTATAGGAAAACCTGAATGGTTTTCCACCATCACTTCGAAACGGCTGGATAGATCTCAACCAAACTTCATATTTAGAGTATACTCATCCCGGGGAAGGTTTCGATATGCATATTATTTCAAAATCTTTGAATAGACGGGGGTTTATAGGAAAACCAGAATGGTTTTCCTCCTTTTTCTCTTATACTATTGATTTTATGTAAACTTCGTTTACCGTACGTGAAACGTCTCTTCATTATAAACAACTTTCGTTATGTTCATAATTTACCTTACTCTTCACATGACGGAGAAATTTACAATTTTACGCTGGTATCATGCTCTGCATTGAGTGACCGACAGCCGACAACGAACCTACAGGTTACCATGGCAACGTCTCTGACTGCATGCCAGCAGGGAAGTAACGTATTGCCATTTTCCTCATCATGCTTTTAAATTCGTGGTTGTTCCTTGGGTAGAAGGCAAGGGAGGCGTCAATCGGCCTATCTGCGGGATATTGGCGGAATATCGTTGGATGTTATAACCGCCCTCGAATAGATTAAGTAATAACACCATTAGTCATCTTATTATTTGTTTACCTAACAATCACTGACCTAAATTTCTCCTCTGTTACCGCTTTATTATATCCATTACTCACACTAGCATAATTTATTGAGGGGTATTTGATTTTCCAATACATTCACTTGTCATTTACATATTTGTCGTTATCCGGCTGTCCTCAGTTATAATCCATTTTCTATTACTTTCAACTTTCTTAACTGTATTATTTCTTCCTTAATTACGCCGTATGTACGCGAGTGCTACAAACTACTGGATGTATTTCCACCAAGACTCATATTTAGAATACACCAGTCCTTGATAGGTTTTAGGGCAAATATTGTTTCTAAATCCCTGAATTGACTGGGGGGTTTATACGAAACCGAAACAGTGATTTTGCACTTCCACAAAATATACACAACCAAACTTAATGGAAATCTACCTACCTTGGTAGATATTAATTTCTAAACCTTTTTTCGCATGTGCATCATATAGATACGAGGATTAATAAGAGAGATATCATTAACGGACCGTTTTTCTGTACAAGTCCAATCGGACTTAACCCACGAGCGGGTGCGTGTAAAGCGTACTCCTTACAATTTGAAAACTACTGAAGACATTCGAACCAAAATTTATATTTAGCATCCAACTGTCCACAGGTAGGTTTTAAACGTAAATAACATTTCATGTTCCGGAATGGACTGGCGGATTACAGGGAACCGAAATGGTGATTTTACTCTTCCACAATATATACAGAACAAGATCAACCTGACTGGAAATCGACCAAACGTGATGGAATTCCACCTCTAAACCTTTTTTTTTCATGTGCATTCTTTCGTCAGGAGGATTAATAAGGGAGATATCATGAATGGTCACTTTTGCAGGTGAAGTCCAGCGGACATAGCCCAAAAGGTGTTTTACATGGAGCAGATTCCTTATCTATATAAATCAAATCGTAACGACTGTGTGCCACTACACTGACTATTTTGGCGAAATTTTCGTACAGCTTTCCGTTTAAGGGGTAATAATGACCATCTCCATAATTTTTGGTTTAGTTTCCTGAAAGTCCTAATTTTTACCCGCCTCGCCCAAAATCCAGATTGCGGCATAATCTGCCAGAAGAAAAAGAAGATAATTGAAATTTGACAAAATTATACGTTTTAGCCTGTAACGAACGGAAAACATCCTAGATCATTAAATTTTTCACTTTTTATCCCCGAAGAATATCGAAATATGCAGGCTATTTTAATGATGGTGCACACCTTCGGAAATTCCTATCACATAACGGATTGCACAATCTCCGTTCAATTTGGAATGATCTACAACCTTAGTCTAATGACTTTTTGCCGTATCTGTATCCCTTTTACGTTTGATTTTTCTCTATTAATCGATGTTAAGTCAATTTGGAATTTTCACATGCATAATTCATACTTTCAATTACTTATATGAAATACAGAATCATTAAACTCTTCACGAAAATTGGCCCACCCAGTAGCCATATGTGAGCCAAATGCTATGTATGTATCCGAAAAGTAATGTAATGTGAGATAATCTTACAAAACCTTTACCCTGTTCCACGTTTCTAACTCAATCTGACCCAAGAATAGATGACATATCAGAGGACCAGCCATTTAGGCCACTAAATCCGGCGTGTCTTATGGTATAATCCTTTGTCGATATGACGTACGTTTAGTAGCAGTTAATCTGTAAATGAAGGTCTTCAATATTGTAAACACGCATACACTTTCGTATGTCGATCTATATATATTCACTGATGTCGATTTTTAGCGATCGAGAAAGGGTGGGTCTGCTATTGTAATCAGTACTCCCCACACCGACTTTGACTGGCAGTAGGAAAGGGTTCCTTCTCCAACTCCTGTGTAACTGTCATTAGTAAGGAAAGCCTACAATTGTAATGAATAGTTCCCTTCTCGATTTGACTTGCAGAAGGCAAGTGAGCATGCAGTTTTGTTTAAAACACACCTACCCGATTGTGTTTGGCAGTAGGCAAGGGTGCCCGCCATTATAAAAAATTGTCCTCATCTAAAATGTGACTGGCATTAGGCATAGTGGCCTGCTATTTTGATGAAAACTCACCAACTTGGTGTGACTGGCAGTAAGCTGGCTGGCAGTAGGAAAATTGACCTGGCATTATAATGATAACTCCACAACTCAATTTCGAGTGATAGTAGGATAATTGCCTACCATTATAATAGAAACTCCTCAACTGTAATCTGTCTGGAAGTAGGAAAGGGGGCTGCCATTTTAACGAAAACTCCCCAAATCGATTCTGTCCGCGTAGTATGCAATGGGGCCTGCAATTATAATGTAAACTTCCCAACTCGATTGTGAATGCCAGTAGGCAAGTGAGCCTGCCGTTATCATCACAAATCCGTAACAAACGCTTTACATTGGAAACAACGTACGGGGACCTCCCCATGCTGTTTCTCGGATAACGCTAAGAGACATGCTATTTTAAAACAATCTTATTTACTGCATGTACACTATTTACTTCGATATTCGAATACAATGTAGAATACCGTAGCGAAGCACGGGTACATTCGCTAATGTTTAATAAAAGTACATTCGTTAGAACTCCCGGGGTGTCTGAACTCCTTGGACGACAACACCCCCCCCCCCCCCCGCTACCTCTGTTACTCCCATCTCAACATAAGTGCAGCATTTCATATATCCGAGGACAAGTGAAATGACTGCAAGAATAAACAGTTTGAGTAAAGATGCAATATTCTGGTTTAGAATAAATACGATAATGTTATTATAACAATGGTCATATGATCTATATAAATAAAATTGTAGGGGGTCCGCTGTCTGTAATTTCTTTTGTTTTGCCAATTTTTCAGATATTTATCCGTTTTAGGTCAACTCAAGACCGAATCGGTGGTTTTTACGTTTCGTGTCTGTTTGTTTGTCTGTTTGTCTGTTTGTCTGTTCCACAATCACGTCGAAACAGCTAGATCGATCTCAACCAAACTTCATATTTAGAGTATACTCATCCCGGGGAAGGTTTCGATATGCATATCGTTTTAAAATCTTTGAATACACGGGGGGTTTATAGGAAAACCAGAATGTTTTTTCCACCATCACGTCGAAACGGCTGGATAGATCACAACCAAACTTCATATTTAAAGTACACTCATCCCGGGGAAGGTTTCGATATGCATATCATTTTAAAATCTTTGAATAGACGGGGGGGGGGTTATAGGAAAACCTGAATGGTTTTTCCACCATCACTTCGAAACGGCTGCATAGATCTCAACCAAACTTAATATTCAGATCATACTCATAACGGGGAAGGTTTCGATATGCATATTATTTTAAAATCTTTGAATATACGGGGGGTTTATAGGATCACCACCATTTTCTCTTATACTATTGATTTTCTGTAAACTTCGTTTACCGTACGTGAAACGTCTCTTCATTATAAACAACTTTCGTTATGTTCATAATTTACCTCACTCTTCACATGACGGAGAAATTTACTATTTTCCGCTGGTATCTTGCTCTGCATTGAGTGACCGACAGACCGACAACGAACCTACAGGTTACCATGGCAACGTCTCTGACTGCATGCCAGCAGGGAAGTAACGTATTGCCATTTTCCTCATCATGCTTTTAAATTCGTGGTTGTTCCTTGGGTAGAAGGCAAGAGAGGCGTCAATCGGCCTATCTGCGGGATATTGGCGGAATATCGTTGGATGTTATAACCGCCCCCGAATAGATTAAGTAATAACACCATTAGTCATCTTATTATTTGTTTACCTAAGAATCACTGGACCCCAATTTATCCTCTGTTACCGCTTTTTTTATATCCATAACTCACACTAGCATAATTTATTGAGGGGCATTTGATTTCCAATACATTCACTTGGCATTTACATATTTGTCGTTATGCGGCTGTTTTCAGCTTATAATCCATTTTCTCTTAATTTCAGCTGTCTTGACTGTATTATTTCCTTCCTTAATCACTTCGTATGTACGCGAGTGCTAGAATCTACTGCAGATTTGTCCACCAAACTTCATATTTAGAATACACCAGTCCTTGGTAGGTTTTAGGGCAAATATTGTTTCTAAATCCCTGAACTGACTGGGGGTTTATACGAAACCGAAACAGTGATTTTGCACTTCCACAAAATATACACAACCAAACTTAATGGAAATCTACCTACCTTGGTAGAAATTAATTTCTAAACCTTTTTTCTCATGTGCATCATTTCGATACGAGGATTAATAAGGGAGATATCATTAACGGACCGTTTTTCTGTACAAGTCCCATCGGACATAACTCACGACCGGGTGCATGCAAAGCGTATTCCTTACAACTTGAAAACTACTGAAGACATTCGAATCAAAATTTATATTTAGCACCCACCTGTCCAAAGGTAGGTTTTAAATGTAAATAACATTTCATGTTGCGGAATGGACTGGCATTTTATAGGGAACCGAAATGGTGATTTTATTCTTCCACAATATATACAGAACAAGACCAACCTGACTGGAAATCGACCAAACGTGATGGAATTCCACCTCTAAACTTTCTTATTCATGTGCATTTTTTCGTCAGGAGGATTAATAAGGGAGATATCATGAATGGTCAGTTTTGCAGGTTAAGTCCAGCGGACATAGCCCAAAATGTGTTTTACATGGAGCAGATTCCTTATCTATATAAATCAAATCGTAACGACTGTGTGCCACTACACTGACTATTTTGGCGAAATTTTCGTACAGCTTTCCGTTTAAGGGGTAATAATGACCATCTCCATAATTTTTGGTTTAGTTTCCTGAAAGTCCTAATTTTTACCCGCCCCGCCCAAAATCCAGATTGCGGCATAATGTGCCAGAAGAACAGGGAGATAATTGAAATTTGATAAAATTATACGTTTTAGCCTGTAACGAACGGAAAACATCCTAGATCATTAAATTTTTCACTTTTTATCCCCGAAGAATATCGAAATATGCAGGCTATTTTAATGATGGTGCACACCTTCGGAAATTCCTATCACATAACGGATTGCACAATCTCCGTTCAATTTGGAATGATCTACAACCTTGGTCTTATGACTTTTTGCCGTATCTGTATCTCTTTTACGTTTGATTTTTCTCTATTAATCTATGTTAAGTCAATTTGGAATTTTCACATGCATAATTCATACTTTCAATTACTTATATGAAATACAGAATCATCAAACTCTTCACGAAAATTGGTCCACCCAGTAGCCATATGTGAGCCAAATGCTATGTATGTACCTGTCACATAATTATGCGAAAAGTAATGTAATGTGAGATAATCTTACAAAACCTTTACCCTGTTCCACGTTTCTAACTCAATCTGACCCAAAAATAGATGACATATCAAAGGACCAGCCATTTAGGCCACTAAATCTGGCGTGTCTTATGGTATAATCCTTTGTCGGTATGACGTACGTTTAGTAGCAGTTAATCTGTAAATGAAGGTCTTCAATATTGTAAACACGCATACACTTTCGTATGTCGATCTATATATATTCAGTGATGTCGATTTTTAGCGATCGAGAAAGGGTGGGTCTGCTGTTGTAATCAGTACTCCCCACACCGACTTTGACTGGCAGTAGGAAAGGGTTCCTTCTCCAACTCCTGTGTAACTGTCATTAGTAAGGAAGGCCTACGATTGTAATGAATAGTTCCCTTCTCGATTTGACTTGCAGAAGGCAAGTAAGCATGCAGTTTTGTTTAAAACTCCCCTACCCGATTGTGTTTGGCAGTAGGCAAGGGTGCCCGCCATTATAAAGAAATGTCCTCATTTAAAATGTGACTGCCATTAGGCATAGTGGCCTGCTATTTTGATGGAAACTCACCAACTTGGTGTGACTGGCAGTAAGCTGGCTGGCAGTAGGAAAATGGGCCTGGCATTATAATGATAACTCCACAACTCAATTTCGAGTGATAGTAAGGTAATTGCCTGCCATTATAATAGAAACTCCTCAACTGTAATCTGTCTGGAAGTAGGAAAAGGGGGCTGCCATTTTAACGAAAACTCCTCAAATCGATTCTGTCCGCGTAGTAGGCAATGGGGCCTTGAATTATAATGTAAACTTCCCAACTCGATTGTGAATGCCAGTAGGCAAGTGAGCCTGCCGTTATCATCACAAATCCGTAACAAACGCTTTACATTGGAAACAACGTACGGGGACCTCCCCATGCTGTTTCTCGGATAACGCTAAGAGACATGCTATTTTAAAACAATCTTATTTACTGCATGTACACTATTTACTTCGATATTCGAATACAATGTAGAATACCGTAGCGAAGCACGGGTACATTCGCTAGTAAGCAATAAAGAAGTGACATTTTATACAAATAATGCGGCAAAGAAATACACACACACACACGTCGAATACAGGTTTCTCGCCCTTCTTGTCTAAGGCTAGATGATGAAGCAAAGAGAATGATGGCCCACCGTGACTCGTTATTTCGACATTATAAACAAACCCTAGAAGACACAGACTTCGAATCTCGCCGCATCTTAAGAATTTGCACAAAGTAGTTAATCAGAAATAAAAAATGTATATATTTCCGGAATTTAGCTAACAACTTAAATTCTAATGGCGCATGGAACCAACTTAGAGTTCTGGGAATATGAAAACATCAACAGAGACAGACAACTCCTGACATTCCACTTGACGAATTGAACGATTACTTCAGTAGAATAAATACTCAACCTTCCCCAATTAACTGCACCGACTCACCGCCCTCCCCTCCAGCCAATCCACCATTCACATTTCACAGTGTCACAGAAAATCAGGTTAAAAAGCCTTTGTACTCAATGAAATCAAAGACTACAGGTCTAGATGATATTCCCATTACTTTTATAGATAACATTATGGGTTCTGTCCTGCCTATTTTGACGCACATACTAAACTACTGTTTACTAAACGGAACTTTCCCTACTGTCTGGAAAACAGCCAATATCATACCGGTACCTAAGATTTTAGACCCACAATCACCCTCTGACTATCGTCCGTTGTCCACACTCCCTGCGCTTTCTAAAGCCTTTGAACGTTTATACGAGCAGGTCTGTAATACCTAAATAAAAATGCTCTTTTGGACCCTTTTGCAATCTGGATTTAAGAAGAGCCACAGTAACGCGACAGCACTTTTGAAGGTTACTGAAGACATTAGAAACGCTATGGACAAACGACTGCTCAATTTACTTATCCTTCTTGACTTCAGTAGAGCCTTTGACACTATAGTAATTCCGACTACGATAAAGAAAATCGAACTGCTAAATTTCGACCTGGCTGCGCTTAAGGTTTTTAGTTCTTATTTGAGTAACCGTCAACAGCGTGTAACAGTAAACGACAAGGCCTCTAAATGGAAAATGAAACTTAGTGTTGCCCCACAGGACAGTATTCCAGCCTCCAGGGCCACTAATTTTCTGTATTTACATCAATGACATGCCATCTGTGACAGGAAATAACACACACCACCTCTACGCTGACGATCTTCAAATATATCGACAATGCAAGACAATATATTAACAAAGACCTCCGACGACTCGGTGTATATGCACAACGAAACTCTCTTACACTAATCTACACAAAATCTCACGCAATCATAATTGGATCACGAAAATTACTGAGCTGCTCAAATAATCCCGCCTATTCTACTGAATGGTAACATTAATCCTTACAGTAAAACCGTTAAAAATCTCGGCGTAATGATGAACGAAACAGTTGAATGGTCTGATCACACGAAAGAAATACGTAAAAATATTTTTGGAGTTCTTCACCCACTTAAACGACAGAAGGATGTATTTCCATTTGAGCTACAGAGTAAACTAATACAGAAACACTTTCTCCCTATTCTTGATTATTGTGACGTTGTTCTAGTTGGCATGACGAGAGAAGAAACACGTTAACTTCAAAGAGCACTGAATTCCTGCCTGAGATTTATTTACAATATCGGGTACGATGTTCATATCACCCCATACTATCAGGCTGTCTCATGGCTAATGTCTGATAAACGTCGGCAGCTACACACTTTAACGATGGTGTTTATAGTGGTTTATTTCTTCTGAATTCATATTTTTATCATCATTTCACAACTTAAATACACGTTCTAGATTCATTCTTTCTATTCCACTGCACCGCACAAATAAAATTAATAGATCATTTGTGGTGATTGTCGCCAGATTATGGAATTCCCTGCCAGCTCAGGTCAGAGAAACTAGCTTTTTTTAAATCACGACTTAAGGTCACCTGCCGAGACTACCTACTAAGGACAGCTGATTGAATGGTTGAAGTATGAATGTGTGTATGCCTGAGAATTAGTCATTTTTAAGAATTTTTAATATTAATTAGTTTTAATATTAATTTAGTAATTTATTTAAATTTCTTTTCAATTCTATTAATTTATGTAGTTTTAACTGTTTTAAGTAACTCAGTATTTTATTTAAGATTCTGATTCGTATGTGGTTAAGTGTACGAGAGGGCCTGGAGCCCTAACTTCGCCACTGTACAGAAGGTACTAATAAATAAAAAAATAAATAAATAAATAAATAAATAAATAAATACATACATACATACATACATACATAAATGCATATAGAATGTAAAGCGTATTGGTATAGATATTTTGTTCGTTGGTAAAGAAAAATACACGTCACAACATATGCTAGGTAGGGTTTACCTTGTCGTGTTACTTTCCCTCGCGGTTAGGGCCACGCAGCTGGGAGCTTGCATCCGGAAGATAGTGGATACGAACCCCACTGTCGGCAACCCTGAAATGGTTCCCCGTGGATTCCCATTTTCACACCAAGCAAATGCTGGGGCTGTACCTTAATTAAGGCCACGGCCGCTTCCTTCCCACTCCTAGGCCTTTCTTATGCCATCGTCGCCATAAGACCTATCTGTGTCTGTGCGATGTAAAGCAAATTGTTAATTACTTTCCCTCGCAAGCCTGGGATACAGAATACAGTAGTATTAAGTTTCAGTTTTGTGACGCTAATATTCGTATGTATAACTTTTATTAACGTGCTAGAAACCAACGACACGGAGCTGCTGCCATTTCAATACCGTTTTAAGGACCACTGATCCAAGCCGGGATTTCAATCTGCGAACTCGGACTCAGAAGGACAGCAACTCAACCAACTGAGCCACATGAAAAAGGAGGCGTTTGTGATTATTGTTATAAATAGATGCAGTTAGTATTTTTACAAAGGTTTTATGAGGAGCATTTATTAAGGCGTACGTTTTCCAACTGCCCTAAATGCACGAGACCGGACGGGATAACTAGCTGGAAGCTAAAGAGCCTCTTAGGTGTGTCGCTTCCTTCTCTGTTCTCTTTTCCAAACAAAACTCCATGGCGTAACAGCCCGAAGGGCCATCACCTACCAAGTGACCGCTGTTCAGCCCGGAGGCCTGCGATTACGAGGTGTCGTGTGGTCAGCACGACGAATCCTCTCCGCCGTTATTCTTGGCTTTCTAGACCGGGGCCGCCATCTCACCGTCAGATAGGTCCTCAATTATAAACACTTGGGCTGAGTGTACCTCGAACCAGGCCGCAGATCCAGGTAAAAATCCCTGACATGGCCGGAAATCAAACCCGGGGCCTCCGGTAAGAAGCAGGCACGCTACCCCTACACCGCGGGGCTGGCTGGTTACTTTTAGGTCTCCTTATTTTAGAATTTGACTTAAGGCATCCTGCATTCGATTCCCGGCACTGACAGAGTTAAGAAAGTCATGGGATGGGGAAGATACAGCCTTGATTTTGCGTGCCGTAGAGTTGGTCTTGAGTCTCCCGTAATCGAAATATCAGCGACCTGGGAGGTAGTCACCTTCACGGGGTGTAGTACCAAAATGGTTCCTTTTTTTTAAGAAGACAAATTAAATGAAGATTCTACTTCTTCTCAAATGAAGAACGATATTATCAATTTTACGGAACAGTTTCAATAATGCAGCCGGTTTATGTTAAGAGTGCAGAAGCTATGATTGTACATGGTAACAATCAAAACCAACAATATCTACTGAAGATCCGTCACCGGACTCAGTAGGACCGGCATTTTTCATATCCACCGACCGAGTTGGCCGTGCGGTTAGGGGCGCACGAGACCGCATCTTGCATCCTAGAGATAGTGGGTTCAAACCCCACTGTCAGCAGCCCTAAAGATGGTTTTCCGTGGTTTCCCATTTTCATACCAGGCAAATGCTGGGGCTGTACCTTAATTAACCCCACGGCCACTTCCTTCTCACTCTTAGCCCTTTCCTTTCAAACCATCGCCATAAAACCTACGGTGCGACGTAAAGCAAATTGTGAATAAAAATTCAAATATCATTTCACAACCCCTTCCAAGGAAAAGTTCTATCCACGCTACAGGCCTGGACCCACTGAAATTATATTGTGGGTATGCCACTGCATCCACTCACCATTTAAGGTACAAGGTAAGCCCGAAGAATGTTTGAATACTCAAAATACACCACCATAAATGATGCGGTTATGGCTCAAATGTATAAAGAACGGTAAGGGACGAGATCTAGTGTTTTAAGTAGAATCCGTATCAACAGAACGTGACTTCCCATTTTAAAAATGTTTCATGCATCGACTGCGATTCAAGCCTGGGCCGTCCTGGTGAGAAGATAGAACCATTGGAACTTTTTTTTTTTTTTGCTAGGGGCTTTACGTCGCACCGACACAGATAGGTCTTATGGCGACGATGGGATAGGAAAGGCCTAGGAGTTGGAAGGAAGCGGCCGTGGCCTTAATTAAGGTACAGCCCCAGCATTTGCCTGGTGTGAAAATGGGAAACCACGGAAAACCATCTTCAGGGCTGCCGATAGTGGGATTCGAACCTACTATCTCCCGGATGACCATTGGAACTGAGTTATCACTCCCGCCAATTAGAAAATAGTTACCCGCACTTTTGATGGTGTCATTTGAGGTTCCAATCAGTCCTCGGGCATTTGACAAAATATATAGTGAACCCTTGAACTTGTAGAATTATGGGTTCATAGGCTTACCTATCGAGCTTAGGCACGCATCAGCGATTGTCTTGTTACTGTTAGAATTTTAAAAAACGTTTTCATAACTTACCGAGGATGCACATAGTTTTGGTTTGTCAGTTACAAAACGGTCCCTCTTAAAAAAAAAGTCTCTTATATGGCACAAAATTAGGAACTAACGTGCAGCTCACAATCCTGTCACAGTGTTCCCAACGCTACAACTTAAACACAGCACTTCTCTCAACCACAGTACAACCCGAGGATCCCCTGGACATTGTTGTTTCAGGGAACCGATGTGCAAAAGCTGACACGATGTTGTAAGCTTGCAAGTGTTTCTGGCTGTGGCCCCCGTTATCTCGGTGGTAACGTTCCGCCCCCCTACTGAACAATCCTTTACTAATTGCCCTCTTCCTCATCTCTTGACATTTGTCAACACACAGTTACATTCCCAATACTGAGGTCTCTACAGGGAAATATCCCCGCGCATCACAATCCTAAGTGTTTCACTTTCATTCAAGCCGTACAAATATGGAGAATTATGTATGGCCCTATTGAGCCTTGCTAGTAGATTCTTTGTCCCTACGTTAATTTAACATTTCGGCGTAAGTATTTAAGTTGTTCGTACCGTACGTAAAACAAGGGTTGATCCTTGCTCTAGTCTCAGGAAACATTTTTGGGGGGAGGCAGGCCCCTCTGGCTCCCCCTTGGCTACGCCAGTGCCGTGGCCCCAGTTATCTCGGTGGTCACGTCCCGACCCCTTACTGAATAATCCCTTGCTAATTGTCCTTTTCCTCATGTCTTGACATTTGTCAACACATGGTTACAAGCTCAATACTGAGGCCTCTGCAGGAAAATATCCCCGCGCATCACAATCCTAAGTGTTTTTCCTTGCATTCAAGCCGTACAAATATGGAGAATTATGTATGGCCCTATTGAGCCTTGCTATTAGATTCTTTGTCGCTACGTTAATTTAATATTTCGGCGTCAGTTTTTAAGTTGTTCGTACCGTACGTAAAACAAAGGCTGATCCTCGCTCTAGTTTCAGGAAACATTGTGGGGGCGGCCGCCCTGGCCCCCCGTTAGCTACGCCAGTATCCATACATACATACATTACATACATACAATGAAGTAACTCAACATATAAACTACGGAGTATAAAGGCAAGTATCTCGTAGATTATAGATCATTGTTATGACAAAAACAATCTGCGTGATAAGAGTTCAATAAAACTGTTCTCTGCATTTTTGCAATGAGAAGCTTCATTCCTAATTCTTCCAGACCTCTTACGTCTGGTGAGTTAAAACAGATCTGTCCCAGAACATGTGCTCCTCACTTTCAATCACACTGAGTCACTGACAGTTGTACTCTACGCTTGTTTCTATTCACATGCCACTGCAAGTTCTTGATGCAGCATTTTGGTTACATCATTTTGCCTTTTAATGTATTCCACACTAGCTAGCATGCGGCAACCGCCAATGGTGTCCTCGATGGTTTCTAGTGCCAAGGTGTGTCTGCAGCACTGTTCATTTGTCACATTCTCTTTTAAAATATGTGTTCTGTAGTTCCTTGTTGCTATGACACAGTCTTGGATTACAATGACAAACCTGAAGAGTGAACCATGCTTCAGTCTTAAGTTCGACAATACACGGTCGACGTAATGTTGGCTTAGCACATGGAGGTGTGCACCATGCAGTTCTTTTTGCTTCAATATCATATTGCGTTGTTGATTGAAACAATATTATATCCGGGGTCAAACTGCGTCTTGAAGAAGAAAATGCTGCCACGTTAGTTATAGAGACTCACCACTGCAATACTGACATCTAAAAATAGCAGCATATTTTCGGTAATAGGTGTTTTATACATTAAGATGCAAAGTAGGCCCAGCCAAGAAGGAAGGATGAGTGAAAACATCTCAGACTGAAGAAAAGACACAGCAGTGTTGAAACAAGGTATAACAGAAGTAAATAGGACACAGTCGAAAGCAAACTCTAAATTGATAATAAAGCAGCCTAGATATCTCGGCATTGCTGTCTCAGACGGTTTAAATATGTATGCTTCCTAGAATCACTGTCAGGCTGCTCACATTGCTCCTTGTTCATCGCTGCTTGCAGCTCCTTCCCTCCCATTAAACGCTTGTTATAATTTCTTAATGCAGTTCCCTTCCTGTATAGCTTAGCGAGCTATTGGCAGTTATTAGACACAATTTTAATTACCTCGTGTACTTCGTGTATAAAAAGAGCAAAATTTTGGCGGACAAACTTCGTGACTCAGTTGGTTATACCTTATTCTTCTGTTCCCATGGTAGTGGGATCGATCTTACGTGAGGTCAGCGACACTTTAGGGTGCATGCGGCAACTCCATTTGGAACAAACTTCCAACATCACGGCGTCTCTTGAAATCTATAGCAATTTAAGCTGATGATGATGATGATGATGATGATGATGATGCTTGTTTAAAGGAGCCTAACATCTAAGGCAGGGTCTCTCAGGGTGCATGCACTGTGCACGGTGCAAAAGACGACTTCGCTTGGTTGACCAGAGTGCAGACCCTCACTCCTCGATTTGGAGCAGTACCGCTCTCTCTCTCTCTTTCCCCACGCCTGTCTCGCTCGCTCCCCCTGTCTCCCTCTTCCTCACGTGCTCCGTAGAGCTCCAAATCCGAGCCGAGTTGAGCCGAGCTTAGCCTAGTAGCCCAGAGACGAAGCGTTGGTCCGAGCCGAGCCGAGCGGGACCGATGCACTGTGCACAGGAACTCTGCACCGCTGTCTGCACCTGTGAGATTTTGGGCGTTTGAGAGGCCCTGATCTAAGGTAATCGGCCCAGCAATTTAAGCAGTGGCGGCTCGTGGTCAATTCCAAACTCACGATCTCTTTCTTACTCGCATACACAAATATGCACATAAAATAGCAGACTTACCCTTCCCTCAGCCGTTGACACTCCCCATCTCTCCATCTAACGGTTTAGACTACATGTAAAGGAATTAGGACCATCCTATGGTCCTTTTCGCTCGCTTATTTGACTATTACCGGAAACGAAAGAGACGTTAGTGGCTTGACGTCGCGCCGACACAGAAGGGTTTTATGGCGACGATAGGATAGGAAAGGTCTAGGAGTTGGAAGGAAGCGGCCGTTGCCTTAATTAAGGTACAGCCCCAGTATTTGCCTGGTGTGAAAATGAGAAACCACGGAAAACCATCTTCAGGGCTGCCGACAGTGGGATTCGAACCCACTATCTCCCGGATGCAAGTTCACAGCCGCGCGCCCCTAACCGCACAGCCAACTCGCCCGGTACGAAGGAGACGAGCACGTGAGCAAGTAGCAGGACGGCAAAGGCTCCGCACCCTAACACACTTCTCACTCAGTTCAAAGAGGCGTGTTCGAATAAGTGCCAGTAGTGCACCTGACCGGGGGTGAGTGAGTAAGTAGTAGGGTCTCCCTGACTTTAGCCAGTGGTGGTTCAAGTTTCTACTGCAACTCGTAAGAGCGCATGCACAGCACCTATCGCAATTCATAGTCTTGTCTCCAGAGGTCCTTTACGAGACTGTCTTACCCTCTGCTACCTCCATAAAGCAAACAGGACCGCTCGCATGAACACGATATTGCAATTGTGCTAGAATACGCTCGTGAGAGGAGACAATAGCAATGTGGACAGCGCATGCAAATTGAAAATAGTTTACATGACGGGAAACTTACTTTTAATGTTCTATTTTGCTATTTCTTTTACGTCGCACCGACACAGATAGGTCTTATGGTGACGATGGGACAGGAATGGCCTAGGAATGGGAAAGAAGCGGCCGTGGCCTTAATTAATGTACAGCCCCAGCATTTGCCTGGTGTGAAAATGGGAAACCACGGAAAACCATCTTTAGGGCTGCCGACAGTGGGGTTCGAACCCGCTATCTCCCGGATGCGAGCTCACAGCTCACAGCTTCTAACCACACGGCCAACTCGCCCGGTTCTTTACTTTAAAATAAATTTTATGCATAATAGCCATTTCGGGTATGCATTTGCTGGTATAGGAGTAGCCAGAAGCCACCAATGCATTTAAGGGACATTAAAGAATTACAGGTGGAATAGTAATTACTTCAAGTAATTCTTGTAAATTACAATAGGCTCAGAGGGTTTTATTTCGAGCAAATCGTTTAACTCACGAAAGCCAATGTTTTATTTTTAAGACAACGTATTGATCCTATTTTACACAATATCGAGGTCTATATTAGTCATTTTATTACTGAATCGTATAAAGGAGTTTTAATGCTTTGGTTCGGAATATCTCCGTTAATATTAGCCGTACTGGGAAACTCTACGCAGCAGAATTAAGATAACAAGTAATTGTCGAAATCATGCACAGTTTTTCGTACGATAATGATATATTTCAGTTTTTCACAGCTGCTCTGTCTCATTCTCTTCTTAGCAAAAAATATTACCTATTAATTTTTGAATTCTCTAGATTATCAACTACTTTTAAAACATGATGTGGTGAACACACTGTGGACGGTGATAGTGGGTTATCCTCCACCACACTAACAAGCAATTTACCGTACACGGCAGGAGCCGCCCACCTTCACTGGAGAGCTGCACCAGGCCAGCAATAGAAATCATTATTTAGTGAGCTCTGAATAGTGAACTTTACAGTCTCCGAAAGGGGAGGGGGGCATGACTCCTCTTCCGAAACCAGTAACGCTTGATGTACTCAACGAGCTTTATGTTTTTTTGTTTTTTGTTTTTTTTTTTGCTAGGGGCTTTACGTCGCACCGACACAGATAGGTCTTATGGCGACGATGGGATAGGAAAGGCCTAGGAGTTGGAAGGAAGCGGCCGTGGCCTTAATTAAGGTACAGCCCCAGCATTTGCCTGGAGTGAAAATGGGAAACCACGGAAAACCATTTTCAGGGCTGCCGATAGTGGGATTCGAACCTACTATCTCCCGGATGCAAGCTCACAGCCGCGCGCCTCTACACGCACGGCCAACTCGCCCGGTGAGCTTTATGTTAACAGCTATTTTATTATTCGTCGTGGAATAGGACTAATTCATAATGATCGGATTACTGAAAATAAGCAAATATGTAATTTCACATTAGTATAGTCATGAGTACATATAATCCAAAGAACACGACCATCCTGCCTCTTCTCACAAATGGATAGTTTCCATCAAGGAAAAAGATAAACCAACTCCAAATTCTTGGACGAAGGCTGGAAAGAAGCCTGCTGGGACTATCTCTGGAACACAATAATAAGTCAAAGAATGGCATGGTCGAAGGATTGAAGCTGCGCTGGTATTGTAGCAAGATATGATCGTCATAAACCCGGGCGAGTTGGCCGTTCGGTTAGGGGCGCGCAGCTGTGAGCTTGCATCCGGGAGATAGTGGGTTCGAACCCCACTGTCAGCATCCCTGAAGATGGTTTTCCGTGGTTTCCCATTTTCACACCATGTACCTTAATTAAGGCCACGGCCGCTTCCTTCCCACTTCAAGCTCTTTCCTATCCCATCGTCGCCATAAGACCTCTCTGTGTCTGTGCGACGACGTAAAGCAACTTAAAAAAAATCCTCATAAACAGCAAGTATGGTACCCCGAGAGGAGGAGAGGATAGGCCTACCCGTTATCTAAATCAGTGATGACCAGCTGGCGGCCCGCGAAGTGATGTATTACTGCCCCGGGAATGCGAAGTTTACTTTTCAAAATCAAATGCAATCACTGTATCGACGTAGAGTATGCGCTTTGTCTCCATTAGAACGCTTCACAAGTTGACAGTGTTTTTTTAGTAGACTGTAGGGATACATTCTTACTCTGTTGAATATTTTGCAAGCTCCACATATGCGAAGCAGCGTTTTCATCAAGAAGCAAGAACAGAAACAGACTTTCATAGTCCATGTCATCACATATTTTTCGAGCGGCAACCTCACATAATATTTCTTTTGAACAATTTGCTTTGCGTCGCACCGACACAGATAGGAAAGCAAAGGGCTAGGAGGGGTAAGGAAGAGATCGTGGTCTTTATTAAAGTACAGCCCCAGCATTTCGGAAAGCCATCATCAGGACTGCCGGCAGTGGGATTCGAACCCACTATCTTCCGAGTGCAAGCTGACAGCTACGTGATCCAAAAATCACAATTACGAGAGGATTTTAAATCAATTGATTCCCTAATTTAGAAGCCACCCTATTCTCATTAAACAATGTATAAGGATCTCGGCAAATATTTACAGACAATAAAACTACGTTTCACAAGATTTTTGTTCTCATTTCTGCAGAATGATAATTATTCCATTTCTATTTTGAGGTGAGTAATGACAAATTTCTACGCATCTGACCTTTAATAAATTAAAACTATCTATATAACTTGTATTTTTCATTCCCCATTCTTTTTTTTTTTTACTTTACAAGTTGCTTTACGTCCCACCGACACAGATAGGTCTTATGGTGACGATGGGATAAGAAAGGGATAGGAGTCAGAAGGAAGCAACTGTAGCCTTGAAGTACATCCTCAGCATTTTCATGGTGTGAAAATGGGAGACCACGGAAAACAACCTTCAGGAGTGCCGGCAGTGGGGGGTTGAACCCACTACTCCTCGAGATCAAGCTCATAGCTACGGTCCCGAACCGTCAGCCGCTTGATCGGTGTGTGGGCATTTTACTAACGCAATTCGAGGAAACATCTTAAGTGAATAACTGTATAAAAATTAAGGACTGAAGGAAGGACCTAGACTTAAGTCAAAGATTTGTGGAGAAGAACAGACCTGAGGTGTAGGAGTAGTATGCTTGTGTCCTAGCATCGGTTCTATTCCACGAATTTTAATTCTGGACTGAGGGAATGAAAACCGAGCAATGTGGCTGAGGGCGTCATCGTGCTAACCAGAAGTCACTTCAATGTCTGCAGGTCATCTGGTTGGGCAGCAACGGTCTTGGCGAGCTAAGCCCTTAATTATCTGCATGAGGCACAGGACGGGTATAGGTTACGTAGAGAGGAGAAGGAATAAGACGTGTAAATGCCACACAGACCCTTACGATGTAGTTCATTGACGGAAATGATAGCCATAGTACAACAAGAAAAGGAACAACTATGCCATGTTATATTATAGGCCTAATAGTATATAAAGGATAAGTGTACGGATTTTTTATTGACAAAATAATTTTGCAATGCATGAAAAATGAAATGAAATGGCGTATGGCTTTTAGTGCCGGAAGTGTCCGAGGACAAGTTCGGCTCGCCAGATGCAGGTCTTTTGATTTAACGCCCATAGGCGACGTGCACGTCATGATGAAGACGAAATGATGATGAAGACGACACATACAACCAGCCCCATGCCAGTGAAATTAACCAATTATGGTTAAAATTCTCGACCCTGCCGGGAATCAAACCCGGGACTCCTGTGACCAAAGGCCAGCACGCTAACCATTTAGCCATGGAGCCGGACTTCAATACATGATATGTGATATTTTATTTCAATGATTTGAATGAATTTCTGAATTCCTTGTTAAAACCTTAATATTGTGTATCGTTTTGCGTCTAGCTCATTGGTTGAGTGTTCAGTGTCGTGGCCTTAAGAGGTTCTAGAATCGATTTCGGCTGGGTTGCGGTTTTATCCACGTCCAGTTAATAATAATAATAATAATAATAATAATAATAATAATAATAATAATAATAATAATAATAATAATAATAATAATCTTAGTTTATGCGTTCCACTAACTACTTTTACGGTTTTCGGAGACGCCGAGGTGCCGGAATTCAATCCCGCAGGAGTTCTTTTACGTGCCAGTAAGTCTACCGACACGAGGCTGTCGTATTTGAGCACCTTCAAATACCACCGGACTGAGCCAGGACCGAATCTGCCAAGTTGGGGTCAGAAGGCCAGCGCCTGAACCGTCTGAGCCACTCAGCCCGGCACGTCTAGTTAATTGCTCTGGCTCGAAGACTGGCTTTTTGTGATTGAATAAGTACACATCCATTCATACACACAGTGACATGTTATTATTAAAAAACCAAAAGTATAATTCTCAGAACAAAATACAGTAAATTTAAAATTAAGATGGAAGGAGAGAATATACCTAGGTAGAGCAGTTAAGAATTTCTTGGGAAGTATGCTTAATGAAGACACGCTGAGTACAATAGAAAATCACATAAGAATTGGGATGACGAACAAACGATTCAACAGGAAGAAGAAATTACCATGCACCTTGATGAATAAATATACGAAAGGTAAGTCTAGAGCAATGCGTTTTGTAGTGCGGAGACGTGCACTCTGAGAAACGAGTATGAAAGAAGGCTTGCATGCGTTAGAGATGCCAATATAGGGCGGAAATGAGAGAATAAATGGGACGATAAGGTAGGAAATGAAAAGGTTTTGCCAAGGGTGAGAGAATGTGCTATTCGTAAGATATTAGATAAGAAAAAAAGAATTGGATTGAGACTTGCTTAAGGAGAATCGTGTGTTAGAGTATAGAATTGAAGGACTGGTACTTAGTAAAAGAGGAATGGGAAGGAAATGGTATTAAATGTTAGACAATATTGAAGTCAGGAAGTACACAGTAATGAAATATTCTGCAGTGAATACGCAAGAATGGGAAAGGTTACCCCGTGACAAGACTTGCCTTCGGATAATCCTGTATGATTACAAGCACTTATAAACTATAAACCAGCATTCAAGAATCTTATTATTATTATTATTATTATTATTATTATTATTATTATTATTATTTTGCTACCGCTTTTCCCACACCTGTGGGGTCGCGGGTGCGAACTACGTCGCATATGTGGATTTGTCCCTGTTTTACGGCCGGGTACCCTTCCTGTCACCAACCCTATATGGAGGGATGTAATCACTATTTGTTTTACGTCGCACCGACACGGATAGGTCTTATGGCGACGGAGGACATTAAAAAGCCGGCTCCTCGGTGTAGGGGAAGCATGTTTGCTTCTCACGACGTTACCGCTTTAGCTAAGCATTACCTTTCTTAAAGAACCATTACAGATAACTAAAATTTCAATTGATTCTCATATGCATATTTTTTTTTGTTTACACTCCCGAGAATGTCCTTCCTCAATAACTGGATGTCTGTAGTTCTAAGATGAATAATAAACAATATCAAGATGGCACCTAACAGACAGACCACGGCTGCTTCTCTTCCAGTGCTTTCCACTACAGTTGATGACAAGTAGATCATACAGATTATAAAGCTCCATACTCATTAGAACAGGTCTCAGTTAACCACAATAAATCGAGCCCTTAAAAATGAGCAACAATAGAAATAGTCCGCCTGTGTGGTGTAGTGGTTAGTGTGAATAGCTGCCACCCGCCCCCCCCCCCCCTGGAGGCCCGGGTTTCTCGGCTCTGCCACGAAATTTGAAAAGTGGTACGAGAGCTGGAACGGGTCCACTTAGCCTCGGGAGGTCAACTGAGTAGAGGGGATTCGATTCCCACCTCAGCCATCCTCGAAGTGGTTTTCCGTGTTTTCCCACTTCTCCTCCAAGTAATGCCGGGAGGGTACCTAACTTAAGGTCACGGCCGCTTCCTTCCTTCTCCCTTGTCTATCCCTTCCGATCTTCCCATCCCCTCCCCCCCCTCCAAAAGCATAGCAGGTGTGGATGCCTGGGCGAGGTCCTGGCCCTCCTGCCCTGTTGTAACCCCAACCTGAAGTACTCTCGTTTCAGGACAATGCCCCGCAGACGGTAGAGGTGTAATCCCTCGTTGAGTCCGACGGAAAAACCAATTCTGAAGGGTAAAGGGATAAAGAAAGAAAGAAAAGAAAGAACAGTAGTTATCTATATACTGTATATAATCCTTAAATTCTGTCTTTCACGGTGATATTGAGAAAAGGAGAAGTTTCAACAGCAGAAATTGGTACCATTTATAGATTTCTATATCTTCTTTACAAGAAAATGAATGAACCTTTCACGACCACAACTCTTGTACTTTTTTGAAGAAAAATACGTTTCTATCAGCGAAGTCGTCGCTCGCATATTCGCCATGATGGCGTAGATACACAGCTATATCCATCGGCAGTATGTCGAACTGTGCACATCCTGGCTTCCGTTACTTTCAACAGATATATTCAATGGAATCAGATATAAACTACAAGAAATATGCAATGACGACCATCATCCATGAACTGTTCAGTGAAAAATACTATCTTTCAGCAAAATGAATGAATACTGTTTTGTCATCCTGATGTTTATCTCCGTCGATAAGCAGTAGGTAAACCGTGATCGTTAACGCGTTAAATTTATGTGGTAGGACACCGTTTCTGGACGGTTCGAGTCCCATTGGTTGAAAATATTTACCATCAGAATGGTAGCTGGCAGGGTATGGGAGATGGTGGTTTTGTACAATGTCTAACCAATAGAATGCGTGTCCAAAGCCGGGTTTAAGATGAATTGAGAAAAGTCACAGGAAAGAGAGAGTAATTTGCAGACCTCTACGTATGTCAGAAGACGCGGAGTGACACAGGTTGAAATGAAATGAGGCGTATGGCTTTTAGTGCCGTAAGTGTCCGAGGACATGTTCGGCTCGCCAGATGCAGGTCTTTTGATTTGACACCCGTAGGCGACCTGCGCGTCGCGATGAGGATGAAATGTTGATGAAGATGACACACACACCCAGTCCCTGTGCCAGCGAAATTAACCAAAGATGATTAAAATTCCCGACCCTGCCGGGAATCGAATCCGAGACTCCTGTGAACAAAGGCCAGCACGCTAACCATTTAACCATGGAGCCGGACACAGGTTATGGGACGAGGCAACCCTGCCTCCCCTTTACGTTCTTTCAGCAGTAGGTCAGCTACTTATAATAAACAACAAATCGCCTTTCGCTAGAAAAGTGAGCTTGTTTAGTGCACACTTCAGACAGTGCCTGGCAGTAATTCCTCAGTGTTACAGAACAGATGTTATCCAGTCATTTTTTTTCACAAGTCGCTTTACGTCGCACCGACGCAGATAGGTCTTATGGCGACGATGGGTCAGGAAAGGGCTAGGAGTAGGAAGGAAGCGGCCGTGGCCTTAATTAAGGTAGAGTCGCAGCATTTGCCTGGTGTGAAAATGGGAAACCACGTAAAACCATCTTCAATGCTGCCGAAAGTGGAGTTCGAACTCTAGCTCCCATAAACTGGATACTGGCTGCACTTAAGCGACTGTAGCTATCGAGCTCGGTCCAGTCAAGTTTGAAATATTCTACCTTATGGCCCAAAGTTAATATTTAACTTCACTGAACGGATTCTAAACCTCGAAAACTGTGAACTGGACCAAATGGCACTATTGAGATTCAACAAAACAGTATTTTATAAAACATATTTTACATTATTCAATTAATTCTTTTCTTTCATCTAAGTTCGAGTACAACGTTTTCCAAAGTAGCATTTTTTTGAAACGAACAAGTTATTATCAACGAATAGGTTCTGAATAGTTTGATAGATGACCAAATAACGTACATTGCCTCCATAATGTGCGATGATGTTAATGAAGTTAATAAAGCTGTTTTGTGCAATGGAACGAGATTGAATGTACGGAAGCTAAACAAATCGTTCATGCAGAAATTCACACGGACTCAGCTTCAGGAAGCAAGTGTTTTATACCAAGAATAGATTTAGAACCTGTGAATCCGGGTATGCCATTCGTTCTTAAATGGAAGCAATTTCCTCTAAATTTAGCCATCTCTGTCACAATGAATAAGACACCAGGATCAATTTTCAAGTTAAAATAAATGTTCCCATTCCAGTGTTTTGGATAGTTGTATGTAGCATTCTCAAGAGTACGCAGATCCGTAGACGTCAAAGTGCCTACAACTCCAAGCTACAATTTCACTCAATATGGTTTGTAAGAAAATACTACAATACTGTACCTGTTTTGATTACATTCGAATGCTATAAAACCTGGAAAGTGTAACTTTCATTCATAAGATACATTCATAGCCCATTTAGAATTTCCAACTACTGTATACATAGTAATTTCGACTGTCGAAGACAGGCTTATGTACTAGTAGTTTGTAATCTGTACGCAGCGAGTTCGACTCTGTTACCTTATGGTCAGCTAGCGTACTCGCCTTCGGTTCAGAGGGTCTTAGGTTCGATACCCAGGATTTTAACTTTGGCTTGAGGACTGGGTGTGCTCGAGAAATGGATGTATCTGTTCATCTGCATTCAATGTATCAACCACACTATTAACCACCACAGAATGCAGCATATGCTTCTGTAGGGTTGGAGTCAGGAATGGCTCCCGGCCGTAAGGGAGAGACAAATTTACATTATGTGCCTGCCCCAATAAAATGGAAATAATGCCAGGGAGATGGTTTATTTGCTAAATGAGTCAATAATTACAACTCAATACTTCACCAAGTTTATATTTTCGTGATAAAGTTAGAATATTCTATTTGTGCGTATCTTCGCAGCTCATCGCAAGTGCTATCTTCATTAACTTCCCACTCAATTTTTGAGAGGATACAGCTGAATTCAGCCTGTGGGTACTAAATAAAACAAGTAGTCTCCTCCGAGAAGCCTCGAGATCTTCAGCACACTCATCCTCTCGTCGAGTGAATCCCAGCGTTTGATTAGTTTTTCATTTCCTGCGTAGAAAAGGTTCTTGTCCAAGCTCATTATGAAACTCTGCTCTACACGTTAACCTCCTCATACATCATCTTTTCGTTGAGAGTGGCTCTGAATAATTCTTGCATTGCAGACGAGGCGATGCTTATGAGCTGTCTCCACATTTTGCTGTCGCGTCATTATAGGATCCATAAAACTCTCACTTCTTCATAGTAAATCAAGGACAAACGTTGTTACTCTAGGCGGGTAGCAATTCACTCCTAATCAATAAGTATAAGTAGCTATTTTATGTATTTAGAACTCGATTAACATATTTGGTAAATTAATATATTTTGAGTCTGTAATTTCCAAAATAGCTTCATTACAGTCCTAAAAGCAGCAGGAATTTCCCGTTTTAATGTGGTGTATACTGTTAGATCACCAGCTGGTTGGATCCTTAAATAGAATCACTAAAGTTTTTGCTGTTACAGAGAAACCAAAAAGAAGAACAGATGGTAGCGCCAAAATAAGGCGTACGCCAAGATGAGCGAGGTAATTAGCCATGGATTTCCTCACTGATCCAGAAAGTTCTATTACCGCACGACTAACACAGTAAGCTACACCTTTCAATAATAATAATAATAATAATAATAATAATTTTTCGTCCCACTGACTACCTTGATGGTTTTCGGAGACGCCGAGGTGCCGAAAGTTTGTCCCGCAGGAGTTATTTAACGTGCCAGTAAATCTACCGACACGAGGCTGACGACCACACTTTCACAGCCATAAATTGGACTGGGACTTCAGTGAAAGTTACATTTTGCTCTGGTTGCATTCGGGATATGGTGGATTCGAACCCCAGCATCGCCAGTCCTGAAGATGGTTTTTTGTGGTTTTCCATTTTCAAACCAGGCCAATGTTCGTGCTATACCTCTTTTGAGGCCACGGTTGCTTCCTTCCCACGCCTAACCCTTTACTGATCCACCGTCACCAAAAAAATGTCTGTTTTAGTGCGAAGTTAAACTACCTCCAAAAACAGTCGCTGGCTGTGCCAAGAGACAGATAAAAAATACTGCATCCAAAAAGATATACAAGAACAAAGTTTTTCTAAGAAGCTTAATTGATTCCAAGCGAAGCACAGAGTAGCCTTGTTCCTATTCTTTTTCCTTACCTTTCTCCCAATTTACTGAGGTTGTCAGCTGATATGGACTTGGTCCACTTTAACCGCCGTATGCCTTTCCAGACGCAACCCCTATGTGGAGAGGTGTATTCACTATTACGTCTTTGGTGGTTGGTAGTGTGGTCTGTTGTGCGTAGATGAAGAGAGGTGTATTACGACGACAACAAACACCCAGTCTCCACATCAGAGGAATTGGCGGTACACAGTTTAAATCTCCGGCTCGGTCGAGAATCGAACACCCTCTGCACCGGAGACCAGTGTGCTGACCATTGAGCCAAGTAGCCAGACAAAAACAAACAAACAAACAAACAAACAAACGAACAAACAAACAGTATGGTTTCCTAATTTGTTCACTAGTTTAACAAATTCGTTGGCGTCTTAGAATAAGTTGCAGTCTTTTAGTTCGATAGCGTGATTCAGATGGTAGACCACTTGCTTTCTGAGTCCAAGATGGCGAGTTCTATCCCACCTCAGTCCAGTGGTATTTGAATGTGCTGAAATCGCTAGCCTCGTGCAGGTGATACTTATTTACGCAAAATGCACGGAAAGGGATCTCTTACGTTACGAGTGACATTTTGAAACGAGTATTGTAAAATTCGCTTTACTGGTTGTTGCATACAATATTTTATTTCATACATTGGTGAATTTTCTTGTTTTAAATTAAATCAAATTATAAATAATTTTGATTCGTCGCAACGCAGATCGTCTGTGTCTGATCCACGCATTGACTTTTTCTTGTTTTGTTGTTCGTGTCTTACAATGAAAGATGTAAGAGGTGTGTACATGGTGTTTGTAATACAACATAAAAAATAACGTTGTTTGAAGCAGCGAACAGTCCACTAAGCTACCAGAGTCGTAAACATGATCCTCTATTCCTGGATTAATGAAGGTAATATAAACGTTACTATATACTGTGATATACGCGATATTTATCTGTCGTCTTACCGGGAAAGTTGGCCGTGCGGTTAGGAGCGCACAGCTGTGAGCACGCATCCGGGAGGTAGTGGGTTCGAACCCCACTGTCGGCAGCCCTGAAGATGGTTTTCCGTAGTTTCCCATTTTCGCACCAGGCAAATGCTGGGGCTGTACCTTAATTAAGGCTACGGCCGCTTCCTTCCCATCTGTGTCGGTGCGATGTAAAACAAATAGCAAAAAAAATTATCTGTCGGGAGTGCATTAACCTATACATTAGTCAACATGGGGATGGCGGCAGATTACTTGAGCTGGGAATCCAGGGACGCCATTTTTTGGTGTAGATGGGTGCAGAACCACGGTGCTACAATCAAGTGGAGAAACATTCAACAAGGTTAATTTGGTGTTCCTTGATTCTGACTATCCCTGTTTCCATTACTGTGAAGCAGATTTCAACCCTTTAGAGACGATTTGTAATAAACGAGTGCGGAATATAAGAGCAGTAGAGTAAAATGTCATTTTCCATACTCTTTTAAGTACGGGAAGAAGGCAGTTGTCCGCCTCTGTGGTATAGTGGTTAGTGTGGTTAGATGCCACCCCCGGAGGTCGAGGTTCGATTCCCCGCTCTGCCACGAAATTTGAAAAGTGGTACGAGAGCTGGAACGGGGTCCACTCAGCCTCGGGAGGTCAACTGAGTAGAGGTGGGTTCGATTTCCACCTCAGCCATCCTGGAAGTGGTTTTCCGTGGTTTCCCACTTCTCCTCCAGGCAAATGCCGGGATGGTACCTCACTTAATGACACGACCGCTTCCTTTCCTCTTCCTTGTCTATCCCTTCCAAGCTTCCCATTCCCCTGCAAGGCCCCTGTTCAGCATAGCAGGTGAGGCCGCCTGGGCGAGGTACTGGTCATCCTCCACAGTTGTATCCCCCGACCCAATGTCTCACGCTCCAAGACACTGCCCTTGAGGCGGTAGAGGTGGGATTCCTAGGAAAAACCAACCCTGGAGGGTAAACCGATAAAGAAAGAAAGATAGAAGGCAATTACGAGTATGAAAGAACTCTTACGGTGCATATTTTCAGCACCGTAAACGTAGTCAGTAGGTCGCCAAAAACGGAAAGTCGCCTCTAGAATGACAGACACAATTCTCAGTCACGTTACGTGAGTCTTGAGTGTACCTACCTTATTTTAGTACCGTCTTAAATTCGTGCCTCAGTTACGAATCGAAGACGGATCAGTCGGTCGGGTAGCTAAATATATTCCACCGGGAGGGAATAGGGTTTTGTATGTTCCCTTCATGCTTAATAATATTTTTTTGTTTAAATGCATTTCAGGGGCTGTCTAGCTGAGGCGGTAAAAGAATGCTCGTTTCACCCGGAAGGACGCGGGTTCGATTCCCCGTGAGGAAGTCGAATTAAAAAATTCACTTGTGGAGCAGCACATGGCGCTGAAGTTCATTCAGCATGCATAGAAAATGTAAATCCATATCCGTACAAGCCATGAAGACCCTTGGAGGAGTGGAAGGTAAAGGCTTCCACTTTCTGTAACCTCGGCTCTTGGTGTAATAGAGCGGTTAGGCCTATGCCCGGCCTCCTTTTCTCCAAGGTATTAACTCATATTCAGTAATCAAAAGAGATATTGAAGTACAACATTGCTTTGTATGAGGCAGGTTTTAATGGCTTATGTTCACACTGAGAAGTAATTCACTGGAAATTACTGCACCCAACGTCGAAGGTCATAACACTCCTTGCATCTCTACCTAACTTTTACAAATAGTTTTTGCCATAGATAAAACACATTCAACAACGTCGTTAGTAGCCGTGTCGATAGATGGCGCATGGTGCAAGAAAGTAACATTTGTTTTCCAGCAGTAATTACACGTTTCATACTCAAACGACATACCGTCTGTTATTTACCACTTTGTTATTTTGATCACTGCGATGACGAGTGAATGAAACATTCCAACTGTGTGCAATGTCTGCTTGGTGAAGAGCGGAGGGTCTCCCTCCCTTCCACGAGAACAGAATATCGATCACTACGCTAGAGCACTGGGGGAGGTCCACTGTTCCCACCTACTACACCGAATTACAGATCATAATCACTCACTCATTCGTACGTTGGCTGCTTTCACGCAGATAAAATAAATTCATATAGATAGCGAGTATATGAACAGGTGGCCACGAGGAGATATCCAGTTTAATCTCCCACAGAAAAACAAAACAAAACTTAGTTCTTTCCTATACAGAGTTAAAATTATCCACTTTATGCCTGTAAGATCCTGATTATTAAATTATATTTAAGGTAATATGTCAGACCAATTTTTCAGCGAGGTGAAAATAGAAGAATCTGTGTATATAGGGTGGGCCATTTTAATCTATCGGAGCAAATATCTCGAAAACTACACATCGGATCAACAAAAAGGGTAATAAAAGTTGTTTGTTTCGGCAGGGGACATCCAAACTCCACCCCCTACCCACACCCCTGGTAGTAGGGGAGGGGAGAGGAGGAAATCTTAAATAGGAACCCTAATTTTTTATTGCAGATTTGGATTCCACAGAAAAAATTACCCCAATTTTACCTATGATTAAAGTCATTTTGGCTGACAGATGGTACTGTAATCGACAAAAATTAAAAAGGTTACAAATTCATAAAAAATGGGGATATTTCGAGAAAAACCCATGATATCAGAAAAATAAAAGTAATAAACGATATTTTCAAAATCGATATCCTGGGGCACCATTATTCACCGACGCACCCCATCCCCACTTATGGGAGTGGAAATTATTTCAAAATCTTCAATGGGAAATGTTTTAAATCAAATCTTAGTTTTCCAGTACCAAATAGAATGTTTTGATTTTATTATTGATGCAAATTTATTTTGAGATGGCGCTGCAATCAAAAACGATGGGAAAGTTCATGTAATTGTTTATCAATAACAAATACCACTTTTGACGGTGAATAATGGTGTCCCAGGATATCAATTTTGAAAATATCGTTTACGTTTACTTTTATATTTCTGATATCATGTGTTTTTCTCGAAATATCCCCATTTTTTTATGATTTTTAACCAATTACATTTTTGTCGATTACAGCGCCATCTGTCAGCCAAAATGACTTTGATCATAGGTCAAATTGGGGTATTTTTTTCTGGGGAATCCAAATCTACAATATAAAATGGCGTTTCTATTTAAGATATCCTCCCTCCCCTCCCCTCCCCTCCCCTCCCCTCCTCCCACACCCAGGGGGTGTAGGTAGGTGGTGGATGTCCCATGCCGAAGCAAACAACTTTTATTACCCATTTGTTTTGATCCGATGTGTAGCTTTCGATATATTTGCTCCGAGAGAATAAAATGGCCCATCCTGCATATATATTAACTACAGAATGTCCATTCAGTAGAAACTGAGTAAGTGTCATGTGTCATAGATCAAACAAGGCAATCCAAAACTTGAAGTATTACAGCCCTCTATTAATATAAAGTGCTTCTGCTCAGAAACAAAGTTTCTCTTTCAGTCGTCTCCTAAGAAGGCAGGCTTGTAATAAAGATGAATAAACACACTCAGTCAAGAATTATTTTTACCTTTTCAAAGTACTGAATTCTTGAAATTGAATTATTCTTACGAAGGTATGGCACTCAATAGGCTTTTAGTAACAATTCCTGTAGTTTACCACAAGGTTCAAACTCGCTCCATCATTAGTTCAGTCTTATTTTTATGTAGAAGAAGAGTGTTGCACATACAGTCCATTTATACAGTTTCTGTATACAGATACAGACTCTGTCCTGCAAAGGCGGCTGTTATCTAAGCAGATATTGGAGTGCCATATGGTCAGCCGTATTGCCTGACTGTTTCTCAGTCCACCTCAGTTAGTCTCATGAGGCTGCACTCCACTCCATAGTTCAGGTTTAACATTAGAATTCTTGAACCGTAATTTATCCTTTTGTAAAGTAACGGTTTGAGGTTTAATAATTTATTTCTTCTTCTTCTTCTTCCGCCGCTTTTCCCAAGCCCTGGCGGGGTCTCTGGTACGAACTGTGTCGCACATGTGGATTAGGCCTTTTTTTACGGTCGGATGATCTTTCTGATATCAACCATAAGTTGGGAGATGTATTCACTTTTGCAAGATTATGTAGTGGTTGGTGATGTGGTGTGTTCTGTAAATATGGAAAAGAGTGTATTGGGACAAATACCCAGTCCGTGAGTAATGGGAATTAACCAGCAGTTGAAAATCACCAGTTCATCTGGGAATTGAACCCGGGACCCTTTGAACCGAAAGCCTCGACGCTAACCATTCAATTAAGGTGTCTGCCATTTATTAACCTGTTACCTATCTTTCAGTTTGTATTTTTGTACAGTATATTCACTACCATAAATAGGACTGACGATCACACTGTCTTGCCCCTTAAAACAACAATCACGTCTATCACTCTATCACCATCACCATCATCATCAACATCATCGTCATCATCATCCCCTCATCGCATCAACTAGAACCGCGTCTCTTTACCCCTATGACCTATCAGGGAAACTAATTTTACCCCCACCCCCCTTTTAAAATGTTATCGAAGCAAACGACACATGCATACACATAGCCATTATTAATCATAAAACTGCACAAAAAATATGCAATTCCAATTTCAATGTCGGCCTACTTCATTAATTAATTAATGACAGTTAATGTGAAGGTTGGAACTGTTTTACATTCGCAAGTTTTTAAATATTAGGCTTAGTTTCATATAAGGCGCATCTCAAGTCATGTTCCACATTGTTTCTACTGTTAGTAAAGTTGAGAAACCACTCTCACATCTATAAGTGATAGCAAAAGGTAATATCATTCTTAGAGCTCTGTCAGCTATAATAGGATATTCACCACCTACTTTTCACCAAAATGTACCGAGGTCGTAATTTTGAAATTCGACTTTGAAAGTGCTATCCTCGTGTAGTTCGATAAATTCTACCTTGGCCGACATATCTTCGTCGTTCAAAATTTCAGCATCAGTAGAAAATAGTCTTAATATTTAAGAATTGGACTGGCGATTGTCCATATTCGGGAAATATTGCTTCAATGAGTCTATAACGGCAGATAAATGGTGGATCATGGAATCTTTTTCAGATTCGTAATTTACCAATTGCTCACACAGTTGTCTAAACATCGTCATACCGAGCTCGATAGCTGCAGTCGCTTGAGTGCGGCCAGTATCCAGTAATCGGGAGATAGTAGGTTCGAACCCCACTGTCGGCAGCCCTGAAGATGGTTTTCCGTGGTTTCCCATTTTCACACCAGGCAAATGCCGGGGCTGTACCTTAATTAAGGCCACGGCCGATTCCTTTCAATTCCTAGGCCTTTCTTATCCCATCGTCGCCATAAGGCTTATCTGTGTTGGTGCGACGTAAATCAAATAGCAAAGAAAAAGAAGAAAGCATCGTCACATAGCCAACTTGAACTCTGCGTTGTTAAATTTACGCAGAAAACTTGCAAATTTATCCTGTGCTATCAAGGTTTTCGTCATATTTCCTTGTAATAAGATATTCAGACTGCTAATTTCACTGAAGAAATCAGCAAGATGCGCAAGCATTTGGAAACATTTTTTATCTTATATTCTGAGTCCAACTCTATTTCTTTTTGTATTGTCTGATTTTCTAGAAACAATCGTATTTCTTCACGGAGCTCATAAACCCTGTTTAAAACCTTCTCTCTCGACAACCAGCGCACCTCTGTGTGGTACAAAAGACCATTAAATTTGGCACCAACTTCATCATACAAAATTTTGAATACTCTGGAATTAGTAGCACTGCCACGAATATGATTCACAATTTTTACTATGTCACTCAACACACTTTGTAAATCTGAAGGAAGCGTTTTAACAGAAAAAGCGTAACGGTGTATCAGAGAGTTAGAGTAGGTGAAGCTTTGTCTGACCCTGTAATAGTTGAGAGGGGAGTTCCTCAGGGCAGTGTTATCGGACCTTTATGTTTTCTTATATATATATAAATGATATGAGTAAAGGAGTGGAATCGGAGGTAAGGCTTTTTGCGGATGATGTTATTCTCTATAGAGTGATAAATAAGTTACAAGATTGTGAGAAACTGCAACGTGACCTCGAAAATGCTGTGAGATGGACAGCAGGCAATGGTATGTTGATAAACGGGGCTAAAAGTCAGGTTGTGAGTTTCACAAATAGGAAAAGTCCTCTCAGTTTTAATTACTGCGTTGATGGGGTGAAAGTTCCTTTTGGGGATCATTGTAAGTATCTAGGTGTTAATATAAGGAAAGATCTTCACTGGGGTAATCACATAAATGGGATTGTAAATAAAGGGTACAGATCTCTGCACATGGTTATGAGGGTGTTTAGGGGTTGCAGTAAGGATGTAAAGGAGAGGGCATATAAGTCTCTGGTAAGACCCCAACTAGAGTATGGTTCCAGTGTATGGGACCCTCACCAGGATTACCTGATTCAAGAACTGGAAAAAATCCAAAGAAAAGCAGCTCGATTTGTTCTGGGTGATTTCCGACAAAAGAGTAGCGTTACAAAAATGTTGCAATGTTTGGGTTGGGAAGAATTGAGAGAAAGAAGAAGAGCTGCTCGTCTAAGTGGTATGTTCCGAGCTGTCAGCGGAGAGATGGCGTGGAATGACATTAGTAGACGAATAGGTTTGAATGGCGTCTATAAAAGTAGGAAAGATCACAATATGAAGATAAAGTTGGAATTCAAGAGGACAAACTGGGGCAAATATTCATTTATAGGAAGGGGAGTTAGGGATTGGAATAACTTACCAAGGGAGATGTTCAATAAATTTCCAATTTCTTTGAAATCATTTAGCAAAAGGCTAGGGTGCAACAGATAGGGAATCTGCCACCTGGGCGACTGCCCAAAATGCAGATCAGTATGATTGATTGATTGATTTTTTTTCATGCAGTGATAAGATAAAATTTGAGGGGCAAATTGTTTCACGAGTGCTTGTAGAAACGACAACTAGCTTTGACCAGTCCTCTCCCTTTTCCTCAATAAACTGTCTTAGCGTTTTGAATAAGCCTTTGCCGCGAGTAATGGTCGGCAAAGACTTGCAGAACAAGTATTCCTCTTTTACACAGTCAACTTTGACGTACCAGTAATTGCGAACACGAAGCTACATCGGTTACTCGTCCAATTACAGCACAAACATAGAACTTCCTTTAATATCAGAAATAACGGTAGTCAAAATGTCGTTACTCAACTCTAAAATACGACTTTGACCTGTTGTATTGGTGAGTGATATTTGATTAATCTTAGCCACGTGTTGTTCACCAATAACGAGCGGCACTGCATCACACAAACAACGTTTGATGAGTTCCTCTTCTACAGTGTGCGGTTTTTTTTATTTATAGCAATACGATAAGCAATTTGATACGAAGGTTGAAGACACAATTCAGTTGCCTTTTGTACATTTCCAGTGGAATCCAGCCGTGAAGACTTCAGAACACACCTTTCTCTTTTAAAAAATCAATGTCTTTACCTGCAAACTCCTTGCGAATGCCGGGGCTGTACCTTAATTAAGGCCACGGCCGATTCCTTCCAATTCCTAGGCCTTTCCTATCCCATCGTCGCCATAAGACATATCTAAAGGACACTGCCCTTGAGACGGTAGAGGTGGGATCCCTCGCTGAGTCCGAGGGAAAAACGACCCTGGAGGGTAAACAGATAAAGAGCGCAAGCCACGTGGCGCTGATCTGTCAACAAGATTCGTGAAACCTCATTGTGGAAATGCTTCTTTATACAAGCGCTTGTTTCCGGATGTGGAAGCCATGTCACCTAAAACAATCGTTAAATGCTGTGACGAAATGATTGGACATTAATCACTTACTACTGTTTAATGACTTTCATTCTATCTATGTTGCATGAAAATAACCTCTCATGAAGCGAAATAATTGGTTTAATAATAACAATTTTAAAACACACATCAAAAGAAGTGAAAAATATTATTGGGGGTACTTACTTACAGTCTGCCTCTGTGGTGTAGTGGTTAGTGTGATTAGCTGCCACCCTCGGAGGCCCGGGTTTGATTCCCGGCTCTGTCACAAAATTTGAAAAGTGGTACGAGGGCTGGAATGGGGTACACTCACCCTCGGGAGGTCAACTGAGTAGAGGTGGGTTCGATTCCCACCTCAGCCATCCTGGAAGTAGTTTACCGTAGTTTCCCACTTCTCCCCGAGGCAAATGCCGGGATGATACCTAACTTAAGGCCACGGCCACTTCCTTTCCCCTTCCTTGTCTATCCCTTTCAATCTTCCAATCCCCCCGCAAGGCCCCTGTTCAGCATAGCAGGTGAGGCCGCCTGGGCGAGGTACTGGTCATCCTCCCCATTTTTCATCCCCCGACCCAGAGTCTGAAGCTCCAGGACACTGCCCTTGAGACGGTAGAGGTGGGATCCCTCGCCGAGTCCGAGGGAAAAACGACCCTGGAGGGTAAACAGATAAAGAAGAAGACTTACCTACAAATAATGCATAGACATTTGTTAGAATGGGGCGTAGGATCTTGAACAGAATGTACACCCGGGTCCATTTAGTGGGGAGGCCGTGGATAGTACGGTCGTGAATTCCACGTTCCTTCGAAGAATGTCTTTGCTCACTGTCGGTAGGCAGACCTTCAAATGCCCTAATGAAGGCCAATGCAATTTGGCGGAAAGCTCGGCTTTAATCCAGTTAGCACGTTTATTTATTTATTGTAATACAATGAGTCATGAAAACCTACGTTCATTAAGAATGTACACGTGTACAGCTTGATACTAAGTACAATGCAAAACAAACGAAACGTGCGAGTTAGTGTTCGAGTAAACTCAAACTGAGTCGTTCTCGTCCCTCTCCTTCGCATGCGAGAAAGCGAGCACGGCGGCAGCAGCTTCTAGAAAGGGATAGAACACAGTGAGAACCTACCTACCTACACACATCGCCACGCGTTTTATTAGTGCACATGCAGCGCGAGAGAGCGAAAGCCACGTGGCGCTGACCTGTCATTCTATTATCTCATCATCATCATCATCTGTTTACCCTCCAGGGTCGGTTTTTCCCACGGACTAAGCGTGGGATCCCACCTCTACCGCCTCAAGGGCAGTGTCCTGGAGCTTCAGACTTTGGGTCGAGGGATACAACTGGGGAGAATGACCAGTACCTCGCCCAGGCGGCCTCACCTGCTATGCTGAACAGGGGCCTTGCGGTGGGATGGCAAGATTGGATGGGACAGGCAAGGAAGAGGGAAGGAAGCGGCCGTGGCCTTCAGTTAGGTACCATCCCGGCATTTGCCTGGAGGAGAAGTGGGAAACCACGGAAAACCACTTCTAGGATGGCTGAGGTGGGATTCGAACCCACCTCTACTCAGTTGACCTCCCGAGGCTGAGTGGACCCCGTTCCAGCCCTCGTACCACTTTTCAAATTTCGTGGCAGAGCCGGGAATCGAACCCGGACCTCCAGGGGTGGCAGCTAATCACGCTAACCACTACACCACGGAGGCGGACTCATTCTATTATCTACATAACAAAAATCACCAACATTATTACTCCAGCAGAATAGCTGTTTTACCCCCGCAGGGGTAATTACCCTCAGATTCGGAACCCATGTACCAGAAGTAAGCGCTAATCTCAATGTTTTGTACCTTGAAACAATAAATCACTTCATCACCACCTACATCTATATATTTAGTTTGAACATGTAACACAATAGGGGCTGTATGGCCGAGGTGGTAAAGGCGTGCTCGGTTCGCCCGGAAGGACGTGGGTTCGAATCCCCGTCAGGAAGTCGTAAAATTTAAGAAATGAGATTTCCATGAGGTTCACTCAGCCTACACCAAAAAGTCCTGGGGGCAAAGGCGGCCGGGCGTAGAGCTAACCACTCTACCCCATCATGTGCCGAGGTTAACGATGATGGAAGCCTTTAACTTCCACTCCTCCAAGGGCCTTCACGGCCTGTACGGAGGTGACTTTGCTTTTTATATAACACAATATCGTGAGAAACCCGCATTACTAACGCCTATGTGTTATACGTCACAAGAAAGGTCTCCCATCTGAGGATTACTACAAAAAATATTATTTCTTTCATTAAGTTCTTTATTTGCGTAAAATAGTCATTTATTCGAATAATGTAATGCCTAAGCCTTTGTAGTTAACTGTATCGCTGGCAGATGGCTCTCTGAATGTTGTCTCCGCTGTTAATAGTGTTAATCGTTACGCTACGGAGGCGAATGACAAAGCTATAACGATGATTTGCAGTTAGATAAAATGAATAATAATTAGTAAATAGAAACGAAAGCAATGAAATGAAAAGGGGAAAAACATCATATCATATCATACCATATCATTGTTATAGCTTTGTCGTTCGCCCTCCTCAGAGACCTGGGTCCGATTCCCGGTACTGCAGGAGATTTAAGAATGGCAAGAAGGCTGCAATGTGGTTAAAAAGGCACATGTAGCTTACCTCAAAAGAGCTGCATCACCTCTGAATAAGGATACGAGTTTACCGTTTTTATAACTTTGTCAGCTGCTGCCGTATTTTTGTGCATTGCCCCTTTCAATACATTTTTAGTTCTCAGGGACCTTGTGTTTTAATAAATCAATCAATCAATCAATTAATTAATTAATTAATTAATAATGTCCGACTCCTAGGCTAAATGGTCAGCGTTGAAACCTTCAGTTTAGAGGGTCCCGGGTCAGATTCATGGTCGGGTCTGATTAATTCTTCTGGCTCGGAGACTGGGTGTTTGTGTTTGTCGCAGCACTCTCCTCTTCATATCCAGACAACATATTACACTACACTACACAACCAACCACCACAGAAACACCCTATTGTGATTACATCCCTCTACATAGGGTTGGCGTCAGGAAGGCCATCTGGCTGTGAAACATTGCCAAATCCAAATGTGCGACATGGATCGTACCTGCAACCCCACAGCTGTGGGGAAAGCGGTAGCATAAGAATAAGAATAATGTATTCGTTTTACGATCCACTAACTACATTAACTTATTTTGGAGACTCCGAGGTGCCGGAATATTGCCGCACAGAAATTATTTTATGTACCACTAAATCCATCGACACGAGGCTGGCATATTTGGAAATGCTCAAATTCCACTTGACTAGGCCAGAATTTCGATCCCACCGACTTCGGATCTCAGCGCTGCCCCAGCAAGAATAAGTATATGCTCGATGTCTGGCAGGCTCACATGACTATTGAGCTACACATGGCCAAATCTTAAAAGATTTCCTTCTCTTCATCTTCTTCTTCTTCGTCCCATTATTGAAGCTGAGAGATAGTTCCTGTCTTCAATATCATGTTCGTTCGTGCGTTTGTGTGTTTGTTTTTTGTTTGTTTGTTTGTTTGTTTGTTTGTTTGTGTTTGTTTGTTTGTTCGTAAATTGACTGGAAATCTCTCTTTCACAAAGGTGCCATAGGATGTCGCAGGTTTTCAGTTGACCCAAATACTTGATAGAACTGGATATCGACCAAGGAATTGGCAGTTTCCACCCAGGAGTTGGCGTCACAGTACAAGTTGTGTTACTGTGCTATTGACGGTGATGCTTGTTGTTTAAAACGGGCCTAGCATCTAGGTCATCGGCCTCTAATGGTATGAAATGAGATGAAATGCAATGACAATTTGAAAGTTCAAAATTCATCCACTGACCAGAATTCAAAACTTGATGATGAAGAATGAATGGATGAATATGAATTTAAAACAATCAGTGGATCCGACCCGCAATATCTCACCTTCCCGGAAACTATATTACTACCAAGGGGCTGCTTCCAAAGCACAATCCTGAATCGATGAGGCTTGTTGTCTAAAGGGGTTCAAAATCCAGATCAACAGGCCCTCATAATTGTACTTATCGCTAGTAAAGTAGAACAGTGGTATTTCTCAAGTTACGGTACTAATCAAATATAGCGTAAACTTGCGGTGTTCCGAACAGTATGGTACTACTCACAAGTACTGCACGTCGCACAGGTAACGCAGACCTACAGTATGGTGTTTCTCAAGTAATGGCGCCATTCGTAGGCAACACTAACCCATTGTGCACCTCGCATAGGTGTACTAATCACAGGGACTCGTACTATCCCGTGGTGTTCCTCACATAGTGGGTACAAATTACAGACAACGTAAGCTAGTGATGTTCCGCATATAGTGGTACTAAACACAGGTACTGGAAACCCACAGTGAACCACTCTCTGCTGCTACTAATCACAAACCTATCGTGTACCTAACATAGTGGTACTACTCGCAAGTAAAGGCGACTCATGATGCTCCCCGCGTGATGGTAGTAATCACAAGTAAGTTCATGGTTCTAATTCAATCATCCCTTTGTCGCCCCTTTTAGTCGCCTCTTACGACAGGCAGGGGATACCGTGGGTGTATTCTTCGTCTGCTTTCCCCATCTACAGGGGGTTACTGTACTATTCTAGGCTTGCAATCTGGAGATTGTGGGTTTGAACCCTACTGTTGGCAGCCCTAAATCTAGTTTTGTATTGATTCCCATTTTCAAACCTGCACCTCAAAATAGGGCACGGTTTCTGCCGTTCCAATCCTAACTCTTTCCTATCCTAGTCGAAGTCTAAACCCTGTCTGGGTTAAATAAACAGCAAAGTAATTTGTAGGTCTCTAGACTTTACCTCCATACTTGGACCAAAGCAGAGGGTCTGGACTTCGATTTTAAGTACAATTCAGACGCCCAAGTGCGAAGGGAAACTCCGACTGCAGCGCCAGTAGAGGTGCGTAGCAATTTGCTGTCGAGCACCACTTGACTGTATCCCGTCCCTCTCTCTCGTCTATACATCTAGGTCACCGTTAATGGGGAGTTTGATTGCTTGTCAAATGTAGGTGTCTGGTAAGGAGAAGGAGGGGGTTATGAAAGCGAAAATGTTAAAGCTCCGTAGCTGTTTGATTTCCTAATAGTGTCGCGTAAGAACAAGTGTTGACCAAAGGAGGTCGGACAGGGAAATAGGAGAGAGAAAGTGGACATGAATAAATGGAATGAATAAATGAGTCTTTTCACCTACTGTCCCTACAATCGTGTTTGTGATAGGTTTTATACGATAGAGACTTCCTAATGTAACACTGAAATTGACTTGACTTGACCATGAGGGTGTGCAGGGTGAAGTAGGTAATACAATTAAAATGATTATCCCTTTTGGTGATGTAATACCTAACGAGTATGTTCAGAGCAACATTTAGTGTAAAGTAAGTTTAAAGTATGCTTCGTCCAATTACATATTTTTTATTTATCCTTCAGATTGAAATGCTGTCTCATTCGGAATAAAGTAATTAAAATTATTAAAGTGGATTGGCCGGGATTTGAACCGTGGTCTCCTTGTTATAAGCCAGTGACATCGATGTCCGCCTTGTCAAACATGCCCTGATCCGGAATTTCTGGTTTACGTAAATCTGAGAAATCTCTCCCATTTCACAAAACACTAAAATAAAAGTAATTCATCAAGAGATGTTACTTTCTCATGAAAATCATACCAAATTCTTGTTAATCCCACAGTGCGAATCATCCAACTCAATTACGATTATAACACGCAACCTCTGACAGAGAAAATGTGAGCCAGTCGACAGATTTTATGATTGCATGGCCATGAATCTCTCACCACCATGTGTCGACAATGTAATCCAGCATTATCATGAGAATTATGCGTGTACCACTGAGTGCACTCCGTCCGTTCTATATCCACCAATTGGACTTGAGCGACAGCAGAAATGTGTGACGTTAAAATGCTGCAAATTTAAAGCTATTGAAATGTGCATGTAACGCGCCAATCACTTCACACGGTAGAATGAACTTCCGATAACGCGGTGGCAGCCTGTTGCTGAGCGCTAATTCGGGTAATTTCTGAACTGATGGCCGAGATCAACCAGCTTTATTGGAGGACATTGTGCTAGGTTAGTAGCGCAAAGAATATACAGTATAGCCTAGCAATGCATTTTACCAATTGTGTGTATAGAGTTACCGGGTTCCTAATTAACAGGTGCCGGAGCGACTACATTGAGCTTCAATTCCAGGGCTGCAATGGAAACGTGACACTGTGTGTGTGTGGGGGGGGGGGTGTCATACTCAAGGAGCGCGGAGTAGTTCCATGCAAATTGAGCTTTTCAGTCAACAGTATTTCGATACCCAATTACCTTGGGTGGGTTCAGTAGCGGCGATTAAGGGGCGAGGGGGACAGTCGACCCTCAATTCGTGGAGAAAACATTACATTCTTATTCCATTTTAGTGGGCTGAAACTGGAAATTACTAAAAACACAATGTGTACAAACCCTGTTGTCTTTTCAGCTAAATTATTTCCTTTATTTTCTTCAATTATTAACAAAATCATTAGCGGAAATGTATACAAAATGTCGTTCGTCACGGCTAATCTGTTTGTTTATCGCGACAGCAAGTAACGGAGACTTTGCTTGTGCTGTGAGGAAGGGTAGCAGGGGTATATTTTTTTGACAAGGTCATGGACACAGAGCACATTCGTCAGTCTGGCAGTCTCTTTAGTGTCTCATTAGAGTCTTATGGTTAGTCCACACCGAAGTTAACGAACAATGTTAACGAAACAAAGTTAATAAACGTTATTGAAAACATTTCTTAACATGTCAATAAAATATCGTTAACAAACTTCTTCAACATTGTGTTCACACCAAAATAGCTGTGTGTGAGGTTACAATAGATAGGGTCAAGAAGAAGAAAATACTTACAGCTGGAGATTCCATTGTTTTAGCGAGAACATTTAGAGAAAGCGCAGATGCAAAGTGTGGCAAAGAAAAATATTGGAAAGGCTTATGTCAGAACTTTTAATTCATGATGCAGCAGGCTTTCAAAATTTTCTTGAGAATACCCCTACAATTATTTTCAGTTCTTATTGGCAGGAATTGGGCCTGAAATTGCAAGAAGTGGTACAGATTATCGGGAAATCAGCTCCACTAATGACAGCTTATTTTTATAGGTATAAGTATAACTTATCCTAGCAACTGGTGACTCGGACATTTCACTTATTATTATATTTGTCTAGAGTAATTTCAGTTCTTGTGTCTGAGCCATCTGAAGCTTTATACAACAATCTCAAGGAATTAGTAAAGGTACGAAATCAAGAAAATCTTCATTTAACCTAGTTAGGATAATATTATTTTGATGATATACAAGTTATTACGAAAGGTTGTGTCATTCAGCGAGGGGCGAAGTTGGAAATGAAACTACATTAGAACACATCTAAAAGAATATCATACAGAATTAAAAATACTAGGCTATATATTAGAACTTCACTTGCGATTTGACGGTCAATTTTTAGAAGAAATAAGAAAGCATCGTATTCCGTGCTACGAATTTGCGTGCTCTAATTGCGTCCTTACGCATGTGCCAACCGAAATGTTAACGAAAATACGAAAAATGAATGGAAAGTTTCATTCACAAAAGTTAAAGATATATCGTTTATCAACATGCTCGAAAAGCTAATGAACACGCATTTTGTTCATTAACATCCAAAAATGTTCATGAACGTTGTTTATTAACAGTGTTTATTAACAAAGTTAACGAAAACATCTTGGTGTGGGCGCACCTTTAGTGAGTTTTAGAAGAGGTATCTTAATATTGTTTACAAGACCAGTGTTTTTATTAACCTACTAAAACAATGGTAATAAGTATAAGTATAAGTATAAGTATAAGTATAAGTATAAGTATAAGTATAGGTATAAGTATAAGTATAAGTATAAGTATAAGTATAAGTATAAGTATAAGTATAAGTATATGTCAAATACGTCCGCCTCTGCCCTTGAGCCGGTAGAGGTGCGATCCCTCGCTTAGTCCGCAGAAAAGACCAACCCTGGAGGGTAAACGGACTGAGAAAGAAAGAAAGAAAGAAAGAAAGAAAGAAAGAAAGAAAGAAAGAAAGAAAGTAGTCCTGTACTAAATGGTTTTTAATTGTATAATCACACTGTAACTTACTCCTATTTAATTGTAATACATGTGTAATATTGTTCCTTTGGTGAAATTTTATTGTATAGTATTGAATCAAAATCTTAAAAAGCTATGATTACCGCACTTAAGTTTATAAACTGTCAACCTTTATCTCTCTGTCGAAGTTCGCTCATAAAACTTACCGTTTTGCGGCATTTTATCTTTCAGTTTTGATATAACATATAAATCCCCGCCTGTTATATCCCTCAAACTCAGGTAATTTTTAGTATCGGCACATTTGTTTGCCCCCCACTTCGAATTCCCAATCGCCGCAACTGTTATTAATAATATCAATGTGTATGTTGAGTACTCAGCCCGAAGGCTGGTTGGATTCTCAACAGGTCGACCATCAGCTGGCATAGATCTCACTCAAGAGGTGCACTAGGGCAATAAGGAATGAGGTAGTTTCCCGCTGCTTTCTTCGCCGAGCCAGAAGCAACTATTATATATAAGTTTGCCAAGCTCAATGAAATGCACGCCCCAAATGGGAGATATTTTCACACCATTTATAGCAGAAACTGGCTGCATAATTAATGGCATTATTAGCATCGCTCATACCTCGAACAGTTTTATATTGTCAAAGCCAAGGATGAGCATGAGATAGATCAATGAAAGTAACTTTGTTCCTTCTCTTACCGGAAGTCACATTAGGTTTCGCCATTAGAGGCAGAATAAGACACAGTCTGGCCACTAATTACATATTATAATGTGTGGAGTATGAAAATGAAAACCTACAATCTGTTTTCCACTCAATGACCGGGTCAGGGATGGGATGAATGAAGCCCCCAACTTGCGGCGAGGATGGAAATTGTGCCGGCTGCCGAGGCCTGCCGCACTGCTCTGGGGCAATGATTAATGACTGACAGATGAAATGAAATGATAGTTGAGAGAGTTGCTGGAATGAAAGGTGACAGGGAAAACCGGAGTACCCGGAGAAAAATCTGTCCCGCTTCCGCTTTGTCCAGCACAAGTCCCCATGGATTGACCGGGATTTGAACCACGGTATCCAGAGATGACAGGCCGGAGCGCTGCCGCCTGAGCCACGGAGGCTTCTAATGTGTGGAGTATACAGGGTGAAGCGTAATTCGCGCACTCGGGCGTCGCAGCGCGACTCCTCACATGCCAGCAATAAAAAAATGTCTCTTACAAAATTTCGTCTTGCGAGTATATCCGGTAGAAAACGGACGTTGAAGAGTAGCAATCTGGCAACACTGTAACCATATGTAGGGTAACTACCTCTGTCAGCATGCTTTCGTCGTGCTGTACAGTTGGTGCAGTGGGTAAAGTTTTTGGTTGGCATGCAGGAGGTCGATGGTTCAATCCTGGGTTGAGGCGCATTTTTTATTTGCTAATTTCTATCTGACATTACCTACTGTAATACAGTAAAACACCGTTTCTGAGGTCTCATGCATGCTACATTTACAACATAATAATAATAATAATAATAATAATAATAATAATAATAATAATAATAATAATAATAATAATGTCCGCCTCTGTGGTCCGGGTTCGATTCCCGGCTCTGCCACGAAAATTTGAAAAGTGGTACGAGGGCTGGAACGGGGTCCACTCAGCCTCGGGAGGTCAACTGAGTAGAGGTGGGTTCGATTCCCACCTCAGCCATCCTGGAAGTGGTTTTCCGTGGTTTCCCACTTCTCCTCCAGGCGAATGCCGGGATGGTACCTAACTTAAGGCCACGTCCGCTTCCTTCCCTCTTCCTTGTCCATCCCTTCCATTCTTCCCATCCCTCCACAAGGCCCCTGTTCCACATAGCAGGTGAGGCCGCCTGGGCGAGGTACTGGTCATTCTCCCCAGTTGTATCCCCCGACCAAGAGTCTGAAGCTCCAGGACACTGCCCTTGAGGCGGTAGAGGTGGGATCCCTCGCTGAGTCCGAGGGAAAAGCCGAACCTGGAGGGTAAACAGATGATGATGATGATGAATAATAATAATAATGCATTGAGATACGTACTAAACAGCACGCGGTTACCAGACGCAATGTTGAAAGGCGGAATTATTCTGACCATGGTGATAACACATACAAATTGTAACCGAGTTTGGACATTATTCGCAGAGCACGTTGCTAGGCCTACTGGTAACGTAAGGCCCTAACGAAATGTAATGGACCTGAACGAGGCAAGAATAATAGTTGGCACTAATGTATGGGACCATTGGAGGAGGGTACACGGAAAACAGGTTTCACATCTAGTAGATGAAGTGGTGCGAATAAATTCACGCCCACGACGTGGAAAGGGCGCCTTTCAAAGCTGACCAATGAAAATGATTGTTCGTCCATTTCTGGGATCGTATTATGTAAGTGCAAATGGTTTCTAGAGCACCCACTGCAATCGCTGTTGACGATTAAGATGCCTGATACCATACCACGTGGACTACATTTCATCATCATCATCATCATCTGTTTACCCTCCAGGTGCGGTTTTTCCCTCGGACTCAGCGAGGGATCCCACCTCTACTGCCTCAAGGGCAGTGTCCTGGAGCTTCAGACTCTTGGTCGGGGGATACAACTGGGGAGTATGACCAGTACCACGCCCAGGCGGCCTCACCTGCTATGCGGAACAGGGCCCTTGTGAAGGAATGAGAAGATTGGAAGGGATAGGCAAGGAAGAGGGAAGGAAGCGGCCGTGGCCTTAAGTTAGGTACCATCCCGGCATTCGCCTGGAGGAGAAGTGGGAAACCACAGAAAACCACTTCCAGGATGGCTGAGGTGGGAATCGAACCCACCTCTACTCAGTTGACCTCCCGAGGCTGAGTGGACCCCGTTCCAGCCCTCGTACCACTTTTCAAATTTCGTGGCAGAGCCGGGAATCGAACCCGGGCCTCTGGGGGTGGCAGCTAATCACCCTAACCACTACACCACAGAGGCGGACGAACTTTTTATCTAACGCAGAAATTATACCTTCCTCTGCACGCATAGACTGCATCAGGCACGCTGTTCATAGAAAATCGGTTACAGAAGGCTCCTATTAGGCTATCAATAATAAGTTTATCTTCTTGGAGATCATTTTCTTCAGTACTATCTACAACTTGCAGTTCATGCAGTTCAAAGGATTGAGATTTGGACTTGTAGATAACCAGTCAGCAATGGAAATTAAATCAGGCGTATTTACTTGCAACTATTCTTGAGCGGAATTGGCCTTGAGTGCTGGAGCTGCGTCCAGTTGGAAATTTAAATTCCACCTCACGATCACAGTTTGATTTAAGCGCTTTATAACATAATATATCTCTGTGTTTTGGTACATATAAATGGTTGTTTTGACACATTTCTCACAAAAGTGATGTCCTGGAAGACGTCGTAAGAAATTCCCCACCAAATCATTCAGTGATGCTAAATGATGAGCTCAATTTAATTTTTGGCGCCGCCTGACGAGCTGTGAATGCATTTGGGGCATAGACATTATAAAGTTAATGATTAAAGAGCGCTTCGATTGTGAAAACTTTCTTACGACCGTTTTGTGTGTACCTCGTTAACAGGGCTCGGCAGTGGATCATCGTCTGTTTCTTCAGTTGTACTAGGGAGTGCCCATTGCTGTATGGAAGACAATTTGCTTCATTACGTTACAGAGTTGTGAAATGATGGCTTTAGTATCTTACCCCAGGATGCTTTAACGTTTCTTTACATCAAGGTCACTTCTTAGCACCAGGACACTGTTCGTCTCGAAATGTTCATCTCTCTTGACATTTTATTTTATTCTCGCACATTATGACGGCGAATTCTCACGTTCATAGCATTGATAAGCTGTGGTGTAAAAGGGCAGGTGGAGAGGGAGTGTCTGCCATTATAATGAAAACTTCCCATGTTGACTGCGACTGATGGAAGACGAGAAGGCCTACCAAAACTATGAAAATTCCCTAACCCAGTCCTCACATGAGAAAAGATGTATGGTGACTTCCCCGTCGCGTTCCTGGAGTAACGTTAAGAGCTATGCAATTTAATACAATCTTACAACGTGTACACTACCTAACCTAGAATTCCGTATACAATGTAGAATTACATACCGAAGCATGGGTGTATCGCAGTGGTGGTTTCTGGTATAGCGCAATGGAGCAATGAACCTCAAGTTTATATCAAATTGTACTCAACTACGTAATTTTCATAACTCCCTTGTCAATCTCGAAGCTCTTGCTAAGTCCATCTATCCGTAACATACTCGTACCGGCTTTCTATTCACGTGAGCTGCGCAAGGTCCGTGGCTGGATACTCGTCTGGAATGAACCCCCTTGCAAGGTGATCTCTCCGACCGTACATTGGTGAAGGGAGTGGTGAGGTGCGGGGGGGGGGGGACGTCGGCCAGCACTAAGGCAAGATCAGGATATCTCAGAAACGGATATCTGTGCCTTACGCATGCGCAATATGCTACTCCCTCAAGTCTCTCGGAAGTCGTGTTGTTTGGGTATGTGCGTGCCATCTGTTGTCCCTACGGAAATTTAACTAGACAGCAGAGAATAGTGTACGTAACTAGCGCTGTTGTTGAAAAGCATCATTTCTACCAAAAGTCACATTAAACTGCCAAATTCCAATTGATATCTTGTCCCAAATATATCAATACTTACTAAACATCTATTAATTTACCTCCTTTGGAATATTACTTTTTGGAGAGAAATTTAAATAATTGACAGAAAGAATAGCCACAAGGTAATATAAAATGAAAACTTCTAAATAACTTCTAAATAATTGAGGCAAATAATAGCCACACGGTAATACCAATGAAAACTTATAGTTATTACTACTCCCATGACGACATCGGAAGCAGAAAAGTGCTTCTCAACTCTGAAGAGAATAACGACTATCTTGCGCATCACAATGACAGAGAATAGACTTAATGCTCTTGCTATGTTGTCAATTGAAAGGGACTTGTTTCGAGACTCTGCAGATTTCATTGAAGCAATTATAGATACGTCTGCGTCCTTCAAGGAGCGCAGGATGGATTTTTTGTATAAGCTGTCTGCATAGGGTAAGTTGATTGTAAAACATTTCTTACTTTGCACGTGGTAAATTTCGGCATGTATCGTATTTGATCACATTTCTAAAACTTATGTCATCTTATTTTTGGAGGTTACGGCCCACGACGGAAGAGGCAGCGGGGGAGAGGGGAAGAGGAGAGGTTGGGGAGGAGGCAATATTTTTTCTTCTGTTGAACCCCCAGTGATGAAATTCACGCGCCGCCACTGCTGTATCGGCTAGTACATATTATAGAAAATTATAGCTGGCACCATTCAATAGGAAACTTACCATTTAGTCAGTCAAAGAGGAATGACAGCACACACAGCACTCTTAACACAGAATGAAACATACTGTCTGAAGCATCGGGAAGAACCAAAACACAAGCCAAGACAGAACAATGCAAGTCAAATCGGCAACTAAACAAAACATTACTGACACTCAAGTATGCCATTATATATGTTATTATCGCACTATCATGCTTAATACTGAAGAATTCAATTAATCATGGCAATAGAAACACTACTAATGTAATAATGATAATAATAATAATAATAATAATAATAATAATAATAATAATAATAATAATAATAATAATAATAATAATAATAATAATAATTGCCGGGCTGAATGGCTGCGAAGTTTAGAGACGTTCTCTGTCCAAGATGGCGGGTTTGATCCTAGCGCAGTCCAGTGGTATTTGAAGGACGTCAACCTCGTAACCGTAGAGTTACCGGCAATTAAACAACTCCTGCTGTACCAAATTCTGGCACCTCGCCGACTCCGAACACCGTAAAGGCGTTCTGTGGGACGTAAAACAAATAACATATATTCTCTCTATATAAAATTGTCTTTCTGTCTGCACTTCTTGAATATTAACCTGATACTTGGACATTTCTTTTCAACGGATACGACAAATACTGAACCCATGACTTTTTGTCATAAGGAACCAGAATCCTAAAGTCATTACATGAGGTCCCATATACATTAAGAGTCGAGAGCTACCTACATTTTTTATCTCTGACCAGAGACGGCATGTGGAGGACAGGTGTTAGTTCTCATTCTCACGCTAAAGAAATTACGTCACCCGCAAGTGGAGAAGGGGCATGGATACAGTGAACTATTTGTTCTAATAAATAAAGTACATTTTAAAAAGAATGGGTAACGAAACTACTGTAATAAATATTAGGATATTTTAAGTGAAACAATTTGGTCATTAATGATACAGATTTTAAACCGCTAAATAGCTCCAGAAAGAAATTTGTCAAAAGACGCGGGTGTTCATTCGAACTCGGTTACATCGACCAATTATAGTGCCTATCTTATGAGGTGATTTAACAGTTCAATTCCTTGAGAGAAATTCTTAAATGTTCATCAATAACATTGCTACTAAATTAACAAATATGCATTACAGTAACACCTGCCTTTAATACATTTTTATGGGGTAGGAAAAGTGTCTGTAAAATTCTTTGCGGTAAATGAAAATGGCGTGAGAGTGGGAGGAAAAAATATAAAAGAGCGATGCGCCATCTTGAAATCACGCATTGTGTCAATTGAATTTGAGGCGAGTCCACGTATTTCAGAGTAGCTTTATAAACCAGCGTTTGTAAAATTCCAAAGGGAAGATGGCTGTAATATCATCTGCAAGTGGAGATAGGTTTTAAACATTACGTTATATTTTCAGGGTCAAGTAACAGACGCTCATTCCAATGCCGGGATCCTACAATTCCTGCAATTGAAACTATAAATCATAAATAGTCGTGTTGTAAAATAATTACGTGTGCGGTTGGTTTCAACAGACGTGTTCGGTTCATGCAAGGAAGGGAACGTGTTAAGGGTATTTTTTTGTTTATGTCATTATTTCCAGGTAAATACACTGACTGACAGAGCAAATGCAACACCAAGAAGGAGTGGTCAGAACTTCATGCCAATTGCAGGGTAGACTGACGTCACTGAGGTATGCTCATGATGTGAAATGCGCCGCTGTGCTGCGCACGTAGCGAACGATAAATGGGACACGGCGTTGGCGAATGGCCCACTTCGTACCGTGATTTCTCAGCCGACAGTCATTGTAGAACGTGTTGTCGTGTGCCACAGGACACGTGTATAGCTAAGAATGCCAGGCCGCCGTCAACGGAGGCATTTCCAGCAGACAAACGACTTTACGAGGGGTATGGTGATCGGGCTGAGAAGGACAGGTTGGTCGCTTCGTCAAATCGCAGCCGATACCCATAGGGATGTGTCCACGGTGCAGCGCCTGTGGCGAAGATGGTTGGCGCAGGGACATGTGGCACGTGCGAGGGGTCCAGGCGCAGCCCGAGTGACGTCAGCACGCGAGGATCGGCGCATCCGCCGCCAAGCGGTGGCAGCCCCGCACGCCACGTCAACCGCCATTCTTCAGCATGTGCAAGACACCCTGGCTGTTCCAATATCGACCAGAACAATTTCCCGTCGATTGGTTGAAGGAGGCCTGCACTCCCGGTGTCCGCTCAGAAGACTACCATTGACTCCACAGCATAGACGTGCACGCCTGGCATGGTGCCGGGCTAGAGCGACTTGGATGAGGGAATGGCGGAACGTCGTGTTCTCCGATGAGTCACGCTTCTGTTCTGTAAGTGATAGTCACCGCAGACGAGTGTGGCGTCGGCGTGGAGAAAGGTCAAATCCGGCAGTAACTGTGGAGCGCCCTACCGCTAGACAACGCGGCATCATGGTTTGGGGCGCTATTGCGTATGATTCCACGTCACCTCTAGTGCGTATTCAAGGCACGTTAAATGCCCACCGCTACGTGCAGCATGTGCTGCGGCCGGTGGCACTCCCGTACCTTCAGGGGCTGCCCAATGCTCTGTTTCAGCAGGATAATGCCCGCCTACACACTGCTCGCATCTCCCAACAGGCTCTACGAGGTGTACAGATGCTTCCGTGGCCAGCATACTCTCCGGATCTCTCACCAATCGAACACGTGTGGGATCTCATTGGACGCCGTTTGCAAACTCTGCCCCAGCCTCGTACGGACGACCAACTGTGGCAAATGGTTGACAGAGAATGGAGAACCATCCCTCAGGACACCATCCGCACTCTTATTGACTCTGTACCTCGACGTGTTTCTGCGTGCATCGCCGCTCGCGGTGGTCCTACATCCTACTGGGTCAATGCCGTGCGCATTGTGTAACCTGCATATCGGTTTGAAATAAACATCAATTATTCGTCCGTGCCGTCTTTGTTTTTTGCCCAACTTTCATCCCTTTCGAACCACTCCTTCTTGGTGTTGCATTTGCTCTGTCAGTCAGTGTAAAATAAAAAGAAAATAATGTTTGTAAAGCCTCTGTCCTCCTTTTGTTTATGTCATTATTTTCAGGTGAATAAAATAAAAGGAATGTTCGTAAATCCTCTGTCTGCGAAGATGGCTAAATAAAATGATTGAGAAGCTGATGAATCTGTAAAGATGGGAGAAGACGTACGTCTAATAGGTATGTGAATTACCACCTTGTTAAAAATGCTTTTATTTGTTTCACAACGTCACCGTATATTTTCTCGTGTGTGTATCTATGACGCATTTGGTCACCCTTCGTGAAAATGTCAGAGAAATATGACAAAAGATCATTTGTTTTATTTTCTTGGATAATCGGGAAAATCGCGAAACTAGCGTGGGAAGTGTTGTAAAGTAGTAGATTTGATGGCTGAGAAGCGATTTTATGTGTAAAGTAAAGGATCATTTCCGTACGTGTATTTTATATATTTGTAGTTTGTCGAAGTTAAGACATTAATTTATCGTAAAATTCTGTTCGATAACGAAATTCATGTAAGCGTGAGCTGTGGTTAATCATTTAAAGCTGGCGTGAAGGCATACCGTTGTGTTAAGCGATGTCAATCTTATTGAGGGGAAGTTACGAGGCGAGATGGTTAAAATTTTGTTATGGCGATTGCTATTCCAAAGTCTGTTGAAATCTGTGTAGAGTTGAAGAGAGGAAACTAACAGTAAAATTTTTGTAATTCAATATTATGAATATCGGTTTCGGAAATATTAGCTCAGATATGCGGGGAGAGATGGTTAATTGTCACGGAGTGTTTGTGTGACAGCAGTGTAGACGACCCAAGAGAGATATTCCGAATTATTGTCGTGTCGAGATTTTCTTGTGTCGAGCAAATATTTCAAGTCTTGTGAAATGGAGAGTAAGCAAGGATTGTGAATCAGGTAGTTGAAATACTCTAATGTTGATGCTGGGATGTTCAGTTTAGGAAGCCCGAGGAGTTATTTTTGTGTAATTTATTGAGATGGGAATAGAGTCAGTCCGTAATTAGAATTCCACGTGAGGCCGTAGGACCGTGATGGATAAGAATATTTGAGTGACGTCTTAAATAATCTCTTCGCATTATCTATGTGGGTTAAGAATTATGTTTAATGAGAATTGTCATAGAGATCGCGTTTGTTGTTTCATTTTAATGCCAGGTAAAACGACCAATAGCCACGTGTGTGTCGTCGCACGATAAGAGGGGAGAATTGTGTACCGTTACCCCAAGTCAGCTGTTAGAAAGTCGAGTGGGCTCGCTACTAGAATGACCTAACTGTAACGTAAATTTATCATTGATAGTAAAATGTTTATAATTAGATTTCATTCTTTAGAATAGACTCGTTTAATAAAGATTTGATTTAATTTTTAAAGCGACAGAAATGAGGCGATAAGGTTAGATTTAACCTTTTCAGGGATATCAAAACTTGATAATCGGTAAATGATTGTTGTCTGACATTATTCGAGGGTTGTACAGAGTCTTATTTTTTTTAATGTCACGAAGCCATGTGACGGGGAATTGTTATTTTACGTTATGCGTTAATTTATGCAGATTGTAGGATTTAATGTTAGGATTATACAAGCTAGTTTCTTAACAACTGTTAGTGTTAATATAAGCTTGTTGAATGACGTCAATGAAATAAATAAATAGTACTGGTAATTACAATGTATTCCATTTTCATCAGCGATGAAGAAAGTAAGCAATAAATAAACAAATACTGTAATTGAAATAGTTAGGGATTTTTAAAGAAACCATTCGTCCGGGCAGATAAAATTTATTGTTAATTAGGATTATGAGATTATTTCAATTCATTAAATTATTAAACCCAGTGAAATCGTATTTTGAGAATTAATTTAAAACCAAGTGACTAACTTAAAATGTATTCTGGAATACTTAGTTTATTTGGCTGGGAAATCTCAACTTGTTAACGTAACGATTAAGGGGATATGTCCGATGGCAAAGGACTTTACTGCCACAAGTGTTGTGAGCATTTGTTGTTGTTGTTGTTGTTATAATTTTTTGATTCTGATTTGCTGAGCATCAGATGTGCTGGGGACTTATTAAAGTGGAAACCTTGGTCATCAACTACTATAACTTAATTGTGTTCAGCCTTCAGCTTAGAAATTTGGTTGGTCATGTGGTCATCAACCTCAGTGACTTAGATTAGGTTCCATAGCATCATTTTCCTTGCGGTCATCATCCGCAGTGACTTTAACGTAAATTACAAAGTCAGATGTCGGTCCATGACATAGTCGCAGGCCACATCGACTCAATTAAGGGTCAATGCCGTACAACCACTGTGTGGCCATACAGCTTGGACTGCTTTAATTATACCAAGGGTCCAGAGCGCGTACTACGGGGACTGGATCATCATGGATCATTATGATGGTACAGGCAGTCTCACATGGAAACCGATCTTAGGGATCTCCAGACTTTCTTTATTTCACTCTTAAGACAGTGGTTTCTAATAAGGATGCCCTTCAGGCAGTTGCGTTAAGGCCTCCAAAGCCATTATCTCTCACCAGAATTCTGATTGTTATTGTTTTTTAGCGGACAAGACTGAGTTCGTTGTTAAAATGTCATGTGTTTTTTCGACTTCATTTTAAATTATTTAATAAACTTCGATTTCTTCGACTCGATTCCTCTCATTTAGTAGATAGCTTAAGTTACTGAAACGCGCCTCTTACCTAAGCAAGTGATGAAGAACCCTAGACGACCCACGAGAAATATCTCATGACGATTTGCTAATAGGTAAGGAAGGTAGATATCCTTTAAGAAACTTAAAGTGTTCAATACTAGCCCATTTTGGGTTTAATTTAATTGTCCGTTTATGGAATTGCCTGTCTGTCTTCCACATTATCACGAAAAAATAGATAACTAGATTTTCTTGAAACTTGGTACTGTATTAAAGTTTACGATAAGAGCAAGGAGGATCTTGATCAAAATATGTTTTTAAAAAGTCAGCGGAAGGGGGTATTCAGAATTGGCCTAAAACTTCAAACTCGATATATCTTAGAGTTAGTTTTACGCAAAATAAAAGTTTCATAACAATATTTATTTAGAGTAACATTTTCTCTCTTTTGTTATATATCCTTCTCCGACACACTGAAAAATAAGGAAAATATCAGTGGCCAGCGGTAACTAACCCTAGGGTGAGTTGCTAATGAGATCATCTTGGCAACGTTGTAAAGGCCGTATATTAACAAATACGCTATAAACAATAGTGGACACTTCCGTATTACCCCGTAATAAACTGAGAGACCTGTTAACAGTTGCGCACCTGGCGGCCTGATCTTAAACATCAGGTGGCAAGATTGAAACTACAAAAGTTGCATGTTAAAAGTGATAATAACGAAACTAAATAATGATGTTTGCTTTGTTCTACTACGAAAGTTGAATGTTAATACTGATAGAAATAGTCCCTAACAAAACTCAATGAAATTGTTTTGTCCGAATCCTTGGCTGAATGAGGCCTTCTGTTCAGAAGGTCCCGGATTTGATTCCCGGTCGGATCGAGGATTCTAATCGCCTTTAATTAATTCTTCTGGCTCGGGGTCTGGGTGTTTGTGTTTGTGTTTGTTCCAACACGTTTCTATTCATATTCAGACAACACACTACACTTCCAACCACCACAGAAACATGCAACAGTGATTACTAAACCTCGGATTATTAGGTGTGTTTTTAGCTGCCTAAAATATACTCTCAAATAGGTTCTAAAATATTTTCAGGCAGCTTCAGTTTTACGTATTTTAATAGGCATCAATTAAAATAAATTGCTTATTTTGCTAAATTGATAATAACTCGTTAGGGGGAAATATAAAACAAGTTTCACTCACCTCATTGCTGCGAACGTCACAGAATATAATTTTACCATCCGATGTGAAGTGGGGAAACTCCTGTAACCACTTTTTAATCAAAGACAACTTGGAACCTGACGCTTTTGGCATAATTCATAGTGTATAGTGTACTACTACACACAGTTTCTAGGCCGTCCCGCTAGGTGCGCTAGTAATCAATGTCTTGCGATATCTCGCAAGGTGACACGTATTCTCGATAGTGTAATTGATGTTAATCTGATATTTGGTTTTTATATCGGAAGGAAGGGATTACACCGATGGTGGCATTCATGCAAAAATAAAATAATGTAACTGCAAAGCGCCACAGAAAGCCAGAAAGCGAGTACAACATGACAAGCTGCTGGCAGGGAAAAACCTCAGAATATATCAGAAACAATATGAGGGGTCGACAAAAATGTTATCATGCACATGCTATAAGATAGTCCCATCAACAAAAGCTGGTTTAAGAATAATAATAGCCGCTAGTCTCTCAATATAGGATTTGCGTATCTTCTTTATACTTGGAGGACCCGGGTACGATAGCGGGCCCGGTTAAGAAAACAGTAATAAACAGGATATCATCACGCTGCCCATGCGACACTTTAGTGTCAACAAACTATCTAGTTAAGCAGCAGTCGCCTTGGTAGGCGATGGTCTTATTCAGCTGAACGTGTCACATGATTGCCTTTTTGTATTTATAATAATAATAATAATAATAATAATAATAATAATAATAATAATAATAATAATAATAATAATAATAATAATAATAAAAATTTCATTTATATATTTAATTTATTATTTATTTATTTATTTATTTATTCTTTCTTAATCCGTTTACCACCGCGCAAGTTGGCCGTGCGGTTAGAGGCGTGCAGCTATGAGCTTGCATGCGGGAGATAGTGCATCTTCGAAGATTGTTTTCTGTGTTTTCCCATTTTCACATCAGGCAAATTCTGGGGCTGTAGACTACCATAATTAAGGTCACGGCCGCTTCCTTACCACTTCTAGGCCTTTCCTATGCTATCGTTACCATAAGACCTATCTGTGTCGGTGCGACGTAAAGCAAATTGGAAAAAAAAAGAAATAAAAAAGCCCGTTTACCATCCAGGGTTGGTTCTTCCCTCGGACTCAGCGAGGGATCGATCCCACCTCTACTACCTCAGACCTCAAGAGCAGTGTCCTGGAGCGTAAGACTTTGGGTCTGGGATTAAAGTGAAGAGGAGGACCATTACCTCGACCAGGCTGCATCACCTGCGATTGAATTGAAAGCTGCTGCTCTGACCGTTCAGCCAAAGTACCGGACTCCCTTTGGAACGTCATAATTCACGTTACTGTAAAACCTATGTTTTACATATCATAAAACGAAATCAAACTAATATGTAATGGTACTTTTAGAAGAAGAGATATCCAAAGGGATTAATCATAATATACTCGTACATTGTTTATTACAGTGGCATGGACTCCTCTTCTGCTAAAATGGTTATTTAATCTTTGATGCTGCAACCCGAATTTAAATTTCAGTGACAAATGCTACATTGGAGCTGGGTAAACCAGAAGCGAGACAGGTTTCTTCAGAGACCTTCAGTTTGCCCCATGATAATAACTTAGTATCATTAATGTATCAGCATTTGCAAGTGTCTGACAGGTTTCGCCAGCTGGCACGTTTCAATATGTCGGTTTCAGTTGAAGCTACAGCATCTGACTAGGCATTTGGTTGGAATCTAATTAAATCAAGCAAGCTTGTAGTTTAACATGACTGTCAGCACAGTAATCATATCTTTTTATTCTTTTTTTACAAGTTGCTTTACGTCGCACCGACAAGGATAGGTCTTATGGAGACAATGCGACAGGAAAGGGATAGGAGTGGGAAGGAAGCAGGTGTGGTGTTAATTAAGGTACAGCCCCGGCATTTGCCTAGTGTGTAAATAGGAAACCACGGAAAACCATCTTCAGGGCTGCCGACAGTGGGGTTCGAACCTACTATCTCCCGAATACTGAAGACTGGCCGTACTTAAGCGACTGCAGATATCGAGCTCGGTAGTAATCATATCTTAAATAAAAAGTAATATTAACACAGCTAAACAATACTACTTAATACTGATTTATTTTTAAGCACACATATATCGCCCTGTTTAAAGGTTTCTTCAGCGCGCAGTTATTTTGATCAACACTTTAAATAGTTAAATGTTAAAACAATTTATAGCCTATATTAGCATCGTTCAACTCTGAAACTCTACATGAGCCGTATCTCTACTCAAGTATTCCTCATACACCAAACACGCTTTCAAAGAGTGACAAAGTAGGGCCATTATAAAAACGAAATTAATAACACATTGGCATCAGCCATTACTTGTTTCTTTGACAATGTAGATAGCACGCGATCCTTTATTCTGTAACAGAAGAAGCTATTCTCTCAGAAACGTTTACAAAAGTAAGAAGTGAATTATTTAGATGACAGACGACCCATTTTGACAGCACCTACAAGGTCACAAGAGCGAGGTCGGTCACTAACCTCACACTGTAAGCAGTTTCTCATTGAATATGAAGTCCATCCTGAGGTATTCAGGGCTCTTGAGTTCAATTCCCGGTGTGGTCTCGGGATTTTAATAGTAAATGTGTAAACTGCTTGGCTCATAGACTGAGTCTTTGTGTTGTCTGCAACATTCCTGCAAGTAACGGATCACGCACGACATTATCCTCCACCAGGAACAGTACGCACCTTCCCATACACAGCGACACCAACCACTTTCGTCGGAGGGTGCCTTACAAGGGCTGCACCCGGCTAGCAAGCTCCTTCTGTGGATCAGAGCTGTGTGCCGGCCTCTGGATTCCAAGATCTCGGGTTCAACCCCGGCAGTGGCAGACGGATTTTTGACGAGCGGAATAAAGTTCATTCGACACGCCATGTCTTATGATGTCGGCATGTAAGTGATCTCTGGTGAAACATTTGGTGTCACCGGACAAAATTAATTAAAACTCAACCAGATATCGCCCAAGAGAGTTCTGGTTTACTCTGCCATCTGGTAAAGTAAAACGGGACGTGGAAATGACGCGCACCGGGCGAGTTGGCCGTGCGCGTAGAGGCGCGCGGCTGTGAGCTTGCATCCGGGAGATAGTAGGTTCGAATCCCACTATCGGCAGCCGTGAAGATGGTTTTCCGTAGTTTCCCATTTTCACACCAGGCAAATGCTGGGGCTGTACCTTAATTAAGGCCACGGCCGCTTCCTTCCAACTCCTAGGCCTTTCCTATCCCATCGTCGCCATAAGACCTATATGTGTCGGTGCGACGTAAAGCCCCTAGCAAAAAAAGAAAGAAATGACGCGCAAGTAACCTGTGTGCGGCATATTATGCTAGCTGAGGCCATAGAATTATTATTACAGCATACGTAGGCTACCCGTTGTTCACACGGAAATTGATAATCAATTTCACGATTCCTTCGAGAATGTATGCGAAGTTACATGCCTGTATTCAAACGTTTAATACGGCATGTTGAACTGATATTCTTCTACGAAAGCACGTGGCAGTAATGTGTAGTACGATAAAGCTGCACAAAGTGGAGACAGAATGGGGAAAATCACGATAAATGAAATGAAATGGCGTATGGCTTTTAGTACCGGGAGTGTCCGAGGACAAGTTCGGCTCGCCAGATGCAGATCTTTGGATTTGGTTGAAATTCTCGACACTCCCGGGAATCAAACACGGGACCCCTGTGACCAAAGGCCAGCACGCTAACCATTTAGCCACGGAGCAAGACGAGTAAATCACAGAGCTTATTGAACGATACAGTTCCTGGTCCGAAGTTGTGCGTAATTCTCCCTATTTTTCGGTTACATATTGTTGTTCATCTGAAACCGGGAGTAGCACCGTGGCTGAAAACTCATAAAGCCAATCGTTGACGATAAACTCCTTATAATCTGTTCTATCGAAAATAGTAATATTGCTCTTTAGTTAAATCATTTACCCCAACTTGAAATGACATGACAGCCTGTAAAACAGTCCATCAACGACCACTCCATTGTTATCCTCCATCAAAAAGGTGCATATGAGAAAATACGTTCTAGAATTTGCTTTCCATTAAGGCTGGTAGTTTCCCACTAAGGTTGGTCACATATATTTTGTGAGTGGGTAAAATCACTGTTTCGACTTCCTACAAACCTCCAAACCAATCCTGGATTTAGAAATATTATTGACCCTAATACCTACCCAAGAACAGATGTGAAGTTTGGTAGTTTCCCAGCTATAAGAACTCAAGAAACGGGCAAACAGACAAGTTGAGAAAAAAACTAAAATAATGTCCGCTCAAAGTTAGACTAAATAAACGGTCCGTTAATGATATCTCGTTTATTAATCCTCGTATCGAAATGTTGTACGTGAGAAAAAAAGATTTAGAAATTGATTTTCATTAAGGGTGGTATATTACCAGTAAGTTTGGTTGTGTATATTTTGTGGGAGTACAAAATCACGGTTTCGGTTTCGTATAAACCCTCAGTCAGTTCAGGGATTTAGAAAAATATTGGCCCTAAAACGTACCCAAGAACAGGTGTATTCTAAACATGAAGTTTGGTAGAAGTATATCCAGTAGTTTTCAAGTTATAAGAACTCAGACAAACAAACAGACACCAAAGCTAAAAAGTACACCTGAAAAGTATAACTGAATGAAAATTTCGCCAAAATAGTCAATGTACAGACACACGGTCGTTACTATTTTATTGATATAGAGTATTATTATTCATTCGTTCAACTTCGCTAATCGGCCAACTAGGGACCACGATAAGCCTCACTTTACATTCTGGCATGTGTTCATTTTTCACTTGATCCACATCGTCTTCATTAGCTCACTGTGTTTAGCGCGACGTTCTTCTGTCCATTTAGCACCAGTTGCCCGTTTTTCGTCCCAGAAAAAGATTTCTCTTTGCCCTGAAAATATTTCGGTCTTGTGCATCTTCTGCTTGTATGCCCAGTTCTTTAAGATCTTTCTTGACATGAACGTACCATGGCAATGTCGTTTTTGCTTTTGTGTCAAATATACTGAAGCTACGTTTCGTCCATCGAGAGTCGATAATCTGTCGTATATGACCGTAGAAGCCAACTCTGCCTTTACGCATTGTGTCCGTAATCTTCTCTATCTTAGAGTATACTTCTTGCCTGGAATTTCTATGTAGATGCCATTTTTGTAGTTTGGGCCAAGTATGATGTGGAGGATCTTTCTTTCTTTCCTCCCTAAATCCGTGAGCGAACATTTTTCGGGCAGGATAAGGCATTCAGATACATACAGTGATACTGGTTTGATGACAGTGTTGTAGTGACTTATTATTATTATTATTATTATTATTATTATTATTATTATTATTATTATTATTACCAGGATAGCAATAGCTACTTAAATTTGTTATTACCTAATGCGATTTCCCAAACCCAGCATTTTCGAAAAAAAAATAACATGTGCATACGGTTTGCATATTACATAAAGCCTTGAGAATGGAAAGTTTAAAGTCAATAATTTAACACAATTTATATCATATACGAAGAGCTAAAGTCTTATCTGAAACAAAAACGTTATTAAACGTAGAATGCTTTAAGTGGACTTCTTCGGATATCTTCGTGTTTCAAATAAGTAAAGTATTGCAACAAATGCCAGACTGAATGGCTCACACGGTAGAAGGGATGACCTTCTGGAGCGCAGGTTGGGGGGTTTATCCCAGCTCAAGGAACGGTATTCAAGATGCTCTAATATGCCAGTGTCGTGTCGGTACTTTTCACGAGCACGTGAAAGAACACTTTCAGGACAAAATACATATCTGCGTCTCCGGCAATCGTAAAAGGAAAGCCAATAATATCACCATCATATTCCAGTAACCTACTCCCGGTGCATACACACAAACACAAACACACACACTTTTAACTTGCACTGTGAAGAACGATGTTTAGGTTGGTAATATGTAAACCATTTTTGACTTAGAATTCTACTCAGGCCTTCGAGCGTTAAACAAACATGAAAGTTTTCAAATCGAAGTAATTTCTAGACACCCTGTTCGGCGATAGTGTTCAGTATCAGATTTTAAATAGAAAGGACCCATGTATCTAGCAAGAAAAGTCTGACCTCGTTATGACGTCATCGGGTGATGTAATGCTGCAGTGCTGCACCCTTGAGGTAATAAAATCGCCATGCTGCGCGGCTAACGTTTAGTGTAGCATGGTAGCATGTCGTGTGAGGCGCCGTTTGATTCGTATTAGTGAGTTACACAAGTATATGAAGAAAATTTATTTTTTATTTTTATTTTTTTGCTATTGGCTTTACCGACACAGATAAGTCTTATGGCGACGAAGGGACAGGAAAGGGCTAGGACTGGGAAGGAAGCGGCCGTGGTCTTAATTAAGGTACAGCCCCGGCATTTGCCTGGTGTGAAAATGGGAAACCACGGAAAACCATCTTCAGGGCTGCCGACAGTGGGATTCGAACCTACTATCTCCCGAATACTGAAAACTAAATTAATAAAGAGGACATTTGTGACAACTGTGGTAGAAAAGAGTGAGAGCAATCCCTTTTGTTCGTGACATATGGAAAGTAAATGATTTCCGTATGCTCGAAAACGCAATTTAGAGAATACAGCGGCTTGTCAGATTTCCAATAGGTCCAAAATCGCCATCGGGAGCGTCTCAAAATTAAGGCAGCCGAGCGTCGAGAGGCAAGTTCCGCGCTGCTGGAGTCCCAGCCGAGCACATTTACTGCCTCAGTGGTGGAAAATGATTAAGAACTTATGGTCTTGAAAATATGTAAATATGTTTAGAATAAGTAAAATATCAACACTAATTTCAAACCCATACTGACTAAGCAGACAACTTCATTTCGACAACAACTAACCCGCGGATCGTATTTCACGTCAGAGTTGCCACTATGACGGTTCCACAACACAGTCCCAATCGATTTTTAAGCAGAAAAATGAAAAAAAATCCCCTAGCACTACCAGCCCCGAGGCGCCTACCAAGCGATCACTGTTCAGCCCGGAGGCTTGGAGAGTGTGAGATGATGCGTGATCAGCGCGTAGATATCTCTCGTCCGTTATGCTTGGCTTTTTATACCACAGTCGCCATCTCACTATCAGATAGCTCCTCAATTGTAACCACGTGGCCCTCAGGCCCAGGTAAAAATCCCTGACGTGGCCGGAAATCAAACCCAGGATCTCCGGGTAAGTGACAAGCACGTTACCCCTCCACCACGCGGCTGGTCATAAAATAAATTAACAATTGGAAAACCCTCGTCTCTATGTAATTCCTGAATTACTTCCAGCTCAGGGGTTGCCAGGCCGAGGCGGTAAAGGCGTGCTCGGTTCAACCGGAAGGACGTGGGTTCGATTCCCCGGCAGGAAGTGGAAAAAATTAAGAAACGAAATTTCCACTTCCGGAGTTGCATGTGGTTCGCAATACCAGGTTAATTCCTGGAGGCAAAGGCGGCTGGGCGTAGAGTTAACCACTCTACCCCATCAAGTACCGAGGTTACGTATAGTCCCAGGGCCTTCATGCCCTGTACGGAGATGACATGGCTTTGCTACTTCCAGTTCCCTCTGAGGATCAGTGGTAGAATGTTGGCCTCTGGATACCAACACCTCAGGTTCAAACTCAACAAAGATTGTGGAGTTTTGAAGGGCAGAACGAATCCCACTCGACGGTCCATGTTGTAAGAAGTGGGCATATAAAAGATGTATGGTAACACATTCGGTGTTTAGCCGAATAAATTAATCAACCTATTATCTTACAATGACAGATATAACCGTCAAGGGCATTTAAACCAGACATTCGGTTGAGATTGATTTATTTCGATTATGATTTCAACATAAATATTGCATGCGCAAATAGAGTGAATTTCTTTCTTTCTTTATCCGTTTACCCTCCAGGGTTGGTTTTCCCTCAGAATGAGCGAGGGATCCCACCTCTACCGCCTCGAGAGCAGTGTCCTCGAGTGTGAGGATTTGGTCTGGGATAAAACTGTGAAGAAGGACCAGTACCTCGCCTAGGCGTCATCACCGGCTATGCTGAACAGGAGGCTTGTGGCGAGATGGGAAGATTGGAAGGGATAGACAAGGAAGAGGGAAGGAAGCAATCGTCGCCTTAAGTTAGATACCTACCATCTCGGCATTTACCTTGAGGAGAAGTGGGAAACGACAGAAAACCACTTCAAGGATGGCTGAGGAGGGAATCGAACCTCCTCTCCTCATTTGACCTTGCCAGGCTGAGTGGACCCAGTTCCAGCCCTCGTGCCACTTTTCAAATTTCGAGGCAGAGTGGGGAATTGAACGTCGGCCTCCGGGGATGGCAGCTAAACACACTAACCACTGCACCACAGAGGCGGGGTAGTGTATTTATGCAACATATTTTCTTCCAAAGTCCATTTCCTCAAGATATACGCTTCTTGATGTGACTAACCATTTAGTTTATCGAAGTACACTTTAATTCTACCTCGCGATTTTGACATAAATATGTCTTAAATAATAATAATAATGCCGCCTCTGTGGTGTAGTGGTTAGCGTGATTAGCTGCCACCCCCGGAGGTCCGGGTTCGATTCCCGGCTCTGCCACGAAAATTTGAAAAGTGGTACGAGGGCTGGAACGGGGTCCACTCAGCCTCGGGAGGTCAACTGAGTAGAGGTGGGTTCGATTCCCACCTCAGCCATCCTGGAAGTGGTTTTCCGTGGTTTCCCACTTCTCCTCCAGGCGAATGCCGGGATGGTACCTAACTTAAGGCCACGGCCGGTTCCTTCCCTCTTCCTTGTCTATCCCTTCCAATCTTCCCATCCCTCCACAAGGCCCCTGTTCAGCATAGCAGGTGAGGCCGCCTGGGCGAGGTACTGGTCATTCTCCCCAGTTGTATCCCCGACCAAGAGTCTGAAGCTCCAGGACACTGCCCTTGAGGCGGTAGAGGTGGGATCCCTCGCTGAGTCCGAGAGAAAAGCCGAACCTGGAGGGTAAACAGATGATGATGAATAATAATAATAATAATAATAATAATAATAATAATAATAATGTTATCATTTTACTTTTTTGTTTGTTTACAATTTGCTTTACACCGACACAGATAGGTCTTAGGTTGACGATGGGATAGGAAAGGAGTAGAATTGGAAAGGAAGCGGCCGTGGCTTTAATTAAGATACAGCCCCAGCATTTGCCTGGTGTGAAAATAGGAAACCACGGAAAATCATCTTCAGGGCTGCCGACAGTGGGGTTCGAACCCACTATCTCCTGGATGCAATCTCACAGCTGCGCCACCCTAACCGCACGGCTAACTCGCCAGATGACATTGCGGTTCGTACCCGCTTTCTCCCAAATGCAAGCTCACAGCTGCTTGACCTTAACCGCACAGCCAACTCGCTCGGTTTTTCACATTACGTCCCAATAACTACTTTCACGTTTTATGTTACTCCGAGGTGCCTGAATTTAGTGCCGCAGAAGTCCTTTTACTTGCCAGTAAATCTACTGACACGAGGCTAACGTATTTAAGCACCTCCAAATACCACGAAATGAGCCACGGAATGGGGTCAGAAGGCCAGCGCCTCAACCGTCTGAGTCACTCAGTCCGTCCTATAAACCAGGTGGTCCACCAGCCCCTTGCGATCAAGTTTTATGCATCCCCTCACATTTACTACAATTCTGCAAGACATGGGTTCCTCTCCCTGAACCGGGGTAATATAATGAGATGTGTGTTTACGGGCTAGAAGACAGCAGGAATCGTGAGCACGACTATTAATTCATTATGGGTACCTCGAATGAACCCGTAAAACGAGGAAAGATACGCAGAACACGTACTTTAAAACAGGAGGCGGACGCACAGACCGGGAGTACGGTATTGTATAGGCTGAAAAGTGAGCGCCGTAGATCAAGTGTCGCAGTAGCTCACATGGCAAGCGGGCGGGGAGATACAGTATGTGATAGTGGACAGTGCTCGAGGTAGGAGTTTCGAATCCCATATAAGATTTTTTTAACAGCCAGTTGCCTGGGAATGTGGTAAGGTTTCATACTTAATAGCTTCCAAGGGATGATTTGTTTGTTTAACCCTATAAAAGACCGTATGTATCGTTGCATTGGGTATGGTACTGGGTTGGACGAGGATGTAGAGAGGATGGTCTGTGGCCAGTATAGGCTGGGAAGTGGGCGCTGTAGGTCAAATTTTGCAGTAGCTCACCTGGCTAGCGCGCGGTAGAATGTGTGATTGACAGTGCCCGAGGGTTAGAAACTATGCAGGTGTTTATTTAAGCCAGTTGCTTGGGATGTGGTAAGGTTGTATACTTAATACCGGTATTTTTCACAGACTTGTTTACTTGGCCCTGAAAAGGGCCGTTGGTTTGGAGCTGGGTTGATAGAGGCTAGGAAACATGTGACAGGATTTCAGTTATCCACGTCGTTTAACGCAGCCCCTGCTCGAACTGACGACCTCCGTGGTCGATACAGAGCGGCGCGATGTTGTAAGGACTGGCTGGCCCTTTGCAACATCTCTGGCGAAACGGATGGGCATGCCTCGGTGATGAGTTGCCTGAGGTGACAAGGACTGGCCGGCCCCTGTTCATACACCGGTTGATTCACATGGCCCCACAGAAAAAAAAATTCCAGGGGCGTAAGGTCGGGCGATGTGGCAAGCCAGGGGACAGGTCCTCCCCTTGCTATCCATTTATCACGTGCGGTGGAGCTCTATCATGTTGAAACCACATCCTGCAGCGGTAAAGGATTGGCATATGTTCAAAAAACGGTGGTAGTTCATTTTGGATGAACCGCAGATAGCGTTGGCTAGTGATATGGCCCTCAAAGAAATGGAGACCGATGAGGTGATCACCCATGATTCCACACCATACATTCACGCCCCACTGTACCTGAAAAGCTGTCTATCGCACCCAATGGGGATTATCCACACTCCAGTAATGCATATTATGGCGATTAACGGGTCCATTGTTGCGGAATCGTGCTTCGTCCGTAAATAAGAGAGTCGCTAGAAAAGCCGGTTCAGTGTCCACATACTGTAGGATCCATTGACAGAACGCCACCCGGGCATCGTAATGAGACCATAGAGCTCTTGGTGTAAATGCAGGTGGTACGGGTAAAACCGGTGGGTATGCAATATCCGCATAACTGACACTCGGCTGATGTTCGTCTCCTGTGCATTGGCCCGTGTGTTAGTATGAGGGTTAGGCCGGATAGCGTCAAACACGACGTCTTCATTGTCAGCAGACAATGATCTCGAACAGGCCGTGTCCTCCCCAGGGACGCAGTATTCCTCAGGCGTCTTTCCACACTTCATGTCCGAGGGTTGTCGCCTACCAGGATAGCGTTCTTGGTACAAGCGTTCTGCCTGGTATGCATTCTGTCTAGCTTCTCCACAGATAATAACATATCCACACACACGCCGCTGGAATACGTCTCGGGGCAGTGAACAAACTTTGCATTATGAATTGCTTCGAAGAAAGGGAATTCGCGCAGTTACATACTTACCCGCCATCGCATGTCATCGTTCCAATGGGCCATACTTTGCCCTACCTGTGGCCATACCCAATGCAACGATACATACGGTCTTTTACAGGATCAAATAAACAAATCAGTCCTTGGAAGCTATCAGTATGCAACCTTACCACATCCCAGGCAACTGGGTGTTACAAAAAATTCTGATGTGGTATTCCAACCTCCTACCTCGAGCAATGTCCTCTATCATATATCTCCCCACCCGCTTGCCATGTGAGATACTGCGACACTTGATCTACGGTGCCCACTTCCCAGCCTAAACAGTACCGTGCTCCCGGTCTGTGCGTCCGCCTCATGTTTTAAAGTACGTGTTCTGCGCATCTGTATTCGTTTTACGGGTTCATTCGAGATACCCATAACGCATTAATAGTGACGCTCACTATTCCTGATTACCGCTGTCTTCTAGGCCGTAAACACGCATCTCGCTATGTTACCCCGGTTTAGGGAGAAGGACCTATGTCTTTCATAACTGTAGTAAATGTGAAGGGATGCGTAAAACTGGATCGCAAGGGGCTGGTGGACCACCCGTATAGGTCTATATTATAAAGCTGGCGATCATCAGAAAATTGGTGTAACGAAGTAATGTAATAACAAAATGTGTGACGGAAGCATAACTTAGCAACCGTACAGGTTGCGATGTAAAGTGTTACCTAGCAACCATGCAGGCTATGTCTTACGGCTGGCAGTCATCTGAAATTAGCAACCGTTGAGGGATGGCCATGACCGAGAGATATATAAGACATATTTGATTATCCCATAGGAAAATGTAACAACATATTTTTTATGATAAATGCAAGTTAGTGAAATGCCTTAAACGAGGAAGAGCGAACCATTTTCCAGTTTCTCCTTGGCAGTGTACAAGGCTGCGGCGCAGAAACGTGTGGTAAGGAGCTGACCAATCGTGGTGATACAATCAAATGACAGCTCGGAGAAAAATACAAAAACTCGACGAAGAAAGCAGAATGTTTATGCAAATGGATTACGAGGAAGGGATGGGGAGGACAGATTAAAGGAGGACTCAAGAAGAAGAGATGTTGCTGAATAAGATTGATGATGCTACGTTTGCAACCATACTGATAAACTGATTCCTCTTGATGATCAGTCTGTCCACTCACTGATTAAAGTGTATGACGTTAACAACATGAGTGAACCGTACTATTTGAAAAACTCCTCCAAAACAATCATGGCTTTTTGAACAAACGCTAGTAATTAAAAAATATTTCATTTTATTAAATGTTCTAGGTCTCATGACTTCATTCCTTTAGGATCAATAAAAAATAGAATGTCTCATAACATTAGGACAACGGCAATGAAGATTGCCAAACGCAAATTTAAATCAATCTCAATCTACACTGAAGAAAATGGAAATTGCAACACCCAGAAGGAGTAGTGCTACATTGCTGCAATTGAACATGCAGGACGAGTGCTCGGTTATGATACGATTATTACACTTTCAGGTCCCTCTGACCGCAAGTTTGGACAACAATCAATACAGGATTTGCCCACCACGAGCTGCAATACATTGATGAATTCGTCGAGGCATGGAGTCAATAAGGCCCTGGATCGCTTCCTGAGGAATTGTGGCCCATGCTTGCTGCACTGCACGGGTCAGTTGTACCAGAGTTGTGGGTGTCTGAGGACGGTTGGCCAGTTTTCGACCTATCATGTCCCACACATGCTCAATAGGACTGAGGTCAGGGGATCTGGCGGGCCATTCTAAGGTTGTGATGTCGTGGAGAGCTTCTCTGGAGATGCGTGCAATGTGAATACGAGCATTTTCCTGCTGAAACATCCCATTAGTAATGTTCGCCATTATAGGGACAACCACTGGATTGAGTACCCTATCGACGTACTGTCGAGCAGTCATAGTGCCCTCAACAAGCACTAATTGTGATTGCATATTAAAGCCAATAGCTCCCCAGACCATAATGCTTGGTGTTGGTCGTGTGTGCCTCTCGACAATAAGATCTTGGCGGCCCCTCTCCCCGGTACGTCGGCGCACACGATTCCGGCGACCACTGTGGGCAAGACAGAAGCGCGATTCATAACTAAAACGACCCTATGCCATTCGTCGACCCTCGTCGATCTTTCTCGACACCAGGCCAGCCCTACACGCCTCTGTTGTGGGGTCAATGGAACACCTTCTGCAAGGACACGGGCTCGTAAGCCAACTGCACGCAGGCGATTACCAACTGTTTGTTGTGTGACGTGGGGTGCCACAGCTGCTCGAATTTGCGCTGCTGTTGCATGGGGTTCCATCCGACCCATCCGAATGATGCGGCGATTCTCTCTCACAGTTGTACCTTCATTTGACCACAGCTGCCATACACGTTGTACCGCAGATGCCTGTCGGCCAACACGTGCAGCAACAGTCCTTAGCGATAATTCAGCCTCACACAGCCCAATTATCCGAGCCCTCTCAAACGGCGACAGTTGTTGATAGCGTGCTCTTCTCTGTCGTCGAGGCATGTTTGACGGGGAACACTTCACTGCATAGACTGTAAGTCAACTACGCTACACCAGAGTCCGTACACTGGAGTTGATTCCTCCGCGACCAATCAAGTTGGGAGACCTGTAGCAACAATCCAAAGGATCTGAAACTTTGATCGTTTACATACCTACATAGCATCGTTCCATATCTTGAAAATCAACACAAACGACCAATGCCTTCATGGTGTTGCAATTGCCATTTTCATAAGTGTATCTTGGTAATCGTAAGGTTACTTAGTTACAAACTGAGTTTGCTGCGGTGCATCGTTGAGAAAGCAAATGCTCACATTTCTCACATTACCGAGAGAATTGGCCGTGCGGTTAGGGTCGGGCAACTGTGAGCTTTCATTCGGAGGCAGTGGGTTAGAATACCACTGTCTGTAGTCATGAAGATAGCTTTCCATGGTTTTTCACGTTCATACCAGGCAAATGCTGGGGCTGTACCTTAATTAAGGCCAGGGCCGGTTCCTTCCCACTCTTAGCACTTTCCTCTCCCATCGTCGCCATAAGACCCATCTGTGTCGGTGCGACGTAAAGCAGATTGTAAAGAAATTCTCAAATTAAACATTTAACACTTTTTTTAAAATTTGCTTTACGCCGCACTGACACAGATATGTCTTATGACGAATAATGGGATAGAAAAGGCCTAGGAGTGGGAAGGAATCGGCCATGGCCTTAATTAAGGGATAACTCGAGTATTTGCCTGGTGTGAAAATGGGAAACCACGGAAAAATGATGATGATGATGATGATGATGATGATCATGCTTGTTGTTTAAAGGGGCCTAACATCTAAGGTCATCGGCCCATTCCAAACCACCGAGCTCGATAGCTGCAGTCGCTTAAGTGCGGCCAGTATCCAGTATTCGGGAGATAGTAGGTTCGAACCCCACTGTCGGCAGCCCTGAAAATGGTTTTCCGTGGTTTCCCATTTTCACACCAGGCAAATGCTGGGGCTGTACCTTAATTAAGGCCACGGCCGCTTCCTTCCCACTCCTAGCCCTTCCCTGTCCCATCGTCGCCATAAGACCTATCTGTGTCGGTGCGACGTAAAGCAACTAGCAAAAAAAAAAAAAAAAAGCCATTCCAAACCACGGAAAAATATCTTCAGTGCTGCCGACAGTGAGATTCTAACCCACTATCTCCCACATGTAAGCTCAGAGCTGCGCACCCCTAACTTCACGGCCAATTTGCCCGGTCTCTCACATTACAAATTTAAACCTTGTGATCTATTAAAAATTAATAGCAGATTGGTGAGATATAACGAATCGGTACAATGAGTTAAAATTCTGGTATATTATTATTATTATTATTATTATTATTATTATTATTATTATTATTATTATTATTATTATTATTATTATTATTACCCATTTATCCCGACAAAGAATGATGATATTTATCCTAAATCATTACTGTAGGGTTCAGTTTCTATCCTCTCTTCTTCTTGGCCTTTTTCTAATTATCGGGTTGGGAACTTTGATTTGCCTCGGTTTTACGGCCGGATGCCCTTCCTGATGTCAACCTATGCTGATAGATGTTGTGATTAGCAGTGTGGAGTGTTGTCTGTACATGAAGATGTGTGTATTAAGACGGACACAAACACCCAGTTCCCGCGCTAAAGGGGTTAACCATATGTAGTTAAAATCCCTGAGTTGATCAGGAATCGAACTCCAGGGCTCTCTGAAGTGAAGGCCACCCGGGTTCGATTCCCGGCTCTGCCATGAAATTTGAAAAGTGGTACGAGGGCTGGAACGGGGTCCACTCAGCCTCGGGAGGTCAACTGAGTAGAGGTTGGTTCGATTCCCACTTCCGCCATCCTAGAAGTGGTTTTCCGTGGCAAGTACCGGGATGGTACCTAACTTACGGCTTCCTTCCCTCTAGCTTGTCTATCCTTTCCAATCTTCCCATTCCCCACCAAGCCCCCTGTTCAGCATAGCAGGTGAGGCCACCTGGGCAAGGTACTGGTCATCCTCCCCAGTTGTATCCCCGACCCAATATCTGACGCTCCAGGACACTGGCCTTGAGGCGGTAGGGGTGGGATCCCTCGCTGAGTCCGAGGGAAAAACCAACCTTGGAGAGTAAACATATTAAGAAAGGAAGAAAATTATATTTGCGGGACTAGATAGAAATTTACCAATATTTTTTTAAACAGTCCTCAAAATTTAAGGAGTACGCGTACTCCCGCGTTCCTCTTGAAAAAAATCCCTGGATATAATGTTTGTTGTAGCTATCCGTAGGGTTTGTATCTATATGAGGGTGGAGGGCGGGAATTATATTGTGATAATAATTGAAATTCGATATAATAATATTAAATACGAGGAACAAGAAATACCATGCACTCGTTCTTTTTGAGCGACTTTACAGTACTTTATGACATTGTTTAAATGTTTGTACTTAATATCGTATCGAGTCAATGATATTGGTTTAATGACAGAAGCGAGAGGGACTATTCCTAAATTCTTCGCTGATTTCTGCAAAAGTTTCGTCCTTACCAAAGATTTTATTACATCACTTGTTTCGGTCGCACTCAGGGGTTCTATGTATATATTAGACTAATAATTGACCTTAATGACATTACAAGCACTATTTCATAATGCTTTAGTAGCATACTTAGTACTATATTTATTTCAAACTATGTACTTCCACATACTTGATTAATTTTTGTTGTTTTCGGTATTCTTTCTCATCATGGGAGCCTATAAATGCTGTACGAAGGTCCTGAAGAAATTGCTTTAAATTAAGTAAATACTAAAATATAATTTGGAATTCAATGGATTAATAAAATGAATGTCTGGGTAGCTGGCTGATGAATAGCAGCATGTAGAGTGGCAGGTCTGTTGGAATACCAATAGAATTTCTACCCCTGTAGAAAATATTAAAATACACATTTAGAGAGAATCAATCACTTTATCACTTCATTTTTCTTTCAGCTTCAATTTAGGCACGTGGAATAGGGTATTTCTTTTAAAAAAAGAGGAATTATCCAGAAGTACTGCACACGATCTGCTTAGGTTTAAATTCCATTATAATATTTAGGTCCCACATAACCTGTCAGCAAAAGCTCATGGAAACAGAACAGTTTTCGAAACGAATCGAAACTAGATTGTCTGTTGCTGCAGAGGTGACCCCGCGACAAGACTCCAGAACTTCAGTGCAAATTTTCTGTGCATGGAGGGAAATCAAGTTCATTCTTTTTCTATGAGCTACCACCAAACAATTAAAATAACAATTCGAATGCATGCTACATCAATCTGAATAAATCGCATCAACAAATCAACTGAAGATGCTAGAATTAGTGTGCGATGATACTGTACCGAAAGAAAAACACGTGGCTTAGTTAATCTTTCCTTAGAAGAAGTAGGCTGGAATGTCTCATTTTAACCACCCTAATCAGTAGAAACTCCGTCTGTGGATCAGTAGTAGAGTGTTGGCCTCTGGTTCCCTAGACGAGCGAGTTGGCCGTGAGGTTAGGGGTGCGCAGCTCTGAGCTTGAATTCGGGAGATAATGGGTTCGAAACCCACTGTCGACAGCCCTGAAGACGGTCCGCAGGCTCCCATTTTCACACCACGCAAGTGCTGGGGATGTATCTTAAGGCCACGGCCACTTCCTTCGCACTCCTAGCTCTTTCCTATCCTATCGTCGCCGCTAGAAATGTGTCTCTGAAATGTTCACTTGGATGTGTCTAAATGAGACGGACAAGGCCAACAACAGAACATGGTTATGTTTGGTATATAACTTAAATGTAATGTCAAACATTCAGTGATATTGGTTAAATGTTACGTTTCAAATCATACAATCCTAGTGTAATTTCGTGCCTGTTAGAGTGAATACCTAGTAGTGAGAACTGAGAAGAGAGTGAAGAACTCCATATGGTAACAGGCTCAGGATTCATATGCAGTGTACAGTGGCTCAAAAAAGTATTGGTCTGCCCATAGCCGCGGTATGAACGGAACTGTATGGTACAAATAATGGTGCATATAATGGAATTATACGTATGCAGATATGTAAGACAGTCAAGTACATCAGTAGGTTGAATATAGAGCCAAGAAGATTCACGCTGTTTGCAAACGGAGCAGTAATACAACGGCGTGCGTCATTACACGCCAAACAAGTATTGGTCTAGTACACAATATCATCGTGACAACGTGCTGTCTGCTGCATCTGGCTCATTTGCGTCTGTGCTGACACGTCGGAAGGTAATATTCAGCACTTTTTCCGTGTTCAGATAGAAATGAGAAGGAAAATGAAATAAACAACCGTGGAAGAAAGGGGGATTGCAGTGCGACTATTTCAGGAAGGTAAATGTTTCAAGGACATAAGTGAAATTATTGGAAGAGCTGTTACAACTGTTAAAAATGTTGTGTGCAGGTACAAAAGAACAAAGACAATAGAAAATAGACAACGAACTGTCCGTCCTTCAAAGTTATCAATACAAGACAAACGGAAAATTGTGCGTAATGTGGCCCGAAATCCTCAGCTAAGTGCGCCGAAGATATCAGCTGCGTTACAACAAGATGTAAGAGTGCAAGTGTCATCTGAAACCATCCGAAATGTGCTAAGCGAAAGAGGATATGCGGGCAGAATAGCCCGTAGAAAACCGGTTATCAGGAAGGCAAACAGAAAGAAGAGACTTGCGTACGCTAAAGAGCACATTAATGACATCTATGAGGATTGGAAGACAATCGTTTTCACTGATGAAAGTGAATTTACCCTCTTCAGGTCAAACAGACGAGTGACTGTGTGGAGGAAGACGAATTCTGAACTTGAAGAGAAGAACTTGACAGCTAATGTGAAACATGAAGATGGTTCCCTGATGATGTGGGGTTGCATGAGTGTGAATGGTGTAGGTGAATTAGCCTTCATTGAAGGGACTATGGATCACAAAGCATACATTAACATCCTCAAGATACAAAAAAAAGGGATTCTCAGGAAAGTATACGTTTACGCGAGATAACGACCCCAAACACACAGCCCTGAATACGAAGCGATGGCTGTTATATAATACACCACGTTGGATGGAAACTCCACCACAATATCCTGACATCAATCCCATCGAGAATTTGTGGCACTATTTCGAGCAAAACGTGAGAAAGCATGCAATATCAAACAAAGCTGACCTGAAAGAAGCCTTACTCACCGAATGGAATAACATACCAACGAAAACTACGGAAACCTTGGTACAAGTGATGCCAAATAGGTTAGCTGAGATTATAAAGAAGAAAGGAGGATCTACCAAGTACTGAAACGTTCAAGAAGGATCAAGAAATTGCGTTATGTTAATTCAGACCAATATATTTTTGGTGGCAAGTGAAAATGATTGTTTTAAGTTATGGCTTTTTAGTTATATGGACATGGAAGAATTATGTTTTCGTTAAAATGTACATGTTACACCAGATGATAAATAATAAGGGATTCTAGTATGTGTCAATGTTTATCATCATTCCCTTAGATTCCTCGTCCTCACATGTAGCATATCTCGACAGAGCAATACTTTGAGCCACTGTATGCCTTGGTCGCCTGATTAGTGACTCATACGAACAACAGCTCACAGCTGGCGAATGAAGCATATATGAACACATTCCGTTTACTCGAGGCTGACTCGTCGGATTTTAAAAATAATCACGCCTCTGAATTTATCATGTCCATTACTTGAATGCTAGGTGTAGGAGATAGAGTGGTAAAGCAAAGGCAGTATCGTTACCTCGGCAGATATTGGCACTCTGCAAAAATACGGCAAGTTTGTTATGGGCCCTTTGGTTACATTACTGAAAGTGAAAACAGCTTTTCGATATCGTACCGGTTTACGTGTTAAATGAAGAGAACTTCTTGGCTGACTAAACCTGTATGTTTACCAACTGTACGAACACCCAGTGGACGCGTGCTGCAGACTCTAGGGTGGTCACTCGCTAACTCATCCATCCCCCATCTGACAGCTGGCCGTGCAAGGTACAGCTGAATTCTATGCACCGCTATAGCCTGTACACTGCGTACAGTATTTATTCGTTCGTTTTTACTTACGATTTCGGTTACTGTGACTACACCAAGCGTTGTGAACTCTGATTTTAAGGCCGGAGTGAGTCGCTGAGACGGTTGAGGCGCCGGCCTTCCGACCCCAACTTGTCAGGTTCGATCCTGGCTCAGTTCGGTGGTATTTGAAGGTGCTCAAATGCGTCATGCTCGTACCGGTAGATTTATTGGCACGTAAAAATAACACCTGTGGGGCTAAATTCGGCACCTTGGTGTCTCCGAAAATCATCAAAATAGTTAGTGGGACGTAAAGCTAATATTATTATTATTATTATTATTATTATTATTATTATTATTATTATTATTATTATTATTATTATCCAAGTTTAAGCCACATGTGGCTCATATCCATGAGTGGAACACTTTGTACGTAATAGAAATTAAATATTTTCCAAAATCTGAATAGATCAGAAGGAAACAGGGCACATTCTTAACATTGCTACATCGTTTCTATTATGACAACTTACTGTTCATGAAACTCAGTACCTTCAAACTTTCTTTAACCACATAATATTTCTAAGGAAAGCAAATCTAAAATAACCAACACGAACAAAATCACTTGGAATTTTCTACATAAAACATGAGAATAATACTACTTGGAGAACAGCTATTAAATAATCATAAACCATTAAAGCACTACCAAACTCTAGGCAAAAATACTCGCTATGACAATGATTTCACCGTAAAATATAAATCATTATTTACAAATTACTGGAAACCACAGCCTTCTAAGGTAAATTATTTTTCAAACTGCAGAGATTTCAAGAGAAGCATATGAACTGCATGTGCGTTTAACTACCACCTGGTGAACATTAAAAACTTATTTCTAGGAGTTTCTTAATAACTGTGTGTGTGTGAGAGAGAGTGATATATTATGGGATTCAAGTCTAACCGTCTTTTCGAAAATCAGCAACGAAATATCTTAGCCATTACGTTCTGTATCTAAAGGCATTGGATCTCCTAGCAAACACATAAACATGTCCCAGTATCCCACACTTTAATTGTTATCATCTAAGAAATGAAGTTTTCGGAATGTTTATTCATTGCCCACCACTCCAGTAACTAGTACCGTCCCATGTTACAAGATATCCTTGCCGTGGGCAAATTTCTTATTGCATTACATGCTATATTGAATTTTGGGAGACGTGGTTACAATTAAGGCCACAAAACCATTAATGGTTAATTAATGAACCCTTAGTTCAAACTTGGAGCGTCAAGGAGGGAAGGGAAGGGTCTACTTCCGCAGGGGCAGCCGACTAGCTGTAGGGTTTCATTAACTCCGCACAAACTGAAGGCTACAGCTCCGAACAAAAACTAATCACAGTGAAAAGCCATTCCTTAATGACATCTAGTACAATGTGAAATGGAAGTCCGGATATTGTCTGATTACAATAGTAATAATAATAATAATAATAATAATAATAATAATAATAATAATAATAATAATAATACATTTTTTACAATATTTTTACGTCGCACAGACACCGATAGGTCTTATGGCGACGATGGGAGATGAAAGGGCTAGAAGTGGGAAGGAAGTTTTTTTTTTGCTATTTGCTTTTCGTCGCACCGACACAGATATGTCTTATGGCGACGATGGGATAGGAAAGGCCTAGGAAGTAGAAGGAAGCGGCCATGGCCTTAATTAAGTTACAGCCCCGAAATTTGCCTGGTGTGAAAATGGGAAACCACGGAAAACAACTTCAGGGCTACCGACAGTGGGGTTCGAACCCACCATCTTCTGATTACTGGATACTGGCCGCACTTAAGCGACTACAGCTATCGAGCTCGGTCCACGGAAAACCATCTTCAGGGCTGCCGACAGTGGGGTTCGAACCCACTATCTCCCGGATGCAAGCACACAGCTCCACGCCCCTAACCGCACGGCCAATTCGCCTGGGGGAATAGCTATTTTGTCAGGCTGAGTAGTTCAGACGGTAAAGCACTGGCCTTCTGAGGTCAAGACCGGGTGACGTAAAACCACTAGCAAAAAAATCTGAGCTCAAGATGGCAGGTTCGATCCCGGCTCAGTCCGGTAGTATTTGAAGGTGCTTAAATACGCCAGCCTTGTTATTTACTGGCACGTAAAGAAGCCTTTTTAGGAAAAAAAAATCCAGTACCTCGTCGTCTCCGAAAACTGCAAAAGTCGTCAGGGGGACGTAAAATAAATAAGATTATTATTAATAAATGAATTATTAATATTAATAACAACAACATTAATAATAGTTTTAGGTCCCACTAACTACTTTTACGGATTTTTTAGACGTCGATGTGCCACAATTTTGTCTGTCAGAAATTCTTTAACGTGCCGTAAAATCTACCCAAACAAGCCTGGAGTATTTAAAAAACTTCAAACGCCATCTGACTGAGTCGGGGTGGAACCTTCAACTAGGGATCAGAAATTCAGTGCTCTACTGTGTGAAGAGTTCGTTAAATTAATTTCAAAAAACATTCGTAATAATGTTCTTTCGTCCTAATTCCTTTTTATACTGCCCTCCTCCTGATTTTCACTTCAATAATAATAAAATGTAATGAAAATGAAAACCTACAACCTGTTTTCCAGTCACTGACCGAGTCAGGGATGTAATGAATGAAACATATATAGGCTGTTATTGCAATGGGGTCGCCACTCCCAAAGTGATTAATTAATGAGTGATAAATGCTATGAAATGATAATGGAGAGTGTTTCTGGAAGAAAGATGACAGGGAAAACCGGAGTACCCGGAGAAAAACCTGTCCCGCCTCCGCTTTGTCCAGCACAAATCTCACATGGAGTGACCGGGATTTGAACCACGGTATGCAGCGGTGAGAGGCCGACGCGCTGCCGTCTGAGCCACGGAGGCTTCAATAAAATGTAATAATGTTGGTAAATGTAAACTTTGGCATATTCTATTAGTAGTAGTAATCATCATCATCATCATCATCTGTTTACCCTCCAGGTTCGGTTTTTCCCTCGGACTTAGCGAGGGATCCCACCTCTACCGCCACAAGGGCAGTGTCCTGGAGCTTCAGACTCTTGGTCGGGGGATACAACTGGGGAGTATGACCAGTACCTCGCCCAGGCGGCCTCACCTGCTATGCTGAACAGGGGCCTTGTGGAGGGATGGGAAGATTGGAAGGGATAGGCAAGGAAGAGGGAAGGAAGCGGCCGTGGCCTTAAGTTAGGTACCATCCCAGCATTCGCCTGGAGGAGAAGTGGGGAAACCACGGAAAACCACTTCCAGGATGGCTGAGGTGGGAATCGAACCCACCTCTACTCAGTTGACCTCCCGAGGCTGAGTGGACCCCGTTCCAGCCCTCGTACCACTTTTCAAATTTCGTGGCAGAGCCGGGAATCGAACCCGGGCCTCCGGGGGTGGCAGCTAATCACACTAACCACTACACCACAGAGGCGGACAGTAGTAGTAATAATAATAGTAATGGTAGTAGTACTAGTAAATCGGATACTGATGCGATTTTTTAAACTGAGACAAAGATTTCCACCTCCTTACCCAGTTTCATTCATCTTCATTAGCTCCTCAACTGAGGTTGGCGTCAGAAAGGACATCCGGCCGTAAGAAAATGTCATATAATTTCATCTCACCTCATGTCCGACGCCGTCTCGTTAAACGGGAGTAAGAGGTGGAACATAAATTAGTCTAGTTTGAGAGTGAGAGATTAGAGGATGTGGAAAGAATGGTAAATAAATTCCATTGTCATAAAGCAGAAGGGATACATGAAATCAGATCGGTAATGGTGAAATATAGTGGGAAGGCAGGGATGAAATGGCTTCATAGAATAATAAGATTACATTGAGTGTTGGTAACGTACCTTCGATTGGACAAAAGCAGTAGTTGTACCTACTTATAAGCACGGGAACAGGAAGGATTGCAACAACTATCGAAGTATATCATTGATCAGCATATCAGGCAAAGTGTTCTCTCGGATTTTGGAACGAAGGGTGCGATTAGTGGTTGAGATTAAGTTGGATATGTATGAAAAGCAGTGTGGTTTCAGACCACAAAGGGACTGTTGGGACCAGATTTTCAGTATGCGCGAGGTAATTAAAAATACTACGGAAGGAATAAACAATTATGTTTCCTAGATCTAGAGAAGGCATATGACAGAGTACCGAGGGAAAAGGTGTTTGCCGTACTGAAGGACTATGCAATTAAGGTTAGGTTATTAAAATCAATCAAAGGCATTTATGGTGAAAATTGAGCTGCAGTGGGAATTGATGGCAGAATTAGTTTTTGGTTCAAGGTACTTACAGGCATTAGACAAAGCTGTAATCTTTCACCTTGTTATTCAGAATTTACATGGATCATCTGCTGTAAGAGAGCCTCCGTGGCTTAGGCGGCAGCGCTTCGGCATCTCACCGCTGGGTTCCGTGGATCCAATCCCAGTCACTCCATGTAAGATTTGTGCTGGACAAAGCGGATGCGGGCCAGGTTTTTCTCCGGGTACTCCGGTTTTCCCTGTCATATTTCATTTCAGCAACACTCTCCACTATCATTTCATTTCAACTGTCATTCATTAATCATTGGCCCAGAGGAGTGAGACAGGCTTCTGCAGCCGGCACAATTCCTATCCTCGCCGCTAGATGGGGGTTCATTCATTCCATTCTTTACCTGGTCGAATGACTGGAAACAGGCTGTGGATTGTAATTTTTTCATTTACATCTACTGTAAGGTATTAAGTGCCAGGGAGGGTTTCAGTTAGGTGAAGATGTGATAAGCAGTCTGGTCTATACTGACGACTTGGTCTTATTGTTAGATTGTGCAGAAAGACTAAATCTAATATTTTGAAGCTTGAAAATAGGTGCAGTGAGTATGGTATGAAAATTAGCCTTTCCAGGACTAAATTGAGTTAGTGGGGAAAGAAATCCAAGAGAATTAAATGTCAGATTGGAGATACAAAGCTGGAACATGTAGATAATTTCAACCATTTAGGAGTATGCTCTCCCAGGATGGTAGATTAGTAAGTGAGACTGTATAAAGGTGCAGCAAAGCTAATGCAGTAAGCTCGCAATTGCGATCAACAGTATTCTGCAAGAAGGAAGTCAGCTCCTGGACTTAATTATTTTTACACCGATCTGTTTTCAGACCAACTTTGGTCTACGGGAGTGAAAGCTGGGTGGACTCATGATATCTTGTTCATAATTTAGAAGTAACAGACATGAGAGTAATGATAATTATTGATGGTACAAACGGGTGGGAACAATGGCAGGAGGGTACTCGGTATGAGGAGATAAATGATAAGTTAAGAATGAATTCGATGAAGCTGTGCGCGTAAACCGGCTTCGGTGGTGGGGCCATGTGAGGCAAATGGACGGGGATAGGCTACCTAGGAGGATAATGGACTCTGTTTTGGAGGGTAAGAAAAAGTAGAGGAGGATCAAGATGACGATGGTTAGACTCAGTTTCTAACGATTTAAATATAAGAGGTATAGAGCTAAACGAGGCCATAGCACTAGTTGCAAACAGAGGATTGTCGCGGCGGTTAGCATATTCACAGAGGTTTGCAGACTGAGCGATAAAGGCATAACAGACTATAAAGTAGATGTATGTATGTATGTATGTATGTATGTATGTATGTATGTATGTATGTATGTATGTATGAGACTGAGATTGGAAAGGATAGAACCGGGCGAGTTGGCCGTGCGCGTAGAGGCGCGCGGCTGTGAACTTGCATCCGGGAGATAGTAGGTTCGAATCCCACTATCGGCAGCCCTGAAAATGTTTTTCCGTGGTTTCCCATTTTCACACCAGGCAAATGCTGGGGCTGTACCTTAATTAAGGCCACGGCCGCTTCCTTCCAACTCCTAGGCCTTCCCTGTCCCATCGTCGCTATAAGACCTATCTGTGTCGGTGCGACGTAAAGCCCCTAGCAGATGGAAGGAAAGGATAGAATTACTTATCTGGAGCAAGACCAATAGAAGCCCTTCGGTGTTCCAGACTCGAATCAAGATAAGATAATAACAAGATATAGTATTTTTTGCTCATAATAATTTCAGAAATGATCTCTGGAAGTGGTGGTAATTCGTTTATACACGAAGATTGCGTCTAACTAAAGATTTATTCTCGCTGAATTGTTCTCTCGCTACATCTGATTTTTTTGTTCCTCATAGAACGTACCATTTACTATTAGCTCTGTTAAATCTGAAATACCCATGCTAACACAATAACTCAGAGGCTGTCTGCAGTGTGTTCTTATCTAAAGTAAGAACAATAGTAAATTCTACGCCCTGCTCTTACCAAGACAATTACAAGAATCTCCTGCTGCGTGCTTCGCTAATATCGGCAAAAGCATATAATATCACTGTCATAACACGTTGAACTTGTAGGAAGAATTCGACTATTATAATCTGAAGGCCTTATATGTGCTAGGTTAGATCTCCGAGGTACAAGCGGCAGAGGCTTGTTTTAGCAATACTTTTGTTTTCGACTCCCATTGAGACTGAATCTAAGCAAAAGCACTAACACATCAAAGGTTTTTGGCGACGCATGAATGGGAAAGTGGTGCTGGTGGTGATTATTGTTTTAAGATGAAGTACAACTAGGCAACCATCCTCTATATAACACTAATCAGAGGGGGGAAATGGAAGGGATCCGACACTTCAGAAATGAAGGTATCGGCCAAAGAAAGACAAGGGCCACGATGGGCGTGAAAAAGAAATACTCTCTAGACCTCGATATCCAATACCGTCGGGGTCGGAAAAGAACAAGATCGGATAGGATAGATGAAGTGAGGAGCCTGGCACAAGTATGTGGAAGCAATGCCAGGACGCAGCTCAGGGCCCCGTGGTCGCCAACCCACGCTTCCAACTTAAGAGCGCCTGGGAGTCCTTTTAATCACCCCTTACGACGGGCTGGGGATACCATGGGTGTTATTTACCGCCCCCACCCACAGGGGGACACGGATGGGAAAGATTTAGAATTGAGAAGGTAGCATCTGTGGCCTTAATTAAGGTATAGTCCCAGCATTTGTTTGGTGTGAAAAATGGGAAATCACGGGAAACCATCTTCACGGTTGCCGATAGTGGGGTTCGAATCCACTATTTCCCGAATTCAAGCTCACAGCTGCGCGGGCTTCACCGCACGGTCAACTCTTTCGGTAACACGATGTGTAATACTGATCATACTGAATGGGTTACTATTGGGTTTCAATTCGTAGGGCTTTCGTGGAACAAAATCCCTGCAAATTATTAGTATACAAACAACAGCAGGTTGAAAGAGGGCGTGATTAACTCAGTGGCTTAGCTGCTGGCTTCCCGCACGGAAGACTGAGGTTCGAATCTCGGTCAATCCTCGGTCGCGAATTTCATCTCAAGAATCACGTGACGGCAGGAAAAGCATCCGGTCTTAAACCCACGGCCAAAACCAAAATGAGCCTGAGTTTTGTTTTTAAACAGCAACAGATTGAAAGACTTATCATAACCATGTGACAAGGTTCAGAACACTTGCACGAAACATTGACGGAGTCATAGAGCGGTTGTGATGCTCGCCCGGCATAACCTGGGGCAGTGTATTTATATTTAAAGGTGGGGAGCCATATACTTAAGTTAGGTACAAAATTCATTTACCGCGACATCATCATCATCATCATCATCATCATCATCATCATCATCTGTTTACCCTCCAGGTTCGGCTTTTCCCTCGGACTCAGCGAGGGATCCCACCTCTACCGCCACAAGGGCAGTGTCCTGGAGCTTCAGACTCTTGGTCGGGGGATACAACTGGGGAGTATGACCAGTACCTCGCCCAGGCGGCCTCACCTGCTATGGTGAACAGGGGCCTTGTAGGGGGATGGGAAGAATGGAAGGGATAGGTAAGGATGAGGGAAGGAAGCGGCCGTGGCCTTAAGTTAGGTACCATCCCGGCATTCGCCTGGAGGTGAAGTGGGAAACCACGGAAAACCACTTCGAGGATGGCTGAGGTGGGAATCGAACCCACCTCTACTCAGTTGACCTCCCGAGGCTGAGTGGACCCCGTTCCAGCCCTCGTACCACTTTTCAAATTTCGTGGCAGAGCCGGGAATCGAACCCGGGCCTCCGGGGGTGGCAGCTAATCACGCTAACCACTACACCACAGAGGCGGACAGGAAACAGTAATATTAAGTAAAATGTCTACCTACTATTCCCCTTCTATTTGGCAGTTTTATAGTCGAAAGTCTTTTCCCGTTATATCTAATAACAATAAGAACAACTCCGCCCTCTTAGAAGTGACACTGTCTTAATAATTCAAACGAGAGATACTGGGTTCGAACCCCAGTGTTAGTATCTCTGACGATAGTTGTCTACTGTTTCCCAGTTTCACACCAGACAAATGATGGACTGTACCTTAAGGCTACGGTCGTTACCTTTCCCAGTCATAGCCCTGTTCTATCCCATCATCGCCATAAGACCTGTCTGTATCTGAGCGACGCAATACAAATCTTCGTCAGTGTACAATTTATTTCAGAAGTTTGGTGGACTTTGTTGGACTTGGAGAAGATCAGAACCAGCATACACTTCCATTATTTAAACTCAGATTATCTGCAGCAGTATATCAATATACCAAGTTCTGATTTGATACTAATGCCAAAAAGGTTGGCAATGAAACTGGAGAGAAGGTCTCATTCAAAAATGTGATGAAAGTTGGGTTTCAATATGGAATGCTCATTTGCCATTGGAAAGACACAGATAATAAATGCGCTAGCTTTGCAGTTGAACTTCTTACCATTGAACATTTTGCTACTGCCATCATAATTTAATTGACGTTCCACACCTGTGTAGTTAGAATATATGGTATTTAGTTTTCTTTCATTAATTTTCGCGCATGCCTTTGCTGGCGAGATCTAGAGTTTAGAGTGCACTATGTCTCATAGTATGGGTTAGAGTAGTTTTGTTACTTTCACTGATTTATCTTCATCTTGTCCTTGGCTTTAACAATATGAAAGTGACTGACGTATGAGCGATGCTAGTAATGCCATCCCTTATGCAACCAGTCCTTGCTATGAATGTTTGAAAATGCTACTCATAGAGTCGGTTGACGCATGCATTTCAGTTGGCTTGGCAGACTGATATCTAAAAGGAACGTCTGGCTCACTGAGGAAAGCAACGGGAAACTACCTCATCCTCTTCAGTAATGCCTAGGTCATCTATGACAGCTAATGAATAAGCTGCTGATGATCCAACCAACCTTCGGGCTGAGGACTGAATACATAATACAATTTTCGTGCCCAGTAAGAACATTTCCGAAATAGCATGTAACAGAATGTATGAGATTTCGATGGCGCTACAGACTAAACGCTTGATTTGACAAGGGAAAAATTATCACCACGAGACTCAGCACCTTTAAATTAGGTAGGTGAGCCAGATTTAATCTGTTTCCGCGTGTTAAGATTTACGATATTTTTCATTTTGCTAATCATTTAATGTCGCGCTGGCACATTTAAGAATTTATTTTGTTAAATTGAAAGCCATTTTATTATCAGTTTCAACTTAGTTAACCCTTAGACAAATTTCACATGTAGATTTCATCCGATTCCCGCCACTTTATCAATATGAACGCACATGTACCTTCTGGCGGGAAGTCAGTTGCGCAGTGAACTTAGCGGCGCTCAGTTATTTGGTGCAGTACTGGAGATATAAGGCATAGTATATCGCCAGCGGTCACGTAGACCGCACGTCTGTGTTAGCGGGATTGTTCTCACAATGGACGGGGCCGATGACCTAGATGTTAGGCCCCTTTAAACTACAAGTATCATCACAGTGTATGCCAGACAAGGTCCTTCGCAAAAGTCCAGTGTTTTTTGATGAAATGTTTGCTGAAACAGTGCTTGATGGCATGGAGGATGAGGACAGTGAAGAGTCATGAATGTCTTGAGCGTTAATTCATTGCCTGTTCAACGTAGTTTTCTTAAGTATTTCTGCATACTCTAGTTCAGTTTTCATTTAAGGGAAAGTATTTTTACTACTTGCATTTACACTCTTTCCATAAGTACTGAACCTGAAAGGAATGGTTGGAGCAAAAGATTGGAAAGTTGTGAATTTGTTTAATAAGTTCAAACATTGTAACAAAACAGTCATTAAATGTATCAGAATCTATACATGTGAAGTGCTTTTGACTGGTTCAGTAGCTGTATCATGGCACAAGGTGACTCTCTGCAAACAATGGACTACCTATCCAGTGTAATTTCTGAGATAATGGGTCAAACATATGAAAAAAAGTCATTTTTCAGAATATGAGTTCAAAGTAAAACAGACTGTTCACTCACACATTTACCCACAACAGTGTCTAAAAACAGCCTGCTCCATAGTCAGCATTATCTGAGTTCTCTTCCTATTCATCCTGGATACTAGCAAATTTTCTCCTTCTTCTTTTTCTTCTTCTTCTTCTTCTTCTGGCTCTTACAGTCATTTGTTCTGCTGCGCGAGGAGCCTTTGTTATCCTCCATTTATCCATTTGATGGAAAGCTTGAAGTGTGTTCACTCCTGGATTGATACCAAGCTGTTCCAGAACCTTAATCCTCCCTATATTTCCATAACTCTATGTAATTACAGCATCATAGACACCTAAATGCAAGGTTTTTGCACCTACAAACACATTTTTTTGGAATTCGAGTCCAAATGATATTATTAAATGACTCATTGGGGTTTTGGGTTCGCCTATGCAGACACTTGACAAGAAGGTCTAGATGAGCTAACTCCCTATAAATAGGCTTTATATACTCCATCACAGCAGTTGGAATGCTGTTTGTGTGTCCAAATTATTGTTCATTACCCATCGCATTAGATTTTTGATATGTGCACCATGAGTCTGGACCAGGTGGAGAAAGACCATGTATGGGAGATTCATCAGAAGAAACCTTGTGAAAGAATGTGGCCCATACACATACCATCTAAATCATTTGAATGACTTCTAATGGCACTGCCATAATAGTGCTGGAGGTCATCAATCAGTGAGTCTTCCCTTGTATTTTATAGTTTTACCATCCGATAATTTCGATTTTCCTAGAGATTTCCTCAGATTTTGAAGGCGGGTCCTCATTCTCTTCTGAACGTGACCTACACATTCATATTTTTTAACCTGCTTTTGACCACATGGTTAACATTCTACCTCATATGTATACGCTTTAGAGTCCCCATCCCAGAAATATTCTGTGTAACATACACCTCTCTCCTTCTCAGAATGCCTGGAAAAGGAAACAACAGCAGCACCCTCCGTCTCAGCAGTTGTACCTGCATAATTGGCAGCACACTCATGGTTTTCTGTGCCCTTCTTACCCTTCCTCAATGCCACACACAGATGACAGTGTTTAGTAAGAATTTCAAAATCTAGAACCCTCCTATTGTCTATGCTGGTCACTGTAGTTACAGAATTTTTAGACTTGTAGCCTCTCTTCTGCCATGTTCCATCAACTGCCACGGAAATATCACACTTGCAGTCATTTATTTTCACTGCTTCCTCAACAGCTGCTTTCATGGAAGCATTAGCCACAGAAGAGATATACTCACGAACAGCATCAGTGTACCGTACTTGTTAAATTTTCCAGGAGGATTTTGCAAGTTCAGTGCAGCAACAATGTCTGAGCTGCTGTGAGGCCTTTCCCAATGCATCTCAATCCATAAAACAGCCATACATTACTTTAAAAGAGTTCACCTTAGCACTTCTTTGAAGTCAAGAAAGATTTCTTACTGTTATAATTAACACAAGTTTACTAACAATGCTACTAACGGATAAGTTTTCATGAACACCTGTTAATCCACCGCAAGTTTTGCAACACACACACTATGACACAGAAATGTGGTTAAAACATTCAAGTCCACCAAAACATGACCTAAATCATGTACACTTGCTTCTTTATCAATAAATTCTGTCTCAGAAGATTCAAGTTTCGGTATGAACTCACTATGACTTACGTTACATTTATAGCATGATAAGGATGTAATATGTTAGAAATCTTAAGTGGAATACCTTGTAGAGGAGAGATGTGTTCACTGCGACAGCCAAGAACCCACCAGCCGTCCCCCAGAAGTAATTTTACTTTTGTAACCTAATGGAATTTATCCCGCGCCATTGTCCATCGCCTAAGTACGTACCAGCATTTCCATTAGGTGAGACACAATGGGATATGACGTCACTCCCAGCAATGAAGTAAAATGAATTCCATTACCAACATACGTACAATAAATACACAACTGCACAATAAATACACAACTGTTTTTCTCCCTAGCTTGATCGTAGTCCAATGGCTTTGTCACTAAACTACCTAACGTATTCAGACCAATGTTTGTCACTGACCTACCCTAACGTATCCAGACCACTGGATGTGTCGCACGGGATAATAGAGGCCTAAGGGCCTCCTCGAGGCTTCTAACCTGGGGGCTTACGCACCCTGACCACCTTTGCTTCATCCAGACTAATGGCCTTTGTCACTGACCTATCCTAACTTATCTAGACCAATTGTTTTGTCACTGACCTACCCTAACGTATACAGACCAATGGAGGTATCATGCGGGTTACTAGAGGCCTAAGGGCCGCTTCGCGGCTTCTGACCTGGGACCCCCTTTGCTTCATCCAGACCAATGGCCTTTATGACTAACCTACCCTAACGAATCCAGACCAATGGCTTTGTCACTAGGACTAGTTCCTTATATGAACAGTTGGCAACTCTGTCCAACGCACGATCACGCCCACCGCGAGACGCGAATGAGAGAGAGACAAATGGCAGCGCCTAGATGCGTGCGCTGGAAAATGATAAGTCTTACCGAACTTTTGCCCAAGTTTCCTCTTAGATGCACTTGCTGGGCGTGGTAGTGTCATTTGGCTCGGCAGAAAGGTCATTAGGGTCAATATTTACACTATTTGTAATATCAACGCATGGATTAGGAACTTGTTGGTGCTTCTAGATCAGGACCTTCTAGATCAAAGGGTTCCAGATACTTATATTTTCAAAAAGAAACATGTCTTAGTTGCCCAATTTGACAGCTGTGCATTGATATTTTAAAATATTTCTTTAAAATGCTTCGTGACCTACTAAAATAAATTATACACCATTTTAATCAGCAGAGTTCAAATAATTGAATGAGACAACATTTGAAAAAGAAACATTTTTAATTTTTGTTTGTTTCCGAGTCCCCTTAGCAAAGGAATGTAAAATAGCTCCACCATAGTTATTTAACATACAATGTTTTATTCTTGTGCCGACAGCACGTCACGTCGGTGTTGACGGCCCGCATTACACGCGTCTGTGGCTGAGGGTTAACATATAACTTTGAAGTTTTCCACGAGAGTGCTCCTGCTGTCATAGGATATTGCTCCCTAGACCAGATCTCCCGGTGTAGGTCCAGTGTGTTGACGCCGCAGACAGGTGGAATGCACGCGCTCACCTAACCTCCTTCTAAGCAGGACACGGCCATCACTGGCACCAAGGCAGAGCCCGTTTTCATCGGAAAACACAACGGGCCTCCACTTCATCCCCCAATGAGCTCTCGCTTGACACCACTTAAGTCGCAGACGGCGGTGGTTTGGGGTAAATGAAATGCACGCTGCAGGTCTTCTGGTTCGGAGCTGTCCTTCAAGTAATCGATTTCCAACAGTTCGTTGCGTCACTGTTGTGCCAATTGCCGTTCGAATTGCTGCTGAAGACGCACTCCACTGCACCACAGCCATACGCCGAAAACGGCGGTCCCCCCTCTCGGTGGTGCCACAGGGACGTCTGGAGCCCAGTCTTCTTGCGAGTGTACCTTCTCGTGACCACTGCCGCCAGCACGCATGCACAGTGGAGACATTCCTGCTAATTCGTTCTGTAATAGCGCGGAAGGAAAATCCACCTTCACGTAGCCCTATTATACGGCCTCGTTCAACCGTAGAGAGTTGTTGATACTGGCCTCTTCGTCGTCGTAAAGACATTCTTGACCCACTCACAGTCATCTCACAGGTAACCAACGCTCTCGCAGAGTACAGCCCTCCCTTGTGAAAGTCTTATGGGGCATATGGTTCTCTGTACCTAGCTTCAGGTAGTTCCAGTCCTAACTTTTAGATGGTGCTGGAGGACATTCACAACGTGTAGGTAGTTGTAAGAAAGTTCTGTAGATGGCAGGCAAGTGGGCATGAAAAGACCGATCTTCGTAATTAAAGGCTTTTTGCCTCGAAGTGAAGTATTTCAAGTCTAACCTCAATCAGTGGGCTCTTCTGACAAAGAATCAGTCGTATAACGTCAAGTATTGTAGATATATTGCTGGATTGCATTGAATCCAAATTTATCCAATCGATTAACGTCGTTCGAACTACTATCGATTTTAAGCGATAGTTCCCATGATGCTACAGTATTTGTGTTCTTTGAAACCCATATGCTTGTGCTGCAAACCTATATTCCTTGTGCTTATTTATTATAAATATAACTTCGCCACTCCGCCTGAAATCCTGTATTTCCTGTTTGAGTACACCTCAGGGGCTGGAAGCTAAATGGTTCTATTCAGGGGCGTATTCTCCTTGAATGCAAGGCATTCATTGCATGCGTTAAGATAACGCAAAGAACTGTCTGAAGTATGATTTTAGATTGTTTCAAGTCAAATATTAACGATTTCATCTCGCAGAAGTTCAAAAGTTCTGCGCAACTGTACTAGTTCCGTTGCTTGACTACGTGTGGTGCTGATGTAGTCTCGCCATCTATTCCACACTTGAAAGAAAGAGACAGCAAATGGAGGAGTTAAGGATGTAAGGCATTCAATCTTAAAATTGCATTCGGTGGCAGACATAGTTCTGAAACCCTCCGAATGATGTCGCTGCAATTGAAACTTGTTCATACTTTGTCACCCCATACAAGTGCTACTCTCTGCCATCTGTTAGCAATTTGGAGAAAGTCGGAATATCCAAGTTTACTGCGAACGGGACCCACGGATTACCCCCTAGCGAGAACCCAACCTGAAGAAACTGACAAATGCCACTGGGGTGACTTACATCCAGTGCTTGAGTTGTGGCTGACTAGTGAGTTCATTCATTGTGTTTTGCTGATTAGTGAGTTCATTCTATGTGTGCTGTCCCTGTGCTATTCGTTGTTTTTGGTGTTTTCATATTCTCTGGATATGTGGTATTAACGATGAATGAGTCTAAAACGGATATAATTGTAAATCTGTTTGAAAAGCCATTTACTGGCCGTTCGTTTGATAAAATGATTCCAATACTTAAAGCCGAGACACCTCTCTCTTCCCTCGCAAATTTATATAAATTTAAATAAAAAAAATTAAAATCAGAAAACAAGAATTGTGCTCGCACGTTCAATCCAGAAACTTACAGTAAAACTGTTTGGCTCTCTGGCTCTGAGTCACTAAACAAATTATTCTGTTGGCCTTGCTTATTGTTTGTTACTGAAAATTCCCCTTGAACATAAAGAAACGATTATCATATCCACGCATGGATATCCTTAGGTACCTTTGGTAAAACTAGGATAGATTTGCAGTTGGATAAACAGAAGCAGGAAAATGTTCTAAGGCACAACGAAGCCGTTCAGAAAAACTGGAAAATTCTGAAACGGTTGATTGAGGTGACATGCTTTTTGGGGAAGCAACAGTTACCATTCCGTGGGCACAATGAGGCTAGTGAGTCCAACAACAGAGGGAATTACATAGAACTAATTAAATTGTTAGCCGAGTTTGATGAAATATTAGAGTCACTTCACAAAAGCGAGTGCATTTACAGGACTGCTTCCGTTCATTCAGAACGATTTGTCCGGCTCCATGGCTAAATTGTTAGCGTGCTGGCCTTTGGCCACAGGGGTCCCGGGTTCGATTCCCGGCAGGTTCGAGAATTTTAACCATAAATGGTTAATTTCGCTGGCACGAGGGCTGGGTGAATTTCATTCTCATCACGATGCGCAGGTCGCCTACGGGAGTCAATTCAAAAGACCTGCACCTGGCGAGCCGAACTTGTCCTCGGACACTCCCGGCACTAAAAGCCATACGCCATTTCATTTCAGAACGATTTAATTCAAAGCATCTGCATCGTAATGACCGCTGAAATAAAGATTCAGGTTGGGGAAGCTAAATTCGTAGGAATTATGATCGATGAGACTTCTGATGTTTCGAACTTTTCACAGTTATCTATTGTCCTCAGATACGTTCACAATGGTGATGTTGTTGAAAGATTTGTTGGTTTCTATAACGTGAGTTCTGATAGGACAGCGAATGCATTGGTGAGACTTGCGATTGAGTGTCTGGATAACTTTGACTGCCGCGAAAAATTAGTTGCGCAGACTTTCGATGGAGCGGTGATGCTTGCAGGTCAGCTGAATGGTACGCAAGCTAAATCAAAAGTAGTTCCAAAGGCTGTATTCACCCACTGCTACGCTCACAAGCTTAATTTAGTCTTCTCTCAAGCCGTTTCATGACAAAAGAATGTCGTATATTCTTCGCAACGACGAGTGGCTTTGCGACATTGTTTAGCAATTCTTCTAAGAAAACTAACCTGCTGGACAGTATCCTCAAGAAAAGGTTTCCTAAACTTGCTCCAACAAGGTGGAACTATTCCAGCCGTTTAGTACAGACCATCGCGGAATATCGTGCTCCTCTCCAAGAGCGTTTCGAAAGTATTTTGGAGGAACCTGGGAACTGGGATTAACAATACAATTATTGAGGCAAGTTGGTTCTCGCGAAGTTAATAGAATTTCAGTTCAATTTTCTTCTGAACGTTTTTAATGAAATATTTTCATCGACTGATGTTACATATATCATCCTTCAATCTAAGACCCTAGACATTGCATATTGCACCAGAGAAGTGAATTTCTTAGAAACTAAAGTATCTATAATGCGAAACAGTGGATTTGATAACATGTGGGATAGAAAAGAAGAGAAATTTGATCCACTAAGGAAGAGAATAAAGGATGAAACTTAATTTTCGGTTAGAGATGAATATATGATGGTTTACCTGGAAATACATGATATTATTCTAGCACAGTTAAAATATCGCTTCTGTTCATTAGGAGATCTGTCCTTCATTGAAATGCTTGATTGTAAGAAATTTTCATTTTTCTGGCGATTTTCCTGAAGAGCAATTCAGTAATTTGATTGAAGTTTATGGAAAATATTTTGATATAGTACGACTTAAATCCGAATTGAGGGCAATGCTCGTTTCTGAACACTTCAAAGATAAGACTGTGGCTCAAATCCAGATATTCCTATTGACCAGTGGCCTCCTCAGCGGTCTTCCCGAGCATTATAAGTTGTGCACATTGATTACTACTATTCCCGCTACATCATCATCTGTAGGACACTCTGTCTCGGCCCTAAAGCGAGATGTTCCGTCCGCAATTCTCAAAGTCAAAGTCGTCTCTCTGCATTAGGAATGATGTCTGTAGAGAAAGATCCTATTGTTAAGATGAAGACACGTGAGGACTTATACAGTGACGTCGCCGAGGAATTTCGCAAAAAGAATCGCAGGGTCGAGTTCACCTACATGTAATTAGGGTGAGTAGAATTGAAATTTACTTAATACATTGTGTTACTAGTTGCATGCCTCAGTGGAGAATCCAGGATACGCCACTGGTTCTATTAATGTATTTATATATATTTCCTGTCTCAGTGCACTTAATTCTGTTATTTTTATTTTCATGTGGTACTTGGATACTGATGTGATACCCGTACCTCGCATATGCTATACTCTGCTGTCTTGCTTTTGAAGGAATTTATTGTCTGTCATAAGGTCTTGGCCAGAGAGAGGGCGTAATCCTCTAGGTGGCCCGCCCCACCCCTTCACGGTAGGGAATGAAAACTTTCATAGATAGATAGGTTATTATAAGGTCGGTAGATAGATGCAGAGTGGGTTTCGGCCCTTGGGTTTCGTCCCTTAAGTGGCAACGGCTGGTCCGTGGTCGAACAGCTCTGCACTCTGACCGGCCAACCGAGCAGAGGAGAGGTGGCAACGGCTCTACCGTGGCTCTACACCTCTGCATTCCGGAGACGGGACAGGGCTGGACCTCACGGCTGGCCCCAATCGTCGGCTGTACTGAGAATGGTTTTCCGTGGTTTTCCATTCTCCTGCACTAAGGCGAATGCCGGGACAGTTCGTAGTATAGGCCACGGCCGCCAACCCCCTCACCTTCTCCGCACATCTCCTTCACCGTAACAAATCTCCCGGCGTGAGAGACGGCGTAACCGTCTTTGAGGCCCGCGTCCCCTTTCAGGGGAGGAATGAAAACGCTTAGTAGTAGTAGTAGTAGTAGTAGTAGTAGTTCGTCATAATATCAGCTTTGTGGTAATGTTTCAATCATCCACTTCAAGGTAAAGCTGCTATGTTGTGTGAGGTTATGCTCTCAATAACATAATAGTATGCCGTACGAACTAGGGGTATCAGATCATTATCAATATATAGGACATAGCAAGTACTTGAAAATAAATATATATGAATTATAATGTATTGGGAATGGAAATAGTAGAATTGCGTTATAATTGTCATATTAGGTGAGCGGGTGTGGTGAAGGAGGGGGGAATAGGATAGAAAGTGGTGGGAGGTTGGGAGGGAGGGGTTGTGGTGAGCATAACTGGATGTGCGTCCCTACGTCGGAAGTCACTTCTCTGCGTTATCTATTGATAATTTTCTTTTTTTTTTGCTACTGGCTTTACGACAATCGACACAGATAGGTCTTATGGCGACGATGGGATAGGAAAGGAAGCGCTCGTGGCCTTAATGAAGGTACAGCCCCAGCATTTGCCTGGTGCGCAAATGGGCAACCACGGAAAACCATCTTCAGGGCTGCCGACAGTGGGATACGAACCCACTATCTACCGGATGCAAGCACACAGCTGTGCGCTCCTAACTGCACAACAAACTCGTCTGGTGTTGATAATAATAGTAAGGAATTGCACACAGTGCGCATTGCGGCGCTATCTCTGATTGCGGACTGAAACTACAAGGGACCGAAATTTTTTTATTGACTTTCACCTCTATCCTATTATATCCTTTTTGGTCCAGCCCGTATTAAAGCAAACCTGATGTGCAACGTCATGGGACCACTACTAGCGCCACGCTAATGCGATTGGCGGGAAATTTGAACCAACGTCGTCTTTCAAATGTGTAAACACGCCTACCAACGTTCGATGATCTAGCACAATCCCTTCTTGGTGTTTGGAGATTTTTCCACCAGTGTAATAATAATAATAATAATAATAATAATAATAATAATAATAATAATGATAATAATAATAATAATAATAAAGTGTGATTTGATAGAATGTGATGATGATATTTCAAGAAAGGAACATATCATTCATTCTGTTATTAGTTGAATGATTTTTTTCTTTTCAGTTATATTGTGTTATTAATTAAATGTTTTCCCGTTCGGGTTTTTCTGGTTTTATTGATATTGCATTAGTTTCGAGAGACTAGAAAGTTATATATTAATGAATTTATGATTTTTAGAAACGAGCCAGTATTCAAGTTAAATGCTTATCACTGTAAATCCGAAAGAACTTACCGCAATATTAGAATAAATGTAACAAACGCACACTGTGCAGAAAACGCAGGTTAAATCAGACATTTTTTCATATATGCACAGTAAGCGCACGGTGATAATGACCTTGAATAGTTCAAGATCCAAAACAGTTTCAGAGGATTGAAAAGAAGCCTGTATCATATATACAATCAGTCATTAAAAGATCTGCATTCAGAACTGTCGCCCAGGTGGCAGATTTCCTATCAGTTGTTTACCTAGCCTTTTCTTAAACATTTTCAAAGGACTTGGAAAAGTATCGAACTATTCCAATCGCCTATTCCTCGTTTTATCTTCCTATAAAGAATTATTTTCCCTAATTTATCCTCTCAAATCCCAGCTTTATCTTATTTGTATATTAATGTCATTCCACCCCAGCTCTCCGCTGAGAGTCCGAAACATACCGTTTATTTGAGAAGCTCTTCTCCTTGCTCCCAAGTCTGAAAGAGCAGTTCATCTTCCTACTAGCATGACTTCATAGCGCAAAGTTTCCATCATTTTCAGGAACAACAAACAGAGGTGGAATCCTCCTGTTTATTTGGTGTGCACACGTTAGAAGATGTATGCATGTACCACAGCAGATACATTTTGGTATATCCAGGAAGTTTCCGCTTGCTCAACTGAATGGTCAGCGTAGTGGCCTTCGGTTCAGAGGGCCCCGGGTTCGATTCCCGACAGAGGCAGAGATTTTAAACTTACAGTAAATGATTATATCCCGTGACGCAGCTCCCCAGTATCCCTGCAACCCACACATCACACACAGCAATATCCTCCACGACACTAACACGTAGTTCCCACACACAGCAGATGAAGCCCACACTAGTTGAAGGATCCGCCTTACAAGCGCTGAACCAGGTGAGCCGAACATGTCCTCAGACACTCCCGGCACTAATGTGATGGCCAGGTGGAAAGAAGTAAAGCGGAAAGCAGTGGAGAATGTTTTAGAATGTGAGTCTAGTCAAACGACTGCAGCTAGCTGTTACATTAAAAACGCAATCTTTCATGTCAATAGTGAAGTTCGCAAGTCCCAGAGAAAGCAGTAATGGGCAGCCGTTCAACATCTTTCTCCATGAAATTCCAAGCTTCGAGAAGGACGCCTCCCATAAATTACTCGTTAAGAGAAGTTTGCGAATCGATTCCCCACGGCGTATACCGCAGCGTGACCTGCTGTCCATACAGAACGGCTCAGAGCTTCGTAAAGTACTATCATGCCACGCCCATTTCAGAGGTTCCTTCCGAGGACAGGAGAATGTGCTTTGTTATTCAGCTAGAGGTACGTATACTGGCTCTGTTGCTACAGGGAATATACATTCATCTTCATAAAAAATAGTACTCCATCAAAGACTAGAGATAGGAAGTTCATATTTACAGGACATGTTCATGTTAATATCATGATTATAGCTATTGAATCTCCAGTTTGTGACTGTGTTGTATCATCATCATAGCCATGGGATCTCTCCAGTTTGTGACTGTTAATATCATGATTATAGCTATTGAATCTCCAGTTTGTGACTGTTAATATCGTTATTATAGCCATGGGTTTTCCTAGTTTTGTGACTGTTGATATTATGATTATAGCCATGGGATCTCTAGTTTGTGACTGTTAATATCATGATCATTGCCATGGGATCTCCAGTTTGTGACTGTTGATATCATGATTATAACCATGGGATCTCTCCAGTTTGTGACTGTTGATATCATTATTATAACCATGGGATCCCTCCAGTTTGTGACTGTTGATATCATTATTATAACCATGGGATCCCTCCAGTTTGTGACTGTTAATATTATTATTATAGCTATTGAATATCCAGTTTGTGACTGTTAATAACATTATTATAGCCATGGGTTATCCTAGTTTTGTGACTGTTGATATTATGATTATAGCCATGGGATCTCTGGTTTGTGATTGTTAATATTATGATCATAGCCCTGGGATCTTTAGTTTTACATAGTGGTTGATATCGCAATTGTAGCCAGGGGTCACCAATTTAATTGAGTGTTGATATTGTGATTCAGCTACTTGACCTCTAGTCCAATGTGATTGTTTATATCATTATTATAGCCACGATATCTCCAGTTCTACGTGACCGCAGCAACGTGACATTTAGATTCATGTGATTGATGATATGGTGATTGTTAAGCTAGGCTTTTGATGAATTTTCATCTTTTTTTTTTTCTAAGTCAGAAACATACAGTAGCTGCTTTGGTACTGGAATGTTTTATGGTAAATGGAGAATTTTACTCATATCTGTTTGGATATTTTTTGCATTTTTGTCTCTTAAAGCAACTTGCAAATTTATTTCATCTTTGGGGCATATTAGATTAATTTTGTCCATAAATCTCAGAAATCCCACTAATTCGAGGAATTGTTTTCCAATTCCATTTTTAATTCTCTGAAAAGTTTTGAGGAGCTGCCTGGCCGAGGCGGTAAAGGCGTGCTCGGTTCGCCCGGAAAGACGTGGTTCGAATCCCCGTCAGGAAGTCGTAGAATTTAGGAAACGAGATTTCCAATTCCGGAGGTGCACAAGGCCCTGAGGCTCACTCAGCCTATACCCAAAATGCGTACCAGGTTAATTCCTGGGGGCAAAGGCGGCCGGGCGTACTGCTAATTGAGGAGGTTACGGATAGTGAAAGCCTTTACCTTCCACCCCTCCCAGGGCCTCCGTGGCTTATGTGGAGGTGGCTTTGCTTTGTTCTACACAATTTTTTCAGTCAGGGCCCTTTTCATTTTTTATTTGTACATATTTTAACGTTTTTCTATACATTTAATATTTCGTTTTAACATACACTAATCTAGTGTAATTATCCCTTCAATAAAGTTTTGCAATCGAGTACTCTATATCCATAGTTCTGTCTAGAAATCAATTCTCTCTCAAAAGAGAAGATGACAGTGATTTTCTGATGTGATATTGTATAATTGACAGAGATTCAGTTTTGTAAACGTACATAAAGTGTTCACTGTGTACTTCATCGCAACATGAGATATTCTTTTCCTAGTGGTTCAAAGTCGCACTAATACATTGAAGATTTTCGGGGACACAAGGATGTTAAACTGCTAGGATTGGGAAGAAAGCACCCGTTTGGTCGTTCACTTCAGAATGTTAGTTCAAGCTGTCCCTACCGGCTATGGTAACAGAGATATTCATGAGTTTATACTTTGTTTATAATGGAATGAGTCCTCAACCGTAGGCGTATAGGGGAGTCTTACCCCTGCAGATAGTATGTCATGTGTGTACCATGTTTGATTGAAATTGCAGGTTTGCCTATAGACGCCGTCATTCTTAATCATTTAGCCTCTTTCCGTAAAGATATTACTCCTTAAGTGTATGCAATACACTAAGTACAGAATGTGTGGCGGTCTAGGGTATGCCCTCGCCTGCAATATTATTGGAGTGGTTGTCATTCAGTTATATGATTTTAGGATTGACCTTGATTTTAGTTGATTGAACTTAGAGACTTGTCACTCCCTGAAAATTTTCGAGTTCTTTGAAAATGTTTAAGAAAAAGTTAGGTAAACAATTTTTTTTCGGTATACAATTCAATTCTTTAGTGTTCCCTGTATACTGTATTTATGTGCTATTGTTACTGTACATGATATTATTTTAAGTTTGAGCGTGTATTTCTGTTAGTGTGTATGATAGTGGTAGAAGTATGGATTTCAGAAAAGGACTTCTACGTTAATATACCAGAATTTCCCTGAAGTTAAAGTGATTAAAAATGCGAAAACCATATACTGAAAGTGTCTGCTATTAGTTACTATTATTTTAATAACTGGGGCGTAGCCAAGGGCGTGGGGTGTTACTGGGGGTTAGACCACTCCCCGCGGAAATTTTACAAAAAAGAAAATAAACACTCAGCCTCGGGAGGTCAGATGAGTATAGGTGGGTTCGATTCCCACCTCAGCCATCCCGAAAGTGGTTTTCCGTGGTTTCTCACTTCTCCTCCAGGCAAATGCCGGGATAGTACCTAACTTAAGGCCACGGCGGGCCGCTTCCTTCCCTCTTCCTTGTCTATCCTTTCCAATCTTCCCATCCCCCGCAAGACCCCTGTTCAGCATAGCAGGTGAGACCGCCTGGGTGAGGCACTGGTCATCCACCCCAGTTGTATCCCCGACCCAGAGACTGAAGCTTCAGGGCACTGCCCTTGAGGCGGTAGAGGTGGGATCCCTCGGTGAGTACGAGGGAAAACCCGACTTTGGAGGGTAAACAGATAAAGAAGAAAAAGAAGACAACAAAAAATGAATTACACAAACATTCAGAAACATAACTGTAGAACCAACAGATCTGTTGAATATATTTTGTAAGAAGCCTCGAAAGTTGTATTTTATATTGTAAACTGAACATACTATTCGCTATAAAACTGTTGACCTTGATAGTATTTTCTTGTTCTGTATTTTAATGTAAGATTTCGTAGTTTACTGCAGTCGGAACATCAAATTAATTCATTTGTATCAATATATTTATAATGACAAGACTTGCATGCGCGCACCACACACGCACAGCCACCTCCATTGTGTTCTATCAACATTTGTAACTATAACCCCACTATCGACCGACCCTGGCTGCGCTACTAGATAATAATGTAATCGTTTTTACCTCCCACTATTGCGGTTATAGGAGACACCGAGATACCAGATGATGAGATGAGATTCAACTTAGACTGTTGGAGAACTGAGGCTCTCAAGTCAAGAGGTCACTAAACTCGTCACACACCATGTAAATTATAGACTCTTTAGACTTTATTATCCTCTTTTAAAATGCCACCCTCATCTTGGTTCTACTTAAGTTTCCGTTAAGTGCTGACTGGTTAAGAGTCTTCTACAGTCCACTTGCATTGCCAGCATGGCACTACAGTATATCGATATGCAGAGGTGAGAAATGACACTTTCGCCTTTCAGGACGAGATCGTTTGCAGAGTTTTCACGTGCTGAATACAAAGTGTAGCGTTCGATTAAGGATTTTTTCTTCACAGAGTGGCAGCGGACGTATAGGAGGAGAGGACGAATAAGGTGTTATTTTAAAAATGAGTAGTATATAAAGTAGAGGAGAGAAACCCTTGAAGTAGATGTACTTATGTTACTCAGTTGTAATAATATAATGGTATTTGCTTTACGTCCTGCTAACTACTGTTACGGTTTTTTGGAGACTCCGAGGCGCCGAAATGTTATCCCACAGGAGTTCTTTTACGTGCCAGTAAATCTACCGGCACGAGGGTGACTTATTTGAGCACCTTCAAATACCACCGAACTGAGCCAGGATCGAACCTGCCAAGTTGGGGTCAGAAGGCCAGCGCCTCAACCGTCTGAGCAACTCAGCCCGACGTTACTGAGTTGCTGTAGGGAAAAAATACGGTGGACTCAAAACAAAAAGAGATCTAACCTTGCGGTCCTAATATCCTGCTCCTAAGGTAAATGATCAGGGTTGAGACCAACGGTTTACAGCATCCCAAGTTCGATTCACAGCCGGGTCGGGGGATTTTAATCGCGTGTGCTTAATTCCTCTAAGTCGGGGACTGAGTATTTGTGTTTCTTCCAGTATAATGTTCTTCATGTAAACACAAAACACCATACAAAAAACCACCAAAGAAACGCAATAGTATGCACACATGGCCTACGGAGAGGCCTGCTGTAGGTCATTCGAATTCACGTCCATGGGCGACCTACGCGTCTGTGTGTAAGGGGTCACACCTAGGATGGAATATAATTTTGAATACGCCACAAACGACAAATCCCCGAACCTGAGAAAATATCCTTAAAATCCTCGACGAGGTCAGGAATCGAACTTCTAGTTCTCTGAACCGAAGGCCGGTACGCTGTTCATTCGACCAAGGAGCTGGACATATGTACAATAGCGAATACATCCACAGTAGAAGGGTAAAGTATGTTCTAAAACAATGGGTGCTGCATCAGCATTTTCCCCACACTCTCTGAGTAGTAACGTTATGTGGATTCTAGGTCATTGCCCTAGTAGTATGTCTATGAGGGTTCTAGGCAGGGTTCAATGACCTCTCGGTGAGGTTAAGACATGGCATAACGTCGCAACCTTAAGTACTAGAGCAACCCTAACCTCACAGGCTCCATTGAAGGAGCCCAATCGGCCAGGGAAAGACCTGGGGTGTTTTTGACCTCTACGCAGGATTATGACGCCATACCCTTACATACGGAGGCAATACTAATCTCACTGGCAAACCTGGAGAATTTTTGACCACTAGGTGAGATTATGACGTCATACCCTTACGTACGAGGGAAAGACGTCATTATGACGTGTTAACTTAACCTTGCGCACGAACGCTAACCTAACCTCACACAGGCTCTTTATCGGCTCCTCTTGGAGGAGTCCAATCGGTTAGGTGACTTGTAGTTGAGGTTATGACGCCATGATGACGTGTTAACCTAACCTCGCTACGAGGAACGCTAACCTAACCTCAGACAGGCTCTTTACGGGCTCCCCTTGTAGGAACTGAACTGGTGAGGTATAGGTGCGCTTAACGCGTGTGTTAACCTAACCTTGCCCGCGAACGGTAACCTAACCTCAAACAGTCTCTTTACCGTCTCCCCTTGGAGGAATGACGGAGCTGTGACCTCACAGCGCGGGCGAATTAAAATGCAGATCGTAGCGTACGAGTGCATGCTTATCTTCACATAACATCATAACCTAACGCGCAGGCATTCTCCTGACACAGCTCTGACGACACAGCGCGGGCGATTTGAAATGCTGACTGCTGGATAAGAGTGCATGACGTTATAACCTAACGTGTGCAGGGGAAACCTTACAGGCCCTGTGTTCGATCCACTTCCCAGGCTTAATTGTACAAGGGCGTTAAACTTACAGGCCTTTAGTGTCTGAAACACTCAGTTTTAGATTTTAACCTTAGAGGCTATAGATTTGAATTCAAGAGACTTATAGCCTACAGTATTCTTTATATCACTCAGAGACCAAACCCCTGTGTTCAGAACACACTAGAAACTTCAACTTACCAGGACAGCTATGTCTAACGCGTCGAACAAGATAGCGGAACTGAGCATGCGTCATACGAAGGTCACGTTGTATTGACATGCACTGATTACGTGGACATGGTTATGCATGTCTAGACTTGTTCGTTATCAAGGTCGCTCTTTCCGTCTACCGAATACAGAGGCGTAGAGCCATGGCAGAGCCACGACCACCCCTCCTCTGCTCGGTGAGACTGCAGAAATGTCGGACCACTTGTGGGCCGGGACCCACTCTGAATCCGCCGACATGAAAATAACCGCGCGCGCCGGAGTAAAGCATATATGATCGCTCGGTATATATGAGTTGCAGGAACGTTGGGGACAGCATTAACTTCCAGGCCCCAAGCCAAGGGAATTGACCGTTAACGATTAACATTAATCGACGCTGTGGGGAATCAAACCCGCAGCCCCGAAAACTGAATACCAGGACACTGCCTACTTAGCCATGGAGCCGACGGAATATTTTATGAGAGCGGGTGACGTCTGCCATGAGAAATGGACTGCGTGTTTACTGTAGAGTAGCGAAGGGCAGTGTTTGTTGTACGGGTTGCAGGAAAGTTAGGGGTAGAACAAACACTCAACCCTCAAGCCATACGAATTAACAGTATGATAAAATTCTCACGTTTCAGACAGAAATCGAACTGAAAACCCCATGGTATGAAGATCTGACTTCTGGCCCTTAAGCCACTCAGTAAGAAATAATAATAATAATAATAATAATAATAATAATAATAATAATAATAATAATAATAATAATAATAATAATAATAATAGAAAGAAAATCCACAGCCTGTTTCCAGTCATTCGACCGGGTTAGGAATGGAATGAATGAAGCCCCATCTAGCGGCGAGGGTAGGAATTGTGCCGGCTGCCAAAGCCTGTCACACTCCTCTGGGGCGATGATTAATGACTGACAGACGAAATGAAACGATATTGGAGAGTGTTGCTGGAATGACATATGACAGGGAAAACCGGAGTACCCGGAGAAAATCCTGTCCCACCTCCACTTTCTCCAGCACAAATCTCACATGGAGTGACCGGGATTTGAACCACGGAACCCAGCGGTGAGAGGCCGGCGCGCTGCCGCCTGAACTACGGAGGCTCATAATAATAATAATAATAATAATAATAATAATAATAATAATAATAATAATAATAATAATAATAATAATAATAATAATAATAATAATAATAATAATAAAACATACATCGTCATTGTAGACTGGTATGCCTTCCAGCGTTCAGTCTGCAAGCCTCTGTGAATTTCCCAAATGTCACCACAATCCTATATTTGTAACTAACTCTGTCGCCTCGTTTAGCTCAATGTCTCTTAAATTATTAAAAACAGAGTTTGATCATCATTGTTTTGGTCTCCCTCTACTTCTGTTACGTTCCATGACCGAGCCCATTAGTCCCCTAGGTGACCTATCCTCCTCCATTCGCTTCCCATGACCCCACCACCGAACCCGGTTTATGCGTAAAGCTTCATCTATCGAGTTCATTCCTAACTTAGCCTTTATCTTTTCATACCGAATATCCTCCTGCCATTGTTCCCACCTGTTTGTACCAGTGATCATTCTCGCTACCTTCATGTCTGTTACTTCTAACTTACAAATAAGATATCCTGAGCCTACCCAGCTTTCACTCCCGTACAGCGAAATTGGTTTGAAAACAGACCGGTTTAAAGACAGTTCCGTCCGGGAGCTGACTTCTTTTCTACAGAATGCTGTTGAACGCAACTGCAAGCTCACAGCATTAGCTTTGCTGCTCAGTTATTCAATATCATTTGCTGTAGTACCATTCTGGGAGAATACACAATAATAATAATAATAATAATAATAATAATAATAATAATAATAATAATAATAATCACCGAGTGAGTTGGCCGCGTGGCCAGCGTTGTGTGGCCGTGATCTTACATTCGGGAGATGATGGTTTTCCGTCTTTTCCCATTTTCAGACCAGGCAAATGCGAGGGCTTTGCCTGAAAAGGCCAGGGCCGCTTCCAACCCAATATTATCCCTTTCTCATCCTTGCATCGTTAAAACCTTCGATGTGTTAGTGTGGCGTTATACCACTAACAAAATAAATAAATAAATAAATAAATAAATAAATAAATAAATAAATAAATAAATAAATAAATAAATAAATAAATAAATAATAAACTGTGTGTTTAAAGTGGTGGTCGTCTTAAAAGGTCGCCAGGCACTGAAGTTTTACAGCGTCCTTAACCTAGCAATTAATATACCAATATAGGTTTTCTCACATTCAAGCACTCTTACATGCCGACTGCCTGTATAAGGATGCAACCCCGCTACCTTGTACGCACGAAGCGAGTGACTTGGAAACTACACCTCTCAGCCGGCCCATTAGGTTATAATGTTCTTCGCTTGGATAGCGACCCTACGAGAAACAATGAAACGCTTGGGCGCTCATTAACATCAAGGGCTTTCAGCTATAGAGGTATTCAGCGCTGTCATAAATGCTATCACCCTTTTAATAAAGCTGGGTTAACTGAAGAGCTACCTCATTTCTGATCCCCTATATTGACAGTTTTCGTAACTTAATAACGGCACGGTATTTAGAGACGCTGTGAAGAGCTTTGATCGGTATTAGCGCAAATCTACTGCGGATTCCTCTTGGATTGAACAATTACTTTTCGCTCTGTTTCTTTCATCTATGTGCAATTCCCTCTTTAGATCAGTCCTTGCTTGGAGCCATTTCTAATACGCCTTCTTTTTACATTCACAAGCTGCTCTCACTTCATCATTCCATCCCTTTTCCTATCTAATACACATTCTAATGTTTCTACTGCATAACTACATCATCTCTGTATGCCAACCATTCTCTTTCCTTATCCTGAACCTGCTTAACATCTATTGTTTGGAACTTTTAACTAACCAAATTCATGAACTCCTGTCTAATATCCTCATCCTGAAGATGCTCTGCCCTTATTCGTCTGCAGACAGATTTCACTTTATCTATTCTAGACCTAGACATACTTAGGGCCAGTTCTACCGCCTACGGGTAAAGTAGCGCGTAACTTGCCCTCCGCATAAAAGGATATTCCCGTTCGACCACTCCCGGGTGGCGCTATCGGCAGCATAAATCGTAGTTACCCGGCGCGTAATTTATTCGCCACTTCGAGGGTCCGATAAGACTTACCTGGCGGGCAAGTTTTGAGAGGTGAACTTATTAGCTGTATTTCCGGTGACGTACAGCCTAAATTACCTTATTATATTGATAAAAGCATGATACCGTAACAGTGATCAGTACTGTATTGCAGGATTTTGAACATGAATGCGTCCCTATAATTGTAACGGCCACACCAGCCTCGGGGATACATATTAAATGTCAAACCTTCACGAAGAAACTCTACAAGGATACAAAATCAAAAGCAATTTCGAAATCATTTCAAATGGGTGTTAATTTTCTAATTTTATCAGTTTTCAGACACCAGGTATAACTTACTGTACGTATAGGAGCTATCCCGTGTGTTCTTGTAGTGTAATGGCTATAGCGCTCGCTTCGTAATATGATAAACGAAGGTTCGAACCTGCATTATGCCGAGTTTTTTTTTCATAAGTACAGTAGCTGTTGTATTCATCTGCGTGCCTCTTTTCATGGTTATTTTGTTAATAATATATGTCATTGAAATGTTTAATCAAGGTCCCTATTTAGCATAGCCGGTGAGGCCGCCTGGGCGAGGTACTGGACATTCTCCCCGGTTGTATCCCCCAACCCAAAGTCTCCCACTCCAGGACACTGCCCTTGAGGCAGTAGAGGTGGGGATCCCTCGCTGAGCCCGAGGGAAAACCAACCCTGGAGGGTCGACAGATTAAGGAGAAGAAGAAGAAATGTGTAATCACAATATTATGAAAACTAGGAAATGCTTTATATGTGTGCTACTTACAGAAAGTGATGTTATGATTAATTCTTTTTTTTTTTTTTTGCTATTGGTTTTGCGTCGCACCGACACATGTCTTATGGCGACGATGGGACAGGAAAGGGCTAGGACTGGGAAGGAAGCGGCCGTGGCCTTAATTAAGGTACAGCCTCAGCACTTGCCTGGTGTGAAAATGGGAAACCACGGAAAACCATCTTCAGGGCTGCCGACAGTGGGGTTCGAACCTACTATCTCCCGAATACTAGATACTGGCCGCACTTAAGCGACTGCAGCTATCGAGCTCGGTATATGATTACTTCCAATCATCGTTGACCTGCATATAGGACTGTCGCCCAGGTCGCAGATTTCCTATCAGTAATCTGTTGTTTACCTTCTCGTAAATGATTTCAAAGAAATTGGAAACTATTCCATACCCGATCTCATCTTCCTATGAATGGATATATACCCCAATTTGTTCTTTACCTTTATCTTCCAACTTTATCTTCATGAAGTTAAATATTAGAATGAAATACATTATCAATAAATGGAGGCATGTGGAACTAAACGAAGTCACAGAGCTAGCTGCAAATAGAGGACCGTGGAGATATTTAATCAATTCACAGAAGCCTGTAGATAGAATGCTCAAAGGCAATAAGTCCCTAAGAAAGATGTGTTCATTTACGTATATCGAAGCACGTAAAAGAGAGTTAAGAACAACGGTAGGGAACGAAAATAAATTTAAATTAGAAAGGTAAAGAGAACCTGCGTACCTTCTATTTCGGAGCGAGCTCCTTGACCAGTCTAATATGAGAATACTTTCCAAAACGCTGCCTTACCTGGCAGGTTATATCTAGCAAAAGAAAATGTAAACAATAATATCTCGATATTTTAATCCCAATTAGGTATTGGTTTTGAAACTCATAGATTAACCTCACGAAAGTTTGACATAAATCGTTGTCCATAACTCTAAGACTCCTCTTATTAGGCTTGTTGGTGATAATCAGCTGATACAAGCACAGGAAAATAAGACAATCGAAATGAGCTTCATACATTCAACGACAGATATCACCTCAGTCGAAAGCGAGAAGCCGCTGAAAATCAGTCTAGCCAACCCCATATATCGGTGTCTAGCTCCGGGTAACTACTTAGCGCTTACGTGGAGGTGTTAGCACGCAAGCCAAAGTACCAGCTGATTTACACCCCCAGGTAGTTTACCTCCCGCGTAGCTGCCATCCAGTTTACTAGCAGATGGTTGAAATGGCCCTTAATAATAATAATAATAATAATAATAATAATAATAATAATAATAATAAACAGCGAATATAACCGTGCTTCGCTACGGTATTCTACATTGTACACGGATGTCGATGCAGTGAATACGATTTTTTTAAATTCTATGCTCTTAGCGTTATCCAGAAACAGCAGGGGAGGTTCCAATACGTTGTTTCCAATGTAAAGTGCAAGTTACGGAGTTGTGATAATAACGGCAGGATCACTTGCCTACTGTCATTTACAATCGAGTAGCGAAGTTTTCATTATAATGGCAGGTCCCATTACTTACTACGCGGTCACAATCGATTTGGGGAGTTTTCGTTACAGTGGCAGGCCCCTTTCCTACTTCCAGACAGATTACAGTTGAGGAGTTTTTATTATAATGACAGGCAACTTCCCTATTGCCAGTTCAAACTGGGTTGTGCTGTTGTAATTATAATGACTGGTCCTTTTCTTAATGTCAGTCAAACCGAGTTGGTGAGTTTCCATTATAATAGCAGGCCACTATGCCTAATGCCAGTCACATTTTAGATGGGTAAACTTGTTTATAATGGCGGGCACACTTGCCTACTCCCAAATACAATCGATTAGGGGAGTTTTGAGCACAATTGCATGCTCCCTTGACTTATGCCAGTCAAATCTGGAAGGGAATTATTCATTACAATGGTAGTCCCTCTTTACTAATGCCAGTTACACAGGAGTTGGAGAAGGACCCCATTCCTACTGCCAGTCAAAGTCGATGTGGAGAGTAACGATTACAATAGCTGACGCCCGCCTTTTGAGAGTCACTATCGATTTGTAAATTATCTATAGGCCCTACTAATATATAAAGTTTGTTTGTATGTAATGGCTAATCTCAGGAACTACTGGACCGATTCTAAAAAATATTTTACTGATGTAAGTATTCATTATCCCTGATGGACATGGACTGTATTTTATTTTCAAAACAATTCGAGGGGGGGGGGCACTGGGGATATAAAAAAACTACGCTAATGTAGGCGAAATATCGAATTTGTCGTACAAGGACGAGACAAAGCTCAATTTAAGCCCCTTGACGCAAAGAACAAAACTCGATAATCCCTACGGGCCCGAACACCATGTATAAAGGCCCTAAAAACAACCGTTATGAAGATATTGGCGCCACACTATCCCTGCTCTAGGAATTGGATTACGAAATGAACTGCCGTAACCATGGCAACGTCAGCTCCAAGATTCTACAACAGCGAGATTATCTACAATATATCACAGAAAACCTAACATTTTACAGACATAAAAAGTGGTATTTAGAATCTTCCTTAAAAATAAAAGAACACAAATTTTTGTTTTCAGAAAATCCACTTAAGGGTTAATTAGGAGGAGGGAGGTGAAAAGAAGTGAGTAAAGATTTGAATTATTTACATGAGGATACATATATCTCAGAAACTGAAGATGTTACAGACGTTAAAATTGGTACTTGGAATCTTCTTTTTAAAAAATGAACACACTTCTTTGGAAAATTCACATAAGGGAGTGAAATATTAAAAAAAAGTGGGTGAACTTTCAAAATGAGTATCTCTTTCTTCTACCGCTTTTCCCACACATGTGGGGTCGCGGGTGCGAACTGTGTCTCAAATGTGGATTTGATCATGTTTTACGACTGGATGCCCTTCCGGGCACCAACCCTATGTATAGGGATGTAATTACTATTGCGTATTCCTGTTGTGGTTGGTAAAGAAGTGTGCTGAGTGAATATGAATAGGAGAGTGTTGGGACAAACACAAACAACCTGTCCTCGAGCGAGAAGAGTTAATCACACGTGATTTAATTCCTCGATTCAGCCCGAAATCGAACCCGGAATCCTGTGAACCGAAGGCCTCAACGCTGACTACTCAACCAAGGAGTGGGGCAGTTTTTAAAGTGAGTATATCTACAGTATATCTCATGAACGTAACATGTTACAGGCGTGAAAATTGGTATTTGTAATCTCCTTTAAAAATAAAGAAACACGTATTTTTTGTTTTCGGAAAATCAACTTAAGCAGGAGATCGAAAATAAGGGAAGAAGGAGTTGAATTATCTTTATGAGGATACTTATATTTCAAAAACTAAGATGTTACAGACGTGAAAATTGGTATTTGGAATCTCCTTTAGAAATAAAGAAACCCTTCCTTTTTTCGACTTAAAAGAAGACTGTTTCTCACATGTAGAGTTCCATGTCGCATGTTCCAGATTTAGCTCTGCCAGTAACTTGGCCATCTTATCCACAAAATGCAATGCCACAAACGTTGTTTACAAAGAGGTTCTGGGGTAAATGAAATGCAGCTTTTTGGCGAGTTTTTATACTTTAGGGATTTTCAGATAATGTCTTAGTGCAATACCGAGGAACAATTAATTTTTATCAACTTACGAAATTATCGCGGGTGAAGCCGTGCGTAACAGCTAATTAATTATAATGGCAGCTACACCCTGTCTACATCACTACAAATCGACTTCTATGAATATAATATAGATCGAAGTACGAAGTATATGCACGTTTACAATATTGCAAACCTTCATTTACAGATTAACTGCTGCCAAACGATGCGTCATATCGACAAACGGATTGTACCATAAGACGCCTCATTTAGTGGTCCAAATGGCTGGACCTATGATATTTTCTCCTATCTCATCTATTTATGGGTAAGACTCAGTTAGAAACGTTGAATAGGGTGAAATTTGGGTAAGGTTTTCTAACAGTTCCTTACTTTTGGATACTTACGTGACAACTACAAACATAGAATTTGGTTCAATATGGGTACTGGGTGGTCCAATGTACGTGTAAATTAGATTATTCTATCTTTCGAATAAGTGATTCAAACTATGAATTATACGTGTACAAAGTGAAAAATGTACGAACAATCGAGAAATAGAGACAAATATAAAGTATAAGGAATTGAGATAGACAAAAAATCATAGGACGAAAGCTGCAGATCATTCCAAATTGAACTGAAATTGTGCCATCCGTTTTGTGATACGACTTACCGTCTAGCCAAGATATACCTCGAAACGAAGGTCTGCACTGAAAAAAAAATTGCCTCAATATTTTGATATTTTTGGGCGTAAAAAGATAAACATTTAAAGATCATGGAACCTTTCCGTCGGTTACAGGCAAAGACGTAAAATTTTGCCAAATTTTGATATTCTAGCTCGTCTGGCAGATTGAGCCACAATCTTGCTTTGGGGGGAAGGCGGAGGTGAAAATGAGGACTTTCAGAAATCTAAAGATAACAAATATGCAGATGCCCATTATTATACCTGAAACGGATAGCTGAACAAAAAATTCGCCAAAATAGTCAATGTACAGATACACGGCCGTCACGATTTTATTTATATAGATAAGGAATCTATTCCACGTACAACACATTTTGGGCTATATCCGCTGAACTTGGCCTGCAAAACCGTCCGTTAATGATATCTCCCTTATTAATCCTCCTATCGAAAAATGTACATGAGAAAAAAGATTTAGAAATGGATATCCATCAAGTTTGGTCGATTTCCAGTCAAGTTGGTCTTGTATATATTGCGGGAGAGTAAAATCACTTTTTCGGTTCCCTATAAACCCCTAGTCCAGTCCGAGAATTTGACATGGTATGGACCTTAAGACCTACCTTTGGACAGGTGGATGCTAAACATGAAGTTTGGTTAAAATATCTCCTGTAGTTTTGAAGTTATAAAAAATACGCTTTACACGCACCCGCTTTTGAATTAAGTCCGGTGGGACTTGTACTGAAAAATGGTCCGTTAATGATATCATCTTATTAATCCTCGTATCGAAATGATCCACACGAGAAAAAAGTTTTAGAAATGGATTTCCTTCAAGGTTGGTCGATTTCCAGTCAGATTTGGTCTTGTATAGTCTATATTGTGGGAGAGTAATATCACCGTTTCGGTTTCCTATAAACCCCCACTCCATTCCTGGAATTTGACATGCTTTGGACATAAAACCTACCTTTTGACAGGTGGATGCTAAATATGAAGTTTGGTTGAAATATCCCCAGTAATTTTCAAGTTATAAGAAATACGCTTTATACGCACCCGCTCTTGAGTTAAAGTCCGGTGGGACTTATACCGAAAAACGGTCTGTTAATGATATCTCCCCTTGTATCGAAATGATGCACATGATAAAAAGGGTTTAGAAATGTCAGGTAGATTCCCGTTAAGTTTGGTTGTGTTTACTTTGTGGGAGTGCAAAATCACGGTTTCGGTTTCGTATAAACCCCCGTCATTTCAGGGATTTAGAAACAATATTGGCCCTAAAGTCTATCCAAGGACAGGTGGATTCTAAATATGAAGTTTGGTAGAAATATATCCTGTAGTGTTTAAGTTATAAGAACTCAGACAAACATACAAACTAACAGACACCAACGCTAAAAATATGTAGATGGTCGTAATTACATCTGAAACGAATAACTGAATGAAAATTAATAGTAAGTAATGTAAGGTAATGAAACATATAAAAAGAAAGTTTCAGTTACAGTTGAAAATGTTATTCCATCTCGTTAATCAATAGAGCTGAAACGATGCAATCGAATCAATATGTAGAAAATTTAGTGCAGTGAGTGCTCAGTTGTATTCAGTAAGAAAGAAACAGAGAAGAACAATTCAGAATTGGTTTTTGGAATGAGGAAGTAAAGGCTAAGACTGGAGTGAACTTGAAGAATCAAGCTGTGCGTGGTGGGGACAAGTGAGGTGATTACTATTAATATACAGCAGAGTAATTCATAACGTTTAAAACAAGTCATCATCACTGCAGATTGTTTTAATATATAATAATACCTTTTTGTTTAAGGTCGTTTCTAACAACTTCCTTAACGCACACAGATGAGTCGGAGATTTGTCTCGCAGCAGGAGTGCTTTAATGCGCTAATTAATTTAATGGCATATGGTCTCAGGAGATGCCTGATGTACTTCCCTTCCTTGTTTCGAAATAATTCGATAAAAATGTGTACGAAATATCGTACAATTAGTAATAACCTGATTTCATAAATTGGTTCATTGGTGCATTTATTAATATCTCAAATGTTTATGAATCTAGTTGAACTAACCATAGAGGATAAGAGAAACAAAGGAAGTCCAAGGTGACGATGGTCAGACTCAATTTTGAAAAGTAAGAGGTCTGAAACTACAGTATACGAGGCCGCAGAATTAATTTGCAAATAGAGGATTGTGGAGTCGTTCACTAATTCGCAGAGACTTGAAGATTATAGACCGAAATGTATAACAGTTTATAATGAGTATGTAAGTTTGCTGAACAATTAACTGCAATCAATTAAAACGTGCATATTGAAATCCAGATTATACTTCTACAAATAACTTCAACGCGGGTTTGTATTACATTCCCTCACACAGTAATTCGAGTATAACATCTGAATATATATAACTTATATATGAAGGAAGTGTTGTATATAATAGATACGACCACATGAATAGCACGACAGAGCGAGGGAAGGGTAGCCTCTTCCACTGTACAGATCCTGTCTTCGTGCCTCAGGGTGCTCCATGTAACTAGTGGGTTTGCTTACGTAATGAAGGCAATCTAGAAAAAACAGAAGGAAGTAGGGATGGTCTTGTAAGAGCAAGGGGAGCTCTTTTATTTCTTATAATACGTAGACATGCTTTAAAATTTTTATGAGGGGGTGACAATGTTGTTCAGACATCTGTAATTAACAGCATATGAAATATTAAAGAAGAGCTACTGGTGTGTAATTGTGAGATCATTTTCTTCTCTCTTAGCTGGCAAGCAAGGTTAGATTCAATTTTGTATTTGTTGATGTTTCGCTTAGAGGTTTCAGACATCGTCGCCATCAACCTCGTATTGTTGCTACAAGTATGAATTATTCTTCTTAAGACTCCATCTCCATCTGAATGTTGGCAATCCAATTATGACTACCTGCTGAACAGCTAGTCTGGAGATTTCTGTAGATATTCGGCCGATCCAACGGCACAGGTCCTTAAGCCAGGAGTTCCTCCATCTTTCCACATATCATCTTCCTTCAAATTTCCCCTCAATTACGATTTGAAGATATCCATCACATTCACCTCCCTTGTTTCGAAATAATTCGATAAAAATGTGTAGGAAATATCTTACAATTAGTAATAACCTGATTTCAGAAATTGGTTCGTCGGTACATTTATTAACATCTCAAACGTTTATGAGTCTATTTGAACTAAGTGGTATTTTATAAATTCACCACGAAAATGACTGCATATAAAATTCATTTGCATATAGCCTAAGAAGATATATGTTAACTGCCTTTGTGTACATGCTACATAATGTTTAATAATACAAGTATTAAACCTCTAAAGGCTGCCACAAAGCACTAGAGCCTAGAGAGCTAATACTAGGGTAAGCCAGTATGTAATAATCATGAGTGAAATGAACATCTAATCTGGTTAACTGGCGTTAAAATGAAGATATTTTTACTAGGATGCTTCGTGATAAATATTTCTAAATATTTGGAAAAATGTTTGGGGTCTACTGTAGGATCTATTTTACATCTACTTATAGCAAAAATGATAGTAAAGTAGCATTTGTAGCATTCGTACTTCAATAAGCATTTATTAGCTTTAGCCTGTTTTGTTATTTTATTATGTCTATTGAGAGAGGTAGATTCAATTAAAATATTAGGCCTGCATAAATGGACATACCAGTACATTACTTAATCAGCATTACAATGTTAAGTTAAAAACTGGACCAGTAATAGTTCCAAGAATGTTACCAAAAATAACATATTTAAGAAAAAGCTAGGTAAACAATTATAACTAAATGTAAATATGAGGTATATAATAATAATAATAATAATAATAATAATAATAATAATAATAATAATAATAATACAAATAATAATAATAATTGATAGGGAATCTGCCACCTGAGCGACCGCCATAAATGCAGATAGATTGATTGATTGATTGATTGATTGATTGATTGATTGATTGATTGATTGATTGATTGATTGATTGATTGATTGATTGATTGATTGATTGATTGATTGATTGATTGATTGATTGATTGATTGATTGATTGATTGATTGATTGATTGATTGATTGATTGATTGATTGATTGATTGATTGATTGATTGATTGATTGATTCATTGATTGATTGATTGATTGATTGATTGATTGATTGATTGATTGATTGATTGATTGATTGATTGATTGATTGATTGATTGATTGTGTTACTGTAACTGACATAAAATTGATGTTCTTCATACGCATTTGGACAATTATGTATAGTTGCATACGTTGAAGACGACCCATTTTGATTTCCAGTATAACAATCAACGTTCGTTCTTAAATTTAATGATGAGCGGCAATTATTGCAATTTAAAATTCAACAATAGATATACTGTAATTAGATTTCCAATATTAAACATTCAATATCAACAGGTAAACAGTCAGCTGGATGTTGTATTGCATTATATAATATATAGGCCAGACAACCTACACCTATTAAATTGTATTAATTCAAAAATGTCTTTAATCTGCTACCTTCCTTACGATTTATAGCCCCCAACTTTTGCATTTGCATTATCGCCTGTAAATGTTACGCACTTATTCGCACTACCCACATTTTTAGTGTTCCTGTGATATACCCTGTCATCGTCTCAGATGTTTTATTTGGGGTTGATTTAAGCTCTACCACGTTTGTTTTAATTCCACCCAGTTTTAATAGAAATACTGAATAACACACCTGTCAAACATCAAGACCCATCGTTTTAAGTATTTCGTATCAGTAGAAAATCTAAAGAAAGATATCCCGTTTAAACATCATACATTTATATCTAAATCATGATGAGCGATAACGTTCTTTATAATACACTCAGTTTTCTGTTCTTGCAATTGAAATCCTTCCAGCAACATTAGAATCAAAGAAAATAGCTTCATTCAGTTTAATGTACAGTCCATGGATCTTTAGCAAAGATTATGCCAAGCAGTGTGAATTGCCAGGGCTGCTTCTCCTGCAAGGACTCGGTGAGTTAAAGCAGAAGTTGACTTCTTTTGCAGAAATAACGTTTCTCTTCTGGATGTTGAACTGCAACCTTGGAGATTTCTGAGTTGCAATATGATGTTCCAAATCTTGGTTACCTAGTACAAGAAAACAAATTTCTGTGTTTTGCCTAGTTCATTTTACAAAATATTAAGTTATGCTTCCTTTAAGTATTACAAGCAGTGACAATTAGAAAATTACAATCAGTTATGCAATGGGTTAAAAATATTTACAATTTTTGAAAATGAAACGTTAGATCCCACTCCACAAATTTTTCACTCGGCTTCAACTTCATTCCTGCCTTTCTTAAAAGCTGTGTTCTTATTTGCAAGAACATCTGTAAATTTACTCTTCCTTTTAGGCATTCTGAGCCGGCCCCGCGTTGTAGGGGTAGCGTGCCTTCCTCTTACCCGGAAGCCCCGGGTTCGATTCCCGGCCAAGTCAGGGATTTTTACCTGGATCTGAGGGCTGGTTCGAGGTCTATTCAGCCTACGTGATTGCAATTGAGGAGCTGTCTGACGGTGAGATGGCAGCCCCGGTCAAGAAAGCCAAGAATAACGGCCGAGAGGATTCGTCGTGCTGACCACACGACACCTCATAATCTGCAGACTAAGCAGCGGTCGCTTGGTAGACCAAGGTCCTTCGGGGCTGTTGCGTCATGGGGTTTATTTGTTTTTTAGGCATTTTGAATGCGTATGTGACGTTTTAAAAATCTTCCACTGAATAAAGAAGGCACATATGATTAAACTACAATTGACTGATTAAACAACGCCAAAAGGTGAATGAATTTAACGCATATCCTAATGGAGGTGAAGCCCGAATGTGAATGTGAAAACCGGAACAGGAAATACTAAATGGATTGCATTGCATATATCGTTGGAAGAAAGTCAAGAACCGAGGTATCATTGATTCTACGCCCGGGAATTACTTCCTTCATATCCCGGTTATACCCTGTGGCTTGTCACGTTGTCAGATGCTATACGTTAACATAGCAGTAGCTGATGGGATATTGCTCAGAAAGAAGCGCGCAATACACAGGCCGGAAAATAGCGTCTATTACCTTTATCACAATACAAAGCATACATAAAATAATCGTATGTACTGTAATCACATTTCTAAATATCGATACGATATCAATGATGCCGTCGTATAATGAAGATTACTTGTAAAAACAAAGCAGTAAAACAAATCCGTTTTTTAAATAATCCACCCGGACCTCGGATAGCGGTCTGAAAAGGAGTATATGCCCGGATAAAAGAGGACGTCTGGTCATCCTATAACACGAGCAACAGCAGGTTAGCGATTTATCGCAAAGTCCAGAGCACGGAATCGTGCCGATGCATCTAGTTTCCATAGTGTTTTCTCTTACCTGATGTTGAGACTCCTTTAACATTTGCTGGCCACACCAGCCCTTTGATGAGACAGTCTCTTTTTGGTCATCTGGGTATCCTTCCAGCGAGACAGATAGGATTTTTGTGGACAATATGCCTCCAACGGTTCCTGTCATTATAGAGTTGCAGAGAGTTCCTCTCCTTTCACATCCTGCAGTGTTGTTCCTTTCTCGATAAGTTCTGCATTTATTTGGCCCAGCCACCTTCTTCTGGGACGTCCAACAGGTCTCCTTTCCGGTACTGCCATTTCCATGTATTGTCTGGGGGTTCTAGCCTCTTCCATCCTTTGCACATGCCCGAACCATTTCAACCGTATATTTCAACCATTTCTTCCATCGTACAGGTCCCTTGCATGTCATTTCTGATGCACTCTTTTTTAATTTTGTTGTCTCTTCTTGTTTTTTGCATAGAAGATCGAAAAAATTTCATTTCACATACTTGCAGTTTGTTAATGTCTCTTTTCAATAACACACAGGTCTCCAACCCATATTGAACCCGAGTGACTTAGGCCCATAGTCAGTCATGATTTGATCGGTAAAATAATATGGTACATTTATTGAAATACAGGAGTGTATTTGAAAATATTTCGTTTAGGTAATGTCAAAATCAGAGCGAAGGAAGGACGACAGACTGGAGCCTGACGGATTAGTTCAACAAGACAACTTTTAGCTACTTCACAGCAGGGAATATCATTAGTTGGCGTACAAGGAAATACAGAGTCCACAAATAAGTCTTGGTCAGAAAGAGGAAGGGGGAGAGTCATACAAAGAAAACTCACCACATGAGTAAGACCTTGGGATATTTTTGGTAGGACGGAAATTCCATGACCTCATGGAAAAGTACAGCGGCTGAGTGTACGTTCGCTAGCCTAAGTTCGAGCAGGTGGAGATTTAAATCACGTGACCGCTTGCCGGCCAATAGTAAAAATTCGATGGGAGACTCAGTGATACCATCTTAAGGAATGATGGATGAGATATTTTCGTAACTACAAAAGTAATCAGTAATAAATTATTATGAGTACGCGGATGAATGTACTGAATTTATTAGATGTCACGCATGGAAAAATAATCAATACTTATTGGCAAATTAATTAAATTGAAGGCTGGATTTCTTGGAAACCAGACAGCTTGAATCTCATTGGCTGAAAGAAGACCACGTTGTCAGGGACGCTTACGAAGGCGCGAAATGTGAGGAGCGAAATCCACCCATATCTCCTAAATCTGTGATCACCAGGAGTTCATATTTTATCCAGCAGATATGCTAGCGGAGTGGATTAATTTGATGTAAATTTTAACTTCCAATTCGGAGTGCAAGTACCGATATTAAAAATCCACCCCCTCCCTCAGGGGTATGACGTCAACGAATCCGCGGGAAAAAGGCTTCATCCATATATACGGGGCAAGGGATCATCGCCAGCACACTTGTCTTGAATCGTTGGAGCTGAATTGACGGTCGCCAGCATACGTGAATTGAATATCGGGAGCTGAACTGTTGGTCGCCGCTAACTTAGAATTCTACGGTCGTACAGTCATTTAATGGCGCGAGCATCCGCCAGTGTTTGTAAAATGTGATCGCGCTCAAGCAACATGTTAAATTTGGAAATAGTAACGTAGGACAGTGTCTGTCATTTGTGAAAATCAGTGATGTAAAGTAATTACCCTGCAAGAGAGTAGTATAAAGTATATCACCATAAGTACGTACATAATAGACTGTGTGACGAACAGTACTTTAAGGAAGTAGTAGCCTGTACTTAGCTATACCGAACCGATGTCATGAACACGTCGAGAATGCCGTATAAATCGGGCGTATCGCGACGGGCGTAATAGTTGACACCTCGTCGTACGTGTCCAGGTCCATTGTGCGGTAGGTGGACGAAGATTAAATAGTGTAAATATATTAAATTCTTGGGTCTAGGATAGAAATTTGTTGTATCCAAGTTAATGTATACAGTGTTAACGTAGTAAATGGTGAAGGTTTGTGGTAATCAAGATATGAGTATAAAATGATATTGTGCCAGGAAATCTTTTGTGAAACTACGCCATCAAGAATGGAGGAGTAAAACGCAGAGAGGGGCCGGATGGAGCCTCTCGTCTGCAAAGCTGCAATGGAATACCGATAACTAAGATGAGTACTAAACTGTAAATAATATTTGGGAAATGTTATCGTGATGGGAAAAATGGGAATAATTTGATTATACTTGGTTACCTTCTGTAACAAGATGGGTCGCTTAACGACCCCATCCTAAATTTGTAGCACGGACAGTAGTAAATCATAATAATGTAAATAATCGGGTCTTTTATGTATTCAGTTTGTGGGAGATGTAAATTTGTATATATAGTGTAGTACGTTAAGTCATGCATGCATTCATATTTTCTTTGTAGTCAATAATTTTCTTTACATTTGATTTTGATTATGCTAGTTAAATAAGACCCGATATGTGCTTTTATGTTTTGTCATTTTAACGAGCCATTTAATGACATGGAAGGAAAATCCAGCCTCGCCATACCAAGAGTGTTTTGTTGAAATTAATATGGTCATATTTTCAAAGTGAAGTTGTTAAATTTGTGAGATGCGATTAATATAATGATTTCCAAGTAAATCATATCTGGAGTGTTTAGTGCCAGAATAAATCGACTTTGTGAAAGGGGTTATGCGTTAAACATATTACGAGTGGACTACCGAGTAACAGGCAAATTATTATTTTTTTTAAATAATAATAATAAATAAATAATATAACTACTTTTTTGTGAAGATATTTTTTAAATATGATTTGGATAATAATAATTCATGTGATCAAGTGTTGAATTTATTGGGAATCATTTAATGACGGGATGTCATTTTTAATTCGGAATTAAAGTGCGTGATAATTTAATTTGATCAATTAATAATATTGAAATGTAGATCGGTGCTAATAATCCGTACATGTTAATGAACGTGTGGTTTAAATTACGGTCCAATATTTTTTTACGTATAAATGTCGCGTTTTGAAGTTGCGATTCATTAGCCGGAACATGTAGTGCTAATATTACGAGACCATGATTGTCAAAATTTGGTAAATATAATTTCAAGATGTTACGATTATTTGTGGAGAATGAACTAAAGCGTAGATCAAAATGAAATAGAATATGTGAAGGAATCTGCAGTCAGATAATAAAAGGTCGTACAATGTCAGAAATGAATAAATAAGTCAGTTGATAATTCTGTGAGAAATAAATGAATCGAGGAATATTGAGATAGAGAGGAAAATAAATTCCGTACGAGAAACACTTAGGATATTGATATGAGTGTAAAATGTACGGGGAGTGTCACAGAGAAATACTGAGTTACGTAGCGGGGAGCATTCGAACCCGTGACAGCATGTACGAAATAAATAGACTGCACAGCTGTTCGTTGAGATACAACGGATCTAAGGATAATGAGAGTTCAGATTTCACATAAATGGTCGTATATTGTAGTCATTGTAATGACGAGCGAGGACAATCATGATGTCGTGATAATAATAATAATAATAAATATTGCAGATAAAGGATTGGACCGCCTTAATTAAGTGAGCGTTGATAAAGATGTTAAACGGGAATCTAAATGACAATATGCAACCGATAATAATAATAATAATGTAAGGACGATGTTAAATCATCGCGGTCAGATTAATAATAATTGTCATAATAATAACTGTAATGATGTCGTTGGTTGATCAGTGAAATATTTGTAATTGCGACCGATATCTTAATATAATTATTTTGGCGGAAATGACCGGTCCATTAATAATAATAATAATATCTTGAGTCACCTATTCATTAATAATAATAATAACCACGAGAGGGATATAATAATAATAATAATAATAATAACAGTAATAACCATTTGTGTTTGCATCCCGCATAATAATGATGATATTAATCAAACGTGACAGTGCCAGGAACCGTTGAATAATAATAATAATAATAATAATAATAATAATAATAATAATAATAATAATAATAATTTCGAGGATGATAATTTTGTGGATTAAATTATTTGGTGACAACGTCCCTCTATTCGTATGTTGAATAATGAGAATGATAATATTAGAGTCATTTGGTACCTCTTTATTGTACGGTCTCCGTATGGGACGATGTTACATACTTGCGTGTTTGTTTACTTCGCTCGCGATGCGAGGGGGGGCCATGGCCACGGTATTTCCCACCGCTTCTCGTTATCTCATCTGTGTCAGTAGTCTACTGAGGCTAACTGGTGACAATTCAGATCACATGTAAATAAAATGTAAATGCTAATTCATTGGTATGGCATCAGCTGGATATCGTAAGATAGGAACTGTCCGTGGAATCCAGTTTTCGCACTTCACGAGAAACATTACCCAGTCCGAGTACCGGTCTCGGAAAAATGTATATAGCCGGAGTACGTCATCTTAGTTAAATCGGGAAGCCGACCGTAACATGGGTTATGCTCGGGCTCCCGATAGAAGGAAGCTATATCTTTGAACAACGGTTCGATTCAAATGGAATCGATCCGTAAATTATACCTCCAAAATGTCATTTTATTTCAGAAATAACGCAGCAAGATATTGATACCACTTGCGGTATGGCAAGTGATTTATATATGTAACATGTGTGTAAATTCAAATATTGTTGCCACGTGTATCAAAGTTTTATACGTCAAAAGGCGTAATAAACCGCTCCTTCTGGCAAATTATTTCAAAGGAAACCACTCTCATAATCTTTTTATTGTAGTTAGATGATGCCCTTTTTAAAGTAACAGTCACTTCCTAGTCCTATCATGGAGTCCTTAAATTCAAGTTTACAATCGAGCCTTCCCCCTTTTAATTTTAAGTTGCTCCGTTCATCCCCGTGTTCTATTATGCCGTTACATTTATATTTGATGATTTAAATAATGAACCGACACCCCTGAGATAAATGCTAGTCTGGGACTCGGGAGGTGGACGGGTGCAAAATGGCTGGCCCAAAGTGGGGCTTTAAGAACGGCAAAGTGTTGCTTTAAGAACGGCAAAGTGTTGCTTTAAGAACGGCAGAGAGGCCAATATCATTGCTAATCAATTGTAAAATTTTTATATTTTTTTTTCCAAATTTTATATTTTTTTAAATTTTTGATTTTTATTAATTGATGACCGCATCACGGTCAGGTGTGTGTTCACTTGTAACGTAATATCATGCTAGAGTGAGGTTAGTTTCGAACGGAGCTAGATTTGACTAGTGTATTAATATAATCCATTGCTAATCTCTTCAAGTTTGGCAATGATTCAAAATTCAATAAAGCTCGAAGATTTGATGTTTCTCTTTTTCCCATATGGAATTTAATATTTTTTTGGTTATTCAGGACTCCATTTAAATGTCATTGGACATGAGATGAATATTATAAACAGTTGTTTAGGAAGGCTTGAAATGGTAAAAATATTACTGAGCACCAGTTCAAGTTATTATTTAAAAAGAGGTTGAGATGGTATAAATTAAAATTAACGTATTTCAGGGCAGGAGATTTCCAACTTCATCGATGTTTTTAATGTTGTTGTTGTTATTATATTGGAGCGGTTTATTGTGAAATCTTAGGCGCAAGCCAGCATTCAAGGTGAATGACCTGCAAATGTAAACAAGTTTAAAAGGCAAAATTTTTTTTGTTAAATGAAAGTTAGTGTAGGGGTATAATGTCATAGGATAGGGCCTAGATCCAATAGCGTATTCCTTCGTGTGCAGCAAGGTGAGAGGCCGATCGGCCCTTTTGCTTTCTCAAGAAAAGTTATAATGTCTGACGACGGTGGGGAGCGATCCCAGGACCTAGTGGTAGAAGGACAGGGAGAAGTGAAAGCGATCACATTAGAGGTATTAATGCAAGCTTTGAAGGTTAATAATGGTTCGATTAAACAGGAACTCGCAGAACAAATGCGGGCTGATAGGATTTCAGATAAACAAGAAATTATTGAACAAATGAAGGTTAATAGTGTTTCATTAGAAAACAAAATAGACCAAGTACAGGCTGCGTGTCAAGTTAATAAAACAGAACTCAAGGCACAAATAGATGCAGTTCAGGCCGCGAGCGTAGCGATGGGACAGGAACTTAGGGACAAATTAACTCAAGTCCAGGAAGCATGTCACTTCGCGAAAGATGAATTAAAAGTGCACATGGATGCGTACATTACCATCGTTAATGAAAAGGTTGACCGCGTTAGAGATGAGGCTCAAATGGAACGCGCAGAAATTAAGGAAAAATTGAACGCTAGTGTCAAGGAACTCGCCGCTCTACGATTAACTGACAGAAAAGACATAGAATCACACATAGAGGAAATTCGGGATGAGTGTAGGAAGGAGAATGACATCGTCCGGGGACAAGTAGAAGAAAAATGCGCGCAGATAGCTGGCACCTTGGACAAGCATGACAAGGGCATGAACGAGTTACGTGGGGAAGCCGCACGTACACTTGTCATCGTAGCAGGACTGAAAAACAAAGTCGAAGAACTAACTATAAATTTAGAAGACCGTAGCCAGAGAATAACCAAGTGCGAAGACGCAAACTTAGCGTTATTCCAGCGGACGGAAGATCTAATTGAACAGGGCCAATCATTCGCCGACACGGAAGTTCGCTTGTTAGAACAATGCAAGGCGTATAATGGGCAAAATTCCGGCACAAAAGAAATAGCCAGTGGTAATCCCGACGGAATGGATGACATGCGAAAAGACTTGGAGATGTTGAAGGCTAGGTTGGAACCATCAGCGTCTAGCCAAGATTTTAACCTCAAATATCGCGAATACGAACCCCATGATAACCAGGGGATTCATAAGAAAGGAGGCCTATCCCATGCTGATACACACGGTTTCAAGTTTGAAAACAGAGAAGGGTCGTCTACGTCATCAAGTGCTATCCCGACATCGGTGGTACACGTCATTAAGATGTCCGATGACAAGCCACCAAAGTTCGATGCCCGTGGGCATATCACCCCGAAAGGTTTCATCCGGGAAATCGCCGGTTATATAAATGAGAATAAAATACCAGTAGAGCGACAACTGCGAACGGTAGAGAAATTCCTAGACGGAGCACCAGCTGTATGGTTCAGGGCTTTCTTGTATACCTTTGAAGATTTTGAAGGATTTCGGCGGGCTTTTCTCCAAAAGTTCTGGAGTATTCAGGAACAGCAGGAGTTAAGGCTGGAAGTATACTCCAGACGATATTCAACATCTTCACCCACGAAATTCTCTGATTATTACTTTGTGGCACAATTTCACAAGCTACGGGAGCTTGATAATCCAATGAGCGAAACAGAATTGATTAGCGCCATTGGAAAACAATTGCCATTCGAGGTCCAACGAATGATGATAGCGTCAAATGTCCAGACAGCTGTCGATGCGGAGGCTTTATTACGTCAATTAGACCTCACAACGCATCATTCGAACCCAAGACAAATTAGGAGCAGGGACCAACAGGTGAACAACATCGAACGGACAATCGAACCGAAGACCACGAGTACAAAGAACCAAGGAACTAGTACTGATCCGGAACCTCGTCGAGCATTTAATACGGAGTGGAAGCCGCGACAATGGACGAGACCAAGGAATTTTGCGGAAGGCAACCGGCAAACCAACCAAGGGAACTTTCGAGCTGACAGGGGATACCGTGGATTCCAGAGAAATAATTATAGGCCGTATCCAGCTAGGAATCAAGGGAACCCGAGATATTACCAGGGAGGATCTCGTCAGGAGAAGGATGACAGATACCAAGAGTCTAGGCGGTACATAGAAGAGCTGAACAAGAGAAAATGGAAAGAGGCGATCCATGATCGAGGCCGTGATGAGGAAGCGACAGGAGCGGAGAGCTTACAGTTCCAAAGAGCAAGGAAAGGGGGCAGCGACCTAAACCCGAATGCACCGACGTTCGAATCTGAAGAACGGCTCGGGGCGAAAAAAAAAACGCCGAATTTTAACTGAAGAATGGATCATCGCAGAGGTCGATACATGGGTTGTGACCTCTGACGAATTAATTGACGATCCCGAAATCCAAATTTCAAAGGAAATTAAGAGACTACCAGTGATATACACTAGGATCAACCACGTGAGGGTTCGATCACTCATTGATACAGGCGCCAGCGTATCAGTAGTATCCCAAGTTCTGGTAAATGAACTACAATCCGAAGTAAACATCCCGATTATCCCAGTTTCAAATTTGAAGATTCGTGGAATTATCCCGGATAAATCCGTCATATGTAAGAACCAGGCATTATTGGACATCGAAATTGGAAATTCAAAATTTGCTCATACATTTATTATCATGAATAAAATCAACTATAACTTGATCCTAGGGGCCGATTTTATGACTGAATACCAGGCTGTGATTGATATGGGAGATAACTCTGTCAGATTTAAGCACAGGGAAGGTATTGAGGATACAACCATGAACCCTCAGTCGGAGATAGGAGAACACGAAGAAATTTGGAACACCGAAGTCGTGAATCCGCTTAGGACGGACGAAAGTGTCATGAGTAAGACGGATGATCATGTGACCTCTGATGATTATAAACTATTTGCGGCAGAATTGCAGGAAGGTGAAATCAACTGTGGGAAGGTTATAGCAGATAAAGTTAATGCAGCTGTAATAGGTCCCGAGGGGAAGGAAGATTTATTCAAAATTTTAACAAAGCATAGCGACACGTTTGGCTCAAAACCTGGAAAAATTGAAAATTTTGAATACGAATTAAACGTGAATGATTGGTCCCCGTATAAGAAGAAATTATATCCAATTGCCGAGAAATTCTACCCCCAAGTCCGCGAAGCTATTAGAGAAATGGAAGCAAGTGGATTGATTTCGAAGTCACCGACGCCATTTTTAAATCCTTTAGTGATAGTAAGGAAACCGGACGGATCAGTGCGCATTTGCCTTGATGCACGTGCTATCAACGAGAGATTAGTCCCAGAGTATGAGCAGGCCCCGCCTATTAAAGAGATCCTGAAGAGATTTAAAGATATGGAATATTTTACCACTTTTGACCTGACGTCATCGTTTCATCATATACTGTTGGAAGCTAAATCTAAGTTGTTGACGGGATTCTTATTCGATCAACAGACTTATGTCTTTAACCGTCTCCCGTTTGGTATTAAGAATGCGGGTTCGGTTCTCATTCGAGCTCTTGACCGCAATCTAAGTCCAAAGGTCAAAGAGGCGACTATCATGTATGTGGATGATATCTTGGTAGCTACAAGAACACTGTCGGAGCACTTGGAAAATATTAATGAAGTCCTCACCGATTTAGGAAGGCATAACTTCAAGGTCAACCTATCGAAATCACATTTTTGTCAGAAGGAGGTGTTATTTTTGGGTCACCTTGTGAATGGAGACGGTGTGCGACCAAACCCAGTCAAAATTGAGGCCATTAGGATGTTTCCTAAGCCTACTAAAGTAAAACATGTTCGGCAGTTCCTTGGAATGTGTCAGTTCTTCGCTGATCATTGCCCTGATTACACAACCGTAGTAGCACCATTGCAGGACCTGCTTAAGAAAAATAATCGATGGAAGTGCGACCATACTTGTGATGAGGCGTTCGCCCAGACCAAGCAACGATTACTGCATAATGTTAAGCTCGGATACCCGGATTTCAGCCTCAAATTCATAATTCAAACAGATGCCTCAACCATAGGTATAGGAGCCGTGTTACTGCAGGAAAACCCCGATGATCCAAGCATAAAGACATATATTGCCTTCATGAGCCGGAAATTGCGGAAGCATGAGATAAAGTATACTATCACGGAATTGGAAATGCTGTCTATCGTGAGCGCTTTGCAATATTGGAAGAAGATCGTGTATGGTTTTCAGATTGTTATTCGTACCGATCACAAAGCGCTGACGTTCATTATGAAAACCAATATGGCAAGCGAGAGGGTTAGCCGTTGGGCATTATTTATCCAGCAATTTGATCTAACAGTCGAACATTGCCCCGGGAAACTCAATATTTTGGCAGACACATTGAGTCGACATCCAAACCCGGAGGAAGTCGTAATCCACCAAATTGAGTTGATAGAAGAGGATCAGGAAGTCTTAAGGAATCTGAAGGACATCGGAGCGATACAGAAGAGAGATGGGTTCACTAACTTGATGATAGAGTTCTTTAACAAAACATTGCAGCCAGACAATCCACAGTATGACAGAGCTAGTAAATTATCAGCGAGCTACCATTATTTGAATGGGGTTCTTCATAAGTTTTTGGATGAGGAACACACGAAACTTCGCATAGTCATACCATCTGAAATGCAAATACCGGTAGTCAACCATGTACACCGGGTCATTGGACACGGAGGTATAGGGAAGGTTTTGGCAACTATCCAAGAGACATTCGTGTGGGCCAAGATGAACCAAACAGTCCGAAATGTACTACGATCATGTGACGTCTGCCAAAGGATTAAACCTAATCCGTACTTACTTAAGCAATCTCCGCGCCCACTGTTACCTACTGAACCCCGCGAGATATTCGCAATGGACCTGTACGGACCACTCCCCAAGGCCCGTAGGGGAAATCAATTCATCCTTGTTAGTTTAGATGTATTCTCTAAATTGGTAGCCTTGTATCCGCTGCAAAAGGCAAATTCTAAAACTGTACTACGAGGAATTACTTCACATATCATTCCACAGATGGGGAAGCCTAAGAAGATTCTTACTGATCATGGTAGTCAGTTCACATCTGCTGCGTTTGCAAATCAATTACGACAACTAGACATTCAGCATGTACTTAGTTCGATTCGCCATCCCGAATCGAATCCATCAGAGAGGATTATGCGAGAGATTGCAAAATTTTGCAGGATCTATTGTTCCGAGGCACATTGGCGGTGGATTGACGTGGTGCCCATTATAACTAAATGTATTAACACCACGATCCACGAAGCAACAGGCCAGATACCGGAAGTGGTTCACTTTAACAGATATCCGGCCAGGCCATGGCATAATGCAGTAGCATGTCCTGCAGATCCACGCGTATCCAGCGAAATTTGTATCAGAAAGACACGGGAACATTTGGAGGCACAAGCAGAACGACGATTGAGAAGGTTGAGGAATAAGCGATTCCACCGTCCGTTGAGGGTTGGCGAGCTCGTTCTAGTGAAGAAGCCTAGTGTATCTAACCCAGAGCAGAAGGTGTACCACAAGTTTTGTAAATTGTTCGTGGGCCCTTTCAAGATTATACAAACTTATGACAACAATGCTTACAAAGTTCAGAGCTTGGATGGAAGTTCAGAGAACATCTATAACGCTGCAAATTTAAAGCTTTACCACACGCCAGCAGACCACAGGGAAGCAGAGGATGAACGAGAGGAAGCAGATGACGAGCCGGAAGAAGATGATGTCGAAGAAGAGGATGAAGAAGATGACGGAAGGGAAGAAGAAGTCCAAGTAATCCATACACCAATTGAAGCAAGGCCATGTCCAGAGTGTGGAGAGATAGACAGCGACGTGCAGGAATTTGTCAATACGATCCATCAAATCGAAAGACAGAACGAGGAATTAAGGTTCAGGAACCAGATGTTGAGAGACGAAATCAATAGCCGTCGCAGAACAGAGGATCCGATGTCAAATCATGATAGTGATGATATGGACACATCATTAAAAAAAATCTCATGATACTCACTAGATTTTTTTTTACCTGGGCAAGAGGAAGATGAACCCGAGTGACTTAGGCCCATAGTCAATCATGATTTGATCGGTAAAATAATATGGTACATTTATTGAAATACAGGAGTGTATTTGAAAATATTTCGTTTAGGTAATGTCAAAATCAGAGCGAAGGAAGGACGACAGACTGGAGCCTGACGGATTAGTTCAACAAGACAACTTTTAGCTACTTCACAGCAGGGAATATCATTAGTTGGCGTACAAGGAAATACAGAGTCCACAAATAAGTCTTGGTCAGAAAGAGGAAGGGGGAGAGTCATACAAAGAAAACTCACCACATGAGTAAGACCTTGGGATATTTTTGGTAGGACGGAAATTCCATGACCTCATGGAAAAGTACAGCGGCTGAGTGTACGTTCGCTAGCCTAAGTTCGAGCAGGTGGAGATTTAAATCACGTGACCGCTTGCCGGCCAATAGTAAAAATTCGATGGGAGACTCAGTGATACCATCTTAAGGAATGATGGATGAGATATTTTCGTAACTACAAAAGTAATCAGTAATAAATTATTATGAGTACGCGGATGAATGTACTGAATTTATTAGATGTCACGCATGGAAAAATAATCAATACTTATTGGCAAATTAATTAAATTGAAGGCTGGATTTCTTGGAAACCAGACAGCTTGAATCTCATTGGCTGAAAGAAGACCACGTTGTCAGGGACGCTTACGAAGGCGCGAAATGTGAGGAGCGAAATCCACCCATATCTCCTAAATCTGTGATCACCAGGAGTTCATATTTTATCCAGCAGATATGCTAGCGGAGTGGATTAATTTGATGTAAATTTTAACTTCCAATTCGGAGTGCAAGTACCGATATTAAAAATCCACCCCCTCCCTCAGGGGTATGACGTCAACGAATCCGCGGGAAAAAGGCTTCATCCATATATACGGGGCAAGGGATCATCGCCAGCACACTTGTCTTGAATCGTTGGAGCTGAATTGACGGTCGCCAGCATACGTGAATTGAATATCGGGAGCTGAACTGTTGGTCGCCGCTAACTTAGAATTCTACGGTCGTACAGTCATTTAATGGCGCGAGCATCCGCCAGTGTTTGTAAAATGTGATCGCGCTCAAGCAACATGTTAAATTTGGAAATAGTAACGTAGGACAGTGTCTGTCATTTGTGAAAATCAGTGATGTAAAGTAATTACCCTGCAAGAGAGTAGTATAAAGTATATCACCATAAGTACGTACATAATAGACTGTGTGACGAACAGTACTTTAAGGAAGTAGTAGCCTGTACTTAGCTATACCGAACCGATGTCATGAACACGTCGAGAATGCCGTATAAATCGGGCGTATCGCGACGGGCGTAATAGTTGACACCTCGTCGTACGTGTCCAGGTCCATTGTGCGGTAGGTGGACGAAGATTAAATAGTGTAAATATATTAAATTCTTGGGTCTAGGATAGAAATTTGTTGTATCCAAGTTAATGTATACAGTGTTAACGTAGTAAATGGTGAAGGTTTGTGGTAATCAAGATATGAGTATAAAATGATATTGTGCCAGGAAATCTTTTGTGAAACTACGCCATCAAGAATGGAGGAGTAAAACGCAGAGAGGGGCCGGATGGAGCCTCTCGTCTGCAAAGCTGCAATGGAATACCGATAACTAAGATGAGTACTAAACTGTAAATAATATTTGGGAAATGTTATCGTGATGGGAAAAATGGGAATAATTTGATTATACTTGGTTACCTTCTGTAACAAGATGGGTCGCTTAACGACCCCATCCTAAATTTGTAGCACGGACAGTAGTAAATCATAATAATGTAAATAATCGGGTCTTTTATGTATTCAGTTTGTGGGAGATGTAAATTTGTATATATAGTGTAGTACGTTAAGTCATGCATGCATTCATATTTTCTTTGTAGTCAATAATTTTCTTTACATTTGATTTTGATTATGCTAGTTAAATAAGACCCGATATGTGCTTTTATGTTTTGTCATTTTAACGAGCCATTTAATGACATGGAAGGAAAATCCAGCCTCGCCATACCAAGAGTGTTTTGTTGAAATTAATATGGTCATATTTTCAAAGTGAAGTTGTTAAATTTGTGAGATGCGATTAATATAATGATTTCCAAGTAAATCATATCTGGAGTGTTTAGTGCCAGAATAAATCGACTTTGTGAAAGGGGTTATGCGTTAAACATATTACGAGTGGACTACCGAGTAACAGGCAAATTATTATTTTTTTTAAATAATAATAATAATAAATAAATAATATAACTACTTTTTTGTGAAGATATTTTTTAAATATGATTTGGATAATAATAATTCATGTGATCAAGTGTTGAATTTATTGGGAATCATTTAATGACGGGATGTCATTTTTAATTCGGAATTAAAGTGCGTGATAATTTAATTTGATCAATTAATAATATTGAAATGTAGATCGGTGCTAATAATCCGTACATGTTAATGAACGTGTGGTTTAAATTACGGTCCAATATTTTTTTACGTATAAATGTCGCGTTTTGAAGTTGCGATTCATTAGCCGGAACATGTAGTGCTAATATTACGAGACCATGATTGTCAAAATTTGGTAAATATAATTTCAAGATGTTACGATTATTTGTGGAGAATGAACTAAAGCGTAGATCAAAATGAAATAGAATATGTGAAGGAATCTGCAGTCAGATAATAAAAGGTCGTACAATGTCAGAAATGAATAAATAAGTCAGTTGATAATTCTGTGAGAAATAAATGAATCGAGGAATATTGAGATAGAGAGGAAAATAAATTCCGTACGAGAAACACTTAGGATATTGATATGAGTGTAAAATGTACGGGGAGTGTCACAGAGAAATACTGAGTTACGTAGCGGGGAGCATTCGAACCCGTGACAGCATGTACGAAATAAATAGACTGCACAGCTGTTCGTTGAGATACAACGGATCTAAGGATAATGAGAGTTCAGATTTCACATAAATGGTCGTATATTGTAGTCATTGTAATGACGAGCGAGGACAATCATGATGTCGTGATAATAATAATAATAATAAATATTGCAGATAAAGGATTGGACCGCCTTAATTAAGTGAGCGTTGATAAAGATGTTAAACGGGAATCTAAATGACAATATGCAACCGATAATAATAATAATAATGTAAGGACGATGTTAAATCATCGCGGTCAGATTAATAATAATTGTCATAATAATAACTGTAATGATGTCGTTGGTTGATCAGTGAAATATTTGTAATTGCGACCGATATCTTAATATAATTATTTTGGCGGAAATGACCGGTCCATTAATAATAATAATAATATCTTGAGTCACCTATTCATTAATAATAATAATAACCACGAGAGGGATATAATAATAATAATAATAATAACAGTAATAACCATTTGTGTTTGCATCCCGCATAATAATGATGATATTAATCAAACGTGACAGTGCCAGGAACCGTTGAATAATAATAATAATAATAATAATAATAATAATAATAATAATAATAATAATAATAATAATAATTTCGAGGATGATAATTTTGTGGATTAAATTATTTGGTGACAACGTCCCTCTATTCGTATGTTGAATAATGAGAATGATAATATTAGAGTCATTTGGTACCTCTTTATTGTACGGTCTCCGTATGGGACGATGTTACATACTTGCGTGTTTGTTTACTTCGCTCGCGATGCGAGGGGGGGCCATGGCCACGGTATTTCCCACCGCTTCTCGTTATCTCATCTGTGTCAGTAGTCTACTGAGGCTAACTGGTGACAATTCAGATCACATGTAAATAAAATGTAAATGCTAATTCATTGGTATGGCATCAGCTGGATATCGTAAGATAGGAACTGTCCGTGGAATCCAGTTTTCGCACTTCACGAGAAACATTACCCAGTCCGAGTACCGGTCTCGGAAAAATGTATATAGCCGGAGTACGTCATCTTAGTTAAATCGGGAAGCCGACCGTAACATGGGTTATGCTCGGGCTCCCGATAGAAGGAAGCTATATCTTTGAACAACGGTTCGATTCAAATGGAATCGATCCGTAAATTATACCTCCAAAATGTCATTTTATTTCAGAAATAACGCAGCAAGATATTGATACCACTTGCGGTATGGCAAGTGATTTATATATGTAACATGTGTGTAAATTCAAATATTGTTGCCACGTGTATCAAAGTTTTATACGTCAAAAGGCGTAATAAACCGCTCCTTCTGGCAAATTATTTCAAAGGAAACCACTCTCATAATCTTTTTATTGTAGTTAGATGATGCCCTTTTTAAAGTAACAGTCACTTCCTAGTCCTATCATGGAGTCCTTAAATTCAAGTTTACAATCGAGCCTTCCCCCTTTTAATTTTAAGTTGCTCCGTTCATCCCCGTGTTCTATTATGCCGTTACATTTATATTTGATGATTTAAATAATGAACCGACACCCCTGAGATAAATGCTAGTCTGGGACTCGGGAGGTGGACGGGTGCAATATGTCTCGATTGGCAGGAGGTAAGATTTGAACATTGTTTGGCTTCTACGGGAACTGCTTTGTCCCACACTAGATTTCGTACCTGATAGAAGAACGTGGAACCTTTGTCATTCTGTTCTGGATTTCCAATTTAGCCCTTCCCTGGTTAGATACAATACTTCCAAGATAACTGAAGCTTTCTACACATTCAGTTTTCTCTCTGCATGAAGTTTGAGGTCACATTCGCTCCACTCACGGTTAACTTATATTCTTAAAATTTGTCGACCCAGCAATCTAATTTCCTTAGGACTTCTTGCTTCGTTTCTCCCCAGATGGCAACATCATCTGCATACACCATTGCCTTCAAATCTCCAGATTCTGCAGCTTTAATTTCCTTAATGATTACATCCATGAGTGCAAGGAAAAATAGTGGAGATAGTGCACTGCCTTGTTGTACACCTCTCCTTGTTTGGAACCATTCAGATCTACCATTCCCTATTTGTACACTACTTTCACAGTTTCCATAGTCCGGCTCCATGGCTAAATGGTTAGCGTGCTGGCCTTTGGTCACAGGGGTCCCGGGTTCGATTCCCGCCAGGGTCGGGAATTTTAACCTTAATTGGTTAATTTCGCTGGCACGGGGGCTGGGTGTATGTGTCGTCTTCATCGACATTTCATCCTCATCACGACGCGCAGGTCACCTACGGGTGTCAAATCAAAAGACCTGCATCTGGCGAGCCGAACATGTCCTCGGACACTCCCGGCACTAAAAGCCATACGTCATTTCATTTTACAGTTTCCATATAGCAATTGAATCTTACTAATTAAGGAAGTTGGAGCCCCTGGTTTATGCAGACATTCCTATATTTTGCTCCTTGGAACACTGTCATAGGCTTTTTTATATATCTAGGAACACTACTATCAGATTTTTCCCTTTTTCCCAGTACTTTTCCATTAGTTGTCTAACGGCAAGAATTAAGTCTATTGATCCTCTGTTACCTCTAAAGGCGTGTTGTTCTTCTTCAAACTGATGTTCTATCCTTGTTCTTAATCTCTTCGCTATGATCTTTCCTAATATATTGAGGCACTGTGGTAGCAGGGCAATTTATCTATAGTTTGCACATTTTCTTCTGCTTCCTTTCTGGAATACTGGTATGATCAATCCTTTTTTCCATTCATCTGGTATCTTATTTTCTCTCCAGACTACTCCTAGTGTTCGATGTAGCCACTGAAGACGTTGTATGTCTGCCGCTTTGATTATATTTGCAGATAATCCATCTACTCCTGGGGATTTTCCTCCTTTCATAAGCTTCAGGGCATTTTCTGTTTTTGACCATGTAATAGGCCTTTCTTCTTCTCCACGTTTGATCGGTTCATTGCTTTCGTACTCCTCTTCTTCATTGCCATTTAACAACTTGTCGAAATAGTTTCCCATTTCTTCTCTGATGTTTTATTTTGGATTAGGATTCTATCCTCTGTTTCAATTGCTTTAATATCCTCTATGTCTGATCTTCCACTCTTCAATATTCCATACAACATGTTTTGATTCCCTTTTGAGTCCTCCTCTAGTTTTTGTGTGAACATATCCCAACTCTTATCCTTCTCTTCCTTCACAATTCTCTTCACTAATAATTTCTTATCTCTATATATTTGTTCGAGGTTGGCTATTTTTTTTATTATCTTGTGGTAAGGCACCTTGCATTTGTTTTTGCTTCTCAACATCTTTATGATTCTTTGCCATATTTCGGTCTTTAATAGCTTCTCTTACTTTTTCACTCCACCAACTGTTCTCTTTCTTTCTTCCTCCTCTTGTTTTTCGCCATACTTCTGCTGCGTACTCACTAGTGTTGTTTTGAACAGGTTCCATACCCCCTGTGCACTTTGTGTTTCATTCTTCGGTAACCTTTCCATTACTAGCCCTTGAAAAGCATTTGTATTTGCCTCATCTTTCAATTTCCAATCTTATTCTTGGTATTTTCTGTGTACTTGGTGCTCGCACAACCTTATAGTTTAAGTCAGCTATTAGTAGCCTGTGAACGCTGTCTAAACATTCACTGGGAATAACTTTAACATCTCTCACGCCTTCTCCATTTTTTCTACCTGTTATTACATAATCAATGACTGTTTTAGTTCTTCCATCCCATCTGTATCTGGTTATTTTTTGGCTGTCTTGTTTCTTGAAGAAGGTGTTTTTTATTATCATGTTATTTCTGGCACAGAAATCTAGGACATTCTTGCCTTCGGCATTCCTTCCCCCATATCCAAAAGGCCCCATTACCGCTTCATAGCCTGTTCTAGCTACTCCAACTTGGGCATTTAGATCCCTTTTATCATAATATTTTGGTATTTAATATTGTTTGGTATTTAAGTAAATTATAACCTATGAACATTGGTCTGCTCTACGTAAGAAGTGAAAGGGGAGGAGTAAAGGGAAAGTGAACCCCACTGGTAGAATCACACTGTATTTAAACCTTGACCTTGTCAGACGCTGTGGACGTAGGGTAAGGTTAGGCTGCCAATCAGCACAAGAGAATTGCAACTGTAGAACCAGATAAGGGGATGCCCATGGGTAGAAAAAAAGGCGTTGTAACATTCCAATATATGTATATAAATCACTGTTTCTATAACACTACCATAGTTCACTGCAAGCTATTAGAAAAGTAGAAGCGGAAACTGAACTATCTTAAGACTACAGTGGGGCTATTCACTGTCACATTATTTGCGAAGTCAATACACTTACAACTCCATCTATAGGTATAATGCTATCATTATTCTCCTCCCGAACCGACAAATTAAATGTTCTATTAACTATGTCTATAATATATTATATTATCAGGAAATGAGCATAGGTAACTTTTTAGCGGGATTCCGAAAGTTACCTAAGAAAGCTACCGCCGTTTACAGAGACCTGACAAAGAACTGGGAACTAAACAGGTTTATTTTTTTATTTTTCGCTATTTTAACGGCGCTCTAACACGTAGGTTTTCGGTGGTACTAAGGTAGGAAAAGACTGAGAATGTAGTGGCAAAATGAAATGGCGAATGGCTTTTAGTGCTGGGAGATCCCAGGACGGGTTCGGCTCGCCAGGTGCAGATATTTTGATTTGACACCCGTAGGCGACCTGCGCGTCGTGATGAGGATGAAATGATGATGAAGACAACACATACACCTATCCCCCGTGCCAGGGAAATTAACCAATGGAGTAGTGACAATAGCCTCGATTAACGTATAGCCCTCAAATTTCCCGGCTGTGAGAATTGACAGCCGTCTTCTGGGCAGCCAGTGGTGGTATTAGAAGCCACCATCTCGTGAATACAAAGTTACAGCTACACGACCCGTACATCGCAGGGTAGGATAAAAAGAAGACAGCTGGGCTGAGTGGCTCAGAGGGTTGAGGCGCTGGCCTCTGACCCCAACTTGGCAGATTCGATCCTGGCTTAGTCCGGTGGTATTTGAAGGTTTTCAAATACGTCAGTCTCGTGTTGGTAGATTTACTGACACGTAAAACAACTCCTGCGGGACTACATTCCGGTATCTGGGCGTCTCCGAAATCCGTAAAAATAGTACGTGGGACGTAAAGCCAATAACATTATTGAAAGAAGACAATGGTCTGTGTGCCTAACATCAACTATGTTACTCCTGTCTAATTCCCTGTTAGTTTTTAAACAGTTCTACATGACTCGTATACTAAGGTTTACCACATCCATCCTGCATTATTCCCATATAACTGCCTAACAGCTTTTAGACTGTTCTACACCACTCTTACACCACGTTCATCCTACGTCACTCCAATCGGAATGCCTGGTAGTTTTTAAAACAGTACTACATGACTGGTGCACTCAGGTTTGACAGTTTCTAAAGGGAAGTCACTACCTCAATGTAACGTATTGACAGTTCTTTAAAGAGAAGGCTATGTATCAAGTAGTACCGCCCCAGTATAATGCGTGCACTCCCCTTCTGTTTACTGCGCTCCCCTCGGCCCATGATAGCCTACGCTCAGCCCCACACCCCTGTTTGTCCAACCACATGTCAATGTGTGAACAGGCGACGGTTAGCACAAGTGCAGAGTTCAATTCTCTGGCTCATTTAATCCACTACTCTGCATACCAGAGGTGAACAAACACACCAAAGATACAATGTCTTCTCCAACTATATGGCAGAATAAATATCGGCAGGTTTACCTGTGAATAGGAAGTAGTAACAATAGTTCTTTGGTGGACATCTTTTAAAATTCTCTCAAAGAGTTGTTAAATCGCCTAGCTTCAGATGTAACTCCACGGATAAATATTAAATTGAAAGGCATTTATAGTAGTGCAAGCTACCGTATACCTAAAAAGAGGAAAGACAGCCTTAATAGAGAAAAATGTCGATACTTGAATGAGAGATGTGTCCTTCTGAACACCCTATCCAAAAGTTATGTAAAACAGCTCATTCACAACAAGCTTATCATGGTAAAATTCCTTGTGGTGAGAGCAAGACTTGAATATCTTGAGAAGAAAGAAAAGCTGTAGCATTACAGCACTATCAAAGTATGTACAACAGAGGAATTGGCAACTTTCCAACAAGGCAGAACAGAATAATTATAATTAAATCGTATGGCCTGAGCTATCGGATCGGAGACGTTCTATACTGGTGATATTAAGGAGGCGTGCATTCTAATTTCGATGTTCCGATTGTGCTTCCATCCAGCATCGAATGCGGAATCCGCCTGGACGTGTACCATAAAGATGGTCAGAATTTTGACACTAAAGTTGAAACTTATCCCACATCATGGCCGGGAAATCAAAATGTTGTTCACATAGTTGCAAGCACCCTAGACATTGAGTAGTATTAATTGGTAATGGAAAACGATAGAAGATTTGCCTTCGGGGAGTGCGATAAAAACTGACTCCATGAGTTACGTTTTACAAAGTGGTCATCATCAGAGTTCAGAAAACAACAAAGCAGATTTTTAACTTGCTCGATGAACGGCGAATGAAGAACGAGTTGTTCCGCTGATGGCAAAAGGTCACCAAACCACAACAGAACTCCTTCGGTGTGGTAAACCATTCATATCAATCAGATGCGTAACCATCCTTGAAAAACAGATATCGGGCCACCATGCTGTACAAATACGACTGGTTGGTAAATTATAATTTATATCTCCCACAGATTATCCTCCTCTTCAGAGGCAGGTATTTCTCACACAACACAACGGTTCAGATGAATGGATATGTGATTCATTTTGACTGGCAAACTCAAAGACACGTATCCCTGTCTTACACGTAACCAGTGAATGCATGCGTAACATAAAATTAAAAAAACTGAAACAAATTAGCATCTTACTGTACATAAAATACACTACGCAATCTTATAAATAAAATTCTAGGGGGGTCCGTTTCCTGTAATGCCATTTATTTCGCCAAATTTTGATATATTTACCCGTTTCAGGTCAATTTAAGATAGTAGCCTATCAGTATTTTATACAAGCCTGCTAAAGTATAGTGGCTATAAACTTCACTTTCTTCAGCTTATCCCAGTTATTTCCGGGGACGCTGGAGTCACCCAGGCTCATTTTGGTTATGGCGAGGGGTTTAACGCCGGATGCCCTTCCCGACACCACATGATGTACGAAATAAAACCCACGATCGACCGGGATTCCAACCTCAACCTCCTAGCCCCCCTTTGCTTTCGTATCACGTATTTAGGCACAATTCGAGAAATGCCCACTCTTTCTTTCCTGATATATTATGAATTAACTGCTCATAATTCAAACACACTGCTTGTTAGGGCGATGGAAGAGTAATCCCTTGGTCAGTGCCAGAGTGGATCCACGCTGGAAGATAAATCGGCCAAATATAAATATTACACGTGATGGTTCAAAGATTTCATTCGGCATAAATTCAAGAAGCATTTTTCCGTACTTTTTACTGAAAGATGTCTTGATCATACCGTAGTTCTAATTCCAGGTTCTGGAAGAGATATAGTAAGTAAAAGGAACCGATGACCAGAATGACACTATTCTTTATTGGAGCAATATTTTCTTGCATTTATACTTTGGAGCTATATTTTGCATTTGCTGCTCATGCTTATATTTATGCAATAATAGCTCTGAGATAATCTACGATGGTTTCTTCCTAGATTTATATATTTCAGATGTCAGGCTGGGTAGCTCAGATGGTAGAGCGCTGGCCTTCTGACTTCAAGCTGACCGGTTCGAACCTGGCTCAGTCCGGTGGTATTTCAAGGTCCTCAAATACGCCAGCCTTGTGTCGCTAGATTTACTAGTACGTAACTGAACTCTTGCGAGACAAAATTCCGGCACCTCGTTCTCTCCAAAACCCGCAAATGTAGTTAGAGGGACGCAAAAACAAACATTAATGATTAATGATCATTCTATTTCGGGACTCTTCTTCCAAGGACAAAGCTTTATATATGTGGAATGTGAGAAAATATTTACAAATATTTTGCCTCACCTTCCATAAGAATTATACGTGATTTTGTGAATAGCACTGTTGTGACCTGGTCTTGCAGCGACGAAGATATAAATCAGTAACGACAGTTTACAGGACTATCGATTACGAGGCTAGAGGCTGCCGTTCCGTACGGTATCGACCACGGCCAATTCTCTCCCTCACCTCCCCTGTAGGCATCGTTCACGGTGTCCGGATTCAAATGGTCGTGAGTTTCAGGTGTACAGTGACAGTAGATCTGAGTCGCCAGTTTTTATAGAAACGTCGCATTAACGCGCAAAATAAGTTCACATAAACTTGCAGAGAGAAAGTTAATAATATTACTGGTTTTATATCCCACTGACCACTTTTACGGTTTTCGGAGACGCCGAGGTTCTGGAATTTTGTCCCATAGGAGTTCCCTTAGCATGTCAGCAAATCTAGCTACACGAGGCTGGTGTATTTGAACAGCTTCAAATACCGCCGCACTGGACTGAGCCAAGATCGTACCCGTCAATTTAGACTCTGAAAATTAGCGTTCTAACGTCTGAGCCACTCAGCCCGGCGACTGAAAGTTCAATCATAGAATACTCCTCTTGTTTCTCTTCTTCTTCTTCTGCTTCTTTGCCTTTTACTCCCACTTGATGTGGATTCGGTCAAGTTTTACAGCCGGATACCCTTCCTGACGCCCATCATATGTGGAGGTATGTATTCACTATTGAGGGTTTCTGTAGCGGTTGGTAGTGCGGTGTGTAGTACGAAGATGAAGAAAACCACCTAGAAATCGAGACGGAGGAATTAACTTTGTACAGTTAAAATCCCCGAGCCGGCCGGAAATCGACCCCGGGGCCAACTGAACCGAAAGCTACTACGTTGAGCATCCAGACAAGGAGAAATACTTCAAACATAAAACACTATATCTGGAAATATTTAAAAGGAAGGGGATATCACTAGAGTCCGCCTCTGTTGTGTAGGGATTGGTGTAATTAGCTGCCACCCCCCGGAGGCCCGGGTTCGATTCCCGGATCTGCCACGGAATTTCAAGAATGGTACGAGGGCTGGAACGGGGTCCACTCAGCCTCGGGAGGTCAACTAAGTATAGGGGGATTCGATTCCCACCTCAGGCATCCTCGAAGTAGTTTTCCGTGGTTTCCCACGTTTTCTCCAAGCGAATGCCGGCATGATACCTAACTCAAGGCCACGGCTACTACCTTCCCTCTTCCTTGCCTACCCCTTCCGATCTTCACATCCCCCCACAATACCCCTGTTCAGCATACCAGGTGAGGCCGCCTGAGCGAGGTACTAGTCATCCTTCCCAGTTGTATCCCCGACGCATAGTCTAACGTTCCAGGACACTGCTCTTGAGGCGGTAAAGGTGGGATTCCTCACTAATTCTGAGGGGAAAATCAGACCTGGATTAAGAAAGACTATATATCACTAGCACATTACTATATAGTATTTCCTCAGAAAAATGTAATTGATAAAATACGTTTAAGTTAAAATAGCACTGCTTTGTACTTCTCTTGTATAGACTCAAAATTTTAAAATACCGGGCGAGTTGGCCGTGCGGTTAGGGACATATGGCTGTGAACTTGCATCCGGGAGATAGTGGGTTCGAACCCCACTGTCGGCAGCCCTGAAGATGATTTTCCGTGGTTTCCCATTTTCACAACAGGCAAATGCTGGGGCTGTACCTTAACTAACGCCACGGCCGCTTCCTTCCAACTCCTAGCCCTTTCCTATCCCATCGTCGCCATAAGACCTATCTGTGTCGGTGCGACGTAAAGCAACTGGCAAAAAAAATAGTGCATCGAGTGAGTTGGCTACGCGGAAGTAGTCGTCTAGTTGGAGGCTTGTATTCAGGAGTTCGGGGATTCGGTGCCCACTATCGGCAGCTCAGAAGATGTCCTTCCGTGATTCCCCATTTTTCACACTAGGCAAATACAGAAATTACACTTTCATTAAGGTCACTGCCGATACCTTCCCAGAGTTAGCCTTTTCCCACCCCAACGTCACCGAAAATCTACGATTGATAGTATGACGGTAAACCATTACATATATGCATACGGTACATCTTCGTTATAGACTGTAATGCCTTTCAGCGTCCAGTCCGCAAGCCTCTGTGGATTTATTGAACGCCTCCACAATCTCCTATTTCTAACTAGTTCTGTCGCCTCGATTAGTTCCATACCTCTTAGGTCATTAGAAACTGAGTCTAACCATCACCGTCTTGTTCTCCCTCTGCTTCTCTTACCCTCCAAGTCCATTATTCTCCTAGGTAACCTATCCTTCCCCATTCGCCAAGAATGACCCTACTACCGAAGCCGGTTTATGCGTACAGCTTCATCAATCGAATTCAATCCTAACATAGCCTTTACCTTTTCGTTCTGATCCTCCTGCCAGTGTTCCCACATCTTTGTACTAGCGAACATTCTTGCTACTTTCACGTCTGTTACTTCTGACTTATGGATACGATATCCTGGGTCCACCCAGCTTTCACTCCCGTAAAGCAAAGTTGGGTCCGCCTCTGTGGTGTAGTGGTTAGTTTGATTAGCTGCCTACCCCAGAGGCCCGGATTCGATTCCCGGCTCTGCCACGAAATTTGAAAAGTGGTACGAGGGCTGGAACGGGGTCCACTCAGCCTCGGGAGGTCAACTGAGTAGAGGGGGGTCCGATTCCCTCCTCAGCCATCCTGGAAGTGGTTTTCCGTGGTTTCTCACTTCTTCTCCAGGCAAATGCCGGGATGGTACCTAACTTAAGGCCACGGCCGCCTCCTTCCCTCTTCATTGTCTATCCGTTCCAAACTTCCCACCCCCCACCAAGGCCCCTGTTCAGCATAGCAGGTGCTGCCGAATGTGCGAGGTACTGCTCCACCTCCCCAGTTGTATCCCCGACTCAGTGTCTGACGCTCCAGGACACTGCCCTTGAGGCGGTAGAGGTGGGATCCCTCGCTGAGTCCGACGGGAAAACCAACCCTGGAGGGTAAACTGATTAAGAAGGAGAAGAAGAAGAAGAAGAAGAAGTAGAAGAAGAAAGCGAAGTTGGTCTGAAAACAGACTGTAATGAAACTAGTTTCTTCTGAGAGGACGTTTTTCTTGACGAATGTTTATTCTCTCTCGCGCGCGCGCGCTTTATATTTCTTTTTTTCTGATTTCTTTTCTTTTTAATTATTCCTTTATTTTATCTCGTTTTACATTAGTTCATATTACAGTAATAACAAACACTAAAATATTAAGATTAGCATTAGTAAAGACAAAATATTGGCGATAATGAGATCAAAAGATAAATATGATGCAAATAGAAGAAAACCTACAACCTGTTCTCTAGTCAGTGACCGGGTCAGGGATGGAATGAACGAAGCCCCATCTTGCAGCGAGGATAGGAATTGTGCCGGCTGCCGAGGCCTGTCGCACTCCTCTTGGGCAATGATTAATGACTGACAGATGAAATGAAATGATAGTGGAGAGTGTTGCTGGAATGAAAGATGACAGGGAAAATCGGAGTACCCGAAGAAAAACCTGTCCTGCCTCCGCTTTGTCCAGCACAAATCTCACATGGAGTGACCAGGATTTGAACCATGGAACCCAGTGGTGAGAGGCTGACGCGCTGCCGCCTGAGCCACGGAGGCTACAAGTATGATGCAAATAATTACAATGAAAACTTGATGAATTCCTATTGGTTAATTTTACCGTTTTAACTAGTCTTTTGCAAGGTGGGTGTTCATCGGAACCGAGAGCTCACAGAATGAGCTTTGCTGCACCTTGATTCAATTTCACTTACTATGCTAATATCTTGGGAGAATTACACATCCTAAATACTTGAAATTATCTGCATGTTCCAGGTTGATATTCCCAACCTGACATTAATCTGGAAATGCTAATTTTCATATAACACCTATTTTCAAGTTCCAAGATATTAGCTTGCAGTATTTCAGCACAATCTCCCATTAAGACTAATTCGTCGGCATTGTCCAAACAGTTTACTATATTTTCACGAAACTGAATCCCTCCCTACCGGGCGAGTTGGCCGTGCGCGTAGAGGCGCGTGGCTGTGAGCTTGCATCCGGGAGATAGTAGGTTCGAATCCCACTATCGCCAGCCCTGAAGATGGTTTTCCGTGGTTTCCCATTTTCACACCAGGCAAATGCTGGGGCTGTACCTGAATTAAGGCCACGGCCGCTTCCTTCCAACTCCTAGGTCTTTCCTAACCCATCGTCGCCATAAGACCTATCTGTGTCGGTGCGACGTAAAACCCCTAGCAAAAAAAATCCCTCCCTGCCACTTTATACCTTTCAGTAGATGATGCATGTAAACTATGAACGACAAATGTGAAAGATTACAGCCTTGTCTAACCCCCGTAAATAAGTTGAACCAAGAACTCATTCTACCATCAATTTTTGCTCCATCCCAATTGTTGACATAAATGCCTTTGAAAGCTTTTAATAATCTACCCTTAATCTCACAATCTACCAGCGAGAGAAATGGAATTATGGAAGAAAGGAAATAGAACTGTTTGAGTCAGCAAAGAGGATGAGTCTGGATGTGTAAGGTATTGAACCCATTCTTTAGAAGCCCTAGAGACGAGGATATCTTATTTTTGTAATTCCATACGTCGGTCTAGGGAGAGCGCCATTTTGAACTTTGGGAAACGCTGGATTTCTTTGTATTCATGGCCTTGACACATGGAGACTATTCTTCTATGTTCTCACGGCAGGAACTTAAAAAAAAACACGTGGTGGAGTGATATGAACGTAATTAGCTAATGTTCTGGTCTTAATCATGCCCAACGGAAGAATTTTTTTTTTTGCTAGTTGTTTTACGTCGCACCGACACAGATAGGTCTTATGGCGACGATGGGACAGGAAAGGGCTAGGAGTAGGAAGGAAGCGGCCGTGGCCTTAATTAAGGTACAGCCCCAGCATTTGCCTGGTGTGAAAATGGGAAACCACGGAAAACCATTTTCAGGGCTGCCGACAGTGGGGTTCGAACCTACTATCTCCCGAATACAACGAAAAAATTGGAGGTCGAATTAATAATTTACGGATTTTTCTGGTTATTATAAGTGCCATCTCAATAATTAGGTTCCAAGAGGAGACGAAATGCAATTTTTGTAAAATATCACGTCATCAAAATCGGTGGGAAGGCAAGCGTTTATGTCACAAGAGCAGCCTCCAGCCGAGATTCATTCGCTGGTCAGAATTTGACGAGTGAGTACGTCAAACTGTAAGAGCCTGAGATACTCTTCAGTCACTTAGGGTGAACATCTGCCTGCTGTCATTTCTTGATGGATGCAGAACTTTTACATTCATCTCTTGGCACAGGGCAGAGTAAAGTGTGGCTTCCACCGAAGTCCCAGTCTCCTCCATGGCTGTGGAGGTATGGGTGGTGCTGAGTAATGACATTTAGAGCACGGCCAGTGTGTGTGAGTGTTATGAAAGGTGTCGCTCAAAGGGTCAGTCGTGCTGCAGTAGCACTTTCTGGCCCAGTGGGGAAAGCAATGGCAAACTAACTCACTCCTCATCTTGCCTAATACGCCTCATTTTGGTGCTACCATTGGTTTTTGCAGTTGTCTTATAATCGCATAACCTTTGGTGGTACAATTTGAGGATCCAACCAGTCTCTGGGCTGATGACCTAACAGATAAACAGACAGACAGGGTGAACATTGCGTGAACTTAGACCGTGAGACGAATTATTACCAGTGAAGACACAAAGTCAATTGTAAAAGGTTGTCTTTAATATTATTAGGCAAAGTAATAGTTGAGGGAGAAACATTATATAGGCTTATTGCATTGGCAGCGATCATCGATATTTAAACAGATTAGACAGAAAGAAAGAGGTCTACAATTAAACGAGGTTTAGCAGCGCTAAACATTATTTTAATTCCTGTAACATAACGACGGTGCTGTTATTTGTCTGTCTTTTAGTAAACTGTAGTAAGCTGAGCCAAGGTGGAGAAGAGGTCACGGCTAATAATTGCTTAACATGTGCGTGCGTTAATTACACTCTGTTTCGTGTGAGGAAGATCATTTGAGGGCATTTTTATATGTTCTATTTCAGATTCTTAAATACAAGCAAAATATTGTAAAAAATAAAAATAAAGGAATGACCAGAATGCCAAATATAATAATGGAGGTTTCCATAAAGGATGTATGTAATTAAAAGATGGCTTACTTAACCCAATGAGAAGGCGGTGAGCTAAAAGTGGATGTTGGGACCAGTGTACAATCACGTTTGTACATTATGCAACTTTTCCCAACGTAGTCCTGTGTAGATAAACCGTGTCATTATTTTGCACTGTGCGGGCGGGTTGTGCATAGTGTATTTTCATTTGTGGAAGTTTTACACGTTTGATAATTTATTTGTGGATTGAAAACGACTCATGGGGAGTTTTTCGATGTGTGCGTGTGTTAAAAATGCCCCTGGGTTAAGTAGAATTTCGTATTATATTTTTAATCCGAAGGGGAATGTTAAATTCAGATTAATTCCCGAGGAATTCGTTCAAACGATGTAGAGAGTACGCTTACGGCCAAATTATGAATTTCAGTGTGTTTTTCATCGTATTCTGGCGAAGAGGTATTGTAAACATGTCATTTTGAGTTATTTCATGTGCATAAAGGTACAGCCAGTCATTCACGCGGGTCTGTTAAATTGTTGTCATCTTTTATTCCAATTATTTTTTTACTAGTGGATTTACGTCGCACCGACACAGATAGGTCTTATGGCGACGATGGGATAGGAAAGGCCTAGGAGATCGAAAGTTATTCCAATTGTCCAATTGTTAATAATAATAAGTGTACTAGTCCGACTCGTTGGCTGAATGGTCAGCGTACTGGACTTCGGTTCAGAGGGTAGCGGGTTCGATTCCCGACCGGGTCAGAGATTTTAATCACTTCTGATTAATTCTTCTCGCTCGGGGACTGGGTGTTTGTGTCCGTCCCAACACTCTCCTCTTCATTTTCACACCACACTACCAACCACCACAGAAACACGCAATAGTGATTACATCTCTCCATATACGGTTGGCGTCAGGAAGGGCATCCGGCCGTAAAACAGGGCCAAATCCACCTGATCGCCACAGTTCGCACCTGCGACCCCACAGGTGTGGGAAAAACGGTAAGAAGAGAATAATAATAATAATAATAATAATAATAATAATAATAATAATAATAATAAAAGTAGTAATAATGATGGTAAAAGTAATGAGTAATGAGACGCGTCGAGGTGACTGTCCGTGTGGTGAATTTTATTGTTCTGGAAGAGATAATTTGTGAAATTCTTGTCAAGTAGGGGTATTATGGCGAAGGTTCGAACGAGTGCTAATTGGAGGAGTCTTAGGTGTTTGGAGTGTCGTAATTAAATTAGAGATCCTTTCGGGTGTTTGAGATTTGTCGTTTACTGCCCATATTGTATTTGAAGGAGCGATGTTTTGTTCATGGGGTTGTGAAACCATGAGACGCAGAGAATAAGAGGTATTCCTGGCAGGTAGTCCAGATGTAATGTATTCCCGGTGGGAAATCCACATGTAATATAACCCTTTATAAGGCAGTGGGAATTATTTTACCACCTCGATTTTTTGCCATTTCTGGGCTCTGGGAGTTTATTTCCCATGTATTCATGTGTGCTGCACTCTTGGGAATATCTGTGGAACTATTCTGATCTCCTTGGAATCTTAATCCTTAGCTTCTTTGGAAATCATCTGAAGAGCGATATTGTGCCAGCGCAACGCCTGATGTGAACAAGATTTATGAAGTGAAAATAGGGTAAAAAATCAACATTTTATAAGTCTATATACTATTTACATGAATTTTCTTTGTTTATTGTGCATTTTTCTCATTTGCTCTGAGATTATTTACTTCCTTTTACCAACTGAAGAGTTCTGAGTTATAAATTTCTTTCACACTGTATGTGGGAATATGCGTCCCATACCCCACATAGGTGTCCGAAATATTTTTGCTGAATAAAAAGTGAACTAACTGAACTGAAATTGTGTCCGTAGGTGGGAAATATGTTCCCACTTCTAAATGGCAGACAGCAGGCGGTGGGAAGTATGTTCCCAACTTATTACTGACCTTAGCACTGGATTGTTTTTTTTTCTGTCAAATTGTATTATTTAGCACTTATAGAACCTGTAAATAAAGTTAGTTAGAAAGGAAAGTGTTTTATTGAGTAGTGCCTTATACGTGGATAATTGATACTGGGTTTGTGGTGTAGAAAACTCGAAGAAAAATGTAGGATACCCGGGGTTTGGATTCCATGTGAAACTGTAGGAGAGGATTCACTTAAACTCCATTAACTTAGATAATTGAGGCAAACGCATAATGGATTCCACCAGTCTCATTTGACGTAAGTTTATTACTACGGGATAGACCGAGGAACCTAGCTAATGTTAAAATTATGTAGACATTTGGACATTATCAAGTGTCATTGAATTTGGTTAGGAATAGATTTTGTCACAGACTGACGAGACGGCCAGTTTTCAGATCGCCAGCACCAGCAGATGTTTTGTTTTACTCTCATGTACATAAAAAGACAGAAAACGAGATAGGAAGTTCATATTCACAGGACATGTTCATTAGTATGTCCTGCAGAAATGATTAGCATTTCAATCACCTAGGTTCAGCATGTGTCCTGTTGCCTAGTAGGCACTGGGTCCTCCATGGGTACTGATAACTTGTTCCATGCGTGATGGCATCGACGCGTACACGGGGGTAAAGCCATCCATGCTGCATTCAACTCGTTCCACAGTTCAACTTTGGTGACCCGTCGTTTCACAATATCCCACACGTTTTCGATTGACGACAAGTCCGGTGATCGAGAGGGCCAGGGTAATAGTCTGACATCCTGTGACAACAAGAAGGCACGTGTTCATGTAGCAACATGTGGTCGCGCACTGTCCTGCTGAAACATGGCGCCTGGGCTGTCATGCAGAAAGGGGGGTCGCAGGATGTCATTCACGTAGGACAAACTGATCACAGTGCCCTGGACACGCACCAACTGTGATTTTTGGTTGTACCCAAAATCACCCCACATCATAAGGCCTTGGAGTTGACGATGTATGTCTTGTTGGAATGCAGTCAATGTGATGCCTCTCCCCTTGTCTTCGGCAAACCAAAATGCGGCCATCATTTTCAAACAAACAGAACCTCGATTCGTCCGAAAACACTATCTGCTGCCAGTCATGTCCCGCGGTAGCGCGCCGGCCTCTCACCCCTGGGTTCCGTTGTTCAAATCCCGGCCACTCCATGTGAGATTTGTGCTGGACAAAGCGGAGTTGGGATAGGTTTTTCTCCGGGTACTCCGGTTTTCCCTGTCGTATTTAATTCCAGCAATACTCTACAGTACAGTATCATTTAATTCCATCTGCCATTCGTTAATCATTGCCCCAGAGGCACAATTCCTATCCTTGCCGCTAGATGGGGCTTCATTCATACCATGCATGACCTAGTCGAATAACTGGAAACAGGCTGTGGATTTTCATTCGTGTTGTAGCAAAGAGGTGTCCATGAGTCGGACTAATTGAAATATTTTATTTTAGAGTTACTTTTAAAAGTTGCAGTAGAATGGTGATCTGGTTTATTTATTTATTTATTTATTTATTTATTTATTTATTTATTTATTTATTTATTTATTTATTTATTTATTTATTTATTTATTTATTTATTTATTTCACCGGGTGAGTTGGCCATGCGGTTAGGGGCGTGCAGCTGTTGAGTTTGCATCCGAATCCCACTGTCGGCAGCCCTAAAGATGGTTTTCCGTGGTTTCCCATTTTCACATCAGGCAAATGCTGGGGCTGTACCTTAATTAAGGCCACGACCGCTTCCTTCCAACTCCTAGGCCTTTTCTATCCCATCGTCGCCATAAGAACTATATGTATCGGTGCGATGTAAAGCCATTAGCAAAAAAATACAACACTGTAGTAGTACAGGATTTCTCTCAACAGGTCTTTTCCGGACTGTATTCCGAAAACTTATGCCAATGAAACAAAATGTGTTAACAACAATATTGTTGATGGACGGCCGCAAGAATTTAATTATTGTTGAAAACCACTAGGTAATACGGGTGCATAATTAAATATTTTCCATCCATCAGGTGTTAGTTGAATATTCATTCAGTGGTTTAGATAAAGTTAAGATTGATTCGCACGTGTTAACTTAAAACCAAGTATTCACTTGAAATTAACCTGGAAAGAGTACTTGTTGTTGTTGGTTGATAATAATTGCATTGATTGGATTTAATAGGATAACAGTTATGTTATGACACTGTGGTCATCAATCGAGTGTACTTAAACTCAGTAAGCTTATCATATTGTGCTCATACTTTGAAGAGACACGTTGGTCATCAGCCACGTTCATTTAAGTTTATTTTAGTGGATGGATACTGTGGTCATCGACCGACTTCACTTAACTCAACTTCAGTGAAGGGACACCATGGTCATCAACCATATGTGCTTAACATCATTTTCAGATTAAGGAGTGATGATGATCGGTCTATATTACTAATTGGAGGTTACTCAGATTCAATTAATGGTCCATGTAGCTTATTGTATGTGATCTTCAGTTAGTGGACGGCCTTAATTAAGAAATGTTTGGAAATTAGTTCATGATGTTCAGCCATTTCAGCAATTGGAAGCTTAACCCGTAGTTATGTATGGATTCGAATAGTAATAATTCCTGGTAGTTGTTGTTTGTTTACGTTTAAGCTATTTTTTTCGACAGTGGCCCTTCAGGCACTTTATAGCAACAGTATGGCATTGCATCCTGAAATCTACAGCCCCATCATAACAGTAGTCATTGACCCCAGATATTTCGTCATAGTTGTTTGACAATATTTCGTTGAATTATACTTTGTCCTTTTCTTAAATAAATTCAGTAAGTTTACCCATGCCTTTGTTTCATAGATAGCTTATCTCTTGATTCCCTAAAGTCATATAGTATAAAACAGAAGCTAAAGGTTTCCACCTATTCAATACTGTTTGTTGTAACCTTAAAAAAGTTGCATATTTTTATTTAAACTAGTTTTGGTCTTACCAGAGACGATCATCAATCAAAATCAAAGTAAAGGTGTAACCGTCCAGGCTTCTCCAGCCCTATTAATTTAATAATATCATTTTACGCGATATCATTTGATATCAAGTTTATCCGCCATCGGCAATTATTTGTAATAACATATTTATTCAACGTCAATCATTTGTAATCAAGGCTTTTTGGAATCATATTGTATAACATCGTTTTATTATTTAAATCATTATATTATGTAGGATAAGAATTCATTGTGTTGTAAATACGGTCAATATGTTGAGACATAGTTGTTTTCATTTCATCTCATATTTGTGTATACGGAGGGTTATTCTTGAAGCTTGGGATTTTGCGTGAGTCATGGGTTTATTTTATGACCAAGGCTAGTAAACAGCGACCCGTGCGCGAGGCTTGCAAGCTAGTCAGCTATATCATCGCCACGCCTTCTGGACTTGTCGAGGAAGAAGAAAAGGAGAGTTGATGCTTCGATCTATCGAATCAGATACTTCGTTGTATACGAGTTTTCAGATTGAACTGTTACCAAGAGTGGGGGTGAGCCCGGATATATACTGATTCTCAACACGAGAACGGGACCTAACGACCTTACGACCTTACAACCTTACAACCTAACTACGGATACTCCATCACTACTACGTCTACTGTGAACATCTACTTTGTACGACGTCATTTGATATTTGAAACAGTGTGTGGTCGCTCCGCGACATAGTTACTTTTGTACAATGTGTTATCGCTTCGATACAGTACTTACGTGCGGTAATGTTATCGGATCTACGAGAAACGAAACAAGCTTATGGCTTGTGTGATATTCAGTAAATATTGTGGACGAAGAACTATGTTTAGTTCAAGTCTACGGAATTTTGGTACAAGTCTGTACCGTATAAATAGTATAGCTCAGTTGGATTGAGATTTCTACTAATATGGAAAAATTAATATCTCTGAATTTTCTCCTCATACGATCTACGCTGATCAGTTTTTACAAGTATAGGGCCAATGTCTAATTTAAAGACTAGGCAAATAGGGAGTGCTAGTCCAGATAGCCCGTACCATATCAGAGAAGGAAGGAAGGATGTCCAGGGAACAAATTCTACACCGAGAAGGAGAGAACGAGTAACCACGGAAACCAGATGACTTCAACGGAAGCTGCAATTGGTGAGCTTCAATTAGATAAAGCAAACAATAGTAAATTCAGTAAATTCTAAATTCCTCCACGCTTTAAGGAAACTTTTCCGATTCATCTCATTTTTTGGTATAATAAATTCATTTGTATTTTATATTGCGTTAATTTTCTTTCTTAAACGATACTTAATGGTTAATTATTTAAAATCCTACCCCTGTGATTTAAGTATAAGTCTCTATGCTAGTAAATATAAATTTTGGTTTACAGTTTTATTTAAAACTGTAACCATGGCGCCCAAACATTACATAGAGAAATGGGGAACCATGGAATGTTAATTGTTTCTATTTGCGTGGCAATTTGCGGGCAAGCCACAAATAGTTTATTTAATATTCATGTGTCCCAAGATAATAACTTTCATCTCCCCAAGTGTTATGACGAGGTGGAACAGTTACAAAGGTAAGACATGAATAAAAAGAAAAAAAGAAATATACACACGCACACACACATATATATACGCTGTATATGAATCAAGACAAGTAAAGATTTTAAAACAGTCATCACAATCACATGTCCTGGGCAAGCTCTCAGCTTTCCTCCAATAGGAAGACTGCACCTCACAGAAGACCAGGTTAAACACTAAAACATCAGCACTAGAGGAATCTTCTAGAACTCAGCTCAGCTGAAACAAGTGTTTAAGGGGAAGTGTTGAGATGTTCATTTATTTCCAATATGGATCATTGAAGAAGCACTTATACTATATTGCTCTTCAATACGGATTAATATCAAATGTATCACCTATGATCCCTAAAGTCATGTCAGCAAGTGATGAAGTGCCAGTAACACCCTCTGAGATATAAGGGTTCAGTATTAATTATAACGGGAAGGGAAGAGTGTGGGATAGAACTGCTCACCAGGAATACAATTGTACGCTGCACAGTTTCTGTAAATGAGTGAATGATGTGGATAGATATAGAAGTTGGTAGAATTAGGAGGAGAAAAGCCTCAGTCTGTTCACCATGTGAGGGCACAGATGATGGTTTTGACAATTTTTATGAATCACTGAGTGACATCCTAGTCAGGATCAACAGAAAGGATAGGATAGGATAGTGCTAACATGATATTGCAGTGTGAGAGATGGAAGTAGAATTGAAGAGAGCTACTGCATTAGCTTTGTTGCACCTTGATTTAATCAAGGAGATGATGGGTAAATGTGGAGAAGAAATGTAAACTAATAAGAATGGCAAGCGTTTACTGGACCTCTGTACTAATATGGAATTAGCAGTTACGAATACATTCTTCAAGCATAAGGCTATTCACCGATACATATAGGAGGGTAGGGGTACCAGATCCAGAATATATTGTCTCATAAACGGTTTTGAATTTATAATATCTGTTATGAATGTGCGAGTGTTCCGGGGATTTTTCGATGATACAGACCACTATCTGATCAGCAGTATCTCTAGATCCAGGATAGAGAAAGTGAAATCTGTCCGCAGACGAATAAGGGAAGACATTCTCCAGGGCGAGGAAATTAGACAGACGTGCATGGATATGACAAGTGAAAAGTTCCAAAGAATAGACAGAAAACATATTTAGGATATAGAAAGAGAATGGTTGGCATACAGGGATGCTGTAGTAGAAAAAGTAAGTAAATTCCTGGCAACAATTCTGTGTAAAGATGGGGAAAACGCTAACATCTGGTGGGATGATGAAGTGAGGTCAGCTTGTAATCGTAAAAATAAGGCGTATCAGAAATAGCTCCAAACAAGGACTAATGCAGACAGGGAATTGTACGTAGGTGAAAGAACAGAGCGAAATAAATAATTTTCGAATGGAAAAATTCAAGGGATGATTTTTGTAATAATCTGGACAGTAATAATCTTAGGAAAGTGGAGAAAAAGGAAATAAATCGTGTTTTGAGTAAACCAGGTGAAGTCATACGAGATCCGAGGGAATCACTGGACATATAGAAGGAGTAATAATGTACTACTTTTACGATTTTCGGAGACGCCGAGGTGCCGGAATTTAGTCTCGCCTGAGTTCTTTAACGTGCCAGTAAATCCACCGACACGAGGCTGACTTATTTGAGCACCTTCAAACACCACCGGACTGAGCCAGGATCGAACCTGCCAAGTTGGGGTCAGAAGGCCAGCGCCTCAACCATCTGAGACACTCAGCCCGGCTACATATAGAAGTACTGTATTCTGAAAATCTCCTCAGCGTAAAAGTAAATCTTTCTCTTGACGTCCCAAACAACCGAGCTCATGGGGAGGAGGACAATGATATAAGCGAAATTACGCTTGAAGAAGTTAAAAGGATGGTTAAAAAAAATCATTGTCATAAGGCAGACTTTCCTAAGATTATTACTGTCCAGATTATTACAAAAATCATCCCATGACTTTTTCCATTCGAAAATTATTTATTTCGCTCTGTTCTTTCACCTACGTACAATTCCCTGTCTGCATTAGATGAACTTAGACTGGGGAGGCAGGGATGAAATTACTTCATAGAATAATAAGATTGGCATGGAATGCTGGTAAAGTACCTTCTGATTGGACGGAAGCAGTAATTGCACCTATCTATAAACAAGGGAACAGGAAGGATTGCAAAACTATCGAGGTATTACATTGAACAGTATACTAGGCAAGGTGTTCATTGGCATTTTGAAAGGGAGGGTGCGATCAGTGGTTTAGAGTATGTTGATTGAAAACCAGAACGGTTGCGGACCACAGAGGGGTTGTCAGGATCATATTTTCAGCATGCGACAGGTAACTGAAAAATGCTACGATGGGGATGGACACAGTTATGTTTATATTTCGTAGATCTATCGGAGGTATATGACAGTGTACCGAGGGAAGTGATGTTAAACCATTATCAAAATAATAAAAATGCATTTTATTTATTTATTCATTTATTCATTTATTCATTTATTCATTTATTCATGTATTCATTTATTTATTTATTTATTTATTTATTTATTCTTCTTTCTGCCACTGCAGATTTCCACCAGACAAAGAATACCATAGATAAACAAACGATATATTATAAAAATGCCATTATGAACAACAGGCAGGTTGAATGTAAAAAAAATAAGGCTACGGTTCTCTGTATAAATACATAATTATCCAGATTATGGATGTTTCTTTTACTGATAGATCATAAAAATTGTTTCGTAAGATCTATATGGATCCTTTCAAAGCAAGAACGGTCACTTAGTTGTCTAATTACTTGCTGATGAAAAAAACTACTGTATACAAAATTTAGAAAATTTAAATTGTTTTATGACTGCCAATCATTTGTCCGATAACGATAACTTTCTGGAAGGAGTACTTCCCCTTGAATTATTCCACTGTAAGTTTGTATATATTTCTCTTTTCGTAGTTGACGGAGTTGAGGGTGTTCTGAAAAAACTTCAAAAGATGTAGGTGGATCAGTGATGAAGCCTGATTTGTTCTTCTTGTCAATTGCAAGAATGTCAACTCGCCTTGTACTCCCGCTGTCGGCGATGCAGTTAACTTCCTCGAAGACTACAAATGTATTTTCAGTAAGTGAAACCACTATCTTTCTCTTAATTCGATGGAAATGACCATTTTGTAGCTCTCCATATAGACAACATGTGCTAACGTTTCAGTCTCATTGCAGTGCCTACAGCGGGTTTCGTCTAGGCTTCGTCCATGGTGTGTCGGGAACGACATTTCCTTGAAGGTTTATGGCACACCTCCATTCAGAGCTGCTGACTCCTTTCCTAGAATATAACCATGTGTTAACCGATGTACAGCCTTCACACATGAGTAATGAATTTGAAACCAGGTCTTAAATTCTTATTTCACGAGTCGCCCCCGTATAGCAACATATATTTTAGTCACCATGAAGTTTTTGTCATAAATACCTAGCTTATTTATTTACGCATAGATCTCTGGTTGCAATGGTGCACTCGTTCAGAGACTTTTCTAAAATTTGAGTTACCTTAATATTGCTGAATCAAGGCTTCGCATTGACTTCTGAAGGTTCTTTTTTTTTTTTTCTATTTGCTTTACGTCACACCGACACAGATAGGTCTTATGGTGACGACGGGATAGGACAGGCCTAGGAATGGGAAGGAAGCGGCCGTGGCCTCAATTGAGGTACAGTCCCAGCATTTGCCTGGTGTTAAAATGGGAAACCACGGAAAACCATCTTCAGGACTGACGACAGTGGGGTTCGAACCCACTATCTCCCAGATGCAAGCTCAAAGCTGCGCACCCCTAGCCGCACGGCCAACTCGCCCAGTCTGAAGATTCTAAGCTTCGAAATCGTCGCATCTGGGGTGTCAGTTAACAGCTGTATGATTTTTAGCGATTTATAGTTTCATCCAAAGTTACGAGAAATTATATAGACAATTTTTATTTACTGAAATTTTGAAAGCGATAAATTAATTAATGTTTAGCGTCTCTTAAATAATTGATAAAGATTTCAGTGTGAAGAATGTTGCACTGAAAAGGAGTTCCTTAACGAGCCAGTCAATTTGCTAACACGAAGAACTTTGAAACTTTCAAAAGCCATCCGATATCACTAGGATGCGATCCCTCATCATGTTATTGATTGTACTTACCTTAGTTGCATCAGCATGTCTATGGGCCAACTATGTGCACGTTATTGTCGTTCTCCATCTCGAAATAAGTACCACTTTAGTAATTAAACGTAACAGCCTAGCCAACTCAACATGGTGGAGCTGAACTGCTCTCCCCTGACAACTTCTTTATAATTTTCACCCATGGAAAGTAAAAGCTATAACATACTTTACGTCTCACTGATACAGATAGGTCTTATGGCAACGATGGGAGAGGAATGGCCTAGGAGTGGGAAGGAAGTGGGCGTACAGCCTGGTGTGAAAATGGGGAAACCACAGAAAAACATCTTCAGGGCTGCCGACAGTGGGATTCGAACCCAATATCTCTCGGATGCAAGCTCACAGCTGCGCGCCCCTAACTGCAGGGCCAACTCGCCCGGTGGAAAGTAAAAGCAACGGCTATAAATGATGCGAATTAGCCCCGGTTGATTATATTACGAATTCTACTTGAAAGGTTACATCTACTCCAAAGTCCCGTTGTCTACGTCGGTCGTTCTCCAAAATTCACTGTTAATGATTTAAGAACATTGCACGTCGAGCGATGACAATGAAGGACCACCTTCATCAACATCTTCATTAGGCCTATTAACTTTGTTTACCTATGCGCAGATAACGATCAACAGAACTGTATCGTCCGGGCATCTACAAGAATAAAAGTCAGAGAGAGAAAGCTGACGAGAATCGTTGTTTGTCGCGTGAAAACAGCGGAAGAGGCACATCTGTTGAGAGTGTGTAGTAAGCAAAACTCATTTAGCGTGAAATATCTAGATGGTGAATCTAAAGTTAAACTAGAAAGAGAGAAATAATTCCACATAATTATCAAATAGTTAAACAAACACGCCAAGCTGAGTGGCTCAGACGATTGAGAGGCTGGCCTTCTGACCCCAACTTAGCAGTCGGTGGTATCTGAAGGTGCTCAAATACGACAGCCTCGTGTCGGTAGATTTACTTGCACGTAAAAGAACTCCTGCGGGACTATATTCCGGCACCTCGGCGTCTCCGAAGACCGTAAAAGTAGTTAGTGGGACATAAAGCAAATAATATCATTATTAGTTAAAAAAACGAGTGAATCGAACAGGGAAGGACAATACATTGTTATTATACAAATATGTGGCAAAGGAAAAATTTTAAAAAGTAAAATTAAAATAATGACTAATGTAAATAATGGAGAATGATACATTTTTCCCTTAGAAAATATAAAAAACGTCTTTCCTCTTCCGTTTCCAGGTGTCTAGAGTCGTCATTAAGGTATTAAGCCTAGGTTTAAGGCCGTACGCCCTTCCTGCCAACCGTATGTGGAGTGTTTCTGCGGTGGTTCGTCGTGTGATATGTTGTGTGGAAATGAAGAATTAGCCAAGCAAGTTTTCAGTGCGGTTTTCGTCACGTAGCTGTGAACTTGCATTCCGAAGATGGTGGGTTCGAACACCACTTTCGGCAGCCCTGAAGATGGTTTTCCATGATTTCCCATTTTCAACATAAGAAAATGCTAGGCCTCTTCCTTTATTTAATGCCACAGTCACTTCCTTTCCAGTCCTAGCCCTTTTCCATTCCACCGTCACCATAAAACCTGTCTGTGCTGGTGGGATGTAAAACAGTTGGAAAACGGACTAGAGGAATCAACCAAACTTGGTTAAAATCCCCGGCCCAGCTGGGATTGGAACCCGGGACCTTCTGAATAGAAGACCACTACGCTAGCCATTCAGCAAAGGGGCCAGACTTCTAGAAAATATAACACTATAGGCCTATATAGAAAAAACATAATATATTATAAAACACTTCTTAGATTGAATTATGATATTTTATTACTAATAGACAAACTAACCGCAATAAGAATTACTTACATGCAAGCATCAAAACAATTTGGATTTCAACAAACGAATATTCTTTCCTCAGTTTCAGATGATTCGGTACTAGGGAATCGGAGTACTCTAGCATATCACCCAAGAAATTCTTCCTTGAGCATCGTCTTGTAAGTTAGCCTATGTTCTTTCTGCTATTTTTAAATCCTTCAATATTCCGGATCTTCTTCCACTTTTACTCTTTCCATAGATATTTCCTTCCGTTTCTTGTATGCAATTTCTTCTCAATATGTTGCCGATTCGGTTAGCTTTCCTCTTTCGCCTCACCTTTACTGTGTTTCTTCTCTCATTTACCCTTCTTAGTACCGAACTACTTCTTTTCTGATATTGCTTGTCCATTTCAACTTCTCTATCTGTCACTGCAGCTTCAAAGCTTCGAGACTTTACACGTAGGTATATCTTCTTTATTTCTAAGCGTACATCTTTCCGCACTAAACAGAAAGACATTACGGGAACATTGAATTTACAAATCACGACGTAAAGCCAAAAAAATCAGAACTCAATGCGAAACAAATAGCAAAAAACATATTTTATAGACTTTCGCAAAAGGTACTATTAACTTCAACCGTTTACGAACTGCATAACTTCACCTTTCAAGGATTAAGGGTTTCTTTCTGCCTATGGCTGCAATACGATTGCACGCCAAAGATAGTTTGAAGTTGGGAATTGGTATAACGACTGTGGAACAACCAGGCAGACAGGCTAGAGGTATGAGACGACGGCAACTCCACTGCGCACAAGCAGGAGCTGACCCCAACTGACCGGCCATTGCTTGGTGCATCATTTATTCAGTTCAATGCACGAAGTGAAAGGACGGACGTCGAAAAGCTGACCTGCCACTAAAATATTATCTCCAATTTTTAAAAAAGACGAATCAAAATCCGTAAGAGCTCCTGTGGACATCAAAATACATATTATTTAGTTTACAAAAATATATAAGAGGTCGTGTGGTTAGGATCGCGTAGCTGTGAGCTTGAATTCGGGAAATGGTAGGTTTGAATCCCACCGACGACAGCCCTGAAGATGGTTTTACCGTGGTTTCCCATTTTCACACGAGGGAAAAGCTGTACCTTAATTATGGCTATGACCGCTAACTTCCCAATCCTAGCCCTTTCCCACCTTCGCGTAGCGGAAATCACTCCATGTGTTAGTGCAACGTTAAACAAGTAACAAAACTTACTTCCCCATCCTTTCCTGTCTCATCGTCGCTTAAAGACACGTCTGTGTCAGTACAACGTGAAACAAATAGAAGAAAGGTATCAGATTCACTGGTACAAAGTTTTATAAATTCCTAGGGTACTTGGAAGTAGCTCATTAATATTCACGTCTGCTTCCATTCTTATCCTGCCATTATACATCGCAACGCTTAGACATTTATTAATTAATGTAAATTATCACGGTATTCATAATTCATTTACTGTTAACTTATCAAGTTCTATATCTTTCGTACTTCCAGCAGCATAAATTCAGATTAGACTTTTATTTATTTATTTTCTCACCTCTTAGCAACTATGCGAGGTCAGCACTAAGCTCAGCTTTATGACCGCACGCACTTCCTGATGCCAACGCTATGAGGACGATTTGTTCAATATTGCATGTTTCTGTAGTGGTTGGTAGTGTGGTGTGTTGTATATAAACAAAGATATGTATTAAGAATGTCACAAACACAAGCCGCCGATATAGAGGAATTGATCAAACGTGGTTAAAATTCCCGGCCCCACCGGGGAATCGAACCCGAGGCCCTATAATCTGAAGACCACTACGCTGATCGTTCAGCAGAAGAGCCGATATAAATTCAGATCGCGTGTTAATGAATAATTTATCGTTTTCACTTTAACTTGTAATATACATAGGTTAAACAATAAGACCATATCTGAAGTACTTGTTTGATTTTTGTTTGCATGAAGGAACTTTACCAAATGAATGGAGAGTTGCTATAGTAGCCCCTGTATATAAAGGAAAGGGTGATAGGCATAAAGCTGAAAATTACAGGCCAGTCAGTTTGACATGCATTGTATGTAAGCTTTGGGAAAACATTCTTTCTGATTATATAAGACATGTTTGCAAAATTAATAAATGGTTTGACAGAAGGCAGTTTGGGTTTAGGAAAGGTTATTCCACTGAAGCACAACTTGTATGATTCCAGCAAGATATAGCAGATATCGTCGATTCAGGAGGTCATTGGACTGTATTGCGATTGACTTATCTAAGGCATTTGATAGAGTAGATCATGGGAGACTACTGGCAAAAATGAGTGCAATTGGACTTGACAAAAGAGTGACTGAATGGGTGGCTCTGTTTCTAGAAAATAGAACTCAGAGAATTAGAGTAGGTGAAGCTTTATCTGTCCCTGTAAAAATTAAGAGGGGAATTCCTCAACGCAGTATTTTTGGATCTTTTATGTTTTCTTATATATATCAATGAAATGTGTAAAGAAGTGGAATCAGAGATAAGGCTTTTCGCAGATGATGTTATTCTGTACAGAGTAATAAATAAGTTACAAGATTGTGAGCGACTCCAAAATGACCTCGATAATGTTGTGAGATGGACAGTAGGCAATGGTATGATGATAAACGGGGATAAAAGTCAGGTTGTGAGTTTCACAAATAGGAAAAGTCCTCTAAGTTTTAATTACTGCGTTGATGGGGTGAAAGTTTCCTTTGGGGATCATTGTAAATACCTAGGTATAAATATAAGGAAAGATCTTCATTGGGAAAATCACAAAAATATGATTGTAAATAAAGGGTACAGATCTCTGCACATGGTTATGAGAGTATTTAGGGGTTGTAGTAAGGATGTAAAGGAGAGAGCATATTTGTCTCCGGTGAGACCTCAGCTTGAGTATGGTTCCAGTGTATGGGACCCTTACCAGGATTACTTGATTCAGGAACTGGAAAAAAAATCCAAAGAAAAGCAGCTCGATTTGTTCTGGGCGATTTCCGACAAAGGAGTAGCGTTACAAAAATGTTGCAAAGTTTGGGGTGGGAAGACTTGGGAGAAAGGAAACGAGCTGCTCGACTAAGTGGTATGTTCCGAGCTGTCAGTGGAGAGATGGCGTGGTAGGACATCAGTAGACTAATAAGTTTGGATGGTGTCTTTAAAAGTAGCAAAGATCACAATATGAAGATAAAGTTGGAATTCAAGAGGACAAATTGGAGCAAATATTCATTTATAGGAAGGGGAGTTAGGGATTGGAATAACTTACCAAGGGAGATGTTCAATAAATTTCCAATTTCTTTGCGATAATTTAAGAAAAGGCTAGGAAAACAACAGATAGGGAATCTGCCACCTGGGCGACTGCCCTAAAAGCAGATCAGTAGTGATTGAATCGTTTCAAAGACAATAAGTTCTTCCTTACACGTATAAGTGTCTTCAAAATGGACCTTTAATTGTTGATAGAAACTGATACAAATGTTGGAATTAAGTAAAAGGTATATTGTTACACTTAAGTTCTAATGTCCTCTTTGTGATCGGGCCAAATCGCCCGAACTATCTACATTATTTCAAATACTTGTATTTTCATATTTTTGTGGTGATACGATTCTCTAAAATTTGAATACATAGTCAAAGTAATTTCACCTTTATTAAGTTAAGAGAATCTGGAATGCTGTATCTGGTATATGTCGAAATTGCTAAACTTTTGCCCCTACATCTTTGAAATAACGTCAGCTACAGCGTTGAAAAAATTTAGATCTGTTTCGGCCGTCTGTTGTGAGTTCCCTGAATTAGAATGAAATAACAATTCTGATTAAAATATTTGTGCATGATTTCGGAGGAAATATTATTCTGCACTAATTAATGCAGAGAAAAAGCCTTAGCTATGTTTTTTTTGGTTCATAGATTCCCTGTAGCTGTATTAAAGTATGATGAAAATGTGTACCTTCTCCGTTATGTAGTTTAAGAGATAAAGGTACATTAAAATATATGACAAGAATTGCCAACAAAGTAAATGCATCGTGCATGCTTACAGAACGCCTCGCTCTAGGCAGCCATATATTTATGGCAATGTTACCAACGTAAATAACGGATATGTTTCTGTTAATTAGTAGAAACTAAAGTATTCTCTGTCGCTTGATTTTTTGACTTCATGAAGTTGCAGACCAAATTATTCTTGTGAAAAATTTTTACTATACAAATACGAAAACATAAACTTGAATACATCCTTCCTCCTCAAGTATCAAGTTAAGGAGCAATATGGATGTTATTTAATAAAGAAAACAATAAGGTTTCATCAGTGACAAAAAGTCTGTTTTGAGGATCCTATTATTATCCTGTTATTATAATTTAGAATGTAAAACTACACAAGTCAGTAGGCTAATTAATAGGGACCACTCATATTCGCTTTAAAACAGGATAAAGGCACCGTCTTCAAAATAGGACACTGAGCTTTAATGCAAAGCAAAGCAAAGTCATCTCGGTACAGGCCATGAAGGCCCTTGGAGTGGTGAAAGGTAAAGGCTTCCATTATTTGTAACCTCGGCACGTGATGGGATAGAGTGGTTAGCTCTACGCCCGGCCGCCTTTGCCCCCAGGAATTAACCTGGTACTCATTTTTGGTGCAGGCTGAGTGAACCTCAGGGCCATATGCATCTCCGGAAATGCAAATTTCGTTTCTTAAATTTTTACGATTTCCTGACGGGGACTCGAACCCACGTCCTTCCAGGCGAACCGAGCCCGCCTTTACCGCCTCGGCCAGGCAGCCCCTCTGAGTTTTAATGAGTTAACTATAACTTAGCAAAACACAAAAAAGTTGTTCCTGGAAGGAGTTCTCAGTGAATGATAAACCGATTTAATCAGGATATTGAAAATTCTTTGTGGGATGAAAGTCTGAATAAAATTTACCATTTTTTTCTAACTGCTATTAAGATGGGATCGATATACACCAATGCGTAGCTTGAATCTGAGCAGCAAATTATTATTATTATTATTATTATTATTATTATTATTATTATTATTATTATTATTATTATTATTATTATTATTATTATTATTAAAGAATTCGGCCAATTAAAGGCAGCTTAGAACTTAAGACTATGGTAGGTGTTTTTATTTTCCTTTTCCTCCCAGAACTTCTTCATACATCGCTAATCGCCTGCCTCTGTTCCTCCGATAACATTCTCCGAAGTTGACGTTAAATTTGCAAAAGCGAAAAATCCACAGATTATTATTATTATTATTAGTATTATTATTATTATTATTATTATTATTATTATTATTATTATTATTATGTATTTTATTTACAATCTTCTTTACCATCTTCAGAGCAGCTGACAGTGGGGTTCGAACCCATTATCATGCGCTCGACCAACTCGCCAATTCTTCTTCTTATTCTTATTCTTCTTCTTTTTCGTCTTATTATTATTATTATTATTATTATTATTATTATCATCTTATTATTATTATTCTTATTCTTAATCTGCTTACCCTCCAGGGTTGGATTTTCTCTCGGACTCAGCGAAGGATCCCACCTCTACCGCCTCAAGGGCGGAGCTTCAGACTCTGGGTCGGGGGATACAACTGGAGAGGATGACCAGTACCTCGCCCAGGCGGCCTCACCTGCTATGCTGAACAAGAGCCTTGCGGGGGGATGGGAAGATTGGTGGGGATAGACAAGGAAGAGGGTAGGAATCGGCCGTGGCCTTAAGTTAGGCACCATCCCGGCATTTGTCTGGAGGAGAAGTGGGAAACCACGGAAAACCACTTCCAGGATGGCTGAGGTGGGAATCGAACCCATCTCTACTCAGTTGACCTCCCGAGGCTGAGTGGACCCCGTTCCAGCCCTCGTACCACTTTTCAAAAATTTCGTGGCAGAGCCGGGAATCGAACCCGGGCCTCCGGGGATGGCAGCTAAGCACACTAACCACTACACCACAGAGGCGGACATCATTATTATTATTATTATTATTATTATTATTATTATTATTATTATTATTATTATTATTATTATTATTATTATTCCCGGATCCATCTATGGTGAGATACAATGAGAATACTGTACTGTGCTTCCTGGTATGGGCTAGACCAGGGGTTTCCAAATGGCGGCCCGCGAGAGCACTGTAAGAAATAATGTGAAGAAAAGTCACAAAAATATTTATTAGCTCGTTCAAAAACGTATTAATTTTTATACACACAAGTCAGATCTAACTTAATTATTCTTTAATACTAGTTCCTCTTTTCAAGTATTCACTTATTCTCAACATATTATTTTTTTATATTTTAAAGCATTTAAAATGAAAATTTCTAGTAATAATGTTATTATTTTTTTGTCCCACTGACTACTTTTGATGGTTTTCGGAGACGCCGATGTGTCGAAATTTTGTCCCACAGGGATTCTTTTACGTGTCAGTAAATCTACAGACACGAGGCTGACGTATTTGAGCACCTTCAAATACCACCGGACTGAGTCAGAATCGAACCTGCAAAACTGGGATCAGAAGGCTAGAGCCTCAACCATCTCAGACACTCAGCCCGGCTCCAAATTTTACTCTTTTATGCAATTTAAAATAATGTTTTTAGCAATTAAAATGATCAAACCCTCATTTCAATTGAACTATGCATATTATTTCATAATGGTGCTTCTGTACCGTTTGCAGAATTTTACGAAAATTGGCCTATTCAAGTGCGGCCCGCGACCATAACTAAGGTATCCAAAATAGCCCTCGAGCCCTTTCCCAATTGGAAACCCCTGGGCAAGACCAAGCTGGTTACTTTCATTTTTCTGCCCCAGTCTCATTCTTGGCTTTGAAGGTATGAAAGTGACCGAAGTGTGGGCAATGTTAATAATGCCATTCCTTATGCAGCCAGTCCCTCTGAAGAATGGTATGAAGGTGTTGCTGATATGGTCGGTCGGTGTATGTATTTCAGTGGGCTTGGCAAACTCATATATATCTATCTATATATATATAAAATAACTTGTCCTGACTGACTGACTGATTCATCATCGCAGAGCCAAAACTACTGGACATAAAGAAATGAAATTTAGGGGATATATTCATATTATGATGTAGGTGCTCGCTAAGAGAGGATTTTTGGATATTCCTTCGCTAAGGGGGTGAAAAGGGGGGTGAAATTTTAAAATGAGTGAATCTATATCTCAAAACTTTAAAAGTTTACAGATGTAAAAATTGGTATTTAGAATCTTCTTTAAAAATAAGGAAACACGTATTTTTTTGTTTTCAGAAAATACCAATAGGAGGGGAGAAAAAGGGTGAAAAATGGGGGGAAATGGGTTGAATGCCTTTAATCAGGATACCAGTAGTTATATCTCAGAAACTGAAGATATTACAGACCTGAAAATTGGTGCTTTTGATCTCTTTTAAAAATAAAGAAACACGTATTTTTTTGTTTTTGGAAAATCCAATTAATACGCGGGTGAAAAGGGGGTGAATTTTTAAAATGAGTGAATCTATATCACCAAAATTTTTAAGTATGCAGATGTAAAAAATGGTATTTAGAATCTTCATTAAAAATAAATAAACACGTATTTTTTTGTTTTCGGAAAATCGCAATAGGAGGGGTGAAAAGGGGTGAAGAAAGGGTTGAATGCCTTTAATGAGGCTACTTATGTTTCAGAAACTGAAGATATTACAGACCTGAAAATTGGCGTTTGGGATCTCCTTTAAAAATAAAGAAACACGTATTTTTTTGTTTCTGGAAAATCCAATTAACGGGGGGTGAAAAGGGGGTAATATTTTAAAATGAGTGTATCTATATCTCAAAACTTTTAAAGGTTATAGATGTGAAAATTGGTATTTAGAATCTCCTTTAAAAACAAAGAAACACGTATATTTTGTTTTCGGAAAATCCCAATAGGAAGGAAGGGTGGAAAAGGTTGAAGAATGGGTCGAATGCCTTTAATGAGTCTACTTATATTTCAGAACCTGAAGATATTACAGACCTGAAAATTGGTATTTGGGATCTCCTTTAAAAATAAAGAAAGACGTATTTTTTTGTTTTTGGAAACTCCAATTAATGGGGGGGGGGGTGAAAAGGGGGTGATTTTTTAAAATGAGTGTATCTATATCTCAAAACTGTTAAAGTTTATAGATGTAAAAATTGGTATTTAGAATCTTCTTTAAAAATAAAGGAACACGTATTCTTTTGTTTTCGGAAAATCCCAATAGGAAGGGTGTACAAGGGTGAATAATTGGTTGAATGCCTTTAATGAGGCTACTTATATTTCAGAACCTGAAGATATTACAGACCTGAAAATTGGTATTTTGGATCTACTTTAAAAGTAAAGAAACAGGTATTTTTTCGTTTTTGGAAAATCCAAATATTGGGGGGTGAAAACGGGGGTGAATTTTTTAAAATGAGTGTGTCTATATCTTAAAACTTTAAAATTTACAGATGTAAAAATTGGTGGTTAGAATCTCCTCTAAAAACAAAGGAACACGTATTTTTTTTGTTTCCAGTAAGTCCTAATAGGAGGGGTGTAAAAGGGTGAAAAATGGGTTGAATGCCTTTAATGAGGATACACATATCTCAGAAACGAAAGATATTACAGAACTGATAATTCGCATATGTGATCTCCTTTAAAAATAAAGAAACACGTATTTTTTAGTTTTTGGAAAAGCCAATTAATGGCGGTTAAACAGGAGTGACAAATTGGGGTGAATTTTTTGAAAGACTATATCTACAGAATATCTTGGAATCGTAAAATGTTACAGACGTAAAAAGTGGGTGTAAATCTCCTGTAAATGTAAAGAAATATAGGTTATTTGTTTTTGGAAACTCTACTTAAGGGGAACCCAAAAGGGGTGAAATTTTAAAATGAGAATTTTTATGGATATCTAAAAAACTTAACATGTTACAGAAGTGAAAAATGGTATTTTTATCTCTATTAAACACAAAGAAAAGTGTATTTTTAGTTTTCGGAAATACCACTTGGGTGGAGGGCGGGGGGGGGGGGGTAAAAGTGACTGAAAATGGTGATGAATTCTTTTAATTAGGCTACTGATATCTCAAAAATGAAGATGTTACAGATGTGAAATTTGATATTTGCAATCTGCTTTAAAAGTAAAGAAACACGTATTCTCGGAAAATCCAATGAAGGGGGCGGGGGGGGGGGGCTGAAAGAATTGAAACATTAGTTGACTTAATTGTATGAGAATACATACATCTAATACTAAAGTTGTTACAGACGTGAAAATTCGTATTTGGATCTCCTTTAAAAACAAAGAAAAAGGCGTTTTGGTGGGGAAACTATCTTGGAGGGCGGGAGTGTAAAGGAGTTGAATTCCTTTCATGAGGACACATAAATCAAAAACTGAAGAAGTTAGAGTCGTGATAATTGGTATTTAGAAAATCCTTTACTATTAAAGAAAGAAGTATTTTTTTTTTTGCGGGAAAATTCATTTAGGGGGAGGAGAGATTATTGTGAAATGAAGTGAAAAAAAGTAAATTATTTTTATGTGGATACTTATATCTCAAAACTGAAGTTAATAGACGTGAACATTGGTGTTTGGAATCTCCCTTAAACATAAAGAAACAAGCATCCTTTTAATTCTTCTTCGGGGGGGGGGGGGCTGTAAATAAACTTAACGGCGGTGGGGTGTAGAAGGAGGTGAGACCAATTGATTTTACTGTTATTAATGTACTTATAAGGATCCTCCGTTGCTCAGGCGGCAGCGCGCCGGCCTCTCACAGCTGGGTTCCGTGGTTCAAATCCCGGTCACTCCATGTGGCATTCGTGCTGGGCAAAACGGAGGCGGGACAGGTTTTTCTCCGGATACTCCGGTTTTCCCTGTCATCAGCCATTCCAGCAACACATAATAGTAATAATAATAATAATAATAATCCGGACCGTCGTCAAATTGCGGACCGCGATGGAAACGGCTCCTGGACGGGTAATGACTAAGAATGCAGTCCGGTCGCGGGTTCAGTGCCGCCAAGGCACCCAGTATGACAGCACGCCGGATCTCCTGAAGGATTATATCCGTATTAAAAATATCATAGGAAAAGATGGCAAAGATTTACGGACCCAACTGACCTGGAGGAATACCTGAGCCTAACTCGGGAAGTACGAAATCGATTGCTGGAAAGGAAGATTTAAAAATGGGAGGAAACGTGCCGTAAAATAATAGATCGGGAATTTTGGTGGATTCTCGCAGAGAACGAGTCAGATCGCGAATTTCGGCGGATTATATATCTAAAACAATAAGCATTCAATTATAAATTTCAGTATAATACCGTAGCGAAGCACGGGTATCTTGCTAGTCTATCTATATATATAAAATAGCTTGTCCTGACTGACTGACTGACTGATTCATCATCGCCGAGCCAAAACTACTGGACATAAAGAGATACAATTTTGGAGATATATTCATATTATGATGTAGGTGCTCGCTAAGAGAGGATTTTTGGATATTCCTTCGGTAAGGGGGTGAAAATGGGGGTGAAATTTTAAAATGAGTGTATCTATATCTCAAAACTTTAAAAGTTTACAGATGTAAAAATTGGTATCTAGAATCTTCTTTAAAAATAAGGAAACACGTATTTTTTTGTTTTCAGAAAATCCCAATATGAGGGATGAAAAAGGGTGAAAATGGGGGAAAATGGGTTGAATGCCTTTAATCAGGATACCGGTACTTATATCTCAGAAACTGAAGATATTACAGACCTGAAAATTGGTACTTTTGATCTCTTTTAAAAATAAAGAAGCACGTATTTTTTTGTTTTTGTAAAATCCAATTAATGGGAGGGTGAAAAGGGGGTGAATTTTTAAAATGAGTGAATCTATATCTCCAAACTTTTAAAGTTTGCAGATGTAAAAATTGGTATTTAGAATCTTCATTGAAAATAAAGAAACACGTATTTCTTTGTTTTCGGAAAATCGCAATAGGAGGAGTGAAAAGGGGTGAAAAATGGGTTGAATGCCTTTAATGAGACTACTTATATCTCAGAAACTGAAGATATTATAGACCTGAAAATTGGTGTTTGGGATCTCCTTTAAAAATAAAGAAACACGTATTTTTCTTTTTGTGGAAAATCCAATTAATAGGGGGGTGAAAAGGGGGTGATTTTTTAAAATGAGTGTATCTATATCTCAAAATTTTTAAAGTTTATAAATGTAAAAATTGGTATTTAGAATCTCCTTTAAAAATAAAGAAACAAGTATTCTTTTGTTTTCGGAAAATCCCAATAGGAAGGGTGTAAAAGGGTGAATAATGGGTTGAATGCCTTTCATGAGGCTACTTATATTTCAGAACCTGAAGATATTACAGACCTGAAAATTGGTATTTTGGATCTACTTTAAAAGTAAAGAAACACGAATTTTTCGTTTTTGGAAAATCCAAATATTGAGGGGTGAAAAGGGGGGGTGAATTTTTTAAAATGAGTGTGTCTACATCTTAAAACTTTAAAATTTACAGATATAAAAATCGGTAGTTAGAATCTCCTCTAAAAATAAAGGAACGCGGTTTTTTTTTTTTTCTGTAAATCCTAATAGGAGGGGTGTAAAAGGGTGAAGAATGGGTTAAATGCCTTAATTGAGGATACACATATCTCAGAAACTAAAGATATTACAGAACTGGCAATTTGCATATGGGATCTCCTTTAAAAATTAAGAAACGTATTTTTTAGTTTTTGGAAAAGCCAATTAATGGCGGTTAAACAGGAGTGACAAATTGGGGTGAATTGTTTGAAAGACTATATCTACAGAATATCTTGGAAACATAAAATGTTACAGACGTAAAGAGTGGGTGTAAATCTCCTGTAAATGTAAAGAAATATATGTGATTTGTTTTTGGAAACTCCACTTAAGGGGAACTTAAAAGGGGTGAAATTTTAAAATGAGAATATTTACAGTATATCTAAAAAAAACTTAACATGTTACAGAAGTGAAAAATGGTATTTTTTATCTCTATTAAACATAAAGAAACGTGTACTTTTAGTTTTCGAAAATACCACTTGGGTGGAATGGGGGGGGGGGCGGGTAAAAGTGACTGAAAATGGTGATGAATTCTTTTAATTAGGCTACTGATATCTCAAAAATGAAGATGTTACAGACGTGAAATTTGATATTTGCAATCTGCTTTAAAAGTAAAGAAACACGTATTCTCGGAAAATCCAATGAGGGGGGGGGGTGAGAGAATTGAAAAATTAATTGACTGAATTGTATGAGAATACATACATCTAATAAAAACTAAAGTTGTTACAGACGTGAAAATCCTTATTTGGACTTCCTTTAAAAACAAAGAAGAACGCATTTTGGTGGGGAAACCATCTTGGAGGGCGGGAGTGTAAAGGAGTTGAATTCCTTTCATGAGGACACATAAATCGAAAACTGAAGAAGTTAGAGTCGTGATAATTGGTATTTAGAAGATCCTTTACTATTAAAGAAACAAGTATTATTAGCGGGAAAATTCACTTAAGGGGGGGGGATTATTGTGAAATGAAGTGAAAAAAGTGAATTATTTTTATGGGGATACTTATATCTCAAAACTGAAGGTAATAGACGTGAACATTGGTGTTTGGAATCTCCCTTAACATAAAGAAACAAGCATTCTTTTAATTTTTTATGGGGGGGGGGGTTGGCGGTAAATAAACTTAACGGCGGTGGGGTGTAGAAAGAGGTGAGACAAATTGATTTTACTGTTATTAATGTACTTATAAGGATCCTCCGTTGCTCAGGCGGCAGCGCACTGGCCTCTCACAGCTGGGTTCCGTGGTTCAAATCCCGGTCACTCCATGTGGCATTCATGCTGGACAAAACGGAGGCGGGACAGGTTTTTCTCCGGATACTCCGGTTTTCCCTGTCATCAGCCATTCCAGCAACACATAATAATAATAATAATAATAATAATAATAATAATAATAATATTCCGGACCGTCGTCAAATGTGCGGACCGCGCTGGAAACGGCTCCTGGACGGGTAATGACTAAGAATGCAGTCCGGCCGCGGGTTCAGTGCCGCCAAGGCACCCAATATGACACCACGCCGGACCTCCTGAAGGATTTTATCCATATTAAAAATATTATAGGAAAAGATGGCAAAGATTTACGGACCCAGCTCACCGGCAGGAATACCTGAGCCTAGCCCGGGAAGTACGAAATCGATTGCTGGAAAGGAAGATTTAAAAGTGGGAGGAAACGTGCCGTAAAATCATAGAAAACCAGTCAGATCGGGAATTTTGTTGGATTCTCGCAGCAAACGAGTCAGATCGCGAATTTCGGCGGATTATATATCTAATACAATAAGCATTCAATTATACATTTCAGTATAATACCGTAGCGAAGCACGGTTATCTTGCTAGTATATATATATATATAACAACAGCTTCTGGCTCGGTGGAGGAAAACAACTGAAACTACCTCAATCATCATTCCCCTAATACGCCTCTTCGGTGACTCGTAGGCTAGTGATGAGAGCTGATGGTGGATCTGTTGAGGACTGAGGACTCAACATATATTATTATTATTATTATTATTATTATTATTATTATTATTATTATTATTATTATTATTATTATTATTATGCTAGTGGTTTTACGTCGCATCGACACAGATAGGTTTACAGCGACGATGGGATAGGAAAGGCCTGGGAGTTGGAAGGAAGCGGTCGTGGACTTAATTAAGGTACAGTCTGGTGTAAAAATGGGAAACCACGGAAAACCATCTTCATGGCTGCCGACAGTGGGATTCGAGCCCACTATCTCTCCGATGAAAACTCACAGCCGCGCGCCCCTAACCGCATGGCCTACTCGCTCGGTGTTATTATTATTATTATTATTATTATTATTATTATTATTATTATTATTATTATTATTATTATTATAGAAGTAAAGAAGACGTAAAATACAGACTAGCGCAAGCAAGCAAGGCCTTTCTTAAGAAAAAATAAATTTACTCACTTCGAACGTTGGTATAGGAATTAGAAAGAAACCGATTTTGAAGACTTCTGTCTGGAGCGTTGCACTGTAGAGACATGAAACATGGACGATAACTACCTCAGAAAGAAAGTGAATAGAAGCTTTTGAAATATGGTGTTACAGAAGAATGCTGAATATGAGATGAGTAGATCGAATCACGAATGAAGAGATACTGAATCTAATTTGTGAGAGTAGAACGATTTGGCAAAATGTGACCCGAAGATAATTAAAATTATTGGTTTCACGTCCCACTATTTTCTGATTTTCGGAGATAATAAGGTGCCGGAATTTAGTCCCACGGGAGTAGTGCCAGTAAATCTACCAACACGGGGTTGATGTGTTTGAGCAGTTTGAAATACCACCGGACCGACGATGAGCCAGGATTGAACCTACCAACTTAGGCTAAGAAAGCCAGTGCCTTAACCGTCTGAGCCACTCAGCCCGGCTTGTCTAGAAGAAGAGAGAGAATGATAGGGCACCCAGGATTTGTTCAGTTGGTTTTTGAGGGAAGTGTAGGGTTAGATCTAGGTATGAATATAACTAACAGATTAGAGTAGATGGAGGGTCACCGAGCAAATGGCTATGCGGTTTCGGTCACATAGCTATGGGCTTGCATTCAGGAGATCGTGGGTTCGAACCCCACTGTCAGTAACCCTGAAGATGGTTTTTTCGTGATTTCCCATTTTCACACCCTGCAAATGCTGGCGTTGTACTACGGTCCCTTCCTTCCCACTCCTGGTCCTCTCCTATCCCATCGTCGCCATAAGACCTATCTGTGTCAGTGCGACGTAAAGCAAGTTGTAAAATAAAGTATTTAAAAAATAAAAATAGGATGTAGTTGTTACGTAGAAATGTTAGCAAAGGGTAGGTTGGCATGGGGAGCTAATCAACAGTCTATGGACTTTGACCCAAACAACAACAACAACAACAACAGCAACATTATTAATAATAATAATAATAATAATAATAATAATAATAATATTCTGGGGCCGATGACCTTCGATGTTAGGCCGCTTTAAACAACAAGCATCATCATCATCATCAGCAGCAATAATCTTCTGTCATTTTTACCACATTCCGTGTCGCACATTTGGATTTAGTCCCGTTTTACAGCCGGATGCCCTTCCTGACTCCAGTCCTATGTGGAGGGATGTATTCACTACTGTAGAGCGTACTATTTTTGTGGAGGTTAGTAGTGTGGTGTGTTGAATATACTGTAGATTAATGAATATGAGCCTCAACAATTTCACTAATCGAGTCAGACTCCTTGGCTTGTCTTCCCAAGTAGAAAACTTCAAGCTACGCAACTGGAAGGTAACGTTTATAAATAAATCGTATATTCGAGAAATGAAAAGGGAAATGACAAAGAAGAGAGGGTATAGAAATGAGGCGATGAATAAATTACAACGAAGAAGAAAGTTGGAAGCAAAATTGATCCGTAAAGCTCATGCAGATAGAGAATGCAAGAAAGAAAAAGAGAAATATCTCTTCAAGTATTTATATTGAGAATTCTTTCTGTGAGGTCACAATGTGGAAGGAATTCTTGGAAGATTCTTCAGATCAAACACACTTGTACTGGCTGGAAGTTAATGGCACACACTAACGAGATCAAATGTTCACAGAGTGAATGTAGATATGAATAAGAATCATTGATTTCGCCTCAGAGTCGGAGTCTCTCGTCGTAAAAGTAGTCATTGTAAATTAACTTTTCAGCATATACGACAGTTATAGGAGAGTTTTTACTAGCCGAGGCGACTTTTCTGACAGTGTGTTCTATGTATGTGGTAGTGTAACTATTGTGACACTCGAATATGTAAAGCTATAATGTGACTGAAAATAAGTAAATCTGCATCTGGTAAATGAAATGTCGTATGGCTTTTAGTGCCGGGATATCCCAGGACGAGTTCGGCTCGCCAGGTGCAGGTCTTTCTATTTGACTCCCGTAGGTGACCTGCGCGTCGTGATGAGGATGAAATGATGATGAAGACAACACATACACCCAGCTCCCGTGTCATTGGAATTAACCAACTAAGGTTAAAATCCCCGACCCAGCCGGGAATCGAACCCGGGACCCTCTGAACCGAAGGCCAGTACGCTGAGCGTTCAGCCAACGAGTCGGACTCTGCATCTGGTTAATCCCTCTGACTCGGAGACTGGGTGTTTCTACTTGCCTTAAACACACATCTTCATTTACAGCAGCGCACTATCAGCCATCAGCATCACGAAGAGCATCCAGCCGTAAAACAGAGCCGAGTCCACGTATGCGATAAAATCCGTACCCCTGAACTCATGAAGGAACGAGAAAGGTGAGATGATGATGATGACGATGACGATGATGGTAATAATAACAATAACTAGAGGATCCGTGCTGCCCTGCAGCATTCATTATAAATAGATTAGATAATGTGTCTTGATATTCGAGAAATGACAAAGAAGAAAGGATACAGAAATGAGGTAATGAATAAATTACAACTACGAAGAAAGTTGGAAGCAGGTACTATTTTCAACGTTTACGTTTAGGATTTGTATCAGGGCCTCTCAGAGTGCATGCACCGGTGCACTGCGCGGCGCAAGGAGCAAAAGACGACTTGCCTACGTTGCCCCATTCCTTGATCTTGCAGCAATAGCGCTGTCTCGGTCGCTCCGCCCGTCTCCCTCTTCCTCACTTGTTCTCCAGCGCTCCATTTTCCAAGCAGAGATGAGCCGAGCTTACCCGAGTCGCCCCGAGACAAAACGCTGGTCCGAACCGAGCCCAGTCGGACCGATGCACGGTACAGAGAACCTCAGCGCCTCGGCTTGCACGCGTGAGATTTTTCGCGTTTGAGAGGCCCTCATTTGTATTATCTATTCATTATGTCATTGTGACTGTCACAATCATTTTAGAGAACCCCAAAACTGTGAATTCGGTATTGATCTCGGTCATTTTGGACATTTTCTTGCTCGCCGCTTATGACCCGTATGCCGATGGAGGCTGAACTTCGACTTAAAATGGCATTCAGTGTGTCACAATTCGTCTCAGTGACCCGAAAAGTATGGATTCGACACTAATATTCGTCGTTTTCAATGATTTTTACATGCCACTCCCTTCCAACCCCCAACCGTAGGGATGCTAGGGGTGTGTTACCCCCCACAGTATTTTGCTCCAGATAATAAATCATATGTGTATCAAGTTCGGTTGACAGCTATGCTGGAACATACGTAATGTCGGTCATTTTCGACATTTCCCTTTTTCATCCCATTTCACCCCTGCATCGCAATGGTGGCGCAGTGTTCCTATTCAGCCCATCGACCCCGAAAACTATGGATTCAACGCTGATATCGGTCTTTTACGATTATTTTGTATGTCACTCCCTCCCCACTCCACCCCTAGGTGTGCTAGGTGTGTTTTGCTCCCACAGTATGTGTACGAAGTTTGGTTGAAATTGCAGGTTTGCCTATAGCCGCCGCCATTTCCAATCGTTTAGCTTCACTGCTATTTTTACGGGAAGATATTCCTCCTCACCTGTGTGCAACCCGCTAAGTACGGAATGTATTGCGGGCTAGGGTAAGCCTTCGCCTGCAATTATTGGAGTAATCATTTAATGACTTGATTTTAGGATTACTCAAAGTTGACTGAATTTAAGAGACCTACCATTGCCTGATGATTCATTGGCAGGTAATTCCGGAGAGATTAAGACAAAAATTAAGAAAATCGGTCCAGTAGAACGGATAGGTGGACTGGACAAAGTTGTTTTAGTAAACTATTTTAATATATAGAAAATAATAATAATAATAATAATAATAATAATAATAATAATAATAATAATAATTGAATTATACAGCTATCATCTTACAGACCTGATTTAGCGTCATTTAAACGACCTATGTACCGTAGGAGTGATTATCTCAGTGGTGTAACTGCTGGCTTCCCACCCGTAAGGTTGAGGTTCGAATTCCGGTCGATCCTGTGTTGAGACTTTTACCTCAAAAATCACGTGGCGTTAGGAAGGGCATCCGGTATTAAACCTGGGTGGTTCTAGCGACCCCAGAAATAAGTGGGATAAGATGAAGAAAGTTAGACAGCCTATGTATCGGCATTCCGATTGCACTGCCTGCTAGCAGCGAAATTTTAATTTTCAATACTAAGGTTAATTTTATCGCGTGGATACTTGCTGTGGCCATCGGAATACTGTAATTTATTCTTATACTCCTTCTTGTTCCTGGTGTTTCCCTTCTTGGATTCAGCACTTCATGTGGATTTGGTCCAGTTTTTACAGCCGGATGAACTTCCTCACAATATGAGGAGGGGTGTATTCAATATTGCGTGTATCTGTGCGAGTTGGAAGTGTATTGTACTGCGTGTAGGTGAAGAGATGTGAATACGAAGACAAATACCCATTCCTCGAGCCAGATAAATTAACTGTACATTAAAATCCTCGGCCTGGTCGCAACTCACACTGGTGCCCTATGAACCGTACGCCACTACAACTAACCATTCAAAGAAGGAGCTGGACCTGAAATCCATGTTATGTGAAACGATACGCCCCGCAAGAATGGACTATATTATTAACCGGGATCGGAATCCAGATTCATTGATTCATGAAACATTTTCATTGGGGTAATCCCAGTAACTTTGTTGTAAATAAAGGTTACAGATCTCTTCATATGGTTGAGATATTTTAGGGGTTGTAATAAGGATATAAACGGGAGAACGTATAACTCTCTGGTAAGACCCCCAATTAGGGCATGATTCCAGTGTATGGGGGATCCACACAAGGACTACTTGATACATTAACTGAGAACGATACAAAGTCAAGCAGCACGATTTGTTCTGGGCGATTTCCGACAAACGTAGTGTTACGAAAATGTTACAATCTTTGGGCTGGGAAGATTTGGAGTAAGGAGACGAGCTGCTGAACTAAGCGGTATGTTCCGAGCTGTCAGTGGAGAGATGGCGTGGAAAGACATTAGCAGACAAGCAAGTTGGAGTGGAGTTTTTAAATGTAGGAAATATAATAATCATGAAGATAAAGTTTGAATTCAAGAGGATTGATGGGGAAGTATTAGTTCATATGAAGGGGAATTAGGGATTGGAATAATTTACCGAAGGAGATGTTCGATAAATTCCCATCTTCTATGAAATTATTCAAGAGAAGACTAGACTAACAATTAATAGGGAATCTCCCACTTGGGTGACAGGCCCAAACGCAGATCAGTTAGAACTGTAACTGAGCCACCCACACAGGTACTGCTGATTCAGCGAGACAGAGATGACACAGACACCTACTCTATTTCACAACACCGAAGTTATGAAAAATCGGAGCCTTCACTTTCCATTCTGACAAGGGTCTCCATGCCCTGTACAGAAATGGATTTCTTTCGCGTACAATTCTGCAGGAAATAAAAGATCTGACTCTTGTATGAAAGCAAATAATCATGTTATTTGCTTTACGTCCCACTAACTTTTACGGTGTTCGGAGACGCCAAGATGCCGAAATTTAGTCTAGCAGGAGTTCCTTTACGTTCCAGCAAATCTACTGATAGGAGGCTGACGTATTTGACCACCTTCAAATACCACCGGACTGAGCCAGGATCAAAACTGCCTAGTTGGGATCAGAAGGTCAGCGCCTCAACCGTCTGAGCCACTCAGCCCGTCATTGTATGGAAGAATTTGAGCCGAACTTAGTATAGACGTTCTGTGCTTAAATATAAATCTCTTTAATATACATGTCCGGCTACTTGGCTGAATGGTTAACATGCTGGCCTTCAGTTCGGTTGCCAAATATTTGCAGTCACGGACATTTGCGGTCACTGAGATATACCTCTGCCAACTCACAGAAACTCCCCAGCATTCACAGGAAAGTTGCGGTCACAGCAGCACAGGTGGTCCTCTTTAGCTTAATCTCGGGGTATCCCCTCTAACCTGCCTGAGCTCCTGCTCGCTCGTTCTTGATTAACATTCTGGATAAAGTGTGATGGGTATCAGCATTTTTAAATATGTAATTTACTGTCGATCAAATTATTATATGTACTCGAGTTTTGAGGCTGTTCGTTAAATAACCAATAGGCCTACAAAAATCCAATGATGTCATAATTTTCCTTGCTTCGTTTTAAGTTTCATTTTACGTTAGGTTTTGAATTTGTTATCAGATTAATATTTTTTATTGCAGCTGGAACGCAAGAAGAATCCGTTTTTAAACGTGTCTCAACCATGCGTCAATTTTAAAACACGGTTACTCAAAAACCAGTATCTTACTTACCTTTCAAGACAATATACATTGGGATGTTTTATACATTGTGTACAAACTGCAGAATTATATGTTTCCAAAATCGTGACATGACTTGTTTTTCTCCTTCAGACACACCGGGGTGACGATTCCATGTTGACTTTCCCTATGCTTTCCGTACATACAAACAACGTAATATGTACAGTGATGGCTGAAGGTATCAGTCTCTAAACAATGCGTGCGAGAGAAATATGTTTTCGAAGCGAGCGAGCGGGAGCCCAGGCAGGTTAGCGAGGATACCCCGAAATTAAGCTAATGAGGATCACCCCCTGCTGCAGTGAGAGCAAATCTCCTGTGAATGCTGGGGGATTTCTGTGAGTGGCCACAAGTATATCTCAGTGATCGCAAGTGTCCGTGAATTTATGTTGACCGCAAATGGTTGTGACCTCAAATGTCCGGACACCTTCAGTTCAGGGTACCCCGGGTTCGATTCCCGACTGGACAAAGGATTTTGTCTGCGTATGGTTAATTCCTCTGAGTCGGGGACTGCGAGTTTGCGTTCGTCTTCATACAGTTCTCTTTATCTGCATATAATACACCACACTACTAAACAATACAGAAACACGCAATAGTGAATACATCCCTCAACATACAGTTGGGTTACCGCCAAGAAGGACATCCGGCTGTTGGGTTCAAAACTTTCCTACTTTCTTTCTTAATCTGTTTACCCTCCAGGGTTGGTTTTCCCCCTCGGACTCAGCTACGGATTCCACCTCTACCACTTCAAGGGCAGTATCCTGGAGCATGAGACTTTGGGCCTGGGGAATACAACTGGGGAGGGGGACGAGTACCTCGCCCAGGCGGCCTCACCTGCTATGCTGAACAGGGGCCTTGTGAAGGATGGGAGGATGAGTAAGGATAGACAAGGAAGAGGGAAGGAAGCGGTCGTGGCCTTTAGTTAGGTATCATCCCGGTATTTGCCTGGAGGAGAAGTGAGAAACCACGGAAAACCACTTCAAGGATGGCTGAGGTGGGAACCAAACCCACCTCTACTCAGTTGACCTCCCGAGACTGAGTGGACCCCGTTCCAGCTCTCGGAGCACTTTTCAAATTTTGTGGCAGAGCCGGAATCGAACCCGGACCTCCAGCGGTGGCAGCTAATCATTTATAACCACTATACCAAAGAGGCAGGCACTTCCCTATTTAAGAAAGTATTACATTCATCAATAGGTCGAGTACTTTCATCTTCCTTTGCATTTAACTAAAAATACGTTTTACACACGTCAAACCCAGTCTGTTGTACGGCTGAAAATGTTTGATAGAACAAAAGTGAAAGAATGTAAAGTCGGTAGAAAAGTCAGTCGTATTTTACAAAATTTGCTGCCGAGTAGATTTAGCGACTTATCGCTAAATATGACACTTGTCAGACAAGCAATCAGTATTGAGCTGACTCACCTCTCATGTCGAAATGTGTCATCCCCTGTTGAAATGTACACAATCATATGACTAACTGGAGGAGGAATTATTGGGGGCGAATGTACTGTACAAAGTCAAGAGATCCAGCGTTGAGATAACCATTCCTCAGACTTGTAGCTAAGGATTGTGTGCGAAAGTTCACCGCTCTCTCCTTCCTTGTGTTAAGGTGACGCTAATATTGCTCTTATAATAATAATAATAATAATAATAATAATAATAATAATAATAATAATAATAATAATAATAATAACGCCAATGGTCCTGAAAACGGGTTGAGTTATTGTTATTTGCATTCGAGTCATAGTGGGTTCGAAACTCACTGTCGGCAGCCCTGAAGATGGTTTTCCGTGGTTTCCCATTTTTACATCAGGCAAATGCTGGGACTGTACCGTAATTAAGGCCATGGTCACTTTCTTCCCACTCTTAGCCTTTTTCTATCCCGTCATCACCATAAGACCTGTCTGCGTCGGTGCGGCGTAAAGCATATTGTAAAAAATGATTTCATCCTCCATAGCGGCTTGAGCAAGGGTTCATCACGATACTGGGGACTGTAGAACCTATCTTGTAATCACTCGTCATAGGAACATGTGGAAACAGGTCATCCGCCTATTTCCCAGACGATCTTGATGTGGGTGATTGTGTGGCATGGGAACGAATAATAATTGACTTGGTCATTTGAGAAAGTCCACATGTTCCAAAAACAGACTTCTGAGAAAAATCATAAAAACTAAAACTAAAATGAAAAGCTAAATCACCACATTGTATCAGTAGCATATATTATTGCAAATTTTTCAAAAGAATATTTGTAAAAGGCTATTGCTAGATATTCTTTTTTTGCATTTTACTATGTCGGACTTACGAGGGCTTTCAAATGACTGACATAATTGAAAGAACATGATGTTCCATGTGCAAGTAGGTAGTAAAAATTGCATTTAAAAGAGGGTAATTCATTTTAAAGTGACTTTGTTACAACCATGGAAGGTAGTTTGAACACTGGAAGCAACTTTTGTAACAAAAATATATTTACGCACACAGATTAAAGTTTTGCAACAAGATGCATCAAGTTCCTCGCTCTGGATATGGCAACACTCATCTGATGGTTTCCAGTTCTAGACTGTCCGGCTCCATGGCTAAATTGTTAGCGTGCTGGCCGTTGGTCACAGAGGTCCCGGGTTCGATTCCCGGCAGGTTCGGGAATTTTAACCATCATTGGTTAATTTGACTGGCACTGGGGCTGGGTGTATGTGTCGTCTTCATCATCATTTCATCCTCATCACGACGCGCAGGTCACCTACGGGTGTCAAATCGAAAGACCTGCACCTGGCGAGCGGAACATGTCCTCGGACACTCCCGGCACTAAAAGCCATACGCCATTTAATTTCAGTTCTAGACTGTCGTTAGTTCTGAATGGAAGTCCCATACTGACATTTCTGGAATACACCTCGCCAGTTTCCTTAGTCTTCGTTTAACTGAGTGGGATGCGTCCAGTTCCATATGCTATTTCTCAGCACTTTGTGATCGTAGTCTGAATTTATAGGTGAGCAGACCAGTTACAGTATATCGTCGTGGAGCCTCGAAATACAACTATGTGACAATATTGAGGGGAGAGATACTGACCTGCAGCCCATGCATCACTTAGAACACTTTTCTTCTTGCTAGTAGCTTTACCTCGCACCGACACAGATAGGTCTTATGGCGACGATGGAATAGGAAAGGCCTACGAGTTGGAAGGAAGCGGCCATGGCCTTAATTAAGGTACAGCCCCAGCATTTGCCTGGTGTGAAAATGGGAAATCACTGAAAACCATCTTCAGGGCTGCCGACAGTGGGATTCGAACCCACTATCTCCCGGATGCATCACTTAGAACGAAAATTCGTTGACGTAGTTCGTGCAATACTGAACCTGTCCGGCTCCATGGCTAAATGGTTAGCGTGCTGGCCTTTGGTCACAGAGTTCCCGGGTTCGATCTCCGGCAGGGTCGGGAATTTTAACCATCATTGGTTAATTTTCCTGGCACGGGGGATGGGTGTAAGTGTTGTCTTTATCATCATTCATCCTCATGACGACGCGCAGGTCGCCTATGGGAGTCAAATCGAAAGACCTGCACCTGGCGAGCCGAACCCGTCCTTGGATCTCCCGGCACTAAAAGCCATACGCCATTTCATTTTTCAATACTGAACCTTAGATGACAGAGCGTTTCTGGTCAGAGTTCTGAGCTGAAATATTACCACCTTGGCCTAGTAGTTTTTCTCGGCGTATCGACGATATATGGTTTGAGACCGATGTGGTCTGAGGACTATGGGATTGCACGAGAACTTGGAAACATTGAACTGCTGCTTTTGATTGCGTGGGATGTGTCAAGAATAAGACTTTGTTGCCAGTACATTTCTCTTGTACAATTTAGAACACCAGCTTCTGCAATCATTGATGTGGGGACAATTCAACATCTCAATTGTAAATTGTTCATGATTGATACAGCTCTTCATAACCTTTAGTGGTACAAATTCTGTTCTGCTTCCTAATCTTCCTTTTGATAATACCTATCACAAAGCAAGAAAGAAAATCGCCTGATTGGAAAATAATAATCAGTTATTTTGAACCTTTCATTATCTACTAAAGTCGAAAAGAATCTCATCATCATCATCATCATCATCTGTTTACCCTCCAGGTTCGGTTTTTCCCTCGGACTTGCGAGGGATCCCACCTCTACCACCTCAAGGGCAGTGTCCTGGAGCTTCAGACTCTTGGTCGGGGGATACAACTGGGGAGTATGACCAGTACCTCGCCCAGGCGGCCTCACCTGCTGTGCTGAACAGGGGCCTTGTGGAGGGATGGGAAGATTGGAAGGGATAGGCAAGGAAGAGGGAAGGAAGCGGCCGTGGCCTTAAGTTAGGTACCATCCCGGCATTCGCCTGGAGAAGAAGTGGGAAACCACGGAAAACCACTTCCAGGATGGCTGAGATGGGAATCGAACCCACCTCTACTCAGTTGACCTCCCGAGGCTGAGTGGACCCCGTTCCAGCCCTCGTACCACTTTTCAAATTTCGTGGCAGAGCCGGGAATCGAACCCGGGCCTCCGGGGGTGGCAGCTAATCACGCTAACCACTACACTACAGAGGCGGACCGAAAAGAATCTCACTGCGTATTATTTTTATTTTGACCACCCGAGCCATCAGAGAACACAGTGATGAGGGTGCTGTTCTGTGTGACTGTTCATGTAAACAAGCAAGCAAAAATGAGCACACTTTGTTTGACCCTTTTCTACCAATACCTTCCTGCAGGTCAGTAATTTGAGAAATAAAACATGTTCAGGACTTATAGGGCTTCTCAAATCGCTCGTATTCCATGACCCCGTTGTTATGTGTGAACAACGAGCGGACATGTGGGGTTCATCAATGTGCAAATAGCCAGAGTCCAGTGATAACTAAACTTCCATAAAAAATTGGCATGTGGCTTTCTCAAATCACCAATTTAGTTATGTTATTGGTTTTACGTCCCAGCAAATCTATCAACACGATACTCGCGTATTCAGCACCTTCAGATACCACTGGGCTGAGTCGGGATCAAACTCCCCAATTCCAGCCCAAAAGTCCAGCATGGGAATAAGGATGGGGTGCGCAAAAGTGTTTTGAAAATGGACGGTCGGACGAACGAAGGGTGGATAGATGGTACCAATGGACTTCAAACGACGAATCCAGTGAGTCTGCTTCACGGCCATCGCGCTTTAACGCGCTGAGTTGAACCGGTTAGTAGATGCCTGTAAATGTATGAATGTCAAAATTCTGCACCAAGATTCAATTACATAGTTTCTAGCACAGAGGATGAGTCCCTAACAAAGTGTAGTACTCAGCCATTTAACATTTCAACAGTTCAAAGAAAGTCAAATTTTACAACGAATGAATCGAAAATTGCTTATCTTTGGAATTATAAGGTGAATCCTCCGGTTTTGGAGCGAGGGCGTTAACCGATTGCTCTAGGACGGCCGAGAGAGAAAGATTTTAAGTCAATTCCTGGCCTGGCTGGTAAAGTGTTTCTATAATAATATTATTGACTTTGCGTCCCACTAACTACTTCTACGGTTTCCGGAGACGCCGAGGCGCCGGTATTTGGTCCCGCAGGAGTTCGTTGGCGTGCCAGTAAATCTACCGACACGAGGCTGACGTATTTAAGCACCTTCAAATACCACCTGGTCTGAGACAGGATCGAACCTGCCAAGTTAGGATCAGAAGGCCAGCATCTCAACCGTTTGAGCCACTCAGACCGGCTAAAGTGTTTTTGTTACCGTCAAGTGGATTCACAGCAATTTAGCACATGCCCGGCAGATGTCTCCATAGACGGCCAATTTAACATCAAAGAGCTGACAGTCTCTCGCGTGTCGCTCGTCCAAGCGGAAAACACATCCGTCCGCAGAACGTGATACTCGTGTTCGAGTCCCGAGAACGGTGAGATATATTCAGCTGAGGTCATGCGATGATGATGATGATGATTATTATTATTATTTGTATTACGTCTATTATTATTCGGCTGCCTCATCCTAGAAAGTTGTCTGAATGGTCAGCGTACTGGCCTTCGGTTCAGAGGATCCCGGGTTCGATTCCCGGCTGGGTCGGGGATTTTAACCTTAATTGGTTTATTCCAATGGATTGGGGGCTAGGTGTGTGTGGCGTATTCAACATTATAAATCATCCTAGGTAGGGCCCTCATCTTCAGACATGCAGGTCGCCTAATAGGCTGCTACGAGGAAAAGACCTGCACCAGGCCTCTCCGGAGGCCATACGCCATTATTATTATTATTATTATTATTATTATTATTATTATTATTATTATTATTATTCTAGAAAGTGGCTGATTTAACAGATTTAAGAACCATTTCGACATTCTCAAAATGAAATTGACAAGGATATCGAAAGAACAATAAACTTGAATTCATATTAGAGAAACAACTGGAACACCATGGACTTGGTAGATGGAAGCGTTCGAATTCCACCATCGAACATGCTAAAAATTTGTTCATATAGTTACATTCTACTTGGGAACTCGGTATTGTTTCCAATAACCAGGTATTATTATTTATCTCGAAATGGGATTAAGCGTTTACGTCAAGAAATCAAGCGAACTTTCTTAAAAACTATCTTTATGCGTTTTTTTTCTATCTGTTTCAAGTCGCACCGGCACAGAGTGCCCATAGGATAGGTCGGGATTAGGAACGGGGACAAAAAAGCCCACCATATGTAAATATGTATATGTATAGTCTATATACAAAACTGTCGGTTGTGAAAACCAAGTGTTAACTCGACAAATGTATGTTTTGACGGGAAAACGTTTTAAATCATTTTATTCGCACGAATTGAACAAAAATTACTTCTAAATGTTATTTACCTTTCTAGATAAAAATATATTCAGAAAACATACATCTGAATCATTTTCGTTTTTCCGTGTTCTATATTTTTAAATATTTTCAACAACTGAATTTCTTGAATAAACAAGTTAGGAAGCTACAACACAGGTTTTCTCCAAACTAATCTTCCATTGCAAAAATCAAATAATGTCACTCTTACGCAGTCAGTCATGTCGTCATCACTGCTGCCATTCTGTTATTCTTGTTCCTGCTTTACTTGAACTTGGACATCGATTATGTCGACAAAAGAACGTTCTCCACGGAAAAGATAGATAGTTTTCAGGAGGTATTACGATTGGATAGTCGTACAAATTTGGTACATTATTTTCAGTTTTAAGACAGAGTTCTTGGCCTTGCTAATTTGAAGTTTAACTGGTGTTTTTGGCTCAAATTTATACTGGGCGCAAGTTGGCTGAAACATCCGAAGAGGAACGGGTGGATGCACTCAGAATCACATAGACATTTTCAAAAACAAGGTATTATTGGGAGATCAGAAGAATGCACATGCCCGGTGAGGCACGGGGCGAAGGGGTTTTCACCAGCAGAGCCCGTGACGCAATTGTTACCATAGTAACTCCGCTACTACCCAGACGATTTTATATTATCTTCTACTAGTAGCTCTTCGCTCTTGTCAGTTGTAATCCTGCAAACTGCAAAGTGTGAATCAATGCTTTCGTGTAGCAGATAAGAGCAGATAAGAGCCGATCTGTCTGGGCAGAACAGGAAGTTCGTGCTTGCAGACCACATTCCTCATTCGTGCATTCTTCTCATCTCCACACAGTAGAGACCTGCTGAGTTCGTCCTTTGTACTCCGCTCAAATTGTTTGCTCAACATTTTCCAAGGTTTTTTTTTATCAAAGAAAAGGAGTACGAATCCAATAAAGTTGGTTCACAGTTACTGTTCTTCATCGCTCATAATTTAAAAACATGAACAAAATTCATATGTTGAGTTCGCTCTATATCTTCGCAGCGCCTTATCTAGATATAGCCGGAGAGACTAAAAATGGAAATGACCGAGCTCGATGGCTGCAGTCGCTTAAGCGCGGCCAGTATCCAGTATTCGGGGGATAGTGGGTTCGAATCCCACCGTCGGCAGTCCTGAAGATGGCTTCCCATGGTTTCCCATTTTCTCACTAGGCAAATGCTGGGACTGTGCCTTAATTAAGGTCCCGACTACTTACTTCTCTCTCCTAGCCCTTTCCTATCCCATAGTCGCCATAAGACCTATCTGTGTCGGTACGACGTCAAGCAACTTGTTTGAAAAAAATGGAAATGAGAAGAACGTATCATAAGGCTCGAAGAGAGATGATGAATTTCTACAACAGCAATGGCAGATCCGGGGACAAGGAGAATAAATTGAGGTTTATCCGGATGTTGTTGGCCAGACTTCTCAAGCAAACTACGGGGTGGACAAGTGAACTAGTAAGTGACAGAACTTAGAGATCTGAAGACAAAAGTCTGGTGAAAATGTGCGTTAAAAGATAAGCGAGCGGAGCGTTTTAATTATCTCCATCAAATTAACTTTATTTAGCTTAGAATACAGATATATGAAGTGTTTGTTCTGTCCTCCGTAAATTTACAATATCAGACTAGAATGCATAATTGAAGAGCTCTCAGCGGGCGAGTACCTACAGAGCCTGCCCTGTGTAGCAAGAGATATTCGCCCAGTAGGAACGTTTCTTATTCTTCGGTATTTTTTTTTTTAGATAGAATACGTATATGCAGAAGAGAGACATTTTTAGCAATTCTTCGCACTGCAATTTTTTCAAATCTGTATAATTTGGTTTGTTTGTGCTGTATATGTGTAGGACCCACTGAGACGAATCAAACAGTAGGCCTATATGAGAGTCTGAGTCTTCACAGTAGCCCTGTTTAGCAAGAGATCTTTAGCCAGGAAGAACATCTTATTTTTCGGTAATAATAATAATAATAATAATAATAATAATAATAATAATAATAATAATAATAATAATAATAATAATAATGGTGTGTGGCCTCCGGAGAGGTCTGGTTCTGGTCTTTTGATATGACACCCGTAGGCGACCTGCGCGTCGTGATGAAGATGAAATGGTGATGAAGTCGACACATACAACCAGTCCCTGTGCCAGGGAATTAACCAATTATGCTAAAAATTTCCGACACTGCCTGGAATCGAACCTGGGATCCCTGTCACCAAAGGCAAGCACACTAACCATTTCGCCATGGATCCGGATATTTTTAGACGGCACAAAAAACCCAGCCTCCGAGCCAGAAGAATTAACTAATGAAAGTTTCTTTTTTAATTTCGTGTGGTTATTTCTATCCGAGTGCAGCCCTTGTAAGGCAGACCCTCCGATGAGGGTGGGTGGCATATGCGTAACTGCGTGTTATTGTGGTGAAGGATAGTGTTATGTGTGTTGTGTGAGTTGCAGGGATGTTGGGGACAGCACAAACACCCAGCCCCCGGGTCATTGGAATTAACCAATGAAGGTTAAAATCCCCGACCCGGCCGGGAATCGAACCCGGGACCCTCTGATCCGAAGGCCAGTACGCTGACCATTCAGGCAACGAAACTAATGAAAGTTAAAACCCCAACCCTGCAGGGAATTGAATCCGGGACACCTTGAACCATAGGCCAGCACGCTAATCATTTAGCCATGGAGACGGACAATTTTGAAGTAGAGCACGTCTATACAGTGGTTTTGGAACCCTACTCGGGCTGGTGAACGTTACAAAAATATACAAGTTCAAATCGGAATGATTTCTAGAAAACACGTAGGACGGTAGTATTGAACATCTCGTTTTAAAGAGGAAGGCATAGTGTGTCTACCAACATACCTCGGTATGACATCATCTGGAGATGCAATAATGCTGCCATCATAAGGCAGTGCCGCGTGGCTATCAAATTAGTGTAGCTCTGGACTCCGGCGCGACAGCACGTCGTGTGAGGTGTCGTTTGATTCGTCTCACTCAGTTTTACACATATACAGCAAAAAAGATTCAAATTATACCGATTTGAAAAAATTACAGTGCGAATAATTGCGAAAAAGTCTCTCTTTCGTAAACTATCGTGACATAATGACAATAAATTGCTTCCAAATGATCAAAAATACATTCGAGAGAATAGAGTGCGTTGTTAGAATCTCAAAATGTCTAAATAGCCTTACTCTTGTCTGAGTATTAGGATCTATCTTTCTCTATTAGTTTTACGACGTCACTTGAAAAGTTATTTCACGGTTGTTCTCTGATGAGCAGTCATGCCGTCTAGACCAGTCGTTCTCAACTATTGCGCAAATAGGAGTCCTACGTAGAGCATTTAAAAGGGATGGGAGCGCTTCAAAGTGAAGACGGCCAAACGTCATAAGGTAAGTTCCGCGCTGCTGGAGCCTCAGTTGAGCGCATCTACTGCCAGTGAGGAAAACGAACACGATTTGTTTAGATACAGGGCCTCTCAAAACGCCCAAAATCTCCCGCGTGCAAATCGAGGCGCAAGAGCTCTGTGCACTGTGCATCGTTCCCGCTCGGCTCGACTTGGACCAACGCTTCGTCTCTGGGCTACTCGGCTAAGCTCGCCTAAGCTCGGCTCTACTCAGCGCAACTCAGCTCGGATTTGGAGCGCTACGTAGCAAGTGGGGCAGAGGGAGACAGGCGGAGCGAGCGAGATAGGTGTGAGGAAAGAGAGAGTAAGCGCTATTGCTCCAAATCGAGGAGTGGGGGCTCTGCACTCTGGTCAACCAAGCGAAGTCGTCTTTTGCACCGTGCACAGTGCATGCACCTGGCGCATGCACTCTGAGAGGCCCTGGTTTAGAATTAAGAAATACAATTTGAACAATAACATTTTAAACCCATACTAGCTATATGCTTTATTTCAACAATATATACGCGGCAGGTATTCTGCGTCAGAAATTGCAGCCATGACCCTGACACAGCCTCACTCGACTTTTCCGCGATTTTTTTTTTTTTTTTTTTTTTTTTTTGTAGTTTTACGGCCCACTAATAACGTTTACGGTGTTCTGAGAAGCCAAAAATTTCGCCTCACAGAAATTGTTTTAGGTGCTGATAAATCTACTGGCATGAAGCTGTCATGTTTTAGAACTTTGAAATTTACCATTGGACTGAGTTGGGAATGACCTTGGAGTCAGAAAGCCAGCACCCCGGCGCTCTTATTGTTATTCTAGACAGAAGAAATTCTGTGAGTAAGTGCTTCTCAGTTGCGATCTCCCTCACATCTACATTACTGAAGCAGTCGGTTGTTTTCGAAGGTAGCAGGTTCCAACCTAACTGAGGTCGGTAACATTATAATGTGTATAAATGTGATGATTCCCGACTGTTGGTTTTCGGTACGTTAAATAACTCTTCCAGTTCATAATTCCTGCCCACTCCTAGCACTTCCCTATACCAACGTCTCCCTAAGACCTATCTGTGTCGGAGCGACGTACAGCAAATTGTAAAACAAAACAAAAAGACAAAAAGAAGTCTCTTGGTTTGAGTCTCTGAAGAAGACAATGATATGGCTCTAGTGGCTTAATGCTCAATTAGCCTGAAAAGCCTGAAAGGCAAAACACAGGCCACCGAACACTGAGCTCTCCAGTCACGAGTTTATTACTGTCTTACTCAAGGGATACATTTACGTTCACAGAACTGTGTCCATTTCAAAGGAAAGCTCAAATCCCGTCCGACGTTACGTAGTGATCTTATGACGCGATTTCATCAACTCTATTGTACTTCATTTCCTTCAGTGGCTTCTCAGCGTTATTCAGAGATAGCTGCTTCTTATTACATTCTGTGAAATAGATAAAATCTACTTTCCCTCTCTATCCTCCAAGTATTATTCCAATCTAAGAATTCCGTATGCTCTTCTGATATCGCTCTAAAGAAATGTTATTCACAACTCACAATATAGTAGAAACGATCATGAATGTCTATAAAGGACACATCTCATTTCGGAGAACGGCTATGAAATGCAAAGTACATAAGATTATTTCAGAATTGAATAATAATAATAATAATAATAATAATAATAATAATAATAATAATAATAATCATAATCATAATCATAATCATAATCATAATAATAATAATAATAATAATAATAATAATTGTTACGTTGTTTACAGAGGTGTAAGAAGGTGTGGGCATGAATGGGTGGATAGAGAACAAATTTTAATTTAAAACTCTAAAATTCGAAATTGTGTTTCTTTCCTTGCTTTGTCTTTGTTTCTTTTCAGATTTAAATGTTAAACAATAACAAATCACAGTTAGAATTGGAACTTAGATGAACAACATCAAATAACAATTGGAAGATGATGTTAGCTCGTGAGCTCGAGTGATGATAATAGAAAAGCCTAGAGCAATCAGGCAACAACGTGATCTTGAAGTTTCCCAATTACAATTTTCACAAGAGCAACCACTGCTCCATTCAATAACTCTAATTGCTTTACGTCGCACCGACACAGATAGGTCTTATGGCGACGAAGGGATGGGAAAGGCCTAGGAGTGGGAAGGAAGCGGCCGTGGCCTTAATTAAGGTACAGCCCCAGCATTTACCTGGTGTGAAAATGGGAAACCACGGAAAGCCATTTTCAGGGCTGCCGACAGTGGGGTTCGAACCTACTATCTCCCGAATACTGGATACTGGCCGCACTTAAGCGACTGCAGCTATCGAGTTCGGTCATTCAATAACTCCTCTAGGAGACTAAGTTCCCAAAATTTACTTTTGCTCCACACAATTACTTTCTAGGAGACTATTCTCCAAAATTTTTCAAGATCCAAGCATCTCAAAGGCACATTTTAACGTTTACAAAAATACAACCAGATGTCACTGTCTTACTCGCTCGATAGTCTACAGTACATTAAATAGGAAATTGAAACAGCTTTTATGGATGATCTACTGAAAAAGGGCAAGCCTCATGTACATTAGCTGCTTCACAGACCCACTAAGCTAATATTTACAATAATTACATTATTCACATATTTACATTATTGGATATTTCACTGGATGCTTACAATAGTTGTCCAATTAGCACTGGCAACATACTGTACATACGTACGTACGATTTGCTTATCATGGACAACACTTAACGGTTCCGTTCCACGAGTTCCATTCCCGTGAGTTCCGAAAACAAATTGCTTAGGAAAAAACGTCCCATGAGTTCCTACCGCGTATTCACGCCTGAGTAAATAAACTAATGAGTCCCACTAGTTCAAATGTCTCTAAAAACCCAGCTATCAGTTCTGAGGTTTCACCGGCTAGTAATAGTACGACGCGACCTTGAAGAGTTAATGTCCTTACCACCAGGTACCTAAGGGCTATTTTCAAGTCATTTGTGTTTGTGTCTTTGAGTGGAGCAGATAAACATGGAGTTTACAACTAGCATCAAAAGAAACCAAATTTTGATATTTAATGGTTACCGTTTTTATAAGAAACGCGACAACAAATCAAGTGAATTGTGGATTTGTGCTGCAAAACCATATGCCGGAAAAGTGATTTTTAAATCGGGAATTGATTAAAGAAATGGACCATGATTGTGTTTCTAATGTGGCCAGCGTTGAAATGTTCAAAGCAGCTCCCATGGCCAGGAAAAGAGCTCGCGAGGAGAATAACACTTCAGTCTCACAGGTAAGGATGATTCATATAACTTTCTTATTGCTTCTCTTTATTTATTTTGTGCAATCTATTTTATTAACCAAATACAGAAAATGAACATAGGGTTGTTGGACTTTTGAGCCACTTTAAATTATTATATTAAATATAGCCTAAGGCTAAGATTAAAATATGATGACAGAATCCATCTAATATGCTTAGGAATAATATCATCATGCTTAGGGATCTAATATGATTCATGTGATATGCTTAATTATTTAATAATTATTGTAATTTAACAATACTGTAATAATTAATTACATAATTGCAAGCGGTAAAGAGAACCTTTCTAACACCATGTATTTTTTTTCAGATATACGACGAAGAATTCGGACACTTGCATCAGACAGGATACGAGTTAGTGACTGGAATGTCTCGGTTCCAAAGTTTAAAGAGTTCATTGTACAGACAGCGAAGTGAAGCACAAGGAGTGCAGAAAGAACCAATGCATTCGAGATGAAGTAAATTTAGATGAAGAAACACTATGTATGCCCGATGGCACAAAAATCTTATTGGTTGACGTCTGTGAGGGCGACAGATTATTGATATTTGCGAGTGCTAGAGGCAAAGAAATATTGAAAAAAAACCCACTTCTTAATGGACGGACATTTAAGCCTGTCAGTAAGCAGTTCTGTCAAGTGTACACCATTCATGTAAAACTGGGAAGCAACAAAGAGGTGATAAATGTAACGCCTGCTGTTTTCACACTGCTTGCGAACAAGAACAAAGCCACGTATGTTCGCCTCTTCAAAAAAAATCCTTGATGTAATGCCTAAATGGTCACCTGAAATTGTAAAAATGGATTTTGAGGTTGGAACTATCAAAGCGATAGAAGAAGTATTTCCAAGAGTCCAAGTGCAAGGTTGTTTTTTCCACTTAAGCCAAAGTATTTGCAGAAAAGTGCAAGAAATTGGGCTTTCGTGTATGTATAAAAACTAGCCAAGAAATCAGAAACACCATCAGGCAGTGTGCTGCACTTGCATTTCTCAAGCCAGAAAAAGTAGAAGACGGTTGGCTACATATTCATAGCACGGCCCCGGACAATGAAAAGTTAATTGAGATTTTTGATTACTTTGTCGAGCAATGGCTTGAAAAAGTGCATATTCCGATTGAAATGTGGAATTGCCATAGGAATAATCACAGAACGAATAACTCTGTAGAGGGTTGGAACCATATGCTGAATATGAAATGCGGAAAACTACATCCCCGTGTAAGAGACTTGGTGTTGTGTTTGAAGAAGGAGTCTCAAAATTCAGACGAAAAAATTATGCGGGTAGAGTTGAATTTGCAAGCCACAAACAGGAAAAGAAAATATGTTGCAATGGATGACAGAATCCAAAGAGCAACTCAACAGTTTGATTTAATATTATTTTTAAGTAATGTTTCTTTCGCTGTACAGTATAAAGAGAACACTAATTCAGTTAAAAGATCAATTTGACGAAGGTACGTGCTGATTACTAAGTGACTTGTAAATAAGATAAAAATTTAGTTAAAAGATCAATTTGAGGAAGCTACGTGCTGATTACTAAGTGACTTGTAAATAAGATTTTAAAAACGGTTCAAAGACGAAGCGACATGCTGATACTATTTTAAGAACTTTGTAAATATAACTCAAAATTGATTGTTTTGACGAAGGCACATGCTGATACAGATAATGACAAGGCAAAAGCTGCTTATGGGAGTTACCGGTCCATGGCGTCTGCCACCCCCCTCCCCCCCCCCCCCTACCTTTCTCCCTCTTAGAGGAGCCAGTTCATTAAAGAGGGCACGCACTCCCGGATGGCGCTAACTATGGACCTTATTTGTTTCATTAAAAAACAAATTAACACGATTTTGCTGTAGAAAACTAAGCTGAAACTCCGCTCAGGTAACGTTCGGAACTGACGGGACTCGCTCAGGTAGTGTAATTGGCAGATAGCTAATTCGCGAAAGGATACGGAACCGGCGGGAATCGGAACTCATGGGAGGACACGCACTTAACAGCAGAGGTATAATTACAATCTGATTTAAGTCGCACCGACACAGATAGGTCTTATGGTGACGATGGGGCAGGAAGGAGCTACGATGTGAAAATGGTGAAAATGGTGTGAAAATGGGAAATCATGGTAAACCATCTAAGGGCTGCCGATAGTGGGGTTCGAACCCACTATCTCCCAAATGCAAGCTGTTCGCCACATGACCCAGACAGATATATCTGCTACAGATGTGTAATATTCGCTGACTAATAACGTCAGTTGTTTGGCAGCTGAAGATAAATAATCAGGAGAATGGTACGTCTGTCTATCAAAATCACAAGCATTGGAATGAGGGTTGCATTCCTATTCCGAATAACTTATGAGGAATGCAAAATATGCGTTGTCATAATAGAAACTAGAGATATACACAGCTTTTTAAAAGAAAGTGTTACAAATATTCCTTACATATAAGAACATTGTACATAGGATCCATCAGTTAGTTAAATACACTGACTGACAGAGCAAATGCAACACCAAGAAGGAGTGGTTCGAAAGGGATGAAAGTTGGGGGAAAAACAGAGACGGCACGGACGAATAATTGATGTTTATTTCAAACCGATATGCAGGTTACACAATGCGCACGGCATCGACTCAGTAGGATGTAGGACCACCGCGAGCGGCGATGCACGCAGAAACACGTCGAGGTACAGAGTCAATAAGAGTGCGGATGGTGTCCTGAGGGATGGTTCTCCATTCTCTGTCAACCATTTGCCACAGTTGGTCGTCCGTACGAGGCTGGGGCAGAGTTTGCAAACGGCGTCCAATGAGATCCCACACGTGTTCGATTGGTGAGAGATCCGGAGAGTACGCTGGCCACGGAAGCATCTGTACACCTCGTAGAGCCTGTTGGGAGATGCGAGCAGTGTGTGGGCGGGCATTATCCTGCTGAAACAGAACATTGGGCAGCCCCTGAAGGTACGGGAGTGCCACCGGCCGCAGCACATGCTGCACGTAGCGGTGGGCATTTAACGTGCCTTGAATACGCACTAGAGGTGACGTGAATCATACGCAATAGCGCCCCAAACCATGATGCCGCGTTGTCTAGCGGTAGGGCGCTCCACAGTTACTGCCGGATTTGACCTTTCTCCACGCCGACGCCACACTCGTCTGCGGTGACTATCACTGACAGAACAGAAGCGTGACTCATCGGAGAACACGACATTCCGCCATTCCCTCATCCAAGTCGCTCTAGCCCGGCACCATGCCAGGCGTGCACGTCTATGCTGTGGAGTCAATGGTAGTCTTCTGAGCGGACGCCGGGAGTGCAGGCCTCCTTCAACCAATCGACGGGAAATTGTTCTGGTCGATATTGGAACAGCCAGGGTGTCTTGCACATGCTGAAGAATGGCGGTTGACGTGGCGTGCGGGGCTGCCACCGCTTGGCGGCGGATGCGCCGATCCTCGCGTGCTGACGTCACTCGGGCTGCGCCTGGACCCCTCGCACGTGCCACATGTCCCTGCGCCAACCAACTTCGCCACAGGCGCTGCACCGTGGACACATCCCTATGGGTATCGGCTGCGATTTGACGAAGCGACCAATCTGCCCTTCTCAGCCCGATCACTATACCCCTCGTAAAGTCGTCTGTCTGCTGGAAATGCCTCCATTGACGGCGGCCTGGCATTCTTAGCTATACACGTGTCCTGTGGCACACGACAACACGTTCTACAATGACTGTCGGCTGAGAAATCACGGTACGAAGTGGGCCATTCGCCAACGCCGTGTCCCATTTATCGTTCGCTACGTGCGAAGCACAGCGACGCATTTCACATCATGAGCATACCTCAGTGACGTCAGTCTACCCTGCAATTGGCATAAAGTTCTGACCACTCCTTCTTGGTGTTGTATTTGCTCTGTCAGTCAGTGTATCAATATCTCAGTAACAACAAACAGTTTTCTTTAATAACATGTAAACAACTGTATTTTGTACAAATTATGCAACATTACAGGTCTTTCTTTCTCAATCTGTTTCATCGAGGCATCCTACTTGTACCGCCTCAAGGGCAGTGTCCTGGAGCGTGAGACTCTGGGCCGGTGGATACAACTGGGAAGGAGGACCAGTACCTATCCCAGACAACCTCACCTACCATGCCAAACAGGGGCCTTGTGGCAGGGGGGAGGAGCATGGGAAGATCGAAAGGGACAGACAAGGAAGAGGGAAGGAAGCGGCCGTGGCCTTAAGTTACGTAGCATCCGAGCATTTGCCTGCAGGAGAAGTGAGAAACACAGAAAACCACTTCGAGGATGGCTGATCTGGTAATCGAACCCCGTTCTACTCAGTTGACTGTTGCTGCGAAGTGTGGAAGTAGGAGGAAGGGTAGGAAACGGAAAAGTGGAGTAGTAGATAGAAACAGATAGGTGGAACAGGGTCATGAGAGGGAGAAAAGAGAGAAGAAAGTAGCTTGTGCAGCTGACAAGGAGGGGAGGGAATCAAATTAGGTGCGTAGGGTTGAGGGACTGGTCATGGGGGATTCCATTTTTAGACATGTGGGGAAAGTGTGTGGAGGAAAGGGAACCACGGTGGAGTGTTATCCAGGAATTACGTTGAGGCAGATGTTGAGGAGAGTAGAAAAGAAGGAGGAGGGAAAGGAGAAGGTGGTAGTGTTTCACCTTGGTACTAACAACGTAAGACAAGCAGGTACAAGTACCAACATAGTTGGGTATGTGTGGGATCGGGTAAATGTAGCACGGGTGAAGTTAAAGGAACCGGAGATTGTTATCAGTGGAATACTGTGTAGGAGGGATACCGACTGGAAGGTGACTGGGGATATAGATGAGACTATGCAGTGGGTATGTGGACCCGATGGGGGTGCTACTTAAGAAAAAGGAAGCTGTGACGTTAAAAACCCATCACCTTAACTCCCATAATTCTATAATCCCTCTACCCCCTTAAAAATCCCACCCCATGTACAACAACCGAAATACTCAAAGAGCCCTCGGCGACCTCCTCCCCACCATCAGATTAATGTTAAAATACAAACCCATGTATTAATGTACTTCTTGTATGTTTCAGAAGCAGAGAATACCAACTACAAGCAACGTAAAAACTCTGTAAATAACTAGTAATTGTAAAATTCCCAATGTAAATATTTAAATCAACAACTGTAAATACATTGGTATCAACAACTGTAAATAACATTGTAAATAACTCTGTAACCAACAAATGTATTGCAAATAACCTATGTATTGTAAATAACCTGTAACAACACCATTGTAAATATCCTAATAACCCCCCAATAAACTTTATTTTAAAAAAATTAAAAACGGGGGTAAGGGATATATTTCAAAATATCATAGAAATCGTCACTAATCAAGATATAATCGAAAATGAAACAACTATTGATGTAAAAACCACAATGTAAAAACATGAAAATTGTAACAAGAATGTACATTTTGAAAAGAAAATAAACACTTAGCCAAGAGGTTGGGACCCCCTCCCAACTCCTTCAACATAGCAAATCTCCATCCCCCTTCCAACTCCATCAAATCCTCCAACCCCGCCAAATCTCCTGGCCAGAGAGAAGGCGTAACCTTCTAGGTGGCCCGCCCCTTCCCTCCGGGAAGGGGAATGAAAACATTCCCCTTGGTCCTTGGTGGGTATGTGGGAAACTGGGAGTGATATTTCTAGATCCAAATGGGTGGGTAGGAGATAGGAATATGCGCTCAGATGGCCTTTGCATAAACCACAGTGGTACATATAAGTTAGGAAATTTGTTTAGAAGGGTTATAGGCAGGTACATTCAGGGAAACGGGGTGGCCTAGGGAGCGGTGATAACGGTACAGGGAACTGGACGTCAAGTAGGGATGACATAAAATGGCAGTGTTCAACTGTAGAAGTACTGTAAAGAAAGGAATAGAATTAAGTAATTTAATAACTATATACTTACCAGATATTGTAATAGGAGTTGAATCATGGCTGAGAAATGATATAATGGATGCATAAATATTCCCACGTCTCACGGAACTGGAGTGTGTATCGTAGAGATAGGATAGGAATGGTAGGAGGAAGAGTATTCATTCTGGTGAAAGAAGAATTTGTAAGCTACGAAAAGTTTAAAGGTGACAAACATGAAATTCTAGGTGTGAGGCTCATCTCTAAAGATAATAGGCAACTTGATGTCCTTGGAGTGTACAGACCGGGAAAGGGTAGCGCTGACACGAATTCAGAATTATTTGATAAGATAATTAGCTATGTAGGAAACGAAATGGAAAGGAACGTGATAGTAGCGGGTGATCTCAATTTACCATATGTCAATTGGGAAGGAAATGAGAATGACAGGAAGCATGACCAACAAATGGCAAATAAGTTAATATGGGAAGGGCAGCTGATTCAGAAAGTGAAGGAACCAACTAGAGGGAGGAATATACTGGATGTGGTACTGGTGAAAATAAAAATAAATGTGAAAGAAAGGAAGGTATTAAAATTAGGAATATTAGGTAGTACCATATGGCTGATAAAACAGGCATGAGGGAGTTTTTAAAAAGTAACCATGATCGGTGGAAAATAGTAAATAAAATATAAACAGACTCTGGGATGGGTTTAAAGCAGTGGTTGAGGAATGAGAAAATTGATTTGTACCTTTAAAGATGGTAAGGAATGGTAAAAATCCACTATATTATAACAGAGAAGTAAAGAGACTAAGAAGGAGGTGCAGGTTGGAAAGAAATAGAGTTAGAAATGGCTGTGGAAGTAAGGAGAAATTGAAGGAACTTACTGGGAAATTGAATCTAGCAAAGAAGTCAGCTAAGGATAACATGATGGCAAGCAAAATGGGCGGTCATACAAATTTCAGTGAAAAATGGAAGAGTATGTATATGTACTTTAAGGCAGAAACAGGTTCCAAGAAGGACATTCCAGGAATCGTTAATGAACAAGGGGAGTTTGTATGCGAGGATCTTCAAAAAAGCAGAAGTATTCAGTCAGCAGTATGTAAAGATTGTTGGTTACAAGGATAATGTCAAGATAGAGGAGGTGACTGATACTAAAGAAGTATTAAATTTACCTATGACAACAGTGATTTTTACAGTAAGACACAAAAGTTGAAAACTAGAAAAGCGGCAGGAATTTATAAGATTTCTGGGGATGTACTAAAGACAATGGGTTGGGATATAGTACCATATCTGAAGTACTTATTTGATTATTGTTTGTATGAAGGAGCTATATCAAATGAATGGAGAGTTGCTATAGTAGCCCCTGTGTATAAAGGAAAGGGTGATAGACATAAAGCTGAAAATTACAGACCAGTCAGTTTGACATGCATTGCATGTAAGTTTTGAGAAAGCATTTTTTTCCTGATTATATTAGACATGTTTGCGGAATTCATAACTGGTTATAGAAGGCAGTTTGGGTTTAGGAAAGATTATCCCACTGAAGCTCTACTTGTAGGATTCCAGCAAGATATAGCAGATACCCTCAATTCAGAAGGTCAAATGGACTGTATCGCAACTGACCTATCTAAGGCATTTGATAGGGTTGATCATGGGGAACTACTAGCAAAAATGAGTGCAATTGGACTAAACAAAAGAGTTACTCAATGAGTGGCTATATTTCTAGAGAACAGAACTCAGAAAATTAGAGTAGGAGAAGCTTTATCTGTCCCTGTAACAATTAAGAGTGGAATTCCTCAAGGCAGTATTATTGGACCTTTATGTTTTCTTATACATATCAATGATATGTGTAAAGAAGTGAAATCAGAGATAAGGCTTTTTTCAGATGATGTTATTCTGTACAGAGTAATAAATAAGTTGCAAGATAGTGAGCAATTGCAAAATGGCATCGATAAGGTTGTGAGATGGACAGTAGGCAATGATATGGTGATAAAAGGGGTCATGTTGTGATTTTACAAACCGGAAAAGTCCTCTCAGTTTTAATTACTGCGTTAATAGGGTGAAAGGTCCTTACGAGGAACATTGTAAGTACCTACGTGTTAATATAAGGAAAGATATTCATCGGAGTAATCACATAAATATGATTGTGAATAAAGGTATAAATCTCTGCACATGGTTATGAGGGTATTTAGGGGTTGTAGTACGGATGTACAGGAGAGGGCATATAAGTCTCTGGTAAGACCCCAACTACAGTATGGTTCCAGCGTACGGGACTCTCACCAGGATTACTTGATTCAAGAACTGGAAAAATTCAAAGAAAAACAGCTCGATATGTTCTGGGTGATTTCCGACAAAAGAATAGCGTTACAAAAATGTTGCAAAGTTTCGGCTGGGAAGACTTGGGAGAAAGAAGACGAGCTGCTCGACTAAGTGGAGAGATGGCGTGGAATGACATCAGTAGACGAATAGGTTTGAGTGGTGTCTTTAAAAGGAGGAAAGATCACAATATGAAGATAAAGTTGGAATTCAAGAAGAGAAATTGGGGCAAATATTCGTTTATAGGAAGGGGAGTTAGGGATTGGAATAAATTACCAAGGGAGATTTCAATAAATTTCCAATTTCTTTGAAATCATTTAAGGGTAGGAAAACACTAGATAGGGAATCTGCCACCTGGGCGACTGCCCTAAATGCAGATCAGTAGTGATTGATAGTGATTGATCACGTCAGCAATATAAATTCCTAGTCTTCTTGTTGACCTCCCGAGGTTGAGGAGACCCCGTTCCAGCTCTCGTACTACTTTTCGTATTTCGTGACAGAACCAGGAATTGAACTCGGGCCTCCGGGTGTGGCAGCTAACTATTATACCACAGAGGCGGACTATAGGTCATTATACAAATCACAAATACGGCGTGGGATAAGGAAGATGGATAAAAGGTAGGCCAATGCCCGTTTTAATAATAATAAGAATAAGAATAATAATAATAATACAGTACTGTACATCAAACATATCAAAATGGACAAAGATTTCCGCGTTTACCAAGTTTATATCTCATTAGTCAATTGGTACTCTGTAATTACCGAGGTATGAGCGATGCTACTAATGACATCCCTTATGCAGTCAGTCCCTGTTATGAATGGTGTGAAAATATCGCTCATAGGGTCAGTTGGTGCATGCATTTCAGTGGGCTTGGCGGACTGATATGCAATAGCAACTTCTGGCTCGGTGAGGAAAGCAACGGGAAACTACCTCACTCCTCATTTCCCTAGTATGCCTCTTCAGTGACGCCTAGGTTGTCTATGATAGTTTTTGGTGGAGCTGTGGAGGATCAAACCAGCCTTCGGGCTGAATACCCAACATACTCTGTAATTTTAAATAACTGCCGAATCCAAATACATTTTACTTCCTTCCTTCCTTCCTTCCTTCCTTCCTTCCTTCCTTCCTTCCTTCCTTCCTTCCTTCCTTCCTTCCTGTCATCGAACGAGTTATCTACGTGGTACGGATAGTGTCCCTGTAAGCTTGTATTTAGTAGACGATGAATTCAACCACCACCATCGGAAGCCCTGAAGGTGGTTTCCCGTGACGTTTCATTTTGACACGAGGTAAACACTGCGGTCGAATCGTAAGAGTACAGCCACTACATTTTGATATCCAACCCTGTCCCAAAAACTGTATGCCTTGGGGCGGCGTTAAATAACCATAAAGTAAAATTATTTTAATTCTTTGTTCATATTTTAGCCCGTTTATCCTTCACAGTTAACTTCGACCTTCGTCCATCTACTAGGCTGAATAGTCAGCATTGGGACTTTCGGTTCAGTGGGCCTCGGGTTCGATTCCCGGACGGATCAGGGATTTTAAATTCTTCTAGCTCGGGCACTTTGTGTTTGTGTTCGTCATAATGTACATCTTCATTTACATTTTCATTTTTAAACCTGTTGTCCGATTGAAAACCCTGTATTTCTCGCTTATACGATCTAGTCTAGAGTAGGCCTACTGCTCGAAAGTGTGAATCCCTTCGCAGCAATACTTGGTTAATGCCTTACAGAGAGTACAGATCAGATTCTCAAAATGGATCGGCAAAAAGTGTTTGGGTATCAAGCTGTCATCGATAGATTATGATCTGCTTTGTACAAACATGCGTATTGAGTCTCTTAGAACCAGGCGCAGGTATGTCAACACACGTTTCATACACAAATGTATCGGTAATTTCCTTGATTGTCCCAATTTACACCAGTTGTTCCTTCCCGCAACACCCGACAGGCTGTCACCTTTCACTTACCCAGGTGCAGAACGGAATCACACAGGAACTCTTGGTTTATGCAGGCCCCAAGATCCCTGAACGAAATTCGCGGGATGGTGGATATATTTCACTCGTCACCTAGTGAAATTCGCAGACATCTTATGGACGCTGCATAGACAGAGTGTTCCTTGTATCTTGTTCTGCGCATTTGGTAACTGTATACTTCCTTCCTTCCTTCCTTCCTTCCTTCCTTCCTTCCTTCCTTCCTTCCTTCCTTCGGCCATTTCAAATGTTACACTTTTCTGTTTTCATGTTTTTTCTTCCTTATGTGTTTTGTAAATATGTATATGTTATATATTGCTTAGTTATAATTAGTGGTAGTACGTGCTGTTATTTATTATACCATCTGTAATTGGAAAATTAATAACTCTATTGGTGATAAATAAACAAATCAAATCAACACGTAATAGTAAATAGCCCATATCTCTCTACTTAGGGTTGGTGTCAGGAAAGGCATCCGGCCGTAAAACTGGACAAAGTCCACAGACTGCCAACCCCAGGTAACTGGGAAAAGACAAGGAAAAATACTAAGAAGAAGTCAACTTTATATTTCAGACCAGGTGGCGTGGTATGATAGCTTGATGACAAACTGCTAGGTTTTCACTACGACCGCGAATCTCAGTCAAATCATGACAGATTTTGAAATTGAAAGTTAAAGTAAACTCGTGCCCTTATCCCGAGGTGGTGCAGATCTTTTCAGGCACACCCACAATGGAGGTTGCATGTACCAGCCCTCCTGCCATTCTTAAATTTCTGTCAGTAACGAGAATCGAACCCGGGCCTCCGAGAACGGCGGCTAATAACACAAACCGTTACGCTGCGGAGGCGGACAATTGAAAGTTGAGTCGCAGTCATGTTAAATCTACATGATTATGATTTCAAAACTGCAAGCTTACTTGCATACCTTGCTATTGACTTCTACTGAGGATATGAAGCAAGAATGACTGGAAATAAAATAATGATCGTGACGTATAACACATTCCCATAACAAACAGTAAACAGATCGGTACGAAGATCTCAGTACTCCCAAAGACTCGCTAACAAATAGTTCTATATGCCTAGACAATAACACAAATACTCATATATGAAACCGAACCAAGGTGTAGCAAAGCTCATGCAATGAGCTCGCAGTTGCGAACGATGGTATACTGTAAGAAGTAGTCACCTCTCGGACGCAGGTATACGTATTTACACTGGTCTGTTTTCAGACCAACATTGTTGTGCGGGAGTGAAATGTGGGTGGACTTAGGATATCTTATTCTTAAGTTGGAAATAACGGTCATGAAAATAGCGAGGATGATTGCTCGTACAAACACGTGGGAACATGCATCCTCTCTGAAGGGATTAATCTCTCCGTAGCTGCTGGTGGCCTGTAGCTACTGGCTGAGTGCATTTAATCCAGTTATTCATGTACCCATTCATAAATCCATCCATACATATATCCTCAATCCAGTCAGGGAGTCATTCATTAATTCATTCATGTAGGAAAAGGAATCATTCATTCAATCATTCATTCATTCATTCATTCATGTAAGGACATAACCGAGGGAGGACGGGATAGGACTGGCTTATCCCAATCGAATGGGGTAGCGTGTCTACAGTGCAACAGAGAAATAAGAAAGGGAGGGGGGCACATGGGGAGCGGGATTTCCGCTTACATGTGCCCTGCTGAAATTAGGGAATGGTGAAAAATTAGTGTTTGACACCTATTAGAGCAGGTGGGGGTCTTCCGTTTGGGCCTCAAGAGAAAGAGCCGGGCGTGTTATCCCTGGGAAGGTGGCTCCTTTTCTCACCAGGGGTGGATAACACGACCGGGCAGTAGCTAACGTAGATTATAGAGTTATTCATGCATTCATGCATAAACCCACCCATGCATTTTTTTTTCAGTGAGTCGAATGGTCTCTCCTCAGTTGATGGTTGTCCGTGACTGGGAGAGAAGTGTTCATTCATTCATGCATGCATGACAATTCAATTCAGTCATGGAATCATTAATTATCAACTCATTCATGTAAGCCATACGCATAGTGTCTGTTAATAATGGAGGATAACTCTGCACAGACTTATGACAATAAATAAAAACACGTGGGAACAATGGCAGGAGGGTACTAGAAATGAGGAGAAAAATACTATGTTAGGAATAAACATGTGTAAACGTGTAGACTGAATGCTAATAACAATAATAATAATTTCGTGTGGCTATTTCTAGCCGAGTGCAGCCCTTGTAAGGCAGACCCTCCGATGAGGGTGGGCGGCATCTGCCGTGTGTAGGTAACTGCGTGTTATTGTGGTGGAGGATAGTGTTGTGTGTGGTGTGTGAGTTGCACGGATGTTGGGGACAGCACAAACACCCAGCCCCCAGGCCACTGGAATTAACCAATGAAGGTTAAAATCCCCGACCCGGCCGGGAATCGAACCCGGGACCCTCTGAACCGAAGGCCAGTACGCTGACCATTCAGCCAACGAGTCGGACAACTGAACGCTGAAATTCGTAAGAGTATAAAACGATGTATGTATGTATGTATGTATGTATGTATGTATGTATGTATTTCACAAGTTAAAAATAACAGGTTTGCAATGTACGTAAAGGACTTCAGATTTGGATTGCATACGATGTGGTATATTTGGGGGATATATACATATTATTTTCATTAAAGCTGCTTCACATAAAACTACCTTTTTTGCCGTGTGTTCAGCAAGGAAAGTACATCATTTGTGAGGAAGCCAAGTGGTGTGCTGACTAGACGCGTGTGCAGGAGCGTGAAGCGCAACATGGTCAAAGGGTAGTGCAGTTATCAGCTGAGGCGCTGGGAGTTTCGAACGTAAACCAGCATTTACATGACATGGAACTTGAATGTTCACCTGTAGTTGAGGAATGATAACTTGATGTCCGACTCGTTGGCTGAATAGTCAGCGTACTGGCCTTCGGTTCAGAGGGTCCCGGGTTCGATTCCCGGCCAGGTCGGGGATTTCAACTTTCACTGATTAATTCCAGTGGCCCGGGGCTGGGTGTTTGTTCTGTCCCCAACATCCCTGCAACTCACACACCACACATAACACTATCCTCCACTACAATAACACGCAGTTACCTACACATGGCAGATGCCGCCCACCCTCATCGGAGGGTCTGCCTTACAAGGGCTGCACTCGGCTAGAAATAGTCACACGAAATTAAATTAAGTCGATTACAAAAGCAAAACAGATAGATAAAGCCGTGGACTGTATTTAATATCCATTTGAGAGACGTCAGAGTGCCAGGAATTTTATCCTGAAAGGTTTAAAGTGGCAATTAATCCTTTGACACGGAAGTACCCTCAATCGCTTGTTGCTTTATTGTTGTTTAAAAGGACCTAACATCTAGGTCATCGGCTCTACCCTTAATTGCCGTTCAACTCTATTGGTATTCGATTCTCCAACCCAGGGATAAGAAGTGACCGTGAACAACACCGCACAGCCGAAGATAAGAGGAGTAAATGACGGTGAAGATAATAATGACGATGTATTTTTACCAGCAATCAGCATCGAAAATATATCTTCAAAAAACGCCTGGATTGAACTTAGCCAATTTAAGCCCAAATTATTTTTTCTCAACATTTAATCAAATTTTAGGGAAAACGCAAAAATATGTCTAATTTCACAGTAAAAACCAAATTTTTAAATATATTTGTCTTCCGTTTAAAAAATACAGGCCGTTCTCAAACTAGGACGCTGGGCCTCACGGGTAGCAATATTCATTTCACATGTTATTGAAAGTGTATTGATTTCTAAGAACAACGCAATGTTTTGCAGTCTCATAAACATTTCTAATTTGAGAAGATTACCACTTTGAATATGTCTTCATTTACTGTGGTACAGAGGGAAGGACCGAATACACAATGTGACAGCACACTTGATGCAGAAGGATCTGGGCTTTCCTCTGCACCCTGACTGCACGCATCTTCTCTGGTCCTTGCGTCTCGCTATGACAAGACCCACACCACCGAATCTGATGTGATGCATTAATCTAACGTAGCTTGATTGTGATGATAATTGCCTCCCTGGTGGTTTTCGATTGGTGTCGAGCTTCAGATAAGCCACAGCCACTCCCCGTCTAAAAGAGAGAGGAGGTCCAGTGACTCTGTTCCATGAATACATCCTAGGTCAACCATGCATTCGCTACAGATAGTTTCCCGTGTGATTATCCATCAATGTACCTGATGGTCGGAACCCAAAACTTGAAAGATGCACGAAAATATCCCTGTTTGTAAAAAGATTATCAAAAAACACACAGTGACTATTTGAGTCATCAACATAGTCCAATATACTGAGAAGCACTTTTGAACCGAGAAGCAGATCATCCCTCTCACTGACGGTCAGGTTGTTACCAGAGTCCATAATCTCATCTACAGACAAATATTCCTCAAAAATATCAAACTGTTGAAATGAAGAATTGACCAATTCGAAGAATGGCATGAGCTTGAAACTTCTTCACTTACTAGAACATTATCTTGAAAATGAATAACGGTCTTCAGCTTCCAATCCTTCAACATTCTTTACAATATCCAAGCCCAAATCGTCTTCTTCAAACCAGTAATGTCGTTCCGATGCACGCTTGTTATAACCCGAAAGAAGTAAAAATCCGACAAAGACACGTACTTCGTCACTAGTTAAAAACGTTTGGTCATTCTTCACATTCATCACATACACACATCACACTACCAACCACTACAGAAACACGCAATAGTGATTATAGCTGTTTACCATCCTTCCACGTAGGGTGAGCGTTAAGAAGAACATCCGGCCATACACAACTGTGCCAGGTCCACAAATGCTTTACACATTGCATCAATGACCCCTCCAGTGTGTAGGAAAAGCGACAGAAAAATTGAAGAAGAAGTCAATTTTGTGATTTCGAAAATATTTTGAGTATTTTATTCGAAAGAAAGTGGTGGTGGTGGTGATGATGATTATTGTTTTAAGAGGAAGTATAACTTCCAAAAGAGATAATAATAATAATAATAATAATAATAATAATAATAATACCGAGCGAGTTAGCCGTACGGTTAGGGTCACGCAGCTGTCGAGCAGATTTGGGAGATAGTGGGTTCGAACCCCACTGTCGACAGCCCTGAATATAGTTTTCCATAGCTTCCCATTTTCACACCAGGCAAATGCTGAGGCAGTACCTTAATTAAGGCCACAGCCGCTTCCTTCCAACCCCTAGGCCTTTCCTATCCCATCGCCGCCATCAGACCTATCTGTGTTGGTGCGACGTAAAGCCACTAGCAAAAGAAAAATCATCCCAGGAGCTGATAGCTTTTCTTTTCTCTGTATTAGTTAGAAGGTAGCAGATGGCAGATTTTACACGTGAAATTTTTACACATATACATTAAAAATCGAAAGATCCTAGGTGCCAGTAGACGCACATGTGTGTCATCGATGCGTGTGTTATTAATACAGCGTATTTACATTGCATTGTAAGAAATGATAAATAATAACAATAACAATAATAATAATAATAATCGTATGGGCTCACCTACCGTATACAGACATTTCAATTTGACGCCATCTGACTGTCTGCTCGTCAATTTCGACGTTCTGTTATACTCTAGGCCTACTAAATGGCAGACGGAGTAAACCGAAACTCTTCTGGGTGTCTATAGCTGAGATTTAATGAATTTTGTCGGGTAAACACCAAATGTGTCACCCCGAGATCTCTTATTTTGCATGCCAACATGGAGTGTCGAATGGCATTCTTATCCGCCCTCCAGGATTTTCAGGAAGTGAGGACAATAATAAATGGAGTCAGTTCTTTTCCTATTTTCGTAGCACAATTTACATCGCATTCTCACTGATTTGCTTTCTCTATTTACTTGTGTTGGGATTTGAAGGATCAGTGGAACTGTCATTGCCACTTTCACCCATTATTATACCACATTTGAAAGTAACAGATACGAACCAATAACCCGAACACGTAATTCGAACCTCAGTCTGAGTGCCATTAGAGAAACGGGATCATATACAATGTCGCACATGCGTGTCATAGGCATTTAGCGCGGGAATGACAAGACACACATACGCGTCAAGCGGCAGTCAACGTGTTAATGGGTTGTATGTGATATGTTTTTTGTTTGCTTTATATTTTTTTTAATTGTACTAGAGAAAACGGAAAATAGACATATCTTCCCCGGGATCTCCGAATTCTCCTGTCCAGTAACACCCGCTATTTATTCATTCGTCGTGATCCCAGACCTGCGTGACAGACTTTGCCAAAAGGCATGTTCCTTTACCATGGCGGCCAATGAAGCTTCATCCTCTGACCCAGAATTAGGCTGTTAAATGTTAAATGGATTGTGATTTTAATGTAGTAACAGAAATCAAAGAAATCAGAAGTCAAATCTGAGGTTCTGGAGAAAATGAAATTGAACTCCACTTTAAATTCAGATTCACTCATCAATATTACGAATGATGCATTCTTCAGCAATACATTTTTAAAGACACGCGTACATAAGAATAAATATTCAGACGCTATCTAGACAAGTATTAGTAGACTGATTGACGCCGTGTGACTTCTGGAGAGGCCTGGTGTAGGTATTTCTATTGGACTGCTGTGGGCGACGTGCGCGTTTGGGTGTAGTGATGGTGGTGTTGATAATGATGATGATGATGATGATGATGATAATGAGGTAGGGAATCTAGAACAACAATGAGAACACAGAGCAGATTGGTTACGCGATTGAGACCATGCATCTGTGAGCTTGCATGCGGTTCGAGTTGAGTTTTACTAGTAATCGCACCGACCTGTCTGGCAGCACTAAAGATGATTTTTTTGTGGTTTCTCATTTTCACCCCAGGAAAATGCCAGAGTGTACTCTAATTGACACAGCCGCGACGATCTCTGTCCAAACAATATGCTGTTCCAGCGTCCATTGCCTGTGTTAAGTGCGACGCGAAACGTCTAGCTACGTTGGCCGTGCGCGTAGAGGCGCGCGGCTGTGAGCTTGCATCCGGGAGATAGTAGGTTCGAATCCCACTATCGGCAGCCCTGAAGATGGTATTCCGTGGTTTCCCATTTTCACACCAGGCAAATGCTGGGGCTGTACCTTAATTAAGGCCACGGCCGCTTCCTTCCAACTCCTAGGCCTTTCCTATCCCATCGTCACCATAAGACCTATCTGTGTCGGTGCGACGTAAAGCCCCTAGCAAAAAAAAAAGGTCTAAGCTACAAAAGAAAGAGGGTGAGATCCCAGTACAATGACGGTTGTGAGCGGAGAAGGAAATAATCTCTATATCCTTCACACGTTCTATGGGATACCGACTGAGAAATCATTAGACTGTATTTGCCACTCCACCGATAAAAATATTGGAAAATTGGCTACTGAAAAGAGAATAATATAAGATGGTCGTAAAAGATCAAATAATTCCCGTATGAATTGAAACCTAGCATAAATATATGGAAAGGTTAAGCCTTCCGCTTAGAAAGAAAATTAAATTAAATATTTCAATCACCTGCAGCATATGTGTTTTCTATAATAAAGCGGCTTCCACCTAATAGTGAAATAGGAAATTTACTGTAGTACTGTAGAATTCTGGAAGAAGTTCGACCTGCCTATGAACAGCATTGAAAGAATAGTTACCACCACCATACGTGGATCTGTACACATCCTGTAATCTCATCAGTACGGACCTCCATAATTTAAAAAATCCGTATCGCCGCTATATTTCTATATGCTAAAACATTTTCTATCCTGATATGCTTTACTTTGTGCATTGTGACAACCCGTAATTGCGGGAAGTCGTTGATTCGTTCAATAAATATATATCATAGATATAAATCACGCACCAAAGCAGAAAAATTGTTTTCCTGGAAAACTTCTTGTTATGAGGACGATCCAGGTAACCTTTTTCGATAATTGGATTCTAAGTAGCCTACACTACCAGTTCCAGAGGTCCCGGACGCATAATTCTTCTTACTAGCTATACTTTTTGCTCATTTGATAAGCTAGCATTAAGATATTGTGCCCTAGGAAATTTTGAAGAAATGAGCTATCCAATGCTAAAGGCATAAATGAATCACTTATTCTCAAAAGGTCATAAGTGCCATATTTTCAAATTTTGTTTTTTACGCCTTAGTGTGCTCGCATACTTTCTACACTGTTTCAAGTTTCAAAACGTAACATAACACATGCTGTTAATCTGTAAAACCATTACCAAGGGGTCTTGTACTTTGAAAGGGTAACAAATACTGCTCATGTTAGCCTTTCAAACTAACCCGTTGACAAGATCTACTGTTGGCCAAACTTCTTTGATACAAGCTGACAGCCTGTGAATGCTACTGAGCAAATACTACGTCGTATGTCAGCTTTCAATTGATCTGTGTGTAAACACACCGTAATGAATTACATTTTTCTTATAGTGTTGATGAATTACCAGCGTAGAGCAGAAAATGTTGTAACTGAAGATATATATAAACAAAATTACATACGAAATGCCAAAGTTAAAGGACCGGACAACAAAAATAACGCTGAAAAAGAAGTTCCTAAGAGGCAAACGAACTGATATTGGAGTGTTTTACAAGGTAGGAATGTGAATTGCCAAATCATGTTTCGTTTCCTGCTCATTCTTGTAAACTGCCCATTAATTACAAGAAAATTGTTGAAGTACATTCCAATAGAATAAAAAGGAATACCGGTATGTGTTCATAGTATTTTACCACATTTGTTACGAACAGAAACATTTTAGATTTTTTCATTTCGATGAAAAGTTAACATATACTTGGTATTTAAGTAACTCTTCTATCACTATAGAGCAAACTCTAAGCAATACATAACCATTGCATTGTGTATATAACACTTACATACATATATAATTTGTAACAATTCTGAGTGTTATATACTTTCGGTGAAAATCAGTTTTTTTCTCCTTCCTATAAAATTTGTGCTGATCTACGTGTTACGTAATTCAGTTGGTGAAATCGGTTGAGTAGTTTCCGAGATTCACCTTGACAAACAATTAAACATACTCTCTCTCTCTCTTCATTTATTACTATAGAAGAAATAATCGAATCATTCTTTAACGGATAATTACCCCTCTCATGCATAAATTATTTTTAGTTTGCGTTTGGTAACGAAAAACATTCATAGTTGATGTGGTTTTCCATATTGGAATATATGACCGATTTTTAGTATAATAATAGCGTATGGCCTCCGGAGAGGCCTGGTGCAGGTCTTTTTCTAGTAGACGGCCTATTAGGCGACCTGCATGTCTGTGAAGATGAGGGCCCTACCTAGGATGATTTCTAATGTTAATACTCCACACACACACCCAGCCACCGAGCCATTGGAATTTTTTTACATTGGAATTAACCAATTAAGGTTAAAATCCCCGACCCGGCCGGGAATCGAACCCGGGACCCTCTGAACTGAAGGCCAGTACGCTGACCATTCAGCCAACGAGTCCGACACCGATTTTTAGTGAATACTATTCTAAGCTTTTAATATTCAAAGATTGATCATTACTGCCTACTGACCATGGGCACTTATTGCAAAGCGCAAGCATAATTGCAAGACCGTAGAGCCTTTGTGGTTGATGTCAAAGGTACTTCTGAAGCCTGTGGTAACTGTTTGGGGGAGCCCTTGGAAAATAAATGGTACGCGTGGATGTTGACGGATGTATCTACGGATGTAGGACTGTTTCGCCGTCTGTTACGTAAAATAAAAAGGCATCGCTGATATATGTGTTAAATTAACTGTGGAGTTGAATAAGTGGTAAGGAGAATGGACTACCGAGATTATAAGTAATAAAGAATGCATAAAAATGCATGAGAACTCCAACGAACCCATATGAGGTCCTCATTCACGAGATGGTTATTGAATTCAATCGCTGATAATTTTCATAAGCATCACTAATTAAGCATTTTATTATCTGTAATATAATTATCCTTCTAAGGAATTCATAATTTGAATAAATCATTAACAGTCACTTTATCTCTTAACTAATAATGTATTTTCCATATATTTTACCATTTCTAAATCCCGTTACATCCCTGTAGGGCAAGGGCCTCGTACCATCCGGTAGGGGTAGCTCAGCTGAGCTCTTTGGATGAGCTAGTCCCTGTTAGTTGGTTTCCTCTATTGTCTATAGATTAGAGAGTGAAAACATCGTTTGATCTTAAGGACTGGAATAGGTACTCGAAGAATAGTCATCTCAGCTCTTTTCTGAAACGTGTGGTAAAAGGTCTAGGAGAAACCATACTCGGGAATATCACTGGTAGTCACGGACATTCAGGATAGAAATACTGACTTTCTTAAGATAATCATGCTATGAGGGTAGATGTGGTAGTTTTCGTTGATTAATAAGCGTACGGTACACTGCACAGAGAATAATTCAAGAAATATAACTCCATAAAATATCAAAAGAGGCAATTCCAAATAACCTGCCACCTAAGTATTAGAATTATTTCTGAAATTTCTGAATTTATTTCGATTACAGTATGTGATACTGGAATCGAGTACAGAGAAAGGAGTAGTTATCAACATTATGGACAAAAATCAAACTACAGGGATAACGGCAAATATACTGTATATGGGAAGTAACTATCCAGGGAGGAGTGAGGCTGCATTGTGACTCTGGGCTTTTCCTCACGCGGGCACACAGTATATAGGGTGAAGCGTAATTCGCGCACTCGGGCGTCGCAGCGCGACTCCTCACATGCCAGCAATAACAAAATGTCTCTTACAAAATTTCGTCTTGCGCGTGTATCCGGTAGAAAACGGACGTTGAAGAGTAGCAATCTGGCAACACTGCAACCATATATAGGCTAACTACCGCTTTCAGCACGTACTCATCGTGCTGTACAGTTGGTGCAGTGGGTAGAGTTCTTGGTTGGCATGCAGGAGGTCGATGGTTCGAACCTGGGTTGAGGCTCATTTTTTATTTGCTAATTTCCATCTGACATTACCTACTGTAATACAGTAAGACACCGTTTCTGAGGTCACATGTATCCTACATTTACAACATTTTGTAACGCTGAAACAACAAATACCTGGTTAGACTAATAAGAAATAGGCAGCTGAAACAAACAGGTTTCACATCTAGTAGATGAAGTGGTGCGAATAAATTCACGCTCACGACGTGGAAAGGGCGCCTTTCAAAGCTGACCAATGAAAACGATTGTTCGTCCATTTCTAGGATCGTAGTATGTAAGTGCAAATGGTTTCTAGAGGACCCACTGCAATCGCTGTTGACGATTAAGATGCCAGATACCATACCACCTGGACTACATTTACGAAAGAAAAAACATACGCCTCAACCCAGGATCGACCACTCGACCTCCTGCATGGTAACCCAAAACTCTATCCACTGCACCAACTGTACAGTACGACTAACTCCGGCTGACAGAGGTAGTTACTATACATGTGGTTACAGTGTTGCCAGATTGCTACTCTTCAACGTCGTTTTTCTGCCGGATATACTCGCAAGACGAAATTTTGTAAGAGACATTTTTTTATTGCTGGCATGTGAGGAGTCGCGCTGCGACGCCCGAGTGCGCGAATTACGCTTCACCCTGTATACCTAGGTAAGTGGGCGGGCGAGCTGGTGACAAATCAGTGTGTGGCCTTCGGCATAGCAACGTTGTAGTTACGTCAAAGGCCGTCGAGGTTAATGGAGAGTGAACTTTCATTTGAGTATTAAGGGAATAGTATTTTTTTTTTCAGTGGACAGAAATCCAGATACTTTTCAGTATAACTTTCGCTGTAAGAAATGAGTTATTTATGTCCTGCTTGACAGGGTACAATACAATAATGTGTTTACGGGTACCTCAAAATATGTTCGTACTCTATACAATTAATTACAATTTTCACTATTATATTTTACAGTAAGAGAGGTATGTTATAAAAACATTCCTAATAAGTTATGGATGGTTGTTGCTTGAGTTTAAATGATCTGATAACATCATCAACAATCCAATCATGTTTACTGGGAATAACATTAGTTAGATTACTTATCTGAAGACGTTAATATATATTCACTTGTTATTGCATTTATAGTATTGTTGTACTTGGATAATAAATATCTGTGTCTTCACTAGCAATGAAACTCACTCACTGTTTAGAGACTAGTTATTATCAATGAACATCTGGTGATAGTTTAAATTACTATTTTCGGAAACTCAATGAGTGGGGGAAGTCACATTACATTATAGCACTGTGCGGAATTAAGCGTTAAACTTGTAGAAATATGTATATATATTACGTTTTACTGCATGAATTACAACCTTTCTTAGTGGAAATTCCGTCATTCCCATCTACGAAATTGTAAATCGTAGCTTACACGCTCCAACCCTGTATATTTGTACACTGTAACATGAAACTTGTAACGTGTCAGTTGTCTTTGAGTGTGTAAGAGGAAAATTAAACCACATTAATTAATATCGAACACAGTATAACACAAACCCAAATATTTTTAAAAAGTCGGTTATATCTTGCGATTATAGTGTATTATATATTGTACATTGTACTCCAATCAATATTTCGTTGACCGGGCGAGTTGGCCGTGCGCGTAGAGGCGCGCGGCTGTGAGCTTGCATCCGGGAGATAGTAGGTTCGAATCCCACTATCGGCAGCCCTGAAGATGGTTTTCCGTGGTTTCCCATTTTCACACCAGGCAAATGCTGGGGCTGTACCTTAATTAAGGCCACGGCCGCTTCCTTCCAACTCCTAGGCCTTTCCTATCCCATCGTCGCCATAAGACCTATCTGTGTCGGTGCGACGTAAAGCCGCTAACAAAAAAAAATATTTCGTTGAATGATGCGAGGAGCGTTCGTAGTCTCAATTGAACGTCACTGCTGTGTGTGTTCTCTCTCTCGCTTGACGGTGACGTGAGCTTGGTACGTAAGCTGCACGCATTTCAGACAAGCGAGCCCGGCCGCTCTGGGCTAGCCTCAACGCGCGCCCAGCTAACAACTCATCTCTAACCCAAGGGCCTTCATTGAGATATTGTTTATTTTTAGGCACCTTTCTTGTGGGGTTGTCAATTTCGTCAGTATCATAATTGTGCGAATAACGAATATAACTTTGGGAAAGCTTGTCTCGTACCTGTTTTAATTACCTAACGTGAAACCCATCACACTTTGAGGTCGGAAAAACACGATGTCCTTGATGTCGTTGAGAGCGCGACAGAATGTCTAGTTGCAGGCTTAATATTAGTTGTTAATAGAAAACCTTGTACGCTGGAGAAAGGTGAAAAGTTTACCTTTGAAGAGCATCTGCCTCTTAATAGAAAAAGTATCTATAGGAGAAAGGAGTTACATGGTCATCATCAGAGTTCAGTAAATGATCAAAGCGGAATGTGAACTTTCACAGTGAGCACCGAATGAAGACACTGTACTGTTCAAAAAATTCACACAATCTAAAAGGTAATTGCATCAGTGTGATATACCATTAGAACGATCATACTATATGTTCAGACACTTGAAGAACCGAGCTCGGTAGCTGCAGTCGCTTAAGTGCGGCCAGTATCCAGTATTCGGGAGATAGTGGGTTCGAACACCACTGTCGGCATCCCTGAGATGGTTTTCCGTGGTTTCCCATTTTCACACCAGGAAAATGCTGGGGCTGTACCTTAATTAAGGCCACGGCCGCTTCCTTCCTATTTCTAGGCTTTTCCTATCCCATCGTCGCCATAAGACCTATCTGTGTCGATGCGACGCAAAGCAAATTGTAAAATAATAATAATAATAATAATAATAATAATAATAATAATAATAATAATAATAATAATAATAATAATAATAATGCCGGGCTGAGTGGCTCATCAGACACAACTTGGCAGGTTCGATCCTGGCTCAGTCCGGTGGTATTTGAAGGTCGAATGAGTAGGCTACGCGATACGAGTCATGTAGCTTCCTTTTTACAAGTTGCTTTATGTCGTACCGACACAGACAGGTGGGATTTCCATTGAGGATCTCTGTCTATGGAACTATAATTCAAGGCTCAGAACTTAGAACCAACTCGAGCTAAGGAAGTCGCACCGATGGGACGATGGGATAGGAAAGGGCTAGGAGTGTGAAGGAAGCAGCCGTGGCCTTATTTTTTATTTTATTTTTATTTTTGCTACTTGCTTTACGTCGCACCGACACAGATAGGTCTTATGGCGACGATGGGACAGGAGAGGGCTAGGAATGGGAAGGAAGCGGCCGTGGCCTTAATTAAGGTACAGCCCCAGCATTTGCCTGGTGTGAAAATGGGAAACCACGGAAAACCATTTTCAGGGCTGCCGACAGTGGGGTTCGAACCTATTATCTCTCGAATACTGGACACTGGCCGCACGTAAGCGACTGCAGCTATCGAGCTCGGTGCCGTGGCCTTAATTAAGGTATAGGTGAAAATGGGAAAGCACTGAAAACCATCTTCAGGGCTGCCGACAGTGGTGTTCGAACCCACTATCTCCAGAATACTGGATACTGGCCGCACTTAAGTGACTGCAGCTATCGAGCTCGGTGAGTCATGTAGCAGTGAGTTTCCAGTTCTGGAGATTGTGAATTCAAAGTTCACCTTCGGCAGTGTGTTATGTGGTGTTAAGTGAGGTCCCATTTTACACCTGACAAATAAAAGTTTGTACCTACACTTAGGCTACGGTCACTTAACTTCCCAATCCCTGGACTTTCCTTGAGTTCTCAGTTGTTTCCGAAGTCAAACTTCTTAACTCGAGTTGGTTCTAAGTTCTGAGCCTTGAATTATAGTTCCATAGACAGATATCGTAAATGGAATGCAGTGCGACACTTACATGAAATTAAGGAGCAAAGATAAAACCAGACCTAGAAAAATTAACTGCTAAAGAAGAATACGTGCAAAAGGGAATTGAGGGGTTAAAAGAAGACAATGTAACTAGATAGTCATTCTTTCAACACGTATATCTTAAACCTTTTACCATTGACGACTTTATAATTTTATACTTTAGTTTATTTCAATGTATAATTTATTTTAGGCTGCCTCGAAATTGGGGAATTCATTTTGAAACTGTATGACAACTGTATTAAACCATGGCGTGACAAGGTGTATTCTCAAGATGCAGAAACAATATTGTAATATTGTTAGAGTCCATTTATCTGAGAAGGTGAGACAATTAGTCCAGGTACAAAGGAAACGTATAGAATATGACGAATTGCTTTATTTATCATAATACTGGAAAACCGTTTCCATGATGTTGAAATAAAATCACTTAAGTCAGAAAGTACCTTCCAACTAATATTTACGTAGTAATCTCAATAACTACCACAGACACTGCCCTTGTTGGCTGTCCGTCAACTGTTACCTCCTTTATACACCTGTAACGCTTTGATGAAGATAAGTCACGATTCGTGCTTGAACAAAGAAGAGTATATTTTCATCCTTGTTGGTTGTTAAAAGTTCCCGTAATGAGCGTTCTCTATTGTTGACATTGAGAACGAAGAGAACACTTTACGTTCTTTTTATTTACACGTTTAATTTTTAAGGTTCCGACCTCTCTCCATTCGGATGTATTTAAGTTGGAGCGTGGCACTGTATGGGAGCAGAACATGGACGATAACTAGCTCGAAAAGAAAGAGAATAGGAGCTTTTGAAATGTGGTGTTACAGAATAATGCTGAAGGTGATATCGTAGGTCGAATCACGAATGAATAGGTAATGAATCCAATTGGTGAGAGGAGATCGATTTGGCAAAATTTAACCAGAAGAAGAGATAGACCCCCGGAGGCACGGGTTCGATTCCCGGCTCTGCCACGAAATTTTGAAAAGTGGTACGAGGGCTGGAACCGGGTCCACTCAGCCTCGGTAGGTCAACTGAGTAGAGGTGGGTTCGATTCCCACCTCAGCCATCCTGGAAGTGGTTTTCCGTGGTTTCCCACTTCTCCTCCAGGCAAATGCCGGGATAACACCTAACTTGAGGCCACGGCCGATTCCTTCCCTCTTCCTCGTCTATCCCTTCCACTCTTCCCATCCCCCACCAAGGCCCCTGTTCAGCATAGTAGGTGAGGCCACCTGGGCGAGGTACTGGTCGTCTTCCCCAGTTGTATCCCCGACCCAGAATCTGATGCTCCAGGACATTGCCCTAGGTGGTAGAGGTGGGTCCCTTGCTGCGTCCGAAGGAAAAATTGACCCTGGAGGGAAAACAGATAAAGAGGAAGAAGAAGAAGAGATAGAATGATGGGACACGTCTTAAGATACCCAGGACTTGTTCAGTTGGTTTTTGAAGGGAGTGTAGCTGGTAAGACCGGTAGGCGTAGACTAAGGTATGAAGATGACAGACAGATTAAAATAGATGTAAAATGTAGTACTGTAGTTACTTAGAAATGAAAAGATTAGCACAGGATACGGTCACATGGAAGTTGCCTCAAACCAGTAGCGATTTTACAACGAGTTGAGTGCACGATGCATGTCCTATAGCTGTCAACTTTCATTTAGTGGGTGGTGGGTTCGGACTCCACGTTGGCAACTCAGAAAATGGTTTTCAGTGGTTTCCCGTATTCACGTCATGGCTTTTCCGACTTCCTGGCCGAGGACCGCAAGAGATGAATATAAGTCAACAATAGACTCCTCGGATGTCACCACCCTCCACATTGAGGGAACTATGAGGGAGAGAGAGAGAGAGAGAGAGAGAGAGAGAGACGGGAAATCGAACCTAGGTCCTTTACCACCTAAGCTAGGTAGTCCCTAGTTTGGAAACAGTACCAGAATAAAATTGTTATTGAAATCAAAGCACTGAATCCTTGATCTAATGCATGCTCTCTGAGCGCAGTTTTTGTTGGTATATTCCTCCCCCATCCCCAGAAAAAGCAAGTCTCGGGGAAGCTGTTTCTATCTCATCCACATATAATTGCGCAACCCATGCACAGCTAATCACATGGGGCAGATGCTTATTACGTCTCTAGTTCATACAATAAAGTCTTGGAGAGCATTAACCTTAGGAGCCACTGGACCAGAGGAAGTGCGAGAGTGTACTAAAAATATTCACAGAAAGAAAGCTAAAACCAGTATTTTCAACCTAGTAAACCTCGTATAATATTCAAAGCATAATTATCAGTTAATAATTTAACTGATGGGTAATTAGAGGGTAAGAAAATTATTAATTGTTTAACAATTGTGGGGTAAATGGCACATGATTTTAACAAAGCCGAACCCAGTCGTACTCTCGTTTAGTCATTCTTCTTATGCTTTCAGGATAACGGATTCAAACCTAGCGGAGGTTGGTGGCATTTAAGTATAATGTGACAACTCCGTGAAGTTCGCGGGTTCGATCTAGGCTTAGTCCGGTGACACTTGAAGGTGCTTAAATACGACAGCCTCGTGTGGCTAGATTTACCAGCACGTAAAAGATCTCCTGTGGGACAACATTCTAGCAGATCGGCTCTTTAGCGTCTTTTAAAATCTCAAGTATATACGTTGTTAACATTGGGGATTTGTATATCAAGAAGTTATGATTAATTAATGTACCTTTTCTATATGAAAACTGCACTTCTGTTTCTTCTTGCCAAGTTTATCTCCTTTACGTCGTACCGACACAGATAGGTCTTATTGCGACGATGGGACAGGAAAGGGTTAGGAGTGGGAAGAAAGCGACCGTGGCCTTAATCAAGGCCCCAGCATTTACATGGTGTGAAATTGGGAAACCACGGAAAACTATCTTCAAGGCTGCCGACAGTGAGGTTCGAACCTACTATCTCCCCAATGCAAGCTGATAAGTACGTGACCCAAACCGCACATCCACTGCACGACTCTTTTTGATAAGATGAAGAGTTGACTTGTCGATTGGGTTAAAAGTTTTTCAAGTCGAACACAACAGACCAAAAACCTTAGGCCTAAATATAGTTCAACAGACTGAAAAACCTTAAGGTTATGTTAAATCATGTAAATTAATCCTAACCTCACTTCCCAGCTAAGGTGTAACATAAAAATTAATTATTTTCCACTAGAATATTAGTAGTGAGGCTTGTCTATTCTTGTCATCATACAATACCCGTTAGATATTTTAGATGTTCGCCCTCTAAGCTCCATGATTCGCGATCGGAACTCGGCGTATATGTTCATAGTAAAAACAACCATATGGAACTAAACATTCAGAATCTCGCCGTTAATACATGACTTGCAGTGACAAACACAACCCTCAGCGAAAACGTCAGAGGTTTCAGTCAAAATATGACATAACAAATGCATCCAACGTCCATTCAACTGGTATCGATAAAGAGAAACGTCAGAGCACCGGATTCTTTCCCTGCAAAAGGGAATCTTAAAGATTCAATCCTGCCACCTTGTGCTCAGAAGTCGAACGTCTAAGTGACTCCACTACACAGCCGGTCTCACGACCTGCCATTAACTATGCCAACGACGTATTTAATACGTAAATACGGCCTAATGCACCGTAAATACTTCCCGTTCTTTTTTCTTTTTTTGCCAGTTGTTTTACGTCGCACCGACACAGATAGGTCTTATGGCGACGATGGGACAGGAAAGGGCTAGGAGTGGGAAGGAAGCGGCCGTGGCCTTAATTAAGGTACAGCCCCAGCATTTGCCTGCTGTGAAAATGGGAAACCACGGAAAACCATTTTCAGGGCTGCCGACAGTGGGGTTCGAACCTACTATCTCCCGAATACTGGATACTGGCCGCAATTAAGCGACTGCAGCTATCGAGCTCGGTCCCATTCTTTGAAGTGGTACGGATTGCCTTATCCTTAATATTTTAAAGTGATTAGCTGTCACGTAATATCCAGTACGCGATGCCCGGTGGTACAGATGTTCCTGGTTCGAATTGTCCGGTTATTATTTTTATTTTCTTTCATGCTTTTTACAATTTGCTTTACGTCTACCGACGCAGACAGGCGACGGGATAGGAAAGGGCTAAGAGTTGGAAGGAAGCGGCCGTGGCCTTAATTAAGGTACAGCCCCTGAATGTGTCTGCTGTGAAAGTGGGAAACCACGGAAAACCTTATTCAGGGCTGCCGACAGTAGGATTCGAACCCACTATCTTCCGGGTGCAAGCTCGAAGCTGTGCATCCATAACCACACGGCCAACTCGCCCGGTACTGAGTTTGTAAATCTTGCAATTTTCATTCGATATTCACCATATTTTGTGAGTAAATTTATATTGCCAAAATTAGGATTATTCTAAAATTAGGAACGGTTTGGTGTGCCGCTTTCAGATTATAACACGTTACAAAAAAATTTAACTTCAAGTTTTACTTTGAAACTTTTTGGTAATTATTAGGGGTATGCTAATAATTATTGTCATTATACCACTAGGTCCGACTCGTGAGCTGAATAGTCAGCGTACTGGCCTTAAGTTCAGACGGACCTGGGCTCGATTCCCGGTCGGGTTGGGATTTTGATATTCATTGGTTAATTCCAGTGGTTCGGGGTCTGGGTGCATGTACTGTCTCGAACGTCCCTGCAACTCACTATCCTCCACCACAAAAACACGCAGTTACCTAACATGGCAGATGCCGCCCATTCTCATCGGAAGGTCTGCCTTACAAGGGCTGCACTCAGCTAAAAATAACCACACGAAATTAATTAATTATACCATTATACCAAATGGAAACCATCTTTTATGCGTCTCACATGGTAATATAAGTATGCCGAGTCTGAAGAAAATCGGGAAAAATTCTTTGCGCTAAAACGTTTTCAATTCTGAAAAATGAAGTTATGAGAAAAATTGTAAAAAATTGCAGTAGCTGCATCAGAACCTCCCAGCACCAAATATTTCTCCTTCCTTAGCCTTTTTCCTCTCCTCAGAAACATGTTTTAACATTCAACTCTTGTTACTAAGCCCTTATAGCTTAAAAAATGCGTATCCCTGGCTAGTAGGCAGTAATGATCGATAATTGAATGCTGAAAGCTTAGAAGAGTATTCACTAAAAATGTATATTTCATTATGGTAAGCCACATGACATTCGAGTATTAAGGTGCGGTGGTTTTTTTATGGCGACGATGGAATAGGAAAGGGCTAGGAATGGGAAGGAAGTGCCCGTGGCCTTAATTAAGGTACAGCCCCACCATTTGCCTGGTGTGAAAATGGGAAACCACGAAAAGCCACCTTCTGGGAGTATTAAGGTATTAGCTCCTGTCAAAAGTTATTGGTAAATCTAACGCGCTGAACACAAGTTGAACTTTTTTTTTTTTGCTAGGGACTTTACGTCGCACCGACACAGATAGGTCTTATGGCGACGATGGGATAGGAAAGGGCTAGGAGTTGGAAGGAAGCGGCCGTGGTCTTAATTAAGGTACAGCCCCAGCATTTGCCTGGTGTGAAAATGGGAAACCACGGAAAACCATCTTCAGGGCTGCCGATAGTGGGATTCGAACCTACTATCTCCCGGATGCAAGCTCACAGCCGCGCGCCTCTACGCGCACGGCCAACTCGCCCGGTAAGTTGAACTTTGAAGCCTGAAATCTTCCTCAGCAAACACAAACAAGAGTACAAGGCACGTGCGTTGGGCATTTTATGCTCGACGACGATTTGTCATCCATAACGGGGACGGGTTAATTTGACTATTTATAACGTTCCTCTGTGCACATATAAACGCAAAATGTCCAAAAATTGCAGCACAGACCAGTACTAAAACGCGGAAATATGAAATACCGTGAAGTTCCGATTAATCTAGGAAGTGGGCGTGGCTTTTCAAACGGATTTTAAATGCCTCATCAGGACAATTAAAAATGGCCACACACGAAAAATTATATCACCGTGTGCCCTAAGGAATAGGGTAACATTTAGGGGACGGAGCGAGTTGGCCGTGCGCAGCTGTGAACTTCCATTCGAAAAGATAGTGGGTTTGAACCCTACTGTCGGCAGCCCTGAAAATGATTTTCCGTAGCTTCCAATTTTCACACCAGGCAAATTCTGGGGCTGTACCTTAATTAAGGCCACGGTCGCTTCCTTGCTACTCCTAGCCCTTTCCTATTCCATCTCACTAGTCCCCATCTATCTATATCCCTATCTATGTCGGTACGACGTAAAGGAGATCGTAACATTAGAGAAGATATCTCAATTTTGGTTTCCAGACAATTTTGGACTAAAAACTCGTTCGTTGGATAACACAATTTTTCTTTTTTCCTTTTTTTTTTTTTTTTTTTTTTTTTTTTTGCTAGTTGTTTTACGTCGCACCGACACAGATAGGTTTACGGCGACGATTGGACAGGAAAGGGCTAGGAGTGGGAAGGAAGCGGCCGTCGCCTTAATTAAGGTACAGCCCCAGCATTTGCCTGGTGTTAAAATGGGAAACCACGGAAAACCATTTTCAGGGCTGCCGACAGTGGGGTTCGAACCTACTATCTCCCGAATACTGGATACTGGCCACACTTAAGCGACTGCAGCTATCGAGCTCGGTTTTCCTGATTTAATAGCTCGTGTTGATGTAATGAAATTATTGAAATTGGTTAACTTTCATGTGACCAAATGGGACATATCAAGTAATCGACGTGTTTTGTCGTGTTTTAAAGTGATGATGTTGACCTCCGAGGAGGAATATTAGCGAATACTTCATATACGCACACACACGCAGAGAGAGAGAGAGAGAGAGAGAGAGAGTAAATGTTATATAACTCAATAAATAAGAAAGTCGTAAGATATAAGAGATGCTTGTGATGATGATGCTTGTTGTTTTAAGGGGCCTAACATCGAAGGTCATCGGCCCCAGATATAAGAGAAGTTGAGGTAGTAGATTCAAGAGAAGAAGAAAATGGAAAGTAGAGCCCTATCAAAAATGCATGTCTATCATTGATTACGTGTACTTCTCTTCTGCTCCAGACGGCAGGTGAATGTAATTTTCCTGTTCATTAGCAAATATCAGTGAGCCACGTGTTTTGCCTGTGTTTTAAACTGATGATGTTGATCTCCGAGGAGGAATACTAGCGAATACTTAACACGCACACACACATACACATATACACACACATCAGCCATGTAACACTGCAAGCTTACTTGGAAATCTCTAATTTAATGACTCACTGCCCTGCCGTTCAAGAACTTGTAGTGTTAAACTACTGTAGCCCCAGTTGGCAGTCTACTTCTCTTTCCTACCAATTAAGTTGCATACCGTCGTACTGACTTATATTACACTTTCAATGCAAGTTCAGGTAAGTACCGTTGTGAGAACTGTAAAGAAAATTAATGTCGTCCATTCAAAGTAAATGAACCCTAAGTTCCTAGTTTGTTTACAGTCATCGAGTAAAATTCAACATACTAATCCACGCCTAACTTAATAAACACCGACAAATAAATAAATAAATAAATAAATAAATAAATAAATAAATAAATAAATAAATAAATAAATAAATAAATAAATAAATAAATAAATAAATCTGTTGGAAACGAAGAAATGTATTATTATTATTATTATTATTATTATTATTATTATTATTATTATTATTATTATTCATGTTACTGGTTTTACGTCCACTAACTACTATTATGGTTTACGGATACGCCGAGATGTCGGAATTAAGTCCTACAGTAGTCTTATTACATGCCAGTAAATCTACGGACACGAGGTTGATTTATTTGAGCTCCTTCACATAACACCGGACTAAGCCGGGATCGAACCTTCCTACTTGAGCTCAGGAAGTCAGCAATGTACTAGTATGTACTAGGATAATATTAATTATACTGCTAAAGTACCATCAATGTATTTCGCTCATAAGAAAGATCGGAATGCCGAATTCCGCACTGAAACGAGATTTACTAACATGCTAGTAAAGCTCTTGAGAGCTAAATACTTCAGATTTGTAGTGCACTGGCGTTCTAAACAAAAAGTGGCAGGTTCGATGCCAGCTTAGTCCGATGGCTTGAAGGTATTCAGTCGGTAAAATATATCCTGTGGGATAATATTTCCGGCACTTTGGCGTCTCTGAAAGTAATAAAAGTCGTTAGATATACGTATCATAGCAACAATATTATGGGTCTCTTGCATTTAAGTACTCTTAAATCTGCCTTTAAGGGTCGAGAATGTGAATGCGACCGACTGACTCACACTCGTAAATGCCAACCGACTGTTTGAATATTGAACAGACTTCTAAAACTTCACGAAGAGCAACGGAGTGTCTAACCAACTGCAATGTAAGTAAAACGAACTGCCAGATTCATAAATTATTTCCCCATGACACTTAATAACAGAATAACTTAATACAAACTTACAAAGAGAGAATATACAGTATTTCGGACTTTGATCTGTGTGAATATAATTAATTCATCTCCTTTTTTATTGTTATTTTAACGGTCTACTTCAATGATTATCGACTGTTGATCAAAAAGCTTAGTTTATGTCCTTCTACACCGTAATTACCACATGCACAGTATAAGAAAAGGAAATAGAGCTGTTAATTAGACGCAAAAAAAAGTGTTTTGCCGGGCAAGTTGGCTACACGGTATGATCATAGCTGTCTTGTATTCAAATGAAGGGTTCGAGCCCTAACATCAGCAGCCCATGAAGATGGTCTTCCGTGGTTTCCCATTTTCAGACCAGGTAAATGTTGGGGCTGTAACTTAATTAAGGCCTCGGCCGCTCCCTTCCCATTCCTAACCCTTTTCCATCACACAGTTGCCGAAAGCCTATCTAAGGAAAACAATTTTAGGTCAATTCTAAGGAAAACGAGCATGTTATTATTAGAAGTAATATATACAGAATACGAAGTTCGACTCGCTGGCTGAATGGTCAGCATACTAGCCTTCGGCTCAGAAGGTCCCGGGTTGGATTCCCAGCCGGGTAGAGGATTTTAATCGCTTCTGATTAATTCTACTGGCTCGGGGATTGGGTGTATGTGTCCGTCCTAACACTCTCCTCATCATATTCAGATAACATACCACACTACCAACCACCACAGAAACGCGCAATAGTGCTTATATACCTCGATAGAGGGTTGGCGTCAGGAAGGGCATCCAGCTGTAAAACAGGGCCAAATCCACATGTGCGATGCAGTGTGCGACAGGTGTGGGGAAAAGCGGTAGGAAAAGAAGAATATAGCCTATAGAATACGAAGAAAATTAGCCGAAAAAGTAAGTAACGTCCTGCAATATCGTAAATAATACTGGAAGAATTATAGTAGAAAAAGACAGTGCAAGTGTCCGCGTGGTTTGAGTCATGTAGCTATCAGCTTGCATTCGGAAGACAGTGGGTTCGAATCCCACTGTCGGCAGCCCTGATGATGTTTATCCGTGGTTTCCCATTTTCACACCAGGCAAAAGCTGGCTGTGGCTGTGCCTTAATTAAGGCCACGGCCGCTTCCTCCGCACCCAAGCGATGTAAAAACCAAACCAAATCCCAAGGCACTACATCCCTTGAAGGGCCTTGGCCTACCAAGCGACCGCTGCTCAGCCCGAGGGCCTACGAATTACGAGGTGTCATGTGGTCAGCACGACGAATCCTCCCAGCCGTTATTCTTGCCTTTCTAGACCGGGACCACTATCTCACCGTCAGATAGCTCCTCAATTCTAATTACGTAGGCTGAGTGGACCTCGAACCAGCCCCCAGGTACGGGTAAAAATCCCTGACTTGGCCGGGAATCGAACCCGGCACGCTACACCTACACGACGGGGTCAGCGTTGCGATGTAAAGCAAAGTGTAAAGGAAAAATGTAGAAAAAAAACATGTGTACATATTTGTTTTCTTACACATTAACAAGCTGCAAGGTATATAAAGTCTATTTTCTTGTTTCTTTTACTTTGAGGTATATCCTATTAATCAAGACTTTTCCTCTCAGTTGTACTAAGTCACAAGCGCACAAGTATTTAGATTCACGTAATTTGCAGATGCGGATTTCACAAAATATTTTCCTCGGTATCCTGGTACACTTTCACTGTTGCTTATAACTCTATAAAGATCCCCGATGTTGGTACGTTCTGACAAACAGGTGTATCTGCGACATCTGCTGGGAGCCACTGACTGTACTGTTTACATGTAAACAGCGCCCTAACCTCGAACTAGCACTCGTGTTCTTTGATCACTCAACATCAGTTGTATGAATCGATAACGTCAGTTGCGATTTTTACAGTCCTAACTAGAAAAATTTCAATGTATTCGGATTACATTATAATAATCACAGATCAGCAGAATGTCTTACAAGCATGATTCCCTAAATACCTATACCTATTATGATCTCTAAATAAATTCATTCATTCTCACCTGATTCTGAAAGGTACAATAATTTACGACACGACACGACAAGCATTCTAAGAACACTGTATTATTAAGAGACAATGCTCATTCCGACACTTTCTTCAAGGAAACATAAGGTAAAATATTTAATTCTGAGACTTTTGCTATCTAATTTTGCAATAAAGCCTACTACTCATACGATGGTGAGAATAAAATATATTTTATATGCTCAAATACTTCTGAAGAGCTTTGTTGAAATTACGTGAAATATCAAACCTTTATATTACAAAATATGGTGTGAAGGTCTGTCTTTCTGAATGTCGCATGAACTTTGACAAGAAAATGAATATCGCATGTGTCAAAATATGACGACCATGCGCTCCTCAATAAAGCCTCTAATATGAAACAAGCCGTGATTCACATTGTCCCGTAGTTAATCCATCCAAACAGCTTCTTGTATTATTATGTCAAATTCCCAAAAAGCCTTGGATGATTGAAAACTAACCACAATCTGTGTGGGCCCAGGGATTAAGTATTTTAAAAATACTTTTATACGGTACGTATCTTTTCAAGAAAAACTGAATACTAAATTCCTGTTGAATGAATAGAGTGATACTAGAATTTGTTCAAATATATTAACTCTCAATAAGAGAATAGTGTGCTAAGTGTCAGATTTCGTCTGTATATTCGTTTGTTTTTAAAATTACATGCATGTCTTGAGCAGGCAATAAAGGGAGGCGTTTCCTTACCTGTTTGTCCTTTCCCCAGAGTCTTCTCAAGTCTGAAGGGGCCCACATACTGCTGGTGTTCCCCCGAGGTGGGGTTGCCCTCTTTCTGCATGATTGTGGAGTGTCTAGTCCTCGGGCGACGAACCTGGGCCCTGCACATCCACTACCACTCGTCAGCCATTTCACACAACAACACTAACAATTCATTTACTACCATACCTCGCTATTATCTTAAATGATTCTTGAGTAAAATTCTAGCGTTCGTAAATGTCGGCGAAGAATTGGTGGCCGCCATGTTGAATTGGTTCTCATTCTGCCTTCCCCCGCTGACTCCCCTTGTCGCCTTTTTTCGGTTATCACTGAGCAATCGCAGTGCAGCCTAACTTACAGGGGCAGCGCTCTAGATTCTGCGCCCGCACTTCTGTTAACTCTTAACATGCCGTTCCTTTCATGTGTTCCATATGAAGATATGTCCAAAAAATAAAAATTACGGCCGTTTATATTCCCTACGTTTGGAAACCAGGGATTTTCTCATTATTTTAAGCAGAATTACCTTGATGTATTTTTTACATCAAGAGGTGGTTAACAGTTGTTACATGTTAATTTATAATATTTTTTGAGTATGCCTCTCTTTCCACATATGTTACTTTACTAAATAATAATTTAGTAAATTACTGTATATTCAAAGTTAACAGTCGAAGTTTATACCAATGTTCACATTTTGTAACTAAGCGGTCTGAACAGGGTGGGATCCTAGTAAAATAAGAGCTGCAAAGTTATTTATATTCACTTATAATGCTGTATAACTTTTTATATGATAATAAATCTTCTTAGTATTGTAAAATATTACAGCTACCAAAACACCGGTAGAGTACACACGGAATAAATCACTTCTTGCACTAATTAATGATCACAGGCACGTAATATATCCATTCAATCTTCACAATTATAGAACAAATAACTCTGTCAAGATTTTTTTTAACTTCTCAGCCCTCTGCCTAATCTTCTTATTTAATAGGACAAACATAGTCACATGGCAGCAGCGTAAACATAATGACGTTTAAAAATCACAATTACTGTAATCAATAGTGCACACACGCTGCGGTAATCGCTGTGGAGTAAAAGGAACTGTTCGACTGAGACGGAAACATACAAGCATGTTGACTGCTACAACCCATATGACTATCGGAGAACACTCAGCACTCACATGTCACACGTCACACTTTTCCTTTGAGCAATCAAGAATAACAGACCAGCTGGAGGAGGATGCAAGGGGAAGACTGACTATGTTGTTTATTGTTATGAGTGTTTCCTGTGCTAAATACCAGATGGCACAACGTCTCGTCGCCGTAGCGTGCCATATCGATCAGTTAGGGTGGCCGTGGCTGGCAAGCGCGCCACCTTCAGCCAGCCCTTCCGCAACTGCCGCCACCGTGACTCACCGGCCGAGCCGGCATGCAGCCTACATCCCCATGTCCAGAGCTAAACTGACGTGAATGTGTAATTGTGCGTGCCTAAATCTCATTACAGTAGAGTATCCAAACGAGCTAGTAGTAGCTTTCCGTCGTATACCATAGGTAGTTCAAATAATATCCAAAGACCTTCACACGTCTACCACGGTGTGGCTGAGAAAACTTGACATCTTTTTCGCTAGGACTAGTTGAGTGATTCGGTTCCAAACTACGACGAATATCCTGAGTGCTAACTTTCGCAGTGATTCATAAACATTTCAGACATTAATTCAAATATAACCATTTCTCAGACCATTATTTAAATATTGTTGCTCCTTCACTTTAAGAAATTTAAATCGTGAAGACATTGTGTTTGTGAAAATACGCCTAATTATTTGCGTGATAGTAGTTTCTAAATTGGTGTGTGTAATTTTAATTAGTTGAGACTAAGATTCTAGAGGAAGCGATCATGGCTTGTACAGTATATTAGAAACCATCGCAGCATCCACCCTGAGGTGAAAAGGGTAAACCAGGTAAAGGCCATGGACACTTTCTTCCCAGTCTTCTTTTCCTAACGTTGACATAAGACCTAAGTGAGCCTGCGACGTAAAACCAGTAGCAAAGAAATGAATTAGATCCCACTCTTCTTCTCAGCTATCTCATGAGATTGAATGCACCCGGTTCAAAATCCCATTTCAAAATGTAAATCCTGCATGGGAAGGCTGGGAATCCAGTTCAGACCAGCCTGGAGACAGTTACAATACTAACCTCTGGAACACGTTGTGGTAACACGTGTTACTATTAATATTCGTCCAGTACAGACCGTATTTACGGACAAATATAAGGGCAAGATTTTATGACTGATTAGCTGCCACCCCCGGAGGCCTGGGTTCGATTGCCGGTTCTACCACGAAATTTGAAAAGTGGTACGAGGGCTGGAACGGGGTCCACTCAGCCTCGGGAGATCAACTGAGTAAAGGAGGGTTCGATTCCCATCCTGGAAGTGGTTTTCCGTTGTTTCCCACTTCTCCTCTAGGCAAATGCCGGGATGGAACCTAACTTAAGGCCACGGCCGCTTCCTTCCCTCTTCCTTGTCTATCCTTTCCAATCTGCCCATCTCCCCACAAGTCCCCTGTTCAGTATAGCAGGTGAGGCCACCTGGGCGAGGTACTGGTCATCCTCCACAGTTGTATCCCCCGACCCAGAGTCTGAAGCTCCAGGACACTATCCTTGAGGCGGTAGAGGTGGGATTCCTTGCTGAGTCCGAGGGAAAAACCAACCCTGGAGGGTAAACAAATAAAGAAGAAGAAGAAGAAGAATCTTATGACTACGATATCCATGTTTCCTAAAATTAAGTAACAACAATATAAACAACTAAAATTAGTTCTATTGCTGTGATTTAACAACGTTTCCCCTTCTATGAGACGTCAGTGGGGTATACTCTCACCTCATAATACAATACACACGTGTACTTATCTACAAGAGCTTGCTTATCTTATAGCAGAAGGGCGAAAGAGAGTGGTTGCATGTCCACAAACGGATGTCGCTTTCTACAGTAGATAATGGATGTGTTCGAATTGTATTCGTCGGGCTTAGTGGATCAGATGGTTAAGGCGCTGGCCTTCTGAACCCAACTTGGCAGGTTCGATCCTGGCTCAGTCCGGTGGTATTTGAAGGTGCTCAAATACGACAACCTCGTGTCGGTAGATTTACTGGCACGTAGAAGAATCCCTACGGGACAAAATTCTAGCACCTCGGTGTCCCCGAGAACCGTAAAAGTAGTTAGTGGTACTTAAAGCCAATAACATTATTATTATTATGAATTATATTCAAATAACTTTGCAGGTCCAAAAACGGTCGTAGGATACTAGCACGGGGGTGTCCGGCTCCATGGCTGAATGGTCAGCGTCGTCACCTTCGAATCAGAGGGCCGCGGGTTCGATTCCCGGCCGGGTCGGACATTTTAACCTTAAATAATAAAAATGAAATGAAATGGCGTATGGCTTTTATTGCCGGAAGTGTCCGAGGACGTGTTCGGCTCACCAGGTGCAGGTCGTTTGATTTGACTCCTGTAGGCGACCTGCGCGTCGTGATAAGGATGAAATGATGATGAAGAGACACATTCACCCAGCCCTCTAGCCGGCGAAATGAACCAATGATGGTTAAAATTCCCGACCCTACCGGGAATAGAACCGGGGATCCCTCTGACCAAAGGCCAGCACGCTAACCATATAGCCATGGAGCCGGACCTTAAATGATTATTTCCCCTGACTCGAGGACTGGATGTTGTAGTGTCCCTAATATTCCTGCATCTCACATAGAACACTATCCTGCACCCCAAAACACGCAGTTCCCACACACGGTAGATGCCGCCCACCTTCGTTGTAGGGTCTGCCTAGAAATAGCCACACGAAATTATTATTATTATTATTATTATTATTATTATTATTATTATTATTATTATTATTATTATTATTATTATTATAGCACAGTGATGACAATCCCTCAACACAAAACTGGGCTGGAAACTGGTTTAATTTCCGTTTTACAATATCATAAAATTCACAATTAAAGAGGCTTAAGAGATATCCTTGCATTTTATATTCTTTAACTAAGATGAATATAACCAAGCGGAGTAGCTGAGCCTGTTAATACGCTACGCTATGGAGCTAAGCTCTGCATTAGAGAGACGACTGGGTTCGAACCTCGCCCTCAGCTGTCCTGAGAATGGTTTTCTGCTGTTTCCCATTTTCACTTCTAGGCAAATGCTGGGACAGTTCCTATCCATACGCCACAGCTGATTCCTTCCATCTCCTTATCGAAGGTCATTCGCCATCATTCATTTCATCATCATCAGCTCCTCAACTGAGTCTGATGGCAGAAAGTGCAACCGGCCGTAAAAGCATGCCATGCAATTTCATCTCCCCTCATCCCCAACCCCGTATCAGGAAACGGAACTAAGGGATAGACATACATTCTGAGATGAATGTAGAGTCACAGTTGTCCGGAGGTCATTGCAATGACTTATCGAAAATATTGAATGTCGATTATGAAAAGTGTTTTCCCTTTCCCCGCAGCTACCATACAGCTCCTATTCGACCCGACTCTAACTGAACATATACCGTACATATTGAGGTATTTCTCAGTATGTTTATTTCCTAGGCTTACAGGCCAGTTGAGGCATATCATCATCACCTCATTTACTAGGAGAGAGACGATGTGAGTTGTGAATCCTCTGTATTTTCACCTTCTTTTAAACACTAGTCAGAAGGCTACCTTACCCATTCCTTACACGTGATAACTGTGGACTTTTACTAAGATACATTTAATAAGATCCAGAGTGTACTATCTCTTCTGGAATCGGCTAGATCAAGTTTCTTACTTTCGTTTATTTGTCTGAGGCTCATCCTTGGTTTTGAAACTATGAAATTAGCAGAGGTATGAGTGATGCTAGAAACTCAACTTTTTGCAGCAAGCTTCTGTGATGAATGAATGGTGTGGGTGGGTCGGTTGGTGCATGTATAACGATGGCCTTGTAAACTGATGTATATTAGCACCATCAGGCTCGGTGAAGAAAGCAGCAGGAAACTATGAATACAACCAGTCATTAGACTGAAAACTCAACAAACATACAACTGTACACTCTACCATTTATTCTTGCATGTTAATAGTTCTGCAATGGAAAAGGTAAAAAACTATAATTAAATAAAATCGATATCATACTTATTCCTGGTTGCCAAAATTAGCATTTCCTCCGACTTGTGTAGTGGGTGTTTAAATGTCACAACTCCATGTTCTTGGCTTCTAGCACATAATATACAGTAACTCCTTCCGAAAGTATGCCGTTTCTTTCAGGGGAGGATGTTAAACTAATAACGTTATCAACTTCCTACTTGCGCTAACAGGAGATAACCCGAGGCACGTACAGTGTTTTCTTACATAGAGATATTGCAGGGGCGTGGGTCGAATCCACGAACTGCAGCTCTGAAGTAACTCACCTATTAGAAGAACCAATTAAAAATGGCGACGTACGTTACTCTTTTGAAGAAATATAATGTTCAACAGGAATTTAGAGTACAAAATTTTGAATAACTTCCAAAATCGCAATGGAAAAGACAAAAAATTATTTAATATAATAAAAGACATGTGGAAAAAGAAAATAAATCAAAATCAGCACTAATTCACTGTAAAAGATGAACTAACCAAACCAAACCCCATGGCACTACAGCCCTTGAAGGGCCTTGGCCTACTAAGCGACCGCTGCTCCGCCCGAAGGCCTGAATTTTACGAGGTGTCGTGTGGTCAGCACGACGAATCCTCTCGGCCGTTATTCTTGGCTTTTTAGACAGGGGCCGCTATCTCACCGTCAGATAGCTGCTCAATTCTAATCACGCAGGCTGAGTGGACCTCGAACCAGCCCTCAGGTCCAGGTAAAAATCCCTGACCTGACCGGGATTCGAAGCCGGGGCCTCCGGGTAAGAGTCAGGCACTCTACCCCTACACCACGGGGCCGGCAAAAGATGAACGAGGGTGCTTGTTTTAAAATATATAACTATGTTTAACATCTAGGACTTAAAAATTTTGATTACGTCTAAAATGGGTATACAGTATAACTACACGTAGATCTAATTATAATGTAATAAGCCCAATGTGGTGATAGCATGATAAGAATTATTATAAAATGTATATATCAAAACAACTTACGATACACTAGTGCTCTCCCATCAGTTCCTGGTGATTCAAAACTACTGTTCTACTTTCCAGAGCTTCGTACAGAATGGACGGTAAGTTTAATTTAATTGTTTTTAATACTGGAATAATACATAATCTGTATACATTAAAACCACCTGTTTCCTCAAATATATTTAGCCATCGCTGTGGTTTGTATATTCATTTATTAGATTTTCGAGAAATGGGTTCGTCTTAGTCACCCTAGTAGTTCTCAGTGGTTTTAGCCTTTATCTCCAGGTGACTGATCCTTAGTATACACAAATATTCCAAACCCTAGCCACCGTTACAAAATTCATCGGCCTTCAATATGAAGCAGCTTCAAACAAACAAACAAACAAACAAACAAACAAACAAACAAACAAAGCAGCGAAGTAGTTTTTCAGTTACAGACACAGCAACCAAGCTCTCTAGAAAGCAGATTGGAAAGGCGACAGACCCGCAAAACATGCACCTGAAGAGAGAGCTTCATACAGTACAACGATGGACAGCAACGCCCCAAGGCTAGAGCCTCTAAGATCACTACTGGAAATGATTTGCAGGACTATAGCTTCCCCTCCTACGTATGGTTAAACTACGGAATGACGTGTATTTGAAGATCTACTGGGACATCAATTATAAACGTAAATGATGGGTGCTGTGCCGTGGTCCTTACAGAGTAGACTCATTCAGTTTAATGTTTTCATGTAGATTAAATGAAATGTCGTATGGCTTTTAGTGCCGGGATGTCCCAGGACGGGTTCAGCTCGCCAGGTGCAGGTCTTTCTATTTGACTCCCGTGGGCGACCTGCGCGTCGTGATGAGGATGAAATGATGATGAAGACAACACGTACACCCAGCCCCCGTGCCATTGGAATTAACCAATTAAGGTTAAAATCCCATACCCGGCCGGGAATCGAATCCGGGACCCTCTGAACCGAAGGCCAGTACGCTGACCGTTCAGCCAACGAGTCAGACATTCATGTAGATAATTATGATTAAGGAATAGAAGTAAATTGTAATAATCTTTCTTTCTTCTTCATTCATTCCAATTTCCCGATTCAGACTTTAGAGGCAACGTTGGGGATTACGTGATCAGAGAGTTCTTGGTATAATATTATTATCATTAATAATAATAATAATAATAATAATAATAATAATAATAATAATAATAATAATAATAATAATAATAGCCAGTTCTCTATCCTTTTTCCAGATTAAAATGCCTAAGAAGCTGTAATTTTGCATGCCGGAAGCCTTTCAACCCGCAAGGGTGCAGGAATAATTGGTGACCAAAATTCCTATGGGATTGCACAAAAGGGGAGTTCTTTGAAAGGAGTACTTTGCTTTATCGCAAAGAGTTCATATTTGTATTAATCGACTTCTTTTTAAGAAAACATACTTAGGAAGTTCGGAATCAAGCATTCACAAGGGGGGAGGGGAGGAATACGGGAAGAGGGGTACAAAAATTGCAAAATTACCAGTTTCGTAGCGTAGTTGAGAAAGAGCTTGCCACCTATGCTTATGTTTGCTCGAATCCTAGCGCACTCGATTATTATTTAAGGATGCTTAAATGTTGGAGACCTGTGGCATGATGAAAAAACCTTTCTCAGGGCGAAATCCTGGCATTCCGGCTCTTAATATCAGTAGTAGTAGCAGTCATAGTAGTAGCAGTAGCAGTTATAAATTCGAAAACATTGACCATGAAGAAATGCAGAAATACAGCCAATTCAAAATGTAAAATTATATTTATTATTATTTGCTTTACGTCGCACCGACACAGATAGGTTTTATGGCGACGATGGGATAGAAAGGGCCTAGGAGTAGGAAGGAAGCGGCCATATCCCTAAGTAAGGTACAACCCCAGCATTTACCCGGTGTGAAAATGCGAAACCATGGAAAACCATCTTCAGGGCTGCTGACAGTGGGGCTCGAACCCACTATCTCCCGAATACAAACTCACAGCTGCGCGCCCCTAACCACACGGTATATTACATATCAGTATGCCAAGCCTACTGAAATGCTAGCAGTTTTCGGTAGATAGTGGGTTCGAGCCCCACTGTCGGCAGCTCTGAAGATGCCTTTCCGTGGTTTCCCATTTTCACACCAGGCAAATGCCGGGGCTGCACCTTAATTAAGGCTACGGCCACTTCCTTCCCACTCCTATCCCTTTCCTGTCGCATCGTTGCCATTAGACCTGTCTGTGTCGGTGCTACGTAAAGCAACTTGTAAATTAAGAAAAGCTCGCACCAACCGACCCTATGAGTGACATTTTCACACCAATTATAACAAGGACTGGCTGCATATGGAATGGTATTACTAACATCCTTTATATCTCAGTCACTTTCATATTGTCAAAGCCAAGGATGAGAATGAGACAGGAAAATTAAAGTAACTGATTTGTTTTAGCCGATACCAGAAGACACAGTGTACTGTAAACACTAGGCCTCGCCAGCAAAGGCATATACATCTACAATTTGTTTTACGTCGCACTGACACCGATAGGTCTTATGGTGACGATGGGATAGGAAGAAAGTGACTGTGATCTTCATTAAGGTAGTAGTAGTAGTAGTAGTAGTAGTACCTAGTAATTTTATGATTTGAAAATGGGAAACCCAGGAAAACTACTATCTTCAGGGTTGCCGACAGTGGGGTTCGAACTCATTATCTCCCAAATGTAAGCTGAGAACTACGTGACTCAAACCGCGCTAGCTAAAATAAAAATTAATATAATGTAGCCTATGTGTTTTCCATCTGCCTAGCCAATGCGGTTAAAGAAGTTGGGAAAGAAGCTTCTGGAGAGGCACATGGCCGTGGTTTTTATTCAGACCACACCAAATAGGTATCAGTTTAATTCTTGGGACCAAAGGTGGCCAAGCATAGGGATAACTACATTATCCCACTCAATGATGGTATTACGGTTAGGGGAAGCTTATAATTTCTACTCCTCTTGGCTGCTTCATGGCCTGTAGGGAGAATGATCTGCTTAGATGTTCTCCAGATTATACAGTAGTTAATTTAAAATTAAAATGTTTCGTCAACGCTGACATTTAATTTTAAATATATTTTGAACTGTTTATTTCTTAGAGGTAGGTTTCTTTTAGAGGTTATGTGAGGCATTGAGCAGGAAAATACGATCGTTTGAAAGACTGTAAAGTTTATTTAATAGTTGACATGACTGGCAGAATACGTTAGTGGACCAACCAGTGGATTCATAGTAATTCAATCCTTGCTCTGCAATTTACTCTAAAGGCAGCTATAAAGGAGCTGCATATTATCTTCTCGTGTGTCGGCAATCTAGCGCAATCGGTAAACGCATCCGACTGAAGATCGTGAGATTTAAGTTTGAGACGTGAGGGTGATTTATTATTATTAGATAACTTTACAACATTTAAGTGAAAATGAATAATTACTAACTAAATTATTCACGCATACTTTTAAGATTCGTTTCCGAGTAATTTATTTCTTCTTCTTCTTCTTCTTCTTCTTCTTCTTCTTCTTAATCGGTTTACCCTCCAGGGTAGGTTCTTCTCTCGAACTCAGCGAGGGATCCCACCTCTACTGCCTCAAGGGCAGTGTCCTGGAGATTCAGACTTTGGGTCGGGGCTACAACTGGGGAAGATGACCAGTACCTCGCCCAGGTGGCCTCGCCTGCTATGCTGAACAGGTGCCTTGCGGGGGGATGGGAAGATTGGAGGGAAGGAAGTGGCCGTGGCCTTAAGTTAGGTACCATCCCGGCATTTGCCTGGAGGAGAAGTGGGAAACCACGGAAAAGCACTTCCAGGATGGCTGAGGTGGGAATCGAACCCACCTCTACGCAGTTGACCTCCTGAGGCTGAGTAGACCCCGTTACAGCCCTCTTACCACTTTTCAAATTTCGTGGCAGAGCCGGGAATGGAATCCGGGCCTCCGGGGGTGGCAGGTAATCGCATTAACCACTACACCATAGAGGCGGACTCCGAGTAATTTTAAATAACCCAATATCAAGAATTTATTACTATTTGTCTACACTTTCTTATCGATTTCAAATTCTAAGAGATCCGTGAATTTCGATAATCGAAATTACAGTGATTTATGGGTACAAATGGTTACACGTTACTGTTATAAGAATTATAGATTTCTGTGGATAGAAACAATGTGTTCTACTTGAAGAAAATGGAGACCGAGAGGCACGTCTCATCTTAGAAAGTGTCATGATCTTGGACAATGTTACTTGTTCCTCTTTGGACGTGCATTGTACCAGAACTGAAACATATTGCTTACGTAGTCAGTACGATGAACATGTGTTCAAGCGACGACCTAGACGTACAAAAACAATGTTTTCCACTCACAAACTTTAACCGATTTCTCATAATGTAGATAGTGGAAGACCATTAGCCCGGAAGGTGGTTGGATCTTCGAAAGGCACCATCGTAGGTTTTGTCGTTACAAGGAAAGTCCAGAAACGCAATAACAGTGCTGTAATGACAGAGAGTAGACCGCAAAGTGTCTGGCCCCGGGCTCGATTCCAGGCCAGGTCAGAGTCTTTTAATTGTAATTATTAATATCCCTGGCCTGGGGACTAGGTGTTTGTGACATCCTTAATCTTTCTTTCCTCACACACAACATTTCACACTACATCCATTCCAATTACACGCAGGTTCATACAATATGGTGCCAGTAGGGTCAAAAGATCCGCATGGGTCGACGCCCCGAACAAATAGCCTTTTTTTAAGTCCAGAAAGTGCTATTATAGCCTCATTGACACTAGGAGTAACACTTTCCACGATGTTACGAGTAACAAACAATGTCCGTGCCTCGAATGTCATTAATCAGCACCGTCTCTACCATGCTTTCATAGCTATAAGTAGAACTGAAATACCATTGGAAGTTGTATTTTGTTCAGGCCTGCACCAATGGACTGGCGCAAGAATACTGCATTATACAAACTATGAAAAAAATCAGGTATCATGGACAATAAATACAATCTTAAATCATAATAATTTCATCGCGCGGTTCTTCTCGAAGTTTTTGTTTGAAACGCCTGGAATGGATCAAAAAGTATGTGCAAGCAACAAGTGGATTTCCTTTCTCACTTACCGAAAGTTCTATTGTAGTCTCTTTGTATACCCTACCCAGGTTTGCAGAAAATTCCCAGTGGCTACTCCACCTTAACGTTTTATCAACTCGTTGTGGAAGGCATGATGACGACGACTTTTTGAGGGGACAAACATCAAGGTCATAGCCCCACTTAAGAAGACATTTGGTGTTGCGCTGTGCATGTGTGAGGGGCTGCCTGGCCGAGGCGGTAAAGGCGTGCTCGGTTCGCCCGGAAGGACGTGGGTTCGAATCCCCGTCAGGAAGTCGTAAAATTTAAGAAACTGGATTTCCACTTTCGGAGGTGCATATGGCCCTGAGATTCACTCAGCCTACACCAAAAGTGAGTACCAGGTTAATCCCTGGGGGCAAAGGCGGCCGGACGTAGAGCTAACCACTCTACCCCATAACGTGCCGAGGTTAACAATGGTGGAAGCCTTTACCTTCCACTCCTCCAAGGGCCTTTATGGCCTGTACGGAGGTGACTTTGCTTTTTGCTGTGCATGTGTTATTACTATGAAGTGTATGATGCATTAACTCTGTTTACAGTGTCTCCTTCTGATTACGGCCATTGCCTTTGCTGAGTACTTTTTACTTAATTCTTTTCATTCCTAACACGTCCCTTCATATTGATTGGTTCTCAACTTGTAATGTATATATAAGTGCGTAGTAATTTAGAAATGCCTCAGCCTGCTTGTATAAAGTAGTTCTGACTGACATTCAGTCTATCTATCGTATGATTTTTAGTGCCGAGGACATGTTCGGTTCACCTGGTGCAACCTTTGTAATGCAGATCCTCCAACGTTAGTGGTCGGTGTCAAACGTGTATGGAAACTGCGTGTTTTCGTAGTGGATGATACTGTTGTGTGTGTGTGTGTGTGTGTGTGTGTGTGTGTGTGTGTGTGTGTGTGTGTGTGTGTGTGTGTGTGTGTGTGTGTGTGTGTGTGTGTGTGTGTGAGTTGCAGAAATATTGGGGACAATACAAATACCCTGTTCCCGAGCCAGAGGAAATAACCATTTAAGGTTAAAATCTTCGACCCGACCGGGAGTCGAACTCGGGCCCCTCTGAACCGAAGCGACTTCGCTGACAATGCAGACAAGAATCCGGACACTGACAGTCAGCGAATATTACATATACAACACATTAAATATCACACCAAAGTATTTGAATTTGTTCGAATAATTACAATAAAATTAATCATCAATATTTCTTTGAAATTTCGCATTTAAACTTGTCATGTTTTTTATCTCAATTACAGTAGTGGAGATAACATTAACCTTTTGATTCCATTTTAGCCGTCTGAAACTAGGATTTATAGGAATAATTAAAAAGAGCAATTCCAGGGCTGAGTCGCTCAGACAGTTGAGGCGCTGGGCTTCTGACCACAACTTGGAAGGTTCGATCCTGGCTCAGTCCGGTGGTATTTGAAGGTGCTCAAATACGTCAAACTCGCGTTGGTAGATTTACTGGTACGTAAAAGAACTCCTGCGGGACTAATTCCGGCACCTCGGCGTCTCCGAAGACCGAAAAAGTAGTTAGTGGGACGTAAATGAAGTAACATTTTTATGATTATTATTATTATTATTATTATTATTATTATTGTTGTTGTTGTTGTTGTTGTTGTTGTTGTTGTTGTTATGGGGATACCCGTGGAGCAGAAAGAGGTTAAAGAAGGTGCCGGGGTGAATGGGTCTATCTACAATATCAAAATTAATTTAAAACTTGAACTTAAGGTTATATTTCTTCAAAAACAACAACTTAACAAATTTTCACTTAGTGAACATAACAACATGTCAGGTACAAAAGCAATCTTGAAACCAGGCTAGGAAAATCCGAGATTAGTAAATGGTACAGATTCTGGGCTTCAATCCCCTAGTTTTACAATTCCACAGATACCGGATACAGTTTACAACTTTAATTCAAAACAAGGATTCATTTAGTCAAGGGCAGAAATCCCCTAATTCAAGAGCACTTGCTCCCAAAATACAATATCTAGCCTTCCAGACGCACTCGTTAGTCTTACAAAACTTTGAAAAAGAGCTAACAGGCTCTCAATTTCTTACGGCCCACTCAAGGCAATATTACATCAAAATTTAGCCTCACAAGGCACAAATTACAAATGGGAATAATCTTACACAAGAGTATCCAGTACCCAACTTACTGGGCCTTTGCGAAAAAAAGAACAGGTTAAGTAAACGGCCTGAACACAAACTGAATGGAGGCGAACACTGCACTCTCAAAAATGAAAAAATTAAAATCTACAGGGCTCTCGGCCGATGAAACGGGGGCTAATCCCAAGCTACTTGAGGTGACGCATGGAAATAACTGTAATACATTACAGAAAAAAAAGGTTGCTAAATCGCAGACACCTCAAACCAAGATGAAGGGGAGCTCGAGAGGGTAAATCACTCTCTATCCCCGATTTACAATTAAAGATTTTATGAAATTTTTACATTAGCCGAAAGAAAAGTTACATTTTAGAAAAGTACGTTGCATAGTTAAAAATTCGGACCTTCCCCTCGTATTAATTAGCGGATACAGCAAGAAAGATAAAATTGTATGTAGCCATTACCTTATAGATGTTCTGCTGGCCGAAGAAAGAGGCGCCCCGCCTCCTGTCTTAACACACACACTTAGAAAGACGACGATCAGTTGGCAAGAAAACTCGAAAAGCCGCAACTTATATACCCTCAGGGAAGGTTCGAGAGAATTCAAGACTAATCAAGACCCGCCCTCTCAAATTTTATTGGTGAATTCAAAGTGAACAAGAAATTCGGGATTGGTTGAAAATTAATTACAAAAATGTATGATTGGCTAGATTCAAACCTGGCGGAAAGAAAAGGAAGTGTCACCAACCCACAAATAAATGAACATAGATTCAGGTATGGACAACCTAGAAATACAAAACTTCTTTAAGTTATAAGTTCTTTCACCTTGCACCAGAGTGCATGATCAGAGTTTTTGTTGGTAGTGTCATCTGTGGAAAAATGTCCAAACTTCTTATTGTATAGCAAAACAAAACAAGGAGAATTTCAACCAGTTTAGGAAACTACACAATAACAAAATTACTTAATATTTCAGTGGTGACATCTTCCGATTAAAGTTCCAAGTCCAGGTATTATCAGTTTTAACTTTTGATCGATAGGGGAGTTTATAAAGGCGCTTATTTTGAATGAGCGGAGTCGAGGTGTTCCTCCTGGTACAAACCTCACCCCGCTAAAAAAAAGTCCTTCCTAGGGGTGACACACAAGAATTTTTGAGAAAACCTTTCCAGTTGAAAAATTTGTAAGTTTTTTACTGAACGTAGATTTGTAGAAAATTTGTAAATCCAGATTTAATATGACCTTGTGGTCGTAGAAGTTCATTACATGCTGATTAGATCTGACGGCAAGACATGCCGCTGCTGCTAATACCCAGCTGAGGTCGCCCGGACCCCCCAAGTACCCTCAGATACACCTCTCCCGCTACTATGAGAGGGGTAGTCGTGGTGATGGTCGCCGCAGATGAGATGTATATTTGCAGTCCCCAGATGAATTGGCCGTAGGGTCACCGCACTTCAGCCTTTGCCGGGAAGATGGACTCCGGCGCGCTGTTCAGAAGGAGGCCTTACTAGAGCGAAGTGGGCCCTTTCTTCTCCCTCGTGTCCCTCACAAGATATTACAGTACGGCAGCAGACAGCTGAGGGGACACTGAAACAGTAAGATCTTGGTGACAGAGAAGTGTTGTTGGAGACTTGAGAGCACGATTTTTATTGGTGATGCAGAGGGGCGGGCGGCGTGAAAAGTGAGTGTGTGCCAACAGTGCGTGGATGCAGGAGACGGGGGCTTGGTAATGGCCACCAGGGATTTGATAGCAGGAAAAACAGAGGGGAAGATTGTACATACAGGTCATATACCAAATTTAATAACACAATTGGGGCAAAAGGCCTCGAATAAAAAAAACACGACCTTCAAACTCCTGCTAAATGTTGATGGCAAAAGTAAACAATGAAATTACACAGGTTTCACCTGAGAGAGGTGAACCCTAAAGATTCTCTCTGTGGCTGGATTACTGACCAATAATGTAACTGGTGTCAAAAAATCTAATATAACGCACGGCCCATGAAATCTGGGGGCAAGCTTGCCCGCAGGAACAAAATTCCTAACCATGACTTGATCTCCGACTTTTAAATTGGTGGGCCTCCGTCCACGATCATATCTTTCCCTAATCTTTTCATGGGAAGCTTTAATATTGTCTTTAGCCTTCTTCCATAGATCTCTAATATTATCGGGATCTATTGTCTCTGGTAATACATCATTAAGTGACCAAAGGTTAGAGAGCGACGTGTTAGGAACAAATTTAAACATAAGCTGGTGTAAACTGGTGGGATTCATGAACCGCCGAATTTAAAGCAAAGGCCAACCAATGTATGGACGTATCTCACCTGGAATGATCTTCGTGATGAAATACGATTAGAGCAGATCTAAGATTACGATTGACCCGCTCAGCCAGAGATGGTTGAGGATAACAAGCCGAGGTAGTTACATGTGATATAGACAGATCAAAACAGAATTTACGGAATAAGTTGATGTGAATGCCTTAGCATTGTCAGAAATAATATATTGACAGTGGTCAAAAGAAGAAAATATGGTATTTAAACAAGAAATGGTGGACTGAGCGGTTGCCAGCTTAGTCGGAAATAACCAAGAAAATCTAGAGAAACCATGTACACATACCAGAATGAATTTATTGGCGTTCCCCTTTGATTGGGGGAAGTGTCCGACGTTGTCTATATATAGGCGCTCCATGGGGCGCGACGCTTGATGAAGCGATAATAGACCTAGCTTAGTGGATAAGGTGATACGACTCACATAAGGTGCTACTAAGCAAGCAAGATTTACAAGCTTTTACCAATTCACGAATTTCGCCGTCCATACCTTTCCAAATTAACATCTCTCGAATCTTTTCCCGAGTTTTGAAGATGCCTAAATGCCCCCCTAATGGGGTCTCATGATAGTATTTTAAGATCATAGGCACAAGAACAGCTGGAACTACAACATTCATCTTTTAATCATGCCTCGACGGGCAACACAAAACCCCGTTCCTCAATACATAAGGGACGACATGTTCCCCCGAAGAAAGTGTTTCAATAATAGGGGTCAGCACAGGATCTTTACGTTGATATTTTTCAATATCCCGAAACAACATGGGGGCATCAGTTAGAATGGCATTAATGCCTGAAGGTATGAACTTGGGAAGAGAAGAACTATCTTCCTGTTCGGCGGTCTCCACACTATGCGAAAACATGCGGCTTAGTCTATCCGCAACAACATTTTAAGGTCCTCTGATACGACTCACATCAAACTGGAATGCAGAAATCCTGATGGCCCAAGTACGACGCGGCCTAGCTAATACCCAACTTAAGGCTTGGTTATCAGTTTATAAGTCGAACTTGACGTGTTCCAGATAGAGTCGGAACTTCTCTAGTGCAAATAAAACAGCCAAACCCTCAAGTTCATAGATGAAATATTTGGCCTCTTGGGCCGATAATGTCCTAGACGCATAGGCGATGGGTCGCCTTCCGAGTTCAGTTTCCTCAAGAAGCACAGCAACCACCGCTGATGACGAGGCGTCAGTTTGAACAATGAATTTCTTCGAAAAATCAGACATAGCAAGGACAGGGGCGTTGCAGAGAGCTAATTTCAGATCTTGAAAAGCGGCTTGTTGAGACGGCCCCCATTCGAATTTGACGCCTTTCCTACGGAGTTCAAGGGCGCCGCTCTGTTAGCGAAGTTAGGAAAAAATTTCCTGAAGAAATTCACCATGCCTATGAACCTGGCAATACCTTTGATGTCCTTATGGGGTTTGAAATCACGGATGCCTGTGTTCTAGAATGACACAATATGTCCTAGGAATGACATAGAAGGTTTAGCAAAAGCTACCTTAGATAACTTGACACTCAACCCGGCATTACGATGGCGATTGAGTACCTCCTTTAGATGATCTAGGTGTTCTTCAAATGTCTAGCTGCAGTCGCTTAAGTGCGCCCAGTATATAGTATTCGGGAGATAGTAGGTTCGAACCCCACTGTCGGTACCCCTGAAAATGGTTTTCCGTGGTTTCCCATTTTCACACCAGGCAAATGCTGGGGCTGTACCTTAATTAAGGCCACGGCCGCTTCCATCCCACTCCTAGCCGTTTCCTATCCCATCGTCGCCATAAGACCTATCTGAGTCGGTGCGTCGTATAGCAACTTTAAAAAAATATGCATTTTATACCCCCCCCCCCCCCACATTTCTCATTTCTAATCGCCACAACTGCTCGATTATATAAATTAGATTTCGGAAAATATGTGAAAATATGAAAAAGAATTCTGTGTAACGAAACGTGTTTTCATTTTAGTTATAGCACACAGTTTTAAATTTGTTTACCTATGTTCCTTAGTGTGTATGTCTTCGTAATCTCTTCTTAGCTGACGTAGCTCCACAAACAAAGTCTAAAGGATAAGATCTGATGACTAACGATTATCGGTCTACTTTATCTCTGAAATGTTAAGGTTAGAGCATATATTTACAGGAACTTTGTCTTAAGAATGATACACATACACTGACTGACAGAGCAAATGCAACACCAAGAAGGAGCGGTCAGAACTTTATGCCAATTGCAGGGTAGACTGACGTCACTGAGGTATGCTCATGATGTGAAATGCGCCGCTGTGCTGCGCACGTAGCGAACGATAAATGGGACACGGCGTTGGCGAATGGCCCACTTCGTACCGTGATTTCTCAGCCGACAGTCATTGTAGAACGTGTTGTCGTGTGCCACAGGACACGTGTATAGCTAAGAATGCCAGGCCGCCGTCAACGGAGGCATTTCCAGCAGACAGACGACTTTACGAGGGGTATGGTGATCGGGCTGAGAAGGGCAGGTTGGTCGCTTCGTCAAATCGCAGCCGATACCCATAGGGATGTGTCCACGGTGCAGCGCCTGTGGCGAAGATGGTTGGCCCAGGGACATGTGGCACGTGCGAGGGGTCCAGGCGCAGCCCGAGTGACGTCAGCACGCGAGGATCGGCGCATCCGCCGCCAAGCAGTGGCAGCCCCGCACGCCACGTCAACCGCCATTCTTCAGCATGTGCAAGCAGTGCAAGACACCCTGGCTGTTCCAATATCGACCAGAACAATTTCCCGTCGATTGGTTGAAGGAGGCCTGCACTCCCGGCGTCCGCTCAGAACACTACCATTGACTCCACAGCATAGACGTGCACGCCTGGCATGGTGCCGGGCTAGAGCGACTTGGATGAGGGAATGGCGGAACGTCGTGTTCTCCGATGAGTCACGCTTCTGTTCTGTCAGTGATAGTCACCGCAGACGAGTGTGGCGTCGGCGTGGAGAAAGGTCAAATCCGGCAGTAACTGTGGAGCGCCCTACCGCTAGACAACGCGGCATCATGGTTTGGGGCGCTATTGCGTATGATTCCACGTCACCTCTAATGCGTATTCAAGGCACGTTAAATGCCCACCGCTACGTGCAGCATGTGCTGCGGCCGGTGGCACTCCCGTACCTTCAGCGGCTGCCCAATGCTCTGTTTCAGCAGGATAATGCCCGCCCACACACTGCTCGCATCTCCCAACAGGCTCTACGAGGTGTACAGATGCTTCCGTGGCCAGCGTACTCTCCGGATCTCTCACCAATCGAACACGTGTGGGATCTCATTGGACGCCGTTTGCAAACTCTGCCCCAGCCTCGTACGGACGACCAACTGTGGCAAATGGTTGACAGAGAATGGAGAACCATCCCTCAGGACACCATCCGCACTCTAATTGACTCTGTACCTCGACGTGTTTCTGCGTGCATCGCCGCTCGCGGTGGTCCTACATCCTACTGAGTCGATGCCGTGCGCATTGTGTAACCTGCATATCGGTTTGAAATAAACATCAATTATTCATCCGTGCCGTCTCTGTTTTTTTCCCAACTTTCATCCCTTTCGAACCACTCCTCCTTGGTGTTGCATTGTCACTGTCAGTCAGTGTATATTGCATTGGAAAACATTTTCCTTACACACACAGCCATGTCCCTTTGCATAGTATTAGTGAGTCAAAGTTTCGCAATAAAATAATTGGACAACCAGCTTTAAGTGTTAAACTATGGAGTGGCAATACAGTCAGGTCAAAGGAATTTAGGAACTCTGGTGGGAAACATATTGCCTCATCGTCATCCATTATGGTATCGAAAGATCAGTATTCAGCCACGTCACCCAGTATCATAGCAAGTGTTTGACTGTTTATTTTCATGTACATTTTCATTTTTAGCACCAATGTCCGCCTCTGTGGTGTAGTGGTTAGTGTGATTAGCTGCCACCCCCCCCCCGGAGGCCCGGGTTCGATTCCCGGCTCTGCCACGAAATTTGAAAAGTGGTACGAGAGGTGGAACGGGGTCCACTCAGCCTCGGGAGGTCAACTGAGTAGAGGTGGGTTCGATTCCCACCTCAGCCATCCTGGAAGTGGTTTTCCGTGGTTTCCCACTTCTCCTCCAGGCAAATGCCGGGATGGTACCTAACTTAAGGCCACGGCCGCATCCTTCCCTCTTCCTTGTCTATCCCTTCCAATCTTCCCATCCCCCCGCTAGGCCCCTGCTCAGCATAGTAGGTGAGGCCGCCTGGGCGAGGTACTGATCATCCTCCCCAGTTGTAGCCCCGACCCAGAATCTGAAGCTCCAGGACACTGCCCTTGAGCTGGTAGAGGTGAGATTCCTCGCTGAGTCCGAGGTAAAAACCGACCCTGGAGGGTAGACAGATAAAGAAGAAGAAGAATAATAAGAAGCAAAAATAATCCTCTCGTACAACCAGTTTATATCGAGAAAGTCGTCTGAAACTTTATGGTATACTGCATCTATTAGTTCTGCGACGAACGTCACCAGTTTACAAAAACTGGGGGGAGGGATTTGATGTTGTCAGATTATTTAATTGATAGTCTACCCTCTCCTATTTCTAGATACAGAAAAGTTGAGAAATTTCATCCTCCAAAAGTACTATCATATTTTCTTTTAAAGTAATTTTTTCTCACTTTTCTTCTCATAATTTAATGCTTTAAACAGACGAGTATTTCACCGGCCGGTGTTGACTTTAAAATGCCTGACAGAATTTGCCGAAAGTTTTCACAGCGAAACAACAGTGCTCCTTCCTTAAGGTAAATATTTTTTCCCACTTCTTTGAACCTGATTACTTATCTTGTTTATGTTGCAAGAAGGATTTCGTTGCCTGATTATGTATAGTGGCAGTTTGAGTGCAGATTAGGCCTCCTTCCGTAAGCATAGCTATAAAGTCAGGAGAAGCGATTGCAATAGTAGCTTCGTCCTGAGCCCGAATGTCAGTGAGAATTAAATTAATCAAAAATGTTTTTTTTTTCTTTCCTGTGTCCCCAGGAACATCCTTGTTGTCTCGTGATCTTATCCATAATGTTTCAATATCCTGTTCTCTGACCTTGATTCAAAAGTGGTGTCTTGTCCGCCACATAAGCACTCAGCTCTTCGATGGTGTAGAGCTTCTCATTCATGTAATCTGCGTTCAGTACATTTTGTCCGTCTCGTACCGGTGTTTGCAGATCCAAGTGCACACCTGCCTTACTGATCATGGCCATACGCTTATCCTCAAGAATTATCAATGTATTCTTGAAAATGTCAGCACCGAGCGAGTGGCTGTGCGGTTTGGGTCAAGTAGCTATCAGCTTGCATTCTGGAGATAGTAGCTTCGTACTCCACTGCCGGCAGGCCTGAAGATGGTGTACTGTGATGTCCCATTTTCACACCAGGAAAATGATCGGGCTGTACCTTAATCAAGACCAAGGTCGATTCCTTCCTACTCCTAGTCCTTTCCTACACCATCGTCGCCATAAGACCTATCTTTGTTGGTCAGGAGCAACTTAATTTCTACGGTAGGCTTTCCATTTGAGCTTTGACAGGTATTTTCAGTCACTACTTCTTTATACTTCTCCCATTAAGTGTTTGGATTTTGCGGCCTGTATGTAGTCGTTATTATAGCAGATAGATTTCTTATTTTTTCTATAAAAGAGATTGATTCGGCTTTTCTCAATTTATTATGCCAATATTGGTCTCCTTCAAGTAAATCGAACACCGGGCGAGCTGGTCGTGTGGTTAGGGCCGCGCAGCTGTGAGCTTGCACTTGGGAGATAGTGGGTTCGAACCCCACTGTCGACCACCCTGAAGATGGTTTCCGTGGTTTCCCATTTTCACACCAGGCAAATGCTGGGGCTGTACCTTAATTAAGGCCACGGCCGCTTCCTTCCCACTCTTAGGCCTTTCCTATCCCATCGTCGCCATAAAACCTATCTGTGTCGGTGCGACGTAAAGAAAATTGTAAAAAAAAAAAAATCGAGCTCCTGACAGGCCTATCTCTATGTATGGCATACATCACCATTCATTTTTCTTAGCGCTGCGAAAGAAATAGGTCCTCGAACTGTGCGATGAAGCATTCTAAGAAAAAAGCATTCGACGTTGTTAGGGTGAACTATGTATATTCGACTCAAGGTGTCGCACTAACACAGATCGAAGGCTTCCAGCGATGCAAGGATAGGAAAAGGCTAGGACTGGTAATGTAAAAAAAAAAAAAAAGCAAAGTCACCTCCGTACAGGCCATGAAGGCCCTTGAAGGAGTGGAAGGTAAAGGCTTCCACTATCCGTAACCTAAGCACATGATGGGTAGAGTGGTTAGCTCTACGCCCGGCCGCCTTTGCCCCCAGGAATTAACCTGGTACTCATTTTTGGTGTAGGCTGAGTGAACCTCAGGGCCATATGCACCTCCGGAAGTGGAAATCTTGTTTCTTAAATTTTACGACTTCCTGACGGGCATTCGAACCCACGTCCTTCCGGGCGAACCGAGCACGCCTTTACCGCCTCGGCCAGGCAGCCCCTCTAGGACTGGTAAGGTAGCTGCCTTAATTAAGGTACAGTCCCCGCATTTGTCTGGTGTGAAAATGGGAAATCACGGAAAGCCATTTTCAGGGCTGACGGCCGTCGGAATCGAACCAAACTTCTCCCGAATGCAAACTTACAGATACACAACCCTAACCATACGGCCATCTCACTTGATTCACCTGTAACTACGTCATGCCCAGGGACGGGCTGTCCAATTTGTCTTCTGCAGACAACTTTCCTCGCGGCATTTCACGTACAGTATCGAGGAATGTCAGGACAAAGTAATGTTCTTGCAAACTGTTGTCATAGGTAAAAGAATGCTGTCGAAGTCGTATTTGGTGGTTGATCAATTACTCTAGCTGTGCTTCCCGTTTTGGTATAAACTCTGGCCGTTTACTACAAGAACGCTGTGAGCGACCGTAGCATGTCTTTCATTAATCGGTAACTATAGGATTCACAAAACTGCTTCATTGATGCCAATATGTCTTCCTAACTGACAATCCATCACGTTCTCTCATTGGTTATGCCAAAAACAACCACATCACTACCTTTGTTTGCGTACTTTATTGATTTCACACTGGTAGAGTGCTCAACATTAATACGTATATGCCTGGAATATTTTGGAAGACTGGGGTGAAAATGGCACAACCCACCTGTTATCAATTTCTATTTCTGTGATACCGCGCATCTTGCAGTTTCGTCCTGAAACCTTCATATTCTTGAACTCGTCATCTGCTTCGAGTATAACCCTCATATCCAGTTCGTGTTTATCAATTCTTTTGGGTATTTCTTGCTGCACTTCATATATGGAGATTTCTTTTTAATATTGTAAGAAAGAAGAAATTACTTATGTCCGCCTCTGTGGTGTAGTGGTTAGCGTGATTAGCTGCCACCCCCGGAGGCCCGGGTTCGATTCCCGGCTCTGCCACGAAATTTGAAAAGTGGTACGAGGGCTGGAACGGGGTCCACTCAGCCTCGGGAGGTCAACTGAGTAGAGGTGGGTTCGATTCCCACCTCAGCCATCCTGGAAGTGGTTTTCCGTGGTTTCCCACTTCTCCTCCAGGCGAATGCCGGGATGGTACCTAACTTAAGGCCACGACCGCTTCCTTCCCTCTTCCTTGCCTATCCCTTCCAATCTTCCCATCCAACCACAAGGCCCCTGTTCAGCATAGCAGGTGAGGCCGCCTGGGCGAGGTACTGGTCATACTCCCCAGTTGTATCCCCCGACCAAGAGTCTGAAGCTCCAGGACACTGCCCTTGAGGCGGTAAAGGTGGGATCCCTCGCTAAGTCCGAGGGAAAAACCGAACCTGGAGGGTAAACAGATGATGATGATGATGATGAGAAATTACTTATGTTCTCAGAAGAATATCTCAATCTGGGACTTATTCAATCATTTTTTTTGAAACCAGCGATTGTTAAAACAAGGTGCAGATAAGCCTTGTTCTTCGTTATGTACACATTGGAGAGGAGCCCAGCATCACCTTCATAGATGCCTTCGGGGACATGGCTAAATCTGATTAACAAGATAATCTTAAACAAGCAGATGGCTGAGAAGAAGACAAATCTGGTTGGGAAGACGTTCAGATGGATGTTCGTGATAAATGTGTTTAAATGGTAACCGTCTGGGCCAAATTATACTGAGAAACAATACATGAATTGAATTTACCTCCTTCCCAGTGTGTAGATATGAGTGTGAAGTAGTGCTTGCTGAACGAGGGGCAGTGCGAGGAAAAATTCTTAAAGTGGCAAGTAATGCGACTATGGCATGTTGTTATAGCCACAAGCTGAGCAACAGGATATTAAAAAGTTCCAAAGTGACCCTCACCTTTTTTCTCTTGCCCAAAAACTATTCGTCATTTTCTAGGAATGAAACTGTCTCATCTATGTGAAAAAGATAGAGTGAATGGCACGATGGAGTTTCCTAAAAGTTAACTATTCAGTACTTTATCCACCAATGCAATATTGCAGTTCCACACCCTGTAATACCGAGCTGTTTATCATTAAGGCTTTGGATTCGAAAAAGAAAAGTTCTCTGTCACAATCTTAACTAACCTGTCACAAAGAAGCCATGGTTGAGGGTGGTGTCCTTATACCTTGCTTTCTCGCATCCCTGTCCAATTTTAAACTCTATTAATGAAAATGATCGTTTCAGAGGTTGTTGAGAAGTGGCTAGAGAATACCTGAAAGAACTTGGCGGTTTCTTTCTTGGCTCTCATTTTATGCATATCATATATTGTCTGTGAGAGGAGATCGATTTGGCTAAATTTGACGAGAAGAAGAGATAGAATGATAGGACACATCTTAAGACACCCAGGACTTGTTCAGTTGGTTTTTGAAGGAAGTGTAGGTGGCAAGAACGGTAGGGGTAGACCAAGGTATGAATATGACAAACAGATTAGAGCAGATGTAGGATGCAATAGCTACGTAGAAATGAAAAGGTTAGCACAGGATAGGGTGGCATGGAGAGCTGCATCAAACCAGTCTATGGACTGATGACTCAAACAACATATTGTCTGTCTGTCTGTCTGGCTGGCTGGCTGGCTGGCTGACTGGCTGGCTGGTTGTGAAGTCATCATCCCGAAGGTTAGATGGATCCTCACCCTCTCGACTACTGGCTACACTGTATGAAGTTCCTGGAGAGTGGATGAGGCATTCTAGGCAAAGTGAGGAGTGAGGCAGTTTGCCATTACTTTCCTTTATACTGTACACAGAGTATATTAAGTGGAGAAAGTGATGTATTATTTTGTACGAGTGTTTTTATTTATTTCTTGATTATTTTATTGGGTTGATTGTTAGTTTATTAGTATTTCTATTTTTCTGGTGTATTTTTTTTCTTGTTAAAATTGTTATCATGTTTGTGCTCTAGATTAGTTAATTATACTTATGAAGTAAATTGTTTACTGTACATAATATTTGGCTTCTGTTTTATGCTGTTATCTTAATGAGTGTAACATCTGTGCATCAATGGTACTGTGCCAGCTTCTTCATCCCAAGATCACGAGTTCAAACACCGGAAGAGGTACGGGTAGTCGATTTTTGAAGGCTGTAAAAAAGAAAATCTTCGGCATTCAATGTCTTATAATTAGGCATGTTAAAGATCTCTGGTGGCACATTTTGTGTTTATCCTAAGGAAATCAATTAAAAACTCAGCCACAGGTCAGCCAGTAGGTTCACTAATGCGTTCTGGCAGAGTTAAAACGGAATGTGGAAATTGACACCCGCGTAGCCAAGGTGGCGTCATCTAAATATGCCTGCACCTGGTACTTGAAATTTCCCACCAGGGCTAATACCCCTGTTGTTTGCAAATAAAGCATATTGATTGACTTCATTAATTAAGTGGTTTGCTTTAACAAATATAAGTTTAGAAAGAAGAAAGACTTCTGAAAATTCTTTTGTCTGGAGTGTACTACTTTACGGTTGTGAGATCTGGACTGTTGGGAAAAAGGAAAGAGATTCATTGGAAGTAACTGAAATGTGGATTTGGAGGAAAATGACGAGGACAAGCTGCAGTGATACAAAAGAAGAATCGAGATGTTCTAAGGGAAGTCAATGAGCAACGGATATGGAAAGAAGGAATTTAAAACTTGTAGATAAAAGTGGTGGTGGTGATTATTGTTTAAGAGGAAGTACAACTAGGCAACCATCCTCTATATAACACTAATCAGAGGGAAAATACGGAAGGGGTCCGACACTTCGAAAAATGAAGATATCGGCCAAAAGAAGACAAGGGCCACGAAGGGCGTGAAAATGAAAGACTCCCTACCCCTCGTAAACCTAATAGCTTCGGGGTCGGAAAAGAACAAGAGTTGACCAAGAGAGGTCGGATAGAATAGATGAAAGTGAGGAGCCTGGCACAAGTAAGTGAAAGCAATGCCAGGACTCATCTAAGGGCCCCGTGATCGCCAACCCACGCCCCAAAGTTCAGAGCCCCGGGGCCCCTTTTAGTCGCCACTTACGACAGGCGGGGGATACCGTGGGTGTTATTCTACCGCCCCCACCCACAGGGGGATTGTAGATAAAATCCTGAGACATAATGACTTCCTAGCAAACGTCTTTGAAGGAAAAATACTAGGAAAGAAAGGAAGAGGAAGACCAACGAAGACACACTTCGACGATGTGAGAAACTTGATGGGATATAAAGATGATGATGATGGTGGTGGTGATGGTGATGATATCAGCGATGAACTGATGGAATAATTACCTACAGTTCCGTAACTGGTCCTGTTGAGTTTCATAATCCTCTATGCACAGAAATCCATCGCTGGTTGTTTCATCTGTTGCAGAGTTGACTTTCCCAAGGTTAAAATGATACTCACCTTCACCTCAGGATAATATCAATGGGAACTGTAGAACATTTCAAAATCGATGTGTTTCTGAAGTGTGCTTCAATGAATCTCGCTCCGTCAAGTATAATATCATATTGATCAAATTCGTCGCCTGATATAATCACCCGACTTCGTCCACTTTAGGAGCATTGAAGCATCATTCCTTTTCTTCAACATCGCACCGACACGGACAGGTCTTATAGTGACGACGGGCTAGGAAAGGGCTAAGAGGGTGAAGGAAGCGACCGAGGACTTAATTAAGGTACAGCCTCGGAATTTGCTTGGTGTGAAAACGGAAAACCACGCAAAACCATCTTCAGGGCTGCCGACAGTGGGGTTTCAAACAACGTCATTCTTGTTTAACTGCTGTTCTTTGGTCTGTTTCAGTAACTAGCCTACTTTATAATCACCAGCTGGCATACATTCTAATGCTGTTTTAAATCTTTTAGTAAGATAATTGTGCTCGTAAAACATCCTTTGTAAATTCACAATCTAATGCCTTGCTCCCGAGATGCAGTCGTAGGCTTTCAGTCGTTTGGCTACCATAAAATATATTTGTAGGAATTTTGGGGTTTGATCGGGAAAGGGGAGTAATGATCCCGTCTTGCAGTACGTCTGATCTTGCACTCTGAAAATCGGTGGAAAGCCGTACTATAAAACTATTAATGTGAGACCGAAAAATGTTGTTTGAAAACGTTTTTCTTGGATTTCGTGACAGGTTTAACTAATTTTTTGCGAAAAATGTTCACTTTACTTTACAATACAATGAAATGTCCATTGTATACATCTATTATAAATATACACTGAATTGCTTATACAGACCAGGAACTACACAACACTATACTTAGCCGTATCCTGCCGGCCCATATGAGATATTCAGATTATTATTTGACATAATATATAAATTTGATTCATATAAATATTAGTCATATATGGTAAAGTAAAGAATCCCAAGATAGCTGAGACCGGAAATCTCTGGAGCCATCAAGTCGCTGGATATTGCCCAACATTTCCTGGTGACCGTGAGAATAGCTTAGCGTTACCAAGCGTTGGCGCAGATCGGCACGTGTACAAGGTGCTGACCAAGCTAAATAATTAGCCAATGAGAACGTGAGGATATGGCAAACATGGAGTCTACATAGCGGGAAAGCATAATCCCAGGTTGACCAACGTGTACAGTTGCTTGAGTTAAATTCTGTCATTTGTCGGATTTCCACAGGTCTATAAGTGAAATATAATCAGGAATACGATATAAAAATTATAGGAAGAGATTTGATATTGTTTGAACGGTGTTTTATTAATGTATTATAATTAATACCCCCGTAGTGTAGGGGTAGCGTGCCTGCCTCTCACCCGGAGGCCCCGGGTTCGATTCCCGGCCAGGTCAGGGATTTTTACCTGGACCTGAGGGCTGGTTCGAGGTCCACTCAGCCTACGTGATTAGAATTGAGGAGCTATCTGACGGTGAGATAGCGGCCCCGGTCTAGAAAGCCAAGAATAACGACCGAGAGGATTCGTCGTGCTGACCACTCGACACCTCGTAATCTGCAGGCCTCCGGGATGAGCAGCGGTCGCTTGGTAGGCTAAGGCCCTTCAAGGGCTGTAGTGCCATGGGGTTTGGTTTGGTTTGTATTATAATTAATATTGTGTCATTATATATGGCAAGCATTCTGATTGGTTGTTTGTCTAGACAACCGGGAACCCCATAGTTGAAACGGCGTTACCTAAGCGTCATGAGCACCCCAAGCTCTGGAGAGCATCACTCTGATCGGGTAGTTTGGAAAGTGCAGAAGTGTAAATCTGATCGCGGATACTGACGTGTTATATCAGTAGCAGTATATGGTTTTAAACAATGTTTCAGTCGTGCAGTTGGATAAAGTAACTGATGCAGACTTAATTGCAGATTACATTATAGCAAAGTTCGCTACCAATATATAGACGGTGATAATTAGCCGCAGTGTAGCAAGTGCAACAGAGACGTGCCATTGTCTCATAATTTCGTGTCGGTCGCGTTTCGCGAGGAGATCTCGATCCGTTCCGCATGCCGCTCTCAAAAACTGTGTATATATACCCTTAAATATAAAGTTTACAGTATTTATGTGTCAGTGTGTTTGGCTGAGTTTGTAACCAAAGGGTAGTTCGGCACGTGCAGAATTGAGCGGTGAAGAGATATTCATCCAAAGCCTTCTGCGTTCCAGTGTTAAATAACTTTCAGCAAGAAGATGGCTTCACCAATGGGAGAAGGAAGTGTATTTCTACGTGTTGAAGCAGTGATCGACATGGAGTAGTAACCTAATAAGGCAGAGATGTGAGCTGCTGTCATGTATCCAGAGAGCCGTCCAAATTAAGATAAGACGCATATGTTAATTATGGAATGTTATATGGGTTATGTTAAAATACTAGTGCAGTTTAGAATAGGGATTTTATTTAACGTAAAGTAAGCCTGACGGCATTTGTTTATCTCACTTTGATATTGCTGTATATACGGATAAGAGAGTAATGCATGTTCTCTATATTTTTATTTTGATTTATGACTAGATAGTTGGGATAATGAGGGATTTGTTAGGATTAGTTGTGGTTCATTCATGCATGATAATTTAGTTTAGTTTTATTCCGACTTTTCCTTGTATATTAGTGCTAGGAGGATTTGATTGACAAGTTCATCCAAGTTCAAAGTTAAATACTTGCTACGTTATTTTATTTTGGTCATTTAGAGAGACAGTAACAGTTAATTGCATGACGCATGGTATTTCAGAAGCTGTACGCAAGGAGCTGCATAACATCGTTGAAAATAGGATCTTCGAATTTAGGTTGGAATCTGTTTTTGCCCAATGATTTGCACAGGAAACGAACCGGGTCTCATAATGTAAAAGGCTGATGTGATTTGATATCTCATTGCAAGCTGATATATTGGCCGTGTTTCTTATAGACGGCGCGAATGAGATGGTATTTCCGTGTTACAGTCTTGGGAGACAGAATCCAAGCCTTGGTACAGTGTTGAGTTCAACATTTCCTTTCAGCTCACAGCCCACCAGGAAATACAAGACGGATGATCGCGCTGTTGAGTGCGCAAAGGCAGCAGAAGAACGCAATGTTGCCCATTGCTTTCCACATGATATTGATGGATAATTAAATATTTTTCCCTTACAGGATGATGTTTTATGATGTTTCATGTTGTTTGAATATCTTGTCTCGTTGTTTAATGGGGAACAGCCCGAGTGCTGAGTTATATTGATGGTCAATCTAGCTCTCACTAGATCCTTTGTGGTGAACCGCGATTCACGTAGAATCTGTGTAGTAAGTAAGATTTTCTCTTTATCCGATGTAAATAGATGTGATATTTTGCTTATTTTGGTATGTTGTAAATATAGCGTAGGGAAATGCCACTAGTATTTTCATAATTCATATCGCATTGCGTCTTAGTTTTTCTCTTCATCGTAACTTTTCTTCATATTGTAATTTTTCCTTTTAACGTTTAATTTCGTGACGGCTCTCAATCTACATTAAATTCGTAACCCGTATCGTTGTGATATTTTCAAGGGTGACTCCATTCGAAATAACTACGTATCAGTGTGCGTACAAATGTTACCATTTATCATGTACTATGGACAATCAGAAGAAGATTATTTCTGAAAGTATGCAGGTATTCAATGTTGTGCTTGATACTTTATTTCACTTTTGTTTCTTTGAACAATTAACGTTGTTAATGTCCAGTTATTTCTTTTATTTTGAGATTTTTGTAATGATATTTTATTATTTGATTTATTTGATTTTCGAGTAGTATGATTCGGGGATATTTATGAATAAACTCATCCTACCCCATATTATTGTTTCTCATTCGAGTTATACCTCCATTTTCCTGTCATTTACTTATATTTAAATGTAGAACTTCGACTTTTAGCCTGACCCAGTTGACGACCAACCCACTCTCTGCCCAACCCTGAGTTAGTCGGATGTTCATACAGGAATGGAGGCATCGTCCTAGAGGGTATTTATCCCTGGGTACGCTACAATACAGGAGCGAGTGATTAACATGAAACGAGTGACCATTGCATATTTTAGTGGTAATTACTGTCTGCAATAATATAATAGTGGAAAAATATTCGATATGTCCATTAGAGAAGCACGCTTCAAAAAATAATGGAATATAACATTAATGATATGCAGGATTCAGTTTCCAAAGAATTCAAGAATGCAACAAATGCTCTCTTTGAGCTTATTGCCTCTCCTTATTAGATTTATAATATTTACAACTGACTTCATTGTGTTCCTCAGTATTAAAATGTTTCCACAGACTGCCTCTTGGTGAAAAATAGAATGAAAAAATGAACATTTTATCCTGCTGTAATGAGTCCTACTAGCCCAGTGTTATGGTCAACCATAGCTTTAACTCCATATTTTGCTATGCCAGAGCATTTATCAAAACCTCACATGGAAAAATATGTCAGTACCTTTAGTACCGACTTCTAAATCTTGTAGTTTAGGGAGTTCAAATTCAGAGTTTATCGTTCTAACGAAGATAAGAAACTGAATGATATCAGTTATATCTATGCTTTCATCTAGCGCTAGATAGGAGAATTCACATTAGTGCTTAATTTTTCGTAGATTAACTGAAATATCATTTCCCATTTCATTATCTTTGGGACGATGATACTGTTTGGCTACCTTATATTCTCCAAAGGCAGATGCCATTTTTACAATGCATCCATTCATGAGTTCACCATCCCTAAAATACTTCTTGCTTTCTCCTAGCTCCAAACACGCGATGCTGTCATACCTGCTGTGTCTGCTCGCTGCCGAAGAATATCCTTCTGCTTAGTCAGATTCTGCCTCAAATCATTAAACACACAAATCCTTGCAGCTCCGTGGTATTTGTCGTATTTCGTTGTATGCAAGCTGGTATCTGATTACACTATACTCCTTTGTAAAACGTATGACTTGGGAACAGATAACACGTTGTGGTTTTCCATCATGTTCAATAAAAATATGAAAAAGCTCTCGTGGCTCATGGGCTGTTTTTTCGTTCTTATGCAATCGGAGCACTTTGTTTGTTTGTTTGTTTGTTTGTTTGTTTGTTTGTTTGTTTGTTTGTTTGTTTGTTTGTTTGTTTGTTTGTTTGTTTGTTTGTTTGTTTGTTTGTTTGTTTGTTTGTTTGTTTGTTTGTTTGATCCGCCAATTTTGACCAGTACCAAGGGTCTTTTACAAATAAGCGGTGTGTAACTTTGATATCGGTACCAGGTTTATACACCGTTTCTGTGCAATTTCTTGCTAATAAACCTTGCATTAAAATAAAATATCAATTTGCGAAAGAACATTCTCAAGTTGTAACCAACACCGCCAGAAATGATCAAAGATCCAAGAGTGACTCTTCATCTTGTGAGTTTCAAGTTTTCACAGCACTACACACGTGAGCGCCCAGTGAAGTTAGTAGCTGATTATCAGTGGCATAATTACTAATGAGAATAACATTCTGATGAAATTCGTATGTTATTGTTCAGTTCTTGTTTGTTCGAACATTTTATTGTACTTTTTCTCTTTCTTTATCAACAGATACGAGATGATTCAGCTGATCATCATGGCATGAGTCAACAGACTGAAGTGAAGATTTGTCACAGGGTAGTTACTGATATCGCTCACATATGGAATGGATTTATTAAGATGCCGTCTATAAAATGATGAACCGGAAGAGGAAACCTTGAAGCTTAGAAACGTTATAGGCGCAATCGGCTGCACTCGCAGAGAGGAAATAAAAAATTGCCAGGAGATTTATCACAGTACTAAATCTATAGGAAGGGATATTTCTCCTCAGTGTTAAATAGTATGCGACACATCCTTGCGTATAAATGATACTATAGCAAGCTGGAGGGAAAGTAAGCCATGCCAGCTGAATTTTTTGCGAAAGTCGGATTAAGCAACGTTTCGAGAGGAGTGGATTTAAGTGACGCATTTCGGGAGATTCTGGCTATGCCTGCATGGCTTGTTTATTTACTCTAGTTTTAAATCCCAGCACTGCTAGAGAAAAAAATACAAAGTAAATAATGAAGTAATGAAGTGTGAAATTATCTGTCGTAATACAGTATAACGAAGGCTCTAGAATTTATCTAGAGAGAATCTGGAGCTCGAGTTGTATTTATTTTTACTATTTAATGAGTAACCATTTACTATTACTATTTAATGAGTATTTAATGACTATTTAATGAGTAACTACAAAATTAAGTAAATAATGATAATAAAAGTGAACCAATATAAAACAAGTCAAACGCATACTAATTCAAAGTTTGTAGAACCAAACTTGCAGCACAGAAATATACAATTTTTTTCTTCATTTTAACGCTTTGGGCCACAGTCTTCCAATACGTTGGTAGTCGATTTCATCAGAAGAACATAGTTACGTCCTGTGCGGTAGTGGTGATGGTAGTGGTGATTTGCTTTAAGAGGAAGTGCAACTAGGCAACCATCTTCTATCAACACTAACGGAAATTGAAGAAGCTCGCGCCTTCGAAGAATGAAGGCATCAGTGATAGGGAAAGGCCACGAATGGCCTGAAAATGAAAGACTCCCCAGGCCTCGTAAGTAGGTATAATGGGGGGTTCTGCCGCCGCCTCCGCCTCTGGCTCCGAGGGGCCTCCTCCGCCTCCGCCTCCCGGGGGCCTTCCCAGGGGCCCGCTCCTCCTCCCGGGAGGCCTTCGCAGGGGCCCGCTCCTCCTCCCGCGGGAAATTTGAATTGGTAAACAAAGCCACGTGCTTTTTGACACCTATCATCGACAACAACGCATCGCTAACCTCAGTGCTGCCATCTTAACGGGCCTAAACCTCAGTGGTGCCAACTTAACCTCACTAGCGCGAGATTTGAATCGGTAAACAAAACCACGTGCTTTTTTCGACAGCCACGTGCTTTTTGACAGCTATCATCGACAACAACGCATCGCTAACCTCAGCGCTACCATCTTGACGGGCCTAAACTTCAATGCTGCCAACTTAACCTTACTAGCGCGAGATTTGAATCGGTAAACAAATCCACGTGCTGTTTTGACAGCTGTCATCCACCATATTTAATCAAGAGAGCACCGTGCTGCTATCTTGCAGGTAATTTCGTCAGCTGTCATCCACCATCATTAATCAACAGAACACCGTGCTGCCCTCTTTATGGCTACTACCTTAAGCACGTAGTAGCGGGCAATTTGAAAAGTTCCGCTAGCTGTCATCCGCCATCTTTAATCAAGAAAGCACCGTGCTGCACTCTTTAGCTACGTACCTTTGAAATGTGGTGGCGGCAATTTGAAAAATTCCACGTGCTTTTGTTTGGAAACAAATTAACAGAGCACCGTGCTGCACTCTTTAGCTACTTACCTTTGAAATGTGGTGGCGGCAGTTTGAAAAATTCCACGTGCTCTTGTTTGGAAACAAATCCACGTGCTTGTTTGACAGCTGTCATCCGCCATCTTTAATCAAGAGAGCACAGTGCTGCACTCTTTAGCTACTTACCTTTGAAATGTGGTGGCGGCAAATTCCACGTGCTTTACAAACTCACGTGCTTTTTTGACAGCTGTCATCCGCCCTCTTGCATCACAAACCTCAGTGCTGCACTCTTTAACTACTAGCTGAATTAGTAAACAAAGCTACGTGATTTTTTATCAGCCATCTTGCATCGCTAACCTCAGTGCTGCACTCTTTAGCTACTTACCTTTAACATGTAGTGGCGGAAAATTTGCAAAATTCTACAGCTGCCATCTTTAATCGAGAGAGCACCGTGCTGCCCTCTTTAGGTACATACCTTTGAAATGTGGTGGCGGCAATTTTAAAAAATTATATTTGACAAGCTGCCATCTTTAATCCCCAGAGCACCGTGCTGTCCTCTTTAGCCACATACCTTTAACATGTGGTGGCGGACAATTTTAAAAAATTCTATTTGACAACCTGCCATCTTTAATCCACAGAGCACCGTGCCGCCCTTTTTACCTACATACCTTTGAAATGTGGTGGCGGATAATTTGAAACATTCTATTTGACAAGCTGCCATCTTTAATCAAGAGAGTACCGTGCTGCTATCTTTATCATAGTAGTGGGTAGTTTCTACGTAACAGCTGTCATCCGCCACCTTGTATCGCTAACCTTAGTGCTGCCCTCTTTAGCTACTTACCTTTAACATGTGGTGACGGACTGTTTGAAAAATTATATTTAACAAGCTGTCATCCTCCATCTTGCATCGCAAACCTCAATGCTGCACTCTTTAGCTACTTACCTTTGAAAGTGGTGGCGGACAACTTGAAAAATTCTATTTGACAGCAGCCATCTTTAATCAATAGAGCATCGTGCTGATATCTTTAGCTACATACCTTTGAAATGTGGTGGCGGGCAATTCTGCGTGACAGCTGTCATCCGCCATCTTGCATCGCTAACCTTAGTGCTGCCCTCTTTACGACACTGCTGGTAATTTAAAATCCACGTGATTTTTTTAACAGCTGTCATCCTCCATCTTGCATCGCTAACCTTAGTGCTACCCTCTTTAGGACACTGCTGGTAGTTTAAAATCCACGTGATTTTTTTAACAGCTGTCATCCTCCATCTTGCATCGCAAACCTCAGTGCTACCCTCTTTAGCTACTTACCTTCGAAATGTGGTGGCGGATAATTTGAAAAATTCTATTTGACAAGCTGCCATCTTTAATCAACACAGCACCGTGCTGTCATCTTTAGCTACCGCTATCTTACATCGCTTACCTTGGTGTTGCACTCTTTAGCTACTTACCTTTGAAATGTGGTGGCGGACAATTTAAAATTCTACGTGCTTTTTTTTTGACAGCAGCCATCTTTATTCAACAGAGTACCGTGCTGCTATCTTTACGGCTACTACATCGCTAATTAGCACTTAGAGGCTACTACACAAGATGGCGATAGCTGTTATAGCATCTTCCTCTGTTAAGGCATAGCTTTATCGAACAAGTTTAAACATGCATCGGGATAGCTAGAGTAAGCACGTGCTGCAGTGATGACGTCATTGTGCATGTTTAGACTTGATCGTTTCCTTAAGAGTAAGTAGGTGTAAGGAATGCAATAAGTACAACATTTTGAATGCGATCAAATATTTATTTACAATGCACTACAACAGTGTTCGTTTTGCTGCTGACAAGGTTGGTATGCTTCTTAACAACGTTTTGCAGTATGCTTCTGAAATGCCTCCTGCAACATTCAAATTAAACAAAACATTTAGAAATATATTATACTAAGTATGTTACGCTTTACAGAGAAATTATACACTTCTTACCTTGTTGTTATTCCTTTTCTGAATCATCTCATTATGAGGTACTAGAGAAAGTTCATTCATACACTGCGTACAGTGTTCAATCCTCGGATTTGATCCATCCCAATCATCATCATCACCATTTTCTCCTCAATGCTTGTAATGTCGTTGACAAGTTCTACATAAAGTTACTTCGATCGACATCTTACTGTGTAGAGGAAGGATGTCCCAAAAATTATGTACCTAAGAGGCAGCGTACGTAGATAAAAATCCTGGTGGTAAGTATTGAATAAGATGTTTCGGCATCGACGATCTATGTTTATAGAACATCTTAATAGCCTCACTTACTCGTGTAAGATAAATAAGTTGTTGCGTATGAGCATGCAAACAGCACGCACATTTACAGTTTTGTTCCATAGCGTACGGTGTCGAAGCATACACTAATGTTAATGATAAAGAGCTATCCTTATTTATAGTCTCGTAACAATATTCGTTAGCGGATGGTAAGTAACATCACTTAATATTAACTTGGTATGATTTTATATTATATGCAATGTAAATCAGTGTGTAATTCCACGTCGATGAAATGAAATGGCGTATGACTTTTAGTGCCGGGAGTGTCCGAAGACATGTTCGACTCGCCAGGTGCAGGTCTTTAGTTGACGTACGTAGGAGACCTGCGCGTCGTGATGAGGATGAAATGATGATGAAGACGACACATACACCCAGCCCCCGTGACAGAGAAATTAACCAATGATGGTCAAAATTCCCGACCCTGCCGGGAATCGAACCCGGGACCCCTGTGACCAAAGGCCAGTATGCTAACCATTTAGTCATGGAGCCGGGCTCCACGTTGATTATTCTCGTTTATCATCCCAGTGTGCACTGAACAATCTGTTTCCATGTCACACCTTTGTTCGAATATACGAGTATATATATGTGTGTGTTCTTTGAAAATAAAAAGGAATTGTTATTTAGTAAATTTGGTTTAATCCAAGTGCACCCATCTCGTTGACATTTTTTCGCGTTTCGGTATTAGATTTAATCCGCTCTCTGGAAGGTCCTGGGTTGTCCACGTTGTATTGAGTATCTCTCTGGCCGGGTCACTGCAAGGTAAGTTAGATTTCCTTATTTGGTTGTGTACTTATAGTGTAATTCATTCTGAATTGCGTTTGTCTTGAGTGCATTCGGTCCGAGTTGAAATTGTAATGCAATGGGGGCTATTTTGCGAGCTAGCCCAGTGACTACTTAGTCATTCCTTTTATTGTATTACAGCGTCCCTGGCCCCTTTTAGTCGCCTCTTACGAAAGGCAGAGGATACCGTGATGCTATTCTACCGCTCCCACTCACAGGGGCATGTGCCGTCTGTGGTCCAATGTATTATTGAATACGCCTCAGTGAACAATTCTGATTAATTTATATAAAAATAAACGCACGTAAGAGCGATAAATCGAAAATGATAACAAGAAAACGATAAACTTATGGCGACAGACGCTGTTGATTAGATGAAGTTCTCGGATTGGTCGTTGGATCCATGAATAAATAGTCGATATGATTTGTTTAAGAATTCTGTAACTAAGCATGGCACATGTTACGTTTCTGAATGCATATATTTCAAAATTATATTTCATGCATTTCCATTTGCCAGGGGTAATGAAAATCACAACATGCAATCAGAAATTCTTCCTAAATCAAACAAAAATTATAAAAATGAATAAACACTACCTATCTAATTTCATCACAGGTGTTACACAGATAGGTCTTATGGCGACGATGGGATAAGAAAGGCCTAGGAGTGCGAAGGAAGCGCCCGTGGCCTTAATTAAGGTACAGCCCCAGCATTTGCCTGGTGTGAAAGTGACAAACCACGGAAGAACATCTTCAGAGCTGCCGACAGTGGGGTTCGAACTCTTTCTCTCCCGGATGCTAGCTCACAGCTGCTTGCCGCTAACCGCATGGCCAACTCGCCCGGTCAATGAAATTACACCTATTATAAGTTTTGGTACTCTTTTCTCAGTAAACGAAGTTGAAGGCCTGACTTCTGATTTAGTGTTGTAAACCATGAAGTTTTATATAATGAATAGAGGGATATTTATTAAATCTTTGATTTCGAGTTAAAACAAATGCAAGAACCACGCATTTCATGAATAAGAATATAATTTGTATTTGTTAGCTTTTTAATCGCTCATGCCACTTATTATCAGAAACGTAACACACTGCTTTTATCGAGTCTACCTTCTTGACAATTGAGGACAATATGGAGGGTCTTCGAGCAGAACTATGCAATCTGAACTGCATCTAACTAGCGGAATGTGTAAGTTAAAATTACTTTCATTGGCCTAATGTTGAAGCACCCTTTACGAAATAAGGCTGTGTTACTTTAGATGTATCGTTGTTGTTTGGCTTGGAAAATATTTTCCATTGCATTTTGTGATTTTCGTAACCCTCTGGCAAATGGCAATACATGAAATAGATTCTTGAAGTTATACATTCAAAGGTGTAAAATGTGACATGCTCGAGTACCATTATCTTTAATTTTATAAATCTACGAGCGTTAATGAAGTGATGAACTTTGTTAATTACAGTGCAAAGTGTAGTTCGGTTCAGACGTAGTTTTTTATTCAAATATGGACGTCGCTGTCTATACAGAGCACTTTTCTTGGCCAGGAGCCAGTGATGAGGCAGCCTAAGCCGGAGTTTACTTATAGTAGAGTGTCAAGTTCGTTCTCACACCAGCCCGACGACATTGGAGTGAACAGCGTAAGATCTCTTGACCGGGTCGAGCTAATATCGTACAGCTCATCTGTTGGCCCCACGAGCCTGATCGAAACCTTATCCATCCCTCAGTCCTCGAACAAGCCAGGAATAGAACCTGAGTCCCCCGAGTCAGAGGTAAACTTATTACCTCTACAAACCATGGGACAAACGTTAGTCTAAACACCCCAAGACAAATGTATGCGTAGATGTTAAATACAACTCTGAGAGAGTATATATATTATAGGAGCCCATAAGAGCTGAACTGGAGACCTCCGTAGTACAACTGTCTAGCCAAGGCACGCATGTTCTTCCTTATGAATTTATAAATGTTCTGTGCATGACGGAAGCAAGTGCACTTAGTGTGTAATAATATATTCAGTAGTACCGTGACGTGTGGAATGTTTAGTAGTGCCAGGGACGTAGCTAACGGGAGGCTACAGGGAGGGGAGCGGGTAGAATCCCCCCGATTAACATTTTACAACAGAAAATAAACGAAAAGTGAAAATAAACAAATGAAACTCGACGCTATGTGATGACTCTTTTGAACATTTACGGAGACATAATTGTAAAACCAACAAATATCTTGAATATATTTTCTAAAAAGACCGAAAGTTGGACTTTAGATTGCACGTACGAACGGAATGACAGAAGCATAACCTAGATTAAAATATGAATTTCCGGGCGAGTTGACCGTGCGGTTAGGGGTGCGCAGCTGTGAGCTTGCATTCGGGAGATACTGGGTTCTAGCCCCACTGTCGGCAACCCTGAAGATGGTTTTCCGTGGTTTCCCATTTGCACACCAGGCAAATGCCGGGGCTGTACTTTACTTAAAGCTACGGCCACTTCCTTCCCACTCCTAGGCCTTTCCTATCCTGCCGTCGCCATAAAACCTATCTGTGTCCGTGCGACGTAAATCAAATTGTAAAAATTAGATTGTAATCTGAACATACCATTCACTGTTGACCTAGGTCGTATTGTTCCCGTTCTGTATGTTAATTTAAGATTTTGCAGTGTACTGGGCCGATGACCTTAGATGTTAGGCCCCTTTAAACTACAAGCATCATCATCATTGTAGTGTACTGCAATCTGAATATCTACATATATAATTCACTTGTTCCAGTGTCCTTATAAAGAAACTCATGCATACGCACATCACACACTCATAAGCACTTTCAATACATTATATCATCATTTTGTAACTATCTCCCCCCACCTCACCATCGGTCGATCCTGGCTACGCTACTGACTTCAATAGTATCATGCTCGTATATCCACTTTCGAGTAACTAGGATAAAAAATAATTATGTAAATAACTATACGGATCACATGAGATGAGATTTAAATTACTTCGCAAAGAATAACAAGAAGTCCAAGTGTACAGCAGTGCGCATGCGTGAGGATGTCATTGCTTACAACCAATCAGTAACCAGAACCAAACTTTGGATTTCTGGTCTGTTGATAAATGTACGGCCAAGAGTTAGTTGGTGGTTGGGAACACGTTGAAGGCAGCGGTCGGCCGACCCCAGAGGGGAAACCGGAGCCATTACCCCAGCTGTCTAAAATACAGAGAGGACTCTACGTCGGTTTGTTTCAAAGTAGGTCGTTGACGCTTGCTGTGTGGGTTGCCTACCACACAGGCTCAACCACTGTTTTCATTTCAATCCTTGAACAACTTCCCGTACTAGTAGGCCTATAGTATTTTTCTGAACCATTTCCTCGATATTGTCGTTTTTCAGAATTCCTTAGTTCATATTTTCTCATTCGCCCTATTTCAGATATTTGTTTCTAAGTTTCTGAAGCCATCCATGTAGCCGCCATGACACCTACTCAGCTGTTCCTATTGGCTGCTCTGCACCTCTCACTACCTTGGTACTCTATTACTGAAAGTTACATTAATTTACTATTCAGTAAAAATTCTCCGCCCTACTGGGGTTCGAACTCCACTGTTCAACACTCATACTCCGGCGCCTTAGCCCAAACCCATACAGCACTGTCAGACGTTGACATTAAGATACTGAATTATGTTCTAAAGAGAAGGGAGCTAAGGTAGTACATTGCTCAAGTACAAGTACCATGTCCGCCTCTGTGGTGTAGTGGTTAGTGTGATTAGCTGCCACCCCAGGAGGCCCGGGTTCGATTCCCGGCTCTGCCACGAAATTTGAAAAGTGGTACGAGGGCTGGAACGAGATCCACTCAACCTCGGGAGGTCAAATGAGTAGAGGTGGGTTCGATTCCCACCTCAGCCATCCTGGAAGTGATTGCCCGTGGTTTCCCACTTCTCCTCCAGGCAAATGCCGGGATGGTACCTAACTTAGGCCACGGCTGATTCCTTCCCTCTTCCTTGTCTATCCCTTCCAATCCTCCCTTCCCCCACCCAGGCCCTGTTCAGCATAGCAGGTGAGGCCACATGGGCGAGGAACTGGTCATTCTCCCCAGTTGTATCCCCGACCCAATGCCCCACTTCTCCTCCAGGCAAATGCTGGAATGGTAACTAACTTAAGACCACGGCCACTTTCTTCCCTCTTCCATGTCTATCCCTAACAATCTTCCTAATCCCGCACAAGGCGCTGTTCAGCATAGCAGGTGAGGCCGCCTGGGCGAGGTACTGGTCATCCTCCCCAGTTGTATCAGCCGACCCAGAGTCTGAAGCTCCAGGACACTGCCCTTGAGGTGGTAGAGGTGGGATCCCTCGCTGAGTCATAGGGAAAAACCGACCCTGGGGTAAACAGATAAAGAAGATACGAAGCCTGGAACGGGGTCCACTCAACTTCGGGAGGTTAATTGGGTAGATGGGCGTTCGATTCCCTCCTCAGCCATCCTCGAAGTGGCTTTCCGTGATTTCTCGCTTCTCCTAACTTAAGGTCACGTCCGCTTCCATCCCTGTTCCTTGTCTATCCCTTCCGAGCTTCCCATTCCGCCACAAGTATAGTATAGCAGATGAAGAAGCCTGGGCGTGGTACTGTCCTCCTCCCCAGTTACACACACCCGACCCTAAGTCTCACGCTCCAGGACACTGCCCTTGAGACTGTACAGGTGGGTTCACTCCCTGAGTGACCCTGGACCGTAAAGGGATTCAGAAAGAATAAAAATAGGCCTACTACTGATTTTATTACCATATTTAAAACAATTACATCTTATTTAGGTCATTTGCAGTATGTTTGCTATAGTAGGGTACATGCTAAACAAAATTCGCGATAATTTTCGTCCTTTCTTAATCCTTGTACCATCCAGGTTTGGTTTTCCCTCGGACTCAGCGAGGGATCCCACCTCTACCGCCTCAGTGTCCTGGAGCGGGGGGACTTTGGGTCAAATGGTACAACTGGGGAGGAGGACCAGTACCTCACCCAGGTGGCCTTGCCTGCTATGCTGAACAGGGGCCTTGTGAGGGGATGGGAGGATTGGAAGGGATAGACGAGGAAGAGGGAAGGAAGTGTCCGTGGCCTTAAGTTAGGTACCATCCCGGCATTTGCCTGGAGGAGAAGTGGGAAACCACCGAAAACCACTTCCAGGTTGGCTGAGGTGGGAAACGAACTCACTTCTCCTCATTTGACCTTCCGAGGCTGAGTGGACCCCGTTCCAGCCCTCGTACCACTTTTCAAATTTCGTGGCAGAACCGGGAATCGAACCCAGGTCTCCGGGGGGGGGGGGGCAGCGAATCACACCAATCATTACACGACAGAGGCAGACCGTGATAATTGTACTGGTAGAAATGGATTTTATTAAGCTTTTTATTTGTTGCAATTTAAACTATGTGGAATGTGGTGTTCCTAGAAATTTGTCTAGATGTTTACAGTGTTTAATATCTTGCATTAACAAGGCTGGAAATGTAAAACCTATCAATATTCATAATTTTTTCAAATATATATATATTAAAAAGTGGCTTTACGTCGCACCGACACAGATACGTCTTATGTCCGGCTCCATGGCTAAATGGTTAGCGTGCTGGCCTTTAGTCATAGAGGACCCGGGTTCGATTCCCGGCCGGATCTGAAATTTCAACCATAATTGGTTAATTTTGCTGGCACGCGGGCTGGGTGTATATGTCGTCTTCATCATCATTTCATCCTCCTCACGACGCGCAGGTCGCCTACGGGTGTGAAATCAAAAGACCTGCATTTGGCGAGCCGAACTTGTCCTCGGACACTTCCGGCAGTAAAAGCCATACGCCATTTATTTATTAGCCATACGCCATTTATTTATTAGATAGGTTTTATGGCGACGATGGGATAGGAAAGGCCTAGGAGATGGAAGGGAGCCACCGTAGCCTTAATTAAAGTACAGCCCCCGCGTTTGCCTGGTGTGAAAATGGGAAACCACGGAAAACCATCTTCATGGCTGCCGACAGTGGGATTCGAACCCACTATCTCCCGGATGCAAGCTCAAGCAGCGCGCCCCTACCCGCACGGCCAACTCGCCCGGAAATTCATATTTTAATCTAGGTTATGATTCTGTCATTCCGTACGTACGTGCTAGTAATTTATTTTTTAAAATTATCTTTTACTGTCTTATACCCTATCTAAAAAATGATACCAGTGTGAATTACAATAAATTATATTTCTCAATCGGTTTACCCTCCAGGGTTGGCTTTCCTCTCGGACTCAGTGAGGGACCCAACCTCCACCACCTCAAGGCCAGTGTCCTGGAGCGTGAGACATTGGGTCGGGGTATACAACTGGGGAGAATGACCAGTACCTCGCCCAGGCCTCCTCACCTGTTATGCTGAACTGGGGCCTTGGTGGGGGATGGGAAGATTGGAAAGGATAGACAAGAGGGAAGGAAGCGGCTGTAGCCTTAAGTTAGGTACCATCCCGGCATTTGCCTGGAGGAGAATTGGTAAACCACCTCTATCTAACCCATCTCTATTCAGTTGACCTCCCGAGGCTGAGTTGACCCCGTTCCAATTCTCGAACCACTTTTAAAATTTCGTGGCAGAGCCAGGAATCGAACCCGGGCCTCCGGGGGGGGGGTGGCAACTAATCACACTAACCACTATACCACAGCGGTGGTTATTACAATAAATTAACATAATAAATAGGAAAGAAAACAAGGCTGAAAATGTACTATAATTCAATCCATGCTGTATCATTCCACATGTATGTGCTAGTATTTTAATTTTACTCTGTTGTATCAGAAAAATTATATCAATGCGAAATTACACGATAGTAACATAATAAAACAAAATGCAGTATTAAATTAAATTTGAAACATCTAAACCAGTCTTCTTTTATTACTCACTCAGCCTGAGGTCTTCTTCTTGCAGACTCAGTATAATATCAAACTTTTTTCTCCTCCCTTGAATGACAAGGGCTATGCCTTTAATAATTGTTTTAAAGAACTGGAAACAAAGAATCCAAGTGCATCCAGATCAGACAACTGCTGCTTTTTCTTTGTCACAGAGTCCAGAACTGAAGGAGCTCGTTGTCTTCCTCTTATACAATTAGTTTTCTTTTCTGACCTCTTGATAGGCTCCTTTCGCGTGGTGATGGTTGATTTGGTGATGATGGTGAAAGTGAAGCAATTAACAGTGGTGATAGATCACTAGATGTTGATGGAACTGGCGTCATCACTTCCCAGTCTCAAACTACAGGGACTTCGTCAAGGGATGGAACAGCTTCGCATGTCAATTTAACCTGAAATGAAGAATAACTGTAAAATGTTGGATTCATGTTTCAGTTTTCAAAATGTATCATAATATAACCGCAGGACATAGGAAATACAGTAGAATGTTGCTATTAATTTTAATAAAATTATAATGGCTTCCAGTTGAATTCAAATGTTACTAGGCCTACTGTGTTGTAGAAAGTTATCATAGATACTGGTATCCTGTTATATCAGATAAGAATAATAATCTATGCTTACGTAATTCTTACAAATTACCGTACTTACTGTATTGGCTGTTCCTTGGGAAGCATCGTGTGTTTTGGAGAGAGTTGCACTGCTGATCCCTTTCCTGGGCTGGATATAGTCCTTCAAAAACATAAGTTTTTCGAAGTACCAAATTGAAGGTTTGTATACTTCGTCCATTCCAGCACCACTTGTCTTAGAATTATTAACTTTATTTAGTTCTGCCACAAATGTGGTACGTAAACTTTTCATTTTATTAATTATGTCACCATTTTGTTGTCGATGATCTAATTTCGTTTAAAGCCTCGCGCACATTTTCCATACCCACTCGTCTCGCATGTTTATTGTGGCACGAGGGCAACTTGTTTTTTTTTTTGTTTTTTTTTTTTTTGCTAGGGGCTTTACGTCGCACCGACACAGATAGGTCTTATGGCGACGATGGGATAGGAATGGCCTAGGAGTTGGAAAGGAAGCGGCCGTGGCCTTAATTAAGGTACAGCCCCAGCATTTTCCTGGTGTGAAAATGGGAAACCACGGAAAACCATCTTCAGAGCTGCCGACAGTGGGATTCGAACCCCCTATCTCCCGGATGCAAGCTCACAGCCGCGCGCCTCTACGCGCACGGCCAACTCGCCCGGTGCAACTTGTTGTTATAGAGGCAAGATTCTCTGCTGTATGCCTCAGTCAGGACATCTATCGCGACTTTAAATCAATCCACAACAATTAAAAACGAATAAAATGGAAAAAAAACTTCAATATATAGTTAATTCAATAGTTAAGGGTAAAAATACAGCAGAGTTACACGGTAATGTAACATACACTTCATACTTATCGCGTCAGCTCTTGCTCGAAATGGCTACCAGATGGTATGGAATATAGGGAGCGTGCACGGTACTAGTAACAGAGCGCTCTGGCGGAGTTCCAAGAAATAATACGGTGAGAGTGCGTTCCGCTGAAGTGAAGACTTGCGTCATGGTTACGGCAAAAATATCGTTGCATCTTGTCGTCAAGACATGAAGTAGTGCTATGGAAGTTCTAATACAATACGGGTTTGAGAGTACATACACTTCCAAAATAGTCGCAAGTTTAGAGTGAAAAAAAGCACAGAAACTAGTTGACAGTGGCTATGTGTTACAAGTTGAAACAAGACGAACTGTTTCCAGTTATACACTTACTGGCTTCGTCATAAGACAGACGAGTGTTAGCAAAAAGCCCGTACAAGGTTACAATTGAGGTAATTACGTTAGCTCATTATTGTTAAACAATAGGCCTACAGTATTAGGGCCTATATTTTACATTTTAATTTTATGTGATTCAGTGAAGTCTGTAATACTTCGAATTTCTATTAGGCCCTACAGCTTGACAATCAACGAAACTGTGTTGAATCAAACTGTGACTGTGTGGCTGGTGCCGGAGGTCGCTGTAAACGCGTATGTGCTATTATACAGTACTGCACTTCTGATTCAGGATTTAGTAAGACAAATTTGCCGCAATAATGGGGGAAACCAAATTTGAAAACAGCTGGTATGTAATATTATTGCTGTTAATTATGTTATAAATTTAAGTGCTCACAATATGATTAATAAAGTGTAGATTTTATATCTTCTAGGGTCCGTAAAATATGCGAAAGGGAAGAAGGCTGATGATCTATATCCCAAGAAGAGGACGAGTAATGACAAGGGTGCTGTTATTACCATGGATGAACTAGGAAAAAACAGATCTAGATAATTCGCCTTGGACTTAAATGATTAGAGTGGAGCTGAAAACAGAGTCTGAATCGGTAGCTAAAAGTTTGTGTGAAGAGTTGTGCAACAACAGCGTCACTATTGGCATAAGAACAAATTTTAATAAACTCATGAACGAGTTGCTTAAACTTCAAGACGATTCCACAGTGTACACTTTTGGAAAGTTTGTTTTAAGTGACGATTTTATACTTCTCATATTACGGTAACAACAGAAAAAATACTTGATATAGCATTTAAAACTCAGTTTCCAAGTGAAGGTGATGAATGGTTGAAGGTGCGGCACTACGATTTTCCGCTTCAAGTCGAGGCCATAGGGCCTGCAGGACGCGAAACCCTCATGAATTAGCAAAAGAATTCCTTGAGAAAACTCCCGTGTCTCATAGAAATCTTATTTATGGCAAGGCTACTGAGGGCATTGCTCTGAGAGAGTACTCCTCTTTAACAGGATTGGAATGTGTAACCTCGGGGGTAGTAATACACCGTAAACAACCCTGGCTTTATGCTACACCGGACGGGTTGGTTCTGTGAAAGGATGGACATATTTCCAAGGTTCTAGAAATTAAGTGTCCGATTTCGAGCAATGTAATTTGAGACTGAAAAAAAGCTGTATCTATTACAGTCAGTCTCAGAAACTGTTATATTGTACAGGACTTCAGGAGCTGGATTTTTATGTATATTCACCTCTGGGTTTTGTTATTGTCCCTGTGAAGTATGATTATTTATTTCTTGAAACATCCATTCCATTGTTGGAAAGGTTTTATTTTGGCCACTTCATCTCTTTATTGCAGCAGAAGATAAAATCCCAAGATTAGTAAATGATTGTTGAATTATCAGTACATCAAATGTAAAGAATTAAAGTCAAACAGGGTTATTATATGCTCTTTTTATTAAATAGTGAATTATGACTACAATGTACAAGCGTTAATCTCCTGTAAATTACGTCTTATCTGTCAGCATGTTCCTGCTGTAGACCTAATACCATGTTAAAAATACTATGCATACTTTTTAAATATAACTTACGTTCCAAAAAAGTACTGTACATATAAAAATACATTTAAACCCGATATTGTTGTCACAGGGCGAAATTAATAACAATTGTAACTACCTCATATCTATGAATCTGTGAAAACTAAAATTTCGCGAGTGAGATTTCCGGTGAAATTGACTGTGCTTTCGACAAGCTATTGCCGGCCCTGTGGTTTAGGGGTAGGGTGCTTGCCCCTTACCCGGAGGCCCCGGGTTTGATTCCCGGCCAGGTCAGGGATTTTTACCTGGACCTGAGGGCTGTTTCGAGGTTCACTCAGCCTACGTGATTAGAATTGAGGAGCTATCTGACGGTGAGATAGTGGCCCCGGTCTAGAAAGCCAATAACGGCCGAGAGGATTCGTCGTGCTGACCACACGACACCTCGTAATCTGCAGGCCTTCTGTTGAGCAGTGGTCGCTTAGTAAGCCAAGGACCTTCAAGGGTTGTAGTGCCAAGGGGTTTGGTTTGGATTGTTGACAAGCTATTGACAGGCAGTATCCGGTAAGCAAATAAACAGGAATTCAGTTGGAATAAGTAGATAACATATCATACGGCCCGGATTTTTAGGTTTTAGCCTATTTTTATCCTCGCTATTTAATTCACAAATTCTGATATATTTGTTCGTTTCACACTTCCTGGAGCAGATATCTGAATTTCATTGCACCTAAAAAAACCTAAATGAGGGGTTGACACCTAAAATAACCTAAATACCTGTTTTACGTTCTTCAAATAAAGAATGTTATTTTCCCTGCACTGTAAAATTATTTCCACCGTAATTACAAGCAGTAGGACGGAGGTAGTTCATGTTACTACCGTTAAATGCAGTACATCCCATGCTTCCCACTACATATGTGACATCTTTTGGTCCTTGATGCATCTGAAAGGTCAGGAGGAACGTAAACAGTTTCGCCTCCAGTCGGCCATAGAGAGTACAGCCGGCAGAGTGTGTGGTGACTGGTTCCTGCAGTATTTTCTAACCGTAATTGCTGTATAGCGAAACAATGCCTAAATCGCACTTATTGAGAAAATGGATTGTTACAGATGGACACTTCATTACAGACAGTCAAGTAATCTTCTGTCAGGCATGCTCCAAAGAAGTAAATTTCACGTAACCAGTGGCGGCTCGTGCTGAATAATGTTGGTGGTTCTGTTCTGTGACGCCCAGTCCATTGAAGTGTAATAGACACATCTAAATTCGTATTGTATACGGGAAGTGTCAGCTGAGTTCGTGTGGCATAGAGGCGCGCGGCAGTGAGCTTGCATCAGGAAGATAGTGGGTTCGAATCCCACTGTCGGCAGCCCTGAAGATGGTTTTCCGTGGTTTCCCATTTTCACACCAGGCAAATGCTGGGGCTGTACCTTAATTAAGGCCACGGCCGCTTCCTTCCCACTCCTAGGACTTTCCTCTCCCATCGTCGCCATAAGACCTATCTGTGTCGGTGCGACGTAAAGCCCCTAGCAAAATAATAATAATGAGCTCGTGTGAATCCGTCCTCCAACTCCGCGGAAACGCTTTATTCCATGTCCTATCAGTGTGAAGTTCTCGAAAATGTACCGAAATAATACAGGTAGACGTTCATCTCAATTTGTAAGACCCCGATTTCGAGGGACATCGACAATATAAATAACTGACTTGTACAAAAGACAACAATTAAAAAGTTACAAAAAATAAAACCCCTCTTCCGCTTATCGAAAAAAAATATTGACCTATCGACACATTCATATTTACGAAGGTTCCGAGACCTGCATACATCTTTGGCAGCCGGCTTTCTTAATGGAGGGGGAACATCATCTGATGGTACTAGCGTTTCTGTTTTCATTTTCATGACTACCTAACTCGGAAGAATTCACTACCATTACGGAGAAACATAGTCATGATTACTTGTAGGCCTAAGAACTCGCTCATTCGCTTCGTACGAGAGAGAATGTTTTCGGTCGTTGGATATAATTTTGCTGAAGTCCTGGTCATTTACACCAAAGATAGAAAAATATACATACCCCCAATCTTAAGTTACGTTGTTTGAAGACTTAACATGGACAGCAAATTGATTTTGTGTTACTTAATCACAACCATCCTCTTTTATCACGCATTTATCCTGTATTTAAGCTATTTGGGCTTTCTTTCCATTGAACAGAAGCATCACAACTATACTGTAGTATCTGAGAATGTTGACATGTAAGAATTTTAAACCATATTAATATCCACACAGGTTTATAAGTTCTCTATTTACACTGATGAGTACAATGGAGGGAGCTTTCCCCCAAACAGCTATGATTTCAACATGCTCGCTCGCTGCAGCGACTCTCTCGCGGACGATGGCGCTGTCTAGTGTATTACTTACTAACTCTATGCTCACGGGAATAGGTCAGACGTACTGCAAGGCGTGCAGTTCATACAGACCCTTATGGGCGACCCTTAGCCACCTATCGGAAGAAAGCTTGTAGTTAAGTGTGCTCTCCTAATGTTCTGTCGTTCACAGTAGGGATGGGCATGAGCGCAGCTCGAACGGCTCGAGCTGATGACGTCACTGCTCGATCTAGGTCGAGCCGTACTCGAGCAGGAGTATGGCCTGCCATCTATGAGTGATTACCTTGTACTAAATCAGATGAGTGGCAATCTTCTTTGCTCTTTTAATACTAATGAAATGAAACCAGTGTGTGTACAGGAACACAACTGAACAAACTATATCCTCACCCGGCAATTTCAGAAATAGCTTGTTACATTTCGTACCATGAAAATAATATTTATAATGATAACGCCTTAACGTTATTAACGGAATACATTGAATCCCTTACATAACATAGGAGTATATGGATGATATGGTTGTTATCCTAGAGTAATATTATCGCCTGAGAAATGATACGGCGTAATATGTAAGTAAGTCCGCCTCTGTGGTGTAGTGGTTAGCATGATTAGACGCCACCCCCGGAGGTCCGGGTTCGATTCCCGGCTCTGCCACGCAATTTGAAAAGTGGTACGAGGGCTGGAACGGGGTCCACTCAGCCTCTGGAGGTCAACTGAGTAGAGGTGGGTTCGATTCCCACCTCAGCCATCCTCGAAGTGATTTTCCGTGGTTTCCCATTTTCACACCAGGCAAATGCTGGGGCTGTAGCTTAATTAAGGCTACGGCCGCTTCCTTCCCACTCCTAACACCTTTCCTATCCCATCGTCGCCATAACACCTATCTGTGTCGGTGCGACGTAAAACCAATAGCAAAAAACCCCGTCATATTATATCGGACGCAGGACTTCAGGTCTGTTCACATTTTTTTATTATGTAGGAGAAATAGTAAATATAACATTATAATAAAACTGAACAGAATATATTATTAAAATGATACATACAATGTTCAGAAGAACCAAAAATGGAAGAAGCGACCAATTAACGAAAGGAAAACCACACAAATACTATCACTATGCAGAGCTCATCGCCATGTCGAGCAGTCACTTCCATTTGATTAAAAAAAAAGTAATTCTGGGCATATATGGATTTAATAAACTGATGTGTCCACTATGACTTACGGTACGTATGTATTTCTGTAGAATGGACGCTATCGCTAATGACTCTACTTCTACTCTACGCGTAGTGCCGGAAGGTGAATATCAATGTGAATGAGTGCAGATGGAATTGTGGCTCGAGCCCTAACACACACTCCTGCTTAGCGCACATGCAAGCCTACGTCACGAGGGAATTCCGTGTTGCTCGATCTGGCTCGACCCAACACCTCCTAGATATATAAGGCCTCACAACTGTTCTGGGAATATACTGTGACGTCAAAATCGGGAGGCAAACTTGAACCTTTTCAGTAATAACACAGCAATGAGTTTGGCCATGTAACGCTGAAATTAGAAGAGTTTTAATTCGTTTAATGGTGCCAATTGTTAATACCGTTGTACGTAATGGTACTGATGTGTTGCGTACTCAACTTTAAGGAGAATTCCGGCAGTGATAACGAAGTGCATGCATTAAGTTTACGAAAGACGAGGTTATGCGGCAGATATGTTTACGTGCAATTCCAAGACAAGACTACAGATTTACTAATAACTCAATGGTGAGTAACTATTATTATTACATTCTCACACAATCATAATGAGTATAGGCCTATGACGTATTTAACTACACGCAACAGCTGGTGATATGTAGGCATATTTACTCTTCAATGATATAAGGTTATGCTAGATCACAATCATGGGAAACATTATTTCAACGGTATTATTATTATTATTATTATTATTATTATTATTATTATTATTATTATTATTATTATTATTATTATTATTATTATTATTATTATTATTATTATTATTATTATTAGTATTATACGCATTAAAACATACCACCTACAGGAGCTGCTGGTGTAGGCCGATTCACTCTGTAAATACACGAATTTCGCTCACGGTGATACATTATTTTACAGGTATGCCACAGACATTTCAAAGTCGGTGATATTTTATGGGAAGTAACTGGTACTGATCCTGCCAGAATGTGACTATAAATATGATGGGCATTTGGAAAAGATATAAGCCACTGCTGTCTCTGACAATCATGGTCTTGGAAGAGGAGTAGTTAAAAGAACCAGGCAAAAATGTAGAATAGAAAGGAGCAATAAAGAGAGCCATTGAAGATAGTACATATCTCATACACAGAATTTCAACACATCTGAAAAGTACAATAAACACGTTGTTACCTGATGGTTGTTGTACTGTGATGAAGGGACCGTAAGTAATTTTTCTGTACGTCGATACATCAAGGCAACCATACTGCATGGCATATGTAATCATCTTATAAGACATGGCCTTTATTCTAAACGGGTTTTATTAAAGTAAAAAATATTTCTAATGAATATGTGGACAAAATTACTAATACAAATGCGGTATATTCTTTAGTTACAAAACATCATAGCTGCATCACAAGGAATGAGTGTAACAATGTGTAGAAAGATTCAATAAATAAGTTAATTCTAGTCCTAGTTGGTGAATTGGACACCGAGGATGATGTCCCCACAGTTAATTTAATAGCCATAGTTAAAATATTTCTTAGTTCATAAAGGAGTATGTGCATGATTTTCTTGTTATTTGTTCAACCTTCTGTCTGATATTTCCTCATGTTTACAAATTTATGGCCGACCCCGTGGTGAGGGGATATAATGCCTGCCTCCTACCCGGAGGCCCCGGTTCGATTCCAGGCCAAGTCAGGGATTTTTACCTAGATCTGAGGGCTGGTTTGAGGTCCACTCAGCCTGCGTGTTTACATTTGCGAGCTATCTGACGGTGAGATAGCGGCCCAGGTCTAGAAAGCCAAGTATAACGGCTGAAAGGATTCGTCCTGCGGAACCCAAGACACCTCGTAATCTGCAGGCCTTCGGGCTGAGCAGGATCAAGGCCAAGCCCTTCAGGGCTGTTGCGCCGTGCGGTTTTTACAGATTTATGAGACAGTAGCAATTTAATGTTGCCACAATATGTCAATACTTTTAAAAGAGTAGGCTCCAGTCCGAATGGTAGTCCAATATTAGGTTAGAAACTTACATACTTTCTGGAATACATAAAGGTTTCGAACAGAATTACAAATTAGTAACATCGGTGGTAGGTGAAATTCTCATAACCATACATGAACTTCAAGGGAGGAAACATTGTAGGCTCATGTGCATATACTGCCAGTGATGCTACATCAGCTTAGATGTTAGGCCTATGCTAATATTATACGTGCTAGTTTTCCTTTAAGATCACGTAATGCCTATTTAAATTGAAATATGTTTGTAATATTCTGTTGTGATGTTAGCAATTCGGTCTAAGTGAGTTAACATTGCAAAATGCTGTCGTGTTTTACAACTGTCTGCTGTTTATCTTTAATGGCAGAGTCACTAAAATACGGTAATAACGACAGTATAATTCAATATCCTTCAAATTTGAAACGCTATTTGTTTGTAAATAAATTATTCCATTGGCAAAAAATATTAAAATCACGTCTGTGTTTAACTATGTTCCGCGTTTCTCTGCATTGCCATCGCCTCCGTAGCGTGACGTCACTACGCTGTTGTTAGGCCTTATTATCTAGGAGGTGTTGCTCGACCACGCTCGACACACCAGTTCGTGACGTCAGCACTCGAGCAGGCGATCGAGTGGCCCATCCAACGAGCTAGAATAACATAGAGGGGCTGTATACCTGACATCAGCGCTCCCTGCTTGAAGCAAGTTGATAAGGGGCAGCCATCTTAACGGTTGTCAAAACAAAGCGAATTGGCGCGAGAGCATATGTTGAGGTGACAGGGAGATCGTGCATGCCAATTTAATGCCCTAAGTTTTAAGAAGTGAAAAGATAGATTCTCGCTTTCAAGAATGCCAGCCGTAAGCTCAGCGTATGGTTGTACCAAGACCAACTACAATATATCAGACCTTAATGTAGCTATCGATATTAGCTAAAATGGCGCCCCGATCGGTTTGCTCAAATGTAAACATGAGCATTGCGAAGCACCTGTTTAGTTATTTCTATTGGTGTGGTTTGATTAGGAAACGATAGTGTAGTGATGCTTTTATTGAAATTTTGGTTTTAAAACTATTTTGATATATTAGGATGTGTCGATCGTGTTGTATGCTTGGGTGCGAATCATATTACAGCAGATGCACTTACATTCGGATCAAGTGTACTTAATGGATCGTGACGATTTCGAAGTTACAAGTAATTTATTAGGGTGCATTAAAACACTTAAGGATAAATTTGTCAATAGAGAGGACGTGTTCCGTGTACTTGATGAACTGGATTTTTTCGGATAAGGCCAAAATTCTGTGTTGGTGCCAATTCTAGTACGTTTCTGAATTACTATACCCTTTGAGGATTTTAAAAGTGAGGTTGTAAAAAGTGATAAAGCTATTTATTTATCTGTGAGTGAAGATTATATTATCTTTGTTAAATTAGAGGTCAAGGTATTAAGTGATATCTTACAGTACTTATTTACGTGACCAACGATTTGGGTGTTAAAGTGCTTTATACGAAAATGCATATGCTACCAGAGAGCTTCAAACTGATTCTCCCATTGATTATCTGAAATGAAACAGATGTAGCAGTTTGGTGAATCATTATTAGAATCATTGTTATGAGAGAATTGAAATTCGCGGCAAGGTTATGTTTCTAACAAATTTCTATAACGAGATAGGTTATTATATTTAAAAACGTATGGCAATGGAAAGGTTATTCAAATAAATGTATTTCCAAAACAAGTATTGATTTAGAGGAAGAAGAATTATGGTCTGCAATAATTTACCAAGGGTTCCCCTATTATGTCTACACCAATTAGATAAATTTCCAACTTCTTTGAAATCACAAGGAAAGACTACGTAGACGATTGATACGTAATCTGCCACTTGGACGACAGCCCTAAATTCAGATCATCGGTGATTGATTGATTAATTAATTGACTGAATTGAAACGCATCAAATATTCCCCCAGGATTGTTATTTTAGAATACAACCCTATATTACCTATTTCCTTTACCATAGTAGTTCATAGAAATTATTTATATATTGAATTATCCCATATTGCTTATCAAAATGTAGAATACTTCTAGATAGCATTGGTCTATTACCCAAAGTAAAGTATTCTGTTCGTTATTATTGACAGCTTAGCAACTCAATACGATAATCAAAATGTTATGTTATATTGAACCGATGCGTCGGCCATGTTGTTTCTGTATTAAGGTCTGATATTATTGTAGATGGTCTTGGTTGTACTAATCGGAGTAATAAAACCAATGATATATCGTACTTTAAGTAAGTATTACTGAATTATAGCCGAGATTCCTTTTTGTAATTTCTGTTTGTAATTAAATCCATTTTATCATGGGCGCCCGCAAGGGGGGGGGGGGCATTTGCCCCCCCCCCCTGGAATTCTAAAGATGTTGATGTTCAATTGTTTAATATCATACCAGATTATTTCATAAACTGAAATTACTGACAGTCATATCTAGCATATGTTATAACTGGAAGTTTCTGTAAACAATTTAATGTTGCTGACGTTATATTGGTTTTTATATTCAAGAAAATTGTTAATGAGCCCCCCCCCCCTGGAAAAGATCCTGCGGGCGCCCATGCATTTTATTGTTTACTTAGCGAAAGTACGGATAGCCACGGTAATTATTTGTCGAATTTTGTTTCATATTTCGTTTAAAGAACAAGGAATTAACTGAACAATGCGTTGTGAGGAAGAAAAGAGATAAATGGTATCCCACTCAATTCAGTTGCTTATGCTCTGTACATTTCCAGCCCTATTTAATTTTCATTCACATTTACAAATAAAGGAAATGGAACGCCCACCACCAAGAAAACGTAACCACAAAAAATCACTTATTTCGTTCAAACGTACACCAAGTATGATAAATACAGCATTTTACTGCTATTTTTGAAATGTATACAGCCTTTATTGTAGATGTCTGTTGCCTTGGTTTTTAAAACTATGCCACACTTCATAATGGACAACTTTCAAGCTAGTAATCCCAGTATGATATGGTAATGGGAGAAACATGATATCCCCCCTATATTATAATAAATAATCACACTAAACGATTATTGTGGTAAAGTATTCATGGGCCGCCTCTGTGGTACACTGGTTAGCGTGAGCAGCTGCCACCCCTGGAAGCCCGGGTTCGATTCCCAGCTCCGCCACGAAATTTGAAAAGGGGCACGAGGGCTGTAACGGGATTCTATCAGCCTGGGGAGGTCAACTGAGTAGAAGTGGGTTCGACTCCCACCTCAGCCATCCTCGAAGTGATTTTCCGTGGTTTCCCACTTCTCCTCCAGGCAAATGCCGGGATGGTACCTAACTTAAGGCCACGGCCGCTTCCTTCTCCCCCCCCCCACAAGGCCCCTGTTCAGCATGGCAGGTGCAGCCCTCCCTCACAGTTGTATCCCCCGACCCAATATCTCACGCTCCAGAACACTGTCCTTGAGGTGGCAGAGGTGGGATCCGTTGCCGAGTCCGTGGGAAAAACCAACCCGGGAAGGTAAACAGATTAAGAAAGGAACACAGTACTCATGAGGATGCAATAATTTTAAAAATATTAACAGAATGAGGTTGTAACCTATTATAGGTCCCTATGATTTTAAGGTTTCCTGTCATAAATACAGTATTTATGTCCATCGTTTTTATTCTAATTTACGCTTAACCACAACAGCCAAGCAGGGTAACGCTCTTGTTCCGATTTCGAGGCCTATTCGTATGTCACTGTGCGATGATTTCGAACTAGCCTACAATCAACTGATCGTGATGTTGGCCTCGTGCCGCAATATGATGAAGTGGCGGTATTCGCTTTCATGCTTCAAGCTTTCGGCAACGGACTTTAATTCTCCCCCAGCGATTCTAAAATGCACTTTTCGTCATTAAAAGGCCATGCCCCCTTGCTTGTGTGACAACAGGAAACATGGCGGACGTTCGTTCTATTAGGTTCACCCAGGCAGCGCTTCCGCCTCTCTATGTTATTCTAGCTCGTTGGGCCCATCCCTATAGTAGGGCCCACGAGAGTTGAAGTCTGACAGGTGAGCGGCGAAAGCTGTAACTACGAAGTACGCTGCGTTGTCATAGTTACCTCAATTCGCGGTCTACCACCTTTCAGACAGGCTGAGTGTTTAATAAAACATGTAGGCCTAGGCCTAATGCAATTCATTTACCCTTGACCGGTTCCTAAGCTCGTGTTAATAATTCCAGCATTTAAGACAGAACACGACATTATCGATACGGTACCGTATATATAAAAGATTTCATAATCACTAACAAAAACATCAGTTTCTGACAATAACCTCAACAAATGCACATGTTAATTACAGTATAGAACAACACTACCCACATAGATAGTTTTTATTATTTAACGCCGATTGTTAACGGTACTTGTACAATTCGGGAATAAACTACGGTATAATAAACACAGTAGGAAGACGATACTTCATCGAGAAAAGAAATCAGTCAGAATATGAATGACAATGATGGAATTAAGGAGATATTCGGACTTTCCCCCGTAATTGCTCAGAAAATAGCAATAAAATGTACAGACATGCAATGTACACAAAGCACTGAACCGAGATATTTGTAAAAATAAAAAGTACTCACTGCTCTGCCGACAGCAATCAGTCATCTAGAAGGGGCTCTATCCCATCGATATCATCTCCTGTACTATCCTGCTCGTTGTCACCATCACTGTCACTGACACAATCATTTCTCTTCCCTGGCTTCGAACAGTCACACCTCGGCCAGTTGTATTTTTTGGCGTTTCTTTCGACTTGGAAGTCATTGTTAAACACTCAAAAGAACCGATCAAATAAAACTCACGGATTCTTAACGAATAATGGAGTACTTCACACTAACACTATAGTCACACTACAAGATCGCTAACATCTACAGACGAACAAAACTAGGAAAACTGAACAACTAGCCACCGATAAACTTAAAGAAATAAACTAACACCTAACATAATATTCTGAAAACATACACATTAAGCAGCAACGACTAGCACAGCTAACACAGTACCATTCGGAATACTATCACAAAAACGACTGAGAGCAAGTCAATCCACGTGGTGATAGCGTCCTAAAATGTTGCAACTCTGTTATCGTTGCCATAGCAACAGGCCATTTTCGAACAGCGTTAGTCAACTTTTTCTCGCCGGTGGCGCTAAACGTCAGACTTCAACTCTCGTGGGCCCTACTGTAGTTCACAGATCTAAACAGGGTTGCCAGATCACCCACAACTGTATGGGAATCGATCTCTGGCTCGATATAAACACTCAATATGAAGGACGGGATCGCTAATCGCTATATATTACTGTTTATCTTTCATTGTGGTGGTTCTGCAGCTCTACAGATCGTATTATGGAGCCGCGCCTGCACGTAACTGATCTAAAATCTGCATTGCAATACCCTACCTCGCTTACTGAAGAGTACTTAGGATTTGGATTCTTCTTTTCAGGTTAAATGTGAGCAGAAATCCCATCTTGAGCAGCATAAATCTGCAGCTGCTCACTTGGCTAGCGCAGCGAGGAGAAATAAGTCCAGCAACAACTGTAAGCAAACGTTTATTTCTTCCACAGTTGGCAAGCCTGAAGATAACTTTAACTTTCGCCTATGTCAGGCGTTGGTGTCTGCAAACGTCCCATGGAACGTGCTAAGTAACCTGACCATGAAAACATTCTTAGGAGACATCAGCGGCCGCAGTATACCTAACGAATCCACTTTAAGGAAGAATTATTTGCATCCTGTTTACCAGAAGACATTAGATGAAATAAGAGGAGATGTAGGCGATCACTATATTTGGTGTTCTGTCGATGAAATATCTGACAGTTGCGGTCGCTTCATTGTGAATGTGGTAGTACGTAAGCTGGATCAAAATGAACCAGGCAACGCTAATCTAATTTTTTTGTTAAAGAAATAGAACTAACTAACAACAGCCTGCGCTGTGAGGGATGCTTTACGCATATTGTGGCCAGCATAGAATCAAGATAGTAAGTTCCTGTTGTTAGTGACAGACAGTGCTGCCTACATGTTGGAGGCAGGGCAGGTTCTACAGTCCTTCTACCCGAGCATGCTACAGGTTACTTGCTTGATCCACCGCCTGCAGCGCCTTGTGGAGGAGATTAGAAGCAACTTCAGTGATGTCAACAGCGTGGTTTCTTCAGTCAAGAAAGTTTTCCTCAAAGCCCCAACACGTATACAGCTGTTCAAAGAGAAACTACCAACAACATCTCTTCCATCTGAGCCGATACTTACCCGCTGGGGAACTTGGCTGTCTGCTGCTATTTACTGTGCTGAGCACCTAGAAGAAATTAAAAATGTCGTCAATGACTTGGATGAAACAGAAGCTTCCTGCATCGCAAAGGCCAAGAAATCGCTCAAGTGCCCGACCCTCGTCGCTTCCCTAGCATATATTAAGACACATTTTTGTTTTATACCAGAAGTTATTCTCCAGTTGGAAGGTGCAACTTTGCCACTCAAAGATTCCCTGGATATCATTGGCAATGTTTCCAGAAGAGAAATACCTAGGCCATTCGGAGTGGCATGTTCTTCGAAGCTGCAGAAGATTCTTTAACGCAATCCTGGTTTTGAAGACATGAAAGTCATCAATTCAGTATTACAGGGTGAAAAGTATTCAGGAAAATTACCCCTACAACCTAATGCATTAGCATCTATGTACTACGCTCCAATGACGTAATGTTCTGTTGAAAGAACGTTTTCGTCATATAAGAATGTGTTACGTGACAACAGGAAATCATTTACGCCAGACAATTTGGGAATGTACATTGTTATTTACTGCAATGCCAAAAAATAACTTATAAAGGAAACAGTACAGTGTATTCTCTGTGTATTTTTATGAATATGACAATGTAAACTTTTGTGAAATAAGTACATAAATAAACTTTACAGAACTACAAAAACCAGAAAATATTGCTGCCTGGAGGCAAAAACCCAAAATAACCTATTTTAAGAATTCAAAAACCTAAAGTGAAGGTTTATGCCACCTAAAAATCCGGGCCCTACATATCATGCTGCTAAGCGAAGTTCTGATATGGTAGATATATACGAGTGGATTATGTTACAGGTGATACAGTTCTACTTTCTTTATTATTGGTGGCAAGACATTTGCTAGCACACAAGATACGTAAACAATGTCGCTGATATACGGAAACAAATCTTAAGGAATATTTTTCAAGATTTTAAAATTTTTCAGCCTTTGTATGCATCTTTCAACATGAATTCGCACACTTGCTACACTCTGAATTTGTAACACTTCATCTCCTGCAAATCTCCCATTGTGCAGAAAAGGTGGCATGACAAGTAAAGAATGAGTTGACTCTGGGAATCCTTTGTCGGCTAATATAACGTCCCCTTCACTCAAAATATTTAGGAAGCCTGAATTGTTAACAATAAAAGTACCACTAGTTCTTCCACCATAACAAGGGGAAACAAAAACATTAGTTCCGTTTGGAGCCACAGATAATAAAAATTTAAATGTATAACATGACTTGCTCGAAAAATACATGTAACATCTTTCATCTATTCTTGCTGGTGTTTCTGATTTCATTTCTGTGCAATCTGTTATAATTCATGCGTCAGGATAAAATGTTTTAAAAGCGCGAGGCAAAGTATTTTGCACGGATAGTTTGTTAGGCCAGAAAATAAAATTAGAAATGCGTTTCTTGACTACTCCGAGAGCGTAAAAAGTATTCGCGCAGCAATCGTCCAATGTACACAAAATATGACTGCCAAGGCAGCAAAGGTTATACCCAATTTCATTTTCATTAAGAAGAGTAAACAAACATCGTTATTACTTATATTTATAGGCACTTTAGAAACAAAGAAAGAAAGCAAGTAAAAAATCGAATGTTTTAAATGAAACGCTTGTTAAATCCTTCAACTATGCCTCACTTTTTATGCTCTGGTATTCATGAAATCCTCTGCATATGTCCAGGGGGATGTTGGGACCACAACTTTTATCCACCTTCTCCGAAATACTTGGTGGTACTGTACTTGAGTTGCACTGTGTGCCTACATCATTCCCACTAAAAACACAAGTGAATTCGAAAATCGTTGCTTCAATCTTAAATGCTGCTTGCACCGACTTATGTAGTTTTTCACACTCATTTTTCACAATAAATTCATGAGTTTCCTGATTAGAAGACGTATGTATATTTGATCATTTAATTCGTTTACTCGCTCTTTCAAACCGGGATACATCACATTCTCTTTTCGGTTTCTTCTTTTAGCTCTCATGAAACACAGATTGTATATATGATGGATGATTTTCAATATTACTTGACTTTCCTCCAACAAAATGTTCACTGCAAATGACGGAGCATTTGATGGGTTCCCTTGGAGTTCCATCTGCACTGAAATGCAGGAAAACATTTATTATTAATTATTATTATTATTATTATTATAAATATTATTATAAACATACGAACCTGCTGCAATGCATACTTGAGATGAAATGTACTATTTCAAAGTGTACTTAAATGAACGTGTTCTTGACTTGGCAGACCTGGTATATTTGAAATGTGTGATATGAAATGTGTAATTTACGTCACAAATGAAATAAGGTACTGTAGTTACTTTATTCTTCCCACAGCTGAAATCCACTTCCTGCGTCTGTCCGATTCCCATGGATGACCAGGAAATGTGTGAAATGTAATTCCTTTTCCATGCGTGTTTCCTTGTGTGTTGTGGCAGTTCACTGCACAACAGTTTCTATTTGATTTAGGTATTTTGACACAGTACTACTACCACAATTTCACACCCACAGTTACACAGCCTGGACTGGCCGCTCAAGAAAAGGTCACCAAAACGTTACCGATTTCTTCCGCTAGAGGCGCTAAGAGCGGCCGTGCATGCTCCCTATAGCACGCTCCAATCGCATGCCGTTTACAAGCAATTTTGCTGGTATGCCAGTAGATGGCATGCACGTTGAACGTACACAAATACAGTAGAGACAATACGCGACACTGAGCGAGATATCGAGGGACAGCTATTGGAGCTCTCTCTAGCGAGTAGACCTGAAAACTACTGATTCTGTCATTAGAGCACGTGTATTTTTGTGTGAAGTTTTTGGCGTTATTTATACGTTTTCAGTGAGTTGACATAATTAAATATTAGCGTGTGTCATTCCTTGATATCTCCTCTCAACGTGAGGGGAAAGGTATGTGCTGTGTTTGGCTGCAGTAACTATGAAGTAGAGAAGAATGCGCGGCGGTTCTTCAGGTTCCCTCGTGACAAGAAAATGTAAGTAATAGGGTGTTGTGTTTGCATATATATTCTTCCAGTGACAGAGATTTTTACAGTACTTCATACTCTTCTGACCTGCTCGACCCATATTTTAACTGGCTTAAAATGTAATACGCATATTTTATTGTATAGTGCAGCAGTTAACCTTCAATACCGATGAGGTGTTGTAGCTGTGATCTGTGTGTTGAAATGTCACAGAAGTGATTTAGATAAGGTGTACAAGAAAGAAGGGACGTTACGCTTATATACGAATTATAAGATCTGTTCAGATAATTTCCAGGCCAGCGACTTTAAAAATCCTCGACTATACAGCCAAGTGTATGTTACATTTTTAATTGTACGTAAATATTCCTCAAAGCATCACTATCGACAACATTTTCGTACTTTTCTTTCTTTTATCCCTCTTCTCCGATTAAAGCCGGGATTTTATAGATTTTCTTTCTATTAGTAGGCTTCATGTGAAGAGGAAAATTGTCCAGCTATTAAATGTTAATTCATTGCATCATATGTGTAAGGAATGTGCCGATATTTTTATTGACAAGTGTCTTAATGTGATGTCTTAATGTTTTTAAATGAGAAAAAAAAGACAAATCCAACCGTAAGAGTTCAGGCAGGAATGCTAAAGCTAAAAAAGTAATGCATAAATGAAAGATACAGGCATTTCACAGTAGTCCATTTCACATCTTGTTTATATGTCTAATTTCAGTCTTTGAATAATAACCTTTTAAATAATTCTTCATTCATTTTTCCAAAATTGCTTTAGCAACTTCGAAGTTAATATCCCAATAACACTTTCTTTCTAGACGTAATTTATTTATCCACTTCCGTACATACATTTCCATTGATATTTGAATTTAGCGCGATTTTTTCAGGTTAAGTCACTAGGAGCGCCACCGTCGAATTGTCTCCCATTTTAGCAAGGCTAAATCCGTAAGTGTCGCGTTTTGTCTCTACTGTATTTGACGTACACACAGGGACTTCTCGACGTGGCGCCTTCTATTGTACAATAAATGACCTCGTCTGTTCATGGCTTTAGAGACAAGGTCAATTCCGCGCGAGTCGAAGGAAGAAACTTGTGCATTCCCGCGGAGTATTATCTCTGTCCATTATATACCACTTCCCCTTCCTTTCCCGAAGCGCACTGTGCGCTCTGGCACAGCAAATACGGCGAGTTCGTCAATCTGAATCGCGCGCCCGGAAGCAACAAAGTAGCCTCATTTTGTCGAAAAGAAAAATGCTCCCCGCCAATCCGATTGAGCCTTCGTTCTCTGTATAACATGAAGAACATCGCTGATATTTTTTGTCAGTATAATTTAGATACACTCTATACAGCCTATCAGCGGAGCAGGTAGATTTTTAAAAAGTTGGACAGGTAGGAAATATTGTGCGTCCAAGACAGTTAAAAGTGAACATACGCTCGAACGTGGTACTTAGAATTCAATCTTCTACAAAGAGGCTCATATGTATTTTCATCCTCACTGTAACAATCTTCCAAAAAAGTGTTCTTCTGTGTTCTGGCTCCTGCTTTATCCCATGAAGACCAAAATCTGTTATCATTTAAAAAAAAAATTATAATGCGACTGTTTCCTAGTTCCTTGCCGAAGAGAACAGCGGCTGTCTCCATCGGGGAGAAACAGTGGACCTGTCCGACAGCTCGCTGCACGCCTCGCTTTAATTTGTGGTTTTTAAGATTTTACCATCAATGTATAGCTTATTTCGACCTCTACAACCTCCAGAAGTGTTACAAAAAAAAAAAGAACTAATGTATTCATGCCAGAAAGCACTCCTAACGGTTTTCGGTGTTCTGATATTAGTTGGTGTGCTGAATTCAAAAAGGGTCATTTTGAGTTGTAACTTTTTTCCAGATTATGGTAAATGCAGTAAGAACTGTGTATGCACCAATTTTCATAATTGTGTATTGAGTGTATTTTTGAGAGGCAATCATGTAAACTGCTAAAATCTTCAAACTCTTCTCCTTGAAAAATCATGGATTTTGAATTGTAATCCTTTCTTTCTAAGGCATCGAAATCAGGTCTCCTCTGAGAGTAATTTACGTTTCTTACTGTTGAACACTTAGCGTTCTTGCTTGTCATAAGAATTTTGATGGACAATCACAAAATAAACTTCTTCATGTTTATACATTTTGGCCAACCTCCGATATCCAAATGATAATGTCCCTACCAATCCAGAAACAGAAAATAAAATCCTAATTTGCGGGTACTTGGTTTGTGTTGTTGAAGAGAGGATGGAGTGTGACATTTGAGTCAGCAACATCTCACTACCTAGAGCTTCGAGGGCCGACGACCTTAGATGTTAGGCCCCTTTAAACAACAAGCTTCATAGAGCTTCAACACCACTAAATGGAACTGATTATGCACATCAGGATAGAGTAGGACTTCGATACCGAAAAGCTTGTTTTGTTGCTCTCATGAAGCAGATTCAGGAGTTTGTTGAAGCTGCTGTGCCCTACTGTCGGAAGTCCTTCAAACTTATGACCGTAATACGATGACTTTCTACTTCTTTCCTTTCAGAATGTGTTCTGTTACTGTGTGAGGTCAATGAATATCAGCAAACTGTTTGGGATATTATCCTAAGTTCTTAAGACCTCTATTAACTGATCTTGCGCTGGCAAGAACACAAAATGTTAGCCGCCCGGTGTATCACTCCAAGCCTTCGTCCACGATAATCTTTAAACATGAAGAGGTCAACCACAACTTCATAGAGTTAATATTACCAGAGATGCCAACTTTCAAGAAAGGCAATTAGTAATGCAGCCGAGAGGGCACGGCGGGGGGGAGGGGGGGGGGGTGGCGGCGCAACCAAAGATTCTTTTTCGAGATGTCACTACCTTACACATCATTGAAAAATCAGTGAACAATATACAATTCAACCAAAAATATCATACTCAAAGATTGGCAATATAAACACTGTATGATTATTACCTGCTAGAGGAACACGTGATCTGCAGTATCTATCTGAGTGGAGGTTGAAGGGTCATTTCTTTTGTTGAGTACTGTAGTTGCCCCCTTAGCAGCTTGTAGTTCCTGTTTCGTAAAGGTACACTGGTGACAGGCTTTTTCTTTTGATATCATATGCATCTTTTGCACTAACAGAGCACTTAACAGTTCGGTGTTCATATTAGCACGGAATTCAGTCTTATTCTTCCTCACCAAACTAAAAACTCTTTCCACTGGAGCATTGCTATGGGGTACTAGAAGAATAGCCATCATTAGTTTACTCAGTGAAGGGTACTTCCTCATACCTGAAGCATCAGTGATCTTCGATATTTCGAACCAAAGTCTGTCAAGCCCTTTCATCCTTGTCAAAAGGGAATCCATCAAATTGGAAATGACTAAAGTCAGTTTCCAAAGGATCAATTTCTTCTGATGACAGTATTTTAGGAAACCAGTCAATCATAAATTCTACTGATAAGAAACTCTTCGATTTCCTCTGGAGAACATCAGCAATTTCAGCATGCTCGAGAAACTTATCCCTAATTGGCCATTTGTTAACAATGTACTCACATGTTTTTGTATAGAACAGTCTCACATCGGAATAAAAGTTTTTCAATGTAGTTTCATCTAGAGAAACTGCCCTTATGTAAGCCCTTATGTTTGCCCCAATGACCAACTCGCTGTCACTTTTCTGCAACTTAGCAGAACTAAATTTCACATCAAGCAAATTAGTATTGGACTCTGGAACAGAGGATGCTCTCACAAAACGAACAATAAGGTCACTGAAAAATTCATTTAATTTTGAGTGAAGTTTATGAATAAGCAGTGTCTCTTGTTGGAGGAATACATTTAAGGAGTTGAAAAGTGGAAGAACAGAGCTGAGAAACAAAAGGTAAAGCTTAGTAGATGGATTTTCTAATTGTTCCTTAACTTTCAGAAATTTTGAGTTGGCCTTGTCAGAATCTGATTCACAGAAGAGCATTTTAAAAGGGTCCCACTTTTCTAAGACCCTTGATACACACTGCAGAAGAGATAACCACCTGGTAGAAACATATTTCAAAATTTTGTGTGGCTTTTCACCAAAGACTTCCTGGCACACCTTTAAAGCATTTTGCCTCTTTGAACTCTTCATCAAATAGTAATAAACATCAATTAAAAACTATTCAATATTAACATTTACAAGAGCACTGCACCCCTTTTGATCAGCTAAGTGCACAAGATGGCAAGCACAGCCTTGCACATGAATATTAGGATTTTCTTTACAAATGAAGGAGCTCACACCTTTGGAAACACCAGTCATAGTACTTGCATTATCACATGCAAAACCTACGCAGTTATCCCACGGAATCCCCCTCTTCTTCAGTTCATCATCCAAAATATTGAATATTCCTTTGCCTGTATTGTCGCTGGATTCCCGAATCGTAAGAATTATCGTTAAAATCTGCGTAGATTCCTCATCGAAAAGCGTCACAACTAATGGGTAGAGCTTTTTGTCATTCATATCGTTACTGCCGTCTGTTGCCAGGGCAAAGGGCTGGGACTTCATTAACTCTGTTACCTTTCCCTCAACTGTACAAGCCAAAGTTTTAACTAGCGCTCCCGTTTTTGTTCTCGCACAACCGTACTTCAAAGCTATTTTCGAATCGGGAAACATTTTCTTGAACAAACGTCCCGCATGGTCACTGCAGGCTAAAGGCAAGTTGTGTTCAACAAGAAAAGTCGTAAACAACAACTCCGCGTTTGTTACTAAGCTTTCATCTTCCGAGGATTTAGCAAAAGAGGTTAAATTTTTGTTTGTGTCCCTCAGCTTAACTGTATCCGTATGAATTTTACTAGCCACGTGTTTACGACAGTCGTCTCGCCCACCATGTGCAACTGAAAAATTGCTGCTACACACACTACAAAACACGTGTGAAGGAGATTTTGAGGAACGAAGTAAACAGGGCCATTCTTTCGAATATTCCTCCCTGAATTTTTGAACGATTTTTGGTTTCTTACTAGCGTCACTGGTCACGGAAACTTCACCACACGTATTTTCTTGCACAAGAAATCGCTTCATTGTTTATTTCAAACTGTTGTCATTTCGTCACATGCGATTAGTATATAAATACTAGAAGAGCAATATTTGTAAATTTGGCAAACCTAAATTGCAATAAATACTTATTCAACAGTCACGCACACGGTATTCACAATGAAACAGGGTTTGCCACACAGAACACCACCGCCGCCACTTTGCCGCCAAAACAAAGAGAAGAGAACTCTGATACTAGCATGGAAGTCCGATCATGTGACGAACAAAGACAACAACTCAGCAAGATATACCACTTCACAGGCGGCTGCCTTTTCCGATACTGGAAGGACAAACTGCGTTCGGCGTGTGAAACTCTAAATATTCTTAAACGAGGATTACTGAGAAATCCGAAAAGAATATTCTGAGACTTCAAGCTGACATGGCATTCCTTGTGTATCTTTTTGAACACTTCATACACTTATATTTAAAAAACAAAAAATCGTAATTTGTGGTGTCTCATTCGTAAAGGCGTAATAATGATGGGTAATTCGTAATTATTACAATTGAATCGTAATAGTTGGCATCTCTGTATTACTGATGTAATTTATGAGCTTCAGTGAAGATATGACTGTACTGCATAGTGTTTTGTAGGCTGTCGTCATAATAATACCTTAAGAACTTTGTGCGTCTATGCCTGCCATCTAACAGAGAATATTTGTTGCAGCCTATTCGCAAAATGCCTCGCTTAGAGCAGGCAGTATAGGAAGATCGAGGTGGCAGTGGCATACACTTGTTAACTGTGGATAGGATGTACACCTACCTGGATACCTCTGTTGTTGTCGACAGAGTAGCTTCTTGTGATGCAGACCGGGCCAGAGGTGTTCTCTGTGACCATTCCCCTTCAGTGATATGTGTTTTTAAGTCCCGGATCATCACAGAAGAATTTTACTTCTTTTGAACAAACAAAACAGCGGACTGAGCTATGTGCCATCTCTTCACAATAATCCCATGTTCACAACTTACATTGCATTTCGGACATAGTCTTAAAGTTGTTGCATACAATTACACACAATATCGCACCGTCATTAACTGAAGTAGCTAACTATGATGTGAAAACTCTAGAACACTGAAGGGAATTATTTGTCTCCATAACGTCAGCAAACACAAGCACTGGTCAAATTTATAATGAATGTGGGGTCTGATAAAATATGGGTATTAACAAGTAGCAGTCAGTTTCTATACTTAGCCTACTCATTTGTGTACTTACCACTGCATACAATGCCAGAATGCGTATCCTGTGTCAGTAATAGACCTCGGCAGAAATGAACGGCCTGTTCACTTATTGACATGTATTTATGGAATGGAAAAGGCCCGTGGTTAGCTATTCGCATACTCGGCACAAACAACATTCAGCTGTAGGCTTGTGACACAGGGCTCACCACACAATCCGGGGACAACGTTCTTGAAATTTCTGTATATTTCTTGCAAGAAACAGGTGCTTGCACTAGTCTTGAGAAATCTTGTGATCCAGTCTCAGAATGCCCCTTCACTAATCATAGGAACTTGCTCACTGGCGAGTGTACTAATTGTGTTTCGAGAGCATCAATGTTGTCAATTATGGGTTCTTAGATTGCTGAAGATGCCAATTCTAAGACTGCAAGCTCTAGTGCAATGCTGGCACATCAAATCTACCACAGCTCCTTGTCTCAGAGCCTGGCGATTAAATATATTCATTCTACTAAAGAAATTTATTTCCCATTTTGTTCTACAAATAATGATTTATGTAACAGTACACAATTCTGACAGGGCAATATTTTCACAAATGTTATATTATCCAAGCTGAAGACATAGATGTTAACCCCATTTAAACATCATTATCATCATACTATCTGTAATCTTTGTCATTCACATTTTAAGTTCCATAAGACTAAAAAAAGCATGCTGGAATATTTTGCTCCTAACGATGGAATAAATAAAAACATGTTAATGAAAATTGCAGTTCATCAACAGCAGTTTATTTAGTCAAACTTTCTTCACATTGGTATCTACAGTGTCCAAAACATCTGAAGAGTAAGTCAAACAATGTCATATACAATAAGCTTCAGTCTATACTTGTAAGGTTAGCAACACTTACATATAACAAGACAGCAGTTCATAAAAAAATAGTCATTTCCTATCTCCTTGTTACAGTATTTCTTTCAGCAGAGTGAAAACAGTAATGTGAGTTTGTCACAAAAAATGAAACTGTCCTCTAAATGTAACTGAATCTGAAAGTTTAGTAAGCTCCAACCAAAACTGACATTTGCATATCTCATTTCAGTTCTTGGTAATACAGAGAGACTATGACAAGGCTGCTTCCTATTATCAGCATGGTAAGGATATTTGGATGCATTTTTCGAGTGTCACATTAAAACAAACTGATTAACAATAACACAAACACTGTATACAAGAACTGCTTGTCAATAAAATAAGAACCACTATATATTGTTGGTTAATACCTTTTTTATTCCATTCTACATACCTACAACTATTTTTCCAGGTAATTTCATGCTTAGTGAAACATTTGTTGCAGTGTGGGACAAGTTTTGTAGACCCTCGGCATAGAATTCTGCCACCTGCAAGGAAAAACCTTTCTGAATTGTCATTCACTTCGGTGTGAAAACACTTGCCACCAAGCAACTTCTTCCGACACAGAAAGAGATAGTAGTTATTTGATGCAAGGTCAAGCCTGTAGGGAAGGAGGGAGGTCAAACCACTGTCAGCCTAAAGACTGGATGAGTACTTGTGTTTGAATAGTGCCTAGAGACTACCATCTCTTTCTGAATCTGAAGAAGTTCCTCAGCAACAACTGTTTTCACACCAATGATGAAAGCCTGCAAAACTTCTCCCACACTACAACAAATATTTCAATTAGCATGAAATTATGTGGAAAAGTAGCTAAATTAATGCATAAAGGCATAAAAAAGGATTGAACCAATAACATGTAGCAGTTCTTATTTTATTGACAAGATTTTATTGACAAACTGCTCTTAATTTTAAAAATTCCTCGTGCATTCACAAACAATTCAACTATCATATCACATATATTTCTGCCCGTCATTACATCACATTCACATCTAAACTTCTCTTACCTACTATTCAGTACGCTGCATCAAAATCAAGCTTTTACAGCAAGACACAAGAAAAATCTGACGCTGCTATAAAACTGGCATTAAAAAATCACAGGAACTGTGTATAAACACTCGTAACATGTGCAGTTAAACTTACCCCTTAAGACATACAAATAAGTTAATCTTCCATATTTCCTTAAATACATCACATGCTATATGCTACGATTAACTGAGTAAAATCACAATTCATATAAATAACTAACACAATCATATCACTTAATGGATCCCCATTCAAGACTTAAACTTGTACATATAGAAATCCACATTAAGTTTTTTCAAATGAAAGTTTTAATAATAGCTTGGCCTTTTGCAACATATCATTCTGTATCAAAGTTCTTCTGTTCTCTCAATATTATACGTAACATACAATTTAAACTAGTCAAGATATTTTATATTTTGACCCAATTTTAAGACAATTATATGATCAATAGCATATGCCCAAGCTTATCTCAGTACTGTACTTACGTACATATCATGTACATCACACCACTTAACTTTTTACATGGAACTGAGGGAGAAAAACATCCCCTACTGATATCTTGCATCGGTTTATAATCACGTGTCAGTATATCACGTTTTATGACAAGTTTCAGGATTCATGTGATTCAATTTGCAGAGAAACCTGGTAATCATATTGTGGGCCTAGAATTTAATGCGACTGAGTTTAATGTAATTATATTAATATTCAATGAACAGTTCGGGGTATACCTGTAAATAAAAAATATGCATATAGCATGATGAGTGCTGGTAGCAGGCCTAATATTTTCCTTTTCCTGTGCAGTTAAGTGGAAGCAGAAAAGGCAGGGGAGAGTATTCAGCTATAAATATACACTAATACTTTTGTTAATAATGAATAACATGTTATAGAAAATTAAATACAATCTATTATGCAAAATTGTGAGGCTTTATTAGTTTTAAATACTGGTGCAGGCTTTTACGGCTGGTATCAACTGACAAGTGACAGATTACTTTGCTACTTTACTGTGCTAACATTGTAAATACATCACCGTTTCAACTACTCTTCAGTAGCATTTGTTGAGATGAAATGACAAGCCGTCTGAATGCCCATACTTTTGTAGCAGTGAGAATGTTAGGTGGCAGTGCTTCTACTAGCTTGCCTTCCTCTCAGGTTGATGTTATTAAAACTTAAGCAGCAAGACTATGTATCATTCTTGTGTCTTTTGAAGAGCGCATATTGCCTTCCTTTTTTGTTAAAACATTTCTTCTGTCTCATTACTTCAGCAACTTCTCAGTAGAGAAGAGTATGGTAATAAGCAGTGGTAGCCAGAACAAAAATTTCCTCCCATTTCACTTCATGACTCAGGAAACAGAGGGAATCCCCTGTCACTAAATATTTCTGGTTTTACAAAGTGGCAATGGTGTTTATCATGTTCCTTCAGCCCTTTATAAATGCTGTATTTGGTGATGCTAGTGGTTTAACATTACAATAACCCATCAAAGGTTTTTTGGCGACGCTAGGGAGGGTAAGGCCTAGAAATGCGAAGGTAAAGGTAGCTGCCGTGACCCTAATTAAGGTAAAACCCCAGCATGTATTTGGTGATCCAGATGTTAAACCTTGCACTATTCACAGGGAATACAGTACACACCTGTACCAGACAGGGAGTGTCCAGAGTATATTCAGCAGAGTAAATGCTAGGATATTTTTCTTCTGGCTATAAAAATTGTCTTGATGCAGATAAAACCTTGCCAATCCAGTCAGTAATTGTTATACTGTATGGAAAGAATGTCTTTCTCTCAAAAACATCTGTTCTTTTCTACTCATGGTGTAGGGGAGACTCAATAGCCCTCTTGATCTCAGTTTTTCTGTAACCATTGTCTTGTAAAACTGAGCTCACTCAGAATTACATTAGATCTGAAACAGAGTGAAGTGGAAAACTTTGCAGTTTTACAAATTAATGGATACAACAAAAGAGCCACAACATCAAGATCGTCTTTAAACCATAAGGATCCCAGCATTTAATGCTCAGCTTAAGACCTTCAGGACTCTCTGTCCAGTGCAGGTGTGTACCATATTCATAGTTTGTATGGGAAGGTTTACAGCATTGACACTATATTGAAGGAATATAAGCATCACTGTCACCTCAGCCAACCAGAAAATAATGCAGTAACACTGCATGTACATCTTCTCTTTCCTCAAAGACAAAATCAAATTTGAGGAAACTATTGTCCTGGCTCCCACCTGCCAGTATTATGCACCTCTCTACCGAGAAGCTATTAAAGTAACGGAATACAAGAACTGTTTTGTTAAAAAAACTGAGAGGGCTTCCAAATGAGGAGAGTTTGAAAATCTGCGTTAGTTGCAAGATGCAAATCACTGTTCACATTGGGTCACACCGAGCAAATCTTCAAGACACCCATCTGAGAGAGAGAGAAAGAGAGAAGCTAGAGCAACAGCACTATCAACACCAAGCCTTCTCACTGCTATAAATGTATGAACACCCATCCCCCTCCAGTCATTTTGTAATGACAAGGGCTAGCCTGCTGAACATTAATTCAAAAGTAAACATTTATGTCAACACAGCTTAATATTGTAAAGGAAGTCCACTAATACGTCAATGATTAATGATTACCAATATTCGTGATTTGACTGCTAATGCTCTGCTTAAAGTACTACTAAACAACATGTGAATAAAGAGAGGTGGAATTCAAAACAGGAACAGAGTGAAATGATCACGATAAGAGATCAAAGACTAGCATCACCAAAACAGGATGTTGGTTGCACTTTCCACTTATTTTACATAGACACAACTTGTCAGTACAGTTGCAGTGGAGAGTAAAATGTTAAATCTAATATTTATATACTGTATATCCACAAAAACAGCAGAGGTTTTCAAAAAATCTGACATGGAGAACAAGGAGTCAGCATTTTCACTTCAGAAGGCACACAGAATTTTCTGTTAGATAAAGTTTAGTACTATTAATCCAATTTAGGCAATTACTGATATTTAAAAAAAAACAGATTATAAATTATAATCCTCATAATGCGAACAGGTTAACTTCTTAAAAATAAGGTTAATAAAAGACAATAGTCGTAACTATTATCAAGCATATACAATAACCAGTGATATACGTCTGCCAGATAAACACCCGAGTTTACATTTACAATCAAATTATGCAGAGATCTACTCTTTTCTGCAGCGATGGCCATGGATACAGTATCAACAATCACTGAATTCATGAAAACCATGGCATAAACAATGAAAAGACCACTATTACATCTAGTACTTTGCCTTCTTGGAATGTATAATTAAAAATCACCAGCAAGTGCAAACTATTGGAGGAACTGGGCTGCAATCTGAGCTGAAGAGATTGGCGGAAGACAGGAACTACTGGAGAACTTCAGCCAACCAACCTTGAACTTATATGCAGTACCCAGTTTCACATGCTGGTCTACTTAAAAGAAACAATTTCATTTCACTTTCTCTGAATCAGTGGAACAGAAGTTAAGAAATGAGAAGAAATTACTGTGCATGCGGCCTTTCAAATTTTACAAAACTATGATATCATACTTCCTAACATAAATATCCTTATATCTACAGCTTGAGAGATCTAGGAAATATGGATGAAAAAACAATTTGATGAACATACAATACACAAGCTTTTGTCTTAGGGTATACTTAAAATAATATCACGTATTCAGTAACAAGAAGAAATCCTTACACTCAAAATTCATGGTTTTGCAATGTAATCGAATAAATCACACTGCATAAAGCTTCAAAATAGGTACTATAAAAGTCAGTTATCCTATAGTTTAATAATTGTACTTGAATTTCATCTTCAACAGGTACTTCATATTCACCTGAGCCACATCATATATTATGTATCTAGCAAGCATTAAGGAATACATCTTTGATTTCACATTTACAAAAATAAAAAATAATAATAATGCTAGGCTAATGCTCTCTTTCCTCTTTCACTTAACATACCGGTAATTATCATGAAACCATAAACACACACAAGAAGAATGCTGAAACAATAAATAACACAAGTCTCTCAAATCAGAATTTACACTTTACGAAGCCAGTATCTCTTGAATGCACAGATTTGCAGCATTACAGAGAACATACACTTTTTATAGTAAAACAAGGCATACCAATAAATCACAAAACATTCTCATTATTGTGGTTCATAGTGTGAGTTCCTGTAGTCACATCCTAGTTCTTGAACCATGGGCAATAGCTGAATGGCCATGTCTTGGAAATATGAGTACAAGTTACTATGGAACAGGAGTGGACAATTCAGGCATATTCAGAGTTGAGGCCCTCCTTGTGCTCAGACTACAAGGACTATCCAATCCGCCTGTAGCAGTCCCAGAAGCGTTAAGAGTGAAAATTCTCGCTGGAAAGTGAAGTCGGTACCCTATTCCATAGAAATTTACCGAGCACTCTACAGGGTGTTCACAGCAGGTCTTGAATGTATGGGAGTAACAGAGTCCTATTTCCACTGTGCAAACAAAATGAAATTCAATGAGGTGTTATTACTGCCAACTGGGCTTATGGAAGAGAGGAAGTAGAATTGGTTGTGTCAACAAAGAGGATGTATCTGGATATGTTAAGAGTTATGTTTGAGTAACGGAAGATAATGAGGTAGAGATACAAGATAAGGTGTTCTTAACAGGTAATAAAAGGTGAGTGGAGTGGGATTGTCCAAAAGGAAAGTAATAGAAAGCAAGAAAGTTTCCGTCAGGAACTTCCATTAAAGAATGATGCGGATCGATTTGGTGGTTGGAGTAATCAGGACTGGAATCAACGAACAGTATTTACCATGAGGAGCAAATTAAAATATCTGGAGCAGCTACAGTGAGGTAGCAACAAAGAAAACAGAAGTTTATGCTTGGTTTTCTGTAGATATATCGTGATGATCAAACAGGAATTAATTACATTTTTTGCATATATGAACATAACAGACCAACGAAAAACTGTTGAGGGGATAAAAAAGGATGATTATTTGTTGAAAGTGTTCACAAAGTTCTTTATAAAGATCTGAATACATGCTTCATTTATCAACAAGTGATCCCAAGAACGCTAAGTGTTCAACAATAAGAAACGTAAATTACTCTCAACGGAGACCTGATTTCGATGTCTGAGAAAGGGTACAATTCAAAATCCATGATTTTTCAAGGAGAAAAGTTTAAAGATTTTAGCAGTTTACATGATTGCCTCTCAAAAATACACTTGATACACAATTATGAAAATTGGTGTGTACACAGTTCTTACTGCATTTACCATAATCTGGAAAAAAGTTACAACTCAAAATGACCCTTTTCGAATTCAGCACACCAACTAATTTCAGAACACCGAAAACCATTAGGAGTGCTTTCTGGCATGAATACATTAGATTTTTTGTTGTTACACTTCTGGAGGTTGTAGAGGTCGAAATAAGCTATACATTGATGGTAAAATCTCAAAAATGCATTTTTTAAAGTTGTAACTCTTTCGTTCTCGGCCATCGATTTGAACAACTGAACAACACAAATGTTTGAAGAACATAATGTAATATGAAATCTGGTGTTATTCGAAAAATTCATAACTTACCTATCGGCCATTTCTCAAAATATCTCAAAAACAGAATTCTTCCAAACACGAGGCAAAGGTCGAGTTAGGCCGCAGGTTTTCTTTGACTTTTAGGGGATCATCGAGTATAAATTTATTAAAAAAGAACACAGTGTAAACAAAGAAATGCATGTTGAGATTCCTCTCTCCTTCAGGGACGCAGTGAGAAGGAAATGTTCAGAAGCATAAATATGAAACAGCTCATTTCTTCTGTGCACCCATAAATCAATCATTTTTGATCAAAAACTACCTTGCTAGAATAATGCAAGAGTTTTGGAGTTGTCATACCATGTAACCTCTATTATCCGTTTCTGGAAACTACAGTTTCCCAGATTATTCATTCAAATTACGGGGTCCCACAGGCATCCTAATTAATTCATTTTTTTTTAATCCCACATTATCCGTTCCTCAAAGAAATGATTTACCAGATCAACCGTCCAGAAATTTCAGTTTCATCCACGCTAAATCCTCAATCAAGCATTTTTCAAGAAACAGTAGCTCATGAAATAACGTCTATGAAATAGCTAATCTAGTGGGCCTAAAGTACAGAACGTCCAGATTGACGAGCAGACAGCTGGACGGCGTCAACTTGAAATGTCTGCTCATAGTAGCTGAGGCCATACGGTTATTATTATTATTATTATTATTATTATTATTATTATTATTATTATATCATCAGTAATTAGAGCTAGTATTGTAATGGGAAAGCGATTGGTGGTCAACTAGCATAAGGGACCATCTTAGCATTGTATTCAGCTAGAATTATCTAGGGCAGGGATGGCGAACCTTTTCCAACTAGTGTGCCATTTTAACTCTGGTTTATTATTCTCATCTGCTGACTGTGCCACTTGTTGTTTTCCATTTCCATTACGGGATGTTTACAACCTACATCTCCCCCCCCCCCCCCCCTCGCAACTTCCTTTCAATTTCCCGATTATGTTTCATAATACGTTATTTATTTATTTATTCATTTATTGAGTCATTTATTTATTTATTTATTATACATATGGTATTTGCATAACGGGTGCAATATATCTTGTAAATACATTTGATTGCATGTTCCGTGGGGCCGCGGCTGTTTCCTACCCACTCGTAAACCTATCCCATCGTCGCCACAAATCCTATCTCTGTCGGTGCGACGTAAAACAAATTGTAAAAAAATATTAGATATAAAAATCTAATGTACTAATATTGCGAATGGACTTCACTTCCTCCATTAGCTTCATTATCTTCCCATGTTGTAGTTTGTACGCTCAACAATTAAACTAATTTCTCCCTCATCACATTTCCATAAGGAAATCTAAAAAAAACAGCTATCCTTGTTTGTAAGGTCACATTCATGCTTTCATCAAAACATAATGCATATATGTGGGAGTTACCCAAATTAGCTTTCAACTGCTCCGAAACTTCTTCACTCATTTTTATTATTCTATCCTTGACAGCAGTTCAGCTGGCTGGGATTCCTTTAATCTTGTTAATTATTAGTTGTTTGTTAGAGAAGTTTTCAAATTATGTGTCGGACGTCAATAAGAAACTTTCTTTCAACAACTCACCGTCAGAAATCGGTTTCCCATGCATGCTGTACTCTGCAGTGAGACAGATGGAAACAGCCGCACTGATATTATTCCTGGGCCGGAAAGATAATACAAAAGAACTAGTTTGTTTGTGTTATGTTGGATATCTTGTGAAACGAACTTTCTTTTTTCTTCATTTGAAATGGAACAAACATTTGAATGACCAGTCTCAAAATTGCGCTTTACATTAAATGTGGGGGATACAACTGTTTTCGAACACAGGCAACACATCTTTTTAACAGTCCGAATTCCCTTGGCCAGAGTTCGTGAAAAATACGGTCACCACCTTTGTTAAGTTTCTGGGTTGTTTTTTTTCGGCACCGAAAACATATTTGCGATGTCCGTACACAAAACCACCAGAAAACGACACCACCTCACTTGACTTTCGGACCTATGAGTGTAGCAGTGTTGCCACATTGCACGTCCGAATGGAACTAGTATTTAGATTTTCGATATTTATTTCTTACACGTGAAACACTATAAGATATGCACTGTCTGTAGTACGAGACGTATATATAAAATAATAGTATTATGTTCATGTGGCGTGCCACCGAAATCGTGTCCGCGTGTCACCTAGTGACACGCGTGGCATAGGTTCGCCATCCCTGATCTAGGGAATCCTTGGAAATGATACAGCAGAGTGTGGCCACAACAATTAGAAGGAAACAGAGCACATTCCAACTGGCTCCTCACTAAAACAGAAAATATTCTATTTACCTTAGATCACACTGTAAATAATGACTGCCGTAATTCTGTTAAATTATTAGGCCTACATGTAAACACAAGACTTACCTGGGAAATACATACATCAGAACTCTGTAAGAGATTAGCCAGGGTGTGGTATCTGCTGCGGAAACTGAAAACCTGCAACAGTTGGGATATGCTACTTGCATCCTACCATGCTTTCTTTCACTTTCATATACTGTATGCGATCAGGTTATGGGGCAATTGTCCTACATCAAATAACATATTTATTTGGCAGAAAAAGGCAGTTCGTCTAATTGCTGAATTAGAATTTAGATACTCGTGTAAAACTTCCTTTGTGAGCCTAAAAATTATGACTGTTCCCTGTTTATATATTCTTACAAAATATTATGTAAAAGAGAATCTTTCTGAATTTAAAGAAAGATCTATAGTTCATATGCACGACACAAGTTGCAAGAATGACCTGGGTACTCCTCACTCCAGGCTTAGTATAAGCACAAGCAGCCACTGTTACCAACAGCTTAAGATGTACAATAAGCTTCCACTACCAATTCGAACATTAGACAAAAGTGCATTTAACAGGGCACTCTCAAAGTTTTTAAGGGGAAAGGCATTTTATAGTGTAGAAGAGTTTCTAGAATGTGTTATTTCAAAAAACGACCTAATATACGTAGTAAAATTAATTTTTCTGATGACTCAGGCATTAAGGCTGAGATGATGTCTATAGATTATTTGTGTTAATATTGACAATACCTAGTGTACATTTCCTGTACTTGATGGTGGAAGCAAAAAGAAGTCAGCTCCCAGACGAAACTAACTTTACACCCGTCTGTCTTCAGAACAACTTTGCTTTACAGGAAGGAAATGAAATGTCGTATGGCTTTTAGTGCCGGGATATCCCAGACGGGTTCGGCTCGCCAGGTGCAGGTCTTTCTATTTGACACCCGTAGGTGACCTGCGCGTCGTGATGAGGATGAAATGATGATGAAGACAGCACACACACACACCCAGCCCCCGTGCCATTGGAATTAACCAATTAAGGTTAAAATCCCCGACCCGGCCGGGAATCGAACCCGGGACCCTCTGAACCGAAGGCCAGTACGCTGACCGTTCAGCCAACGAGTCGGACTATAGGAAGGAGAGATGGATGGACTCAGGATATATTATTCATAACTTAGAAGTAACAGACATAAAAGTAGCAAGAACGATTGCTGGTACAAACAAGTGGGAATAATTGCAAAAGGGTCCTCGGAATGAGGAGATAAAGGCTAAGTTATGAATGAACTCAACTGATTAAGCTGTACACATAAACCAGCTTTGGTTGTGGGGTCATGTGAGGCGAATGGAGGAGAATACTGGACTCTGTCATGGAAAGAAAAGTAGAGGAGGACAGAGACAACAATGGTTGGACTTACTTTCTAATGATTTAAAGATAAGAGAACTAAATGAGGCCATAGAGCTAGTTACAATTAGAAAATTGTGGAGGCATTTAGTAAATTCACAGCGGCTTGCAGAAAGAATCCTGAAAGGCATAACAGTCTATGTATGTATGTATGTATGTATGTATGTATGTATGTATGTATGTATGTATGATTAAGAATTTAAAACTCTGACATGTGAAGTGTATCATTTCTGGCATGGTAATTCATTGCCAAGGATCAAGAGATCAATCACATTAATAATTATCTCTGGGCACAGATTTAGTAACAAAATGAAAATAAATTTCAACCATTTAACATTAAGTTTTGGACACTTCCCCCCCACGTACTACGCCTCTTGTTGCTGCACATGACCATACCATCACAGCTGCGTTTCATGAATTTTCTTCCCCAGGCATCTCACTTCCACTATTCCTGTAATGCGTTCATTTCTTATTTTATCCTCTTGGTGACCCTACCATGTCCGTCGACCACACACAGCGAGATGCACTACTGACTTGTACACCTTCCCTTTAAGTCTGCAGTTCACCCTCTTAACTCCGCTCATCTTTCTCTAGTGGAACCGGATACATTTTATCCTATGTTGTGTTTCATCCTCCAGATCACTATCTCCTTACAGGCATGACCTTAGGTACTTGAATTTGGATACCGCTGGCAACTGCACTTCTTGGAGCCCTACCCAAAAGCCCTCTTTCTCAGCAGTAGTCATATATTCTGTTTTTACCCTACAAATTCTCATGCCTCTCTTCTAAGGCTTTTCTTCATTCCACTAGCTTCCCTTCCACTTCATCTTCACTTCGTTCACATAACACATCATCATCATCATCATCATCATCATCATCAAAGAGCATGCACCAGGTGCTGGATTCTTCACAGCTTCAACATTCACATCAACAACCCGGATTAAATAGTCCGGCTCCATGGCTAAATGGTTAGCGTGCTGGCCTTTGGTCACAGGGGTTCCAGGTTCTAATCCCGGCAAGATCACAAATTTTAACCATCATTGGTTAATTTCTCTAACACGGGGGCTGGGTGTGTGTGTTGTCTTCATCATCATTTTATCCTCATCACGACTCGCAGGTCACCTATGGGCGTCAAATCAAAAGACCTGCACCTGATGAGTCGAACATGTCCTCGGACACTCCCGGCACTAAAAGCCATACGCCATTTTATTTCAACACCAAATGAAGGTCAGTCTGTACCTCCCTGTATCTTTCCACAAGTTGTCTCAATGCAAAGATTGCATCCCTTGTGCTAAGTCCTAGCACAAACCCAAACTGATCATTGTCAATTACTGCCTCCGAGTGGAGTCATCCTTCGATGACCCTTTGCCATATTTTCAGTGTATATGACATCAACTTAATCCTTCTACAATTACTACAATCTTACACATCCACATTTTCCTTTATAAACTGGGACAAGGATGCTACTCTTCCACTCCTCCAGTATATCTTTTTGTCCAGACTTTTCTCATTTAATCCCACAAGAGGTCAATCCTCCCTCTTCTCCCAAGCTCTTCCACACCTCCAATGGTATGTGATCTACTCCTACCATCTTTCTATTTCTCATTTTTCATAACACACTTTACATTTCTTGCTGGAATACTAACTGTACAATTCCCACATACACTCCTCCATCCTTCAACTTCTTTCTCAGCTTTTCTTTGTTTAGTAGTCTCTCAAAGTACTCCTTCCATCTTAGTAGCACTCCTCCATTAACTTTTATCACTACTCATGCTAATTTCTTTATCTGTTTCACTGATGGGATGCCTTACCTCTCGCCTTAGCTATTTGAATCAGCTGGTTGATTCCTTGATTTCTGTCCACGTCTGTATATGCTGCACCTTTTGACTCTGCTTTCACCTTGGCCACAGCTCTTTTTGCCTCTCTGCTAATACATATGATTTTTTCTCTGCCAAACAGCCTGTTTTGTCCCATTTTTTAATAAGTTTCAACCTCATTTTGTACATATTCACCAGTGATCCTCTTACCAATATGCAAGTAAATACGGTAATACGACTAAGTAGTATTGTAGTGTAGTAGTATATTAATTACCTGTCGTGTGATCCTTGTGCAATAGATAGTATTTCTTACGTCTCTTTTTTTTTCTTGCACAGAATAAGTTATTTTATCATTTATATTTTCATTATACCATAAAGAATGGCTAAAGAATGCAAGTGTAGGAACTGTGTGTGTGGCCAGGTATTAAGGAGTATGAGGGAGGAGTTGGAGAGTCTGAGGGAGATAATTTAGGATTCTCTCAGACAGGAAGGAAGGTAAGCCTCCCTCAAACAATGTACAAGATACGGTAGGTGTAAAAGAGCGACGGGAAGAAAAGGGGGGAATTGTAAAAGACAGGTGGTCTAATGTTTTAAGGGGAAGGATATTGCAGGCTAAGGGCTCTATTCAGGAGCAGAATTCAGGACAGATGTCCATGAGAAATTGATACGAGTCACTGCAGGTAGAACAACAGAGGAAAGATGAAGAACAGGGAGCGGTAGCTGAAAAGTGTGGAAGTATGAGGAAAGGAAAAGGTAGGAAAGGGCAATTTAGAGTAGAGGATAGGAAGACAGGTGGAAAAGGCCCATGGGAAGGAGAAAACGGAGGAGTAAGTATCTTCTGCAGCCATCAGGAAAGACAGGGCTGACCAGGAGGGGAGGGTATCAAATGAACTGGGTAGGGTTGAGGCTCTGGTTGTAGGGGATTCCATTGTTAGATGTGGGGAAAGTGTGTGGAGGAAAGGGAACCAGAGTAGAGTGCTTTCCAGGAATTAAGTTAAGGCAGATGGTGACGAAAGTAGAAGAGAAGGAGGAGGGAAAGGAGAAGGTGGTAGTGTTTCACGTTTGTACCAATAACATACAAGCAGGTGTAAGTACCAACAGAGCTGGGGATGTGCGGGATCTAGTAAATGCAGCAAGGGTGATTAATACTAACGAAATATTGAAATTTACTTATGATAATGACATTTACAAAAATATACAAAAGTTGAAAATTGAAAAGCAGCTGGAACTTATAAGATTTCTGGGGATATACTAAAGACAATGAGCTGGAATACAGTATTATATATGGAGTACTTATCTGACTGCTGTGTGCATGAAGGAGCTATACCAAACGAATGGATAGTAGCTATGGTAACCCCTGTGTATAAAGGAAAGGGTGATAGACATAAAGCTGAAAATTACAGGCCAGTAAGTTTGACATGTCAATTTGCAAAGAAGAGTAGATAAAGCTTAACAGATCCTGTAATTATTAAGAGGAAAATTCCTCAAGGCAGTATTATAGGACCTTTATGTTTTCTTACGTATATAAATGGTATGAGTAAAGAACTGGAATCAGAGGTAAGGAAGACCTTTTGTGGATGATGTTATTCTGTATAGAGTAAGAAATAAGTTACAAGATTGTGAGCAACTGCAAAAATAACTCGAAATGAAATCGTGTATGGCTTTTAGTGCCGGGAGTGACCAAGGACATGTTCGGCTCGCCCGTAGGCGACCTGCGGGTCGTGATGAGGATGAAATGCTGATGAAGACAACACATACACACAGCCCCCAAGCCAGCGAAATTAACCAATGATGGTTAAAATTACCGATCCTGCCAGGAGTCAAACCCGGGGCCCCTGTGACCAAAGGCCAGCACGCTAACCATTTAGCCATGGAGCCGGACAAGAACTCAATGTTGTGAGATGGACAGCAGGCAATGGTATGATGATAAACGGGGTTAAAAGTCAGGTTAGGAGTTTCACTAATAGGAAAAGTCCCCTCAGTTTTAATTACTGCACTGATGGGGTGAAAGTTCCTTACGGAGATCACTAAGTACCTAGGTGTTAATATAAGGAAATTTCTTCATTGGGGTAATCACATAAATGAGATAAAGGGTACAGATCTCTGCACATGATTATGAGAGTATTTAAGGGTTGTATTAAGGATGTAAAGAGGATGTAAATCTCTGGTAAGACCCCAACTAGAATATGGTTCCAGTGTATGGGACCCGCACCAGGATTACTTGATTCAAGGAAAGCACCTTGATTTGTTCTGGGTGATTTCCGACAAAAGAGTAGCGTTACAAAAATATTGCAAAGTTCAGGCTGGGAAGACTTATGGGAAAGGAGATGAGCTGCTCGACTAAGTGGTATGTTCCAAGCTGTCAGTGGAGAGATGGTGTGGAATGACATTAGTAGACGAATAAGTTTTAGTGGTGTTTTTAAAAGTAGGAAAGATCACAATATGGGGCAAATATTCGTTTATAAGTAGGGGAGTTAAGGATAGGAATAATTTATTTACCAAGGGAGATGTTCAATAAATTTCCAAATTCTTTGCAATCATTTAAGAAAAGGCTAGGAAAACCACAGATAGGGAATCTGCCACCTGGGCAACTGCCCTTAATGCAGATCAGTGGTGACTGACCCTGTAGGCTATATAAAATAATAAAGCAAAAAAATATATAAGAAAAGTAATGATAATCCTATCAACCACAATTTCACTTAAGAGCAAGAAAAATAATTAACAAACTACCCATTGCACCTAATGGTCAAGTGGCACATGGCCCTGTAATCTTGCTATTTATGAAGGATACTCATTATAATACAGTGCAACATTATTTCTGTTGGTAGGAATTCCCTTGCCAAGAGGAATCTCCACACCATCTTTGACCACCACTTGCGATGGATCAGGTTCATTCATACCCAAACCCTTGGTGCTGTGCATACCTTTTGGCAGTTTCTCTATGTAGTCTGCTCTTGGCCGTTCATACCTAGAAGAAGAGTGAGTGATCATATTAGACAACATAAAACATGCTTCAAACAAATTCTGCACTGAACTACCATGTTTTTTTTTTTTTACTCTTGGGAGATATTAAACACACTATTGGCTAAGTAATGTAAAAATATGGATCCCAGGAGTTCACAAAAGTAATAAGTAAGGTCAAAACCCATAAGAGCAACCTCGCGCTGATAAAAGGGTAGAAAGAACCGGCCACAGCACTGTACGAAAAAAGGGATAACCTGAACAACTGGAAAATAAATTTCATACTCAATAGTTACATAAGAGACAAAGGGATTTTTGTTTTTGTTATTTGCTTTACGTCGCACCGACACAGATAGGTCTTACGGCGACAATGGGACAGGAAAGGCCTAGGAATGGGAAGGAAGCGGTTGTGGCCTTAATTAAGGTACACTCCCAGCATTTACCTGGTGTGAAAATGGGAAAACATGGAAAACCATCTTCAGGGCTGCCGACAGTGGGGTTCGAATCCACTATCTCCCGGATGTGAGCTCACAGCTGCGCCCCTCACCGCACAGCCAACACGCCCGGTGACAAAGGGATCCAGTGCTGGGGGAAAATGTTTCTCTTAGGATGGGAGTTCACATCCTTTCAGGCAGGTATAGCAAGGTTTTTCTTCCAAGGTCAAGGACGTAGCTTCAGGTATGAATTGGGTGAATTGTTTCATACTTTGGAAAACATTGGTCTCCTAAGGAATGTCATCAGAATTTAAAATAGAACTAGACAATGCAGTAAAGTGAGTTAATGTTCCGCCATTATGTAACAGGCTATTTTCCATATTCTGCGATGAAATGGGCAGTGTATATACACAACTTTTATTTCATTCCAAAATTCACACACTTTTCAGGAGCTATGGATTAGAGAAGTTCTATGGACCGCAGAATAACAGTTTCAGCATATAGTGTACATCATACATTCATTCTTTCTCCATTGGCTCTAATGTTCTGCCAGTACTCCTTCATTTGGTTGCTTATTTCTTTTCTTAATTTTTCCAGAAAGACCACCTTCAGAGGTTTCCTTCCAACTTTCTTTTGGAAAATAATGAAATGTGATGCCATTCTTCCGAATTTGCTTCGATCTATAGGATGGAGCTGGATAAACAGGGAGTCCCCAATGGGATTTACTTGGGACACAAACAAGAGGGTCTTGCAGTGGATTGTCTGGCGCTCATAGATGATGCGACACTTCTGGAGAGCTCAACAAAAATAGCGCTGAAGCTGCTCAATACATTCAAGACATCAGACTGCCAAGGTAGGATTACAAGTGTCACTAGACAAAATAAAATATTTCACCAACATCAGTGAACGTAACTGGAACGGGGCAAAATTGAGAAAGTCACTAAGTACCCTGGAGAATGGCTGGCACCCAGTCTCTCAGACAGTGGCGCTGAAACCCAGACGAACAAACTAGAGTTGGTATACCAACTAACCAAGACCGCTTACAATAAAAAGTGTCTTTCCCATAAAACCAAATTCAGACACTACCATACACACATCTGTCCAGAGGCCATGTACGCCACTGAGTGTCAGATACTTAACAGTAAAGGGCTGACAAATTGGAGGTCCAGAAAAAAAGAGATATTATGGAATATATTGGGACAAGTCAAAGTAAAGGACGAATACAGAAGGCGACTCAACCAAGAGTAGTACAGGTAGACTGAAAAGATCACAGACATGGCCAGTAAGAGACGTCTAATCTTCTACGGTCGTACCTGAAGGATGAATCCAATCAGACTGACTAATAAGCTTCTTACTTACTGGAACCACAAATATCAAGACATCATGGCTAACAGAAGTGACCACAGACATGCAGGAACTAGGAATAACAGAAGGTGACATTAAAAACAGATCAGTGGTAGTGTGTCGGCCTCTGGATCCCAAGATAGCGGGTTCAAACCCGGCAGAGGTAGTCGGATTTTTGAAGGGCGAGAAAAAGTCCATTCGACACTCCATGTCGTGCGATGTCGGCATGTAAAAGATCTCTGGTGACACATTTGATGTTTACCCGACAAAATTCATAAAATCTCAGCCATAGCAAGACTGAGATGATTCGGACATGTAAAATGAATGGGAAAGGAAAGGGTAACAAGAAGGGAATTAGAAAGAGAAGTTAAGAGAAGGAGACCAGTTGGAAGACTGAGAAGAAGATGGATGGATCAGATCTGCAAGGACATTAGAGAAGCTGGATTGGATGTGGCAGAAGTAATGGAGCAGGAAAAGTGGAAGGACAGAAAGGAGTGGAGGCAGCTTGTTAACCACACCCAGGCAACTGGAGTGGGACATTATGATGATGATGATGATGATGATGATGATGATGATGATGATGTGTTGTCATAGGATGATGCTTGTATTTGTCAATTATTTTTTCTATGAAAGAATTACTGTAACTGTTGAATTTAGCGATTGTGCGAATAATGTTCAGTTCATTTTTTAGGTCTTTCTTAGACATAGGTACATTAAAGGCTCGATAAACCAGGCTATTATAAGTTGCACGCTTGTGAGCCTGTGGATGTAAGGAGTTGTAGCGGATAGTGCAAGCTGTTTGCGCGGGTTCTCTGAAGATCTTATAGGTTAAAGATGCTGGGCGACTGAAAATGGTCAAATCTAAAAAATTCAGCGTTTTATCATTTTCGGATTCAAGCGTAAACTTGATGTGAGGATCAATGTTGTTAAGACCGAGAAGAGTAGAAGCAGCATCTGTTATTTTTTTTGTCCATAATTACTAAAGTACCATCCACATATCTCGCCCAAAAGAAGATATTGGCAAAATTTTTATTGTCAATTTTAGTGTGTTCTAGAAAATCCAGATAAATCTCCACCAAGATGCCCGAGGCCGGTGGGCCCATTGCCAAACAGTCTTGCTGATAGATGGTGTTTTCGTAAGAACAAAAATTTTAACAGCCAATTTTAAAACAGATATAAAATCCTGGATTTCTAGTTTGCTTAAATGACTTAGTATTACCTTAGTAGTAGAATTCCACGTAGCCATTAACAAAGTGACATTAGAAAAACAAGATGAGATAAGAATTAATAATAAAAGGAAGCTGGACAATATTCTTACTCCTAAAAATAAAAACACCCCCTTTAACTATAGTAATAGCAAGGACTCAAATGCTGAACAAGAACATATATTTGCACTCAAAAAGAAGATAAAGTAAATTCGTGTCATCCCGAAGTTCTGCAGCTCTTTTCAGGCACACCCCCAATGGAGGTGAGCTGCATGTACCATTTCAACCACATACCAGCCTTCCTGCCATTCTTAAATTTCTGGCAGTACCGGGAATTGAAACCGGGGCCCCAAGGACGGCAGCTAATAACACTAACAGTTATGCTACGGAAGATAAACGACAATGACGTCATTGTCACTAAAGCAGACAAGGGGAATACAACTGTCGTAATGGACAAAATTGAGTATATTAGAAAAACAAAGGAATTCTTTACAGATATTGCTTTCTCCATCATCAAACAAGACGCCACTCAAAAAAATTCAATGATTATTCAAACAGACCTTAAAAAACACTTCCTACCTTTTCACAGATCAAGAAAAAACAAAGTTAATAAATATGAACCCACATCTGCCCAATGCAAAAGCACTCCCCAAGATTCACAAGACCAGCATCCTCATTCACCCTGTGGGTGGAGGCAGTAGAATAACACCCACGGTATCCCCTGCCTGTCATAAGAGGCAACTAAAAGGGGCCCCAGAGGCTCTGAACTTTGGAGCTGGGTTGGCGACCACGGGGCCCTTAGCTGAGTCCTGGCATTGCTTCCACTTGTGCTAGACTCCTCACTTTCATCTATCCTATCCGACCTCTCTTAGTCAACTCTTGTTCTCTTCTGACCCCGGCGCTAATAGGTTTGCGAGGGCTAGGGAGTCTTTCATTTTCATGCCTTTCATGGCCCTTGTCTTCCATTGGCCGATATCTTCATTTTTCGAAGTGTCGGATCCCTTCAATTTTTTCCCTCTGATTAGTGTTATATAGAGGATGGTTGCCTATCCTCTTAAAACAATAATCACCACCACCACGATCATCACTTTCAGATCTAGTCCATTATACAAAGCATCCCAATTCATTCAGAAGTTTCCAAAGAAAAATTGCTGATTTTTATCTAATAAATCTATTAGAAACACTACAGAACTAATAAATAAACTGAAAGAGTTCGACATCCAACCGAATCATTCTCTTCACTCATTTGATGTCGTGAATTCAAAATTATTCCCTATCATCAAAAATACCTTACGTAAACACAGTCATTTAAGCAAACTAGAAATCTAGGATTTCATATCTATTTTAAAATTGGTTGTTAACAATAATTTTTTTACTTTCAACAGCACCATCTATCAGCAAGATGGTTTGGCAATGGGCTAGCCAGCCTTGGGTATCCTCTTTTGGGCGAGATACGTGGATGATACTTTAGTAATTATGAAAAAACAACAGATGCTGCTTCCACTCTTTTCGGTCTTAACAACATTGATCCTCACATCAAGTGTATGCTTGAATCTGAAAATGATAAAAATGAATTTTTTAGATTTGACCATTTTCAGACACCCTACATCTTTAACCTAGAAGATCTTCAGAAAACTCATGCAAAAAGCTTCCACTATCCGCCATAACTCCTTACATCTGCAGGCTCACAAACATGCAACTTACAATAGGCTGGTTTATCAAGTCTTTAAGGTACCTATGTCTAAGAAAGACCAAACAAGTGAACTGAACATTATTCGCACAATCGCTAAATTCAACTGTTATAATAATTCTTTCATAGAAAAAATAATTAACAATACAAGCATCGTCCTATGACCACACGAAAGAAAGAAAAACACAACAACTCTTCATTTTCTACTTTTACCTTTTAACACGTTCGCTGCGTATTAGCAGAGCGTGACATACCCGCCAACCTGAACAAAATATTTGTGGGACTCTTTAAAAGTTGTAATTATCGAAGTTTTGTATGTTGGTAGGATGAGTTCTATCGAACTCGTGGACTTATCCCACTCATGCGCCTGGTGCGTGACCCGCACGGTAGTTGAAATCGAGAAGTAATACTGGTCACCAGACGGATCACGTGCCACGCGCGCTGGTAGATTACAGTGCATTATTTACCGTGGATAGCAAACAAATGCATAAAGTATGTTACATACATAAATATATTCATATTTACACTTCTGTATTACAGAATTTGACAAACAAAAATGAAACACTTTGGCTAAATGGATAGGTCTTGTAACGTTGAAGGAACCACATTGAGGCCATCTGCAAAAAAGAATATTTAAAAAATGATAACATAAGCATCACGACACAGTCAAAAATGATTACTGCACGTTATTTCAAGTTACGTACAAATATGATGCAGGAATAAAGGACAATTAGAAGTTTCGTTCGTGTTATACACATATATGATGCAAGATTAAATGACAATTACAAGTTCAGTTCTTTTACTGAACATATTGCAGTAAAGGAATTTATCGTATTTATTTTAAAAGTGGAATCGCACGTAATTCTCTTGAAGTAATAATAAACAGAAAATGCAGCGTCTTGCCCTGCTAGTAGACTGGACTTACACGATGTGCGGGATGACAATCAGAGCCTTTCTTACCATGCGGGAAACCTGCGATTCACATTTCCTAGCAACCGTCCCATGACGCACTAGGTGCGTGCTCCCCACGTGCTTATAACGTAGCGTCACGCGCCCAGCGCGTGATCCGCATTGAACGTGTTAATAAAGAAGTTTATAAAGTCAACAATATCTTCAAGAATCACAACATTAAAACAGATTTTAAAACCAACAATAAGAATGCTGAAATCATACACAATTCCACATCTGTGAACAAAACTAATAGTTTCTCAAAATCAGGAGTTTATATATTCAAATGTAATAGTTGCAATTCTTTGTATGTGGGGTGGACAGGGCAAAGTTTCAACATTAGATATTTAGAACATGTACATGCTTTAAAATACAACAAATTTTCACCGGTTGGACAACATATGTATGATTACAAACACAGTTTCACTAACATAGAACAGGACATGGAAATCTTTGAGATAATAAACAAAGGACCTCTCCTGAACATAACGGAAAATTGTTTCATACATTTGGATCAGTACTTCAACTCAAACTATAACCTCAATGATATTTCAGAGAAACCCAATAGTTTATTTGACCTTGTCATTAACATTTAAAAAAATGTTAAGTCAGTAAATCAAAGCTCGATCTTCCATTCCATTCATACTCTTTCCGCAGCAATTACACCTATTCCCTCACCCCCGCCTTAAGTTTGCCCCTCCACCTTCTCCCCCTCCCCCTTCCCGTCCCTGCCCTTTCCCCTCTCCTTACCCTGCCTCCCTTCCTATCCTCACTCACACTTCTCTCCACATCAGTCCATCATTGCCTGTTAAGCTCTTCATTTCGCTGCACAAGGTGAGTCTTACACTATTTATGCCTTTCATTCGGCCCCTTGTCTTTAGAAATCCTTGAACTAATTCGGCTTTCATTATTTATCAGGTCACTTGATTCCGCATTGAACTGTGAACTCTTACCGTTTATGACTTACAACCGTTTTGACCTTCATGTACAACCTTCGCAACCGCAAGAAACACTTCAATACCAGCTTCAGCGGCATCATCAAATTTTAACTTTATTCATGTTCTGTGCGCAATTTCATTCTACATATATTATTTATCATAACGTTGATTGAATTCAGTTCTCTTCAGAATCAAGAATAATTACTTAAAAACTTTTTAATGGCTTTCACGTGCCCCATTCTAATGTATAATAGGCACGGCCAAGTTTTTTAACATTACTGTGAGCATCTCTCACAGACAATTTTTATCTTTTTATTAACTGAACAGTTTAATCCACAAGTTTTATATTATGTGCTTGTACATTGCTTTTGGACTTTTTAATGCCGTGTATAATTTGTGCCATTGGCTGATGACCGAGATCTGGAGTTGAAACTAGTACCGTATATAAACAACTTGTAACTCGCCTTACAGAATATTTTGTATTGAAAAGGTGGAACCGATAGAATATAATTAACTTTTAATGTAATCTCAGCTCAATACAGACCAATCCGAAATTTATATCTCAATAATCTGAACAGGGCACTTTAGTTTGGATTAACGGAATTCTACTGTAATTCAAACTATTTCAAAATGCGAAATGTGCAGGAGACTTTTTAAAATCTAAAACAGGCACATCAAAAATGTGATGCAACAATTCTGTGACAGCAAAAGTTAAGTGAGTAAATATAGTATATTATTCTATTTTTTAATATACATTCATTGGCACAAAAGACACAACACTGCATTTCCTCAAAAACAATAAGATTTGTTTTAAACCCCAGTCACTTTTATGACAATGACACTAATCCACTTTTTTCTTTATAATTTGCTTTACGTCACACCACATAGATAGGTCTTATTGTGACGATGGGATAGGAAATAGCAAGGAGTGGGAAGGAAGCAGCCATGGCCTTAATTAAGGTATAGCCACGACATTTGTGTGGCATGAAAATGGGAAAACACAGAACACCATCTTCAGGGCTGCCAATGTCATCAAAGAAGCTTTTTTTTCTCAAAAGGGGACCTCAATAGATGGTTGTAGTAGACAGTTATGAAAAATTCCCTCTCCCTGACTTCTTTTAGCTATTTTCACCCAAATCATTTCATCTACTCCTGATTTCCATAACTCTACCCGATTAAATATTTCATCTTTCATATACACAGATATAGCGGGAGCGCCCCTTTGGACTACTACTTTGTTTCGTTTCACTCCCAAATATTATAACCTGATACTTGTAATTCACATCCTACCGGAAGGCCTGATTCCCGTAATCTCACTACCCCGACATTAAATTCCCTGACCTCATCTTTTCCAAGTTTACTCAACACTTATTAACCCACAACCCATTCTAGTTATTCTTTCGTGGGTATATCTGCCAAACTCTCAGCCCTACTCCGCGTAATTGGCAATTTTCTAATAATAAACAATGTTATTGGCTTTACGTCCCACTAACTACTTTTTCAGTTTTCGAAGATGCCGAGATGCCGGAATTTTGTCGTGTAGGAGTTCTTTTACATGCCAGTAAATCTACCGACACAAGGCTGATGTATTTCAGCACCTCAGCCCAGCGGTGATTTTCTAATTGTATGAAGGAACTACTTGGGGAACTAATTATTTCCTCCTCCAAACTCCTGGCTTCATCAGTACTCATCATCCCTCTTTTAGCCCATATGCCCTTGAAATTTAACACTGGCTTATGTTTTTTCTTCACTTTTCCTGAGCTTCCTTCCCTCCCGGAAACCACCTCTTCTTCCTGTACTGCTTGTGTGGAGTGAAGAAGTCTTGATTTCATCACCCAGTTATCATAGCCTCTAGTTCCGCCTTGTTCAGCTATGCACACTGTCACTGACTCACTTCTGCTGTGGTTGCTCACCAAGCACCTGACATATCAGGACATTGTTCGATCTCTCGTAGATGATTATCAGTTCAAGGCCTGGTCCACGAATTGCTTACTGTCACAAGTATGTTTCCGCAGATACATGCTTTCAATTCTGAAACGCTCTTCCCAGATGAAAACGTAATGTTTTCATATTCTGCATTTCTTCTTAATCAAGTTCTTTCCTAAATCATATTTTTGATCCTTTGAAGTTTTTTGCACTATCCAAATAATTTTGGGCCTTCAAGCTTGATACCACCTTAACTGGTCTTCTCAGATTTTTCCTGTTCTAAAGGCGCTATCAATGTCACTTTCATTGCACTCAACTTTCAGTTCCTGATTAAGGAAGTTACCTTGTTCTATCATTAAAATTCTCTTCATCTGAATCCACCAGCCCATACATTATTATATTTCTCACTGAGTGAGCTGGCCATGTGGTTAGAGGTGCAGAGCTATGAGCTTGCAATCTGGAGATAGTGGGTTCGAACCCAACTGTCAGCAGCACTGAAAATGGTTTCCCATTTTCACACCAGACAAATGCTGGGGTTGTACCTTAAGGCCACAGCTGCTTCCTTCCTCCACCTAGCTGTTTCATATCCCAAGCCCGTCATTGCCATAAGATCTACCTGTGTCATCATGACAAAGCAAATTACAAAAAATTACATTTCTCCTCCTATCTTCATTCTCTTGTGTCCATTCCTTTAGCTCAAGCTTTCTGAGCATTTCTTCTAAATCCAAGACTTTATTCTTCATTCATCCAACTCGAGCTTGGTTCACTACTGATGTTAACACCATATGCATGATGATGTAGTTATTGTTGACTGTTTGTACAAATTTCACCTTCAATCTGCACTGCCACCTGCGTATGGCACACTGGTATTGCTCAACTAAGACTCCCGAGTTTGGTTAATGCACTCACCTTCGTACTTCATACTCTTGTCACTTGCTCAGCACTCTATGTCCTTTCATCTCATAGGCTGAATTGCAACTGATGATACTACATACCTGCGAATGCATATATAATGTATCCACCTCCTTGAGTTACCGGTACTAAAAGTTTCTCGAAGAAATGTTGAGGTGGAAATAATGTATGGTACCACTTGCAACTGTGAACGTAAGTTCAAATATATACTTACATTTTTGTGCATGTTCCAATGTTAGGACTACTCTCAACAAACTTAATGGTGGACGCTAACTTCACTACTGTTTCCAGGCTGAACTGTAGAAATGCACAACACACCACTAATACTATCTGATGCTTAACAGAGTAAGCAAAGATTAGCAATGCACCTAATCCGGCTGGACACACGACAAATAATACAAATGAATAATTGAAAAGTGCAGTCCAAACAATGCCCACGTCCGCAGGCCTGGTTTAAGAAAGCCAAGCCCACATACAGTAGAAGTCTGCTATAGAGAGTACTGCATATAACGAGAACCCCGTTATAAAGATAATTTTTGTCCGTCCCTTCAAAATTCCTATATTAAACTGTGTATTATCCTTCGGTTACAGCGAGAGCCCTATCACTGACACATCCGTTATTACGAGCAATATTGCGCGCACAACTTTTTCTGTTGCTGATATTTATGCACCCAGTCATTATACTGTATGCGATCGATCATCTTCGGTATAGTTTTCTCGCTATGCCCACTAGCGAGCTCTCTCGTCAACATTCGAAGGCAATGTCAGAGTCGATTAGTAATACCCGTTGACTGCTCTTCTGCTAAGAAAATGAAAGAGGAGAACATGTTTTCGTAATAAATGCATAAACGTGCCCGATAACAGTTGTTAATTGAAAGTTAGAAACCTCATTTTGTTCTGTATTGAACTGGGACTACAGTAAAGTAACGATATCTTTTTTCGCTATAAATTACTCGGGAATAGCCATTCCAAAATTTAACCAGATGCGAGAAAATACAGTGTAACCTCATAGTGCGCATTCCTCATTAACACGATTTCTCGCTTAGCACGTCGTAAATTCGAAGTTCCAATTCACGTCGGATTAAATCTACTTTTAAATACCTCATTTATCAAGTCACGAAATATCATTATTACTGCTCAGTATGATCACATTTTTCCCAGCTCTGAAATGGTTCAATACACTAAGCTATGCTGGTCGTTAGTATGATAAAGCACTGTTGATCTAACACTTCAATTCATTTTTATCTCTCAGCTGTTTCACCTTAATATTACTAGCTATAGTTCAATAACAGTGAGCCTGTAATATTCTTTTAATGAATCATAGTAATTTGCCATAAAAATTATGTGACACAAGAATACAGCAGAAGTCCTTGTGAAAGGAACGTGATTTCCAACACAGATTAGAGCCTTCGCCACAGGAGGCAGGTCACAGAAAGCTGCACAAAAACGGGAAATGGCCTTGAATTCCGGAACTTTAGAGAGTAAATTATACCTTCGGGAAGCAGGCCATTGGCCTCAGGAAAGTTCAGTTTTGCTCTCCAATTTTCTCTGATATCACTAAATAACCCAGTAAGCCTGTTTGTGCTTGTATTTTGCATTCCATTCAGAAGTTAGAAATGTATACTGCGTTGACTAATGCAGTGAAGGGTAGCAAAAATTTGTCGCGTAATAGACTACGTAAGGATTAGGAACATATTCGTGTGAAGCTGACTAGCGTGGTGCATATCTGTCTTGTAGTAGCCACGTTATAGATACTGAAAAGTCATGAAATAATTTATTAATGAAGACACATCCAGGAAATGGCATGTACGCTGGAACTTGCACCGTCGAGTTTTGACTCAAGTCGATCCAAGTGTTGTCGCATTCAAGACGACGGGCAAAGTCAATTCTCTCACACATGGCTGAGTTCACCTCCAAATAATTAGAAGAGTGTGATCTGCAATAATACGCCAATACTTTTATGCGGACCCACTGCAAATGTGGCATAAAACCTAATTCAGCCCCAGTGGAAAGGGTTTACATTTGTTCTCTCGTATTTTCTTTATGCCTTTTCATACTCTTCGTTGCACCTTTAGTGAAGGTACACAGCTTATATCTTGCACTGTACCCGAGGGCCCATGACCTTAGATGTTAGGCCCCTTTAAATAACAAGCATCACCACTGTACCTGTTATATACACAACGTAAAATGCACGTGTTCCATAAAATCAGCTTCACGGTCCATATTACACTAACAGATTCACAACTAAGTATTTTTGTTTCATATATTGACGAAGTACCAATGCTGAACTTTTTATCTAAACAGTGTTATGTGGCTGAAGATGTTAATAATATACGAAACGTGTACCACTTTTAACCCATAAGTTGCGTTAAGCAATTAATGTATCAACAACGTAGAAATTAAAAATACTTAGCTGTGAAAATGCATGTGTGTTGGAAAAAACATATCAAGTGTTTATATGTTCGTGTTGAATGGTTATTATTAGTGTATTCAATAGTATGTTTTCTCGCTTAACACATTATCTTTCCTTGTCCCCTGCAGGAAGACGTAACAAGGTTTTACTGAATAAACTAACCTCCGAAATCAGTCATTCACTCCGCTCTGTATCTTGATGTGTATCACATTCTTGCTTAATTTCAGTACATAGTTTTAAAATTAAGCAATCTTTTACTTCAGCCTTTATTTCTAACGAGTTAACTACAACTAGGAATTTCATTTTTGTCCGTATTGAACTGAGAAAGGATGATAGGAAAAACTTAAAACGGTCCACCTTTTCAATACAAAAATGTTATATTTATTTATAACATGTATTTGCAATTGGAACTAGTTTCGACGCTGTGTTTGCGTCATCATCAGCCAAAATGTGGGAAATAGGCAAGATGTAGGCATTTATATTACACAAGGCGTTACATTAAACAATACACATCTTACAAGGAGATAAAAACAGGGACGAATATAGAAACAAATGAATCGTTGAGAAAACAAAAGTTATACATATTAAAAATAACCTTAACCACACATCTTGCAGTGCGAAAGTGTTCTTCTTGAATGATTCCTGAATATAAAAACACACGCGCACACATTTCTGAAGAGCCAGCAGGCAGGACAAAGTAAAGTGAAACCTTAAGAGTTCTTCTGAGAAGAGTTCCTCATTTTTTCTATGTTCCGACTAACTAATGAAGTCTCCCTTGAGTTCCTGATAAACATACACAACAGGAAATTCTCCTTCACTCTCAACAATAGCTCTAAAGACCAACGGTAAAATTTTTATTTTAAATATTGTGCAGAGACGTGAAAGCATGATTTTGAACATGATATAACTCCTTCATATAACCCAGTTTTTTATACAAGGTGTTGCATTAAATAACACACATCTTACGAGGAGATAAAAACAGGGATGAATGTAGAAACACATGCATCGTTGAGAAAGCAAGTTACACATATTAAAAATAAGCTTAACCACATAACTTGCAGTGTGAAAATATTTGCCTTGAATGATTCCTGAATACAAAACGCGCACGCGCACACTTCTAAAGAGCCAGCAGGCAGGAAAAAGTAAGGTGAAACCTTAAGAGTTCTTCTGAGAAGAGTTCATCATTCTTTCTATGATCTGACTAACTAATGAAGTCTCCCTTGAGTTCCTGATAAACATACACAACAGGAAATTAAACAATACACATCTTACAAGGAGATAAAAACAGGGAAAGTTATACATATTAAAAATAACCTTAACCACACATCTTGTAGTGCGAAAGTGTTCTTCTTGAATGATTCCTGAATATAAAAACACACGCGCACACATTTCTGAAGAGCCAGCAGGCAGGACAAAGTAAAGTGAAACCTTAAGAGTTCTTCTGAGAAGAGTTCCTCATTTTTTCTATGTTCCGACTAACTAATGAAGTCTCCCTTGAGTTCCTGATAAACATACACAACAGTATTTTATATTCTTGTCGAGCTGAATACCGGACCTGTGAAGATTACAAGATTATTATTATTTTGTGCATCTACAGAATGGTGTGTTAGTGAAGCTATGTAATATAGAGAGAAACTTTCAAAGGTGGTTAAATGAAGGAGTTATATTATATTCAAGATCATGCTTTCACGTCTCTGCACAATATTTAAAATGAAATTTACCGTGGTCTTTATAGCTATTGTTGAGAGTGAAGGAGGATTTCCTGTTGTGTATGTTTATCAGGAACTCAAGGGAGACTTCATTAGTTAGTTGGAACACAGAAAAAATGATGAACTCTTCTCAGAAGAACTCTTAAGGTTTCACATTACTTTTTCCTGCCTGCTGGCTCTTCAGAAATGTGTGCGCGTGTGTTTTGTATTCATGAATCACTCAAGACGAATATTTTTGCACTACAAGATGTGTGGTTAAGGTTATTTTTAATATGTATAACTTTCCCTGTTTTTATCTCCTTGTAAGATGTGTATTGTTTAATTTGCTGTTGTGTATGTTTATCAGGAACTCAAGGGAGACTTCATTAGTTAGTCAGATCATAGAAAGAATGATGAACTCTTCTCAGAAGAACTCTTTAAGGTTTCACCTTACTTTTTCCTGCCTGCTGGCTCTTTAGAAGTGTGCGCGCGCGCGCGTTTTGTATTCAGGAATCATTCAAGGCAAATATTTTCGCACTGCAAGTTATGTGGTTAAGCTTATTTTTAATATGTATAACTTGCTTTCTCAACGATGCATGTGTTTCTACATTCATCCCTGTTTTTATCTCCTCGTAAGATGTGTGTTATTTAATGCAACACCTTGTATAAAAAACTGGGTTATATGAAGGAGTTATATCATGTTCAAAATCATGCTTTCACGTCTCTGCACAATATTTAAAATAAAAATTTTACCGTTGGTCTTTAGAGCTATTGTTGAGAGTGAAGGAGAATTTCCTGTTGTGTATGTTTATCAGGAACTCAAGGGAGACTTCATTAGTTAGTCGGAACATAGAAAAAATGAGGAACTCTTCTCAGAAGAACTCTTAAGGTTTCACTTTACTTTGTCCTGCCTGCTGGCTCTTCAGAAATGTGTGCGCGTGTGTTTTTATATTCAGGAATCATTCAAGAAGAACACTTTCGCACTGCAAGATGTGTGGTTAAGGTTATTTTTAATATGTATAACTTTTGTTTTCTCAACGATTCATTTGTTTCTATATTCGTCCCTGTTTTTATCTCCTTGTAAGATGTGTATTGTTTAATGTAACGCCTTGTGTAATATAAATGCCTACATCTTGCCTATTTCCCACATTTTGGCTGATGATGACGCAAACACAGCGTCGAAACTAGTTCCAATTGCAAATACATGTTATAAATAAATATAACATTTTTGTATTGAAAAGGTGGACCGTTTTAAGTTTTTCCTATCATCCTTAACTACAACTATCGACAACATTATTTACTGTGCGCATTAATTATGAAAACATGTTCTCTTTCATTTCGAATTTTGCTTACAGAACACCACTCAACGACTATTATTAATCGACTCCGATATCACCTTCGAGTTCAAATGTCAACGAGAGTGCTCGCTAGTGCACATAGCGAAAAATCTATACCGAAGATGATCAATCACGTTCAATATAATCGCTGGAGTGCATAAATATTGATAATGCAAAAAATTACATACGCTTAATCACTTGTAATAAAGGATGGGTCAGTGATAAGGTTTTCGCTGTTACCGAAAAATAATGCACAGCTTAATATAGGGATTTTCAAGGGACTGAAAAAAAACAGTTCTCGCTGCATGCCGTAATTGCTAAAGTAGACTTCTACTGCATTCGTCATAGCAGGTGGTCTGAGATGTAACATCAATAACCAGACATTGAGACTACAAGAATATAATGATGATGTACTCACATGTTACCAAGAGCTACTTCACACAGCAACATCAGGCCTGTTGGGTTGGTAGGCGAGGTAAAACAGTAATTAGCTGACTTAGAAACCATATCAGCAAAGTAAATACCTTTACCAAACATATAACCTGTGGATGGTGCCTCTGGTGGAGCAATGCGTAAACCCTATGAAGAAAAGCTTGCATTAGATGTACCAATGAAAATTATAAGATGAACACAGTATTTATAGAATACATTTATTACGATTTTTATGATCTGACTGCTTGAAAGAAGATAATCACTAAACTAGTAAATTTCATATCACTGAAAAGAGAAAAAGGAAAAAGAAGTGTCCTATGGTTCTTATTACAAAAAACTGGTTAAGTTTATTTGCTCCTGGCCTCTAAAGTGTGGACACTGGCTGGAGATCAATGTGTTACTTGGACTCAAGTCTCAAGGCCTGACAATGAACATCTGTTCTGTTGGTGGTGACTCTGGCACATGGAGGTGTTGTTATATATAAAGTTTTTTTTTTTTTTTCCCCCCCCCCCGCTAGTGGCTATACGTCGCACCGACAGACAGGTCTTATGGCAACGATAGGATAGGAAAGGTCTAGGAGTGGGAAGGAAGCAGCCGTGACCTTAATTAAGGTAACCCAGTATTTGTCTGATATGAAAATGGGAAACCATGGAATTCCATATTCAGGGCTGCCGACAGTGGTATTCGAACCCCCTATCTCCTGGATGCAAGTTCACAGCTGCACGCCCCTAACCGCATGGCCAACTCGCCCGGTAGTTTACAAGCTTATTATATTGTAGCTGAGGATGGTTCAATAGTGGACCAAAACTAGTCCTACTTTTAATGAGGTAGAATAAGAATTCAATCATATTTGTACAGTGTTGATTAGGTAGGAAGTTCAAATAAAGTTCTGGTTACTCGGCTCAGAATCTCTCTCATCATCATTTTTATCCTGCACAGACGCTTGTTCTGCCCTCTGTTCTTTAAGTATTTCATCTCTTACTGTAATTATACACACAGGAAGATCAACATTGGCAAAAGTTTTGAAAGAGAAGTCTGCTGCTATTTGGTGCCATTCTTCACTTTCAGAAAACTCATCTAGCATGATATCACCGAGAACACGACACAAGCCAGCTGCATTGAAGCAGTTCAGAATGGTGTTTTGTTCCACAGAATCCCAGGGACAGCCTTAATAAAATGCATGGCATCTACAACAGTGATGTTGCTCGTCATTTATTCCAGTGCAGCCAATCTTTTTACCAGCTTCTTACAATGCTTTTGTTTCATTCACCGTATTATTCCCAGATCTAACAGATGTATCTTACTCATGCAGTTTGCTGGGAGGACTTTTCCTTTTTTTTTTTTTTTTTTTTTTTTTTTCCCCCTCGAATTAGAAACATTAAGGGGATGAGTGGCACACTGATCAATGAAGAGTGCATTTTCCTGTTTCTTATTTCTTGCGTCCCTTGCACGAAATAAATTTTCAAATACTGCAAGTTTTCCATTCCTTTGTGTTGGAAGTGTGCTTGTATGGAAAACATCGCAAATACTTCCAATAACCAGTTGTACACAATTCTTGGTCCCACTTTCATTACAGCACAAGAGAATTGTTAAGTTTTCATCCATGACACTTTGTGCCCTTAAAATCTAGGGTTCTATCTGGCAGAAGATGAAAAAAAATGCCCTATTTTGTCTATATTTAAATATTATTAGGGCTATAGTCCTTCAAAATTGATGGAACCCTTGTAGTTTTTTATGCTTCAATAGTTTTGCGCAGTGTAAAGTCATTTTACAGCGCAGCAGCTTCATCCCACAAACATCTCTAAACTAAATTATGTTGATTTGATTCTTGAATCTTTCAATCCAGCCATTGGATTCTTTAAAATCATCAAGTCCCATCTTCTGTGCTAAAAGAATTGCCTAAGCTTGAACAATAAGTAGCGTCTAACAGCACGTTTGAAGCTTGCACTTATACAAGCCACTTTAGAAAAACTACTTCAAATTCTGGAAACTGACCCCAAAGATTACTTTTCCTTTAGCACTTTTCTCTTCTTCAAAAACAGTTTCAATCAGTTTGGGTTTACTAACAATCATATTTAAAGATGCTGAAGGAATGTTTTAATTCCATGGTAATTCCACACGATTCATATTTGGATTACAATCGACTTCTTGAAGGACTTTCAGGTTTTCACTCTTCGTTATTCGCAGCACTTTCTGTCCATTGCAGGCACATAGATAATGCCAAGTTAAAATACGCCACACATGACAAAGAAGTCTTAAGCCAGAAAATATTAAAACATAAACGATGGTAGCTTTTGAATCAGTAGACTAGGTATTCATAGTACATACATTTTGTGATCCCTTATTCCCATATTTAATTTAAATTGAAAATGTGGTGATTTTTATTCATTTTTCTGTTTGTTATTAAATGACTAGAGTAAACCTGAAAAATCCACCTAATACATAGGTTACAATGCAGATTACACTTAATATATATAAATATTAAGTTAATCACTTCATTATTCATCAACACCAGTAACACCAAATTTCTCTATTTTTTATAGCCTAAGTTTAAAAAATAACAATACAGAAAAATCTTGCCTCTATGGACGGATGATCTAAAGCTATCAGGATATTAACGTAGAATATGAACCCAAAAGATGGAAGAGAAAGCCTCTGCCATGGGAGCAAAAGGAAGCAATGATCAATGGGCATAAGAGATATTCGCTGGTGTATGAACAAGTTCTATACACTGAAAATGACAATTCATAGAGGGTCAATTCAAATATATTATGAATTTTAAGTTCAATTAGTTATTACATATTGTATATATCAGAGCATGCTAAGGGAGCTACTATTTGTTTTTCAACCACTTGAGGTACCTGTAAACTCAAAATAGTTCAGGTGACAATATCTTAAACTTCAGCAAATTTAGTCTCATTAAAATTTTTAAAAAAGCTTTAAAACTACTTGAAAAGGGAAGAAAGCTTGTGCTACCATGAATTTAAGTTCAGTCAGTTTATCAAAACTGCAGTAAAAATTTGTAAAATCTTGACTAGCTGTACCTCCCAGATCTTTTACTGCTTTACTCAAATGAACTTTTGTTCAAGTATAGCTTATGTTGGATATTGTTATTTTAACACTTAACAAAAATTTTGAAAAGATACAGAAATATGAAGCTATGTCACTATAGCCACTTTGCTCTATTTTGAAGAATATATGTAAATGAAAGTGTGGATATCGGATTGCAAGACAATAGGTGGTAATATCAGCATCCCACATTATGGTGAACAATAAGTTGTTAATCTTATTAACAATAAACAGCTGATACATACTAACAATGCATTTCTAAAAATTGTTACTAGGAGGTCCTTTATATTTAATTTACCTGAGAAAGAATACCAGCAAAGTTTGTAAGACGGGATCCATGCCACAGCAGTTTTCGATTGTGCAGCTTTCTGAATGGCTTGAAGCGTTTATCTTCTCCTTGACGCTGGATCTTGAAAACCTGCCACATACCACCAACTCTTCAGATTATGATATAATATTCCAATATTTTCCTCCTCGGCAACATAAATTAAGTATAGTCTTCAAACAGAAGAGAATTTTATAATATTAAATTGATGCTTCCACGGTTTATTACAATAGTTTGTTACAATAAATATTTTAATAACATTAAAAGGATGAATTATGAAAGAATGAAAAACAAACTATGGAATAATAAATGAAAGGAAAAAGAAGTCAAGGTAGACTGATTCCTCAAGTTTTAATATTCATATATAAAGAGTAAGTTTTGATTCTTACTCTCCATTTATGGAAGAAGCAGCAGAAGAAGTTAGTGTGTGTGTGAATCCATGGGTGTTCTTCACACGGACTCTTTCCACCCTTCAAAAATCCATCTTTCTCTGCCGGATTTGAACCCACTATTTCAGAAGCCAACTCTCTACCAATGATCCACAGGGGGAGCACTCCATTTATTTGAAAGGAATGTACAATTTACAAATAAAATAAAATGCAGTATTCACTATGCAATGTCAAGCAGTTTGTTAGTTACATCCAAGCTAATTTATATACACTTTCAAACATACCTCATCAATTTCTAGTTCATAGTTAGTGTGTGTGGCTCCATGGGTGTTCTTCACATACTGTCGAAGAAGTTCAAACTCCTCAGAATCTTTATCCAGCACCTCTATGTGAGTTTTGAGTTTCTCATAGTGAGCATCAATAGGATTAATTTCTTTGTTATCTGATTCACCATCACTTGACTTGAGAAGACTGTATGCCACTTCCATTTCCATTAGGCTATCAATCATTTCAAGTTTTTGCTATAAAAAGAGTAAAAAAAACTTACACATGATGATTGCAATTAACAGAAGGAAAAAAGCAAAGAAGTCAATTTTTAGAAATAATAATAATAATAATAATAATAATAATAATAATAATAATAATAATAATAATAATAATAATAATAATAATAACACAGTGATAATAATAATGTTTTATTTATTCTGATGGTTAATAGTTCAAATTAAATTAAAACAATAATTGCAAGTAATGAAATAATTTTTTTCAAATTCTGTATTGCATTATTCTTGTCTGAAAGCCCAGTCCCCTGAGGGAAATGCCAAAAATCTGTTTTGCAATACAATTTTTAAAAAGTCAAAAATAAACATCTAACCCTGGACATAATTTTGATGTTTTACTGGTACGAACATTTGATGAAACTCGTTCTGTCTTCAGGTAGAGCTGTCTCCTTCCAATTGTTGTGGCTATTCTCTGCTTTATGATTTCCGAGGAGTCCCTACATGCAATGCTAAGATGTACCCTTATGCAAGTTCACCGCCAATCGCTTTCCCAGTACAGTACTTGCTCTAATTATTGTAATGACGGGATATTGACGTCAAGATCCATAGGTATGTCGTAGCCGTCCTTTCGTGCGATACTTTTCCTTGAAAAATGCTTGATCAAAGATTTAGCATTGATGGGACTGAAATTTCTGGGCAGTTGATTTGGGAAATTGTTTCTTCGAGGAACAGATAACGCAGGATTTTTACAACATGATTTAATTAGGATGTTCGCAGGACCGTATAATTTGAACGAATAACCCAGGGAAACTTTCCGGTAACAGATAATAGAAGTTCCACTGTTTCACCCCAATTAGGTGAAGTGTTATTTTTAAAAGGCAGTTTCAGTCATTTCATTGGTAAAGCCGTGTTTCAAACGTTCATTGTATTCTACTTAGTATTTGCATTACACCACATTTTATCAGTACATTTGTGAAAACTTGTCTTTTCTGTTGTTTTAAGTAGACCTACCTAAAAAAAAATCTTTGATTTTGCCTCAGCTGCAGAGTGTAAAATACTTATTATTTGGCCCTTTATAAAAAAAGGTTTGCCGACCCCTGCTCTAACCTACCACAATGATTCAAACTTCTAACATTCCATGTTCCGACTTACAAAATGTCAGTACTGTGTAGTCCCTCTCAGAGCTCCCAATGGAGGACTATTTTACCTTCAGGATATTTTACCCAGAAGAAAGCCATTGGCCATACATCATTAATTCATTCATACAGAGATAGTAGCTGCATGTCCCCAGGAGATGGTTACGGCTGTAGTTTCCCACTGCTTTCAGCTGTGTAGCAGTATCAACATAGCTAAGCCATATTAAATATTATTATAAGGCCATATCAGTCAATCATCCAGACTGCCGCTCTTGCATCATCCGAAAGACTGCTACCCGCTTTTCAACGAACCACTCGTTAGGCTGGTCTCTTAACATACCCATCAAAAAGTTTGCACCTAAGAGTTTGACTACCTGCTTCACTGGGATGCATAAGCCTCCCCACAGCAGAAATGTCACAAGGTTCACTGGTGAGGACTCTTCCCTCATCAATCTAAGATCTTTGAGATTATTTCTCAATCCTCCCATGCTTGTTTCTGCTCCCCAGGTTCAACAGGATGGCGAGTTTTTGCACTTACTGAGGAGGCCATTGTTGAGATATCTGCCTCTTTGATGAAGAAAGAATAAGTTAAGGAAGCCAGATCAATACAAAGAAAGGGAGAGGTTCTTCAATGGGGACCAAAAGGAGGTATCAGCAATATGGATGCAAGGTAATGAAAAATGAACATTTTACCTTATGATGATGCTTGTTGTTTAAAGGGGCCTAACATCTAGGTCATCGGCCCCTAATGGTATGAAATGAGATGAAATGGAATGACAAATTAAAAGACCAAAATCATCCACTGACCATAATTCAAAACGTGAGGACGAAGAATGAATGGATGGATATAAATTTAAAACAATCAGTGGATCCGACCTACAATATCTCGCATTCACAGAAACTGACATGAAATAATAATATTGCTAACCAAGGGACTACGTCTATAGCATAATACTGAATCGATGATGCTTATAGTCTAAAGGGGTCCATAATCCAAGTCATCACCTCCGCATAAAGGTACTTAATGCTAGGAAAGTAGAACCATGGTATTTGCCATGGTGGGGTACTAATCAAAAGTAGCGCAGGCTCACGGTATTCCACACAGTATAGTACTACTCACAGGTAATGATATTCACACATGTAATACAGACCTATGGTGTTTCACACACTGTAGCGCCCTGTACAGGCAACGCAAACCTATGGTGTTCATAAGTGTACGAACCACAGGGACTCTCGCTTTCCCATGGTGTTCCTCATGTAGTGGGTACTAATCATAGGCAAGCCAGAACCATGGTGTCGCTCACATAGTGGTACTAATCACAGGTACTGTAAAAGCCAGCACTGTACTCTTTTGCTGCTAATCACAAACCTATTTGGTACCTAACATGGTGGTACGATGCGCAAGTAAAAGTGACCCAGGGTGTTCCCCACATGGTGGTACTAATCACAAGCAGTTTCATGGTTCTAATTCAATCATCCCTTGGTCGCCCCTTTTAGTCGCCTCTTACGACAGGCAGGGGATATCGTGGGTGCATTCTTCGTCTGCGTCCTCCACCCACAGGGGGTTGTGTTTGGTCCGCGACAGGTATTTTATTTCCCTCAAGTCTGACAGCAAGCCGGTTAGGACCCCATTATCCACCACATGGGACGTGGGTATTGTAAGTGATATGCTATAGAGTGTTCCAACCTTAAATTGCAGTACAGCGTAGATGGAGCGCGCAGCCGTTATTAAATTTTCCATATCATTTTTCTTGAATGACACGTTATGATACCGGATGTAGTTTTTCATCTGCGACCACACCATCTCAATAGAGTTTAACCCGCAGTGATAAGGCGGGAGACGTAGAATCTGCTGACCTGCAGCTTTTGCCATTTCATCTATTCTCTGCTTATCATACAGGGCCCTATGCTGAGAAGCAATGTGGAACAATTCTTGCTTGAGCATCCCGTCCTCAAAAGATATTTATTTTTTATGTAACCACTGTACGATGTCATCTTTTCACTAAGAAGCCACCAGCAAAGGTTCCAACTTACGGGAATGATAAACGGCATTATCCAGCATGATCACAGCACCTTCGGGAGTGTTCGGCAACAGTTGTTCCGAAAACCACTTCTCATAAATTTCACCAGTCATTTCCTTGTGGGCGTCCGCCGTGTTTTTATGGCATAAAAATGTTAGTTCAGCATTTGGAACAAAACCATGTTCATTACCCGCATGGATTAACGCGAATCACGGTCCTCAGCTTTTTGGTGGCCTAAAATGGCAGCCTGCCGTGCAATTTTCACTGTCGAATCCTTCCATTCTTTTGTCACTGTCTGCTCAGTATTTACCCACGATTCATCTGTGTAAATTATAGCTTTATTTTGTGCCCTCAAACGTTTTAACTCCCTGAGATATCTGTGCCTCCAATTAATAATTTCATCTGTTACCCTGTCTTAAATAACAGAAGCCTATATCATGTAAGAAGCGATACAAAGTAGTTTTGGAAAATCGTGGCAAAGAATCTTCTCCATTTACCCAACTCAAAATCACGTTCAATGTTGGTGGTATGTTAGCAAATAAAAGAGAGTGAACCACCCAACGCACTCCACTTTGCACAATTTCATCATATTTAATTTTCCTTGCATTTTTCTGCCGCCCTTCTCTTTTTTTTGCTTCATTTTTTGGCGGGAGTTCGCAAAAGACCATGTATGTGTTCCTTCCTTATAGCATAGATTGTTCTTTCAGAACAACCTGTAGCTTTAGCTGTTTCACTGACTGCACTACTTACATTCATAGTCCTTAAAAAATAATCCAGGGCACTCATTATAATATTGCATCCTTTTCCCCTGAGTTTACCTACGGAATATTTCTTTTTAATTTGACGATCCATTGTACACCCTTCTGCACTTTTTCTTCGAACTAAGAACCCCTCCACACGAGCACAAAAACAAACTCACGACTACACAAACACAACAAACACAATCCACTTGTCTTCAAGAACTATACATTTATCACTGATCTTTACTTAATCAATCTTATAATACTGATTAAATGAACACCACTGCACACAACTGTCTGTATATTTAAATGCTCACTGTTTGGGAGATCCCTACTGGCCAGCCAGCCAGCTAGCCAAGTCACTTGTGAAACGTAAACAAATGAGATTTTCTCCCTGTCACAAATTAAGAGATAAGCAAGATAAGGACTTCAGGTATGATTTAAAAATGACTTCCATGCCTGAAGACCATTTGCTTCATTTTAACCACGCCATGCCAAGTCAATAGCAAAGACGGTGGCCAGCGACTGACTTTTTCGTGTACACATTTCTGCCTTTGTTATTTGAACTACGTAACTTTTCTTTTTAATTTGACGATCCATTGTACATCCTTCTGCACTTTTTCTTCGAGCTAAGATCCCCACGCACGAGCATGAACTCACAAACTACAGAAACGAAATACACTTGCCCTCAAGAATTGTACATATGTCACTGATATGTATTTAATCACTATTATACATACTACTGACAAAACGAGCACTGCACTGCATGCGACTGTCTGGAAATGTTAAAAGCGCATGTTTTGGAGACCACCAGATAGCCAGCCAAGTCATGCGCGAAACCAAAATTCAAGGAGGCATTCTTACTGTCACAAATTAAGAACTCGGCAAGATAAGAACTTCGGGATTGTTTTAAAATAACTTCCATACCTGAAGTCCATTTGCCTCGCTTTGACCCCCCATGCAAATTCAACAGGAAAGACGCTGGCCAGCGACTGACTTTCGTTGCTGCACATAAAAATCCCTGAATATGACTGAAAATAAACGCATATACTGCATTTTGTTATCATTTAAATTTAAAAATAAACTTATCTACAACAAGCTGAAATGTTTCTTTACCAGCAGTGAAAAAATTAGGAAAATAATGAATATAACATAGGAGTTACGACATGGTAAGTTCTATACAATGAAGATTTTTGCATTTGGCATAACTTTCCACTATATTACCATTTTCACACCAAATTATTTTTTTTACATTTTATTAGTTAACGGCATCAAGTGCACCTTAAAATTCTGTACATAACACAATATTCACCCATTTTAACTGATAACGTTCTGATTTACGGATATTTGGCAAACCCGCTGCATTAGAGTAGGACAGCGTTACCCGCAAAACAGGGGAGAAGGAAAGAGACGGAATTATCCCATTACTGCTGTACCATACTGCATTTTAAGGTTGGAACACTCTATGGGAGAAAGATTGTATCTGGATTGTATCTACAATAGGAAAGGTTGTAATTTCATGTAATGTGATATTGCATTCACAGCCAAGATTCTAAAAAGTTAGTAAATTCTACAATGCTCACTGACATGGCTACCTTTGTCTTTGATTTATGATTTTCTGCATTATTTTAATATTATGCTAATGTACAACCAGTTGAAGATGTGTTGGGATGCCTGAAGATTAATAGAATTAATCCAAAATTTTCCATTAAAAGCAACAATTGTGCTGAAATATTCAGTTTGTTTTAACATTTAGAGTTATTTTTTATTATATTAATTCTTTTTCTCCTTCTTTGTTTCAGTAACTTGATAGTATGTCCTAATTTACAGGGACCTGCCAGGCTGATGCTATAGGGATTCAGAAACTCAGAATTCCATTCCCAGCATCCAGGGATTTTAATACCAGGCTGAGGACTGGAACAAAGTTCATGCAATCTTAGGAAGCCAACTGAGGAGCTGTGCAATATGAGATGCAGTGAATCTGGTCAAGAAACTCCATAGTAATACTGCTAACAGTGTCACTAAGCTGACTACATGGCACTTATACTTATCTTCAGGCTATCTGGCTGGGCATCCGTAGACTTGGCAGGCCAAGGTCTTGATGGGCTTTTGCACCATGTTTGTAGTTTTTGTTGTATTTTGTCACAATGAAATATATGTTAATGGCAACCATTTTCTGGTCAAAACCAAGACTAACCATAGGTTTCAACTGAAGTAAAAATGCTGAGACTGTGAGAACATGTAATCATATTTTTATAGATGTTTGTATGAGCTGGTAATGTAATTTTGTCCCTTAAAACAATCACTACAATATTTGCATTGATATCTATCTCAACAAAAACATTTGAGAATTTTTACAAAGTTTTCATCTAACTCAATTTCAACTCAAAGTAACTTACCTTAATAAGTTCTTCTGTATTAAGAACTGGAGGGTTCTCTACTCCAAAATCATGAGGAATGAGAGTGTAGAACCTGTTGGATGCATCAATAAAGCGAGCCGAAGAGCTACCAGATTTGATCAGTTCTTGCAAATCTGTGAGAACACCCATTGCCTGTTGCAGTTGACGTTTACTTAGTTTACCCAAAGGCATTTTCTCCATGTCCAACTGTAAACCAAAAATATTCTTTCATTAATCCTTACAGAAGAAGTCCAACTGTAAACCAAAAATTTTCTTTCATTAATCCTTACAGAAGAACACAACAAGACTGTTAACTTTCAATAAGTAGAAATTTCCTTTCTGAATTAGGTTCTATCATAATCGGCAAATAAGAGAGGCATGGGGAAATTTTTGATAAGCAATTATGATAAATGGAAAGTGGTAAATAAAAGTGTAAATAGCCTCTGGGAGGGGTCTAAAGCAACTGTTGAGGAGTGTGAAAACAGGTACAGTAGACGTCCGCTATAGCGAGTACGGCATATAACAAGAACCCTGTTATAACGGCAATTTTTTTGCTGTCCCTTCAAAATTTCTATATTAAACTGTGTATTATCCGTCAGTTACAGTGAGAGCCCTATCACTGATGCATCTGTTATTACGAGTGATTAAGCGTGCACGATTTTTCCGTTTCCGGTATTTATCCACGCCAGCGATTATGTTGCATGCGAATGATTACCTTCGGTATCGTACCCTCGCTATTTCCACTAGCGAGTTCTCTCGTCGACATACAAAGGCGATGGAGTCGATTAGTAATAACCGTCGACTGCTGTTCCGCAACGAAAATTTGAAATGAAAGAGGGCATATTTCATAATAAATGCGTAAATAACGAGCCCAATAACAGTTGTTAACTTGTTAAAAATAAAGGCTGATTAAACGATCGCTTCATTTTAATGCAAAATAATGAAATTAAGTAAGGATTGGATACACCTCGAGATATGACAGAGTTGTAACCGTAAGTATGTACGATCCCCGAATTTTTGGGGTAGGAAATTTTCGTATATAGTTTGTAATGTTAAAATCATGTAATTTTGTTTATTTAGAATGTAAAAACATAATATTATAAGAAGAATGTTTAGTTAGGGAATATTGCATATGTGCATCATTATATTTTGTATAAATTTCCGTTTGGGTAAGAGTCTGTAAATATGGCCTAGCCGTAAGGATTGTGCAACCGGGAAAACTGCAACTATATCGGGAAGGACGGTTGTGGTCTGTTGAATGTGTAGCAACAAGTGGCTTGGAAACACGGGGTACGGCAGGTAGTATAGGCTGAAGAATTGGAGTGGATCAATGTGGATGTACGTGAGTGGACGTTCGATGTCACATTAGACGCACGATAGCCAATACGAGGGCTTTGTTTTAAGCGAGGTTGGGTTGACTGAGTGACGCGTGAAGAAGTGCCTGTGAGAGCGTTGCTACCAGCAAACTTTCCAGGACGCTATAACCACGTGTAGCAAGCCTATATAAGCAGGTACGCATGTGCGGCAAGTCTTTCTAATGCTGATTCTGATTGTGTTTCTGTCTCTGATTCGGTGTGTTTCTCACTCGGACTGGCGCGCGGAAGCTACTTTGCGCAATGTTGTGTTGTTCTTGAGTATCGTTTTCGGAGTGAGCACGCTATATGTGGCTGATGCTAATGAGTTTCTGGTGGCTGTTAGGTCAAAGACGCTACTTAAGTGTTTATTTGTAACTCCAACTCTGTATAATAGTTGGACTACAATTCTTCTACGAGATTATGTACAGTGGATGTGGTGATGCGTACAGAATCGAGATTCGGTAGTGGATGTGTGTTTGAGCACAGAGCTGATTCTTGGTCGAGGAAATCGTCGGCCGAGTATCCACTTTCAGCTGCAGAAACCTGAGGCGTTACACCTACCTGTGCGGCACTCGAGAAGAACTCAAGACGTCGATGAAGTGTGTAAATAAGGTTAGGGATGCTCTTCGTAAAGAAGGTTGCATCCGTATGTAGAGAAAGTCGTCGTACTTTTCTCTACCAGATTAAGCTTTTCTTCTGCAACAGTAGAGTGCAGTGTGACTCTTACCTGAAGGTATGATAAATGTAAATAGTGAAAATAATTTTGTGGTGGTTTGAAGATGTTTGTAATTTGCCTTTATAAGCGGCAAACACGAGTTGGTCTCGCTAAGTGATTTTTTTTAAATTGGTGTTTTTTTAGTGGTTTGTAATTTGCCTTGTAAATGGCAAACACGAGTTGGTCTCGTAAAGTTATGTTTCTTTCTTCATGTTGGTGGTTTGTAGATGTTTGTAATTAGACCTTGTAAACGGCAAACACGAGTTGATCTCGTAAAGTGATGTTTCTTTCTTCATGTTGGTGGTTTGTAGACGTTTGTAATTAGACCTTGTAAGCGGCAACACGAGTTGGTCTCGTCAAATGATTTAGTTTTGTATGTGGTTATTAGTGGTCTGTAAAGTTGCCCTTTGTTAACGGCGAACAGGTGTTGGTCTCATCAAGTGATGATTGAGGTAATTTATATATTTTTATTTATTTTGGGAGTTTAGTCATGGAAGGAAACTTGCAGTGAATCTTTTATCAGTAGAGTATGGATGAACCTGGCTTGCTACCCAAATCTAATTTTAGGGGTAAACAAGTAAGGCTATAAAGTAAGTCTGGAGCTTCGTCAGCCTGATGACCGTCGCCTTGGGAGAGGGAGTTACTCATTGCTCTACATAGTTATATTCCTGTAATTGTTTTACAGGTGGCGCCCAGTCTTGGTATTTACAGAAGATTATTGTGGTATTTATACTTATTTTAGTCACCGTTTATTCATTTCATATTTATTATAATTTTGGGAAGCAACAGAGTGCATAATTGATTTCAAAGGGTAGTTTATATTTTCTGCGTCTGGTTAAATTACGAAAAGGCTATTATCATGTAAATTTATAACGAGAAGACTATAATTTCTCTAGTGGCGCCTGAAGCGTGTTTTCATCATACGTATATTACGGTTAAGTTAGAATAGGTGACGCTATTTGAATAAGAAAGCTGGAACGTTTGCACAAAATGCGATCGATCATCTTCGATACAGCATAGTTTTTTTTTTTTACTGTGTCCATTTGCGAGCTCTCTCGTAGACATTCGAAGGCGATGTTGGAGTCTATTAGTAATACCCGTCGACTGCTGTTCTCTAAAGAAAATTCGAAATGAAAGAGGATAATACGTGTTCGTAATAAATGCATAAATAACGTGGCCGATAACAGTCGTACCTCCACGGTATGCACTAGCCAGCGTATTGGTATGTGTGCTAGGTACCAACTGATGAGCCCACCCTAGCACACGAGGGCAAAACGCTGGCAACCAAGAATGAGTTAGCTGGAAAATTTATAATGTCCAATAACGGACCATTTATATTGGTATTAACAGTCGTTAACTCGTTAAATACAAAGGCTCGCTTAATTTTAATGTTATACACTGAAATTAAGAAAGAATGTGATACACCTCAAGATACGGCAGAGTGCATCACTGATTTCAGAGGATAGTTCATATTTCTCGCGCCTAGTTAAATTTCGGAAATGTAAATTTTTAGCAAGGAAGTTATCATTTCTCTGCATGCATTTCAAATGTTTTCAAGATACATAGTATACGGTTAGGTTAGGTGACGCCGTTACACTGAAATATTTGCCAGAGAAGCCTCTGGAGTGATACCGTATATCTCCGAATCCAAGACAACTTTTTTCTCAGAATCTCATGCGAAAAATCAAGGGTTGTCTTGCATTCTCAGCCTAACAGTAATGAATACCACTGGCAACTACGGTACCGCGGTAACCACGCTGTTTCTTTTCACCCTCGCACGTGCACACACAAATCTCATTGACAAACTACCGCCTCTTTATACATCGTCAGCCGCGACAACCGGTTGTACAGTGCCTGTGTGCAACATCACTGGATCTTGGGAAATAGTAAAGAAAGAATGACGTTCTTTTAGCCTCTACAAAAACGTCTCTCAAATCTGCAGAATGGCATCAAAACATGCGAAAATTCGAATTCTTAGAGAGGCCACAGCTACTCAGTGGCAGAGTTATAACGCGTCTATTGTACCTGATGCTTAGTAAAATAAGTTTTATAGACAGCAGGAACATTTTCGTGATGAATAGTCGCATTGTAAAGATACGTGGAACAGGTATTGCCAGCAAATTATCAACGGGTTCTCGTCGATATTATGCTGCCAATTTTAAGTTAACGGTTACAAAACACTCGGAAATTATAATAATTGCGCAGCCGCAAGAAAATACGACACAGGCCTAACTAAAGCCAATACCGGTATTTAAAATACCAATATAAATGGTCGGTTATTGGACATTATAAATTTTCCAGCTAACTCATTCCTGGTTGCCAGCATTTCGCCCCCGTGTGCTAGGCTGGGCTCATCAGTTGGTACCTAGCACACCTAACAAGACGCTGGTTAGTGCATACCGTGGAGGCCACTGCGTAGGCTAATTGTAGCCACAGGCAGTGCCAATGCACTATGAGAGACTTTGTCTCATTAAAAATTGATGCCTGCTTGGCTATCAGATGATATAGATGTTGATTCCCATAGAGAATGAGTTAGCTGGAAAATTTATAATGTCCAATAACGGACCATTTATATTGGTATTATAAATTTACTCATTCGGAACAAATATTTCAGATTCCCTATGGGAATCAACATCTACATCACAGCCAATATTTGACGTTAGCGTGAAGGCAAAGATAGCTAAAAAATGTGTACTGTACAAAAAAATGCATTCAGTGGTCCACAACAAGGATGCTTTAAAGAAGTTGAAGATGAAATTGTGAGGCACGTGCACGAAAATCTGAAGGGCAGAATGGCCTATACATCACCTGCCGCTAAAGTTGGCCGAACCCACCTAGCGAGACGTGCATGTAGCGGTAGCCGGTTATATCTGAAGCTGAGTAAAAGTAACAATTTTATGGACAGCAAAAATATTTTCTTAATGGATCGTCGTATTGTAGAGACGCATGGAACAGGTACTGCCGGCAAATTTTCAATGGGTTCTCTTGGGTATTATGATGTCAATTTTAAGTTAGTGGTCATTAAACCCGCGGAAATAAAGAACAATTGTACAGTCGCAAAAAATTATACGGCGTAACGAAAGCCAATGTTCGGCATCTAAAAATGCGTGCTGTACAACAAAGGCATTCATATGATTTTACAAAGCACTTTTTGAGCCCGATTTAAATTTTCTGAAGAAAAAAGTGGGATTCGTCCTGGATTCGGAGAATTTTTTTTTTTTTCAGAATGAAATTAAACACACGCTTCCATGAAAAATAACAAACAAGTAATTCATAGTTCAGAGATGCCAACTATTATGATTCAATCTAATAATTACGAATTACCCATCACAATTACGTCTTTACGAATCACACACCTCAAATTACATTCTTTGTTGATTTTCAAATCTAAGTGTACGAAGTGTTCAAAAGTATAGACAAGGAATGCCAGCTTTAATTCTCAGAATATTATTTTCGGATTTCTCGGTAATCATTTATACCCCTTTCCTGTCAGTCATTTGAGAATATTTCAAGTTTTCTCGCGCCGAACTCCGTGTGTGCTTCCATTACCAGAGAAATCGGCACCTGTGAAGTGGTATATCGTGCGGAGCTGTTGTTTTCATCACATCACCAGACTTCCATTCAAATATGCAAGTTGTTTTGCCTTTGTTTTGGCGGCGAAGTGGTGAGAACCTCCGTTTCATTGAGGATACTGCGCGCGTGACTGTTGAAGTATTTATTGCGATTTTAGTTGACAAATTTACATATATTGCTCTTGTAGGACATATGCTAATCGTATGTTACAAAATGCGAAAGGTTTGAAATAATGAAGCGATTTATTGTGCAGGAAAATACATGTGGTGACGTTACAGTGATTAGTGACGCTAGTAATAAACCAAAAGTAGTTCAAAACTTTAGGGAGGAATACTCGAAAGAATGGCCCTGTTTATTGCGTTCCTCAAAATCTCATTCACGCGTGTTTTTGTAGTGTGTGTAGCCGTGAATTTTCAGTTGCGTATGGTGACGACGAACAAGACTGAGTTCTGTGCTAATATGAACACCGGATTACGTAGCGCGTACCTATCTGCGAAATGTCACTGTAATATTTGTCCCAAATGGAACAAAATAATTGCTTTTACACAAATACACTCGAAAGTATGTGGTAAATTAAGAAATAGTATGAAATGTTTTACTTGGAGAATGATGTGGATACATACTTTACTACCTTACAACTATTTTTTTTTTTTTTTTTTGCTACGTCGCAGCGCTTCTGTATGTGTTTTGTTTGTCTAACACTTTCAGGTGTGATGTCTTTGCTCACTGAAGTTGTTTGCATTAACACATTGCGGACCGGTCCCGAGAAAACTCGTGTTTGCCTAGCCGAGCATTGCGGACCAGTCCCGAATTATCTCGTGTTAGCAGCAGACCCACCAGACTGAACTTTAGTGCTATCTTTTGAGATATACGGGAACTATTTGGAGGTCAAGGGTGATAGAACTCTGTTACGTATGGTTCTACACAATCGATAGTCGCATTTGTTTTTGAGTATTTTTCATATCGTAGATTTTCTTTGCATTTCTTGACAACATGTTTACAAAGTTCGAAGAGCCATGCAAGATGGCAGCACCTAGCGATCGCACAAAGATGAAATTATTCGCGAATTATGTGCTGATACAGGCTCCGAATATTAAGTGATGCTGAGTATTTAGAGTTCGACGATGAAATATCTTCTAACGGAAATGTTTCAAGTGATGACGAGGCAAGGTGTGGAACGCATGTAGCGAGTCGTATATTTGTGTTACGGGTGTAAATATTCTAAATATTGTAAATAATGCAGTGTTTTCTGACGACTGGGTTATGGACAACAGTGAACCTAGGTTAGAGGATTTTGAAGGTGCTCCTGGTATAAAAGTATGGCCTAATGAATCTGGAAACATAGGACATGTAGCAGGACTTATGTTTGGTGAGGAATTTTTTCAGTATGTAGCTGAAAAGACAAACTTACACTATGAGCAGAAATCACATTCTCATAACTTATCCCCTAAAACACTAAAGTGGACTAATGTCACTAGCAGGGAAATTAAAAAATTAATCCCCTGTGTATATTGATACGGCAGGTAAAGAAATCACGTCTGAAAGATTACTGGCCAACCGATCCCCTAATAAAAAGACCAATATTTCCGAAAACTATGAGCTGAAATAGATTTCAAGAAATACCCTGCATTTCAACAACTATTCAGGAAGGCCAATAGAAAAATACACAATAGTCCTTCAAAAGCTATTGAAGTTCTGACAGTTTATTGTATGCATGCACTCCAGCTTAGAGGTAGTTAGAAAGTGGCCGGGAACAGGGCTGTGCATGGGGCGAACGGCACCCGGTCCGCAATGTGTTAATTAGGTGTCGTTTTCTTCATGTTGCCCATTCGTTTTGTGCCCTAACTCATTCATAAATGGTATATTTATTGGTCCAGGGATCATGCTACTTTCCTTTCAACAAAAAAGTTATATATTTATTTTGCTGTTTGAACTGCCCGCGCTAGTCATATGGACAAAGATAATGAGAATTCACAGACATAGCACTCCCATTCGTCAGTGCTAGGCCTGGACATCAAGAAAGAAACAAAAAACAGCATGGAAAGCAGAATACAACATAAGCGAGTCCTGTCTAAAGCCCGTAAGAACGTATACATATTTCTCTAATAACAATGGTATTGCTTAATTTACTGCAGATTTTTCACTTCATTTCTGTAAAAGGAATGATTATGTTCCATTTGGGACAAATATTACAGTGGCATTTCGTAGACAGGTATGCGCTACATAACCTGAACTCCGATCTGTTAGTGCAGAGGAAGCACACAACATCAAATGGAATAGCATGTCACCAGTGTACGTTTACCAAACAGCAACTACAAGCTGCTGAGGGCAGCAACAACAGTACTCAACAAAAGAAATGATCCTTCAACCTACCTCAGATATGTACTGCAGATCACCTGTTACTTTAGCGGGTAAGAATCATACACTCTTTATATGCCAGTCTTTGAATATCTAGTTGAATTGTATGTTGTTCATTAATTTTTCAATGATATGTACGTTAGTACGATCTCGAAAAAAGAAAATTATACGGCCACCACGCCTGTCACACACACACACACACACACCCACCCCCTCCCCCGGTGCCCGAACGGCTACATTACGAATTGCCTTTCTTGAAAGTTGGCATCTCTGCATAGAGTGGATATCATCAGCGGAAATGCAAGTTTTGAACAAACTGCATTCATCTGTGATATTCCTACCTGGTGTATGTGTAGCAGAAGCCACTCCTGAATAAAGCCGTGTTGTTGAAAGCGTGCCAAACCACCGGCTGATAACTAGTGTATGTTACGAGTTGTATTTCCGAATGTAATACATAGTGTCTATAAGCATTCTTTTGATAACTGCGGCTGTTGAAAGCCAGACCTTTATTTTCAAATGTATTTCATGCTTCTTCTCTACATTTATCACATCAGGATTTAACTAAACAGCTGTATATGAGATACGAGAGACCACACTGTTTAGGTTAGGTATGGTATCGCCTGGATAGTGCCAAAAGTTCCACTACGGAAAGAATAAAAACAAGTAACAGGAAGGTTTGCCACGTTTATGGATATCCACATGTGTGACGGTAATGCATTTTATTATCATAATGTTTAATTTTGTACGTTCTTTGTCTCCCATTTCTTATTAACACACACAATAGTATGTTTTGTTTGCAGTCTCCGAAAATCGTTGAAAGTAAGTGGGGATATAAAAAAGTCAACATTATTATTTGTTAGGTACATTGGCGAGTAAAACAACTGTGATTGGATTGTTTTGATCACATTTTAAACCTACTTCTCTCCCAAAAAACCAAATATTGGTCGGAGTTATGAGATATTAAATTATCACTTTGTTCATGATCTCGCCTACCTATATTAATAGGCCTAGCAACAACCGTGAATATTTCTTATCTAAAGTAAACTAGTTTCTACATCCTGAGGTGGTGAAGCGCTTTTTTAGACAAGGCCCCAGTGGAAGGTTGTTGCATATACCATTTTTACCGCAAATCAACCTCCCTGCTATTCGTAAATCTCTGGCAATACAGTACCAGGAATTGAACTCAGGCTCCCGAGGACGGCAGCTAATTGTGCTAACCATTACGCTGGCGGACATTCTTAACTACAAAACACAGACATATATACATGACTGATGTGGGCTTGCAATGTGCTGGTCGGACACGAAACTATTCACCTATTTGTGCGATGTCATCAGAGCTGCAGTAGGAATATGCTACAGAGGCGGACATTTCTTAACCACGAAACAGAGACGTACCGCATGACTTTAATTAAAACCTATTAAAATTACAGTGAAACTCTGTTAAAAAGTTTTTCAAGGGACTGCAAAAAAAAAAAAAAAAAAAAAAAAAACTTCTTAAGCAGGAAACTTCTTAAAAGGGGTAATGCCCAAAAATTTATTCTGTACTTTGAAATACATGTGAAACACACAGCCAACAGATTTCCTTGTTTGTGAACAATACCGAAATAGGCCGATATATAAGAGCTGCTTACAGAAAGCCACAATATAAAAATTCGATTATCATGACAATATTTTTAGAGATAAAGTAAAATAATTGAACATACCATATTATAAATATATTTGATAAGAGAAGGGAACATATTAAGTTATATGAAAACGTTGCAAGGTTTGATTATTTTAGCAGGCAGAACCATGTCCTTCCACACTTCCCTTCCCTCCGAACTTACACTCTCTGCTTCGCAACAAATTGTTTTACAAGCGAAAACCAAAAACCCCATGGCACTACAGCCCTTGAAGGGCCTTGGCCTACCAAGCAACCGCTGCTCAGCCCGAAGGCCTGCAGATTACGAGGTGTCGTGTGGTCAGCACGACGAATCCTCTCGGCCGTTATTCTTGGGTTTCTAGACCGGGGCCGCTATCTCACCGTCAGATAGTTTCTCAATTCTAATCACGTAGGCTGAGTGGACCTCGAACCAGGTCCAGGTAAAAATCCCAGACCTGGCCAGGAATCGAACCCGGGGCCTCCGTGTAAGAGGTAGACACGCTACCCCTACACCACGGGGCCGGCTTTGTAAACGATGCCGGCTCGATTTTTAAAGCGTTCCAGCCACCCGCTCGACGCGGTAAAAGGTACCCTTAATTTGCATGAGGCTTTCTCCTGCACAATAGTCCCACTGAAAGGTATGTTTAAACTTCGCTGCTGTTTAAACCATATTAGCAGAACTTGTTCTATTTCATCGTACTTTTCAGATTTAACTTCCTTACAATTTGCTGAAGTATTCCCTGCAGAAGCAGAGATCTCTTCTTTCTTCGCTATAATATCGTTCAAAGTAGACGGCGGCATCCCCAGCTCCTTTGCCAAAGCAACACGAGAAAGTGTAGATGACGCCACTTTCCTTATAATCTCCACTTTGTCTTTTATTGTTAGTGCCTTTCGCTTGATCTCTTTCCTCTGAGTTGCGCTCATTTTCACTTTTTTTAAAAAGCTTGTACGTTGATATTACAAGTACAACTAACTTCACCTACTCCTACTCATACTAATTACAACGCTACACTATGCTTGGCAATCTGTAGCTTAGGCTTACAAGAAGCAAAGACAAAACGTGTACTAGTTTGTTAGCATGTGCTTTGGGCGTAGTTTCTGGCTGTTTCACAAGTACCGCATGGCCAAGCCAGTATTGAGTTTATTTTCCCGCTTCAATCCTCTTCATGCTATAGGTAATGAAGAAAAGAAACACAGGTTCGAAGTTGGTAGAAATTAGTGCATGGAAATGTATCCGGGGTGTTACGTGGGAGAGATAAAGGTGCAGTACCAACGCTTGCACATCTAAACGTAAACAGTTTCTTTCCCCGCGAGAATTTTATTTCATGTCTCCTCATCCTTGTGCTACGTTCTAATAACGCGATGTTATAATTACGAGTGACACGATAATACAACGTTTAGCTCGTATAAAGGTAAAATTAAAAATAACTTTCAATTTTATGCCAACACGTGGTATTGCAATGCCTATGTGTGCCTCCCTCAACACCCAGTTGGCTATCAACATTCGTTCAACTTCGTAAACGATTGGGATCTTTCGGTCGGCTGTTTGGCGGCATGTGTATCAGCTGGCTACTGGCAAATCGGCTGTTTCCTGCATAGAGTCGCGAAGTTGTTTTTATTCACCTCACTAATAATAGACACGGAAAATCTTATCAGTTTAGTTCAAAAACGTAATTTCCTCTACGGCAAGGCCCACAAGTATTATTGCAACAACATAAGACAGAATGCCTGGAAGGAAATAAGCAAGGGAATGAAAAATCAGACAGGTTAGAATATTCAGTTTTGTGGTAGGTTAACAGTAATGTTGTGGGCAAATGCACTTTACGGTTTTTAATTAATGTTTAGGCCACCTCGATTAATGACTTCACCCTGTCGCGGCCCGCAAATTACTGCATTAAAGTTTTATCAAATCATTCATTGCGTACTTTGTGTTTCTTACGTAGAATCCCGTTCGATTTTATTCCGCTAGATGGAACGGTGGAGTGGAAATTTTGACTGATGGGTTCGATTTGATTCCACAAGTCGAGAGTGAGCATCTGCTGTCCGTGACGTCATATGGCCGTGGCAGGCCCGCACATGTTCCGTGACACCAGACACACACCGCGAGCGCGCGCACGGTCTAACACAGGGTGCAACTTGCGCGGAGACTGGAGGGTTCTAACCACGGGCTGCTTTGAGCGGACGTTTTCTATCTCAAGGGGCTCTAAAATCTGAACTGTTTAAGCGGGAAATATATTTACAACAGAACACTTTAAACGGAAAAAATATACATATGTCTTAATGCAACTGATCAAGGGACCAAGAATGTCACACTTCTTAGGCGGGAAAACTTCTTATGCGGGAACTTCTTAACAGAGTTTCACTGTATATAAATTTTGTGTGTGCGTGTTCCATTTAGTGCTATTTATATATTGGTGTTTAGTGCCTGTTGGTAGAAATTGGGAGTAGTATTATTTATTTGAATTTTATAACAAGTAATTCAATTGGTGTTCAGCAGATTACGTTTTCTAGGTTAGGTAGGCTAGCTAGGTGTACTTTATTTCGAATTTAGGTTTAGGATACTACAGGTAAATACAGTAGAAATCCGCTATAGCGAGTACGGCATATAACGAGAACTCCGTTATAGCGACAACTTTTTCTGTCCCTTCAAAATTCATATATTAAATTGTGTATCGTCCTTCGGTTACAGCGAGAACCCTATCACTGGCGTTTCCATTATTACGAGCGATTAAGCGTGCGCGCGTTTTCCGCTACCGATATTTATGCATCCCAGCGATGATATTGCACGCGATCAATTACGTTCGGCATCGTTTCCTCGCTATGTGCACTAGCGATTTCTCTCGTCGACATTCGAAGGCGATAAATACAAAGTATGTTACAAGTGTTTATTTATATATCCACCTATTCAATAATAAGAGATCGTTTTAGAAATTAAATATTATTATAAAATGTTAAGGGACATGTTTCGCCCATATTAAGGGCATCATCAGCCTCAAATTCAAACCTGTATGGTGAAAAATCAGGATCCTGATTGCTCTTACAAGCCATAAAAAGAGGATATCATTATAGGTGTCAGTCTAAACATACAAAATATTAGAATGTCCTTGGCTAAAATTGCAGTATCAAGCTGCATGTCATAAGTTCACATGAATATACTTTCCGGAGCGTTGAAAAACTTGTTGGGGTAGGGCAGTAAACAGCTCAGTCTTTATAATGAAATAGAAATGTGCCTCCTTGAAGATAAGAAAAAGCAAAGCTGATACACTTTTACAGATGTCAATATCGTATGTTGCGATAAGACAACAGATCTCTTAAATGGCTGTTCAGCTGCCTATAGTCTATTTAACTGGCTGAAGGAGTGAAAGTCGAATATGTTATGATAAGATAACAGTCTTCCTTACGTAATTGTGGGAGCAAGGAAAAAGCATTTGGTTGTCTATAGATGTATTTATCTTATTTGAAGGACGAAAGTCGATGGTTTATCGACGTTGATAGAGCTCTTTGGTGTGAAGTCTGTAACAAGAGGAGAGTGAATGCTTAGGAAGGTATTTTTGAAGAGAATGTGGGTTTAAAGAAAGGTAAAACATGGAAAATGTATAAAAACACTTACCCTTTCGTCTGTGAAGATGTAAATCAGTTGTGGAAAGGTTAGTTGAAGAAAAATAACGTTATGTGTAGGTTCATTTATTTCTTTGACTGTTAATGCAGCTGCTATGGTAGCGTTGAATGACTGACACTTGTACTTCTGGTATTGTATCGATGTGAGATTGGCGGAGGAGGGTGTGGTTGAGGGGAGGGGGTAGGCGGAGCGTTAAGTTTATGTGTTGTTGGTTGCGAGAGATTTACATGGTCGGACAGGGAGGGAGTCGTGTTGGGTTGCGGGAGAATTGTGGGGGTGGGCATGAAGGGAGTCAAGTTAGTTAAAGTAGTGGAGATTCTAGAAGATGTTAACTTAAGATTTTTAAGAATGTAGTTATGTTTTGAATTTAGAGTTTGCAATAATTTGGGTAAACTTTCGTATAATGGATTCTTGACTTCAATTAAATCATTGAGGTTTAGATTTTTGTTGTAGTGTTGGTCCAAAAATATATAGATGGTTTCAAGTTCATTCATCAACTTTCCTTTGTCTACTCTTTTAATAATTGTGAGGTCTCTTTCTATTGCTGTGAAGTGATGTCCTGTTTCTTTCATATGGGATTAGTAATACCCGTCGACAGCTGTTCTGTAAAGAAAATTCGAAATGAAAGAGAACATATTTTCGTAATAAATGCGTAAATAACATGTCCGATAACGGTTGTTAACTCGTTAAAAATTAAGGCTGACTGAACGACCGCTTAATTTTGAGGCTAAATACTGCACCTAAGTAAGAATGGGATACACGTCGAGATATGGCGGAGTGCTTAATTGATTTCAGAGGTTAGTTTATATTTTGTCGCGTCTGGTTAAATTACGGAAAGGCTATTATGAAAATTTATAGCGAGAAAGTTATAATTTCTCTACTGGCGCTTGAAGTGTGTTTTCATCATAAGTATAGTACGGTTAAGTTAGGATACGTGACGCTGTTTGAATAAGAAAACTGAAACGTTTGCAACAAAATGCGATCGATCATCTTCGGTACGGTATAGTTTTTTCACTTTGTGTATTTGCAAGGTCTCTCGTTGACATTCAAAGGAGATGTTAGAGTTGATTAGTAATACCCATCGACTGCTGTTCTCTAAAGAAAACTCAAAATGAAAGAGGATAACATGTTTTCGTAATAAATGCGTAAATAACATGGCCGATAGCAGTTATTAACTCGTTAACAATAAAGACTGAAGTAAACGATATCTAAATTTTAATGTTATATACGGAAATTAAGTAAGAATGCGGTACACCTCAAGATATGGCAGAGTACATCACTGATTTCAGAGGATATTTCATATCTTCTCACGTCTAGTTATGGCTATTTACATGTCAATTTTTCGCGAGGAGGTTATTTCTCTACATGCATTTCAAATGTTTTTATGATAGGCTACTTATACGGTTATGTTAAGTGACGCTGTTTGAGGAAGAAAGCTGAGGTGTTTGCCACATAAATCTCTGGAGTGATACCGTATTTTTCCGAATCCAATTCTTTTTTTCTCAGAATCTCATGCGAAAACTCAAGGGTTGTTGCATTCGCGGCCTAACAGTAAGTTAATTGGATACCACTAGCAACTACCGCGGTAACCACACTGCTTCTTTTCACACGCGCACAGAACTCGTTGACAATAAATGACCGCCTCTTTATTACACATCGCTAGCCGCGACAACCGGTTGTGCAGTGCCTGTGTGTTTCTCAAATCTGCAGAATGGCATCAAAACATGCGACCCTTCGAATTCTTAGAAAAGCCATGGCTACTCAGTGGCAGAGTCATAACGCGTCTATTGTACTTGACGCTTAGTAAAATTAAGATTTATACACAGCAGGAATATTTTCGTGATGGATAGTCGTACTGTAAAGATACGTAGAAAATGTACCGCAGGCAAATTTTCAACGGGTTCTAGTCGATATTATGATGCCAATTTTAAGTTAATGTTTATTAAACACTCGGAAATGTAGAATAATTGTACAGCCGCAAGAAAATACGGCATAGGCCTAACCAAAGCCAATATTTGGCGTTAGCGTGAAGACAAAGAGCTAAAAAATGCGTACTGTACAAAAAATACATTTAGTGGTCCGCAACAAGGACGCTTTAAAGAAGTTGAAGATGAAATTGTGAGGTATGTGCACGAAAAACGCAACGGCTGAATGGCCACGCCGTGGCACAATAAACTCGTTCGTTGACTTTCAACGTTCGCGATTAGGCCAATACATCCCTAGCCGCTGAATTTGGCCGAACCCGATAAGCGAGACGTGCGTGTAGCGGCAGCCGGTTATATCTGACGCTGCGTAAAAGTAACAGTTTTATAGACAGGAAGAATAATTTCCTGATGGATCGTTGTATTGTAGAGACGTATGGAATAGGTATTGCCGGAAAATTTTCAACGAGTTCTCTTCGGTATTATGATGCCAATGTTGAATTAATGGTCCTTAAACCCGCGGAAATAAATAATTGTGCAGCCGCCAAAAATAAAGAAATACGGCGTAACGAAAGTCACTGTTCGGCGTCTAAAAATAGTATTAAAAAAATGCGTAGGCCTACTGTAAGACAAGGCATTCATATGATTTTACAAACTTCTTTTTGAGCCTGATTTAAATTTTTTGAAGGAAAAAGTGGGGTTCATCTTGGATTCGGAGATATACGGTACTATATTTTTTTCAGAATGAAATTAAACATACACTTTCATGTAGTATCGGATTACGAAAAATAACAAACAAGTAAGCCATATTGTGGATATCATCTACGGAAACGCAAGTTTTGAACAAACTGATTGCTGTTTCATACCGAATTTAATGTGCACGAAGGGTTTTCCAACTTTTATACAAAAATCGGATATAACAACAATCCGTTATAGCGAGTGAATTTTTCGCTGTCATGAATTCTCGCTATAACGGACTTCTACTGTAATATTAACTTTTAAAACAATATTTTTAAATATCTGTAGGTTCTTTGGTATAATACTTACAAAGGCAGATTATCATAAGGAGTTGTAACTCATTGTAATTTCTGCCGCTACTTTTCTGATATTTCGTACAGATATCCGTTCAAACTATCACGAAGGTAATAATTTATTACATTAAATAACACGATAAGCCTGTAAACATCGATTTAAAGAGAATTCATGGAAATTTCACAGGATAATTACGGTACTTAACAGCTTTTTTGGATTGTTGACAATTGTTGCTACATGCACATGATAGTTGTGTAATAAATACAAAGTCAGCTGATTCATTATTCCCATAATTTGTAGTCTTAGTTCCCTGCATAATTTGTACTTTCCACCTTCGTTTATTCATCCAATAAAAATTAATAATCAAATTCCTATTTCCCAATAATATTGCATTTCAAGCCCCCGGCGTGGTTTTGACAGAAATTATAGTAGACAACCTCTTATTCTCAGCATTTAAGGACACTTTTATTCTCTGTCCCGTGTAGTAGGGAAAATAATACTAATCCACCAGCGGTAAAAGTTCATATAACCGCACTTCAACTGAAAATTGTAGTTTAGATACATTGTAGTGTAGATACAGTATATCTAGATAGTGCCATATCTTGCCTGCTATATTCGTGTGTATCTATTAGAGCGTAGATCTAATAATAATTTGTCTAAGCATTTAGCTTTGTTGGTAATCTCTGAGTACAGTAGTTCTTGCAAATTTCATTTCTGTTTGTGCTTAGTAGTGTCATACAATACCAGTATTGTAATTAGGATACGTCTGAAAGTAGTTTAAAAATTACTGTAGTGTACTGTACAGTAGTATAAGAGTAGCTTAATATCCTATCAGAATTTAGTGTGCGTATTTTATTATTGTAAAATATTTGTGTAGTACAGGTGTAGTAGAGGTATCCGTAGAAACTATTACTAAAATTCAGTTGTTGTAATTAGGATAGGCTTAATTGCAGTTTGGAATTGTGTAGTTCTTGTCTATTCCTTTAGATATTCAGTAATTAACAGCAGTTTTTATCCTGTTAGGGGTTGTAGGATAAAAAATAGAGTAGTATTGTAGTGTAGTCGTACATTAATTACCTTAATGTTGTGTGATCTTTGAGTACTATCCCAGACAATATACCCCTCCGTTCATTTATTTTTTTGCAAATAAGTTATTTTACTTTTATTTTCATTTTTTCCGTAAAGAATGCCTAAGGAGCGCAAGTGTACGAACTGTGGGTGTGGCGAGGCATTGAGGGGTATGAGGAAGGAGTTGGAGAGTTTGAGGGAGATAATTAGGATTCTCACAGAAGACAGGAAGGAAGATAGGACTCCCTCAAACAATGTACAGGTTACAGTAGGTGTACAAGAGGGAGGGGAAGGAAAGGGGGGAGTTGTAGAAGACAGGTGGTCTAATGTTCTAGGGAGAAGGAGATTGCAGGCTAAGGGCTCTATTCAGGATCAGAATTCAGGTACGAGTCACTCCAGGTAGAACAACAGAGGGAAGATGAGGGACAGGGAACTGTTGCTGAGATGTGTGGAAGTAGGAGGAAGGAAAAAGGTAGGAAAGGGAAATGTACAGTAGAGGATAGGAAAAGACAGGTGGAACAGGGTCATGAAAAGGATAAAAGGGAGGAGGAAGTAGCTTCTGCAGCTATCAGGAAAGATAGGGCTGACCAGGAGGGGAAGGAATCAAACGAGCTGGGTAGGGTTGAGGCTCTGGTCATGTGGAATTCCATTGTCAGACACATGGGGAAAGTGTGTGGAGGAAAGGGAACCAGGGTAGAATGTTATCCGGGAATTAGGTTGAGGCAGATGTTGAGGAAAGTAGAAGAGAGGGAGGAGGGGAAGGAGAAGGTGGTAGTGTTTCACGTTGGTACCAACAACGTAAGGCAAGCTGATGTAAGTACCAACATAGTTGGAGACGTGTGGGATCTGGTAAATGCAGCACGGGTGAAGTTTAAGCAAGCGGAGATTGTTATTAGTGGAACACTGTGTAGGAGGGATACTGAATGGAGGGTGATTGGGCACTGGGAGTGAAATTTCTAGATCCTAATGGGTGGGTAGGAGATTGGGATCTGTGCTCAGATGGCCTTCGATTAAACAGCAGTGGTACGTATAAGTTAGGAAATTTATTTGGAAGGATAATAGGGAGGTACATTCAGGGAAACGGGGTGGCCTAGGGAGCGGTGATAAGGGAACAGGGAACTGGAAATCAAGTAGGGATGACATAAAATTGTTAGTGTTGAACTGTAGAAGTATTGTAAGAAAGGAATAGAATTGAGTAATGTAATAGATATATATTTACCAGATATTGTAATAGGAGTGGAATCATGGCTGAGAAATGATATAATGGATGCAGAAATTTTCTCACGGAATTGGAGTGTGTATCATAGAGATAGAATAGGAATGGTGGGAGGGGGAGTATTCATTCTGGTGAAAGAAGAATTTGTAAGCTACGAAAAAGTTAAAGATGAGACACATGAAATTCTAAGCGCAAGGCTCACTTCTAAAGATAATAGGCAACTTGATATATCTGGAGTGTACAGATCGGGAAAGGGTAGCAATGACACGGATTCAGAATTATTTGATAAGATAATCAGCTATGTAGGAAACTACAAGGAAAGAAATGTGATTGTAGTGGGAGATCTGAATTTACCAGATGTCAATTGAGAAGGAAATGCGAACGACAGGAAGCATGACCAACAAATGGCAAATAAGCTAATATGGGAAGGACAGCTGATTCAGAAAATGACGAACCAACCAGAGGCAAAAATATCCTGGATGTGGTGCTGATAAGACCAGATGAGCTCTATAGAGAAACTGTAGTAATAGATGGTATTAGTGATCATGAAGCTGTTTTTGTGGTAGTTAAAAATAAATGTGATAGAAAGGAAGGTCTTAAAAGTAGGACTATTAGGCAGTACCATATGGCTGATAAAGCAGGCATGACGCAGTTTCTAAAAAGTAACTATGATCGGTGGAAAACGGTAAATAAAAATGTAAACAGACTCTGGGATGGATTTAAAGAAATTGTTGCGGAATGCGAAAACAGGTTTGTACCTTTAAGGGAGGTAAGGAATGGTAAAGACCCACCTTATTATAATAGAGAAACAAAGAAACTAAGAAGGTGGTGCAGACTGGAAAGAAATAGAGTTAGAAATGGCTGTGGAAGTAAGGAGAAATTGAAGGAACTTACTAGAAAATTGAATCTAGCAAAGAGAGCAGCTAAGGATAACATGATGGCAAGCATAATTGGCAGTCATACAAATTTTTGTGAAAAATGGAAGGGTATGTATAGGTATTTTAAGGCAGAAACAGGTTCAAAGGAGGACATTCCAGGAATCATTAATGAACAAGGGGAGTGTGTATGCGAGAATCTTCAAAAGGCAGAAGTATTCAGTCAGCAGTATGTAAAGATTGTTGGTTACAAGGATAATGTCCAGATAGAGGAGGAGACTAAGGCTAAAGAAGTATTAAAATTTACAAATGATAACAATGACATTTACAATAAGATACAAAAGTTGAAAACTAGAAAAGCGGCTGGAATTGATAAAATTTCTGGGGATATACTAAAGACAATGGTTTGGGATAGTGTACCCTATCTGAAGTACTTATTTGATTATTATTTGGTCGGAGGAGCTATACCAGATGAATGGAGAGTTGCTATAGTAGCCCCTGTGCATAAAGGAAAGGGTGATAGACATAAAGCTGAAAATTACAGGCCAGTAAGTTTGACATGCATTGTATGTTAGCTTTGGGAAGGAATTCTTTCTGATTATATTAGACATGTTTGTGAAATGAATAACTGGTTCGATAGAAGGCAGTTCGGTTTTAGGAAAGGTTATTCCACTGAAGCTCAACTTGTAGGATTCCAGCAAGATATAGCAGATATCTTGGATTCAGGAGGTCAAATGGACTGTATCGTGATTGACCTGTCTAAGCATTTGATAGGGTGGATCATGGGAGACTACTGGCAAAAATGAGTGCAATTGGACTAGACAAAAGAGTGACTGAATGGGTTGCTATATTTCTAGAAAATAGATCTCAGAGAATTAGAGTAGGTGAAGCTTTATATGACCCTGTAATAATTAAGAGGGGAATTCCTCAAGGCAGTATTATCGGACCTTTATGTTTTCTTATATATATAAATGATAAGAGTAAAGGAGTGGAATCAGAGGTAAGGCTTTTTGCAGATGATGTTATTCTCTATAGAGTAATAAATAAGTTACTGCAACGTGACCTTGAAAATGTTGTAAGATGCAGGCAATGGTATGTTGATAAACAGGGTTAAAAGTCAGGTTGTGAGTTTCACAAATAGGAAAAGTCCTCTCAGTTTTAATTACTGCGTTGATGGGGTGAAAGTATTTTTGGGGATAATTGTAAGTATCTAGGTGTTAATATAAGGAAAGATCTTCATTGGGGTAATCACATAAATGGGATTGTAAATAAAGGGTACAGATCTCTACACATGATTATGAGGGTGTTTAGGGGTTGTAGTAAGGATGTAAAGGAGAGGGCATATAAGTCTCTGGTAAGACCCCAACTAGAGTATGGTTCCAGTGTATGGGACCCTCACCAGGATTACCTGATTCAAGAACTGGAAAAAATCCAAAGAAAAGCAGCTCGATTTGTTCTGGGTGATTTCCGACAAAAGAGTAGCGTTACAAAAATGTTGCAAAGTTTGGGCTGGGAAGAATTGAGAGAAAGAAGGAGAGCTGCTCGACTAAGTGGTAAGTTGCAAGTGACTAATCTCATGTTTTAATCCGTGTTGAAATCCGTTGATATACAATAATAAAGTTTTATTATGAATCCACCTGTTCAATACATTATAATGTTGTCACATTTAAAATAACTTCATTAGTTAAAAAGTTATATATGGGACATGTTTCGCTCCCTTATAGAGCATCATCAGCCAAATCTGAATCTCGAATAATTGTTATTTACGTAAATAATGACTTAAGATCTATTAGAACATTTTTGACAAACTTAAAACTTACTCTATTGGAATATCATAAAATATAAAATCTTGTATACATGGCTTAATTACATGTGCTTAATAGGAAGATACATTAAAATTATGGAAGAGAGAGTACTAAAATATTAAATTAAATAAAAATATATATATCATGTCCAAAATCTTAGAAAGACGTGAAAATTAATCTTAGGAGCTAAATTTGAGGATTTTCTTGGCAATGAGATCTGGTAAAAAAGTTATTTATCCCTTGTGGATAAGAGTCTATGAAGATTCAAATTTATCGTCAATTTGATGATTGAACTTGTAACAGGATAAATGTTGGTCTTCAAAAAATTTAAATGCTTGTTGTCATATGACCTCGGCGAATGCTGTTGAAAAAATATGTTCTTATAGATGTCAATGACCGTCTGTTGAACTAATGGATTTGATAAGTTTGATTGAAAGGGACGTAAATCAACGTTCGTATTTAAAAGCTGCTGCTTGGTTTATCTCGTTGAATGTCTTGGCTGACCATATTTTTGTTTATCATTGAGCTCTTACTCATAACCTTAATGGCATAGATCTGGTCACGATTATTCTTCTTACAACCAAGAAACACCTTGCCATATGCTCCTCTGCTAATTGGTTTCAAAAATTCACAGAGTGGGCCCTAATTTGTTATGCAATATGTTGCATTACACTTGTAATATATGACATCCTTCGGTGGATATATTGTAGGCCTATGGTATGAATTACGATAACAGAGGAGTACAGATATCTTACGTAAACTTTACATACGAATGACATCATGAATGGAGGTACCGGTGCTTGTAATTCTGACAGTACGGGAGAAGTTGACAGTTCAATTTTTCAGACTATTGTATGTAACACAAACAGTTGTCCAAAGGTGCCAGTAATAGAAGATTTTGAAGGTCCACTGGGACTGTAGTTTGGTTTGGTTTTGGAGTGTTTATAAGATTATAATAATACACATTTCATTTTTGTGAAATTTAGCCAAATTGTTGATGGTTCATTTGTTCCCGGATTTCCCATTTTCCCGTGTTGTACGATTTTTTTTCGCGGTCCCTCCAAAAACGGACAATCGAGGTTCCACTGTATAAAAATTTCTCTAGAGCGCCCATTAATTTTCTTTTCGTTGTCGTGTGTAGTATTTCCATATCTTTGTCTATTTCCGTAAAATTATGATTGTATTCTTCCATGTGTTCATCCATTGCTGAGAACCTTGCGTGTCTTACTGCATTCACGTGTTCCTTTTTTCTCGTCTCCAAACTCCTCCCTGATTGTCCACAAGTTGTGTAAAGTAATATATTGGACAATGAGGGAGGAGTTTGGAGACGAGATACAAGGAGCATGTGAATGCACTAAGACATAAAAAGTTCTCAGCAATGGGTGAACACATGGAAGAATACAATCATAATTTTACGGAGATAGATAAAGATATGGAAATACTGCACAAACAACAAAAGGAAAATTAGTGGACGCTCTAGAGAAAATAACTAGCCTATATATATTGACCAAAGAAGCAATAATGAAAATAATTTAAATGAACCAATGAATGAAGAAAATATGATGTAGAGATTAGCATACAATCATATAAGGAAAAAGGAAAGAGAGAGCGAAAGAAATAGTTCCGGTCGTTGACACGCTCCCCCTCCCTCCCCTATATTACGTAACCAGCAGCATAGCGACAAGTAGCAACGCTCCTCGTAAGGTCATTGACAGCAAGCAAAGAGCAAGAACATGTTTGTTTGATTCAGACTAGTGTAACAATATTTCGTTCGTAAATAAATTTGGTAACCAGTTGAAATTGAAGTAAGTGAATAAATTTCTCTAATCATCTGAGATGTCGTCCTTTTTGTAAAATATGTCGCTAAAAGTTGGTTTGTTGTTTGTTTATTTAAAGGAATTTGAGGGCTAGCAAGGTCATTACATAACCGGAAACATGGTAGCAGCTCGCCCTGTAAGGTCATTGACAGCAAGCGAAGGCATATTGTTTGGTTCAGACCAGTGTTATGTGATTTGAATTTATGGATAAATTTAGTTGAAACTGAAGTAAGTAAAATAAAATTCCCCAGTCATCTGTGTTGTCTTTTTCGCAAAAAAATGTCTCTAAAGTTGGTTTGTTGGTTGTTTATTTTGAAGAAATTGGACAGTTAAAATGGCTAGCATGGTTGGACGGGATTAAGAGGAGGAAATTTCCGATTTATATGAGAATTCTCAGAAATATAGCAATAAGTTAGGGGACAATTATTGGAATAAATAAGGTAATGTAATTACAGATTAGAAATTTAAATATAATGTTTTTCTTTTTTAGGACTACAGGAAAGGAGAAATTTTCAAGAGTATTTAAGTTCTACATAGTGACTAACTTAATAGGTGTTATTTACAGAGATGCCAACTCTCAAGAAAGGCAATTCGTAATGCAACCGTTCGGGCACGGGGGCGGGGGTGTGTGTAGCGGGTGCAGTGGCCATAGAATTCTTTTTTCGAGATCTTACTAACTTACGTATCACTGAAAAATCAATGAACACCATACAGTTCAACCAGATATTAAAAGACTGCTAAAGTAACAGGTTATCTGCAGTACATATCTGAGTGGAGGTTGAAGGATCATTTCTTTTGTTGAGTACTGAACTTGGTCCCTTAGCAGTTTGTAGTTGCTGTTTGGTAAATGTACACTGGTGACATGCTTTTCCTCTTGGAATCATGTGCATCCTCTGCACTAACAGAGCACTTAACGGTTTGGTGTTCATATTAGCACGGAACTAAGTCTTGTTCTTCCTCACCATGCGCAACTGAAAAAATCGTGGCTACACACACTACAAAACACGTGTGAATGAGATTTTGAGGAACGCAGTAAAGAGGGCCATTCTTTCGAGTATTCCTCCCTAAATTTTTGAACTGTTTTTGGTTTATTACTTAGCGTCACTAAACACGGTAACATCACCACATGTATTTTCCTGCACAAGAAATCGCTTCATTATTTCAAAGCTTTCACATTTTGAACACGATTAGCATATATCCTAGACAACCAAATTCACAAATATTTCAACAGTCACCCACACAGTATCCACAATGAAACATAGTTTGTAACCACTTTGCCGCCCAAACAAAGACAAAAAAACTCGCATATTTGCATGGAAGTCTGGTCATGTGACGAACAAAGACAACAACTCCGCAAGATATACCACTTCACAGGTGCCTATTTTTCCGGTACTGGAAGCACACACTGCATTCGGCGCATGAAAATTCGAAATATTCTTAAACGAGGGACAGGAAAGGGGTATACATTATTACTGAGAAATCTGAAAATAATATTCTGAGAATTCAAGCTGTAATGGCATTCCTTGTGTATCCTTTTGAACATTTCATACATTTATTTTTAAAAATAAAAAAATCGTAATTTGTGGTATGCGATTCGTAAAGGCATAATTGTGATGGGTAATTTGTAATTATTATGATTGAATCATAAGAGTTGGCATCTCTGTATTTATTTATTTACTTACAAATCAAAAATTATTCTATGACAAAGTAAATGTAAATTTAGACACAAAGAAACATTTTAATTTCAAGATTTGTATTTAATTGTTCTGTTGATAAGTATATATTTACCAATGTACCAAGTCCAAAGATTATTGATGTTTTGGCACCGCTGAAGAAGAGAGTAGTTAGCTCTTGAAACATGTACGGTAATTAAGTATAATAAAATATATAAAGTACTGACAAGGTGGGAAAGTGTTCTACAGAAAGTGGAATATAAGTCAATACGGACAGGATTAACCAACATGGTGAAAATAATCAATTCAAAGCATGTTGTGGCATACTTTTCTAGAAGCCTGGCCCAGAAGGCATTTAAAGAGACAGTCTTGGGTTGCTGAGCTGAGTTAGCGAGAATTGTGAGTGTAAGTCGTTAACCGAGTGTGTGAACTCGTGTAGTGATTTTGTTGTGTTGGTAATTGGTTAACATGCTAACATGGCCTCCTCCTCCTTGTTCTAGTCAAGTGTTTCGTTTAAGATGGCAGTTCATTAGTGCATGTGTATAATATGTATATAATTTATAAATAAAACGGTGTACACAACTGACAGCATCTCCTCTGCGCGTCTTTGAGAATACGATAAAGTATTGGTTCGGATAATGGCACATTGGTGGGTACTCTACAACCAGTAGCTGGAAGCTGTGCAAGATGATTATGACGACGACCAAAATGAAGAATCTACTACTACCGCAGTAATCATTTCTACAAATTTATAGTTAAATACTGTTAACTCTAAATCTAGCAGATGGTTTTCATGTTCTGTAATTCAAGGAAATCTTCAAATGTAAGTATGATTAATTAAATTAAAAGAAAATAACAAGAAAAGAGTTATTTACCTCAAATTCCTTCATAACTTTCTTCATCATCTTCACATCAAACAAGAGGGATACCAAATCCTGCACAGACTTGTGCAACTTGGATGGAACATTGCTGTTAACTTGTTTCTCCTCATCTTCATCCTGCACAAAAATTACGGTATATAAAGAGAAATGGAACTTAAGAGACATTCCATAGCAATTAATATGTAGGCTGAGTGAGTTATGTATAAAAACAAAGAGTTTCTGATTTTGTTTGTTTTCCCTATCAACAATGGGTTCAGATTACAGACACACTAGATATTCAGTAAATAACTCAACTGGTACAAGTAATAAACTGTTTATAACAGAAATCCATTATGACTGATCAATACTATTATAGATCTACTATCAAGACAAGTGTATGAACCTGAGAAAATTTTCTAAAATACATATCCTGCATTGTAGGATCTGATTATGTAAAAGCAAGAAATACTTGCCCAAATGCATTAATTACACTAATGTAAGTTTGTCAAAGAAAAACCTGCACATTTACATGTTGTAGTTGGCAGGCAATAGAACCAAAGAAGTAGGTAGGAAGAGGAGGGGAGGGGGGGGGGATGAAGAAGGGAGAGGAAGACTACAATCCATATTATATTAAAAAAAAAAAAATCCCATCAGATTCTAGAGAAAAGGCAAACATTCTTAAAAGACTAACTCAACTACCATTCCAGCCAAAAGAACACACACTCCGTCTGACAGACTTGCTCAGTTTCACTCCCCCGTTATTTATCTCTCTAAAGTGACAATGAATGATACTGAGTCACCCATATTGAGCAAGGGTCCAAAACACAACAGGCCCTCTTCCAGCTTTCTCAATAACGTCATCCCCACTACGGTGAAATCAGAGTTAGCCATTGGGAAAATGCCGGTAGACAAACAAGAAGAATTGAAATTTAAAGCTAAAAAGAAACTGAATAAAATCTTCAAATCTAAATCTAAAAGAAACCCTTCCATCCTAATAATGCCAATAATAATAATACTGTATATACCAAACTAAGATCCCAACAAAAAATCAAAAACAAATATTAGATTTTAAGAAGAAAATCACTGACAATGATCTTATCATAACACAAGCTGATATAGGCAACTCCACTGTTATTATGAATAAGTCAGATTACATAGAAAAAACTAAACAATTCTTCACAGACAGCTCATTTTCTGTTATCAAAAGAGACCCTACATTAAAGATTCAGCATCAGCTTAAACACTCAAAAATGCATCATGTCTGTGAACAGACAAAGAAATAAATAATTAGTATGAATCCAGGCCTGCCAACTGCCAAAGCACTTCCCAAAATACATAAAACTGATATCCAACCCATCATTTCACAGTACATCCAACATTTCCTCAAAAGAAGTTACCATTTTTTACCTGGGAATTTATTAAGAATACTAATGAATTGGTTGAAAAACTATATCATGTTACTCTTCAACCCAACTAATCTCTCCATTCCTTCAATATTGTTAACATGTACTCACGCATCCCAATTTCAAAAATTTGTCCCATTATTCACAACAAGATGCTTTTGCTGGTGAGATGTAGTGTTTACTGTGCACTATGTCTTCTCGAATGGGCTAGAATAAATTTGTTACTTTCATTGATCTGTCTCAGTCTCATCCTTGGCTTTGACAATATGAAAGTGACTGAGGTATAATGCTAGTAATGCCATTCCTTATGCAGCCAGTCCCTGTTATGAACAGTGTGAAAATATCACTCATAGGGCCGGTTGGTGCATGCATTTCAGTGGGCTTGGCAGACTGACATGTAACAGCAACTTCTGGCTCGGTGAGGAAAGCATCAGGAAACTACCTCACTCCTCATTTTCCTAGCATAACTCTTCAGTGATGCCTAGGCTAACCATGACAGCTGTTAGTGGAACTTTGGAGGATCAAACCAGCCTTCAGGCTGAATACCCATCATACATACATACATACATACATACATACATACATACATACATACATACATACATACATAACAATTTAAATAAAAACAGTGGCCTGAGCCCACTAAAGATTCAAGATTTCATCTCTATTCTAAAAATTGTTTTGAAAAACCATTATTTCACATTTGACAATACCATTTATCAGCAAGATGGGTTAGCCAGGCATCCTAGCTGAAATCTATCTGGATCATTCAGAACACACCAAAATTAATAACAACATCTATAGTAATATTATTTTTTGGACAAGACATGTGGATGACACTCTTGTGATCATGAACTAAAGTGCAGCTGATGCCATCACCACTCTATCCAATCTTACTCAGAGAACGATAAAAAACTCAATTATTTATATCTAATGATCATCACACAACCTGGTTCATTGAGCTACAAGATTTTTAGAAAACCAACACAAACCACAAATGCAATCCATCAAGATTCCATACGCCCACATGTGCAGCATACCATAGTATAGCACACCGTGCTTATGCATCCCGCTGTCTAAAGAAGAACTAAAAATGAGTTAAACAGCATTTGCAGTACAGCTAAATTTAATGGCTACAACAGCTCCTTTACAGAGAAAATCATTAATAAACAAACACCAACCTTCAACTACCTTAACAAAAGAAAAAACTCACGACAATCTTTTTCTACCTTTACGTTTAAAAATAAACAAGTCTACCAAATCACTTACGGTGTTTTATAATTGACAATTCGTTGTTTTGAACAACAGTTTTAACATATGATTTTAATTGGACTTCATGCTTCATATCATGTTCACACCACACCATTTTAACATTGAAGATTGACAAGACGCTATCACGCCGCGTCACATGATACAAAGACTTTGCATTTACTTATTTTAATGTGTCCTCGCCTTATTTTTGATGTTATGTATTTGTATTTGTGACTGAAGATGTCCTATACGAGGACAAAACATGTTTCACGAGTGTAATTTAATGTAGTCTTTGTAATAAAGTAAGACAATTACAGTACTGTAAAGGGGGAATTATAAAATCTAAATTTTCACAAGTTGATACTTTGACAATACGGGCTCTAATGTGAAATTTATAACGTGCAATGTCTTAATTAAGGTACAGCCCCAGCATTTGCCTGGTGTGAAAGTGGGAAAACACTGAAAACCATCTTCAGGGCTGCTGACAGTGGGGTTAGAACCCACTATCTCCCGGATGCAAGTTCACAGTTGCACGCTCCTAACCACACGGCCAACTCGCCCGGCAGTCCCGAGACTGATGTAATATTATTTACTTGATATATTGTACTTGTCTATTTATTTCTTATTATGACACAATCTGTCAAAAATTCTAATTTTCTGAAAGAAGTTCTGGCCAGCTCAATCCTGCGTCAGATCTCACAAGGAAAAGTCCCAAATCGTAATTTACATGGCATCTCAGGTATTTAAATGAGGCCACTTTCTCAATTCTATCATTGCCGATCTCAAAACTTCCCCTTTCCTGCTGACAACCATCCACTTTGTCTCCTTATTAAAAGTTCAGTCCATCTCACGCAGCATTAGTACCATGGTTACCTGGTTACCGCTTGCATCGGCAATATCTACGCGCAGTATGACTGTCCTATGTTTATTACTCGCAGATGATGAAGCACAAAGCTGCCAACCACTGTACTTAGGAACTAGTCCATCTGTTAGCAAAGGGGTCTGGGGGGTAAGCCCCCAGTTAAGGTAGGGCATGGATAAGACCATTGGTCTGGATTGGTTATTGTACTGAGCCCTGGACCAGAATTACCTTTCTTTTCACATGTTAGGGTACTTAGCCCTGGACCACAATTGCCTTTCTTTTCACATATTACGGCACTTTGCCCTGGACCAGAATTACCTTTCTTTTCACGTGTTAGGATACTTAGCCCTGGACCACAATTACCTTTCTTTTCACTTGTTAGGGTACTTAGCCCTGGACAACAATCACCTTTCTTTTCACATTACTACACCACGGCATTCTATGTGGGTTACTGGTCAGGAAATGATACGATTGATAGCAGCAAAGCCTACTACGTCTTTCTTCGTACATAGTGCCTCCACATCTAGGCAGCAGTGCATCTGTCCATTGTTGATACAGAAAACATATCTAATTCCATTGACATGGCATCGTGCGATGGATGCGTTATTAATGTTACAAGTTTAATTATTATTGAATGAGTTCAATCATGTTGTTTTTTCATATCGTCGCCGAGTACAAGGGGGTCGGGAATGTGTTCGGTATGCCAGTGCTAGAAAAAATACTTTCTTTGTATGGTTTGTAGTGTTTAGAATAGTAATTACTGCATCGAAACGTCTCAACTATTTCAACATGTTCTTATATAATCATGGCTGGCGGTGTCACGAATGGACTGTGCCATCGCCTGAAGATTTGCCCTATGAAATGTCACTGCCATACTTCAAGATAGCCAGATACTGTTAATCTTATTTGTTTCATATGGTTATTCTTTTACATTGCCTCACTCTTAGATCTTTTCATCGCGTAAGTTGGTCATAATTTATGCCTGTATTGAATTATGGGAACATTTCATTGGACTAGCCTTTAACCAATGGCAGTGTCCATTCGCCCACGGTCATAATTTATGCCTGTATTGAATTATGGGAACGACATTTCATTGGACTAGCCTTCAACCAATGGCAGTGTCCATTCGCCCACCGTCAGCCATGATTACTATGTTATAAACTTGCGTGAGTAAGGCTGAACTTTTACCATCTCCTTTATGATCGCTCAAGACCATGATGATGTTGGCTCCATTAACCACAGTGGACAGTTCTCGTACACTCCATTCTGGAAGTGTGACAAACGGATAGCATTTGACAGTCCTCACAATTTTACAGTACTCCTCCAGCCAATCAATAGTTGTGGCAAACACGGTTGGACCCACACCTGTTCAAACTAGAATCATCATACAACAAGATTGAAGCAGTGAACATTTCTAAGCATGGATTTTTATAGCTACTGGTGATTGTATTTTCTCTCATTTAAGTTTTTTATGTTGTCCCAGTGGGGACAAGTTTTTAAGCCACTTTCCACTATATTTTTGGCCTGGCTAACTTGCCATTGAAATCTGAATCGCTTTGGCATTTTCTTCCTTCTCGCTTCTTTTTCTTTTTTTCCTGTGCGACTTAGGTCGCTAAATGTAATTGCGTCTTCTCCACCCGTGGGGTTATATTCCATCGTTCATATACAATGTTTCCTGATCTCATGTCTCTTGTCTACTGGTCGGACCAGCCAGAGAGAGAGTCTTGTTTGACCCGCTCCCTGTCCTACGTTCTTTTGCTGTACATCGCCTTGGTGGCATGTGTTTAGTTCATTGTCGAGCGCCATGAAGGCTGGAAGCTTAATGTGGTGGCTCTTGGTTACAGCATCTACCCACCTCAACATGCCTAGATAGCATGTAAAGAACGAGGGCTAACACCCTGAAGTGTCATTTTCGTCTTATTTTCTCTCCTGGAGTGGACGTCCGCTACTTATTCTGCCTAATTTTATCTCTATGTAATTTGTAAGTATGGCTTATCGCAGCCGATGCCAAACTTTAACTCCTGCCCGTGGATTATGAAATACTGTTGCCTTCAAGATTATAGTTATTTTCCTTCGCTCCTGCAGCTGGATGACCTCGTCTTGGACGCTTATTTAAATTTGCGGTTGCATGCTGTCGGAGAAATATCAAATTCACGATTCTTCTGTTCGGATAAACTTTAAAATTTTGTAACAAGTTTCATTTTCGGCTTACTGACTGCACTGTTTAAACCTACGAGTGAAAAAAGAACAACTTTTCGGCGAGATGTTCTTGGCACTAAAAGACATTTCTGTTTTGGATTATGTTAAAGAACTTAGGAGTGAAATAATTCAATAATGTGAAGTCATCCATTAAAAGGATCGAGATCGCGACATTATCTCCGTGGATCAGAATCTATTTCTTTCTTTAAATTTTATCTTTTCTGACTTTCTTTTCTTAAAGTTATTTTTTTCTTTTATGCTTCGGTAACGCTTACTCTTGTTGTCGTCTCCATGGCAACCGTCGCCCATGGGAACTATTGTTTTGGATAATTGAAAAGAATTGATTATGTTTGAGTATTGAATTAATTTGTGATGAGCGTGGCATTAAGTTAGTAGCTGTTGGCTCTTAATTCTTCACTGTAACTGATTTATGATTTGTATGTGGGAGTTTTTCCTGGTGGTTTGTGCTGCATTGCTTTTGCATGCTGTATTGATTTTATGTGTGCACACTCTTTAATGATTAGAGCTGCTTGCTCTGATAATTAATGATTGATTTCTAATTGTTGATGGCCACATAACCATCCTGGTACTATCTTGTTCTTCTATTTCGAAACGCGGTGAATTTTCGGGGTCGTGTTGAGACCTATTTTATGTCTATCTTTGTGAGCGCCTTCAGTTTTGGATATGCTTTCGGTGAACGTTAATTCATTTTCCTGTTGTGCCTATTGTGATCCGATTCATGGGAGGATCTTGCGGCCTCACCTTAGCATATTTTCACCTAATGTACAAAATAATTCATTGAGAAAGGATGCGTTTAATTATTAGTACGCAAGTTAATTTTTGAAAGATTAAGGTACTTGTTTGAACCCTTCAGGCAGGCAGTAAAGTTAGTCCATGGGCATTTTCTTTGACAACTAATTATCTTGTAATTTAATCTTGATTTAAGCCTACCTATTAATTAATTTGGTTTAATTTAGAGGCGTCCCTCGACTCTAGGTATACCTTTGTACTCAATTCAGAATTATTTAATTAACCAATTTATCATATTTATTCGTTATCTCCATTCAGAGTTTATTTTATTAATCAAAAATCATCATATTAATTAGTCATCTCAATTCAGTATTTACTTAATCAATTTACCATTTAAATGAGTTAACCTGATTATCTTTGTGAAGGTGCGCCTGTAGATTTCAAGGGGGTTTTGTTTTTCTATCGTATGTAACTTTCTCTTATGACAGTAATTAAATAATTTAGTTTCTTTTCGAAAAACTCGCAGTGTTTTTCTTTCATGGTTTCTAATATTCCCTACCGTGCAAATCTTTTGGTTCGATCTGAGTAGCCTCTGGTTTATGGCCTGTTACTGAATCATTTGGTATTTGCTGTTTTCCTCCTCAAGTTTTTTTTTTCTTTTCAAGGATATTTGCTATCTCTTCCTCTGTTTACTTGTACCAGTAATTGTCGGTATGACTGATATAATGTATCACAGTTTTTATACATATTTTTCATCCTTGTATATTTTATAATAATAATAATGTTATTTGTTTTACGTCCCACTAACTACTCTTTTACGGTTTTCGGAGACGCCGAGGTGCTGGAATTTAGTCCCGCAGGAGTTCTTTTACGTGCCAGTAAATCTACCGACACGAGGCTGACGTATTTGAGCACCTTCAAATACCACCGGACTGAGCCAGGATCGAACCTGCCAAGTTGGGGTCAGAAGGCCAGCGTCTTAACCATCTGAGCCACTCAGCCCGGCTTTGTATATTTTAGCTGAAGATGACCTCTAGGCAAGGTCAAAACATGTCCTATGTACCATTTTAGACAGACCCTTTATTAAATGGCAATAATTTGTACTGAACAGGTGGACTTAATATATGCAAATTCTTTTAGGAATTTTATCCTCGTGACCTTGAAGCTATTTTCAAGCACAAGTTGTGAAAATACCAAACCATACTTGCTTCAGTCCTTTATTCTGAGCTTCAGTTGTGATTAGCATCGTGAATAATGAACATGGGTGAAAGGGAGAGCAAATGCATTACGAATCCTGAGATTCCTTACTCACAATTTTGCTCGTGAACAAAGTAACCATAGGGTCCTACCACAGCAAAATCCTATCTAAACACCTTAATGATAACCATCGAGTAAGAAGATGTACACTATTAGAAGGATCCACCTTTCAATACTCCGTTGTAAGTTGAACTAAAAAAGAAGTCACAACTTGTTTATTGGGACCGGTTTCGACACATTACAAGTGTCATCATCAGACAAATAGTAAAATAGGGCAAGATATAAAGATCTTAAAACAACTAATACATTGAACACAGGCAAAAAATTAACATTGATTCATATCGTAGTAATTCAGTTAATGTCCAAAACACAATGATCGCAGTCAAGAGAGTAAACAGAACATCATTGTCTTGCGCCGAAAACAAATAGTTGAAGTTCACAAGCAGGTCAAGTATGCACTTGCTAGGCAGGTCTTGTAGGCATTTGTTTCTCAGGCCGAAGCGTAAAAGGTGACGTAATTGAAGTCTTAGGAAAACAGTGTAGGATTTAATTTTGTTAAATTCAAAGTAGGTATATAAGTTTGAAAATATTTTAAAACATTAAAAAGAATAAAGTCAAATAAAAATATATTAAAAATAGGAAGAAATAATAAAAGAAAATTGCAATGTGAGGTTCAACTCGAAACAACTTGCCGTAGTAATTGATAGATGAATGGGAGATGATAAATAGAGAAAAGGTTGGGGAACGTTTATTAGAGGGTGGTGGGGGTGGTGGTGGTGGTGATTATTGCTATTAGAGGAAGTACAAATGGGTAAATATCTTCTATATAACACTAAACCGAGGAAAAAAGAGGAAGAGGTCCGACACTTCGAAAAATGAAGATATCGGTAAAAGGAAGACAAGGGCCACGAAGGGCGTGAAAATGAAAGACTCCTTTTACTGATATCTGCATTTTTCGAAGTGTCGGACCTCTTCCTCTTTTTACCTCGGTTTAGTGTTATATAGAAGATATTTACCCATTTGTACTTCCTCTAATAGCAATAATCACCACCACCACCACCCCCACCACCCTCTAATAAACGTTCCCCAACCTTTTCTCTATTTATCATCTCAAATTCATCTATCAATTACTACGGCAAGTTGTTTCGAGTTGAACCTCACATTGCAATTTTCTTTTATTATCTCTTCCTATTTTTAATATATTTTTATTTGACTTTATTCTTTTTAATGTTTTAAATTATTTTCAAACTTATATACCTACTTTGAATTTGACGAAATTAAATCCTACACTGTTTTCCTAAGACTTCAATTACGTCACCTTTTACTCTTCAGCCTGAGAAACAAATGCCTACAAGACCTGCCTAGCAAGTGCATACTTGACCTGCTTGTGAACTTCAACTATATTCGTTTTCGGTGCAAGACAATGATGTTCTGTTTACTCTCTTGACTGCGATCATTGTGTTTGGGACATTAACTGAATTACTACGATATGAATAAATGTTAATTTTTTGCCTGTGTTCAATGTATTAGTAGTTTTAAGATCTTTATATCTTGCCCTATTTTACTATTTGTCTGATGATGACACTTGTAATGTGTCGAAACCGGTCCCAATAAACAAGTTGTGACTTCTTTTTAGTTCAACTTACAACGGAGTATTGAAAGGTGGATCTTTCTAATATTGTACATCTTCTTATTTCTCTATTCAATACGGAACGATCATGAAGTTTTTAACTTTAAACCATCGAGTAGTCACATGTCTCAGAATTTTCGTGATCTCTGTGTTATATAAAGTTTGAAATTCTCTGAACTTTTCTTTCCTGTTTGCACTCCTTTCCAGATAATAAAATATATTAATTATACTTTCATCTACATTTACAGGCAAACATGCCTCACCTTTCTCTGCAGCAAGATCAATTAGGTGACAAGAGCAGCCTACGATGATTATGTTACTAATTTCCCGCTTCAAGCATCCAGTCACATCATTCTTTAATCCTACCATTACTGGAGCATTAACAGCACCAAGAGCTAGGCAGTTTTTTAATGGAAAGCGGAATTCCTGAAAAGTTGAGAGCAAAAGATTGAGCATGTTAGCTCCAGTAGCATTCCCTTCTAAATTAGGCACAGAGAGCAGAAAACTCAGAATTTCACTGAATTCAGGCCTAAAAAACATTATAATAGAATATATTTTGAAGTTGCTTTTATTGCTGCCATCAGTAGCAACAGAAAATGCATTCACCTGCAATTCTCCCTTTCTTCCAGGCACATTTCTGTAATGATAGCTGCTGTTTTAATTCCAGCACACCCATATCGTTCAGTGATTTCTGAATCAGGAAACAATTTTACAAAACAAAGCCCCTGTGTGGTCAGCACAATTTACAGGCAGGTTACTACATCTTTGTTTTTACATGAAAAGTTCAGTTTCTGGTTTCTTCCTACACACTGAACTTTCTCCTTATGTTTCTTCATTAGCACTTCCTGTCATGTGCAGCTGAAAAAGCACACCAACATATAGTACAAATATGAACGTTGGTCCCCTCCTGGACTCACTCAAACATGGAAACTCTTCCCTATAAGCACTTTTTAAACACTGCAACATATTTCTTTTTTGACTTTTGGTGGGAAAAAAAAAAAATAATAATAATAATAATTAAGACATACAACCAAGAAGCACTACTACGTGACATAACACGAGCACTGATACAAGTCTTGCCCTGGGTAGATATCAATGGGGTGCCACTTCTGAGGTTAGGTTACTCACGACTTCTACTTCCTATTATTAAGCTCATCATCAAGTTTCCACTACAGTTTCCCGGGTGTGGTTTATGATCGCTCTCCATTTTAGTCTATTCGTGTACCACTGCTCCTTCAAAACTTCATCCCAGTTGATTCCTTTGGATGTAACATCTTCCTTCGCTTGGTCCAGCCATCTCCTCCTAGGTCTTCCAACAGGTCTCTTTCCAGTAATCTCAGTATGCAACCATTGTTTTGCAATTCTTCTTTCTGTCATACATTTGACATGACAAACCATCTCAAATGTGCCCTAGTTATGGTCTCCTACAAGGACTGATTTATTCCAGCCTGTTCTCTAATCTTCTCATTTCTTCCTTTGTCTTTCCTAGTCTTTTGAAGCATACAAACTTCATTTCTGAAACCTGAATCTGCTGTCATCTTTCTTGGTAGTTGTTCCAACCCATAAGTCAATATAGGAACAAAGTATGTTCGAAACAGAGTTTGTTTTGATCTTAGTGGCACTTGTTTATTCAAGAGCAGATATCGAACTTGTTGATAGAATTGACTGGATTTCTGAATACGGTTATTTAATTCAAGCTGTATTCTGCTGTCACATGATATTATGCATCCAAGGTACTGATACTGGTTTACTGTTTCCAACTGTACACCCTCTAGCATTATATTATCTTTACTTCTCTGTCTGCTAACAGACAGACATTCCAGCAGTTTTTGTAGCAGTTACGTACAGTCCATATTTTTCCAGATGGGCCTTTCCTGGACTTCCATCTCGCTATTTCACCAGATAACTATATCATCTGCAAAAGCAAATGCTTTAAGATCCATGTTGGTGTTCTGCTTCACTTCTTTTATGATTTCATCCATGATAGTGATGAATAGTAATGGTGAAAGGGCACTGCCTTGTTGCACTCCTCTAGATGTCTGGAACCAATCTGAATATCCATTTCCTACTTGAACACAGCTGTAGAAGTCATCATAAAGCATTTTTATTTTCTGAATGAGTTCCATAGATACATTCTTCCTTTTAAGACACTCCCATATAGTTGTTCTAGGGACACTATCGAATGCTTTTTCGATGTCTAGAAACACAAAAGTTTCAAGTTACAATCTTTATCCCAGTGCTCTTCTAATATTTTCAGTGTGAAAATGAGGTGTATAGTTGATCTTTCCTAAATCCATATTGTTCTTCTTGCAGTTGGGGTTCAATAATTTTCCTTAATCTTTTCTCAAGAATATTCTCAAATATTTTTAAACCATGGGACAGTCAGGTAATCCGTCTATAGTTGCTGCACTTTTTTCGACTTCCGTTCTTGAACAGGGGAACTATAACTCCCTTTTTCCAGTAATCTGGTATTATTTTATCCTTCCATATTGCCCTTATCGCCCCGTATAACCATTGAATTCCTTGTGGGCCAGCAACTTTAATCACGTCTGCACTCAGTTCATCAAAGCCAGTAGCTCGTTCATTGTGCATACTTTTAAGGGCTGATTCTACTTGGTGGCATTCCTTCAGATATATTATCACTGCAGCTTGACAGAATATATGCATTAGGACTGGAGTCCTTCTTTATACCACTACATAAATTCTCAAAGCATGAATTTCATAATTTCTCTCATTTCTGTGTCCTCTCTAGTGATGCTCCCATCTGGTTTCTGTAAAGCTGTTATTTGCTCATAATTACTCCTGGTATTTCTAATAACACTGGACAGCAGTTTGGAATTTGCTTTTCTATCTTCTTCCAATTTATTTGTAAAATCAGTCCAAGACTTTTGTTTTTCTTCTGCTACTATTCATTTCACTTCTACAATCTATGTATGTCTGTTGTAATTCACTCATTTTAAATTCATCTTTTTCATCTCCTTTCTGAATTTTTTTATTTCGAGCCTTTCTTGCTTCATTGTTTTCCTGAACTGCACTCTTTACTTTATCATTCCACCAGGCTGTGACTGTATTATAGACCAAAGAGGAGCACATGGCTGGCCAGCGTGGCTGGCCACCCTGCCCTGTACTACCCTTTAGTTGTGGTTATTGTAACTACTATTGACCAGCCATACTCAGCTATATATTGACAGAATGAGGAAACAGGAGTTTAAAATAATATGAAAATTACTGAAACTGCTCTCAAAATCGGGGGACTGGTTCCAGCGATCGGGAGGAATGATGAAAAATGGGAAGTCCCCCACTTAAATTGGGAGAATTGGCACATCTACAATGGGTTGAAAATGATCCATCTGGACATAAATGGGTTAATGAAAAATGTCACAAAGTTTAATTCTGTTTATGAAAAATAACACCAAAATTAGCCTCATTTTCAAATAAAATTAATGACCATAAAACAGGATTCCTCATAAGAAATGATGGCTTGTCATTGCAACATCATTTGGCAAATGAACATGTCTGGTAACAGCAACAATATTAAAATAATTTCAAATGTCCAGTTACCTGACTATAGTCCACATCAATAGGATACATTCTTCCAGGCACCTTGGTAAAGGTATGCCGATTCTCCCACATGTTCCCAGTCTTTTCTTCATATAACGCGCGAAATTCAGCCACCATTTCATTCTTTGTGCCTTCACTGAGCTTATTACCACCAATAGTGGTGCCAATGCGACCCCAAGCCCGAAAGCACCAAAACCTGCAAAAATTATAACAATGTTATTTGTTTGACAATCCTTAACTTACAATAAATTTTAATAGATGTCAACAGCAAGACATTCAAAAGTAAGTTGCAGAAGTAGTATAGCAAGTACAGTGCACAAAATCTACAATTAAAGGAGGAAGTTTTCACGTAAGTTTGGAAATGCATTAAAAGTTTTACCACCTATAATAAAATCTACATTTCAATGTCCCTTCAATCCCGAAAGAGCTTGGAACGTGGAGCTTTGGTTGGCAAAAAAAAAAAAGCACCCAAGCAGAGTCTGGCATTGCTTCACCGTTCAACTCTTGTTCTCTTCTGACCAGGATGGTATTCATGTGGGAGGCCTATGGAGTCTTATTTTCAAGCCCTTTTTCGCTCTTTAATTTCTTCCACCAATACCTTTATATTTCAATGGGCTGAAACTCGTCTTTTTTTTGTACCGATTTGTGCAGGATAGTTCCCTAATTGTACTTCTTCTTAAAACATTCCTCAACAGCACCACTGATTTAACCTCAAATGCTATCAACTGCACATACACTATGTGGTCAAAAGTATCCAGACACCCGCCAAAACATACGCTTTTCATCTCAGGTGCATTCTGCTGCCACCTACTGCCAGGTACTCCATATCAGCGACCTCAGTAGTCATTAGACATCGTGAGAGAGCAGAATGGGGTGCTCCGCGGAACTCGCGGACTTCGAACGTGGTCAGGTGATTGGGTGTCACGTGTCAGAAGTCCGTACACGAGATTTTCACACTCCTAAACATCCCTAGGTCCACTGTTTCTGATGTAATCGTGAATTGGAAACGTGAAGGGACACGTACAGCACGAAAACGTACAGGCTGACCTCGTGTGTTGACTGACAGAGACCGCCGATAGTTGAAGAGGGTCGTCAAGTGTAATAGGCAGGCATCTATTCAGACCAACACACAGGAATTCCAAACTGCATCAGGATCCACTCCAAGTACTATGGCACTTCGGCAGAAGTGAGAAAACTTGGATTTCATAGTCGAACGGTTGCCCATAAGTCACACATCACGCAGGTCAATGCCATAAAACGCCTCGCTTAGTGTAAGGAGCATAAACATTGGACGACTGAAAAGTGGAAAAATGTTGTGTGGAGTGACGAATCATAGTACACAATGTGGTGATCCAATGGTAGGGTGTGGGTATGACGAATGCCCGGTGAAAGTAATCTGACAGCGTGTGTAGTGCCAACAGTAAAATTCAGAGGCGGTGGTGTTATGGTGTGGTCATGATTTTCATGGAGGGGGCTTGCATCCTTTGTTGTTTTGTGTGACACCATCACAGCACAGGCCTACAACATTGATGTTTTAAGCACCTTCTTGCATCCCACTGTTGAAGAGCACTTCGGGGATGGCGATTACATCTTTCAACACGATCAACCATCTGTTCATAATGCACAGCCTGTGGCGGAGTGGTTACACGATAATAACATCCCTGTAATGGACTGGCCTGCACAGAGTCCTATAGAACACCTTTGGGATGTTTTGGAATGTCGATTTCGTGCCAGGCCTCACTGACCAACATTGCTACCTCTCCTCAGTGCAGCACTCCGTAAAGAATGCGCTGCCATTCCCCAAGCAACCTTCCAGCACCTGACTGAACATATGCCTGCGAGAGTGGAAGCTGTCATCAAGGCTAAGGGTGGGCCAACACTATATTGACCGAGCTCGATAACTGCAGTCGCTTAAGTGCGGTCAGTATCCAGTATTCGGGAGATAGTGGGTTCGAACTCCACTGTCGGCAGTCCTGAAGATGGTTTTCTGTGGTTTCCCGTTTTCACACCAGACAAACCTTAATTAAGGCCACGGACACTTCCTTCCCATCCTAGCCCTTTCCTATCCCATCGTCGCCATAAGACCTACCTGTGTCAGTGCGACGTAAAGCAGCTTGCAAAAAATCGAAACACCCCATTGAATTCCAGGATTACCGATGGAGGGTATCACAAACTTGTACGTTATGTTCAGCCAGGTGTCCGGATACTTTTGATCACATAGTGTATCTATAAAAGAAATCAATACCTAGTTTGCAGAAACTCTGCATCAAGTACAGTGGTAACAAAAGTAAAGGATCTGTAATGTATGTTAATCATCAAAACTGCTAGAAAAATTAAGAGCGTGAGAGAAAATGCACACACAAAAAGAAGTGCTTTGGAAATTTCTTATTCAATACATTACAAATGTATTTTTTGAGTGACTAAAAAGAGCTCAATTTCAAAATTTCAGTATCATACAAAAGACACTATAAAATACCAAAAGAAAAAAGTACCACATATATACCATATGGAATGCAAAAATGGTCATTTACTGCAAGGCACAGTATCTAGATGCAATCTGATGCATAGTAGCTCTAGGAGCAGGTAGCATTAAGACCGATACCCTGAACTTTACACTAAGGAATAGTACTACTTGCACGAGATGTAACTCAATTAAGCAGTCTGAGCTTTATCTAGAAGACACATTTTCAATTGGTGTAATGTCGAAGACACATACTGCCAAATTTTCCTTTTCAATACAATTTGATTGTGTAAAGTCCATCTGTTCAATACAAGTTTGCCATTTAATAAATGGTCTGTTTAAAAAACTACATAGTTGTTTCAAAAGCTACATAGGACATATTACGAATTAGCCTAGAGGTCATCGTCAGCTAAAATAACATTAAGAAGAAAGAATATAACACAAAAACAGTAATACATAAAAAATTCGAGATAAAATACAATCAACAAATGCAATGGAAGTCTCTGTTTAAAATGTACATAGCTTCAATATTAAAATACACTCAACAGATGCAATGGAAATCTGTGTTAAAAATGTACATAGATTCAAACTTGGACAAATTTAGTCGTAAGTGTGGGTCCAACTGTATTTAATACAATACTGGTTGGCTGGAGGAAATACTTTAAAAATTTGTGAAGACAGATGTTCTATTTGTCATGCTTCTGGAAACGGAGCAAAATATTGAAAAATCAGTTACATTTCTTCATGGATAATACAAGTATAGCCAGCATCTAAAACCGGAAACAAAAAGCCGTGTATGAGAACGAAAAATGAAGCAGAAGTAAAAGATAACATGAAGAGGCGCAAAACAATATTACTACATCCTCTTTCCACCTGTGCTTGTATAGGTCAGGTTGGGTCGGTGTTGATCTCCACACTGACTGGTAACCGTTCCGATGTTGCGTTGGGTGAGGGAAACGGCGGGTGAGAGGAGGGAGAGTGAGTGGAAGTATCAGAGGACGGATCAGTAATGCATGTTGTGACAGACTTAACTGAACTTTGTTTAACATCTTTCTCGATTATTGTATCAACCAGGATTTTCGTTTTTTCTTGGATTTCATTACGATTATGGATGGAATTGTATTTTTGATCAAGGCTTATATAAATATTTTCTAGAATGTTCAATAAAATTCCCTTTTTTTGGTTATATGTAGGATATCTAGATCTTTATCTATGGTGGAGAATGAGTGATTGTAATCTTTCATGTGTTCATTCAAAGAGGAAAATCTCTTGTATTACCTGCATTAATATGTTCTTTGTAGCAGATTTGAAAGTTTCTCCCAGTTTGCCCGATATAGCTGGCATCGCACTGTTTACACGTCAACTTGCAGACCCCTGATTGCAAATATTTGTCGGATTTGTTAGGTGTGTTCGTGTTATAGAAAAGTTTTGAAGTAGTGTTGTTAGTTCTAAGGGCAACATTGAAGTGCTGTTTGAGTTTGTTTTTGTTTTTTTAGTTTTTTTTTTTTTTTTAATGTTCGAGATTTGGTATAGGTTATTGCTGTTGAAAGTGAAGGTGACAAAATCAGTATTCTCTTTCTTTTGTTTTTTAAGTGTGGTGGAGGGTTAATTTTTTTACCTTATTGAGAATTCTGTCAATGAAATTACTACCAAACCCATTAAGGTGTGCTCAAGTGTGGACGGTGTTAATTTCTTCCTTATAAGCTTTCTTGGACATGGGAATGTTCAAGGCTCTATATATCATACTATAAAAAGAGGCCCTTTGTGGGAGCCAGGGTGCAGTAAATCTTGTCTGATCATATTTGCTGTCTGGGTGGGTTTTCTAAAAATTTCAAATTTTAGATGGTTGTCGCTTCTCCCGATTTTAAGATCTAGAAAATTTAAGGATCTATCTCTTTCAGATTCAACTCTATCTACGTGGACCAATAGAATATACCCAGTAAATTATTGAGTATATTGGTTTTAAAATTTATTAGCTCTTTATTCAAAGTGTCGTGTTTTTTGAAATGACTTGAAATAGTCTCAGATTAACATGTTTTTTTTTAAAATCCCATTTTAGTGGGGCTAAGGAAAGAGGAGCTGCTACATGAGTGTCATACAGTTTTGCATTGAGACAAGATTTCTTTTTATAAAGAAACTTAATTTCTATTCTTATATGTAATGTGTTGACTTTGGATTGTGTTTTCCATTCCCAACTTGTGCTTTTGTATTTGTTGAGATTGGTACTTAAGAATTTTGGGGTTAAAGTTATCTTTGAGACCCTGTTTTAAGAAAGAATATTTCTTTGCCAATTTTAGCAACTGTGATTTTCATATTTTTAAAAAAATTGCATTTTAATAATAATAATAATATTTAAATAGCCATAACAGAGAATATAGGTTACACTGATGGGTTACATATTTGCATAATCACTTATAGACATTGTTCTTCTTGTACAGAATTCAATGTGGTACTGTTCACGTGTTTTTCCACATAGTGTGCACTCACAGTCTATACTTGGGTCATGGAAGTGTTTTAATTTGCAGAGTAGGTGATGAAAACCGTGAACTGCTAATCTTGTAATGACATGTCTTAATTCAAAATTAGCTTTTGTCCATGAGCGATCTATCATTGTCCCTATGCCACAGAAGTCTGGTTGGACTTCTCTATTCTCCGTCAGTTTTGCCAGCAGTTTCTCTTATGCACCGGTGTTCGGCAGGGGCATACTTGTCCTGAGATCTTCTACGAGAAATGATTCCCTTACCAGGAGATATACAAGTCTAGATCGTGTTGTTTTTGATACACCTTTCACCATCTTTATATAGTTCGCTTTCACCCTTTCCAAGGTTGAAAGGTTCCTCAATGTTAAATGTGACTAGATAATTTCAATGCCATAAGTCATTATTGGAAGAATTTTTACTCTAAATAGCAACATTGCTGTCTCCAGATTGAGTGATCTAATGTCTTTCATTTCATGCATTGCCATCATTGCGTTTTTATATGCCTGGTAAGCATTATTATTACAAGTAATGAACTTAATTACGGTTCCATATTGACAACAAATATCTAAGATGAAATTCTAAAAAAATTTAATTGTGTAAAGTCCACCTGTTCAATACACGTTCGCTATTTAATAAAGGGCCTACATTGACTTTTAAAGGTTATGTTGAAATCGAGAATATGGTGTCGAATGTAGGTATAGATTCTCAAAAGTTCTACAATACATTATATATTCAGTTCTGCCAATCACTAATCACAAGCAGATTGGAAAGAGGAAAAAAATAACAAAAAACACCAAAAGACCAGAAATTTTGGTTTATTCGTGACCTAGAGCTCAGCTGGAAACCGCACTCGCTGCACAAGCCAGTATGAGTGGGAAGCGATACAACTTTTTAAATGTTACGCTGCGCAAATAAAATGACTGCTGTTTTCGTAAGGACATTTTAAAATAAAAACATAAACGTAAAAATCCCCATCTTATATTAGGACTGAAACAGTACTGGCTTTATCTATGTAAGGTGCAACATATCTTCTGCACTCGAGAACATGATGATATGTAGGATGCTAACAGGTTTGTTTTGTCACCTATTCAATACATGTAAAATTTTACAATTTAGGAATTTATTATTGATTCCACTTGAGACATGTTTTGCCCTTCATTGAGGGCATCATCAGTCAAATTATCTCCTCAAGGCAAAAATCAGGTACCTGGTTAGTAGTTGACATGCACAAATTCATACACATTATTAATACACATTACAAAAATTAAGTATGAGAAATAGTTGTACAATAGTGATGGTTGAACATATAAGTTTATAGAATAAGAAGTCGGCACCAAGCGTAAAATTAAAATAGTAGAGTTCGGCAGTGGTGCTCTGGAGAATAATTGACGCACTCATAGGAAAATATAAAGTTTTAAAAATATTTACATTATAACAATCAGGGGAGAAAGGGTGTAGTGCTCGGCGTCAATGTTTGTAACCAAAAATTAATATCAATGGTTGGTAACTATACAGTATTTACATTGTCCAATTGAACAGTTGAGAATTTTACAATTTATATACATATTTACACCAGAGCAGCTTGGTGAGCAAGGATATAAAAAAAAGTCTAGTACCAAATGCGTCCTGTTGTTTTAAAGGTTGGAAGAAGAATGTAGCATTGACATTTCAGAAATGCAGAGTGGTTTATCTTAGTTTAAAATCCCTACGATACGACAATACGAGGCTGAGTTATCTGATGTCATATGACATTCTGAGCAGCATTTCCAGTAGTATCGGTATAAGGTAAAATAAACATAAATTAACTCAATGTTTCGCTGCATTTGAAACCAAAGGATTTCAGTAGTGTGTACATGGAAAATATGGAGCCCTTATAATTAATTTTCTTGTTCATTAAGTACACCAATTTCTTGGCCATTGGAAATTCTCCATTATTGTACTAGTCAAATATTGTTTGGCATAAAACACACTTTTCAAAGTCATCCAAATTTGTTGCACATTTCTGAACTGTGCATTGTTTCCCCAGTGATCCCAATGTGAACTTCTTCCCTATTTCCACATTTGTTCTTCCCTCAGAAAGAATATTGGACAAGGCATCTACACTCACCCTGCAAGCCTGAGCTGTCAGCTCCCAGCTTTAAGAAAAGCTTGAGTCTCACACACTTCTAACTTCCTTAGAAATTCCTACACATTGATTTCTCATCTGAATGTTTAAATCTTCATGAGTAATACCACTATGAAGTGCTCGGCTGCTAATATGCTTGCTGAGACACATTATAAATACAAAACTTTAGCTCAAAGCATGTCTTAAACTTCCAGTATGATATTGCAATAACAACACAATACTGTCACCCTATATAGTTGTACTATGCTGAGAGATTCCCCAAAGATATTAAATACAGTCGAAACTGATTAAGATGTCCCTCTCTAGCATGCTTCCCTGGACCCAGTCCATGCCCTATTAAATACATGTTAAAGAAACCTGGACAGTACATTTACATCACTCTTTAGTACGTTCGTAATTTCCACCATAAGAAATGTAAATTAGTGTTCCCCGTCATGTTGCGCGCACAATGCACCAGCAACGGTTGACCTGGGTGAGGATTTGTTAGAGAACTTAATTCACGGCCCTAGAGTGTCGGCCTACAGCTGCAGGGAGCATCAGTCTCAAGCCAGTCTTTGATATGGGTATGTGTTAGTTTGGATCGCATAACAGTAGCTCGTGTCATGGTGGTGTTTAATTTTAAGTTCGTAAGTGCATTGTGTAACAATGTACAGTACGTAAATTAGGTCTGCTGTACGTACGTAAACAGCTGACACGCTGATGCTTAATTTTATGTTCGTAAGTGAATTGTGAAACAATGTACATTAGGCCTACTGTACTTACACACAGTGGTTTGCAGGACATTCAGTTATGAAGAAGAAGAAAGCTAGACAGTTTATAAATGATGAAAAATTAAAGTATGAGAAAGCGGATGCTAATCCACACAAGAAACGTGTGCAAATCGCCCAGATGTTGGACATTTCTACGATAACTTTAAAAATTGTCAGCAACGTGTATAGTGTGCGTCTCTAAGAACGATTTTCCTTGATGTTTTACTATGTTGGTGTTCTTAAATTGTATTATTTCTTTATTACAATAATTATAAACACTTGTTTCTTTGTTTTCATCGAAATTATTTTTATGATCAAACCTAACCTTAAATTTAACAGCGTATTTTTTTATTTTTTTTAGCACGTTCCCTCTTTATGACTTTTTCGGTTGGCACAAAAATGTTCTAACCAGTTTGGGCTGTATTTCAGCACCTTGTTATCATTCTCGCTCAGTGGATGAAGCAAAATATTGAAATAATCTCTTCAGTTCAAGGCCAGATGGTATCTCCCAAATGCCTGGTTGTAGAATCACAAGGTTTAGGCAGACAGCTTCGGAATTGTTAGTGCTGTCATACAGCATCGCTAAAACAATTGAACCTGTAATTATTTTTGTGTGCTGAAAGAAATTATGATATCAAACACAGCAAGCCAGTGCACTCATTTATTTATCTAAGCAAAGCCGCGCTATTCCACTGGCTGGTGTGGGCAGGTTACTAATGAAGCTTACTTCACAAGCATTCGTATTTTGGCAGCTATCAGCTGTTTGACATGGCAACATGCAGATGTGTGTGCATTAGTGGGTTCTGTCACACACATGGCGTGCCACCTGAACTACGGAACAGATGAATAAAACATGTATATTACATTTTGGACAAGTAGCACCATGTTTCATAACCAATACCATACCCAATTTAGAACAAAATAGTACATCAATTTATCAGGCCATTTAATCATAATAATAAAACAAAGATTCCAACCATAAATATTAACAAAGAGAAAGATTGGCGTAGTAATATAGTTTTTACAAGAACAGCAGTAAACTCTTCAATCCAATGTAAAACAAATAAAAGATTACTTTTACAGACCTATTACCAGTATCAGCAGCCAGTACTTGTAACTTGTAAAAAGAATTCTTGCCAGTCTGAAGACATGTTAAACCAAGGACTGCATTATATACATCTTTGCCTTCTTGATACACGTGAGCAACATCATCTAGACCCGAGTCCGGATCAACAGCACCCCCACCTTTGACACGGAGTTTTACTACAGAAGATCCACTTTTTTTGAACATACCTGAAATAATTACCAATTAGTAAAGACGTGAACAATACTACAGAGAAATGCACATTATTGTAAGTAATGATGATGATGATGATGATGATGATGCTTGTTGTTTTAAGGGGCCTAACATCGAAGGTTATCGGCCCCTATTGTAAGTAAACATTCTTGATATACCGTACTGTACCTGATTTCCTGCTCCACTGAAAAAAGAGGTGAATGTATGATAAATGGGAAAATATTGAAAAGGTAAAGAAAAAGGACAGTATTCAAAGAGAATAGGATCAGGCCCAAGAAGTGCCACAACAGGTAGGGATGATCAGTTCCTACAGCTGAAAGTTCTCTGTTACCATTGCACCACTACTGCTGAAATCCAAAATCAGTGCCAGAAGACTGGCTCCAAGCCCTGAATTCACCCCACATCACACTATTCGACTGCATTATGCAAAAGAACATTGTGACTGGATGATATAAAAGTGGGATCAAGTGTTATTCACTGACGAGTCTTGATTTTGACTCCGAACAAAGGATGACCGAGGATACAGAAGGATTGGGGAAACATAATCCCTCTACACATTTTCACCCAGGATAGCTCTTCATGGAGGTTCTGTGACGAGAACAAGAATAAGTTTGACAGCAAGGATGGACCTGATCTTTGTAGAGCACGAGATCCTTACAGCACCTTGGTATGTGGATGAAATCGTCGAGGAGGATATTGTGCCTTTCGCTCCATTCATGTCATAGTTTCATGCTTGAATGAAGTTGGGATTCATGTAATGGTCCGGTCTGCTCATAGTCAGGATTTGAATCCCACTGACAAGATGAATTGGGAAGAAGGATTTGCCAGTACTATCCTAACACCGTACAGAGCCTGCAGGAGGCTCTTCAAGACGAATGGGACCAGATTCCATAGGACTAGATTACAACATCAGGAGCAAGCTTGAGAGGTTGGAAGATTAATGAAAGAGATGGCAACATCCACTTCTAACATTGGGTAAAGGTGTCAAAGAGGTGTAGAAAAGAAAAGGAGTAAACAAAAAGGAAGTGTTGCAGTAGAAAAACATGTCAGTCAAATGTTGCAGTGGACAGACAATATGTGATTAGTAATTACCTCTTAAACAGCTAAAAGTGTACACATTGATTTGGTGTTAGTTGTGATTTTTTATAAATCATTTAACTGAACTGTTCAAGAAGACAGAACTTTATTTTATATCATTTTATTTACAAGTTTCAAAAATTTCTACTTCACAGTATTAGATTTCAAAACAACATTTCAGTATCTCGCAATAGAATTTAAACTAAAACTCCAGATTAAAAATATAAATGTTGTGCTTTTAGTGCCAGTCAGTATATTTCCTGTACAGTAGAAGTCCGTTACAGTAAGAATTCACAACAGCGAAAAATTTACTGGCTATAACGGATTGTCGTTATACCAGATTTCTCATAAAAGTCCAGGGGAAAACCCCACACACACACATTAAAATTGGTATGAAACAGCAATCAGTTTGTTCGAAACTTCTGCTTACTCGTTAATTGTTTTCTAATTACAAGACTATGTAAATTCATATGTTCAGTTTCATTCTAAAAAAACTGTAGTAGTGTCATTTCAGTGGCTTCTGTGGCAAACGTTTTCCTTTTCTTATTCAAACAGCATTATCTAACCTAACTTAACCTACATATTTCAAGCACCAGGAGAGTAATGATAAACATTTTGCTATAAATTTACATGGGAATAGCCCTTCCAAAATTTAACCAGATGCGACAAAATACATAACTGTGCATGATTTAAAGTGATTTGATAGAATCTGAAGATGTTTTTGTCGAATGAAACATGCTACTCTTTGTTTAACAGTGTGTAATGTTACAGGTATGTTATAGTTAATATGTGCTGAAAATGACAGACTGAAAAGCTTTTTAAAGTTGCTGAGTTGACACTGAAAAGTATGCCTTTCTTCTTAATGAATTAGGAGAATGATGTGTGAGTAACCTAGACTATATTTACCATCTGGCATTCATTAACACTTCCCACTTATAAAGAAAATTATGACCATTTCCTCATTTCTTCAAGAAATGTAGAAATTGTTTTTTTTTAAAGAGATAAAGAAAAGATCAATGGACAAATTAAGTTTGTGCTATCAGCAAAAAGCAAAAAGGAATGTGGCTTCCAGAAACAAGAAGAAATAGAGGACAGACTAAATATACAGACATTATGCAACAAGCAGCAGACTGCTTAGCAGTAAACCAGACAAAATACAAATCTGGTGGCCAATAATGAGAGTACTGGGATTGACCCCTAAAGTTTCAAGCTACAACAGGAGAAACTGTTTACCTCAAAACTGAGGGCTACAAATATTAAAATCCAATAAAGTACAAAAAGAACAGTAGTCAATTTCAAATTAATAGGGATATATTCTAGATCTTCTATCTAGACAGCAGTACAGTATTAAAAATCCACAAAGAACAGGGGTAAACAAACCACATCCTATTACACAATATTACATTCTTGCCTTTTGATTTCCTATCAGCTCATCATAAATGAGCATGTAGATAAGGAAGATGCTACAAGTACAGTGGAACCTCGATTCTTTCTTTTTGAAGGGACCATGGGAAAAACAAAAAAAAAACAGCAAAAGACTAACGATATGGGAAAACTTAACATCTGGGAACGAATTAAAACCATCAAAAATTGGCTAAACACTATAATAATGAAATACATATACTGTAATTATAATCTTGCAAAAACTCTGTATAAATTACACAAGTTAAAAATCTTGATACTTAAAATTCAGTTTTACTGCAGAAACTGCGTCACTTTTCCATGAAAACTTCCTTCGGTCAGTAACTTTGATCAGCTGAGACCACCACAAAATATGCTACTAAATAATGCCAAACCGACCAACAATTTTTTTGTTTTTTTTTTTTTGTTTTTAGTTCCCTAACCTAATTAAATAAAACAGTCAAGGATGAAAAAATTCTGGGTCGAGAAGAAAAGACAAACCAGTAAACGAGTTGTTTCTTGCGGTCTGAAGTAGGCCAAAATAGGATGAAGAGAAGAAGAAAATAAAGCACATCCGATACAAAAGTGCACAACACGATGGCAAAATCTGTTCTTTTTTCTTACTAATTTTTTAATTTGGTCACCGGTATATGTACAGTAGGGACTGTGATAATCTGGCACTTGATAGTCCGGCAGACCCAATAGTCTGGCAGGCATCAGAAATTGGGTTCCCCCCCCATATTTTGAGGGATTCTACACTTGGCACGTTTGGCAGTACAGTCAGACACATTCGGGAGATATCGGAACCATTTGCCATTTCTTCAGTCACAACTGTGTGCCTCACTGTACGAGTATGCTATCAGCTGCTTCAGCCAGTCACCATCTTGGCTTTGTGTTAGCATCACTACGATTTTTTATTCACGTAGACCTACAATTAAAGTACTTACATTTGCATCAGTACGGTGTGGTTTTTTTTTTGTTTTGTTTTTTACAGGTATTTAATAAATTCATTGTACTGTATCAAAGTTTAGCTGTATGTATGATTGTCAAATAGACTACAGCACAGTGAAAAGTTCATACGAACACTGAATGTTTTCTAAACCAAACATCTCATGAGTCGAGTCTTCACGGGCCTTAAACACCTTTGTGAAATTCGCAGAAAGGAGCCAGCAATACGATGTTTCTGATATTATGCATCTCCACATTATACAAAATACTTTTTGTCAAAAAAGAGCTAAATCCCAGAAATATCCCTACAATGTTTCTGAGGGCTCAGAAAAAAAATTCAAACTATCCCATCAATCAACATGTTCCCCACCCTCGACATCATCGGACACCTATGCTAGCCTATAAATGGACAGTGATTAAATTTGAACTGTACCAAATTATTTGTATTTAACAATTTTTATTTTATTAAAATTAACTTGTTCTTGGTTTTTTCACAGCCTATTTCATAATAGGTCTACAAAACTTATTTATAGCGAACTTTATTACACTTCGAGCCTTAAACCGACTGAACTGTGCAGTACGGTATTTGATTTTTAATTCAATTTTATTTTTACAGTACAGTACTACATACTTTTAATATTTTTGTACTGTAATATCTTCTGTTGTGTTTAATAAGTGATTATCTTCACACGTTAAAACTGTAGATTTCATTTCTATCCCCTTGTTTAAACCAGGTTTTTAAAAATGACCTTGATAATCCAGCATATCTGATAAACTGACATTGGTAGATCCCCAAGCATGCCGGATTATTGCGGTCCCACTGTAGTAAGTTTATGTATGGTAAGTGTTCTACCGCACAAATTATCATTAAGCCTCCTCAAATTTAAACGTTATGTTGTACTCGAGAATATGGTTTTGAATGCATTATATTCAATTCTGCCAGTCACTAATCACAGGCCACAATATTAGTTGAAAAAATTACAATACCTGATCAAAAGTATCCAGATACCTATCTGAAATTGCACTTAAGACTTTACCCGTGTCACATACCCTGTTATTGGGCATTAATATGGGGTGGATCCACCCTTCATCTTTATGATGGCTTTAACTCTGCAGGGGACACTTTGAATGAGGATTCTGAATGTCTGTGGAGGAATTGCAGTCCATTCTTCCTCAAGAGTTGAAACCAGAGAAGGTAGTGATGTTGGATGCTGGTGTCGGGAGGGAAGTCGATATTCCAACTCATCCCAAAGGTGTTCCATCAGGCTCAGGTCAAGACCGAGGGCAGGCCAGTCCATATCAGAAATGTTATTGCCCACAATCCACTGCCTCACAGATGCAGCTTTATGACAGGGTGCATTGTCATGCAGATACAATCATTGTCTCCAAACTGGTCCCCTACTGTATGCAGTACACAATGACTTAAAATGTGTTCATATTCTTCCACATTTAGTTTTCTTAAGCACAATAAGGGGACCACACCCTAACCACGAGAAATAACCCCATACCATAACTCAACTCCCCCATACTTCACTATTGGCATTACACCTGATTGCAGGTAATGATCACCAGGCATTCGTCAAGCCTAAATCCATACAACAGATTGCCACAGGTGTAGAGTGATTTATCACTCCAAGTAACTCGTTTTCAGTCATCCACTGTTCAGTGGTGTTGCTCTTTACACTCTAGCATTGCTTAACATTGACTACACAAATGTTCAGCTTATGTGCAGCAGCTCGACCATTGTACCCCATTCTTTTTAACTCCCGACACACAGTCATTGTGCTGGCTGGACTGCTGGTAGCACCTTGGAACTAACGAGTGATTCCATCCATTGATTTTTGGCTGTTTACAACCACCCTCCACAATGCTCAATGGTCTTTGCTCATCAGGTCTGCCTGGTTTTAGTTTAGCTGCAGTTGTTCGTTTGTATTTTCACGTCATAATCACATAACCAACAGTCAACTTGGACAGCTTTAAAAGGGTTGAAATGTCCCCGATTGATATGTTACTCAGATAACATCCAATGACTAGACACATTCAAAATCACTGACCTCTCTTGACGACCCATTCTTTGGTTACTGTTTCTCTACCGACAACACAATACTCCCATCCTCCTTTTATATGGGCGGGTCCACATCTCGTGGCATCTAGGGATCAATTCTACATTTCATAGGGTGTCCAGATACTTTTGATCAGGTAGTGTAATCATCAAAACTCAAGAAAGAAGGCTACAGGTGGGAAATGTTACAAACTTTTTCAATGTTAAGCTGTGCATATAAAACGGCAGTTTATTTAAGGACATTTTACTGTAAAAACAAGCACATAAAAATCCTCATCTTATACTCAGGCCAATATTGTAATATCCCAAATCTTCCCAGGTCTTTATGTATGTAAGGTGCAGCATCCGTTCTGGTCCCGAGAATACAACTGTATATAATACCTGACGGTGCCAGAAGAATGAGCGCATCATTTGATGATGATGATAATGATGATGATGACAACGATGATGATGATGCTTGCTGTTTAAAGGGGCCTAACATCTAGGTCACTGGCCCCTAATGGTACGAAATGAAACAAAATGTAATGACAATCTTAAAGTCCAAAAACAATCCACCGATCATAATTCAAAATGTGATGACAAAGAATGAATGGATGGATATAAATTTTAAACAATAAGTAGATCGACCCGAAATGCCCCACCTTGCCAGAAACTAGCATTAAACAATAGTATTACTCAACAAGGGATTGCTTCTAAAGCACAATCCTGAATGGATGATGCTTGTAGTCTAAAGGGGTCTAAAATCCAGGTCATCGGCCCCTAACAATGGTACTTATCGCTAGGAAAGTAGAGCCATGGTATCTGTCATGTTGCGGTACTAATCAAAAGTGGCGTAGACTCGTGATATTCCACACATTATGGTACTACTCACAGGTAATGTAATGCACACATGTAACACAGACCTATGGTATTTCTGACACTGCGGTGCCATTTACAGGCAACGCAAACCTATGGTGTGCCTCACATAGGTGTATTAATCACAGGGACTCATACTATCCCGTGGTGTTCCGTACACAGTGGATACTAATCACAGGCAGGGCAGACCCATAGTGTTGTTCATAAAGTGGCACTGATCACAGGTACTGTAAAATCCACCCTGATTCACGCACGGTCACTACTAATCACAAACCTATTGTGTACCTAACATAGTGGTACTATGCGCAAGTAAAGGCGACCCATGGTGTTCCCCGCTTGGTGGTACCAATTACAAGTAGTCTCATGGTTCTAATTCGATCCCTTGGCTGCTCCTTTTAGTCGCCTCTTACGACAGGCAGGGGATATCGTGGATGAATCCTTCGCCTGCGTACCCCATCCACAGGAGGATGTGTGTTTGGTCCGTGAGAAGTATTTTATTTCGCTCAAGTCAGCTGGCAAGCCGGTTAGGACCCCCCTACCCACCACTTAGATTGCGCCGCGTGGGAGTATCCCCTCTCCCCCTGCTACGCCAGCATAGTAGGTTCGTGGTGCATGATTTGAAACAGTAGGAGCTGTGAAAGGCTCACCTTAAGTAACATGTCAAAATGAGTAAAAGTACAGAAAAACTACATTTCGTAACGACTTCGTCCCACTTACTAAAAAATAAGCCATGACCAACCACAGCAGTTTCATGGTGGAGTTATATCTCCCGTACGTGCAGTTATCAGACTGTGCCTCTTATATAGGGCTTCTGATAGGTTCACCTGCATACACCCCAGCGTCAGTGGGTAGGGTCTGACACATCCCACTCTGTTGAGTCTAGTGTCAGACCTAAGACAAAACGCTGGTTAATAGAGCAAATGCCTGAAAAGCCTTACAACTGATCTGTTTAATGCACAGTTTAGGCGCTGGAGAGTGTCGAAGTCTGAGGACGGTTGTGATAATTTATTCCGATTTAGTGTCATAATACGGAAGGTACCCTTTAGCAAATACAGTAGAAATAATACGCGACACTGAGCGAGATATCGAGGGACAGCTACTGGAGCTCACTCTAGCAGATAGACCTGAACAGTACTGATTCTCTCATAAGGGCACGTGTAGTTTTGTATGAAGTTTTTGGTGTTATTTATGCGTTTTCAGTGAGTTGACATAAATAAATAGTAGTGTGTGTCATTCCTTGATATCTCCTCTCAACATGAGGGGAAAGGTATGTGCTGTGTTTGGCTGTAGTAATTACGAAGTAGAGAAAAATGCGCGGTCATTCTTCAGATTCCCTCATGACAAGAACATGTAAGTAATATTGTGTTTGCATATATATTCTTCCAGTGACAGAGATTTTTATAGTACTTCATAATCTTCTGACCTGCTCGACCCACATTTTAACTGGCATAAAATGTAATACGCATATTTTATTCTATAGTGCAGCAGTTAACCTTTAATACAGATGTGTTGTTGTAGGTGTGATCTGTGGGTTTTGAAATGTCACAGAAGCGATTTGGATAAGGTGTACAAGAAAGAAGGGACGTTAGGCTTATATAAGAATTATAAGATCTGTTCATATCATTTCCAGGCCAGCGACTTTAGAAATCCTCGACAATACAGGGAAGGGTATGTTACATTTTTGCTCTAATTGTAAGTAAATATTCCTTAAAGCATCACTATCAACATTTTCATACTTTTCTTTCTTTATCCCTCTTATCAGATTAAAGCCGGGATTTTATAGATTATCTTTCTGTTAGTAGGCTTCATGTTAGGAGGAAAATTGTCCAGCTATTAAATGTTAATTCGCCGGGCTGAGTGGCTCAGAAGGTTAAGGCGCTGGCCTTCTGACCCCAACCTGGCAGGTTCGATCCTGGCTCAGTCCGGTGGTATTTGAAGGTGCTCAAATACGTCAGCCTCGTGTCAGTAGATTTATTGGCACGTAAAAGAACTCCTGCGGGACTAAATTCTGGCACCTCGTCGTCTCCGAAAACCGTAAAAGAGTAGTTAGTGGGGCATAAAACAAAAAATATTATTATTAAATGTTAATTCATTGCATCATATGTGTAAGGAATATCTTTCTGTTAGTAGGCTTCATGTTAAGAGGAAAATTGTACAGCTATTAAATGTTAATTCATTGCATCATATGTGTAAGGAATGTGCCAATATTTTTATTGACAAGTGTCTTAATGTGATGATACAATGTTTTTAAATGAGAAAAAAGACAAATCCATTCGTAAGAGTTCAGGCAGGAATGCTAAAGCTAAAAAAGTAATGGATAAATGAAAGATCAAACCATTTCACACCAGTCCATTTCACTTCTTGTTTATATGTCTAATTTCAGTCTTTGACTAATAACCTTTTAAATAATTCTTCATTCATTTATCCAGAATTGCTTTAGCAACTTCGAAGTTAATATCTCAATAACACTTTCTTTCTAGACGTAATTTATTTATCCATTTCCGTATATACATTTCCATTGATATTTGAATTTAGCGTGATTTGTTCAGGTCAAGTCACTAGGAGCGCCACCGTCGAATTGTGTCCCATTTTAGCAAGGCGAAATCTGTAAGTGTCGCGTATTATCTCTACTGTATTTGCCTTTAGTCATCTGTGTACTGCGGATGGATGACTTCAGCCTAGTAACATTCCTGCGCATGAGCTACGTTCTCCACACAGTCACTGATGCGCATCCTACTGCGTTACTTGTGTACTGTAGTCTACCAGTGCAGTGTGGTTAACAGCAGTGCAACATGTACCAGTACACAGCTGCGGAAATGACCGACATGGTGCATGTATTGTATTGAGTAGGTGGTTGTTAATAAAAGGATTGCAACGGTAGAGCTGCTGCAAGATTGTATGTGGAACATTTTCCAAACAGACGTACCCCACATCATTCCATGTCATGGCCACTGAGAGAGGACTAAGAGAAGATGGACAGTTCTACGTAGGTAGTACGAAGAGTATGGTATACGACACTCCTGAAACATCAGCGGAGGATCTTACTACTAGAGTCCACAGAGCGATTGAAATTCTTCAAAGACAACTGCACATATTGGGTTACGTACGCTCTGAAATGACGTAGGAGGTACACAATTCGAATGCAGTTTGTAATGAGCCCGATGTGCTACTCATGTTGGGTTTATTGACGACATGTGGAACGCACACCCATCTCACACTTCGAAGTGCTACAGCGTTCAAGCCGTGCATTTCTGGATATGGGGTCCTTCTTGAAAACGGATCAATTTCCCTTCCCGCACAACGTACTAAGCGTTGGTGTTGTTTTTCTCTCTTTTTTTTTTTTTTTTTTTTTTTTTTTTTTTTTTTTTTTTTTTTTGATACCCTGTATGTAGTTTTCTAAGTCTTGTACCACATAAATTACCATTAGGCCTACTCATCTTTTTATGTTGTCTTCAAGAATATGGTTTTGAGTGCAAGTATCAATTCTTAAATGTTCTGCCCATCTTGAAAAATGCTTAACTGAGGATTTAGCATTGATGGACCAAAAAATTTTGGACAGTTCATGCAGGAAATAGTTTCTTCCAGGAACGAATAATGCAGAATTTTTAAAACACAATTCAATTGGGATGTTCGTGGGACCACCATAATTCGAATAAATAATCCAGGAAAACGTAGTTTCCAGAAACAAATAATCAAAGTTCCACTGCAACTAATAGTTTGTTTCGAATGGGAATATGTTTCAGTTGCAATCGTTTTAATAAATTTAAAATATTTTAGCCTGGTGCAAGAGTTACTATATGCAATGAAGACTGAAACGTTTCCCATTTGACACCGACTATAAATTTTACTTATATTTCTGAGGTTTATTCTTGGTAAATGAACACTGATGTACTCACTGCCACTTTTAGATTTTGATTTTGATGCTGCACTTGGTGCTGGTAATCTGCTTTTCACCTGAAAAATGGAAAAGAAAAGAAAAGAAATGAAAAAAAGTTCCATAAAAAAATTAATTTATTATTGCATCCTTCAGCAATGTTCCACGACTGAGAAGTCAGTGTCTTGGCCTTTGGTCCTCCAGGCCCTGGGTTTAATTTCCAGTTGAGGGATTTTGAATAATAACAATATAAATGGTCCGTTATTGGACATTATAAATCCTCCAGCCAACTCATTCCTGGTTGCCAGCGTTTCGCCCCCGTGTGCTAGGCTGGGCTCATCAGTTGGTACCTAGCACACCTACCAAGACGCTGGCTAGTGCATACCGTGGAGGCCACTGCGTAGGCTAATTGTAGCCACCAGCAGTGCCAATGCAATATGAGAGACTTTGTCTCATCACCAAAAATTGATGCCTGCTTGGCCATCAGATGATATAGATGTTGATTCCCAAAGGGAATCTCAACATCTATATCACATGAGGGATTTTGACCATAAACTGTTAATTCCCTTGGTTCAGGAACTAGGTACCTGTGCTACTCCAATGTTCCTGTAACTCGTAAACCACATACAGCACTATTCTCCCCTCAACGACATGTATTTTTCTATCCATGGTAAATGTCATCCACCCTTGTCAGAGGGTCTGTCTTACAAGGGCTGCACAGGCCAGTGGCAACCATACAAAATAATAATAATAATAATAATAATAATAATAATAATAATAATAATAATAATAATAATAATAATGAAGAGATTTTGGGAGGAAAAGAAGGCCAACACATCAGCTAAGCAAGTTCAACTGTGCTCCTGAGTACAGCATAACGATGTAAAAAAAAAAAAATAACAATAAGAATAAGAAGAATTACAGCAGCAGCAACAACACTAATAATAATGTAAATCCACAGCCTGTTTCCAGTCATTAGACCGGGTCAGGAATGGAATGAATGAAGCCCCCATCTAGCGGCGAGGATAGGAATTGTGCTGGCTGCCGAGGCCTATCGCACTCCTCTGGGGCAATGATAAGTGACTGACAGATGAAATGAAATGTTAATGGAGAGTGTTGCTGGAATGAAGGTAGACAGGGAAAACCGGAGTACCCGGAGAAAAACCTGTCCTGCCTCCGCTTTGTCCAGCACAAATCACACATGAAGTGACCGGGATTTGAAGCACGGTATCCAGTGGTGAGAGGCCGGCGCGCTGCCGCCTGAGCCATGGAGGCTTCAACAACAACAATAATAATAATACATTTATTTTACATTTTATGGCCTACATTGGACCACTCTGGTCACTATACAAAGGATTTTTGATTTCCTATCTGCCCAACGTTTCTTTATTCTGAGAGATGCTTGCCTTTCTTTCTTCAACTGAAAAGATCCTCCCATTAGACCTTTTACTGATCTTGGCCTGTAGCCTGGTGTGTACACTGCTGGCCAGAAGATTCTGGACAAAACGTATGTACCTGCAGGAATATGTTTAATGATTGTTTAATGACAGATTATATTACTGTAACCAAATTTCGAAAGTTGGCGGAAGTGTAATGTGTCTCCAAGTAAGTTGGTTGTAAAAATTTGGGAAAAACTTATGAGTTTTGTTCTCAGCGTACCAGGTAGTAATGCTCATAGAGAGAAAATATTTTCTTTAATGGACAACAAGTAGACAGGTGTTCAAAACAGAAGCACAACAAATCTGATTAAATCTGAATTGCAAATTGTAACAAATTTTGATTATTCGAGTAGGATTTCTTTCAGTCAGTTAGAAATGATGGTAAACTTTTAAGGGAGGAATAGTCAGTACTGACATATGATTTTAAAAAGTAAAGTATTTCTAGTAATTAAATCGTAGAATTATATTCTTAGTGTATAAGTAACAAAGAATTTTTATGCTATAAATTTCAACTTTGGTAAGCTATGTCTTTACTGAGTGCATGCAGAATGATTTACTGTACATGCTGTTCACAACTCAAAAGGTAGTGTTTTCTAGTGAAATTTCAAGTCCCTAATCTCCCATACTTGTTTCAAAAACACTTGGCAACCCTAAATGACACTGACAATCTGCTTCATGCTAGCTTTGGTGATCATGAACTTCAACGGTCAAAACACCTGCCATCACAAAATTCTGCATCATTGGCTTATTTCTATATGTTCTTTTTACCATCACCCTTCTGAAATAAACTTGCAGCTGAAATCAACATATATGCAAATAGTTTTCTCCAGGCCCAACTTGTCACCTTCTTGTAGAATTAGAGATTAGATAAATGTCATTTTCATTGAATTGAAAGGATTTGTCACCTGCCTGCTAAACATGGGTCTTATTAGACAACCCACAATTAACGTGCATCATTCTGGTTTACTACCCCTCCACAGCTACTGCCCTGGTTTCATGATATGTTTCCCAGAAGTTGTTTCCAGTTGATGCTCAATTTCTTTATTTGGTTGACAATAAAAAAATATCCTACACCCGGACAACACGGCTATGATCTATGATCTTAAATTCGATCACTGATAGACCATGTTAGCAGTGTATTTGGACTACATTACAGTACATTTCCAATCAGCAACTGAATGCAATGAGAGCTTAGTAGGCACAAAAAAGTCACACCCAGCTTAGGCAATACTTACATAATAAACACCATCATTGGAGCATAAAATGTTGGACATTATGAGATTCTGTTAGTAATTGTTGTTTAGAATTCTTTATAAACAGAGATGCAAAGCACACTATCAATGACACAGCAGATGTTCAGAAGCATGGACTGGCTCATCCAGTTGCTATGAAATTATTAAAAATGGGAAATTACTTATACAAAGGCTATTATGTTTTTATGGGTAATTATTTTATGTTTATACCCTTGGCTAAGCAATTATACAAACTACACATACTTTTAACAGGAACCATTCGTCAAAACAGAAAATTTCTACCAGAGGCCATCTCAAACAAGTTCCAGTTAGGAGGGAAAAAAAAGTACTTTTGGTAGAGTCCAATCCTTGCAGCTGCTTTTAGAAAGAAAAGGTCTCAGTGTTTTCCTGTTTCACTAGCATAGACACACAGTAAAGCTCAAGATTCAAACTGTAACTATGTCAGTCGTGGTGATCTCCGTAATGTAACCAATCTTACCATGATCCACTCGTACAATAATCACATGGGGGAAATTGATACACTAGACATAATACTACATGCCCACTTGGATGAGACACACACAGTCAAGTACTAGAAGGAAGTGTACTTCAACATATTTTCAGGAAAGGTTCTCAATTCTGGGTAATTTGGGATTCATCTGAAACCGTCAGATCACTGCCAAAAATACATAAAAATGACGTTCCCATTTGACCCATCATAAATAGCCGAAACAGCCCAAAGTACAAAACTTATCAGTTCCTACAAAAATTCCTTAAGAAACATTTCACAATAAACACCCTATAAAAAAACTCAATAGAATTGTGTGAAACTTTAAATAAATTTAATTTGCAGCCTAACCACATAATGTGCTCATTTGACATTACCATTATGTTCTCGAACATTCCCGCTAAGAAAACTATCGAAATCATACAAACTAATCTTTCTAAACACAGCACCTTAAGTTAGTTAGAAATAAAAGAATGCTTAAAATTACTAACCTTCGTCCTTCATAACAATTATTTTATGTTCAACAATAACATATACCAACAAGAAGGTCTTGCCATGGGTGATCCCATTCCGGGAATACTCGCCGAAATTTATATGGACAACCTCGAAAATAGTAAAATAATCAACAGCATTAATGGTTTGTGTCTTTGGCTACGCTATGTCGATGACACATTAGCAATAATAGACAAAAGCTGCAACAATAGTGAAGACATACTAACTTACTTAAACAGCCTTGATAATTGCATCAAGTTTACTAAAGAAGATGAGGACAATAATTTCATCAATTTTTCAGACATTACAATCACCAGGACTTTAAACAATTTCGATTTCCAGATTCACAGAAAACCTTCATTCACTCCCACAACCATAAAACAAAATTCTCTTCACCCACAATTGCACAAACAAGCCTCGTTTTACAGTTTAGTGTACAGAGCGTTAAAAATTCCCATGTCAACCGTCAATTTAAAAAAAAAAATACCATAAAAGAAATAGCTGTTTTCAATGGATACAATCCCTCAATCATACAGAAAATAATAAAGTGAAATTGGCCACGAACCTCTCCCCTATAAAAATTAATAAGCCTAAATATGCATCTTTCACCTACATTAACCCCATTATACATCAAATCGCTACCCCTTTAAAACAACAATATTAAGGTAGCCTATAAGACCCATAATTCTAATCAAAAGCTATTTTTCAACCACAATAAGATAAACTCGGACAACAATAAATTTTCGGGCTCTGGCATTTATAGACTGAAATGTGCTGAATGTAACAGTTCATATATCGGTCAAACTGGTAAGCTTTCCAATTAGATATGCAGAACATTTCAATGCCCAAAAGCACAATAAACACTCAGCCATGAGCATCCATATGAAAGACACCGGACATAGTTTTACCACAATCGAACAGGATCTCCAAATTTAAAAAAGACTAGATAAAGGCAGGCTCATGACCGAGTTCAAAAATTTATACATTTTTTTGGACCAAAAATATAATGAGAATAAAAATTTAAATAGTCCAATAGACAACCGAAGCCCTCTTTACGAACATTTAATATTTTCGCTCAATAGTTTAAATCTGAAAGACAAAAGACTTGTTAACGTCCTCAAAACAAGCTCTCCAAGCACCCCCACTAAGCCGCTCAACTCACTGCGCCCCTATTCTCCCTCCAATACACACAACTCCTCCCCAAGCGCCAATCACATACCCACAGCGCCGCCTTCTCAAATCCACTCCCTTCCTCTAAGACGTCACACGTACAACACGAGGAGCAGGACATTAGCGACAGCCAGTGCTCCACAAACCTCCTAGCAATTAGGCAACAGCTCAACAGCTTTCAAGGTAAGTTTTAACTTTCACATCTTTCATTTCTCAATGATTTCCCTCCTTTTTTTTCCTCTTTTTCTGTTATTTCACTTAACTAATTAAGACAAATCCTCCATTTTCAGATTCCCTCACATGTAGGACAGCTCAAACACCGATTGCACTGCACAACATTTTTGACCGTTGCCCATTCAACCAACAACTGACTTTCCCACACTTCAACAACAAAATATACGCAAACCTCTAGTCAACTAGGAAGAATCTAATGATGTTTTAACTATCTTCATTTGAAGCCGGTGTTGTTTTAACTCTGTCTTAGCACAGCCTCATTTTATAATCAACAAAAGCTGTTCACTTGCACTGTGCACTCCATTCATATAGAGAGTGACCAACAGAGTTGACTACCTCATGAATCCTAGGGCGAATTATTTTGGTTGGAGCCAAATTACAAATAGACCTCATCAATTTTAACAATTATAAATAAGTGTACAGTAATTGTAAATTGTATTTTATTTTGCCAACATTTGTATATACTACGTAGAACTACCTTCGAACTCAGTATCATATAGACTTTGATTACTTTCATTGTTATACTGTACATATGATGGCCTCATTTTAATATTAAGAAACCACTAGCGCATTTTACTATGTGTAACTAGTCTATTGTTATTTCGTTTAAGATAGGACCTTGTACGTGTTTTTTAATGTATTCTTTCTTACATATTATGTTCATAATTTCCAACCAGACAACTGGTTTAATTTTGAGGTGCTTTGATATGACTGATGATGCCCCACATGGGGCGAAACATGTCTCCATTTTAACGATGTTTAACTAAAAATGTTAACATCCTGTAATGTATTGAATAGGTTGGAGTCCAATAAATTCTCTTATATTATTATTAATTCACCAAAAACCGAGAACGAGCTGTGCACGCATTCTGGTGGTTACATCATGTTTCTTCATGTATTCGTTACAATAGTATTTAAGCAGATGGCTGTATTATATGTCTAAGTCAGAGAATTTACAATATTTTCTATCAACATGCATCAGCAGACGTCACTCAGTGAGCTCTAAGACATGGCTTCTCACGGCAAACATGTGCTTGACGACAGTGATATTTTCGATATTTTATGACATATTATAAGGTTATGTGCAAATGAACATATTATTGACATTTGAATTCGAAACAACTTCTTATATTTCATTATGATTGGAGTTTGTTTTACGGCCTAGCGCATGTTCCCACATATTTCGAATTTGCGTGAATACATAAGATTGTCTACATATTAGTAAAGTTGTCTGTTTAGAAGACTGTATTTTCTCTTTCTCAGAAGTCTTTTGTGGTAAATGGAACAATATTTTTACATTTAAGTAACTTTTGACAAAATTTATCAATTAAAATAAAATTTCATAAGAGCTCCCATTTTCATTATTGTAATTATTACTATTATTATTTAAAAATTATTATTTTTATATCATACTCATAATTGTTGTTGTTTAGTAATTGCAATGCACATTTTATATTAGCAAAATAGGGTAATATAACAGTATTTCAGAAAAATGTACTTGCTTAGTTATCCGTCAGACCTTTTCCTCCATTCGCAAAACATGGTATCATATATAAACAATTTTAAAATCTCAAGTGATAGTTGACACGATACGAGCATTTTTCAAAATTAGATGCTCAAACAAGCACAAAGAGAAAAGAATAATGCAAATATCTCCAACAGGTACAGAGATATAATGTTTTAAATATCCTTAAAAATGCCCAGTCCAGAACGTTTGTTAGGGATATTAAGGCCCAGACTGGAATGGGTTAACCCGGCAACGCCATGCTGTACCGTATAGTACCGGTGCACCTTACTTTAGATTTTCTCTTACTGATCATTACTCGCAACATAAATCTGGCAACTCTGCTTTAAATAATCAAGGTCATACTCCCCACAATGACTGAAATCAACACAGGGGTTTATTTTAGTGTGTGTTTGTTTGCAGCAACAACTGTTTGGAATTGTGAGGTCATGTTGAGAGGAATAAAAATGACTGCCCGTCTAAGGTAAGTTCCTTTATTTTGTTTGTAAATGTTGACAATATAATTTTGAATCGTGTGGTTCGTTATCATGAAATATCAGTCCATGACTTCAAATAACAAGCAACTGGTCGTCATTTCTGTGTTAGCTGTTATGACACTAATTATTCTGTTGGTACCGTATGGTACTGCACGACGCTTACCGTGCCTCTCTGTTCCTTTCCTCCTCCTTGCTTCTAAGAGCGATTCTAAAGAAACAACTCATACTGTAGTTAAAAATAAGGATTTGTGTGTCATTCAATTGTATTATTGTAGATTTTATTGAAAATTCCAGATCATAACAGGCGTGGAGAGCGTGATATATTGCGTCTGATGATACGTGAACGTCATTTGAGTGGCCTGAGGCTTGAGGAGCTTCTACATGTTATCAAAGAAGAGGATTCTGATGCCGAAGGCATATACATTGTACCACCGGAATGTAATGTATTATCTGATGAAGATCCGGCTGAGGAAGGTGCAGGGGATATCGCAGATAACCTTACATGAACTCCGGAGCACCAGCTGAAGTAGTGTTGAAACAGCAAATTCCGCACAGGTGTTGAGAATCCATCTCTGATAATGATTCACGGTCCACGAAGAGAGCGAAATCACCACCTCGTCCATCAGCTATGTGGATGGCGGATGACCTAGTTCCCACAACAATCCATTACCCTACTGTGAAATTTTCCACCTTTTGAAATATGATGCTGACCGAAATATTTTTTAGTTGTATTTTGAAGATGAAATTGTAAATTTCTTGTGCTCCGAAGCCAGCCAGTATGCACTTTTTAAAAAATGAAGATCCTAAAGTAACAGCGAAGAAATTAAAATATTCGTCACCATTTTACTTCGAGTAGCTATGTGCAAGTGACACCATCAGATTTAGGAAGGTGCAAAATGTTTGTTACAATACATATATATGTGGAAGGTATCTTGAAGAGAAATAAATATAGTTGTTCACACTTCTTTTCTTCTTCGAGTATCTGACACCTTGAGATTCAATGACCTACATCACCGGCGCCGCGCGGCCGCTGGACGCGAATCCCATGGCCTCACAGAATGCGTAAAGTATTATGTGGACGTCTGTGTAAACTACTTTTTGCCTCTCCAAACTAGTGAAAAGTGGAAATAGGTGACTACTAAAAACTGAAGTCTATAGTAGTATAATTCCTATTTCCTAAAGATATGTCACGTCTGAGCTAATGATATTTTTCATAATTCTCAAAGGGATGTCATAAATGAACCTACAAACACCTTTTGTTCTTTTGCTTATTGCTAAGTAATTTTTAATTGATATTCTGTAACAATATTAAGCATTCAATTTCATGGTATTCTAACGAGGTAATAATTTTTGAGTTTCACCCAAAAGGTATGTCAAGCGCCGTGCGCGTACAGTACCCGGCCTTTATTTAGAAACCAGTCATCGAATTTTTTATAAAAATGGCTTTTAAATGTTCTCTAATATGAGAATGCTGCGAATATTAAATAAAAATTTTAAAAATTTAAAATTAAACTCCAGCGTTCCCGGGTTAAAAATATGTCCAAAACTACAATGGATCTTCTTCCTCTAAGTCTTGGGTAAAGAGGATATTCATATGGGGGCTCATTTGACCTACCTATATCATTTCCATGTTCCTGACATAACTAATGTTGAAATGTGTTGTCAAAACTGATTGTTATATTGTAGACTGGTCAAGATTGTTGTGAATGAAAATATAAATTAACGGTGTTTTTACACAGTTAATACTTGTCAGTCCTATTCTATCCAACTTAAAAATATGTCTTCTACATATATCGTAAACTTTCATTATCTAAATAATTAGTTCTACTTTCTTCATTTCTGTAACAGTTCATTTAATTGCGAAATGTTTTGTTGAAAATAGTTGCTGAAGGAGAATTAGTGCAATAAAAGGAAGCATTTCAAACATTTAACGTAATAAATATCAGACAAACCCACACCAAAGTATACTACAAAATCCGCTCAAGTATTCACACAGTAAGTATCTGTTCATATGTTTGCTGACAAATAAAATAAAGTGAAAATACACACATGATATCCTGTTTAGAGCTAAAATGTTCTTCACCTCCTGTATGGCCTAATGAACTGGTCCCATCTGACTGCACCACTCTTCAATCAAGTGAAGAAATTCTTTTGAGGCAACGACATGATAGATGAGAGAATACTGGCAAGAATAACAGAAATTTACCACTATCAATAATTGCAGTTATTGCTCTTACAACTCTTTTCCTCTTGCTACTTTCAATCTTGATCAGTAATGACTGTAGTAAAACCTTTCCCTTCTGACAGTGACTGGATAAAATAGAAGTCTGCTTCTCATCCTTGGGATGTTCTTCCACATCAAATGTCTGTTTCCCTTGATTTATTGATAGATCAAATTAAAATTAAATTAAACATCTTGAAGGAAAAGAAGCATTTCTTTGAAGCCTTCAACATGTCTTTTTTCTTCTCAAATGACATGTTTTGTGCCTGAAAACATTCCTTGAACACGTGAGCCTTTTCACATAAGACACAATTCAATTTTAGTTTTGTTTTAATATCTCCCAAAAATCGTTCACTTGCTGTAGCTACAGTTTCTTGTTTCTTAAGCCTTCTCTCCTGTTTATTAACTCTTCATGAAAGTGAAATCCAGTTTTAGCCAAGCATATTCATTCTTCCCCTTCTACTTCATTTTTCAGAAAGGATAACAGCTGTTTTAATTTCTTGCTATATATATTTCCCTGCTCACCTTCTCCAGCATCATTTGATACAGGATCGCTAAGCCTAATTCGCAACATATCTTCAGGGATACAGGATTCCACCAAAGGAGCATTGCAGCATATTTATCTGATGTCATTCCTATAGACTCTAGCAATCTCAAGTGCAATTCTAACTTGTCATATAAGTGAACAGTATTACTTTTATTTGTCTGTTTTTTGCATTCTCTACAACTAATCTCAAAAGTTCTCGAACATAAAATTCGATAAGAAGTTCCTCGCAACCAAACCTATCCTGTAAACAAGTTATCAGCTTTGAATAACTTTCTGCAGTAGGGGGGGAAACTGTCAACTATTTATCTAGCTCTTGTGCCTTCTAAAGTCACCAGAATAAGGTACTGAAATACTACTACTACTACTACTACTACTACTACTACTTCTTCCTCTTCTTCTTCTTCTTCTTCTTCTTCTTCTTCTTCTTCTTCTTCTTCTTCTTCTTCTTCTTCTTCTTCTTCTTCTTCTTCTTCTTCTTCTTCTATCTGTTGGTCCTTGTGTATACTTTGAATTGGCTCCAGAAGTTGAACCAGTCTTTCACTTCACTTCCGTATTTCTTGAGTTCACTCTTGGGTAGTTTCAATTTCTTTCTTGATGTTGGAGATGAACATGTTGTCAAAGTTTGATCAGTCCATGTAGTTAGCCTAATAAGAAATGTCTCCACTTCCACCCTAGTACTGTCCATTTTCTCTCCATATTGTTCCACCGCCATATACTGTACTCGCCTTCGTAATCCTAGTCTGTTTTTTTTCATCAGAATCCAACAGTTTGGAACCGATTTCCTCACCAAAACCATATAATTCCCTCTACAACCTCTCTAATGTTGTAAACTTTGTTCTCACTTCATTTTCCTTTGATTGGTCTGTCAAAAGATTCATCAGTAAATTGAAACACTTTGTAAATGATGATCTTACTGGCTTACGTTTTGCTAGGAGCTTATCCATTGTTTCACTCATCTTAATTAATCAGAATTATAAGCCTTACCTTACATTTGTTTTCATCTGAGATCACGTCGAGGTCACCAAAATGTTGAGAATAACAGAAATTTACCAAATATCATATCATGCTTTACTTCAATAAAAGCATTATTGACATAATTACTCTGGAAAATTACAACTCAACAAGATCCCATCATAATCTCTCTTTGAAAAAGCTTTTGCTGATACACTATTGTCTTCTTATAAACAAGATACTAACAGTACCAAGCTAACAAGTACTATCACTGGCTTCTCACTAATACAGCCGTGATTCAAAGCCCGGTCAATCCATGCCAAGGTTTATAGATCGAACACTCATAATTCAGTGGGTTGCTTCAATGCAAGAACTGAATGGTCCTGTGATTATGATCACAATATCAATAATCATTTAAAACTATAAGCGTGCTTTTTCTTTGAAGGTGTAATTATGCTAATTATACAACATTGTCATTGAGTGTATTAACATGTTCCAAAATAATGGCTCTTTTTTTTTTTTTTTTTTGCTAGGGGCTTTACGTCGCACCGACACAGATAGGTCTTATGGCGACGATGGGATAGGAAAGGCCTAGGAGTTGGAAGGAAGCGGCCGTGGCCTTAATTAAGGTACAGCCCCAGCATTTGCCTGGTGCGAAAATGGGTTCTTGTAAGCTTTGCAAACAAGAACTGAATGAGAAAGTATGGTGAGCAGCCTACTGTGAAATTCTGTACCTGCTGTCACCATGATGAGCCTTTCTACACAACCTCTCTCTTTTATCTGAATGACCTCATAAATAAGTACAGCAGAAGTTCTCTATAGCGAGTATAGCGAGAACTCCATTAAAACGACAGCTTGTTTCTGTCCCTTGAATTCTCTATATTAAACTGCGTATTATCCTTTGATAATAGCGAGAACCGTATCACTGATGAATCCGTTATTACAGGCGATTAAGCGTGCGTGATTTTTTCCATTATCAATATTTATGCACTTCAGCAATTATTGAATGTGATCGATCATCTTTGGTATAAATTTTTCGATATGTGCACTAGCGAGCTCTCTCATCGACATTTGAACTTGAAGGGGATATCGGAGTCGATTAGTACTACTCATCAACTGGTGTTCTATAAGCACAATTCGAAATGAAAGAGAACGTGTTTTTGTAATAAATGCATAAATAACGTGGCCGATAGCAGTAGTTAACCCTAGGATCATAAACTTTCGTCTCCCAGACTACGCACCCCTGAGGCTTCCACGGGAATTTCCAGACGCTAATGAATTGTGTCTTCCCCCTCCATCTATTCTTCCCCCAGCTATCAACAATCAGTGCTGACCTTGGTTTCAAGCATAAAGGTCCAGTTGTTTGTTCACTGCAATACGACCGTCATCTGAGAGACAAAAGTTTTGTGAAAGTATTCGTGATTTCTATTTAGCTGTAAATAGTGTAAATATTTGGTATATTACAGTAATGTTTTTTGTACGTATATACGTAAGCTTAATAGGATACTGAAATGGAAAATCTAGCACACGATGTTGATTTGATAGCGGCAGTTCTTTCTGAATTAGAGAGAACCACTCTCTTCAGGAGACATTAGTGGTAATGAAAGTGATGTAAGTGAAGTTGAAGATGGTGTAGATAGTGTTGCCGACTCTACCTTATTGCTCAACAGCTCAGAAGATGAAAGCAACCAATTAGCAAGTGAAGAACTTCAAACTTCATCTCAGGGTGCACATCAGGCAAGTAATAGTAATCAACATTCGGAATCTGACAGTGATAACGATGATAGAAACAACAGTAGAAATCGATTCTCACAGGACGAGACGGCCATAAGTGGTCCGCAAAATAAGCCACAAAGGGCTGGAAGCCGAACACCAGCTCGAAATATTATTTATACGAGACAAAGGCTAGTAAATGATGGAGCAAAAGTGGAAAGTCCAATAGATGCTTTCATTTTATTTTTTTCTGAAGATATGCTAAACCAAATAGGTACTTACACCAATACTGAAATAACTGATAAAAATTAAAAATACCAAAATATAACCTCAACCAATTGCACAAGCAATTTAGTAGATGTGAAATCTCTCAGGGGCCTGTTAGTACTGTCAGCTGCTCAGAAAAGTAACCATGTGAACTCTGAAGAATTATTTGACTCTAGTTTCAGTGGATCACGCTATGTATCTTGCATGTCAAAAGACTGTTTTGACTTTCTGATAAACAAACTTCGATTTGATGGTAAACCAGACCTTTGCGTCGTGAACATAAGTTTCCACCTATACGTGAGCTTTCGGATCAGTTTGTTTCAGCTTGCACTCAGGAGGTTTCTAGACAGTACATGAACAGCTGATCGCATTTCGAGGTCGCTGTCCATTTCACAAGTATATGCCCAAAAAAGCCAATAAATATGGGATAAAAATAATTCTGTTATGTGATGTTAAAACGAAGTACATGCTCACTGCGATCCCATACCTTGGTAAAGGTACTTATCCAACAAACCTCCCTTTGGCCATGTATTCTGTGAATGAAATTACCCGGCCAATACATGGATCAAAAAGAAATATTACCACCGACAATTGGTTTCATCTGGCCGATTCTCTGCATTGCAACCATAACCTGACAATCATTGGAACAATAAGAAAAGACAAGCCTCAGATACTGCCAGAGCAGAAAACAGTCAAATGAAGAAAGCTTGGGTCCTCCATGTTTTGTTATGATGGTATAAAAACAATGGTATCCTGTAAAGGAAAACCAAACAAGAGTGTAATCCTCCTTTTTACAGTAGGAAACCAGACATGGCAGAAGACTACAATGAGACTAAAGGTGCCGTGGACACTTCCAATGAAATGTCAACCGTGATGTCCTCTTCAAGAAAAACAAGAAGATGGCCAATGTGTATCTTTTATAGTACGATAATACATCACTTGTCAATGGATACATTATTTATGTGCATATGATGGTTCAAAAAGGCCAAAAGCCACTTACAAGGTGAGAATACGCAAAGGATATATCTGAAATGCTAATGGCTCCAAAGCTGTAAGAGAGACTTTTGACACCAACTTTGAGACGCAGCCTGAAGAGGACCATTCCTGAAATTCTTGGAAAAGATGGCATTCCTGAAGAACCTCAACCAGGTACTGCTGAAGGAAGAAAAATTTGTGCGTTTTGCACATCAAAGAAAAGAAGAATGACCCGATTCTTTAGTAAGACATGCCAAAGGCACATATGTCTTGATCACCAGGTAAAACAATGCAGTGAATGTGCCTATTGAAGAAAAACTGACCAGAATGTATTGTCATCACAACGTGTGATAGTTTTAAGTATAATATTCTATATTTTGTGTAAAATGTTGGGTTTATGCTTATTAAAGTGCTTTTCCTGTTGGTAGTCTGACAGACGAAGGTTATGATTAGTGTTACACTAGAGGGATTTTATGATTTAGGGTTAACTCGTTAAAAATAAAGCTGAAATAATCGATCGCTTAATTTTAAAACTATGTATCGTATTGAATTTAAGCAAAAATAAGATACACCTCAAAATACGGCGCAGTGGATGACCGATTTTGGAAGTTAGTTTATTCAGTAAAACCTTGTTAGGTGTTTCTGCAGGGGACAAGGAAAGACAATGTGTTAAGCGAGAAAACGTATTATTGAATACACAAATAAAAACTATCCAACACAAATATATAAACGCTTGATATGTTTTTTTCCCCAACATGCATGCATTTTATGTCTATATGTATGGATACTGTGAAAGATATAGGCTATCTACCGTTTCTAAAGATGCAATTACCGAGCTTGATAGCTGCAGTCGCTTAAGTGCGGGCAGTATCCAGTATTCGGGAGATAGTAGGTTCGAACCCCACTGTCGGCAGCCCTGAAAATGGTTTTCCGTGGTTTCCCATTTTCACACCAGGCAAATGCTGGGGCTGTACCTTAATTAAGGTCACGGCCGCTTCCTTCCAACTCCTAGCCCTTTCCCGTCCCATCGCCGCCATAAGACGTATCTGTGTCGGTGCGACGTAAAGCAACTAGCAAAAAAAAAAAAAAAAAAAAAAAAGAAGAAGCAATTAGAGTATTAAAAGGCATGAAAAAGATTCCCCTGATTTCCCTGATCTGCTTCCTCTGGTGAGGACTCTAATCTGTGTTGAAAATCACGTTCCTTTCACAAGGGATGATAAAGAACAATTTCAGGGCTGGGAAAAATGTGATCTTACTGAACGGTAATAATGAAATTTCGTGACCTGATAAATGAGGTATTTTTAAATAGATTTAATACAATGTGATTCGGGACTTCGAATTTACGATGTGCTAAGCGAGAAATCACCTTAATGTAGAATGCTCACTATGAGGATATACTTTATTTTCATGCATCTGGATAAATTTCAGAAAGGCTATTCTCGAGTAATTTACAGCGAAAAGGTTATCATTACTCTAATGTTGCTTGAAATATGTTTTCATGGTACATATGAGGTTTGGTGACTGAATAAGAAAAGTGAAAAGTTTGCCACAGAAGCCACTACTCCAATTCTTCAGAATGAAACTAAACATCTGCATTCCCATTGTCTCGAAATTCGAAAAATAACTTACGAGTAAGCCATAGTATGGAAATCTGTGAAAACACAAGTTTTGAACAAACGTAATGCTGTTACATACCAATTGTACTGTGTGTGAGGTTTTTCCCGATTTTTACAAAAAAATCCAATATAACGACAGTTTGTTATAACCAGTAAATTTTTTGCCATTATGAATTGTTGCTATAACGAACTTCTACTGTATAAGCATTTCAGACAGCCAGGATATTGCACAAATTGCCCATACATGGACAATGCTAAAAGGTCGCGGCCGCTTCCTTCCCAACCCTAGGCCTTTCTATTCCTTTGGCCCCATAAGACCTACCTGTGTCGGTGCGACATAAGGTCAAATGCAAAAAAAAAAAAAAAATTTAGAAAACAAAAATTACAATACCTTTCAGTTTTTATTGGGTAAAACAAAGTAAGATGAAAATGAACAACACAATTATATCCTAAATGGAAATGGACAATAGTCAAACAGGATGAAATGCATGGAAAATAAAAATTGTCAACTCACATCTGAGCCCCAAGAGCAAATACTCTTCTTCTGGATGATGATATCAGCACCTCCATCTTTCACCTCATCCAAGAAATCCTCAGGCACAACCTGGATATCAAAGTCTTTGGCCTCCTCAATCTTGCTGCTCATCTTTTCCACTTCACCTATAACAACAAGCATAACAAAACTTGATCAAATTTACTACTTAAGTAATTCCCCAAGATGATTTTGAATCTCCTTTTGACCAACTGCATTAACCCAATGGCTGCCAAGATCCGATGTAAGCCGATGCTCTGTGAATCCTAAAACTGCCGTGATCCTACGAGATTCGGCCTTTACGACATCGGTTTTCAAATACTGTTTGTTCAGGTTTAACACAACCCATTACTCACGTATGCATCTTGGCTGATCCAAGGTATCTCTAATTACAAGTAAATATCATTTTCTCTTTGACAAAGAGAATATATTACTATATATTTCTCTGAGAGGTTCACATAGGCTAACCATGTCATGTGTGCCACGGACTTTGCGCGGCAAGTTTGTTTGATGCGAGGTATTGCTTTTATCGTGTTTTTGCGTATTATATTGCAAATTTGTGTAGGGTAAAATGGCAAAATATTATTTAGAAGGCTTCTGTTAAAAATACATTCAGACTATTCTGTTAGGAAGAGACAGTGATATACCATCTAGTGATGAAAAGAATGAAACAAACAATAACATTTCATATGACAGATATAGGCCTAATGGTGTTATCCTTCCTGAAACTACTACTACTACTACTACTACTACTACTACTACTACTACTACTACTACTAATAATAATAATAATAATAATAATAATAATAATAATAATAATAATAATAATGTCGAAAGTGAAGATGACAATGATGTTAATGTTAATCAGTGAAATGCAAGTGACCATGACGACGAACCTAACCTCAAATTTTAATTTCAAAAACTAAAATCATGTGGACATTTTTAAACACAGAGGTTTAAAACTTTTAACATTAAAAGACAACACAGTTTAGTGATTCTGAGAGTGACATTAACATGCATGTGAAATAATTATTACTGTGCTAAATACTAATTCAAATTTGCAAAATTAATTACAGAAACTGGAAATTAATAATTCATTAATTCTTTTAAACAAAAAGACATAAGCACCAACAAAGTAAGTCACAGGACATCTACATGGATATATCATGCATCCAAAAAAAAAAAAAAAAAAAAAAAAAAATCATCTATATAGCTTCAAAACTGAGGTGAGTACAAAATTTTCAGTAAGACCTTCTGTTTTACCTTAATTTAAATTGGCAGTTTTAGCAGTACTATAGCATTTTAACTTGGCAGGGAGAGTTAATAGCTTCCAAACGTTTTGGACTTGAACTACTGCTATATGGGGCAAAAAGAAAAAAAAATTATCCCAGCTAACAATGGAATTTTAAAAGAGCTACAAGTAATTTAAAACAATTACTTTGAAATTTGAAAATTAGGACATTTAAGCAATTGACAACTTTACTACAGTGTGATCAATACATTCAATATGATAAACAATACTGTTTGCACTAATTCCCACTAAAATGGCACTTTATTGTTATAAATGAGTCTTCCCTGTTACATTTACTACAATTATGTTAAGAAGGAAGCCATACTTTTCCGTGTCGACTTAGTTTTGACAGACTGGAAAGTTTTTGTCTCATTTACTACAAAATCGTAACAAAATTTAAAAAATGAATTTCAAACAACGAACCTAATTAGTAAAACACACTGACTTGAATTTCAAACCTATAACCCTGGTGGCACTGTCAAATATCCCCACTGTAATTAAACACTAGATTACATCAATTACAAATGGATTAACCAGTCTTTTCCAATATCATTTCTTCCTCCATCCAAACATCTTTGTGGTGAAAGAGACCATCTCAGTCCACTATGATACTATTAATAGTTCATTTTGCTTAGAATAAGCAACAGCAGTGGAGAAGTGGATTGGTGATTGCATGTACCAAGAAGAGGCTGTTGTGATGAATGAAGACCAATGTTCTATACTGGTTTCATTAACCCCAATTGTTATCAATGAAACAAATACTTTAATAACACAAGCTCCCATTACAAATGGTCCAATAGGAATGGTAAAACTACCATACCTCAATATATACCATGTAAGTATAGTAACTTTATGTAGATCTATTTTGAATCCACACTCAACTTAGTTCACCATACTAGCAAAAGTCACTGACAGAGGTCATGGATGATTTTCCACTGTTTCAAATTATAAATATTTACCATACACCTGCATTCTTATACACAGTGAATTATGATAGTTTATCAGAATTGTGTCTGCTTATGTGTTAGCTAAAATACCAAGAGGAGAGAAACTCTTCTGTACTGTAATGGTCCAAAAGCTAACACCCATTGATATTCTTATGCAAGGTAATAGGAAGAGCCGGCAGCCGAAAGTTGAAAAGTTGTGGAGTGGCTGATGCCCCAGAGCCATGGTTATAATCTATATATTAAAAGAGTTTTCTAAAAACAGCTTTGGCAAATCCGTCCGTCCATTCTACTGGACCGATTAACTCCTTTTTAAAATTTTTATTCTCTCCGGAACTGCCTGCCAGTGAATCATGAGACATTGATAGGTCTCAACGTTCAGCCAACTTTTAGTAACCATAAAATCAAATCATTAAATGATCACTCCAACAATTGCAGGCAAAGGCTTACCTTAACCCACAATACATTCTGTATTTAGCAGGTTGCTAAGCGACTAACATTTTAATTTATATTCTGATATATGTGATTTTCATCCTAATGCCATTACATGCAGCCATATTTGATTATTACCTGTCAAGCCAGAGAGAATACACTTCATCTGATCACAGGAGAATACTATTCCCTGCTAGATACTCTTCAATTCTCTAACCTTTTCCAACATCCAAATATATTCAACATATGGCACAGCGTTCCTAATAACTTACATGCTGCTAGGAGATAAAAACGTCTACGTACAAACAGACCCCATCATGACATACGCCCTAGACATTATCTGGAAACACCCATGGAACCTAGCTACACGAGAAAGAGTGAAGGCTATGTATCTTTAAAAAAGTTCTCTGCCTGGCAAAACGCTCCTTCGACACTAACCTTTGAGCTCACAAGACAACCGTTCTACTGGGTGTATCCGTGATGATGTTTCAAACTTTCAGGAATGACGGCAAATGGATCAAATTGAGATAAGGAACCGTAGTTCGGAAACGTTTGAGTCAAAAGTTATTAATAATCCAAGTTGTTTAACGTCCATCCGTTATTGATAGACGCCGGAGTGTCAGAATTTCATCCCACAGTAGTTCTTTAACGTGCTGGAAGCCAACCACATGGGGTTGTCACCTTTAAACAACCTTAAAAGCCACCGCCCTTAGTTGGGTTTGAACCCGTTAACTTGGAATTAGTGGACCAACACCGTATCCACTACACCATTGCGGCCGGCAGTCAAAAGTTAAAAGCAAAAATGGGTGTGATACCTCCGTCTGTACAGTACACTACATGTGCTAAGAGTAGGAGAGATAATCCCAATGAGCAGAAGAGGCTAAGATAATAACTCAGAGACTCCAATGCAGATGGCGTACTGTGTACTGACGTGATCAGTGTGTGCGATGTCTGTACTGTAGACTTCAGTCTGTGTTTTACAGGTCGAAGTGGTGCATTGATCAGCCCTATCCAAATGGAGTTGTACCCGGTTACGGAATTTTGCTTAACTTTTGACTCAATAGTTTCCGGAATATGGTTCCTTATCTCAAATTGATCCATTTGCCGTCCTCCATAACCTCTGAAAGTTTGTAACATCATAACGGATACACCCTGTAATAGAAGAACTGTGATTAAAAATACCATAGCCTTGTATGAAACAATACCAAGCTTTAAATCAAGACCGGCAGGATAAAAAAAAAAAAAAAAAAAAAGCGAATATATGGATAGATTTTTACTAAACAGATGGCATGATTACGTCAGAGTGAATGAATTCTGACTACGAACTGTGGCATGCCATAACGCGCTTCATATTAAATATTCATAAAACCAATGAAAAGGGCAGGCAAAACAATATGACGGCAGGCATATCAAGACAAGTTATCTGACCTATTTATAACGAATGCTGCAGAGCAGCATGGGGCGTCTACTATTATTATAAAACTGCTTGAAATCTCATTAAAATGTTTAGAGAATTCTGCCCATACTACAAGCAACATTAATTAACCAGCAGCAAAGAGAGTATGCACCTAGTTCTCCGAGCCTGCCAACGTAGGTGTTACAGAGTGGGACAGTGAATGTGATTGATTACTCTGACTAGGGTTACCAGATGTACTGTTTTACCCAGAAAAATATGATTTTTTTCAGTTTGTTCCACATACAGTGCACCCTTGAACTTTCTAAATACTACTCGTATGTTTAGCAACCATGACTGGTTTAGGAAGTGAATAAATTACTTACACAGATTATTGCTCTGGGAGCTGTGTTTATGATTATACAGTAGAACCACGTTTAACCAAAATAAAAGGGGCCATTTTCGGATGACCGTCAATATTTTCGGAAGTTAAATATTGAAATAAAAATGTATAAACTCTGGTTTTTTCGATGCTTACACCAACGCGTTTTCGTTTAGTTGACATCCTTCAATAAGCACACTTTTGCCACTGTACTTTTAACACAACTGATTACTGTATACTGTACCTTGCTACTGTATTTCAACAGAACCCAGTCCAGATGCCTGGGACAGCGTTCGTAGGATAAAAATAAGATACGATACACTGCCGTTACGAGCAGGTCGTTCATGTTGAAATACGGTAAGAAAAGCATTGAAACTACAGTACACAACTGCAAGGCCAGTGGAACGACCTTGGGTGAGAAAAATATCAGTGCAGAAGGATTACTGGACTTCCCTGGTTTCCTAACAGAAGCTGCAATACAGTCCGAGCAGTAAACAAGATGAAACTCCCACAACTGAAGCAACGTTAACCACGGTCTACATAATCTTCATGACGAATAATACAGTAACAATAACAATATTCATGCTTGTTCAAGAAAAATGTATCATGGAATGAACTAGAGGGTAAAGAAACTGTTTTGTTTTATGCTACACGTGCATTCCAGCATAAGGCATAATATAAACATAGGGTTTGCCTAGTAGCTCTCATCACATACAGCAAGAGAATTACTAATATCGATGGCTAAGAACGAGACGGTAAAAACAAAATATTAAAATACAATTTTGCCAGAGCATTTCGGTTAAACCGGGTTTCGGTTAAGCAGGGTTCTACTGTACCTACTAGCAGTGACCATACTGTGATCATTCTGTCCATAGGAATGTTCTCTCAAGTTTCCCTGACTTTCCCTGACCTACTAAGAAAAATTTCCACGACTTACGAAAACTGAGCGACAAGTTGATTCGCCAAACAGCACATTTTACAAAGAACAAAAACAGGAAATTCAAGCCTCCAACATTCCTATACCTGGCCTAACTCTCTCTCCACTTCCTTTTTTTAAATTCAATTATTTATGGAAAAACAATTAAAGTGATGGCATTTTATATATAAACAAACTGTTTACAAGTAGCATGTAGGCCTTACATTTACCTCATCATTTCCAAGGAACTTATTAACAGACTTAAAGATATAAACTTCATTTTGTTTCCGTATTGAACTGAGATCACAGAGGTAAGTTTTAGTATCTACAACATTTATTCAATAGTGGAATATTGAATTAATGTTGTAGATAATATCCTATACAACTCACAATTTGTATTGAAAAGGTTGAACCTTACTAAAACGTCTGTTATTAATAGAGTGATTCAAATATGAAAATAAAATTATTTTACCACAACAATCTCATACTATTTCATGTGGATTTAAAGCACTCTTGAGATCAAAAGCAAACTTTTGGTTCTAATGTAGGTGAATATAATGAATTTCAATTAGTCTAGGTCCATATTCAAAACAGTTTTCAAATTTGAAGACAAATCAGTCAGGATAGGAATGAAAAAGAAAAGTTTGCATTTACCGAAAAGATTACTGTTTTCGTTTTATGTCTCCTAGAACTACTTTCTTCTTTTCAATTTCAGCATCCTGCTTCTCTTTTTCAATTTTCAACTTTTTCTGCTTTTCCTCCAAACTTTCAATTGTAATTCAATTTTCCTTTCCTCTACTTTCCTCTTTTCCTATTCTGATTGCTTTTCTTTTTTTATTTTCCAGGTATGATTGATACCTTCTTCTTGAAGCTCGGATCGAGGTTAGCATACTTCTATTAATAGTAACATTCCTAGAACCACCAACATGTTTCACACTATCAAAAATTATTCTCTGGGACACAAGTGGTTCTTCTAAAAGATTTTTGACTCATAAATGCTTATCGACAGAAAAGCCTCTCTCAACAAATGCGTTACCATGGAATAAAATGAAACAGTTTCATCCGTTCTTTTAGAAATGAAGTGTTTGTTTGTTAATTCCTGCATTGTTCTGAGCTTCCTCCGTTGAGACATCGTTGTCTTGAAATATTCGACTCCTGTAAAATCAGTCTGATACATATCTTCAAGATTTAGGTGAGACAATTTAAGGATACCTGCCATAATTAAAAGTCCAAAAAATGCCTTCATTTCTGCAGAGTTAGTGTCTTTGACATCCCTCTCTCGGTCATACTTGCTCCTAACCTCTGTGATCTTTATATTTGTACATAGAACAATTTCGTCAATCATTTGCTCGGTAAAAAATAAATTCCAACTCCCCAAAACCTGAACTACACATTTTGCTAGTCCTCGAACACCTGGTAAATGCATGCATAAAATATTATGTGGCAACCGCCTAACAGCTTGAGGTGGAGAGCACAAATACCATATAGTTTCATTGTCCTTTCCCAAAATAAAATTGGATTGATTGTTTACGTCATATATCGGGACAGTATGTTCATACTCCTCTTCTGACTGCTCAGTATCTGTATTATGATCACTTAATCGTACCTCGTCTCCATCCCCGTCATCACTGTCCTCAGCAGAATGTTTGCGGTCTGAATGAGATTCCAAAAGTAGTTCCCTGATCCGCTCTTCTGCTCTTGTGTCCATTTTACCACAAATAACAGTAAAAAGATGGAAGAAAATGCAAAAGTGCACACAAATCTGACAGTCTTAATTAGTTGTGCACAGAGCTTTAGACCAAATGTTGAAGCTTTTGCTTGTAGCAACAGAGCACGTGGAGTGAAACTGATAAGAGATGCACCTTGTTGTCGGGTGAGGGGTAGGGGGAAGGTACTAGGAAGTGGAAAGACTTGGCACCAAACCGAGACCGTGGCACGGCCAATTGAGGGTTAAATTCATTGAGCATGTGCAGTAACAAAAATTTAGACAAATTTTGGATATTAATTCCCTGCCTCTCTCTAACACTCTATGATATCAGGTATGATGGCATCACCCCTTAGTCACCCAATAAACATGGTCATCAGGTGCTGTCCTAATCATATATAATGCACTGTTCAGTGTTCAGTTAAGTGTACAAAAGTAAAGTAGTTTTGCTCCTCTACTTGTTTCTTGTATGCTAATGGATATATCGTAATTGTATTTCAGAGCACCTACAAGTGAATTGGTGATGGTTAACTAAAGAAAGAACAAACCCCACTAATTATTCAACTCTCACTTTTAGTGAAGACATTTATAGTATTGCAAACATTCTTACGAAACACAATACCAAAATCGCATACCAAACCGATAACAGAAACATGGAAATTGTACGTAATACCAGTTACAAGTAACTAATCTCATGTTTGTTCTGTATTGAAGATAATAAGTAAGATTCTATTAGAATAAAATTTATTGTAGCCACCTTACATATAATCTTACTTATAATACCAGTTCCTTAACCCTAAAGCGGGCGCGCTGGTGAATTTAGTTCACCAAGATGAGTGTTTCATCAGTAGTTTTTAGTTCCTAAGAGCTACAGCCGTCGTGCTGCTAGTACCTTCCAGCGAAATCTTATCGATACTCTCAGTGTAGCGGTATCTGTCCAGGAAATTGTACGCGTCACGCTATTCGACCTTGACTCGCATGTGCCGTCATTTGGTGAACTTTCTTCACCACGTGCCCGGACATGTAAGTAAAATTGTAACTTGAATGTTCTTGGAGTTTCATAATTTTAAAATGTAGACTATAGAGGAAACAAAAGTAACTACCTATTATTATTGTAGGGCGAAGTTTGTGAAGGTTGAAGGCAAACGAACACTGTTACAGGAATTATCTGATGAGGAGAAAGGATCTGAGAGAGCTGAAGTTAGTGATTTTTCCGATGGTGAAGATGAAGTGGTAAATTATTCAGACATTGATCATGACAGTGAGAGTGAACAAGGTGATGTAAGCGTAGTTAGTAGCGATGAACACGACGAACTAGGGAGTTTTTCTTTGGGAAAGACGAAACAATGTGGTGCACCACTAGCTTTTCAAGGGCTACCTCTAGGATTGAAAATCTTTCGTTTCAACTCATAAATAAGTGGTTGGTTGAACGAGCTAAGATAGGAACACTGCCTCTGGATATCCAAGCACTGTTATCCCCATACCATCAGGAAGAAACATTAGAAGAAACAAACTGCCATCGAAGAGAGGACGATGCATTCACTGTGAGTGGAAACAAAATCAAGTTACCACAATGAAGTGTAATCAGTGTCATAACTTTGTGTGTAAAGCATACTCTAAAAGATGCATCAGATGTGTAAGCTGTGAGGATAATGATAATGATTAATAAAGATTGTTAGAAATGATTCATTTTAAGTTCTCATGAGTTAAGTATTCATCTGTTTCAATTTTATTTTCAGTCTTCTACCCATGAACATTTTTACCTCTTATTATTATATGTATGTACTGTCACTTGTAATTTGTGTTGTAATTATTATGTCTAAGTATTATAAAGCACATAAGGAGTAACAATATCAGAGTGAGTACTTGTTAACCAGTTGCTAAGACTAAGAAAAATGAATGGTGAACGAAATTCACCACGCGCCCAGCAATGTAACATTTATAGGCACGCCCGCTTTAGGGTTAAATAAAACTGACGTCTATTTAAAGTCTGGCATCTACCGATTCCAATATAATAACTGTGATTCCTCATACATCGGGCAGACCGGGAGAAACTTTAAATTCAGATATTTGGAGCATGTAAATGCTGTCAAAATATAATAGATATTCAAATGTCATGAAAGAAAGAAAAGTTTCACCTAATCAATACACATCAATTATCAATACGGAACAAAATGAAATTTATTAATCAAGATAATAGATATTCGGCGGTCGGACAGCATATTCAAGACTCAAAGCACAGCTTCAGCAACATTAACCAAGACATAGAAATTCTCATGAACATAAACAAAGGCTCCATTCTCGATGTTATGGAAAACTGCTTCATTCACTTGAACCAGTTCATTAATCCTAATTTAAATCTTAATGAAATCTCAGAAAAAAACCAACATCCTCTTTGACTTTTTAATAAGTCTTTAGGTGTGTCAATCTTTCAAATAGACGTTCAGTATTCCACACTATATATAACACCCTATCACATAACAAGCCCCCACTACACCGCCCTCCAGACCCACCCTAAATACTGCCCCTTCCATCCCACTATCCTTCCCCATTCCCCCTCCTCTCCAGCTCAATTGCCTTAGTACAGCCCACACTTCAGTCCGCACCACCTCTCAAGAGGATAAACTTCAGCACGCTGATCAAGGTGAACCTTATATATCACAATCACACATGTCACTAGCTTGTCTAGGCCCACTATACTCACATATTCATTTATTTTTTCTTGTTTCTCTCCAGCATTCAATAAACTTCCTTATTGGACTGAGAAATCTTAGCCTACAGACATCACACCACCTAATTACATCCGGGAAAAGAACAGAAGAATTTATTTATTATACAACAACCATAATGTCTAATGACACCATTAAAAGAAAACGTTTTAATGCGGATCATCACACGATCAATGTGTTGGAAATTACATTGCTTGATTTAATTGTGCGGCATAGAACTAATAAGTGTTTTAAAGAACACAAAGTTATTAACTATAATTGTGAAAATGACGCAAGGTGTTATGTGTCCTTGTATGTAAAGCACGATAGGTTTAACATTTATTTGCTCTGTGCACATTATTTTAATTCAAAATTTAATAGGTAAAACTCAAGACTTTCACACAATCAACGAGTGACAAAATACATCACAAGATTTGATTGTACAGCAAAGGACTATTGTGTGTTTCAAAACATGCCAAATTCATAATTTTAATGAAACTGTTAATTCTGTATGTGAATGAAGTATGATGTTATGTATCTTTATATGTATAAAATTTATTATGTACTTGCTCTTTTAGTGATTTAGGCTGATGATGACATTTGTATATGTCAAAACCAGTCCCATAAATAAAATGTTGGAGACAACATCTCGTACAACTTACGTTTGTACTGAAAAGATGGAACTTTACTGGAATCTTAACTTGTGATCTCAGTTCAATACGGGACCATAATGGAGTTCATATCTTTGAAGAAATTGTCAAACATGGTAGGCCAATTACAGAAATGGTATTTAGATGATGTTTATGGTTAAACAATGTGTAAGTATGGCTGCCACACTGTAAAGATGTTATTTATCACTTACACACTGTCCAAAACTGTTGTTCAACCAGCCATGTTTAAACACTGCCGAGAACACGGTTTAACTTCAAATTTTAGGAGTGAATCACAATCAGAAGTTATGTACCATGAAACATATGACACAAGGGATAGTCCAATAACTGTCAACTTGACTACAATTCTTAGCAACCAATATATTTTATTATATTTGGGATAATTTCCTTGGAATTACAGGTCACTTTCACTATATCCATATTGGAATCTTGTCCCAATCATCAGAAAGCTGTCACATACATCAACCACACGAGCACATTTTTTTTGCAGATAATCGTCGCGCTAATTCAGGTAAATTTTCGGCAACTATGAGATCGGGAAAGGCAAAGACTGGGACGGAAGGGTTGAGGCCATAAAAAAAGCCCCAGTATTTGCCTGACGTAAAAATGGGGAAATTACGGAAAACAATCTTCAGAGCTCCCTATGGTTCATTTTGAACGTATGATCTCTATACTATAATTTTCCAATGGCTGTTGGATTAAAGTTAAGAGAACATTGGAAGTTTATGGTAACATAAAATTAATGATATCATTCGTCCAGTTGTCATACATCCAAGTACGTCAGTAAATGAAATAACTTGCTCAGCTGAATAAATAACAGATAACAAATTGAAGATACCGGTGAAGTCACAAGCTCAGAACGCCATGGTATTTTATTAGATGACGGTCGGTAACAGAATGTTATAGTACGACAAGATAATATTGAATAAATATTGTATTTTCTTCAGTGGAAGATAAACAGATATCAATAGATGGCACGGAACCTCAATGACGAAAATGTGTAGCAGAGGCCATGAAATGTGTTGAATCAAATGGGCCAAGCTCAATTCGTATATGGTGGTCATACATTGTCTATCTATTACGATATAATTCGAGAATCGAGACCCATATTGAGATAGTTGATTGGTACCTCAAGTTATGAAGGCAACAGATTATTAAACATGTTCCTTTGCCAAAATCAGCGATTTCAAGAATGTTCTCTATCAAAGAGGTTATGCGTTAACTGTCAAAATCATCTGTAAGGGAGATAACAGGCTGCAGAATTCAGAAGATTTATTAAATGCAAACCGACTTATTATTGTATCTTAGAATTGGATTTTGTTTTGAGAAAACAATAGGGACAATAAAAAAAATTCTAAAAGGTCATCAGAAGTATCGCACACGATTAGGAAGAAGTGAGATCAAAAGCTAATTATAACTGTAAAAATATCTTAAGAATAGCACGAATTATTCATTGTAAAAAGGAAAAGATATATCTATTCTCTTAAGATATAAGGCGAGTGCTCAATATATTGTAAATGTAATTTATCCATATGACATTGTACTAATCTTTCATTACAAGTTTCAGGTATTATGACGTCGCCACACATGAAGGAAATTGATTACATGATGTCAAGCTACCAGATGATAATGTGCTAAATCAAGAGGTGGTCACAAAAGACTCAGTGTTGAGATGGATGCCAAATGATAAAAATTAAGATTCAAGAGATGGGAGACGTCATCTTCCCAAAGCCACAAGTTTGATAAGTACCCAAAAATAAATGTCTTTCATCTATTCTGCTATGTAATTGCTTAAAGTAGTGTAGAATTGATTCGTGGTGTCAAAATGTGACATGTACAGGTAAAACAACTTGAATGATACCATATGATGGTCGATCATTATTCCGTAACAGACAGGAAATGTTGTGTTTTCATCATGAATAATCCAGGGAAATCACAATCTGTCGTCTATTATATATTTGAGCTCAAGTGGTTAATAGTAGACATTACGCAGGAGATTTTAAGTCACGGTTGCTGCATTTTACTACTATCACTATAAGTGAACTTCAGTGTGTGATTTATTATGTACATGTGTTTTGTTTGAAGGTGACCATAACATGATTGGCATGTGCATAAAATTAGAGTAATCCAATATCAGATTTTCACGTCATATGAACTTTCACGAATAAGATGACAGTATCATCACACTGATATTGATTTTTTAATATGCAAAAGGACAAGGTAGTCTTTGAGAATAACGTGCTTGAGTATTTGGAAAATGAATTGAGAATTTATTGAGCATGATGCGCATATAATATGAGGAGGGTTTTCAATAGAATCATCGTGATAAAGTGAATAATTAATGTGTTGTTTGATAGATAGTAAGTTATTGGGGTTGTGCATTAAATAATGTGATGCAGTCTTCAAAAAGATCCCAGTGATATATTTATTGAGGTGATAATTGATGTTCGTCATGCGTATGAATTTAATGGTGGTAATGAATGATTTGTACTTAAGCATGAATGTAACTTTTTTTGTGCTAAGGTTTTTGAAGAATACTAAAGTTGCTTATGTGATAGTCGTCACAAAGATGCGATAACCTAAGAGTTAATGTGAGTGAATTATGTGCAGATGTGAAGGGATGAAATAGAATCTTCAATAATAAATGACACCATGCAGATGAAAACCATGTTGCAGATGGGATGTGTAGATATTGTTCTGAGCAATGCGTAGCTTGATTAACTGCTAAATAATGTTCTTTTGGTAGATCACGGATTTGGTAGTGAACATTGAGTGCACATTTTTCAGGATTGTTCGTGGAGAATACTTGAGGCTGCAGAATCATCAGAAGTTTGAATTATCCTTTTGTGGATCACTGAAAGTACCCAGGTGTTAATATAAGGAAAGATCTTCATTGCGGTAATCGCATGAATGGGATTGTAAATAAAGGGTACAGATCTCGGCACATGGTTATGCGGGTATTTAGGGGCTGTAGTAAGGATGTAAAGGAGGGCATAAATCTCTGGTAAGACCCCAACTAGAGTATGGTTCCAGTATATGGCAGTGGCATATGCTGGGATCAAGATGTGGGCTAGCAGTAAACTTAGGTTACCCCTTTTCGATGGTTGGTTTAGTGAACATCAAGCCTTCAATGTTTTGAGCTGCAGCCAAAAGCCAATGGAGAAGCCTGCTGTGTTGTGAAGGCTGCTTCACAAGCTACTGCCCTGGCCTCTGCTACTGCCAATGTTCAACACCTGATCGGTGGAGATGGTAGCCGAAGGTTTAGCAAATTAAAGTCCAGTTTTGTGGCTAAGAGGTCACCAGTTCAATCCCTTCCAGCAGCAGTTTTCTTACTTCCGCAAGGGTGAAAGTTTTGTTGTTCCTAGCCACATGGCCCTTAACTTGGCCCCACACACTTTCAATTGGATGTAAAGAACTATGGTTCGGAGGTAACCTTAAAACTTGCCTTCCCAATTGCAATTCGATAATATCTACTCAATATGTGCCAAACAAGTCCTTAATATGCCGTGGAATGACATTAAGAAGTTCCAACTTGACACTGATCGGTTCGTAAGGGATTCCCTTCTCGTCCAGAAAATTATATCTCCCTTTCTCCACAATTGTTTGGGCAGTTTCTCAATTCTAACCAAATGGTAACACGCATTGTCCATAATAATTATCGCACTGGCTTCAAGACGATTAAGAACATTCACAAACCATTCTTCGAATACATCTCCATTCATTTTGTTATGATAGTCTTTTGTGGAGTTAGATTCAAAACACAGTAACCCTCCTTCCAGAAAACCTTTCGCGTTGCTGATATGCGTAATTATGAAGTATTTACCCTTCCCCGATGGATTCTTTAAGCTGCGTGATACTCTCTTCAAGAATGCATCTTTTCTAGATTTGATTGTTTTATCACTCCATACATTCGCACAGGTATGTCCTGAATTCACCCATGTCTCATCCAAGTAATAAATTGGTCTTCCCTCCTCCAGAAACTTTCTTATCTGACACAAATAACGTCTTTGTCACAAAACTATATCCTCCCTTTCAATAAGCAGTCGTTTGCGACTACACAACATAAACTTGAAATTTAAAGTTCTTAAAAGCCTATGAAGCATTGCACGCAAAAATGAAGGCAAGGTTTCATAACTCTTCACAGACTCCATGATCATGTGAATTATTGGTATTTCACTTCTAAAGAAAAACTTGTTTCGCCGAATTGCCTCCTTAGTGAAACAATCATACTTGACATCTAACTTCATTCTATTCAGACCTTTTTTCGGTGAAACAACTGTTCCTACAGTTTTAAGTTCCTTTCTAGCACGACAAATACTACACCTAGAAATTCCAGTAGTAGTGGCTACTAACCTCATCACATTTTCAAGAGTACTAACAGGATTTGCATCACTAAACTTCTTAAAAATGTTGAGAACATACTGTTTATCTCCACTTCTTAATGTTTTTTCCTCCTTATACTTTACGCGAGAAGGGCCGGATTCATCCATCTTTACTCCACACGAAACTTTAACAAAGGCTATGTAAACATAAATTAAAACAGTTAACTAAATCCTAAACACCAAGACAAAGACTGACTACCAACTTAATAATAACAATATATTACTAAATATTAGCACAAAAGAAACTTGTAATAATATGCAAAGTCACCAGCGTGCCAATAACATCCGGAACACAGCAGTAAACAGAAAGCACATGGGTTGTATTTTAGCTAAATGAGCCGGTACTGAATATTGCATTGGCTGTTCCGCTGTTGACGCATCGCTCCTCTCAAAGGGCAATTTAACACACGAGTATCAATTATAAATTGAAACTAAACAGCTTTTTAAAAGTGAAAATAAACTGATTTAGACCACATACATAACTTTTACATGGAAATAACATTACTTAACACAGAGTTTGTCCAACATATCAGCAAGGTTTGCCTTTTTCTTTTTTTGGCTCTGTCACCACTTTACACGATTATGTGCCATGTCAGGATTAAGGCGTGCAGTTTTTAGATCTTTATGTATGGTGGCAAGCCAACGCTGTCTCGGTTGTTCTACTGGCCTTTTACCATCAATCATCTATGTCAATCCAGTCTTTTCAACTGTTGTTTCAGCAGGTCGAAGTACATGCTCATAGCAGTGGAGACGGCTTTCCCTTATCTTTTCAGCGATTGGTGCTACTCCATACCGCTTGCGAACTTCATTTTTGCTCACATGATAATGAAGTGTGAAGCCAGATGTTCATTGGAAGCATTTTAGTTTCCATCACGCCAAGTCGCTATGCCATCTGTTTACCATTCTGCACTGTACAGAGCAACTGCATGCACAACAGATGACACAGATTTCACTCTGAATGAGTTATCTGACAAAAACAGTTGAGAGTAAAATACAGGTATGAGTATTTTATTTACAGTGAAACCTCATTACTGCATTCCTCATTAAGAAGTTTTCTCATTTGGCAAGTCATTAATTCAACGTCCTGATTATCGTCATATTAAATCTATATAAAAATACCTCACGTATCATGTCTCGAATTTTTGCTGTTACCGCTTAGTACGATCACATTTTTCCTAGCCCTGAAAATGTTATTCGTCAACTCTTGTGAAAGGAACATGATTTCTAACTCGGGTAGGAGCCGTCGCCACAGTTGTGCAATTACGGAAAAGAGCCTTAAATTCCTGAACTTCACAGTATAAGTCCATTCAGAAGTTAGACATTTATTTTGTTGAGAGGTACAATGAAGTGTAGCGAATATTTGTAGCGCGATACAGTAGCCTATATCTGGATTAGGAACATCATTGTGTGAAAGTGACTAGCATGGTGTATATTTCTCCTGTGATGGCCTAGTTATGGAGACGGAAAAGGTCGTGAAATTTGTTACTAATGAAGACAACCTTAAAATCTGTCAGAAAGTGGACCTACGTCCGCAACATGAAGCACGCAGAGGTCGCGAATGTTGAAGTCGCACATTCGAGTTGGTCAAAATGGCGGCCAAAGTCATTCCTGCCAGTCGCTCATGGTCAAGTGTAACCTCCAATTCACTGTCTAAGTGTGTGACCAGAAAATAATGGGGACCAGAAAATAATGCATAACAACCCACTGCTCCAAAATAAAAGGCTTCTACTCACATTTTGTTTCCATATAGTATGATTTGTAATAATTTATACTTTTATTGGCCCCCGCCCACTTTTCATATTACTGCTCTTTGGCTTTTCTTCACACCTTTCAGAAAACTTTTTATTTTATAAGCCCCAGTGGAAAAGGTTTTCATATTTGTTCTCTCGTGTTTTAAATACCTTTTAATATTTTCCTCTCATCTTTAGAAATGGTAGATATGGTTTTCATTGTACCAGCAAAAACACGACGTAAAATGCCCTCATGTCAGAAGAAATCATACCCAGTGTTTCTACATCCCTGTTGGATAGTTTTTATTTGTAGATTCAGTAGTATGTTTTCTCACTTAACACGTTCTTTTTTATTGCCCCCCTGCAAAACCTTCTCAATGAGATTTTACTGTACTTTATTAAATCTTTGAACAGGTACTTGAATGCTGTGCTGATCAAGTGGTAATTAAAATTTCAGGATTCCTACTGGAATCAACATCTTTATCACTCTGCATTCTGCAGATATTACAGAATCTATTTTATAACTTAAGAACTGTAAGACAATTTAATACAATTCTTAGGACAACTTTGAGACTTCAGGTCTTGTAGTGGTGCTCATTTCTCTGTGGCTGTGCATGAATATAAATGTTTAGGTACACTTTCCACTCGCATATAAAATAATAAGAACACACTAATTAACACCATATAATAAAGTTTCTTCCTGGTTTGCATAGTACAGATTCAGCTGTGTGTGTAAATCCTAAATATGACGTGATGCAAAGTTAAACTTTGCAATGACATCAGTACACCATTGTCTTTTCTTGTCTTCCTTTGCAACAAAGTAACTCCCCAGTACAAGTCATTGAAACAAATGTAAATGTAAACTGTAAATGGCCATAAATAACCAGAAAACTATCTCAATCAACAGTTCATTCTCAGGGACACAAATTTGCTACCACTGACTCCCACTTCTATATGCATAACCTTGATCGCATACATGTTTGTCTCAACTACAGTTTGGTCAAACAACCTTGTCATCGAATAGAGAGGCAACTAACACATTATCGACCGAGCAAGTGGCCGCGTGGTTTGGGGCACATAGCTGTCAGCTTGCATTCGGAAGATAGTGGGTTCGAATCCCACTATCGACAGCCCTGAAGATGGTTTTTCGTGGTTTCCCATTTTCACACCAGGCAAATGCTGGGGCTGTACGTTAATTAAGGCCACGGCCGCTTCCCTTCCACTCCTAACCTTTTAATATCCTATCGCCACTGTGAGACATATGTGCACCAGTGCAATGTAAAATAAATTCTAAAAATAAAAAATAAAAATTTTAAAGCCACATTATCCAAGTCCTATAGAAGCCCTGGTTGACCAACAAATGGAATTTTACACATAGTACTCACACCGTTCAAGTCATAACACACCCACTGTAAGCTTGATGTGGCCTGGATGGTCCCTTCTTCCGAATCACTCCTGGGACTTAATTTCTACCATATAAAAGATCGGAAACTTCAGCATTTGCATTCAGCGCGCACAGCTAGACTTTGATCAGATTTCCGGCACTTCCAATAATGAACCACAGATAGCAGACAGGGGATACACTTGGAGATTTAAATTAGCAAAGGATGTGCACTTAGGATGATCGATTAATGTGATATGAAGGTTCGAACCTTGTGTTGTGCACTAGACGTTCTATACAGTGTGAGTCGAACTGGCTCAAGGGGTTAAGGCATATACTGAGATACAGGAACAAGATAAGGAACACACAATAGGATGGGGAAGACAGAGCAATAGAAAGAGGGGACAAAGACAAATCTCCACATCTTCTAATAGATGGGCTTTTTCTTCATCAACCCCAGTTCCTCTAAAGCAATTTCTTATTAACTCTGGCAAGCTTGTTTCTGCTTCATCACAAGAGCAGGCATCAACACTGAGTGGATTTATTCTCATCCTACATTTGCTGCACCATATACAGCATATCTTATTTACTAGATAAAGGTAACGGACATGCAACAGCTGGAACAATGACCAGGAAAATACTGGTAATGAAGAATATGGAGGGAGCAAAATGTAGAATATGGAGGGAGTAAAATATTCCATCATTTACCTGGGTTGGAGATAACAGCTGCAAGCTTTTCATGCACCTTGGAAACAACCTTGCCTCCCAGTTTTTTAATTTCTTCTTTCAATTCTGCTTTGCCCTTCTTCGTCTTACCAACAATCACAAATTCCATATCCTTTAAAGGTGGAGGTGGTCTGAACACTTTAGGTCTGCAAGAAGACAACCAAATGTTATTCACAAAATAAGGGAACTTGTCTAAAGGGATTACACAAGAAAAAAACATATTTTACAAGAAAACAACATGCTAAATTTCCTCATTTCTACAATAAGTATACTATCATTATTAACACATTTTGAGAAACATTCCTCTATTCTCCCATAGTACATCCCTTCTGCCTGCATTACAATGAGCCTCAGTTTCTTTGTGTCTAATGTTCAAGAAACATCCTCAATAGTCAAGTTATAACAACCATAGATCATTGTATGTTAAGAAAACAAGGAGTGAACACACCCCCTCTTAGACACCCATAATTACTCATGATAAAGGAATATTAAAATGCACTTTACAATCTATTAAGAAAAAACCAGTATTTTTGGCCTGTGGTCTATTAAAGTAACTAAACATTTTCTACTTCATAAATACATTCATAGGGAGGAAGCACAATGGTAGGAACAACCATCGCTTTGTTGTCTTATTTAATTTTCCTCCTATGTTGCTCTGGTACGTGTACTGCATAATCCGTTACTCTGTGAATCGCCAGCAGCTTATTACTATTGTAGAGAAGTCGTCTATTATTGCTTCTACCTTTTTTTTTTTTTAGCTTTTATATCAGTGCACACTTGTCTTGTGTTGAATGTTATTAATTAGCATAGGTGTACGATTTAAAAAATATATATAAAAGCAGCGAATTGTGTTATGGCAGTTCATGAAAATAAACAGGGGCAGGTACTTAGGAAGAAACAAAAGCAAACTGTGCATAATGTACCTAATCATTTTTCTTGAAAGAATCCAGGTAAAAGTCTCAGCTGGGAGATTTAAACTACTGCAGCAACAGGCTTTCCTGAGAGGACTATTTACAGTGCATCAGCAGCCACTTAGCTTCTCCAGTTACAAGAGAATATGAAGCACTGCAGAAAGACAGCAGCTCACTCAAGTTCAATGATTTTTTTGTTTGTAGTGGTGTGAAGCATAAGGGCAACCAACCTCCAACATTGCAGCTAGTGCTACTGACTATGAATAATGATTAAGATCTTCCTGATTTCAAAAGAACAACCATGTATCGTTCGCAGAAAGAAATGGGTTTCAGATACAAAAAGAAAGGAAATTCAGCTCATGTGATCAAAAACAATAGGACATATCTTGGCACCATAAGTAACTGATACCAAGATGAGGGAAGGAACAATTTTTTTTTTTTTTTTTTTTACACTGATGAATCACGGATTAACACAGGGCACGCTGTTTGGAAAGAATGGAAGGATACGTTCATATCACCAACTCCATGAGATGCTATTATGTAAGGACTCATGTGGACAGATCGTGGCCAATGGTTTGCGTTAGTGCCAGCTGGTAACAAGCATACGTTTGTACCATGGCCGAAGTACATATTTCGGTGCTGAAAAGAATACCGCAAACGCTCATGCCGAGATGGGCGGTGATTTAATACACCACTAACAATGACTGGTATGTATGTCCACCTTGTCAATACCATAAAAAGTTATTTAATCTATGTTAATAAAATGCCACACGTTTTCATAACCTCAGTTGTTCTCTTCATCAGCAACCAAACAATTTTGCGGACTTGATACCATATCTCCTCACAGCACACTTTAAACAAGTTGTAATTAAAATACAAGAAATGTCATCTACATGAAATGTTTAAAATTACATTACTATAAATAAGTTATAATTAAAATAAAAGACTTGTCAATTAAATACAATTATTAAAATTATATGAAAACAAAAAAAACATAAAATAAGGATCTCTTTCTTAAATTTCTAATATCACTAAAGAGAGAGTGTGTGTCTACAATTCAAAACTTTTATTTCAGCTCCTCCCGTTTTGAAAACTTTCTCTGAATGGCTAATCTCTTTGTGGTCGGGTGTGACTTAGCTTCCTGTACATGATGTGGCTGCTTGTATACATAATATCGAATCATGAAAACATGCGGCTGACCTTCACCTTTGCAAAAAGGCAAGAGAACTGGCAATCGGCCTTGATGTAGAAGATTTTAGTGCTTCATCAGGCTGGCAACACAAATTTAAGGTTAGGCATGGTATCGGCAGTCGCAATGTGTGTGGGAAAAGCAGAAATGTCTAAGAGACTGCGCAAGATTGAAAAGAGATCCGTCTGAAAGAACTGACATCTCGATTCGCTCCTCAAGGACATTTCCAATGCGGGCGAGACAGGCCTCTTTTTTAACTTAATACCTGGTCATATAATGTCACTCAAATGGCACAAATGGAGGAAACTGTTATGGCAGGAAACAAAGCAAACAACACGCAAAAGTTCTGTTGAGCGCCAACAGTGATGAGCTGCCTCCACTGACAATCAGCAAATTTTCAAAGTCGCGTTGTTTAAAAACATTGCACATTCCCCACAATATATATCAACAACAAGAAATCCTGGGTCACTATGAAAGTTTTTGAAGACTGGCTTCAAAGCATGAACACCAAAATGGGAGTGAAAGGAAGGCCGTAAGATCTCACTGTTTGTGGACCAATCCTCAGCACATCTTCCTATTACTTATTTGAGGAAAGTGACAAAATGCACAAAATGAAGATTAACTAATTGGCATACACTGATGGCTCCCAGCCTGCAATTGTTTGTGGGATGTAACGTAGCTTGACGGCTCGCAGTCATGCAGCCAAGCACGAGTAGCTCTGTGCACATAGTTCAGACGTTCACTGAGAGATAGCACGGACAGCACCTCCTAGAGAACAAGGCTTGGCAACACGAATGAGAGTAGTTGATGAGGTATGTTTGCGTGGGCCCATGCCAGTAGCTCAGTTAGCTTGATGCCGCTTGGTGTATTAGGACGCGTTTCCCTGTTGTGTGTGTTTTTCATCAATTATATTAATCTTAATAGAGTCTTGTGTGTTAACACTTGCTTAATATTCCCATTAGTTCAAGTTCAGTTACGGTGTTAGTACTTATAAATTGTTAATATTAATAAATTGTGTTCAAAGTGCCGGCATAGCCGCTACATGGGGTTAGAACTGAGTTTATTTTTAATGGTATGTTGCTGTGAATTGCGATCATGGTTTTTTAAATTATGAATAACGATACCTCAGAAATGCAGTGTTCCAAATTGAAAGGGCGATTGTCGCACTGGCCCTAAAGTGAGTGTTTTCTCGTTTCCAACTGATGACTCGGAGAGAGCTAAGTGGTTAAGAGCTATTCGCCGAGATAATTTTGTTCCTTCCAAAAATGCAAACGTAAGTCTTAGTTATTAGTGTATTATATCTGATTAAAATCATTCAATGGCTTAAGCTGTGGAAGGGGCCTTGAAATGGAGCCCTGTGTTGTAGGATTTACTGGCACGTAAAAGAACTCCTGCGGGACTAAATTCCGGCACCTCGGCGTCTCCGAAGACCTTAAAAAGTAGTTAGTGGGACGTAAAGCAGAGAACATTCAGTGTGTGTTCTGTGTTGTAGGTGTGCGAGCTTCATTTCAAAACTCATGAGGTTGAATGGACAACCAGCATGTATGATGAGAGTAATGGGAAATTATTGACTGGACCTTTATCTAATCCAAGGCTTGGAAAAGGTTTATGGATAGGTCTCTAATATATTTGCTATTTATAAATGAAATAGTAGATTTCTCGGTGTGATTTATATCTTACTGATTTAAGTATTTGCTGTATTGAATTTACCAGTTATTACAGTTAGTTTGGGATGTGCTGAGTATTCACATTACTTTATAGGACTACTGTTGTGGGTACAGTGATATTCTGGCAAAAGTTATACATTATGAAGGCATGTAAGGTATTGGCTTTCAAGTATTCTTACTGTGCTGGACCCTTAACTGCAAGTGAGACAGTTCTATTTATTATATCGCATGAGGGAATATACCTCTTTAGTGTGGGTTAATATTTTTAGTTCAGGCTTGACAGCAATGTTATTGTGTTTATTGCAATTATGTTAGGTTCTATATAATTATTGTAAATTACATTCACTCAATGATTTTCACTGTCTCCTTGTGTGCTATTTATTTTATATTAAAATCAACCAGATATATCTAAGACATGACATAGTACTGTGAAGTAAGTGGTGACATGAATTAATAGATGGGTGCATTTATATCTAGGTGAATGCATTCTAATTTGGTCTAAATGTTTTAGGAGTGATGTTACATTTGAGAGGGCACCTTTTATGTTAAACAGGTATTTCGTCATTTAACAAATAGGGGTCATTACCTTGGTGGCACATATCCTACCAAATAATTAACCATCCTTTCCTTTTGTCCATGGTGAGCTGAGGGGCTGAGGCTTTCTTATTTTTTGAGTACATTACCATTATTAATTAATGAGATGATGAACCTGTATTAATTCCATTGAAAGGGAATGTGTAAACTCTGAATTCAGGGTTAATCACTGTAAGTTCCTTCAGTAGAATTATGAATTCAATGATGAATTTCCTCTTCCAGCATTATAACCTATTCAATCCCTGGTTATGAATTTTCTCTTGGAGAAAGTACTCCTTCCAGGTTTTTATTATTGCATGTAATGATTGTAGCATGTATCTGTGAAAAATTGGGCATTCATTACTTAACTGATCTCATGTGTGTCATATCTATACAATGCAGCTGGTTCATAAAGCATGAAATGAGTAGTTCAGTGTGTGTTCTGCTACAATTTTATTAATGTAATGGCAGGGATGCAAGTTCTTAATATGGTTTCTTAGGACTTTAACAATTACTGTTCATAGAGATGTCCTTTTATATTTTCTTATACCACGTTCACTTCATGTCCATTTCAATTTTAAGCAACCTAGTGAAGTTAAATTGAAAACAATTTCAGAAAGTGTCTGGGTGAAGGTCAGTTCAAATGTTCTCAGAACTGGCATGCTACTCTTCAAATTTAAGTTCATACATTTTAATAAGTTATTTTATTTCCCATTTAATTTTAATTTTCCCCCCTGTTCTGGTTATTTGAATCAGGGTCCAAAATAATATGAGTACATTTATATCCACTAGGGAATGCGAATATAATTTTGATGACTTGATGAACAAACTACTGTTGGCATGTTCTGTGCTCATTCTCTTTGAATAACAGCCAAATTCTGTGAGATCTTCATCAGCTTAATTTATGTTAGGCTTCTATTGTAAAAAAATGTTTACCTGTTTTCATCACCGACAACACTGAGCATTACAGCTTGTATGTTCCTGGACTGCAACTAATATACTGTAAGTACGGTAGTTTATATGCTGTTATTTTTACTTAATAGATTTTGCTGTACTTACATGTTGTTTTTTATCTTTTATCTTTCATCAGCAAGTTCAGTTTTGTAAAAGGAACTGGTCATTTTTTACTCTTAAATATATGAAAGAAAGTGCCATATAGGCATATTATTAAAGTTGTTCAGTATTAAGACTCTTTAAAAAACTGAATTCTATTCTATTTTGCATTTTTAATTGTTCTTCACTAAATATTACGGTATATTACTCATTTTACTTCCGATATGCGTGCTACGAGAAAGAATATTCGTAGAATGTAATTTAACCAGCATATTTTTCAATCATCGTAAGGAATTAGCTTCATCTACTATCCACTCGCGCTGGGCCCACGCGCATGACGTCACAAATCCTATTGCCAGGCCTTATTCTCTAGGTGGTGCTGGCATGAACATATTATATACTATCATAAAGAGGAAGAGTTTACTCTTTCTCACAATAGTGATTATGTTAGATTATATGAACAGTTCGCATTACAATCGACCTTGAAAAGATATAGCTTAATACCAACATAAAAGGTCCATTATTGCACATTATAAATTTTTCAGCGAACTCATTCCTGGTTGCCAGCGTATCGCCCCCGTGTGCTATGTTAGGCTCATCAGTTGGTAAAAAGCACATCAAGATGCATATCTAGTGCATACAGTGGAGGCCACTGCGTAGGCTACTTGGAGCCACTGGCAGTGCCAATGCATTATGAGACACTTTGTCTCATTACCAAAAAATTGATGCCTGCCTGCAGGAATCAACATCTATATCAAGACATAGCTTGACGGCTCGCACCCGTGAAGCCAAGCATGAGTAGCTTTGAGCGCATATTTTAGACGTTCTTCCCGAGATGGAACTACCATATTATATACCACTAAAGGAAGAGTTGCTCCCTCTCACAATGGTAATTGCGTTTGTTTATCTCTAACAGTTAGCATTATAATGGATCTTGAAAAGTTACTCCCCATTGTATCTGGTCTATCCAAGGAGAGTGGATGAGTAGCATGGCGAGTGGAAGGCAGCTGTCAGCTAGCGGTGATTTATCAGATATTCTGAACAGAAGTGATAATGAAAGTGAGTCAGAAACTTCAGATTTTGAAGAATTATTTGGTGCCGGTGGTGATAGTAACAGTGGTGGATCCGAGAAAAGTGACAGCGAATCAGAAAATTCTCAAATATTGAAGTGCCGAGTGCTAGAAACACTGAAGAGATGAAAAATGAAAACTACTGAAATGCCAAAATATCTAAATGTAAAATTTAAGATTTTTTTTTTTCATTTCGTAAATTGAAGTTTGTGTGCTCCGAGGCTGAAGCAGCAGTGCACTGGCTTCTCACCGCTGGGTTCCGTGGGTCAAATCCCAGTCACTCTACAGGAAATTTGCACTGAACAAAGTGGAGCCAGGACAGGTTTTTCCTCTGGGTACTCTGGTTTTCCCTGTCCTCTTTCATTCTAGCAACACTCTCCAGTATCATTTCATATGTCAGGCCCATATTCACCAACGTCTGTTACTTTTGCTGTTACCTGAGATTTCCAAAACTCTGATAACACTCACTTCTGTATTCACCACAGAATGTATTATCTCGGTTTACCAAAACTATTTAAACATAGGAATTTCATTTTGTCCGTATTGAACTGAGAAAGGATGTTAGGAAAAACTTAAAACGGTCCACCTTTTCAATACAAAAATGTTATATTTATTTATAACATGTATTTGCACTTGGAACTAGTTTCGACGCTGTGTTTGCGTCATCATCAGCCAAAATGTGGGAAATAGGCAAGATGTAGGCATTTATATTACACAAGGCGTTACATTAAACAATACACATCTTATAAGGAGATAAAAACAGGGACGAATATAGAAACAAATGAATCGTTGAGAAAACAAAAGTTATACATATTAAAAATAACCTTAACTACATATCTTGCAGTGCGAAAGTGTTCTTCTTGAATGATTCCTGAATATATTTAAAAAAAAAAAAAAAAAAAAACACGCGCACACATTTCTGGAGAGCCAGCAGGCAGGACAAAGTAAAGTGAAACCTTAAGAGTCCTTCTGAGAAGAGTTCCTCATTTTTTCTATGTTCCGACTAACTAATGAAGTCTCCCTTGAGTTCCTGATAAACATACATAACAGGAAATTCTCCTTCACTCTCAACAATAGCTCTAAAGACCAACGGTAAAATTTTTATTTTAAATATTGTGCAGAGACGTGAAAGCATGATTTTGAACATGATATAACTCCTTCATATAACCCAGTTTTTTAATACAAGGTGTTGCATTAAATAATATACATCTTACGAGGAATTTCATGTTTGCTTCATATATTTTATCTATATTCATGCCTTGCCTTAACATTGATTTTACCGAGGTCAATAGCTGCAGTCGCTTAAGTGCAGCCGGTATCCAGTATTCGGCAGATAGTGGGTTCGAACCCCACTGTCGGCAGCCCTGAAGATGGTTTTCCGTGGTTTCCCATTTTCATCTTAACTAAGGCCAGAGCCATTTCCTTCCCACTACAAGCCCCCTTCCTCGTCGCCATAAGACCTATCTATGTCTGTGCGACATAAAGCAACTTGTAAAAAAAAAAAGAATTGATTTTGACTGATGATGGTCTCTGGTAAGACCAAACTAGTTTCAACAAATATATGTAACTTTTTTAAGGTTACAACAAACAGTACTGAATAGATGGAAACCTTTAGCTTTTGTTTTGCACTATATTGCTCTTCAATACGGATTAATATGAAATTTATTACCTATGAAGTATAGTAAGTAGGACTGTACCCACGAAACGATTGCTGGCAATAGCTAGCCATACACGGAAAGACTTTTTGGCAGATCTTGCCTTTGGGGCCAGATCCGACGGGCCGCCTGTCAGGCATGACCTTCAGGGACCAGGCCTACGGCTCCAGACCCTCCCGTTAATGGTATGATCCCCGAGTTCTCGACAGGCCAAGCCTCATCCGCTGGCCTTTCAAACTTGTTTGAAATCCTTGCCGATGGATCTGCCATACTCAGAACTGTGCGATGGACATCGAAGCAGACAGTGTCCAGAGGAGAAGAAAATTTGCTGTTGCGTATGCTGGAATGTGCATTTCGCTGTATGTTAAATCATGCAAAAAGAAAAATCGATCAAAATGGATCAAATTATGGATACGAGAGCCAGACAGCTTTAGTCACATGTGCCTGATAATCAACCGAGAGAAAATGAGCTGGACAATTATAAGAATTATTTGCGAATGGACCAGAAGGATTACGATACGCTGTTAAGTAAGCATGTATGGATTTTCTCGTTATTTTGTTAAATGTTTGATGTGTAATACATATACATAATAATTTGTTATAGCTTATTTATTGTAGGTATTGTAGCTTCTAAGCTCAAGAAAGAGGTTACTGTAATGCGGCAAAGCATACCACCTGAGGAACGCTTGATTACAATTCCGACATTTCAATAAATTTCTCCAGGAGTGCCTTTGTCCACTCTATGCTTTCCTTACAAGAGGCTTGATCTGTGAGGCGAGGTCTTTCTGTTGAGGTGGTGCTGGCAACAGGTCTCGCCTGTAGCAGATAATGCCTCAAACTGGTCTTGATCACTAACAAGCAGTCCTAGCCTGTCGGTACGCATCACACATGTAGGCATATACAGTAAACCTCGTTAATTCGAAGTCGTTGGGACGCAAAAATCTGATTTCATATTACGTGATTTTGTATTAACCGCCAACACGTACTTCGGATATGCCAACCCTTGTGGCGTCACAATATATTCTATGACCCACTACTGCATGCAATTAACCTTGATTCACAGTTTAAAGCTCTCAAATGTCATGGAAAAAACCATTTCCAAAATGTATGCAACAAGGTGCATTTACAGTATTCAAATAATGCACTTAGATAACTCGCCGGCAAACATAACCTGACACAATGAAATCAAAAGAAAGAAAACGTGATTTAAAGACTAGGAGAAATCTATACTGGCAAGTGCTTTATTCATTAGATTACTGTACTGTATGCATTTTAGATGCCTTGTGCTTGCACGGAATATACCCGATGCCCTTAAAACATCGTGGCTTATTGAACTTTCCTATGACGAGGGGAGAAAGTCTCTCGCTTGCGTCCACATTACAACAACAGTACAGTGACTATACTTATACGATTACCCGCCATGGCACTTCTAAGACCCATTAATGCATGCAATCACCTTGATTCTCAGTTCAAATACCATGGAAAACACTTTCAGAAATTTATCCAACAAGGTGCATTTACATTATTCAAATAATGCTCTTGTATAAAACAATGACAAACATAACCCCACGCAACGAAAGGAGGAAAAACATGATTCAAAGACAAGAAAAGTTATGCTGGCTCCCCTGTGCAAATGCTTTATCTTTTGGATTACTGTACTATCTGCATTTTTAGATGCCTTGAACTGGTATGGAAAGTGCCTGACGTCCTTAAAACATCGTGGCTTTTCGAACTTTCGTATGACAGGGGAAGGCAGTCTCTCGCTTCTGTGTGCAGTGTGCACTGCATAGCAACACAGTACATTTCCCAGCTGGCAATTCTCTCCTTTAAAACCACAAGTCCGATTGGCGTCAGCATTTAAAAACATAAAACAAACAAACAATGCAGTTTCATCGGCATTGACAATATTGTTTGGTGCGTACGAATTGATACCACGCTTTTTCGCCAACCTTCAGTACCCTACCCACTGACGCTGGGGTGTATGCAGGTGAACTTATCAGAAGCCCATTATAAGAGGCACAGTCTGATAACTGCATATGGGAGATAAAACTCCACAATGGAATTAATGCCCGCCTAGCAATTCAAAATGGAAATTCTAAGTTCCCATGGAGGGAATTAGATATTTTTCCACCAATAGAGCATATCAAAAATCAGATCAAAAATTAGATGTATGGCTTTTCAAGCGTTTGCTCTGATGAGTCTAGTGTCAGACCTAAGACGAAACACTGTTTAATAGAGCAAACGCCTGAAAAGCCATACATCTAATTTTTGATCTAATAACCGTCGGTATTCCCAGTGTTTGCGGATTCTACCTCTCCGCACACTGCCTGCTACGCGATATTGTGGCATTCCTAAAAAAGCCAAATACAAAATAATATTACGATTCCGCTCGAACACAGCAGATATGAAGCACACTGTAGACACGCCGACGTAGGTGAAAGTGCACAAAGTTACCCCTTCACGTTCCGGAAGACGCGTTCCTTCATAACGTAGAGAAATTTTGAATTTAAATTACTCTGTAGAATACTATTTTTTTCAAAATATAAAGGCAGCTTCGAATTTAAATTCTGAATTTCGGTAACGAGACCGACATTGTTCTTCGAATTACGAATTATCCGTATTTCAAATTAAACGATTTAAATAACATGCAAAAAATGTACCTCATGTTTCAGGGAACGAGAGCTGCTTCGAATTAGGCGAGATTTTGAATTAACCGATTTCGAATTATCAAGATTCTACTGTATATTTACAAATAATGTCATCAAGTGTCCACATTTCTCTCTGCAGGTGCTGGAGACCTTTCACAGGCAAATATATGCTGGAGGAATTACATTCAACATGTGAAGGCAGAGTATGGAAAATTGGAAGAATCTGATAAAGACAAGAAATAGCTAATCCATTGCTAAACCAATGTGATGAAACAACGAACAGTAACAGACAAGTCATCTTCATCATTCTGCTTTGTGAGCTTCCAATATATGATTTGCAATCTAAACTATTGTGGCTTCAGTTACAGTTCAGCAAAATTCTTATTCACATGAGTGCCACTATGAAATACTCAATACAGTACAGAAACATTGCAGGTATATATTCTGACAGCGTTCAGTACATAACTGAGTGTATTTACACTCTTAAGAGTTTAATTTCAAATGACTATGTTTAATGCTGGGCCCATAAACTAGATATTATCTGTCGGTTTGAGCCCCTCTACCTCACCAACCTCAATGAATATGTAAGTGTGACCCAAAAAAAATTCTGGAAATATGCAGAAACAAAAGCAGATGTATTTAAAGTTCCTGTTTTAGCTGTCTATACATGAGAATACCTTTCAAACCTTGTTGAATACAAAAATATGAGTGATGCCAGTGAAGCCATGCAGTATTTTCAGGACGTAAGCAGCAGAAGGCTGTATTATGTGAGCTGGCAAGATATTCAAAGCAACTGCAAAGTTATTTTATCTCCCATGTGTACTCTGTGTTCAGATTGATGAGAACTTAATGGGGATTATGAAGAATGTACAGTCCTTAGCAGCATATCCAAAAACATTTTTTTACAGGGTTATGATGCCTTCCAAAACCAAGCAAAAGTAGGTGCAGGTCAGAACAAAAACTAGAATTGTGTTACACAAGTTTTAAGAGGGCTTATAAAAGACCGGAGTGAATTTGCAGTCGATGTTTATAGGTAGCGTGGTTGCCGATGATAAAACTGGAAAGGGCTTTTCAGCATGTCTGTCTGTTAGGTCATCAGCCCAGAGGCTGGTTGGATCCTCAAATAGCACCACCAAAGGTTATGCGGTTATAAGGAAACAGCAAAAACCAATGGCAGCACCAAAATGTGGCGTACTAGGCAAGACGAGGAGTGAGGTAGTTTGCCATTGCTTTCCTCACTGGGTCAGAAAGTGCTATTGCAGCACGACTGACCCTATGAGCAACACCTTTCATAACACTCAGATGCACTAGTCGTGCTCTGAATGCCATTACTCAGCACCACCCATACCCCAGCAGCTTCCATATTGTCACAGCCATGGATGAGACTGGAACTTCGGTGAAAGCTACACTTTACTCTGGCCTGTGCCAAGAGATGGATACAAAAGTACTGTATCCATCAAGAAATGGCAGCAAGCAACTTTTCAGCATATGCAAAAATAATTACAGAGTGTCGTACCACCTTTCGTGCAAAAAATGTTGAAGTCATCCTTGCATTGTATTTTGGAGATGCCTAAAAAATGATACAAATATGAGTGAAACAAATTAAAATCCATAAATTGCCCAAATTTGCCAGTAAGAATGGATGAATCAGTGATCTCATTATAACTGAAGGATACTGCCCAGATTAATATAGGAATTTTTGAAGGCCATAAAAACATTGTAATTACAAAGGGGTTCTCTTCTACTGTACTGCAGAGGCCGCGGTCAGATGTGTATCCGAGTCTGACATCTCAGTTTACTGCTAAGCGCCCGCACTCCAAATTCCTCTTTTGCCTTAGCAAGCTTATGATGTCTTTTTCATATGTTTTCAATGTCCCATACCATAACGAATAGAATACAACACTTGAGAATTTTAACAATTCCTTACGTTACATGCAGGTTTTGCCCTAATGTGAATTACGTTAAATCAAATATAAAATTGCATTGCTCTTATGGAATAATAGTCAGAACTAGAAATTTCTTCCGTTAAATGCGGGTTTACGCTAAGGTCATGCAAAATCGGTTTTATACTGTATTCCTTATATCTGTCCTATGATTACCCTGGTTTACCCAAAACACTATTAATTTCCTTCTCCTCCCCTTCTAAGATTCTTTATTACTGTCCAGAAAAGTTTCTGCTGCTGCTTGACTTAGCCTTTACAGGTTATTATCTAAATCTTCCCACGACTTCTGGATTTAACAATTATTTGTTTCGCTCTGTTTCTTTCATCTACATACACTTCCCTTTCTGCATCAATCCTTGTTTGGAGCTAATTCGGGTATGTCGTCTTTTTACATTTACAAGCTGCTCTAACTTCATCACTCCACCACGATGTTAGCTATTTCCCATCTTTACATTTTCTTTAGGAAGTTAAATCAAAACCAAAAATACTTTCAATAAATTGGTTAAGGGCCAAAGAAAATGGATATAAATTAATGTTCTGATACTCTGGTATCAATTATGATTAATACATTGCTGAACATAACTAGAACAGGCCGATTCATTTAAAAATGCTTTCCCCTTCTTGCTCTATGATTGAAATACAATTCCTTAATCCAACTTACCCTGCATTTTCTTCCTTCTTTACTGCAGACGTGGATGGAGCAGTTTGATTAAACAATCTTGTCCGAGGGACATACTTGTACGACGCTCTGAAACAGGAGCAAATTCATAGAATATTATATCTTTATTTTAGATCACAATGAATACTATTCATATAAATGTATTTATGCAATTTATGTACACACATCTAGCACAGTGAAAACCTGTATTTCCATTCAACCTTGCATCACAGCATGGTAAGTTATTCGGAGGAAGCTGCTTAGTAAATCCTCCCTGCATTTTACTGATGATTAGGATCACAACAATTCTCTCCAAGTCCCAGTCCCTGTTCTAATAAATACATTTTTTTTAAATACGGATATTACAATGATGTCTTTCTTGAGCATATCTACAATTCTGATCATAAATATGTCTAAATTTACAGTACTAGCCATATTATCATTTAGACTTTCACGGCCCGTGTAACCATTCATGAATAGTACTAGCTATACTAGCTAGCTATAATTGAGCAAAATATGTCAATGCCTAATGAGAGCTTGCATCTGATTTGCAATCAGGGCCTGAGCAAATCACATTTCATTTCTATGCATATTATGAATTATACAGATAATATAATAGGTAATTTACAAAACAGGGATAAATTAGTGATGTCCATCCCAATCCTAGACATAAAAAAGGAAGATATCAGGGAAAGCTAACAAGCTTGTAATTTTATACAACTATGGGTAAGATCATCACATCAATTGGACTTACACTTTGATGCAGAATTTGAACCACAAAGAAATAACATTTCATTTTAAATTTCCCACGTGCAATGGGCAAGATTCAAAACATTACTGCCTTAGTGAGAAAAAAGATGCTTGTGGAAACAGAAGCATGTTTGCAGTAGCCAATTTACACAATTAGAATTTGCATTATGAGCAGCGTGCAATTTTTTCTGTGAATAACAAGTGCGATAAATTACAAGTAATTTATGTATCCTGGGACAGATAGAACAGCAGCCCACTTAAGATAGTGGTGATGGTGGTTGTTACTTGCAAATTTTTTACAATGTTTCTGTTTTTATATTGCATGTTTCATTTACTATATCTGAAATTTCGACTCAGTCAATTTATAACTGCTAGACTCTACAGTCTGCTGAAAATAACTGAGTACATAAATTTATAACCTACTACCTGAAAGAGAAAACATGTGGTAATAGTATTAGACCTGCAAAAGAAACACCTTAAAATAGAATGACATGTTTTGTTCTTGAAAGAACATCATCAGATTCCATCAAATCACACTCAAATATTTAGAAATAAATACTTCTGTTTAAATACTTAGGAACTTGAAATCTGGAACTTATCTTAATCGTGCTGGAGTAGACACAAAGGAGGATATACAATGTGTAGGCTATAATTTGTTTTCTTATTCCCATTTTTAATGCTTTCTGCCACCAGGTTCTAAAACAGTTCACTCTCTTTTATTTATTTATTTATTTATTTATTTATTTATTTATTAGATACAGCCTATGGAGAGCCATTTTACACTAATAATTTTAAATAAGTATAAAAGATAACAAAGGTATACACAATATTAAGTAACAACAGTAAATTAACAATTATTAACAATAATGTAAAAATGACAACAATAACTGGCAAGTGTCGGTTACAAAAATTAGGAAGAAGAAAGTCGAGGGTAGGAGGGACGGAAGAAAATGGACACCTGGAGAGGATTTCAAAGGAATCTTTTAATCTTTTTGTTTGAAGGATGTGAAAGGTATGAATATGTCGATATCAGGTAGTGAGTTACCAAGAGTAGGGAGACGGTGGAAGATAGAGCGTTGTTGTAAGGTTAGGCATGGATGGGACACATGACAAGTGCACCGGTTGCGTGTAGGGCGGAGAGGGACCTGTATAGGGAAGTACGCCGGAAGAGTATTACATTTGGTGTAGCCATTGATTATTTTGTGAAGGTAACATACCTAGATCGGAGAACTGTAAACGGCTTCTCAGGTCAAGTATACCTAGGTAGTTCATAATATCAGATTTAGTTTTGTTCTTAAAAACAGGATTGCGAGTCGTAACAATGAAAGTGAAAAAGTTAAAAATACTATTTAGTTGAGATACGTTTGTTATAGCAGATGTAGAACAAAAGTTAATAATGGGGACGACATACGAGATAAAGTATAATTTTAAGGCGTTAATATAATTAATTTCAGTGAACCTATAAAGAATGCCTAGGGTACGCATAGCACAGGATTTTATAGACTGAATATGAGCGGAGAAGGTTAGTTTACAGTCTATTATAACTCCTAGGTCTCTTACCTGAGAAGCCAATTGCAATGTATTTCCCTGGATGGTATAGGCAGTGTTCATTCCTTGCTTCAGCAATGAAAAGGAGATTGTATTGCACTTCTTAACACTGGGAGAAAGACTCCATTTCTTAAACCAGTGACCACACGAAGTGAGAACAGTCTGTAATTCATCACAGTCATCAGGTGTAGACACTACTCTTAGGATTTTCAGGTCGTCGGCATACAAGAGGAGAGAACACCGACTATTTTGAGTGCAAAGAATTATGTCATCGATATAGAGAACAAAGAGTAGGGGTCCCAGAATACTGCCCTGAGATACACCTGATAACACAGATAACCATGATGAAGCAGATTCAGGGAGTATCACTCTTTGTTTTCTGCCGGAGAGGAAACTTGTTATCAATGACAAGATGAGGCCATGGATAATAAATCTGGTAGCGAGATGAAGAAGGCGAGATGAAGAAAAAGTGCGTGATCGACTGAGTCGAATACTTTGGCCACATCTATGTAGATTACATCTGAGATTTATTTTGTATTGCTGAAATGATGTGGTGATTGAGAACTTGAGGTTAGTGAGGCATGATTTTCCGGGAGTGAATCGGTGTTGTTCTTCAGATAGGTACGGCTGTATGAAGAAGAGGAGCCCGCGGTGGATTAATCTTTGAAGGACAGAGGATAGTATTGGAACGATAGATATTGGGCGGTATGATGAGATATCATGTGTGTAGCCAGATTTGAAAATAGGTGTGATATCAGCTTGTTTCCAGCTGCCGAGGATTGTACCAGTAGCCATACACAGGTTTAAAATTGTAGATAACGGTGCACAGAGAAATGCAGAAGTATTTTTGAGGAATATAGGGCTAATATTATTGGGCCCGGTGGGGCAGTTTGTTGGGAGACTATTGAGAATATTTTGAACATCGTTAGGGGTCGTTGGTATTTGTGACAGTGAGCAACTGCAACTATCTATGGTAGTTCTGTACTGTGCTAGAGATTGCTACATCTATGTATTGATTTAAAGTTTCAAAAACTGGAATGTTCTTCGTAATTTTAACATGGAGAAGGGTAATAGTGTACAGTGTGCTCAATAGAGGTTTCATAGAAGTGCCTTTGTCTCTTTAATACAGTACATCGCAGCTGCAGTAGCCCATCTAAAACTTCCTCATGCGAGTACAGTGTGGTATATTGTACAATATTGTATACAGTATACAATTAAAGGTACATTTGCGAGAATTGTTAACACATACAATACATGGGTTATTGTGTTTCAACTTATGTTTAATGGTACCAGTTTCATAACCTCTCTCGGGCGGCCACCCCTTCATAACGGACTTCTTTTTCGGTCCCGAAGGTGTTTGTTATAGAGAGGTTTTACTGTAATTTATTTTAAATCGATTAGGACTTTTGGAATTATCATTAGAAATTCAATATGGGTTTCACTTGATTGTAATTTAAGTAGTAATATTTTTCGGTAACAATGTATAAAATTCCTTTAGAGGATATATTTATATCGTAATGAGAAAGTAACTTACTCGACCCAAATCATATTTTGAACTTAACATCTCTGACCTATCCTGTAAATTAAAAGTTCGAAATTATTATTATCTCTACTGCAGATTCTGATTATATGAGGTCATTTTAAGACATTCTATTGTATGGGCTGTCCATGTGAACGTTGTTTATTATTTGAATTACCTTGGTAACTTCATTTTCTTATTACATTGATTCGATGGTGATTTAGGTTACTTGATTTCCTTCTTAACTCATACTTTATTTCTTGTATACCTCCAAAGGTTACTTTTAAATGAAATGATTTGAAAATAGTTTCTTGTATCTAGCTTCAGTTATGATATGGGCTGCCTTCTTTCCTTCTATGCCACGTGATCGGGTTGCCATGACTGCGATGAATTGCTTTTGGAGGCGAGTCCTGTTGTTTTGATATGTGGATCTATGATATAAGAAGGTTCAGGCTGTTCTTCTGTTCTGATTCTGAAAGAATTGCATTTGGGGATGCCGGGAACTGTGAAAGTACTATTTAGTTTTAGTTGAATTGTTTCATTTTGAATTGTATGTATATTTGGAGCATCCCTTATTACATTTGACTGTCTGTTCAATGTCCACATTTTGAATCTTATTAATGTGCTGCATAATACATGCTTGTTTAGTTCTGCTCAACGGAATTCTTGACTTTTTCTTACTTTGATGGTTTAAGTTATTCCATCTTATTTTTCCACTATTATGTTTTCAAGTCTTGAAGCAAGGCCGTTTTCAACTCAACTAATTTCTTGTTTGGTATCAGAAGAAATGCACTTTATTGAATTATTGACCTGATTAAGCATTGTATCTGTAAATATATATTTTAAGAGTTTCAGTTGTTGATCTTAACCTACATCAGGTTGAAGATTTTAAAATTATATCAATTTCATTTCGTAATTACCGGGAATATTGACTGGCGTTGTAAATCAAATCCTTTTCAACCAATGTTTTTTTTTTTTTTTTTTTTTTTTTTTTTAATATTCTCTTGAACTAGTGTTTTCATTTCAGTCAGTGGTTCAGGTTCCTAATTTTAATTACTTGATTTGCCTGATCTCCTTGGGCCTGGTTTTTTGTCTTATTCAATCTCACAACATTTTTCTAGGGATTGACTTAAGGTAAGTGTGCTTCCGTTTCTTGTATTTTGTGAATGTTTATTGTTTGTCCCGTGTCATGTAACAACATCGCGATTTCTTGTATTTTGATGTGAATGTTTGTTTATTCTATGTCCCGTGTCGTATAACACCATCGCGTGTAGATACCCTGAAGGTACGCAATACTTATGACAGGCAGGGGATACCATGGGTGTTATTCTACTGCCCCCACCCACAGGGGAGTTGCCCAGGTGGCAGATTTCCTACCAGTTGCTTTACGTCACACGGACACAGATAGGTCATATGGCGACGATGGGACAGGAAAGGGCTAGGAGTGGGAAGGAAGCGTTCGTGGTATTAAGGTACAGCCCCAGCATTTGCCTGGTGTGAAAATGGGGAAACCACGGAAAACCATCTTCAGGGCTGCCGACAGTGGGGTTCGAACCCACTATCTCCCGAATACTGCACACTGGCCGCACTTAAGCAACTGCAGCCATCGAGCTCGGTCTTAAATAATTTAAGAGCCTCTGAAGCCCTATTTAGTTGCCTCTTACAACAGGCAATGGATAACGTGGATGTTATTCTACCAACAATAATGTACAAAGGGTGATTGTTTGGTACGCCCTGGCAATATATTATTATTTAATAATATTAATTATTTTATAATATTAATAATATATTGACAGGGCAGACCAATATTAATATTAATTACATTAATTATTTAATATTAATAATATATTGACAGGGCGGAAAAAACAATCACCCGTTGTACATTATTATTACGAGTCAATACGGGCCAATTAAGGACCGATATGGTCAAGTTTGTCGATTTTGTTATTCTACCAACCCAACCCACAGGGGGAAAAAATAGTTGGTGAATAAAAGACAGCTGTAATTTTTTCATAATGTTGTGCCTAACTGAGGAGCATGATTAAACTTATTTAGCAGATGAATTTGCTTTCTTCTTTTCCAAGAATCACTCCATACACTCTTTGCGATTTTTCTTCCATACTTATGACAGGCAGGGGATACCGTGGGTGTTATTCTACTGCCCCCACCCACACGGCAGTTGCCCAGGTGGCAGATTTCCTACCAATTGTTCTCATCTTGGGTTTTTCAGCAAAATTATGTTAGTTCACCATCATTCTAAAACTAGGCCTGACCCACATAATTTCACCTGTTATGCTAATTTCTTGAACTTCTTTTTTTTTTTTTTTTTTCAATTTTGATTATCCAATTATTCTTGACTTTTCATGAGGAGGCATAATTATCTTTTAGTAAGTCTTTCATTGTCCATTCTTTGAATATGGCCATAAAGTTTCAATCGTCTCTTTCTAATAGTGTGATATTTTCTCAGAATCCTGGTATAAATCAAGAGACCTCCTTTTCACCCACACCCCTTCTATGCGTACTGGGCCAAAGAATTTCCAAAGGATTTTCCTTTTTTGCTTTTCCAAATTTTTAGTAACTGACCTGCCTCCAATGATCAAAGTTTCTCATGCGTATAATGCTTTAGGCTTAATTACTGTGTTATAGTGTTTTAATTGCAGTAGAAATGAAATTTTTAAGAACATCGGTTAAAAAGACAAGAAGAGATAGAATTCAAAATATTAGAATCAGAGAAGAGCTAAATACAGAACCATTAATACAGAACATACAGAAAGCAAGACTGATGGTTCAGACATGTAAAAAGAAAGGGAAAGGAACGGGTAGCAAGAAGGGAATTGGAAAGAGAAGTTAAGAGAAAGAGGCCAGTTGGAAGACCAAGAAGAAGGTGGATGGATCAGATTTGGAAGGACATTAGAGAAGCTGGATTGGATGTGGTGGAAGTAATGGAGCAGGAAAAGTGGAAGGACAGAAAGGAGTGGAGGAGGCTTGTTAACCACACACCCTGGAGTGGGACACTGATGACGATGAGTGTTTTAATGGAATGTTCAGTCATATATTCTTTTTTTTTTTTTGGCACCCATTACATGTGATTCTATAGGCTTTTTTGTAATTGAGAAATTCTCTCCGTTTGCTTCACGATTTAATCCAGATGATTGGATAATTTCTCGTATTTGAAATTATTTACCTGAGGGAGTTTGCCAAGTTGAGTACCAAAGGTTGTTTGTCTATGTAATGAGGAAATCCTTCCATGTATTGGGTTTTCTCACATTAGATTGAGTCCAGTTTTAGATGCAATTGCATGAGGTTTTTCCAGGGACTGAATTGCTTCTTGCCTATTGTTGGATAGAATTACCAGATCTGTGAAGGCCAAACTTTGATATGGATTTTATCACAGGGTATATTGCACTTTGGGGAGCAAGCTGTTAGCGTCAAGGAAGTTCAGGTTTGCTTCCCAGTTAGCAGTTACACTGCTGAACATCCCAGTGAAACTGTTTGTACTTATATTTTTCATTCCAGTCAAATTTATTTCTCTGTTTAGTTGTACAGGGAGGGGCAGTGAATATTATTTTGTTGTGTGATAGCCTACGTGCAGATTAGGAACATAACTGTGAGAAGTTGAATAGTGTGGTGACAGCCTAGTTACGAATATGGAACAAGTTGTGAAATTGCTTACTAATGAAGATAAAATAAAAATTCTTCAGATAGTGGACAGGCATCAGCATCTTTAAAACGGAGAGTTGTCGTTAATGTTAAATCTTGCTCCTTCAATTCGAAATGGTTCAAACCAATACCCAGGTATTGCTGAAGTATTGTTGCATTAAAGATGCGACCAAAGTCGTTCTCTCGCACATGGGAGAGCAAAACCTCCGAGTGATTCATGGTCAAAGAGTGTGACTAGAAAATATGTACTGTATAACAACCCACTGGTCCAAAATACAAGGCTTACAAGGCTTCAACTAATTGTTTTAGAAAGAGTATGACCAGCAATAATACGTTAATTCTTTCACAGGCCCTTGTGCAGATGTTCTCATGTAACATCTTTTAATACTCTCCTCTAATCTTCAGAAACGGCATATACAGCTTTTCACAATACCCTTATAAACACAACGTAAAATGGATACACATCTAAAAAAAAAAAAAAAATCACGTGTTTACATATCCTGTTGGGTAGTTTTTATTTGTGTATTCAACAGTACGTTTTCTCATTTAACATGTTCTCTTTTCTTGTCCCCAACAGAAATACAGATTATATGAGCCTATATATAGAGCATTACTCACAAAAAAAAATGTTAAGGCCTAGGACATAATATTGCTACACATCCCATGTCAACATGGAAAAATAAGCAATTAAAGAATGTTAATGAGTTTGGATTAATGTTCAATTTTTTACAGCAGGTTGTGTCAAGTACTTTGTGGGTTCATTTCCAACCACTGTCCAAAGGCCATTTTTGTTCCGTACTTTACTTAACATCTCTTTGGCATATACTGTATGTATTTGACACAAACTAAAGTACAATGCGGTCGTGAAAGCTTCCAATGTAACTGAGCATAATTCTCCAGTTAACTTACAAAATGTGGATGAAAAACCGGATTACTTCTCAATATCATTCAAAGAGGTAGGTTAAATTTTGTCTCAACACAAATCTATTAGTGAAAGATCCTATTTTGCTTTACATCGCACCGACAAAAGTAAGTCTTGTGGCGACGATGGGATAGGAAAGGCCTAGGAGTGGCAAGGAAGCGGCCATGGCCTTAACTAAGGTACAGCCCCAGCATTTGCCTGGTGTGAAAATGGGAAACCATGGAAAACCATCTTCAGGGCTGCCAACAGTGGGGTTCGAACCCACTATCTCCCGATTACTGGATACTGGCCGCACTTAAGCGACTCAAGCTATCGAGCTCGGTAGTGAAAGAAGATTATGATATGATACGCAGCACACGTCATTCATTATTGCTTGCTTACAACACTGTAATTTTTATTTTTTATGTGGAAATGATTTTAGAGTAACTCTACTTTCAGTTGCTAGATAACCTCACTATACAGTAATGAAATTAACAACTACAGTAATGTTCATAGAGGATAAAATACATATATTAAAAAAAAGTACTTACTAGCCAAATTCAAAACAAGATAAATAGGACCATATCTGCATACTCACAAAAAACTGTGCTCTTCCTTCAGCTCTTTCGGAACTTTGAATGGAACCCGCTTAGGTTCTTTTACAACATGTTGGCATTTTGACCAGTCAGTCAGATCACCAAGACACTGGTACCCCACACCAGACCTATACACAAACTGACCATTCTTGCATTGTGGGCAGCGCTCAAGTGCACCAAATGTCATGATATCTGCCAAGCGATCAAGTATCTGAAAATAAACAAGATTTTGACTAATGTGATTAATTCAGAAGGTTTCTCTTTTTATTTGTTGTTATACAGCACAATATGAACAAGCATGATGAAATGTATTCACCTTTCAGAATGTTTATAAACATTTTTGACATGTCTTAGAGCCTGAGACATGATTTAATCCGTGATAATCACCACTGCACATCAATGAATGAATGAAACAATCAATCAATCAATCAATCAATCAATCAATCAATCAATCAATCAATCAATCAATCAATCAATTTTATAAATTTAAAGAAATTACATAACAAAAAATTAGTTCAGAAATAAACTTGCAGAAAAGGAGATCTCAAAACAACACAAGACAATGCCAGTTAGGGGCAGTTACTTCACAATCGAATGGGGAAAATATTGTCACCAATGAAAAACTCGGTCGTGCTGAAATTCCAAGACAATGTACAACATACTCAAATAAATGCCATGCAAATAACAGAAGTGGTGGAAGAGGGAAAAATCCTACCTTACACTAACTTATATATTAAAGCTGAATTAAGCAGAAGTGCCTCTAGGCAAATGCTAGGGACGCTTTCTTTCCACTCCTAGCACTTTCCTGTCCCATTGTCACCATCTGTGTCAGTGCGGCATAAAACCAATTGTAAAAAAAAAAAAAAAAAAAAAAAAAAAAAAATGTAGAAGTCCATTCCATAACTGAGAAGAAATATACTAATAAACTAAAAATTAGGGGACAGGACAGAGTCACTATCCCTCTCAATAAATTATAACACCCACACCGAGTTTCATGGAATTTTAATCTAATATCTTGCTCTAATCCATTTACGGTAAGAGAAGTGTTTTCTTTGCAACATGTCCACCAGTATAGGCTAGATCAAGTTTGTTGCTTTCATTTTTCTGTCTAAGCTTCATCCTTGATTTTGATAATATGAAAGTGAAGAGGACATATTCAGTGACGTCTAGACTTTAGGAGGATCCAACCAGCCTTAGGGCTGAACACATAACTATCATATACTACCAGCATGCTTCAAAACTAACAAAGTGTTTATAAGAAAATAATGTCCATAGATTTCCTTACAACACAGTATTTACACGCAATAATGAACTAAATGTTAGTAATATTCATTTCACTGCAAAGTAATTTCTGCAACTTCACTAAATTTTCTTTGTGTCCTGAGTACAGTAAAATCTTGATGCATCGCTTTTCAAGGGAGAGGGGAAAATGACGATGGATGCAGGAAAATGATAAATGTGGGTAACAAAAAATAGGAGGAAAGCATAATAATAAAATACTGGTATTGTATTTGGACATTTTTCTTTATGTAAACCTCATGCTATACATTGAGGCATCAAAATATTGCAACCACGATTATACGCAATGAAAATAAAAAGAATGATTTTTAAGCCATTTCTTTTCACTATCCTTTACATCTTGTAACAATCGAAAATCTCTTAAGGCCAATTCTCTTATTGCAAATTAATTCTGTAAGTGGATATTACAGCAATAACCTGTATTTTCAGCAAAAGAATGTGTAATGTTTCATTATTTAGAATTGAAAAAGAAATTTTTAGACTTAGTTTTGTTCTTTACGGTGCATACAAAGTTTTTGGGAACTTTGTGTACATTCTTCATCCACTATTCATGAATTGAATCATTTTATGAAAAATAGGTAACTTAATCGCTGACATGTAAATTACAATCATGAAAATAAAGTTGGCTCCCAGCTGATGACGCATGCACACTTGCTACAGGGGACAGGGTTTGACGTTTCTTTGGAAGGCTGAAGGGGAGCACCAATATGAAGGTGTTTGTAACATTTTGTTTATTTTTATATTAGGCCTACAATAATTGCGAGTTGTCATTAAATTTAAAAATAAAACGTTCATTCAGTGTTATACTGGAAAACAAAGAAGAAATTCTTGAAACTTGTGGAATGTTATTCTTTAATTCAGATGTATGAACAAAACTTGAAGGCATTTGTGGCTATAAATGACTTCTGTGCATTATCAGGTTTGTTTCTATCTTCTTTCCTTGGCAACAATATCAAAACTATTACTGGTTTGGTTATTTAACATAACACTGTAATATTGGTTAGATTTGTATTTTCATTTATACAGGCACATAATTTTAATTTCTCTCAAATAATCCTAATAAAAGATCAAAACAAGATACTGGTTATAACTGCTATATTGTCTTAGGGTATTTAATGCTACATAATGCCAATTTTAAATAAATAAATAATAATAATAATAATAATAATAATAATAATAATAATAATAATAAATAATAATGAAACTGGTACGAATAGTTCCTGTGATTCTGTCAGTCAACGGCCTCATTCCACACACACTTCACAAGAGTCTGCGAGAACTGGGTCTTCCACCGAACATCTACAAAATTATGCAACATTCTGTCCTCCTGTCAACATGCAACATTGTGCGATCATTCCTCTCGCAAGAATGAAGATCCCGTGATCTACAGTTTTGTATATACCTGTACATCAACGTTTGTATTATAATGTGTAAATAGTTTAATTATGTAAGGCACTTGGTGCATCCCGTGCCCCATTACTACCCATATTTCCTGTGGAGAAGTGTATGAATAATAATAATAATATATTATTTGCTTTACATCCCACTAACTACATTTACAGTTTTTGGAGGTGCCGAATTTAATCCTGCGGGAGTTCTTCTACACGCCAGTAAATCTACCAACACGAGGCTGACGTATTTGAGCACCTTCATATAACACCAGGCGGAGCCAGGATTGATCCTGCCAACCGTTTGAGCCACTCAGCCTGGCAAATGCCAATTTTAATACATATCACTTTTGCCATAAAGAGAAAAAAATACTTGTATAATTTCATATCTCTAGTTTCATTACTTGCCTTTTAGTAAAGTAAAATAATTAAAAACATTTAAGCTTTTAGGCCTTTTCAATCATGAAATTACCAGCGTTTCGCCCCAGTGTAACAGCGGGCTCATCAGTTGGACTGCTACACCTTTCTAAGATGCTGGCAGTTACAGCACCATTGAGACACCACTGCAAGCCTCTTATGTAGGACAATACAGTGACTGTGCAGTAAGGGAAGCATGTGCTTCCAACAAAAAGAAAAAAAAAAACCCTCCCCAAAAACAATAAAAATGTGGGTCTTAATTTCATGAATAAGAATACGTACAAAATAGCCAATGTGTTGAAAAAGGAAGGATTTAAAATAGCATTCAGAACAAACAACACATTACAGAAACAAACTGATAAATGTAATCTGAATAAAACTGACAATTTTTTCAAATATGGAATTTATAAAAAAATGCCAAGAACCAAATTGTAACACCATGTACATTGGCCAGACAAAACGTAATTTTCACGCGCGGTATGAAGAACACAAAGCGCAATTAGATACAACACCCAGCATTTGGCGAACACACATGAGAGCTCATACCACTTCACAGATATGAACACAAGATCTAAAACTTGTACACATCTATAATAAAAGCAAATCATTGAATGTTAAAGAAGGTATCATAATTTACATACAAAAAATAAGCTAACCAAGCCAACCTCAATGACCACACACACGTTTTAAAAATTCGCCCTTATCCACACTACTTAATTTCTGAACAATGCACACTTTTTGCATTAGCTCCTAATGACTCCCACTTAAAAGTCACGAGGGTAGGTTGGGATATTGTTATCTGCAGTAAATTCTCTGAATTTACGCAGTGTCTTGGCCACTCCAGATGTTTTAGTAGGTTATCATTTATCAATAAGAATAATGTCCTATAAGATACAGTACACTTTAATTCACTTCATACATTGCTCAATCAAATCATGAATTACCATAAAATTAATCCCAAATACACAACAACATTAATGATAATAAAACTATGAATATAGATTCACAAAAGCCGTTCACGTAAATATAAATTACATAACAGAAAATTAAAAGAAACTAGCCAGCCCATTAAAAGCTTATTTAACAACCCCTAAATAGTTTTCAAGAAGAGGCCTGTGTCTCTTTCGACAATATGGGCAGAATATGCCCTCAACGCCGCCTAACCCATACACGATCATCATCAGAGATTATGGAGAAGCGGGATTCATCACTGAATATCATGCAACACCAGTCGTCGTCTGTCCATGCTTCCCAGTCAAGGCACCACTCCAAACGCAGGCACGGGTGTTCTGGTGTCAATGGCAACTGACGCAAGGGGCGGTAGGGCCCCAAACCGGCGGACACAAGTCGCCGAGACACTACACGGGAACTAACAGGATGTTGTAGAGTCTCCAGTACATGTTCGCGGATGCGGATGCCAAAGTTATGGGATCCCGCAATGCTTGGCGCACCATACAATGGTCCTCCCTCGGGCTGCTGTTTCTTGGTCGACCTGAATCTGCACGACGTGATGGAGTGCCCTCATGTACCCACTGAGTCCAACAACGGGCCACTATAATAGCTGAATGGCCCACATGCCTGGCAATTGCACGATACGACCAAACAGCCTCAGGCAGTCCCACAATGTGGTCTTTGTCAAACGCTGCCAATTGGTGGATAGCTGTCTAACGTGTTTGTGAGGCATCGCTGGTGCTTCGTGCTGTACGTAGTCCTCTCTGCACGACTTGCTTAACTGTCTGACTGGTAATAACTTAACAACAGAACGGTGCCATCACGAATGCACTCTGGTGGACGTTTTACACATTATATATCCTTGTAAATCTAATCATTTACCCACACCTCAATGGTATGCATGTACAGTAGAACCCTATTTGGCAAAATAAAGGGGGCGGTTGACTCGTGTTTCGGATGACACAGGGTAAATATTTTCGGAAGTTCAATGTCAAAATAAAAATGCATAAACTCTGTTAAGCAAAGGTGCATACTGTATATTAACATTAAAATGTTTACATAATGTCACCCATTGTATAAAATCAGTGATTTTCTTATGAATTTTCTTGGTGCAGCGCTGTCGTGCAGCTATGTCGCACCACCGTTTAATGAACATTACATCAGCTGGTGTTGGTCAACAAAGCGCAAAGCAATCTGAAATAATGAAACAATTTCTTTTGTTACTACTGAACTGAATACAGTAATTTTATTACAGTACTGTAATTAAAGCGTGTGGTACTGTAATTAAAGTGTGTGGTACTGTGTTTTAATAAAAATCGAAATCAATCTTACCTCCAATACATTAAAAATCCATTACCTGCTATAACTCTATTCTCAGAACTTCTATTGTCAAGGTCGGAGCCATATGCTTCAACCCTTGGCAATAACATGGAATCCACTATTTCTTGTTCTGTTAGATCAAGTTCAGCATCATCTGATTGTAACCACTCATTCACCTCACACTGGTTAACATTCTCACACCCTGGAATTTGTTTCACCATCTCTTGCAGGTTGTCATCATTTTCCTCATCTTCCAAAATAAATCTCTTCATACAATTTGTTCCAGGAATTATAAAGTCACTGATTTAATCTTTTCCCAGGATTGAGCACACCAATAAACCATGTTTCATGTTCATGGACTTCAACAAACACGTAAGACTTTCACCGGATAATTCACAATCACTAAGAACAGAGCAGAAACGCATGATAATGGCGTTTGAATGCTTCCAGAACACCCTGGTCCATGGGTTGAACTAAGCTCGTCACATTAGGGGGCAGAAACCGAACAACAATATCACCACTTTCCAACTTCCCTGGGTGTGTTGGGGCATTGTCCATAAAAAATTGCTTTTCTAGGCAATCCGTTAGACTTCAAAAAATATTCAATGCTTGGTACAAACTTTTGAAAGAACTATTCTTCGAAAAGTTACGATGACATTCAGACACTTTTTTTAGCTTTATAATAAACTGGTTAGGCAGTGATGGCAATATTTTTAAGAGCTCTTGGGTTTTTTGATTATCCTATGCACATTAGTGGCAGCCTATGAGGGCCTGAAACATTAGCACATGCTAAAACTGTAATTCTCTCCTTATTTTTTTGTGAATTGAAGATTTTTTTGTTATTGATGCTAAGGATGTTTTAAGCAACATTTTAAAATTTAACCCTGTTTCATCAGCATTATATACCTGACCTTTTGTCGATCCTTCACTGACCTTTTCAAATCCTGTTTTAACCCATCCACTTACCTTATAAACATTAGCTCCAGATCTTTAAATTACAATTTGAATGCTTGTGTTTATAAGGTCCATGCAAGACTGCGCTTAAATGATAATATCACTGCAACTACTGGCACAAACTTCGTCAAACTTTCATACAAATACTCAAAAAAATAATCATTTCAATGGAAAGTGCTACAATACAGTGGAAAATATGAACTATGCACTATAAACTCACCTAGTAATTCTTACGGTGTGTCGTAACATTTATTTTCGTAATATTTACATCTGCTTATTGACTCGTATTACTATCGCTACCTTCACTAAGCACAGAAACCCTTTTCATACTCACACTCTTTCAGTTTTGTGGTTTGGTATCTTAGAGGAATGCTGAATTAATTTAGATTCTGTCTTTACCCAATCCGCTACTGTTGACGCACCAACTCCATAATCCGCAGCAACATTTTGCAATATCGCACCATTTTCCACCTGTCTCGATTTTTTCCGATGCTTACAACAACGCATTTTTGTTTAGTTGACATGATTCAATAAGCACTCACTTGCCACTGTACTTTTAACACAAATGATTACTCCATACGTACCTTGCTGTATTTCAACAGAACCCAGACCAGATGCCTGAAACAGTGCTGGTAGGATAAGAATAAGATACAGTACCATTATGAGCAGGTAGTTCATATTGCACTGGGGTAAGAAAAGCATTGGAACTACAGTACAGAACTGCAAGACCAGTAGAACGACCTTGGGTTGAAAGAAAAATTATGAATGGAGAAAGGTCACTGGACTTCCCTGGTTTAACAGAAGCTGCAGTATAGTCCGAGTAATAAACAAGATGAAACTCCCGCACCTGAAGCAACGTTAACCACAGTCTACATAATTTTCACAAATAATACAGTAATAATAATAATAATAATAATAATAATAATAATAATAATAATAATAATAATAATAACAATAATTGTACCGGGCGGTACACCTCCACTCCGCTAATTTAAAATGTGCGCCTGTTGAAACTCCTCTGCTGGAGGAACTCTGAACTTTATCTACGCTATTAATTCTCTACTTTCTCAGAAGATGTCACCACGTGGAAAATTTTGAGTTTTTGAACTGTGTCATTTTTGATGTGGTTTTGTTTCACTTGAAGTAAGAAGTGTGAACTTTCTCTTCTAGAGGACACTACTGAAGATCAACAATAGTGCAACCTAGTGAGGAGTCAAAGAACCTTTTTTTTGGAGAAAATTTAACTTCAAGAGTTTGTTCTTTGTTAAATTTCTTTCTGTCATTGTTTAAGTTGGCTGTATACCCCTCTCTTTTCCCCTTGTTTTGTATTTAACCAATCCCGAATTTCTTTAATTAATTTCTGACCAATCAGGGGTATCTTCCCCCAACTTGAATCTGTTGCGGGGTCCTATCCAATAAAAACGTTGAGGGAGGGTGTTTTCATTCCCCTAACGCCTAGAACCTTCCGCGAGAGGATATAAACTGCTGATTTTAGGGTCTCCGGGCCACTTCTGTTCCATCTTTCAGTGTATTAAGTACATAGCAGGAGGCGGGAAGCGCCTCTTTCTTCGGCAGCGGTCAACAATAAGGTAATGGCCGATTAATAAATTCATTCTTTTCTTGCTCAGCAGTTTAACTCTCGGGGCGGGCGCGAAGCATTCTACCATGTAACCTTTTCCTAAAATGTAACTACTCTTTTCTTCTATTCTCTTGTAAAGCTACATACTGGGATAGAGAGTGCTAACCCTCTCGAGCTCCCACTCATATTGTTTTGAGGTGAACTTATTTTTCTCAACCTATTCTTCGATAACGTAAAACAAATTGTTCTTTTCTAAGTCACCTCTGTAGTATGGGATTAGCCCTTGCATCAGTGGCCTAAGAGCCAAAGTAGGTCTTAAAATCAAAGTGTATTAGGAGTGCAAGTTCGCCTCCTCTCAAATTGTTTTAGAGGTCATTTAATTAACCTGCTTTTCATTTAATAGACCTCAGTAGATTGGGTATTTTACCCCTGTGTTTATGTCCGTTGAGGACAACTTGAAGGTGGAGTTTGGTGTGGCCTGGGAGAGGCTTAAATTAAAGAGCGAGTGGCTCTTTTGGAAACGGAGTGTTGTGTGCCTCGAGGAGGCTTTACTGTGTAATTTGGAGCAAGTGCTCCAGGGTTTGATTGGGGTCTTCTGCCCCTTTGTTAAAATTTGTATATCGGAAAGTTGGGCTAGTTGCTCAAGAATTGTGAACTCAGGGCTCGAAGCCCAAACTCTGTAACCCCTGTAATTGTACATTTCAAATTGTGTTTCGGCTACTAAGTACCTGTTCTTTGTTATTACTTAATATTGAAAAGAAAATATAACCTTGTTAAATTTTACATTAACTTTGATTCCGTAGTTTGAGACCCATTCATGCCCGCACCTTCTTACACCTCTACCTACCACCAAAACACGGTAACAAGTGGTAGCAGAGCGTGGTTGAATGGGTCTCAATTTAGCCCCTTTTGACGGCTACACATTGTTTTGATCCGAACTCTAACCATTTTCTCAGTTGCTGGAATTTTTTTTTTTTGACTTGTTCAAAATTGTTCTGTTATCATGCCAGGCCCTCGCGATGTTCTCCATCTTAATTATTTGCGCAAAGAGGAGTTGATCTATGAATTAACTATCAGAAATGTGCAATCTGGAGGCACGGTTGCAGTAGACACTAACAAGCTTAGAGAGTCCCTTGATTTGCCCATTTCCATCCCCAATTTGGGAGAGAAAGAAATTGATGACTCTCTTTCCACGATCGTCGAGAATATTACTGGGCTAGCTTCTGTAGTTAGTTTTTTTGATGAAAATGATCCGTCTCCTAATCAAATTAAGCGCGTGCAAGGCAGGCTATATCATTTTTCGAATAGGGTTAACGATCTGTTGTCTCTAAAACTGAATGACGTTCAGAGGAAGGAAGCTAGTACGCTCCTGGAAAATATTTCCGAATTATCTAGTAAGGTCACTCTATTGTTAACTGGGGAAGTTCCTCCCAAATCTGATCAACCCACCATAGTGAATGCAGGTAGTGAGGAAGCGCCTCCCAAGGGAGAAGTTAATAGGATAACCGTTGCTGCTCAAACTATCCCTGCCCCATTGGACAACGAATCTGAACGTCGTGCATCATTGAGTAACATCCGTTCTGAATTAACTTCCTTGCCACTTAAACCTTTACCAACTATGTCACCCGGATTCAGCAGCTTGCCTCATCCATTGGCAATGTTGCTCAGAGGTATATCCAAGTTTTCTGTTAATACCACCAGTGACGTAATTTCATTTTTAAGATTTCTAGTGGAATTTCAGGATCATGCCCTCGTGTTTTCTCTTTCTCCATGTCAAATTTTGCAAATCATCTATCCCTATGCAATTGGCATTCTCTCCGACAAAATAGTAAGAGCCATAGCTGAACAGTCATCCATCGAAGATTTTCATGCACATCTACTTGCAAATTTTATTCCTGCCCGCGCGAGGTCATCTCTGATTCAGAAATACTATTATCGAGTACAGAGGTTGGATGAAAACTTGGCTGATTTCATACAGGACATTAAGTTTTATACTAGGGTGTTTGCCCTTCATTTTCCTGAAGATCAAATTGTACAGGCTATTGTAGAGGGAATTTCACCTCCCTATAGGTCATATTTGTGTTTCGCGGCGTGCCCGCAAACTTTCTCTGAACTTGAAGCATTGCCCGTTTCAGCGGAAGGAGTTAGATACGCCGATTCTTTGCGTGTCGCGAAAGAACCCCCTTTAGTAACACTCGGCCTCCACCTCGCCGACCAGTCAATCCCCGTAAATGTTATGCTTGCGGGTCGCCTGATCATCTGCGCAACAAGTGTCCACTGATCAAGTCAAGTGGGACGAGGAATGGAGCCGGGTCATCACAAGGCTGTTTTAAGTGCGGGGCCTTCTCACATATCGCCAAGAATTGCCCAAACTCGAATAGCACCCCCTCCTGCTCAACTTCTGCTGCAAATTCCACCTACGCCAATAACAAAAAGTGACTAGTGGCTTCGGCTGAGTCGACTAATCCATCTTCCCGAGACTCAGCCCCTGGTAAACAGGTTGTAAATTCAGAGGACGATCAGCCTTCAAATTCATCTTTTGAATGCCCTAAAGAATGTCTTAGGATTGCGGCGGATACCCCCGCACCTGTTCCTTTTCTTAAGATTGAGTTAAATAACGAGCCTATAACAGCTCTCTTAGATTCAGGCAGTGTTTGTTCGATTATTTCGGCTGAATGGTATTCTAAATTGAAATCGGTTTGTAAACTTCCTGACTATGTCTCTTCTCCTGTTCAATACGTTTCGGCTAATTCATCTCCATTAGAAATTCTAGGTTCCTTACTGGTCAAAATTCGTGTTTTTAAGTTTACATGGAAAGTTAAATTATTTGTGGCCAAGCAATTGTCTTGCCCCATTATATTGGGAGCTGACTTTATTTCTCACACTGGTCTTGTGCTCGATCTCAAGTCTAGGTCGTGCACATTCAAATTTGCTTCTAGTTGTAAAATCCCACTATTAAAGTGTAATTCTGTGTCATGTTCTTCTATTTCGCCTACCCAGGATGAGATGTTGTTAGACCTTAGACATCTACCTGAGGAGCAGGCCGATAGTATTCGCAAACTGTGTCAGTCGTTTCCCGAGGTGTTCTCTGATACTCTTGGTGTTACTGACCTTATTGAATACAAAATTGAGGTCACGGATTCAATTCCTGTCCGTTTTCCACCTTATAGGCTATCTCCTCCTAAAATGAAGGCTCTGAAAGAAATTATCGATCAGATGTTGAAGGATGGTATTATTAGGCCCTCTAAGTCGGCGTATTCATCGCCTATTTTTCTAGTCCCGAAACCCCAAGGAGGCTTCAGGCCTGTCATTGATTACAGGGCTCTCAATCGGAAGGTGGTGTTGCAATCTGTGCCCCTTCCTGACCTTCATTCTTGTTTTTCATGGTTTCGTAAGGCCAAGTTCTTCACCATCTTGGACTTGAATCAGGCCTATAATCAAATTCCCCTTGCCGAAGAGTCTAAACATCTTACAGCGTTTGCTACGGACTGGAATTTATACGAATACAACCGCGTGCCTTTCGGGCTCCCCACCGGAGCAGCTGTACTCACTAGGCTACTAGATAGGGTCTTCTCCGACATCAAATTTGAGTACTTATATCACTACTTGGATGATGTCGTCGTATTTTCAGAGACTTTTGAAGAACATCTAGATCATCTGCGAGAAGTTCTCGATCGCCTTCGTAAGGCTGGGTTAACTGTTAAGTTGTCCAAGGTTGCCTTCGCTAAGCCCTCTATGTCATTCCTAGGGCATATTGTGTCACCGGATGGTGTAGCAGTCGATCATTCTAGAACACAGGCCATCCGTGATTTCAAACCTCCCAAGGACATTAAAGGCATCGCCAGGTTCATTGGTATGGTGAATTTCTTCAGGAAGTTTATTCCTAACTTCGCTAATAGAGCGGCGCCCTTAAACCTTCTTCGTAGGAAAGGCATCAAATTCGAGTGGGGACCCTCTCAACAAGCCGCTTTTGAAGACCTTAAATTAGCACTTTGTAATGCCCCTGTACTTGCTATGCCTGATTTCTCGAAGAAATTCATCGTCCAAACCGACGCGTCGTCGTCAGCGGTAGCTGCAGTCCTTCTTCAAGAGACTGAACTAGGGAGGCGCCCCATCGCCTATGCGTCTAGGACATTGTCGGCTCAAGAAGCCAAGTATTCCATCTATGAGCTCGAAGGTTTGGCAGTCTTATTCGCCTTAGAGAAGTTCCGTCTCTATCTGGAACATGTCAAATTCGACCTGGAGACAGATAATCAAGCCCTAAGCTGGGTCTTAGGTAGGCCGCGTCGTACTGGTCGTATAGCCCGTTGGGCCATCCGTATTTCTGCCTTCCAATTTGATGTCAGGCATATTAGAGGTACCGAAAATGTTGTTGCTGATGGACTCAGCCGTATGTTTTCAGACGACGTTGAGAACCATGAACAGGTCGACAGTTCATCACCTCCCGAGTCCATGCTATCTGAGGTTAATGCCATCCTAACAGATGCTCCCATGCTTTTTAGGGATATCGAGAAATACCAACGTGAAGATCCGACGCTGGCTCCGATAATCGAAACCCTTTCTTCTGGGGAACATGTTGTCCCTTATGTTCTGAGGAATGGTGTTTTATGTTGCCCTTCGAGGCATGACAAGATGATGAAAGTTGTCGTTCCAGCTGTTCTGGTGCCTATGATCTTCAAATACTATCATGAGACCCCATTGGGGGGGCATTTTGGAATCTTTAAAACCCGTGAAAAGATTCGTGAAAGGTTCATCTGGAAAGGTATGGACGGTGAAATTCGGGAACTTGTAAAAGCTTGTAAATCTTGTTTGCTCAGTAAACCCACCATGTCCACTAAAGTAGGCCTTTTGTCTTCTCATCAAGCGTCGCGCCCCATGGAACGCCTGTATATTGATTATGTAGGACCCTTCCCCCAGTCGAAGGGAAATGCCAACAAATTCATCTTTGTATGTGTAGATGGTTTTACCAGATTTTCTTGGTTATTTCCGACTAAGCTGGCTACCGCTCAGTCCACCATTTCCTGTCTAAATTCTATTTTTGCTTCTTTTGGTCCGTGCCAATATATTGTATCTGATAATGCTAAGGCGTTCACATCAAATCTTTTTCGTAAATTCTGTTTTGACTTGTCCATCTCTCATGTAACCACTTCTGCTTATTCCCCTCAACCATCTCTGGCTGAACGGGTTAATCGTAATCTCAGGTCCGCACTTATCGCCTATCATCATGAAGATCCTTCCAGGTGGGACACGTCCCTGCATTGGTTAGCTTTTGCTTTGAATTCGGCGGTTCATGAATCTCATAAGTTCACTCCAGCTTCCTTGATGTTCAAGTTTGTTCCCAACACGCCGCTCTCTAACCTCTGGTCTCTGAGTGACATTCTACCCGAGACAATAGATCCGGATAATATCAAAGATCTTTGGAAGAAGGCTAAAGCCAATCTTATGGTATCTCATGAAAAGGTTAGGGAAAAGTATGATCGTGGACGGAGACCCGCCACTTTGAAGGTAGGTGACCAGGTGATGGTCAAGAATTTTGTTCCCGCGGGCAAGCTTGCCCCCAGATTTCATGGGCCTTGTATCATTCTCGATTTTCTTACGCCAGTTACGTTGTTAGTAAGCAATCCAGCCACCGAGAGGATATTTAGGGTTCACCTGTCACAGGTGAAACCAGTGTAAATTTTGTGTCAACTTGCTTCATATAATTTGAAAGGAATATGAGGGTTATATTTTTTTTTGAGTTCCACTCTTAAGGCATTCTGCTCCTTCTATTTTATTTTATATGTAAGCATTTCTTGTAAACCTCCCCCGATTGTTAATCTGCCATCCTGTCCTTGTCACGGCCATTACCACGCTCCCGTCTCCTGCTCCACTACACACAGTGGCTGGCTTAGATGAAACGCCATGGATATCTCCACGCCGCTGGCCCCTCAATCTCTCTACATGCCTGTGCCCTCAAAAGATACATGATGGTCCAACACAATTCTGCCGCCTAGTTTTAATGTTTCAGTGCCCCCGCAGCCGCGCGGCGCCGTGCGGCAACTGGGCCCGAGGACGGGCCCCCTCGGCCCCAGCGAGGACGACATGTGCACGGCGAGCCGGAGCTCTCCTCCCGGCCAAGGCTGATGTGCGGCGCACGACCTGCTACTTGCCCGCAGCCTGTATATGTTCACCGCGGGCGCGGCGTGTTTCAACACCTCTGCTCCCCTCATAGTGCGGGCGAGCGGTATCTCAGGGTACTTGAGGGGTCCGAGCGGCTTCCTTTGGACGCAAGCTGTAACGGCCGGTCTGGCCATCCAACTTAGCCTACATCAACTACATAGACATTCCTGTTCTACCTTAATACCGTTTCATGGGAATTCAACAGCAATATTTGGTGGACATTGCAAAATTTTTCATCACTTTTAAGTATTAAAAGTTTATCCTCAGAATTCTACTTCTACAAACTTAAAAACTATTCTTCATCTGCAACAACAAAATTTTGAAACTAAAACAAACCAAATTAAGAAAATATCATAAATGCTTCTGCAATCTATCTTCATATTCACATCATAACTTGGAACTTGTTTCAAACTGACTTCATGTGGGGGGGGAGGTCTGTACCGGGCGGTACACCTCCACTCCGCTAATTTAAAATGTGCGCCTGTTGAAACTCCTCTGCTGGAGGAACTCTGAACTTTATCTACGCTATTAATTCTCTACTTTCTCAGAAGATGTCACCACGTGGAAAATTTTGAGTTTTTGAACTGTGTCATTTTTGATGTGGTTTTGTTTCACTTGAAGTAAGAAGTGTGAACTTTCTCTTCTAGAGGACACTACTGAAGATCAACAATAGTGCAACCTAGTGAGGAGTCAAAGAACCTTTTTTTTGGAGAAAATTTAATTTCAAGAGTTTGTTCTTTGTTAAATTTCTTTCTGTCATTGTTTAAGTTGGCTGTATACCCCTCTCTTTTCCCCTTGTTTTGTATTTAACCAATCCCGAATTTCTTTAATTAATTTCTGACCAATCAGGGGTATCTTCCCCCAACTTGAATCTGTTGCGGGGTCCTATCCAATAAAAACGTTGAGGGAGGGTGTTTTCATTCCCCTAACGCCTAGAACCTTCCGCGAGAGGATATAAACTGCTGATTTTAGGGTCTCCGGGCCACTTCTGTTCCATCTTTCAGTGTATTAAGTACATAGCAGGAGGCGGGAAGCGCCTCTTTCTTCGGCAGCGGTCAACAATAAGGTAATGGCCGATTAATAAATTCATTCTTTTCTTGCTCAGCAGTTTAACTCTCGGGGCGGGCGCGAAGCGTTCTACCATGTAACCTTTTCCTAAAATGTAACTACTCTTTTCTTCTATTCTCTTGTAAAGCTACATACTGGGATAGAGAGTGCTAACCCTCTCGAGCTCCCACTCATATTGTTTTGAGGTGAACTTATTTTTCTCAACCTATTCTTCGATAACGTAAAACAAATTGTTCTTTTCTAAGTCACCTCTGTAGTATGGGATTAGCCCTCGCATCAGTGGCCTAAGAGCCAAAGTAGGTCTTAAAATCAAAGTGTATTAGGAGTGCAAGTTCGCCTCCTCTCAAATTGTTTTAGAGGTCATTTAATTAACCTGCTTTTCATTTAATAGACCTCAGTAGATTGGGTATTTTACCCCTGTGTTTATGTCCGTTGAGGACAACTTGAAGGTGGAGTTTGGTGTGGCCTGGGAGAGGCTTAAATTAAAGAGCGAGTGGCTCTTTTGGAAACGGAGTGTTGTGTGCCTCGAGGAGGCTTTACTGTGTAATTTGGAGCAAGTGCTCCAGGGTTTGATTGGGGTCTTCTGCCCCTTTGTTAAAATTTGTATATCGGAAAGTTGGGCTAGTTGCTCAAGAATTGTGAACTCAGGGCTCGAAGCCCAAACTCTGTAACCCCTGTAATTGTACATTTCAAATTGTGTTTCGGCTACTAAGTACCTGTTCTTTGTTATTACTTAATATTGAAAAGAAAATATAACCTTGTTAAATTTTACATTAACTTTGATTCCGTAGTTTGAGACCCATTCACGCCCGCACCTTCTTACACCTCTACCTACCACCAAAACACGGTAACAATAATAATAATAATGGGGGTCTGGCACCGAATTGAGTAAGCGCTAGACATAACTCCTCGGAAGACACTGCGGTGGGGAGCCTCAACCCCGAAACGGCGCGTCCCATATGGCTGATAGGGGATGTTCCTGTAGATATGCAGGACAGGAGTGAATAAGGCCAAGCCAAATAAGCACCCACGGATCAACTGAGGCAAAAAGGACTTCAGTCAACGGTCTCAACGGCAGAAAAGGATATTTCCCAACGGCTGAGAGAGCGGAAGAACTGGCTCTTCGGCTTACAACCGAAGTTCTAACCACGGGCTCCTAATTAATCGTAAATGATAATTTAGCCGGAAGACACCAAGAGGCACCTCTCGATCTTAACCATCGAGTTGTAACCTTGGGATCATACCAGTATGATCACCCCCCTGCATGTATCTTCAACTTGCAACATTGGCATGATGGATAACACGTTATCACAGCAACTACCCCAGGCTCTGGACACACCTAGTCCGGTTTCTCCAGATATCATCGGATTCTGGGGGATCGGGAGCATCATGCAGAGAAGAGCTGGAGCTTCTCAAAATCTCTTTGTCCCACGAAAAAGACCTTCTCAGGTACAATTAATGTCAACACCCTACTGAAAACAGGCAAGCTTAAACAGCTAACGGACACCCTTGATAAGTTCGATATTCAAACCATAGCACTCCAGGAAACGCGCTACCAGGATGAAAACCATTTTGACTCTGAAGAGTACAGGATATTTAAGGGTAAACCTGCCATAAGAATCCATGGGAACTTAACACAACTTGGAACAGCTTTTGCGGTACAAAAAACTATCATCAGTTCTGTACTTGACTTTACATCCCCATCTGAAAGAATCTCAGTACTTACTGTGAAATCTGGCAATAAAGCTTACTCCTTGGTCAACGCCCACGCTTCCACAAACACTGACAATAAGAAAAACCCAGAGAAAGTGGAAGCCTTCTGGGAACTCTTAGAAGAAACCACTAGCACGATTCCAAAGCATCACATGAAAATCTTAGGTGATTTTAATGCACAGGTTGGCAGAGAGAGGAAACACAAATGAATTGTTGGTCATCACTCAGCACATTGGAGAACGAATAAGAACGGAGAACGCCTTATAGACTTCTGTAAAACCTTTGTCTTAAAACTCATGTCTACGCATTTTGCGAGACCCTCACATAAGAAGAAAATGTGGAAATCACCAAACCCGTTATTGGGCGAATTCCAGGTCGATTAAATGTGATAAATCTCATAATTAGACCGTATTGAAGATAATGTATTAAAGTTAAAAACTTTTTATTACCACCTATTCAATACAAAAACAATGCACTCAATTATTTATAAAATATTCATGAGATACATTGGTTAATAGGACATGTTTCATTCGTCTTTGCGAACATCATCTATAAATACACAAAGCTTAAGGTCAGGGCCCTGAGTTTATTTAAATGGTTAAAAATGTCATTATATTAAAAGAATGGTAAAGTTGTAATAAAAGTGGTTGTATAGTATTAAAATTAAACTGTAACATATTATACAGATTAGCATCAAATATTTTTCATAAAGTACAATGAATATTGATAATCTAAAAAGTGAAAACAATCACAAAGGTTGTTAAAATAGAAAAGATGTAATAGTAGACATTAAAAAGAACTTCGATGTTTGAACCGTGGATTAATTGTAGAGTTGTTGGGTATAACTTGAAGTTTGAAATCTGAAAAGAAATAAAAAAGGGGAGTGAAGTAATGTTTTACGAAAATAAAAGGGGATGGAAATTGTAAAAAGGAGAAAGCTTACCCGTTAGACCGGTGAAATTTTTTACTAGCGATGACAGCGTGAATAGGACAAGGCAGGCCACTTGTTATTGCCTCTAGTGAATTGTGTTGAATTGAGACAGAATATATTGTAGGCACTAAAATACGTCCATATGTGCCGCGTGGATAGTGTTGAAAGTATGAACTTGAAAATTATTTTTAAATCTGAAAAGAAGGCAGAAAAGGGGAATTGAGGCCATGTTATGACGAAAATTAAAAGGGAAAGAAAGAGAAAATTGAAAAGGAACTTACCTGCTGTAATAGAAAGGGAGTGTCCGCTAGCGTTAACTGCGTAGGGCAAACTGGCAAGCGGCTTTGTTATTGCTTCTCGTGTTGTAAGTGTGTATACGTAGAGGCGGGGAGTGAGTCATGTGAGGGGGGGAAGTGGCTAATTCCTTAGACGCGCCAGATGTACGTGGAGGGGGTGTCACATGGGAGGGTGGTGGAGTAGTAACTGTTGTTACCGAGGAAATGCCCTTAGCGGTTGGATAATTAAAAATGTTCATAAAGTTGTTGTTATTTATATTAAAAAAAGAGAGTAATTCTGGGATTTTCTCAATTAATGGGCTTTTGATTTCTGAAATTTCGTTTAAGTTTTGATTTCCATTGAAATGTTGGTCCAAGGATATGTAAATGTTCTCGAACTCTGTCATTAGTTTGCTTTTACTGACGTATTTTAGGATTTGAAGCTCTTTTTCAATCGTCGTAAAACTGTGGCCGGTTTCTTCCATGTGACTACTCATGGCGGAATTTTTTTTGTGTTTTGAGGCGTTGTAATGTTCAAGATATCTAGTCAAAAAACTGCGTCCGGTCTGTCCGACATAAGATTGGATCTCCCATTGCTAAGCCCTTTTGGACTAATGACATTTTCTATTTCACATTTGCTCAAGTTGCTGTGTTTTAAAAGGTTTGTTTCAATAATTTTAACTGTTTTATTTACAGGAATATTTGAGTACATATTAGTAATGTCCTAGGAAACCATTATGTGGCTGTTCTCGAGGTTGAATTTCGCCAATTTATCACAGAACTCAACAGAATTTTTTTTACAAGCCGTATTGTTGAACTTAAAATGTTTATAAAGGAAATTATGCAAAAATTTTGAGACTTTATAAGAGGGGCTATTCATACAGTTAATAATAGGGCGTATAGGTACACCTTTTTTATGGATTTTTGGCAAGGCTTTTGCAGTTGGGAGTTTTGGGTTCATTGTTATAAGTTTTTGATACTCGTGTTCTTGTAATAAAAATTATGGCTAAGATATGTTGATGACACTTTTGCTATTATTGATACTCAAAAAAATGCTAGTCACAATATTTTAACTTTCCTTAATGAACTTGACAATGATGTCAAATTCACTAAGGAAGACCAAATAAACGGTTCCTTAAACTTCTTGGACTTAAACATTTCAAGAGAGAATAACAAGTTTAATTTCCAAATATATAGAAAGCCTTCTTGCGCCCCCGTCACTATAAGAAACGACTCTTTACACCCGCAATCTCATAAACAGGCTGCATTTTTCAGTCTCGTTTATAGAGCATTAAAAATCCTGCTCACAACCGTAAATCGTAAAAAAAGAATTAAATTACATCAAAGATTTGGCCAGAATTAACGGCTATAACCCTTTGATGATGAACAAAATCATCAATAAGGTAAAATTAAAAACTGCGACTAAGTTAATTCCGGACAAACCTAAAAAATCGAAATATGCTGCCTTCACCTACACAAACCCAGGCCTATTCCAAATCACTAACCCCCTAAAGAAATAAGATATCAATATCGCCCATAAAACCCGATACACGAACCGTAATATTTTTCTCAATTCAAATATAGTTAACAGTAATCACACTAAATTCTCGAACTCTGGTGTCTATAGATTTAAATGTACTCATTGTGATTTTTCTTATATTGGACAGACCGGACGCAGTTTTTTGACTAGATATCTTGAAGATTACAACGCCTCAAAACACAAAAAAAATTCTGCCATGAGTAGTCACATGGAAGAAACTGGCCACAGTTTTACGACGATTGAAAAAGATCTTCAAATCCTAAAATACGTCAGTAAAAGCAAACTAATGACAGAGTTCGAGAACATTTACATATCCTTGGACCAACATTTCAATGGAAATCAAAACTTAAACGAAATTTCAGAAATCAAAAGCCCATTAATTGAGAAAATCCCAGAATTACTCTCTTTTTTTAATACAAATAACAACAACTTTATGAACATTTTTAATTATCCAACCGCTAAGAGCATTTCCTCGGTAACAACAGTTACTACTCCACCACCCTCCCATGTGACACCCCCTCCACGTACATCTGACGCGTCTAAGGAATTAGCCACTTCCCCCCCCTCACATGACTCACTCCCCGCCTCTACGTATACACACTTACAACACGAGAAGCAATAACAAAGCCGCTTGCCAGTTTGCCCTACGCAGTTAACGCTAGCGGACACCCCTTTCTATTACAGCAGGTAAGTTCCTTTACAATTTTCTCTTTCTCTCCCTTTTAATTTTCGTCATAACATGGCCTCAATTCCCCTTTTCTGCCTTCTTTTCAGATTTAAAAATAATTTTCAAGTTCATGCTTTCAACACTATCCACGCAGCACATATGGACGTATTTTAGTGCCTACAATATATTCTGTCTCAATTCAACACTATTCACTAGAGGCAATAACAAGTGGCCTGCCTTGTCCTATTCACGCTGTCATCGCTAGTAAAACATTTCACCAGTCTAACGGGTAAGCTTTCTCCTTTTTTACAATTTCCATCCCCTTTTAATTTTGTAAAACATTACTTCTGTACCCAATGCATTTACTGGACGTATTAAATCTGGCGCCTACGGAAGGTAGAGGCCAGCCAAGGCAAAGAAATGTGTAATAGGATATCAATATTGATGTATGCTAGAAGGCCATGACTAACTTAAACCTACCACTATGAAGGCGGTGTACAATGGTGTAGAATCGATAGAATTGTTTTTAAAAAAAATAAGAAGGATCAAACAGATTATTATAAAAACTGACTTAAAAAATTGACGTGGGAAGGACAAGATATCCCGAACATCGCTCTCAAAAATAAGCAAGATTTGCAACATCTAACGTGAAATTTTAAGCTGAGAGGACGGAAATATTAAACGAAACGAAGAGATAAACGTTGAAATACCGTAAAGAGGGAATAAAATCCAGAAGTTTTGAAAAGTCCATCCAAATACTTAGACGCAAAGTCGTTTGGAAACAAGAAGTGGATTGAGACGTGAGAGCTCGAGGTTGAGCTATATTAAGTGGAAATAATAGCAAGAACAGCCTAAATAAAGAAGCAATCATTATAAAAAATATATTTATACTACGCAGAACCATGATGAATTCATATTTTCCAGAATCGACGCATATCGTCTACTGTGTTCCTGAACAGATGATGGCTTGCTAAATCGGCATAGACCAACCTGGAGGGAGATGTCATCCTGGCTGTTAAAACCACCCGACCCGTGTGGAGGAGGTCACTCTACTTGAAATACCAGTGGTGGAGATCCTGCCCAGTTCCCAATCCAAGGCCTGCGACCAGACCGAAGAGCAACTAAGGCCCGAGATATTGAATGGCGAGCTAAGTAATAGTATTAAGTAGTATAATTTCTTATGTAGAGTATTACCAGTATATGCAATAGATCTGAATAGCCTAAGCGTGAGATAATTAAGTGTGCAGTGAATATAAGAAAGTGCAGTGTGAAATATTTAAGACGATATCTCGTGACAGAATGGTAACGTGTTTACTACATTATCTTATCCAAGGATGAAGGAATACGATTTAAAATGTGACATAGTGTAACAGCTGTTTTCAAAGAATCCCGGTTAGTTAGAAAGATCCAGGAGTGATGTAATACCAGTCAAACCCAGTTACGTCACAGAGGGATGCATGTTTGAATTGGTTAAGTTAAATTACCATACTCTTTGCTGTGTGAATATATTGAAAGAATAGATACTGAATTTGGGGTTATATGTTGAATTGTATGACAAAATGCGTTTTGAGGAACGAATTCTGCGCTATTGGAGTGATACGTATCGTTGTGTTTAATTAATATTGGAGGTTAAACGCAGTAATTATAGATGTTAAATGAATTAAATATGGGTTGAATTGAAGGTTAATAATGAAATAATGGAAGTATATATGGTATTTTAAATGATATATTGCGCAGATTAACAGGGAGTAAAACGTATATGATATATATAATGTGCGATATAGGAGCACATGTAAAGCGACTACGGAATATAAGTATGCCCCAGGGAGGAACTATAGCAAGGTATGGACAATAAAATTACGCATATTTTAATGAAGTGTGAAAGTGGTTTGACAATAATAACAACCGGTGATTGGTAAATGAATACATGATAGTATCATATTCTGAATGTATGGTAATTGCGTGGAAGATCAAACTTGTATGCAACTAGTATGATAATGTAGTGTTGAAATATCTTTATGTAGGCATTTGCACATCTATATATGAAAAATGATTATTGGCTATGTGTATATTGAACTGGAATACATTACATAAGAAATTATCTAGCTAGAGTAGGGAAATTATTCGAGATTTACTTAGGATATCATCGATGTTTTGTTGATCTGAAATATTATTAGAGCGAATATTTAGTTAGGAGCCGTAATTTAAGTGGCAATCGGACCGAGAAACTTAGTGCGTCATTCAATATTTCATTTTCTTCACTGCAGTCTGCACCAACGAACTCAGATAATTTTCAATGTAACTTAGGTCACTGATATTTGTATTCAGGACACTTTATTCAAATTCAGTTCATTTCCGCGATAACTTGAACAATGTTATGGTTGTATTTTTGATGAGGGTGTGTAATTAACACCGTGAGTGATGGAATAACTTATTGATATACCGAATCTTGATCGTGGTCTGAAGACTTTGATGTAATATATACTTAAGTGACCAGATGTAAATTTTAATAGGAAGATGAAACAAAGCAATAATTCATTTCAGGAATAGGTCATCATCAGCCTGAAGTAAATTTAAGTGTAAATATCGAAGAAAACATAAACAATGTAAGCACAAGTACAGTCTTTTTAAAAGTACATACCATGTGGGAAATTGAGTAGCTACTTTTCTTCACCAGAGTTTCAGGTAACTGTGACAGGCTCTGAGGGCCAAGTAGTGTTTGATGATAACCCAAAAATCATTGACTGTTTAGAAACTTTTGTGCCAGTGGAGTTGGTGCAGATGGTTGAACAAATTGGCATCACAAACAGCCAGTAGAAAACATTTAACTATCACCATATCAACTTATATATTTTTAAGGAGTTACCTACGGATTTTAGGAAATATTATTATTTTGGGCTCTTTACTTTGCATAAAGATAATGCATGCATGGGCACATAAGTTAATATTGAACATAAATGTAGGATTTTCCGTTTGCATTTAGATTTATAAACAACTAACATTTATAAACATTTTAAGCTAATCCTCTCACTGATAAGTTAAAAATTGAGGCTTCTACAATTTTTTTTACATGCGAATGAAAAAAACTCAGCACTGAGGTACCAAACAGTCAAGTGGTAACTCAGCACTTAAAAGGTTAATGGGAATGTCTACTTTGAAGGACCGACTTCCAATTTTTTCATTCAGCATATCGCAGTGAATCATTCCTTCTACTCCATTTTCTTTTGAAATATGCAACTACATCATCTATAGTAGAGTCTTGACTTAGTTTTGCAACATAAAGCCAAGCACTCTTTTCTGTAGGTTTTAGTCTCATATCTCCTTTTACACATTCCTTTCTCAGCGGCATTTCTGCTTGCGCTTCGTTAATACGGTGGCTTTGTATGTTACTTCTTTGTGGAGGTGTTAGTCTAGGTTGCTGCATCATATGAGCAGTATTCTTGTCTATTCTTTTGTTGATTACAGTTTTAAAAACACTTATCTTCATTCATTTTCTGCGTTCCCCCTTGCTCACCATTCTTCCACAACTTATCATGATCACTATTTCCTTTCTCCCTATTTGGGTTCGCTTTGGTTGCTGCTACAAGCGTGTTCATAATTATGTGTTCCGCTGGCAAGATGTCATTAATTCCTTCTTCAGTATTTGTATTGTTGTTTCTGTTGACCTCTTGGTCGATGTGTTGTTCATATCATCAATCTGGTGGTGTATCACTTTATCCTCTGGCCTGGTTTGTTGCACTGTCTCCTTCTCCCTTTCGTTGTGCCTTGTAGCTGCGATTGTAATTCTTCCAGAGTCGATTTGGGTGTTCGTTCCCCTTTCTTCCCTTCCCTTTATGGTTCCTTCCAGTTCAGCTGGTACTTTATGGCGTAGGGGGTGAATCCCTATCATGCTTTCCACCTCGAACCCAACGGCGTTTCTGATTCGCTTTTCTAGCCTTGTTTCTATTTGCTGTGTCAAGTATTCCCTCAAGTTCTCGAGCCTCTTTTGGAGGTCTTCGATTAGGTTTATGCAGCCCTGTTATTGTACCTGGGCAGCATGCTTACAGGCAGCGCAGAACCACATGAGCTTGCGGTTTCTCCGTTTGAGAATGTCATATTCTCCTTGTGTTAGGGTTGAACAGTCCTTGTGTATGTGTGACTTGCAGTGATCGCATTCCACCATGATCTTAGTCAGTAGCAATCCCTTTTGTACAGGTAAAGCATTCTTTATCTATTTGGTGGTAGTTTGTTGGCACGATGTATCTACTGAATGTCGGGTGTTAGCATTAAATTCCTTGTGATAATCTATTAATGTGCATCAGTTGAGATGAGAGCAACGAGGACCGGACCGGACGCTTAGCGTCTCGAACAGGTCATTTCAAGATTACACTCAAAACTCAGTGTGACCCACTCTCGCAATGGGGCATCCACTTGCAACTACACTCAGAAACACACTGTGAATCACTCTTGCGAAGGAACATTCTCTTGCAACGAGTGTCAAAGTATATTTTATCTGATCAGTTGGGATTAACTCATCCTTTTTATATAAATTGCATGAATATTTTATTTGTAATTGTATTGTTACTTTAAATTCCTATGATACTGGGTTGGGGGATGGTAAAAATAACATAAAAACAATATAAAAGAACATATTATAAAAAATAAACTAATTTTTCCTTGTAGAGCTTCTGGATAAACTATGTTACCTGCTCTTCGATTTGGAGCTAAGATGAATAGTGTGTTTGCCTTTCCAACTCCTGAACATCCCTCATATGAGAAACTGAAGAATAAGTAATTAAAGCGTTCAAATTCGTTTGGGAGAAATACGGTTTTTGAAGATCGAGTCCTGCAACTTTAACTCTTATACGCTCCGCGAGCCGATCTCTCAGCTCACAAGTGGTATTGCTTAAAACACTCGGCATGCCGAACGATCGGCTCTGTGTTTGGATGGCTGTATTAGTACCTTAATGGACTCCCAGATGTCAGGAAAAGACAGCAATAGTAGCTTTTGGATTTAGTTTACACTCTCCTCGATAGAGATACTAAGCTCATCTGTTTGAAACAAATAAAGTTATCAAACCACGTATGTTTACCGCATGGCGAGTTGAAGTGTGCTGCTTGCGAGTATAGTCTTCTTTAAGCTTCAAATTACATGTTTTCCTTTGTTATATTGTTTCCATTTTAATACTAGTTTATTGTTTGTTATATTTTGTTTATATTCAACATTTATCGGTGTTCTCAAGTGAAGTTTAGTTTAACATTCCGTGTTATTAGATTTTCATGCCACGAGTAGGCCTAATTTCTTTAAATAGCTGGGCCAAGTTCTAAGCTAAATAATTCTGAAGTCTTGGATTATTTAGATGCATTAGACGATGACAGTGCCTTTATAACCAATAGTGATTCAGATTTTAGTCTGAGTCACTGGCTGAATGGTCAGCAATGAGGCCTTCGGTTCAGAGGGTCCCAGGTATGATTCCCGGCCAGGTCGGGGATTTTAATCGCCTTTGATTAATTCTTCTGACCCGAACACTGGGTGTTTGTGTTTGTCCCAACACACTACACTACCAACCACCACAGAAACACACGATAGTGATTACATCCCTTCATATAGGGTTGGTGTTGGGAAGGGCATCCAGCCATAAAACAGAGCCAAATCCACATGTGCTACACAGTTTGCACCCGCGACCCCACAGGTGTGAGAAAAGCGTTAGAAAAAGAAGAGTGATTCGGATTTTACAGATAGTGATGATAGGAGAATCTTTTTCAAAACATAAATGCAGACTCCGGAAGGTATGTGTACAGTTCTTTATGTCAGGTGCTTAACTCATGACTAAATAAGAATACAAAAAACAAAATAATATCATGTTATACAGAATTAAATGCTCTTATTTTCAGAATGACTAATCAACAATATCACTAACGAACAAATTACTTTTTAAGTATTTGAAAACTGATTTGTATTTTTTGTAATATATTTTCCAATTTTCAAAAAAAAATTAGTAAAATATGCCATGAACAATTTTGGGATATTTTTTTCCTAAAACTATTTTGAATAGTGTACTATTGTGATATTTTCAATTTTGTATCTTGGGATTTCTTTATATAGCAATTTTTTACATTTTAACATGCATAACCATGAAAAATGGTCTGAGTATTTTGGGCTTGGCTGGTGAAAATAGCCTGAGAACAAAAGGGTTAAGAGACTGTGCTTGTGCCTTCTTGATGCAAATAGCAAAACTCGAATGAACAGGGAACTGCAGACGGCTAAATTAAAATGGTATATCAGAAGGGATGATTTGTCTCCGAGGAAGGAAAACTACTTCACCCGCGGCACGTCCAGTCATGTTCGTAGCTTCAGTAATATTTGGCATCGTTACAGAGTGGAGGATTCATATTCCTGAGAAGAATAATCGGTGCCACAATTGTCTGCAGCAAAATCTTGGAAGGTATTCGAGAAGCACTTTGTAACAATGAGCAGAGCATTAAGGCAATATGTGGGAAGGACTTCAGTGACTTTGAGTTACCAAGACCTCAAAAAGGGCAAGGCAACCCAACAGTGAGGTTCTCAGGGAATTAAAGGTCCTATAATACTAGTCAACTGGAACAGGAAGTGCAAAACAGGCTACCTATTATAATCTTTTGCCTGAACAGCGTGGCACCTTAAACTGCGTTATTGGGAAAATTCCCAAGTCGAGAGGGTGTCGTTTAATTTCTAGACACTCCAGGGGGTACCAGCAAAAGTTTTGTCATCAACGTACTGCTGGCTAAAGTTAGGAAAGGTAACAGTATTGCAGTAGCTGCAGCGTCATCAGGAATTGTGCCCACACTGTTACCTGGTAGAAGAACAGCACACACTACCTTCAAACTGCCACTGAATTTCACCAAAACTGAGATGACTAAGCACAATAACAGCAAAGACTTGCAGCAGCCAGCACTGCTGCATCAGTGTAAGCTGCTGGTATGGGACGGTTCCACAATGGCTCAAAAGTGCGCTCTAGAGGGACTTAACCGCACTTTGCAGGACCTGAGGGACAACAACCAGTTGAATGGAGTTCTGTTGGCGGGCACTTCAGACAGATATTGACAATCATACAGAAATGTACCCCTGCTGACAAAATCTACGCCTGATTGAGGATGTCTGTCCTGTGGAACCATGATGTTAAACTCAGTCTGACGAAGAACATGAGAGTGCATCTGCACAACGACAAAGATTCAGGACAGTTTTCAGCAGATCTCCTCAAGATAGATGAAGGAAAATTTTCTGCTGACAACTAGCAGAGAATCGTGCTCCCTCCAAACTTTGGCACTCATCATCTCCTACCGATAATCTCATTTCTTCAGGGTTTCCTAATATACACCACAAATAACTGTCATCTGACTGGTTGTGAGATCAGGGAATATTTGCTCCAAAAAATGAGCAAGAAGATCACGGAGATTTACCCAGGGAGAGCACAACATTCCTCTCCATTCACACCATTATGGATTGTTGGTTACAAGAATAACGTCTAGATAGACGAGGCGACTAATACTAAAGAAGTGTTAAAATTTACCTATGATAACAATATTTACAATAAGATACAAAAGTTGAAAACCAGAAAAGCACCTGGAATTGGTAAGATTCCTGGAGATATACTAAAGACAATGGGTTGGGACTTGGTACCATATCTGAAGTACTTATTTGATTATTGTTTGCATGAAGAAGCTATAGCATATGGATGGAGAATTGCTTTAGTAACCCCTGTGTATAAAGGGAAGGGTTATAAACAAAAAGCTAAAAATTACAGGCCAGTCAATTTGACATGCATTGCATGTAAGCTTTGGGAAAGCATTCTTTCTGATTACTGTATATTACGCATGTCTGCTTCTTGGATAACTGTGCTTTACAGTAAAACTTCGTTAATTCCAAGTCGTTGGGACTTTAAATGACGTGATTTTGAATTGACTGCCAACTCGTAATTCAAAAATGCCAACCCTTGTGGCATCACAAAATATTCTAAGACCCATTACTGCATGCAATTAACCTTGATTTACAGTTAAACCTTTCAAATGCCATAAAAAATAACTATTTCCAAAACAGACATGATATAGGCTTTTGGGCTTGTGCCGTGTCAAGAAAATAAGGTGAAATTCTTCACGTTTTGCAGAGAACTTTGCTCTGCATTATCAGAAGGAAGGAAGGAAGGAGAAGCCTTTCTCATGAACAGTCGAAATTTCCTTCTGATGACGCAGAGCAAAGTTCTCTGCAAAACATACAGAATTTTACCGTATTTTCCTGACACTGCATAAGCCCAAAAGATTATATCATGTCTTAAGTACAGGCCGTGAAAGCATCAATGGCAATATTTCCAAAATGTATTTCCAAAATGTAGGAGGGGTACTGACTGGAGGGTGATTAGGGATTTAAATGAGACTATGGAGTGGGTATGTGGGAAACTGGGAGTGAAATTTCTAGATCCTAATGGGTGGGTAGGAGATAGGGATCTGCGCTCGGATGGCCTTCATTTAAACCGCAGTGGTATGTATAAGTTAGGAAATTTGTTTGGAAGGGTAATAGGGAGGTACAAACAGGGAAACGGAATGGCCTGGGGAGCGGTGATAAGGGAACAGGGAACTGGAAATCAAGTAGGGATGACATAAAATTGTTAGTGTTGAACTGTAGAAGTATTGTAAAGAAAGGAACAGAATTAAGTAATTTAATGGATATATATTTACCAGATATTGTAATAAGAGTTGAACCATGGCTGAGAAATGATATAATGGATGCAGAAATTTTCTCACGGCACTGGAGTGTATATCGTAGAGATAGGATAGGAATGGTGGGAGGGGGAGTGTTCATTCTGGTGAAAGAAGAATTTGTAAGCTACGAAAAAGTTAAAGATGAGACACATGAAATTCTAGGTGTAAGGCTCATTTCTAAAGATAATAGGCAACTTGATATATTTGGAGTGTACAGATCGGGAAAGGGTAGCACTGATGCGGATTCGGAATTATTTGATAGGATAGTCAGCTATGTGGGAAACGACATGGAAAGAAATGTGATTGTAGCGGGAGATCTGAATTTGCCAGATGTAAATTGGGAAGGAAATGCGAACGACAGGAAGCATGACCAACAAATGGCAAATAAGTTAATATGGGAAGGACAGCTGATTCAGAAAGTGATGGAACCAACCAGAGGGAAAAATATCCTGGATGTCGTGCTGATAAAACCAGATGAGCTCTATAGGGAAACTGAAGTAATAGATGGTATTAGTGATCATGAAGCTGTTTTTGTGGTAGTTAAAAATAAATGTGATAGAAAGGAAGGTCTTAAAAGTAGGACTGTTAGGCAGTACCATATGGCTGATAAAGCAGGCATGACACAGTTTCTAAAAAGTAATTATGATCGGTGGAAAACGGTAAATAAAAATGTAAACAGACTCTGGGATGGGTTTAAAGAAATTGTTGAGAAATGCGAAAACAGGTTTGTACCTTTAAGGGTGGTAAGGAATGGTAAAGACCCACCTTATTATAATAGAGAAATAAAGAGACTAAGAAGGAGGTGCAGACTGGAAAGAAATAGAGTTAGAAATGGCTGTGGAAGTAAGGAGAAATTGAAGGAACTTACTAGAAAATTGAATCTAGCAAAGAAGGCAGCTAAGGATAACATGATGGCAAGCATAATTGGCAGTCATACAAATTTTAGTGAAAAATGGAAGGGTATGTATAGGTATTTTAAGGCAGAAACAGGTTCCAAGAAGGACATTCCAGGAATAATTAATGAACAAGGGGAGTGTGTATGTGAGGATCTTCAAAAGGCAGAAGTATTCAGTCAGCAGTATGTAAAGATTGTTGGTTACAAGGATAATGTCAAGATAGAGGAGGAGACTAAGGCCAAAGAAGTAATAAAATTTACATATGATAACAATAACATTTACAATAAGATACAAAAGTTGAAAACTAGAAAAGCGGCTGGAATTGATCAGATTTCCGGGGATATACTAAAGTCAATGGATTGGGAGATAGTACCATATCTGAAGTACTTATTTGATAATTGTTTGGTCGAAGGAGCTGTACCAGATGAATGGAGAGTTGCTATAGTAGCCCCTGTGTATAAAGGAAAGGGTGATAGACATAAAGCTGAAAATTATAGGCCAGTAAGTTTGACATGCATTGTATGTAAGCTTTGGGAAGGCATTCTTTCTGATTATATTAGACATGTTTGTGAAATTAATAACTGGTTCGATAGAAGGCAATTCGGTTTTAGGAAAGGCTATTCCACTGAAGCTCAACTTGTAGGATTCCAGCAAGATATAGAAGATATCTTGGATTCTGGAGGTCAAATGGATTGTATCGCGATTGACCTGTCTAAAGCATTTGATAGGGTGGATCATGGGAGACTACTGGCAAAAATGAGTGCAATTGGACTAGACAAAAGAGTGACTGAATGGGTTGCTATATTTCTAGAAAATGGATCTCAGAGAGTTAGAGTACGTGAAGCTTTGTCTGACCCTGTAATAGTTGAGAGGGGAGTTCCTCAGGGCAGTGTTATCAGATCTTTATGTTTTCTTATATATATAAATGATATGAGTAAAGGAGTCAAAAGTGAAGTTTAGGGGGGAAACATCAGAGACATTTGAAATTAAAACTGGACTACAGCAGGGAGATGGGCTCTCACCACTATTATTTAACTGTGCTCTAGAAATGGTAATGAGGGAATGGTTTAGAAAATGTCCCCCCAAAATAAAGATTGGCCGAAAAATCAAAACAAATTGCCTGGGTTTTGCTGACGATTTAGCATTACTAGCAGTGGACATAAAAGAAGCAAAAACCCAGATATCAGAACTTCAAAACATTGCAAATAAAATTGGCCTCAAAATATCATTTGAAAAAACAGAAATTATGCCCCAAAAACCAACACAGCTAAAAGAAGTCACCATAAATGGTAATAAAATCAAAATAGTAACTCAGTTTAAATATCTTGGAGAAGTAATAACACATAACTTAAATGAAAAAATCTCAATCCAAGTAAGAACAAATAGATTAGCTAAAGCACAAAAATTAACATGGGATATCTACAAAAAGAAATGTCTATCAATAAATACAAAAATAAAACACTACAACACAGTTATAAAACCGGAAGCTACATATGCAGCAGAAACACTCTTTTACCTGAATAAACAATCAAAGACTGACAGACTTCAGAAAATTGAAAGGAGGATTGGAAGAACCTGTATCAACAAAAAATATCAGAAAGATGGACAGTGGCGGTTAATACCTAACAAAGTCGTGTACAAAGAGCTAGAACCCATTACAGATACTATGCGTAAGAGGAGACTGGGATTCTTTGGACATATCATGAGGATGCAGGACTCGAGACTTCTGAAACAACTAGTACAACACAATCTCGTCTCAAAAAATACCACAACAGGATGTAAATGGATCAGAGAAGTAAGAGAGGATCTGAAGGAAATAGGCCTTACAACAGAAGACACCAAAAATAAGATAAAATTGAATACAAAACTCAAGAATACAAACCTCCGCTTTACCCTTACACAAAACAAACCAACAACACGCACATTTTCAACTGAGGAAAGGGCACGAAGATCGGAGCGTCTGAAGAAGTACTGGGAGGACCGCAAAGCCCGAACAATCCCTTCAAAGAGACCTGAACGACGGACTGACTAAAGTGATCCTATGTGGTCATAAAAGAAGAAGAAGAAGAAGAAAGGAGTGGAATCGGAGGTAAGGCTTTTTGCGGATGATGTTATTCTCTATAGAGTGATAAATAAGTTACAAGATTGTGAGCAACTGCAACGTGACCTCGAAAATGTTGTGAGATGGACAGCAGGCAATGGTATGTTGATGAACGGAGCTAAAAGTCAGGTTGTGAGTTTCACAAATACGAAAAGTCCTCTCAGTTTTAATTACTGCATTGATGGGGTGAAAGTTCCTTTTGGGGATCATTGTAAGTATCCAGGTGTTAATATAAGGAAAGATCTTCACTGGGGTAATCACATAAATGGGATTGTAAATAAAGGGTACCGATCTCTGCACATGGTTATGAGGGTGTTTAGGGGTTGTAGTAAGGATGTAAAGGAGAGTGCATATAAGTCTCTGGTAAGACCCCAACTAGAGTATGGTTCCAGTGTATGGGACCCTCACCAGGATTACCTGATTCAAGAACTGGAAAAAATCCAAAGAAAAGCAGCTCGATTTGTTCCGAGTGATTTCGGACAAAAGAGTAGCGTGACAAAAACATTGCAATGTTTGGGTTGGGAAGAATTGAAAGAAGAAGAGCTGCTCGACTAAGTGGTATGTTCCGAGCTGTCAGCGGAGAGATGGCGTGGAATGACATTAGTAGACGAATAAGTTTGAATGGCGTTTATAAAAGTAGGAAAGATCACAATATGAAGATAAAGTTGGGATTCAAGAGGACAAACTGGGGCAAATATTAATTTATAGGAAGGGGAGTTAGGGATTGGAATAACTTACCAAGGGAGATATTCAATAAATTTCCAATTTCTTTGAAATCATTTCGGAAAAGGCTAGGAAAGCAACAGATAGGGAATCTGCCACGTGGGTGACTGCCCTGAATGCAGATCAGTATTGATTGATTGATTGAACAAGGTGCATTTACAGTATTCAAATAATGCACTCTGATAACTCACTGACAAACATAACCTCACGCAACGCAAGAAGAAGGAAAAGGTAAGGAGAAATCTATGCTTCCTCCCCTGTGCAAGTGCTTTATTCATTGGATTACTGTACCGTGTGCATTTTAGATGCCCTGTAATTGCATGGAAAGTACCCAGTGCCCTTAAAACATCACGGCCTATCGAACTTTCCTATGATAAGGAGAGAAAGTCTCTTGCTTCCATATACGTTACAACATAGTACAGGGACTCTATCCTTGTAAGTTGTATCATTTACCACATGGCACTTCTCTTGTAATTCAAAAATGCCAACCCTTGCCGCGTCACAAAGTTTTCTAAGATCCATTAACGCACGCAATCTGCTTGATTCACAGTTAAACCTTTCAAATGCCATGGAGAAAACTATTTTCGAAATGTATCCAACAAGGTGCATTTACATTATTCAAATAATGCACTTGGATAAATCACTGGCAAACATAACCTCACGAAACGAAAGGGAAAAAAAACACACGATTCAAAGACGAGGACAAGTTATGCTGGGTTCCTTGCGCAAACGCCTAATTTTTTGGATTAGTGTACTGTTTGCATTTTTTAGATGCCTTGCACTTGCACGGAAGGTGCTCGACACCCTTAAAACATCGTGGCTTATCAAACTTTCTTATGATGACAGGGGAAGCCTCTCACTTCCGTGTGCATTGCAACACAGTACAACGACCCCCACCCTTGTACGGATTCCTGGCTGGCACCTCTCCTTTAAAACCCTAAGTTAGTTTGGCTCGGCATTAAAAGAACAATTCAGTTTCATCGGCATTGATAATATTGTTCAGTGCATACGAATTGATATGAGCTTCACTTTTTCGCCATCTGTCGGCACTGCCAGTGTTCGCGGATTCTGCTTCTACGCTCACTGCCTACAACGTGATGCTGTGGCGTTCCTTAAAACACTGAATACAAAAGAACTACGATTTCACTCGAACTTAGCAAATATGAAGCACATTGTACACACACCGAAGTGAGTGAAAGTGCAGAATGCTACCCCTGCATGTTCCAGAAGACTTGTTCTATCATGACGCAGATAAATTTTGAATTTAAATTACTCTGTAAAATACTACTTTTTTTTAATATTAAGGCAGTTTTGAATTAAAAATCTGAATTTTGGTAATGGGACTGACATTGTTCTTCGAATTACAAATTAACCGCATTTCGAATTAAACAATTTAAATAACATGCAAAACCATACCTCATGTTTCCAGCAACGAGAGGTTCTTCAAATCAGGTGGGATTTTGAATTATCGAGAATTATCGAGGCTCAACTGTATTTCGATACCTACCATATACAATTATAGTACAGCAGAAGTCCGTTACAGCGAGAATTCATATCAGCGAAAAATTTACTCGGTATAACGGACTGTCGTTATATCCGATTTTTTTACAAGTCAGCAAAACTCCCATACACATTAAAATCAGTATGAAACGAGAGTCAGCTTGCACAAAACTTGCATTTTCGCGGATAATATCCACTCTATGGCTTACTTGTTTGATATTTTTCGAAATCTGATATTACGTGAAAGTGTATGTTCAATTTTGTCCTGAAAAATTATAGTACCGTATTTCTCCAAATCCAAAACGTCCCTACCTTTTCCTTCAAAATATTTATATCACTCTTAAAAAGTGGTTTATAAAATCATATGAATGCCTTTCTTATACAGTAGCCTACACATTTTAGACTACTTTTTAGACACTGAACATTGGCTTTAGTTATGCCGTATTATTTTTCGGCTGCACAATTATTCTCTATTTCAGCGAGTTTAATAACCATTAACTTATAACTGGCATCATAATATCGAAGAGAACCCGTTGAAAATTTGCCGGCAATACCTATTTCACGTGTCTCTACAATACGACGATCCATCAGGAAAATATTCTTGCTTACTATAAAACTGTTACTTTCACTCAGCGTCAGATATAACTGGCTGCCGCTGCACACATGTCTCACATGCCAGCTTCGGCCAACTTCAGCGGCTAGCGACGCAGATGTTGAAGGTCAACGAACGAGTTTATTGCGCCACTGTATGGCAATTCCACCCTTGGGTTTTTTGTGCACATACCTCACAATTTCATCTGCAACTTCTTTAAAATGTCCATGTTGCAGACCACTGAATTAATTTTTTGTGCAGTACGCATTTTTAAGCTATCCTAGTCTTCACGCTAACGCCGAATATTGGCTTTAGTTAGGCCTATTCGTCCTGGTTAGGCCTATGCCATATTTTCTTTTGGCTGCACGATTATTCTACATTTCCAAGTGTTTAATAACGATTAACTTAAAATTGTCATCATAATATCGACTAGCACCCGTTGAAAATTTGCCGGCAATACCTGTTCCACATGTCTTTACAGTACGATGATCCATCACAAAAAATATTTCTGCCTTCTATAAAAATTTTACTAAGCGTCAGGTATAGGTCCCGCAACAAGAGCTTGCCGAAACTCAAACGTGCGCAGAGACCAATATCTGTTGGCGAAGTTTAAGCTCGTTGCGGGGCTCCTGTGTGTCGCCCGAATGCTGATTACCGGGCTCATTGTTACTCAACCGCTCACTGAGAAGCACAGTGTACAGCTCTCTATCAAGCGTGTATTGAAAAGAAACAGGAAGCGTGTGCTTGTATTACTAATATTTTATTTATATTTCGTAGCTGAAAGTGAATTTGTTGTAGTATAATATTCAGTGTACGTAGCGATGCCCCCGTTTCGTCCTCAATTCGGGAGTGCTAAAACTTTACACAGTCAAACTAGAGAAATTATTTATAATGCGTATACTTTCATGAAAAACCAAACCCATCCCACTGGAAACTTATGTGCTATTCAAAAGAAAGTGGCCGAAGCAACGGGTGTATCGGAAAGGTCCGTGCGGAATGTAATACGCGACGCAAAGAAGATCGAAAGGGGTGAAGTGGATTCATTTTCAACGCCTGGAAAGAGAAGACCGAAGTCTGTCAAGAAGTGTGAACGATTTTGAGAAATGCGCGGTCAGGCGCACGATTCACAATTTTCACAATACCGAAGGCAAGAGACCAACGCTTGAAAAGATCCGTAAGAAACTGGTTGAGGATATACAGTTTAAAGGTTGCGTAAGAACACGTAAGAACACTAAGCAAGATAGTTCGAGGCCTAGATTTTCGATGGAGGAAGACAGAAGACATGCGTGAAATACTTATGGAGAAGCCTGACATAAGGCTCTTACGTGTGCAGTACATACAAAGCATAACGCGGCACCGACAAGAGGGTAGGCCTATTGTTTACACTGATGAGACATATTTGCATAGTTCGCACACCAAGTCAAGTGCTTGGAGCGACAATACTCTTCATGGACTGAAATCACCTTTCTCGAAAGGACAACGATTAATAGTGGTAGATGCCGGTTCAGATGCAGGTTTCGTTCCAAATCCTTTGTTGGTTTTCAAATCCAACCAAACAACAGGGGATTATCACGATGAGATGAACTATAGAAACTACGAGAAATATCTGTCAGAGAAATTAATTCCTAATCTGCCACCCAACTCTGTAGTCGTGATTGATAATGCCTCGTACCATAATGTCCAATGTGAGCGTGCACCCACATCATCCAGAAAAAGAGTTATGCAGGATTGGTTGACTGATAAGGGTATTCCGTTTTCTACAGAGATGATACAACTCCAACTGTACGCTTTGATTAAATCCCATAAATCACGCTATAAGTCATATCAAATAGACAGACTACTTGCTACATATGGTCATATGATTTTGCGTCTACCGCCATACCATCCAGACTTGAACCCAATCGAAATGATTTGGGCTCTAGTTAAAGATTATGTAGCACAAGGGAATGTTACTTTCAGACTCGATAATACAAGAACATTGCTGATGGAAGGAATTGCGTCAATTGGAGCAGAAAAATGGTCGAGTCGATGAAGGCACGTAATCGACACTGAGAATAAGTACATTGCGAGCGATCACATAATGGATGAAGTATCAGACAGCATAATCATTAATCTGGAGGACGATAGTGACAGTGACGGAGAGAGCGTTAGTGATAGCGCGGATGACAGTGAAGGCAATATGAGCAGCTTTCAACCTCTTTCAGAAGATGCGGACTAGAACAAGCCATTGGGTAAGTTAACCGCTATTTTACGATCACATAATTCTTAATCTCTTTGTTTGTTATTGTTATTATTGTTATTTCATTCAATGTTTCTGATTCTGCATGTCCAACAATATCAATATGCTATAGGGCAGCGATGGCAAACCTTTACCAAGTAGCGTTTTATTTAAGGTCTTGTGTATTACGTTTTACTGCCTAGTCTGCCACATGTTATTTTCCTTTAAACTCATCATGAAACCCCTCATCTGACTTCAATTAGGTATTAGATTGCATAACTTGTAAATCCATTCGACTGAATGTTTTATTACTTTATTTTGTATTAAAAATTGCATTTTAAACAAGGTAAATTTTAAGAATAAGGTATATTTTTGCTTTTTGTTTAAATATGACCATAGAATTTACTGGATATAATTTATTAAAGCGTAATGTTAAAATGTGCTACGTTGCTAGATTTTCGAAGTCGTGTTCGCGAGTCATAGGTTCGCCAACTCTGCTATAGGGTAATGTGTCTTGGCTCTGGTTATAACCACAATAATGCATTACATACACGCGCTGTGATTTCACTCGAACGCTAGTCACAGTTCAGCTAGCCAGACCGCCAGCGCAGACGGTTCATTAACAACTGCTGGCAGTAAGGCGATTTTGCGAAGTGAGGGGGACGTGCACTGCTAGTACCGAGCCCTCCCAAACACTGCCGATGTTCTGCGCAGCTTTCTTTGGCAAGCTCTTCTTGCGGGACCTATACAGTGGACGCGTTATAACTCTGCTACTGAGTAGCCATGGCCTTTCTAAGCATTCGAAGACTCGCATTTTTTTAATGCCACTTTGCAGATTTGAGAAACGCTTGTGTAGAGAGGCACCCTGTCATTGTCTCTTCACTATTTCCCGAGATCCAGCAACGTTACACATAGGCACTCAACAACCGGTCGCAGCGGGCCAGCGATGTATAATCAAGAGACGGTCGTTCATTGTCAACGAGTTTTGTGTGCACGCGCAGGGGGTGTGAAAAGTAGCACCGTGGTTACTACGGTAGTTGCCAAGGCTGTGAAAGCTAGACGATCCTTGACATTTCACATGATATTCTGAGGGAAAAAAAATTGTCGTCTTGGATTCGGAGAAATACGGTATCACTCCAGAGGTTTCTGCGACAAACATTTCCGTTTTCTTTTTGAAACGGCGTCACCTAACCTAACCGTATATGAATTATGAAAGCATATTTCAAACTCGTGTAGAGAAATTATAACCTCCTCGCTAAAATTTACATGGAAATAGCCATTCCAAAATTTAACTAGACGCAAGAAAATATAAACTACCCTCTGAAATCAGTGATGTACTCTGCCATATCTAGAGGTGTATCATATTCGTACTTAATTTCAGTATATAACATTAAAATTAAGAAACAGTTTATTTCAGGCTTTATTTTTAACGAATTAACAACTGCTATCAGCCACATTATTTACACATTTATTACGAAAACGTGTTATCGTCTTTCATTTCGAATTTCCTTTAGAAATCATCAGTCGACAGGTATAACTAATCAACTCCAACATCGCCTTCAAATGTCGACGAGAGATGTTGCAAATGCACACAGCGAGAAAACTATACTGTACCGAAGATGTTCGATCGCATTTTGTGGCAAAAATTTCAGTTTTCTTATTCAAACAGCGTGACCTAACTTAACTTAACCGTACTATATTTATCGTGAATACTTACGTATTTCTAGCGCCAGTAGAAAATACCCTTCTTGCTATAAATTTACATGATAACAGCCTTTCTGAAATTAAACAGATGCGAGAAAATAGAAACTAACCTCTGAAATGAACGATGCACGCTGCCATATCATGGGATGTATTCCATCCTTTATTAATTGCAGTATTTAGCATTAAAATTAAGCGATCGTTTCCATAGCCTTTATTTTTAACGCATTAACAACTGTTATCGGACACATTATTTACGCATTTATTACTCAAAAAGTTCTCTTTCATTTTGAATTTTCTTTACGAAACAGCAGTTCACGGGTATTATTAATCGACTCCGACATTGCTAAGAGAACTCGGTAGTGGACATAGTTAGGAATCAATACCGAAGGAGATTGATCGCATGCAACATAATCACTGGGGTGCATAAATATCAGTAACAGAAAAATATCGCTCGTAATAACAGATTCGTCAGTGATAGGGCTTTTGCTGTAACTGAAGGATAATACACAATTTAATATAGGAACTTTGAAGGGACCGGAGAAATTGCCGTTATAGTGGGGTTCTCATTATATGCCATACTCGCATTAGCGGACTTCTATTGTACTTGATGTTCGAGCTTGCTTTCGTCACTACTGTTAACTTCGTCTCAGGCTATTTGGGGAAATCTGTTCTTTGTTATTATTATTAGCACTGTCCGGCTCCATGGCTAAATGGTTAGCATGCTGGCCTTTGTTCACAAGGGTCCCGGGTTCGATTTCTGGCAGGGTCGGGAATTTTAACCATAATTGGTTAATATCGCTGGCGTCGTCTTCATCATCATTTCATCATCACGATGCGCAGGTCGCCTATTGGAGTCAATTCAAAAGACCTGCACCTGGCAAGCCGAACATGTCCTCGGACACTCCTGGCATTACAAGCCATACACCATTTCATTTCATTATTAGCACTTTGGCGGGTCGTAAGTTAGGACTGTCTCCTGCTTCTAGTGTTAATACGATGGCAGGGGTTAATATGGCATTGGATCTTTATGTTCATATGATATTTTGGCAACTGCTAGATAACCTGATAGTGTCTACAGTGATCAAACGCCCATCATATATTAATTTTTCCAAGGTGTGACAAATTACCCATTACAAGTTGCTAGCAGAGGTAAACAACAATTCATTGGGGTAGCAAAATTATTATTCCTACCACCATTTCAATACTTACTGAAGTTCTATGCAATATTTGGATGATAAATACCAGTAACTAGCAATATACGTACTAATACCACATACACAGGGATAACGTCAAAAGCAGAAACTTACCCTGTCTTCACCTGAAGGGACTTCTTGGTTATTATATTCTAGTAGTGCTGCCAATGACTTTTTCTCAAGTTCAGTCCTAAGGTTATCGCGATATTTGTACATTATTGAATTTTGTTTCTTCAATTCAGCTTCGTTTTTTGTATCTACTTTAGACTGTTTAGGTTTTGTGGGACCATCTGTTGAATCACCATCAGCTTCTTTCTTCACCTCAGCACTGGATCAAAAGAAAGGTTCACATAACATCAAACTTGCATAAAAACTTCATAAATCGAACAGATCTGAACTTCTGTATGATTACTTGTCACACACAAATAATCCAATCATAAATCCATCAAAAATGTAACTAAATACTAATCAAGTAAAGATAAGCAAATATGTTTAATTCAGATTAATTAAATGTACCATTAACATTCTTACAATTAAAAACATGTGCAGCCCCTAAAATTACTATTAAGTAACTGCCATTTTTGTTCTCAGATGTACTTATTCATCCCACAGAAACCACCTTATTTGATGGTATAATTGTGTCACCTTGTTGATTCGGTTGTTCACATCATGTTTAGCCAGGTTGTCTTTTGAGACAATGCTGTGCAAGTATTTGAAATTTGGGATGCTGTCCAGCTTTGCTTCATTGAGCATGAGGAATGGTTTATCTCTTTCTGCCTTCTGAACCACCACCACCACCACCACCACCACCACCACCACCACCACCACCACCACCACCACCACGGTCTTCTTCTTGCTGAAGTTTAGGTCGTAGCTCAAACTCATTTCTCCAGCTTTGCAGTCTCTTTCCTAATTTCTCTTCTGATTCAATCCAGATACCAACGTCACCTGCATATATGAAGGCTTGTAGGTCGCCTGTCCTTTCCTTTTAAGTGACTTCATCATGATACCCATCATAATGATGAATAGAAAAGTTGACAATGAACTGCCCAGCTGCATTCCCATCTTCGTTTCAAACCAGTCCAATAAACCACCCCCTACTTGAACATAGCTTCCGTTACCACTGTACATCATCTTCACTTTGTCCATGAGGTTATCTTGCATCTACAATTCTCTTACGGCATTGTCAAATTCTTTCCCTCAGTACCATCATACGTTTTCTCAAAATCCAAAATACTAAAAACAGAGTCTTCTCTTTCTCCCAAAATTTGTCCATCAAAATCCAAACTGGAAAGATGAGAACTGCAGTTGCTCTTTCTGACCTAAAACCGTATTGTTCTTCCTCTAGGAATGGTTTGACAATATCTCTGATTCTGTTCTCTATGATTTTCTTACCGAGACAGTAGCGTACTACTGTGAATAGCTGACGCATTTACATCAGTTTCCTTTCTTAAACAGAGGTACAATTATGCCCTTCTTCAAATCCTCTGGGATAGTATTTTCCCACCATATCATGTTGAGCAGTCTATACAACCACTTGTTTGCCAGAATTTCTGCAGTTTGCAGCATATTCATGCTCAGTTTGTCTACACCTACCGCTCCTTCCCTCATGATCTTGAGCGCCTTCTCTATCTCCAGCCATGCAATTGCTGGTTCAGTGTGTTAACACGGCTCTTCTTTGTCGACTGTTACAGTTCCTGTATCTCCATTCAGTAGCCTGTTGAAGTAGGTTCCTCATCTCATGCCAAAGTTCCATCGTCCTCTTCTAATCACCTTTATGGCATCTAAATAACTTCTCTTGTTCTTCACTACTCTATACAGCAATTTCATTTTTCCTCTATTGTCCTATTCCATTCTGCTCTGCAAACTTGTCCCATTTCTTCTCTTTATATGTTCTTAACAGAAAGTTTCCTTGTCCTGTATATTTCTGGGAGTCTCATGATTTCTTGATCATTGCATTCTTGCACGTATTTCTGTTGTTTTTTGTCTAGTCCTTTTTTTTTTTACATTGCACTAAGTCATCAAAGGTTTTGAAGGATGGGAAAGGGTAAGGATTATGAAGGTAGCATATGTGGCCTTAAGGTACAGCACCAGCATTTGCCAGGTCTGACAATGGGAAACCACGGAAAACCTTCTTCAGGGCTGCTGACAGGTATTCGAACCCACCATCTCCAAAATTACAGCTCACAGCTGCGCAACCCTAACTGCACAGCTAACTTATTCAGTAGTCCCTTCTTTATTTGCTCTCCGTCTTTCATAACTGTTTAGATTCTTATCATTCCAACATGGTGTTGCCTTTTCTTCCTTGACTGAACTTTTCACTCCACATAGCATTTTTCAGCTTCACCTACAAATGTTTTTTTGAAAGGCTTCCACATATACACTCTCTCAATGTTAACAACTTCACTCTTCAAGAGGCTTCATTGGATTCTTCCCTTGTATACTTCCTTTATTTGAATTTCTTCCAATTAAGTCATGACCCTAGGTGTTTCCTTGATATTCTTTGAAGTTTTCCTGGTCATGTGTTGGAAGTTCACAACCAGATGTCTGTGATCACTGTCCATACTTTTACTTGAGATGACCTTGACGTCACTGATGTATCTGCCTCCTTCTTTGTTTACAATGACTTAAAACAGTATCCTGTATCTGCCATCCCAGCTATATCATGTTACTTTGTGGCAAAAGTATTTTCGATACGACTACTTCTACATAACTCTAAGCGTTGTCATCCTTCTGGGTCTCCACTTCCAAAGCAGCGTCTCCCAATGATGTTCTCGCAACCATTTCTTACTACTCCAACTAGTGCATTCAGGTATATAATAATAATAATAATACATTTTTATTTCTTACGTGGGAGTGTGGGAAATCTTTATGAGACACTCGCGAGGGTTCATACTCCACAAGCGTGAGATTCCTGCTCACTAAAACCCACACACCCTTTACCCCACAAAGTATATCTCCGCCCTGGAACCGCTCTCACAATGCTTCAGGGTGGTGACGTGCTTGTAATTTCTCAGGTTTCTTCTTCCTTTATTTCTCCTTCACAGCTGTTCATGAGTATTCAAATCCCTCTTTTTCCAACACAGGATGCCTTCTACATATACTGCCACCTGATCCCAAGATTCTTGGTTTCATAGCATCACCTGCACAATACTTTCTGGCGTCAATTCTCCTTGCTCAGCTTCCAAACATCATCTCAGTGTTGACCAATGATAACATACAAAAAATATGTGAAGTACATCGTCAGCATCATTGCAATAAATACACGCCAGATCCGCTCTACCTACTGTACTCTGTGTAAAAATTTCCAGAAGTATCCGAGATCCGTCAAGAGCTGAGTAAGATAAAAGTTTACCTCACCATGAGCTCGTGCAACCCAATCAGCTAAACATGGTATCAGCCGCTTAGTCCATTTTCCTCGAGATCTTCCATCTTTGCTGCCATTGTTCCATTCGTTGCCTATAAAGTAGCTCCCATGAGTTCGCCACACTTCCTCTCTCTAAGGCAAGTAAATCAAGCGGTGCTACCGCTGCTATCATAAGAACCGCAGGTTCGGATACTGTGTGATATGCGCTTGTAATACGCAAAGCTGATCTCCGCTGTACTGCAGCTATCCTTTGCCGGTATTTTTCAAACTTCAGAGATTCAGCCCAAGACTTCAGCACCATACAGAAGTGTCGAGTGAACTATCCACATCAGAAGTCATCGTTTGCTAGACTTCGGACCTTTAATGTTGTCCATTAATCTACTCAATGCAATCGTCGTTTTCACCACCTTATCCATCAGCCGTCTGATATGATCCCAAAATGTAAGTTTGGTATCAAGTGTCACACCAAGGTACTTTATACTTCTAGATGTTTTGATTACTGTTTGTCCAATATACATTGGAATAACGGTCGTGAATGGAATAGATATTTTTCCTGAAACATGTACGATAAAATATAAATAATTTCAATTATTAAAAGTGTATTGACAAGGTGGACCCAACCAACTATTTTAATAGTTTCTTTAATAGATTCAGACAAGTCAATACAGGATCAAATAAATACCTATGATGGTTAAGTTTATCAACAATCCTTTTCCTTGTCAAGAGAACTATCTCTGTTTTATGATCTGCCAGTTGTAATCTGTGATTTGCCATCTAATCTTTCACCCGTCGCATCGCGTGATTTAGCTTAAACTGAGCCAGCTCCAAATTTCGAGCTACTATCAAAACAGCTATAACATCAGCATAGCCCACTAGCATCATGTCTTCCGGCATCTCTAACAACAATCCATCTTGCACAGTGTTCCACAGATTTGGGCCCAGGATGGACTCTTGTGCTGCACCAGCTGTGAGCCGTTCACTCTCTGCCCATCTTCTGTGTGATATACTAGAGTACGATCTTTCAAATAATTTCTCATTATGCGCATGAGATACTCTGGTAGTTTGAAAGTGTCTTGAAGCTCTTCCAACATGTCATTCCACCTTACCGAATCTTAAGTGTTCTTGACATCCAGAGTCACAAGAAGCGTTACTTTTCGAGAATGATGATTACTCATTTGTGCACTTTTCACAGTATTCAACACTTCCCAATCTGCATCTATTGTTAAATGTCCTCGTTGAGAACCATATTGACGATCAGAGGGGTCCCCAGCTAGTTGAAATGCTGAAAGTACTCTTGGCTACAGATGTTTCTCTAATCCTTACCCAGCAGTATCCAGCATACATAAAGGCCTATAGCCACCAGATTTCCCTTTGCTTATTAAAACCAGCCGAGCTGTTTTCCAGCGAACACTAAACACCCCTGATAGCAGGCAGCTTTTGTACATACATTTTCATCAGCAGATGTGGGCAGAAACCTGCTATCAGCTTTAGTATCTCTCCTGGAATACCATCTGGTCCTGGGGCCTTTTTATTTCAAAGGGAGCTAATCGCTCTCGTCAATTCTTCTGGTCTAAAAAATCGTACATCTATGAAATCATCATCATCATCATCATCATCATCATCATCAGACCTCCCAGGATGATGTGGGAATAATGTACCTACAATATCCATCATTGCATTTGAGTCCATGATCAGATTAGAGTAACTTCCAAGTTTCTTCATGAAGATCTTTTATCCTAAACTCCATGGGTCGTCATCCACTTCCTTAGCCCCACCATTTGTTGACTTTACTCTTTTTAATAGCATTTCTCAGTTCTTTCTTCGCCAACTTATACTCAGCTGTGAATGAGGTGTCTTCTTGGCTGAATCGTGCTCTCTGTGCCCTCCATCTAAGTTGCAGACATCTTCTCTGGTCAGCAATTTCTTTGGCCTACCAATATGCAGAACGCTTCCGTTTTCGTAATATATTACGAGTCATGGACAAATTACAGCAAAATGAAAATGTTAAAGGTCCACCTTTTCAATACCATGAATGTTTATTGATGTGAGTATATATCACACAACGTTTAAAGAAGATTGGTACTAGTTTCGATGCTCATTGCGCGTCATCATCAGCCAACGAAGGAGAGTTCGCCTCTTTTCCCTTATCTTTCTTTTGGCTATGTACATTTATATCACGCCTAATTTGGCTTTCAATCTTTTCGTCAGGTCTCCATGTTTCCATACTGAACTGCTAATCATGACGTTGATTCAAATTATGATTTTCACACGACCACATTGTTGGCATCAAAACCACCTGAATTAAGCTGTTAATTACTGCAACTTAAGAGAACAACGTTTATTCTTCCCACTGATAACATATGTTACCTTATGATTTATGCACCTCAAGCTGGACTATTCTCTTGTTTATTAAGACTCAACATCTGGGATACCTTCTCAAAAATTTTATATTTTACGGTCAGATGCACCCCATCATTTCAACTGGTTATAATCTAACAGTGACTTTATAGGTGCTGTCATGTGTTTTAGATGGTCATACGCATCATACCCTCATCATTTTAACGTTACATTTAAAATTTGCCTTAGTAGGTGCATTCAAGTGTTGTATATAGATACACCTTATGTTCTACAAACCTTAAGCTGGACTATTTTCTCTGTATCATACCCTAACAATTGTGTTACCTTCTCTGATTTGCTTTCATTGTTTTAACTTGTTACAGTTTAACTTTTAACATTAATCCTTGTATTTGCTGTCATGTGTTTTATATTTTAACTAGTCATAGTTTAACATTTGTCTTGCAGGTGCTATCATGTGTTATATATTGCTATTTGATAAGTTGTATTTTGCTCAATTGATTCGTTAGCTGATGATGACGCGCAATGATTATCAAAACTAGAACCAGTCTTCTTTAAACGTTATGTGATATATACTCACATCAATAAACATTCATGGTATTGAAAAGGTGGACCTTTAACATTTTCATTTCACTGTAATCCCAGCTCAATACAGAACAAAATCAAGTTTCTAACTTTCATGGACAAATCACATGCTTTTCAATTAAGCTGCACAGTGAGTTCAACACATTTCTCAACAGCTTCTTTCCTTTTATAACAACAACTTTGTTCTGTTAAACTATCCATTTCATTTCTTAAGACAGATACTTTCTATATTCAACCGTGTTGGTTTATACGATGTAGTATTCATCTGTCGAATTTTAGGAAGGACACGAAAAATAATGTACTGGTGATCACTTCCCGTGTATTCTTCAAACACCCGCCAGACATTGATTTTCAACACAATGTCTTCAGATACAAAAGTCACGTACGGTATAGTTCCCCTACAGCCCAGTTGTCAAAAGGTTGGCACATTTCCAATATTAGTGACCATCAAACCCAACCTAGCAGCGATCTCCATAGTTCGGCTCCCTCTAGGGTTTGCAAGTACAAAATTTTATTTTAATCCACCTGTTCAATACATTATAATATTGTCACATTTAAACTAACTTCATTAAGTAAAAAGTTATTTGTGGGACATGTTTCGCTCCCTTACGGAGCATCATCAGCCAAATATGAATCTCGAAGAATGGTTATGTTTGTGAATAGTGACTCAAGAACCATTAAACCATTTTTTTTCACAAACTCAAATTTACTCTACTAGAATATCATAAAATATATAATCTTTGGTGACACGCCTTAATAACTTGGGCTTAGTAGGAGAGATACATCAAAATTGTGGTAGAATGAGTTGTTCTGAAATACTTAAAACAAGTAGCATGTCTAACATCTTACAAAGATGTGAAATACAATCTTAAGAACTAAATTTGAAAATTTCTTTGCAATGAGATCTGGAAAAAAAGTTTTATATCCCTTAAGGATAAGAGTCAATAAAGATTCAATCTCATAGATTTGATAATTGAACTTGTGACAGGATAATATTGGTCTTCATGAAATTTAAATGCTTGTTGTCATTTGACCTTGGCGAGTGCTGCTGAATAAATATGCTCTCATTGACGTCAGTGACCATACGTTGAAATAGATTTAATAAGGTATGACTGAAAGGGACGTAACTGACGATTGTGGTTAAAGGTTGTTAAGTAGTTTATCTTGTATGTCTGCAACAAGAAAAGGGATCTTGTAAGTAATCGGAAGTTGTGTTGCTAGATAATTGCGTGCTTCTCGAACTTTACTTACCCCTTCAACCGCCGTTTGTCAGTTTAGTGTTAACTAAGGTTGTGTGGAGACTGCTTGCTGTTCCGCGTCTACTCCTTGTGTTGTACGAGTGAGGTGGTAGGAGCTGAGGGGAGGAAGTAGGGGTAGGAGGGGAACTGATAGTAGGTGGGGTTTTGGAAGGGGAATGTCTAGTAGGGGCGCAGGGAGGGGTTGTGTTCTTAAATGTTCCGTGATTATTATTTGTTTTGGGAATGAAAACTTTGGCAAAACTGCTTTTTTCTAGATTAAACGTTTGTAAAAGTTTAGGTAATTGTTCATGTAAAGGATTTCGATTTTGTCATTTAAATTTTTTTCCTTATTGAAATGCTGGTCTAAATGGATATAGATATTTTCTAATTCTGTCATTAATTTTCCCTTTTCTATCTTTCTGATAATCTTTAGCTCATTTTCTATAGTTGTAAAATGATCGCCTGATTCTCTCATAAGTACTCATCGCAGAATGTTTGTTGTGTTTTGCAGCGTTAACATGTTCTAAGTATCTTGTGAGAAAGCTATGGCCAGTTTGGCCAACATATGAATATTTACACTCTACGCATGTTAATCTATAGATGCCGCAATTTACATAAGGGTTATTGTTAGAATTCATACTATTGTGGTAAAAAAAAAAGTCTCTTTGTATTTTGTGTCTTGAATGCTATATTAACTTCAGTTTTTAATAGGATTAGTTATTTGAAAAAAGGCTGGATTAGTGAATGTAAATGTTGTGATTTTAGACTTCTTGGTTTTTTCAGGAATAAGATTAGTTGCAAACTTTTTGTTTGTTTTCGATTTTGAAGTAAAGCAACTTGGTGCCTCCAATACTTTATTGTATTTGATATGTCTTAATGATGCGATATCACAACTTGATGACGGACATGACTGTTGCATGCGTAACCATTTTCAACAATACAAAATCATCTGACCAATCGGAAATAGGCTTAGAAAGTGCCAACTTCAATTAATGAAATAATTTTACAAAAATTAAAAGTCTCTTCATAACATCTTGCCCCCTTGAAAGGAGTTCTTTCAACTAAACTATTGTAACATTGTAATCTTATACCTATTGTAAAAACACTTATTCTGAACATATGCATTAATACAAAATTCTATACATACATATTTTTATCATTATTGAAATTATATCTTTGATGAAAAATAACACAAAGTTAAAGATATCACAGGAAATCTTGAATTCAGTTCTCCTTGTCATTCCCTTCAATGGGAAGAGGGCATATTTTCTTGATGCTTCGGGTGAAAGTTCCACCAGCCGTCCGAACGGTGACAACCCTCACCTCACCATCTCGTCCAGGGTGAACTTGAATTATCCTACCTCTGGGCCACTCTAGAGGAGGGATGTTGTCCTCAATTAATAGCACCAAAGAATCAACATCAATACGTCGATTGGTATCATGCCACTTGACGCGTTTTTGCAATTCCTGCAAGTATTCTCGCTGCCATCTCCGCCACAACCGCTGCCGAATTTTCTGCAAGTGCTGCCAACGTGACAAGCGGTTATCGGGTTCTCTCAACAAATCCATTTGCACGGGTTGCACGATCGAGTCACTTAGAAGAAAAGGTGCTGGTGTTAAGACTTCTAAATCATTTGGATCATTTGGCAAGGGAGTAAGGGGACGTGAATTTAATACCGCCTCTATATCGCAAAGAATAGTGTAGGTTTCTTCGAAAGTTAGCACACGTCCCTGTGTTTCAGTAAGCAAATGTCTTTTCATCATCTTTACAGCTGCTTCCCACAATCCCCCAAAGTGGGGTGACCGGGGAGAAATGAAACTCCACTGTATCTGCTGCTGAGCGAGTGAGGAGGTAATGTTAAAAATTAAATAATTGAAAAGGAGGTTCAACCTATTCAATACTTAAAAGAAAGAAATGCAGTAATCACATTCCTATTTAAATGGGACCTGTTTCGACCTTAGTCCAGGTCATCATCAACCGTAAAAACATATACAATGTTTATGAATATTGGAGGTCAGTTTCACACTTTGATAGGCATAAAGACACGACACCACATTCTGTCATGCACAAAGTCACATGCATGACAGAATGTGGTGTCGTGTCTTTATGCCTATCAAAGTGTGAAACTGACCTCCAATATTCATAAACATTGTATATGTTTTTACGGCTGATGATGACCTGGACTAAGGTCGAAACAGGTCCCATTTAAATAGGAATGTGATTACTGCATTTCTTTCTTTTAAGTATTGAATAGGTTGAACCTCCTTTTCAATTATTTAATTTTTAACATCCATAATTTCAATACGGAACAATGAAGTTTTTATCTTTAAATGAGGAGGTAATGGTCGTTGACCCCGTTTCCAAAAAGGATTGGATATCTTGTAGTGCGTTCGCTGCTCCAATGAAATTCTTCCCATTATCAGAGAAAAGCTGCTTGCACAAACCTCTTCTCGCCGTTAAGCGTTGCAGTGCAGCTAAGAAAGCTTCGGTCGTTAGCTCCGACACCAACTCCAAATGCACTGCCTTGGTACTGAAGCAGGTAAATACAGCTACGTAACTCTTGTAAGTATGAATGTGGCCCCTTCTGTGGCTTTCTCTTACAGATATTGGACCTGCATAGTCCACTCCTGTGGTAACAAAGGGTCGAACAACTAATGTAACCCTTTCTTTTGGTAAATCTGCCATGCGTACCTCTGGAACTGTAGGATGATAACAAAGCACTTCAGACACCTTTTGACAATCCTTTTCGCTTCTCTTCTGCCACTGATAGGCCAATATCGTTGTCGAGTTGCATGTAGCAGTTGCTATGGGGGACAATGCTTCAGACGACGATGTTCATTTTCCATGATCATTCTGGTGATGTGATGATTTGCTGGTAGAAGCACAGGATGTCTCTGTTCTGATGTTAATTCCAAAAAATGAAACCTTCCTCCAACCCTAATCAATCCGTCACTATCTAGAAACGGACTGAGTGACTTTAGAGAACTCTTCTTTGGGAGGTCTTGATTATTAATTAAGCAATGTAGTACTTGAGGGAATGCTTCTAATTGTGTCCATTTGACTACCTGCTTCTCTGCTTTACAAATTTCTTGTATTTCTAGTGAACCTTTTTTCCTTTCTGATGGTATGAGTTTGCAGTTATAAATGAATCTTTGACAATATGCTACTATACGGCATAATTTTGGAAATGACGAGAATTTATTCAGTAGAATGCTGGTTGATGTTGCTGTCAACGTAACTGCTGTGACCTTCAGCTCTGGTAGTTCTGTTTCAAATTCTTCTGAATGCTCTGGTTGTTGACGTTGTGTGCGAAGCCAAGAAGGTCCACTCCACCGCAGCTTTTTTTTTTTTTTTTTTTTTTTTTTTTTTTTTTTTTTTTTTTTTTTTGCTAGGGGCTTTACGTCGCGCCGACACAGATAGGTCTTATGGCGACGATGGGATAGGAAAGGCCTAGGAGTTGGAAGGAAGCGGCCGTGGCCTTAATTAAGGTACAGCCCCAGCATTTGCCTGGTGTGAAAATGGGAAACCACGGAAAACCATTTTCAGGGCTGCCGATAGTGGGATTCGAACCTACTATCTCCCGGATGCAAGCTCACAGCCGCGCGCCTCTACACGCACGGCCAACTCGCCCGGTAATCCGCAGCTTTTTATCTTCGAGTTCTGCTGAAGTAATTCCTCTTGAGAGAAGATCAGCTGGATTTTCAGTCGAAGGAACATGCTTCCAGGTGGTTGCATCAGTGGCTTCTTGAATCTTTGCAATCCTGTTTGCCACAAATGTCTTCAGCAGCCTTAGCTCAGTGTTGATCCATCCCAAAACAATTCTGTCACTCCATAATCTGATCTGACCAATTTTTTCTTTCAAAGCACTCACTGTTGTTTTGACAAGTTGTGCAAGAAGAAGGGCTGCCTCCAATTCGAGTCTTGGCAACGAAATGGTTCTTAAAGGAGCTACTTTCGTCTTAGCACAAAGTAAACTGGAAATACAGAGACCACTTTGCGTTTGACAAACTGCATAAATGCATGCTCCAAAAGCCTTCTCTGAAGCATCACTAAATCCAAACAAATCAAAAGAGCCAGAGCAATTCCCAGGATTTATGTTTCTCATAATTCTGATGTTGTTCAGTCTTTCTACTGACGCATAATACTCGTTCCAAATCTGAAGGTGCTCTCGAGACAATGGCTGATCCCATTCAAATCCATCTACCCATAAGTGTTGCATCAACATCTTCCCTTTGATCAGTACTGGACCCACGAGTCCTAGTGGATCAAAACTCTGTGCGATTTTCGAGGCGACTTCTCTTTTGGATTTTGGTGACTGCTTTGCCAGCTCAACTCGAAACTTAAGGCAATCTTGTGCTGAGTCCCAGAGGAGTTCAAGAGTCTTACTAGCTTCACCTTTGTCTAAAACCAGTAAAGTCCCTTCGTCGCTTTTGCTCTCCAAATCCTGGAAGATCTCTTTGCTGTTGGACCTCCATTTCCTCAAATGCATTCCACCACTCTTGAGTATATTTTGTATTTGCCGCCGTAGCCCGATCACGTCTTCTAGAATGTCACCTCCACTTAAGCAGTCATCCATATAAAAATCATCGCGAATAGCCTTTGCTGCTGCTGGAAATTCATTTTCATGAAGAGTAGCCAATTCATTTAGGCATCTCATGGCATGGTAAGGTGCTGATGCTGTTCCATATGTTACTGTATTCAACTGATAAATCCTCACAGGGGCAGAAGATTCCTCTTTCCACAAAATCTGCTGTAATGCTCGATCTTCAGGATGGATGAGGATTTGCCGAAACATCTTTTCCACATCTGCCGTCATGACGTACTTATGACTGCGAAATCTAAGTACAATGTGAAAAAGATCTCGCTGTGAATTAGGTCGTGTCATGAGCTTGTCATTGAGTGATGTCCCGAGTGATGTTTTTGCCGAGGCATCAAATACCACTCTGACCTTTGTGGTGTCACTATCTGGACGTACCACTGGTTGATGGGGTATGAAGTTTGGTACATCTTGACTTCGGTTTGTTTCAATCAAGCTCATATGCCCTAGTTTTTCATATTCATTCATGAAATCTGCATAAGCTCTCGAGTTTGGGGTGTCTGCTTAACCTCTTGACTAACGATTCTAGTCTGTTTAGTGCGTGTATTCTTGATTCTCCGAGGATGACATCTGGCTTAATAGGGAGCCTTACGATGAATCTACCTGTCGTATCTCTCGAAACGGTGTCCGTGAACTGTCTTTCACATATTCTTTCTTCTGATGTGTAATGTTGAATCTCCGGAATTGCTTCTTGTTTCCAAAATTGCTACATCTGATCTGATAATTGTTGATTGCTAATTTTCATGCATGTTGTTGATCCTTGTTTGTTCTCAAAAACTTCACCACCTATAATCCAGCCTAATCGGGTGTTTTGCAAAGCTGGTTGTCCTTCAGCTTCATTCTTGGGTGGACCTATGACTATTTTCCAATAAAGTCCTGCACCAATTAACATGTCGATGTCTCCAGGCTTGTTGAATATTGGATCTGCCAAGCGAATGTCCTTTGGAATAATAATATTGTCCTTCTTGATCTCCAACTGTGGCAATCGTCCTGTTATAGTTGGCAAAACTAGAAATTCTGCTTCCACCTCAAATCCGTCATTCGTTGAAGCGAGGTGTACTCTCGTAATTCTTTTTGTTTCCACTTTGGAACAGTCTACTCCAATGATCTGTGTGTTTGTCTTGACATTCGGTAAACCAAGTTTTTTATAAAGACCTTCCTTTATTAGATTCGACTGTGATCCCGGATCCAGTAAGGCTCGGCATATCATTCTTCTTCCGTGAACATCTTTCACATCAATTAAAGCTGTTGACAAAAGTATTTGTGATGTTATTCTTTTCGCCAAGCTCACATTGAGTGAAGCAGGTGAATGCTGAGATTCGACACACAGGTTTATGGGCACTTGATTTTCTTTAACATTTTGTTTCTGTTTGTCATCTTCTTCAGCATGTAAAAGTGTGTTGTGAAGAAGTCCACATTTCTTGCATTTTGATCCTCTGCAATTTCTTGCAATATGTCCAGGTTTCAAACAGTTATGACACTGTCCTTTTTCTTGAAGCAGTTTTCTTCTGTCTTCAACTGATCGTTTAATTAATTCTTCACATATAAAAATGGGGTGACTTCCACCACACAGATTACAGCTTCCCCGAGTCATCGTCATAACAACTTTCTTGCTAGGTTGTTTGTCCTTCGGATTTGTCTTTGTGTTCAATGCCTTGGTTTTGTTATGATTTAAAAGCATGTATGATTGGGAACGCTCAGTTAAAAATTTTAAGAAATCATCCAATGTTGGCATCTTCTCAGGAGTGTTGCCTTTCACCCTTTCCTGCCAGTCTCTTTGCTCAATGAAATCTAGCTGCTTCTTTGCTAGATGAATAACCAATGTGTCCCAATATTGTACAGGTTGCTTCATTGCTTTTAATGAAGCCATGTGAGTTTGAATATGAAATTGTAATTGCCTGAGTGATTCAGATTTGTTCTCCTTAAAAACTGTAGGAAACTTGAAAAGTTCATCTAGATGTGTCTCGATTATCATCATTTGATTATCATATGTATCTAGAAGCAAGTTCCACGCACTTGTGTAGTTTTCTTCTGAAATGGTAAAACCTTGAATGACTTTGCGTGCTTCGCCCTGCAGAAGACCGATCAGATACTGATATTTTTGGATATTTGTTAGTTGAGTATCATTATGAATGGTTGACTCAAAACTGTTCTTAAAAAGCAACCATTTTGTGAATTCGCCGTTAAATTCCGGTAATTTAATTTCTGGTAATTTATGTATTCTTCTATTATGATGTTGTGGAACTTCCTGTTGGTGTTGTTTACTGCCGTGTTCATTTGAGCTAGCAAATTATTTTGAACGTCATCTGCTTCATCTATTATCGTTTGCAGTTGTGTAACTGCGCAGAAATAAATAGATTCAAATAGCTCTCGCTCTCCCTCACATTCCTCTTCAAACTGTACGGCAGCTATTTCATCAGTTATCTCTGTTTCCTCTATTTTCATTTGTACTTCTTCAAAAGAATTCCATAGCTCTTCACATTTTTTAATTCTAACCTTCGCCTCCAATTTTGACATGTCAGCTGTAATTGACTTTATTATTCTTGTTAACGTGCCCTTTACTCGACCACGCGATTGTTTCAATTTCGTTAGTTGCGACATATTGAAATTAAGGTTATGCTGTGAAAGTTCGAATGGATTGC